>NC_132804.1:9095000-10447500 GCF_048594095.1 Paramormyrops kingsleyae
TTAAGGCCTCTCTTGTATCACAGACACATACTTCTAAGGATTACCGCTTGTTGGCTTTGTCAGATTACTGCCGTGATCCCCTGCACTAGGGTTTGAGGTTTTCTCCTTGTTTCCCCATCTATTCAATCACTGCACCCCTCCCTCCCCATGGTAACAACAGCTTCATTTGGCACAAAGTCTGCCAAGATGCCCTTCGAAAGTCCTTCAGAAGTTCTTTACACTTATCTGTAGAGAGGCACTCCTCTCCTACTTCCGTTGAACGCTAGCAAGAATCCACTCCCGGTGGAGGACAGATATTTCGAGAGACATTTCCAGAGTCTGGTGCATAAATTAAACTGCGGTTCTTGGCGTATCCCCTTTAGGCTTTGGTGCCGCTAACCTCTTGACTTGGTAATTCTGAAGTATATTTTGTAAATGTAAAACAGCAAGTCAAATCTCAGGACATGTACTGAAAACCTTGGAGTTGTATGTTTTTCCAGTGTGTCGCATCTCAGGGCATGAACTGATTGCCTGAGGATTACGACCCCATGTCAGTACCTGCTGGACCGGAAAAGAGAAGCTGCCAAACCCTGGAGGCGACCGCTCTCCACGTTTTGCTTTTTCAGCTAATGCGGTGTATCGTATCACCCTGGATTAAAAGCACATCCATAGTCATTGTTCCGTCAGCTTAGTCTGAGCTAAAGAAATGCCTGTTTTCAAGTCAAGTCAGTTTTATTTGTCACAGGTTTAGTCAATGTTCACACCACATGGGCTGTAGGAGGGTTTAACCTCTGTCTTCATTTCTTCTGTGATACATAGATAGTCCTCTGTTTCTTCCTTTGCCTTCTGTCTGTCCTGTTAAGATGCTATACTGTCCTGACATTGATGGGAGGCCAGTACATTCTTCATGGAGCACAAACATTCACACTCGATCACACACTGAAGTCACCAATCCATATACTTCTTATTTTTGGATTAGGGGAACTGATGCAGGGAGTGAAACCCACAACCCCAGAGGTGTGAGGCTGCAGCACTACTCACCACGTCCACCAATACGCTTTAAGCTTGAAATAAGAAGCACCTAATGCAAAGGTGGTGGGTTTTGTGGGAACGCTGCACCTGTTTCTGAACTGGGGGCCAGAGTCAGTGTGACGTGGATCTTGTGTGGCTGCACTCTCTCATTGGTTGCTTGTGGTCAATTAGATTGCTGTGATGCCTTTTTATCCCAGTCGGCAATTTATTCCCCACATCCCAGCAAGCTGTATGGTGTAAACAGATGCTCAGTATACTAGGAGTGAAGAAGAGTGGAAAAAAACAGGTGAGCGGATGAACGATGTAACACACATGTCCAGCAGGCCCCCTCAGATGTGAGGCATGTCAGTGGCCTTGAGCTGCTCACATGTCAGTGGTGCTGCAGTGCAGTACGGCCAGTTTGGAGCGTTCTGTTAATGGGGATTTCATGGGGTAATTTTATAACTGCTCCAGTGCCAGCAGAGTCTAGGTACTGGTGCTATTAGTGTAATCTATTTATGATTCTTATTATTCTTCTGTTTTATTATTATTATTGTTATTATTATTATTATTAATGCAATTGCTTCTGCTGTTGGTAGGCGAAGTTCATGCAAGAGCCAATTTGGTTTATAGCCTGGCTTTGTCTGTCTATAAACATCATGCTAAAATCTTTTAGATTTTTTTTTTAGGGAGTGGCCTAAATTCTTTGCCTCTTATTGAGAGGCTTGCAGATTTTACGCAACTGGCCATGACATTATGACCCTCCCCCGAGGCAGTTAAACCCAACCCGGGACTCGGCGCTTGACTGTGAGTCCTTTCGGCTTCCCAGATGACCCGTGCCACCTGCTGCACTGTAGTAATGGTGGATGGGGGCAGGGAAAGGAATTTGTTCATGTTTCAATGACGACCCCGCCCCCCTCCACGTTACTCAGGATGGTTCCTTACCCTTTCTGTCCCCGGCAATCATGGCATAATGTCCCATTTCCCCCCCTCCCTCCGCTAAAGCAGACCGTAGCTGTCTGTAGCTCCACACTAGTTATGAGAACCCAGGAGTAACCACTCTCATTGAGCTTGGCTGGCCTTTGTGTTGCTCCTCAAGAGATATAGAAGCCTTCGACAAATGTATTTTCTGAACACTGACCCTCACGGTTTATGATGACATACAGCTATGTTTCTCCCGGTTTCCAAAGGCCATCTACAAAACTGAAGTGCCCGTTTAGAGCCTGTTCCCCCCCCCACTCACTATTTCTATTACCAGATGCTGTTTTTTCTGTCTTTAAACTCCAGATATAAAATGATACATCGAGGAATCTGCAAAACGTCAGAGGGGTTCAGAATGTCGGCTGAGGTTTCTAAATATATGCGTGACATTGACGTTGAGCGGAACGTCTCGTGGTTCGCCGCGTTGTGGGATTTGGCCAAGCACCACGTGGGAATCAACCTTTAGCGAGATCCTTTAAGGAGACACCGGCGCCTAAATTAATCGTTGGCCCCCATTCAATACATGGGCAATGCCGTTCCATCTCTGTGCAGCCTTAAGAGCCTTTGTACTGTGACCTTGTTTCCAAATATAGAGCCTTCACGTATCGATTTGACTCCTCGAAGACACGCTTTACATACGGTGACCTATTTTGCCTATTTGCACCCGACACGCAACAGTAATCAGAAGGATCTCTCCTAATTATGTGTCAACGTCTCTGGGCAACATTCTGTCACTTGTAGGGTGCCTATTTAATAATGTACATGTGCAGAATTCATAACAAAATAGAGAGACGGTCAAGAATCAATGCCAAAAAGAATTAACATAAGAAAATGTAATATTAAATGTATAACATATCTTTGAAGCTCATATGTTTGAAGATTTTTATCTGGGAAATAAGTGAATATTTGGCCAGGAAAACACAATTTAACATTAGAATATATGCAAATGAACAATAACAGAATAGGAAATAACAAGAATATCTTTGGTTCTCCAGAAAGTTACTGATATCTTGTTGGATGGCTAGATGTTCCCAAACCTCTCCTCAGGAGCAGCCCAACCATTCCATGTATTTCTTTCATTTCACCACCAGCTAACATTTTACTTCATTAGTTCAATCACTTGCCCAGGTATTGATTGGGCAAACATGATATGCTAGTGGTCGAGTCAACAAATACTTGGATATATTGGATAGTTACTGTAAATATTAGTATGACTTTAGCAGAGGTTTTGAAATGTCTAAGCTGACATACTTTGCCAGACATATCTTAGGTTTATTTCAATGTGACAATCATTTAAACATTATTTTCTTTGACTAAGATTTTTGCACAGTACTATATGCGTGTTCATATCCTTTTTTTTTATTGTTGTTGGACTAAACAGCATTGGCAGGAAGTGATGTCACGTGAGCATGGCAGCTATCACTCCTCGTGGGCTGGTATGGAGGCCTACCTGAAAAAGCAGGGCCACATTTTCGAATTATGTGTGTGGTGAGGCACCAGTACCAGCGATATCCGTGGTGCTGGCGATTAGAACTTGCTGGCCAGGTGCCAGCGCTCTGGGTGTTGGGGGGCTGCCAAGCTAATGGGTCCCAGAAGTGGACTGGTTTTCCCAGTCTGCAGAGCTCCTAAAACGGCCTGGCTCACATTCTGGATGCGAGGCCCTGGTGGTCGGTACAGTGCTGACAGGATGACAGAGTTCTCCACAAGCTCACTGCGGCTCGCTGACATAGACAGGAAGTCCCATCCCATCGCGTGAAGTCGTGTGGAGCTACACCAGGTACCTGAGACCCAGCTGGACGGCTTGCGGGTGTGACGCACTCAGCCTGTGACGTAAAGCTATTGCGTAAATGTGGTCACATCAGCAGACGGCATTTGCTTCAGCACTGCTGCTCCGATTCCCGCCGCATCTGAAATCCAGGAAGGGGCCCTCCCCCCTTTTCTTGAATCAAATTCCAGCATGCTAACTCGCTGCACCACTGTGCAAGAGCCCACGAAATCAAGGAAGTCGTGAGTGACTCTTGGCACAAATTTTTCCCCGACTTCAGAGAAAGCCCTTGGTCCCAGTTTCTCTAAAATCTGCCATGACTGTACTTTTCCCTCCAGTTCCTCTCCCTCGGTCATCCCAGCCCACTGCATCTATCTCCTTACCCCCCTCCCAGCCCACCTTAGCAGCCATTTCAGATAATCCCACTGTCTCCAGGAAACAGGGACTAATCCATGAGTCTCCCCACGCAGCCTCCCTGTGGCGACGGCCGCTCCAGGGTTTGTTTTACACGTCAGCTGGATCAAGCAACTTTTCACGGCACCCGGGGTGGGATCCTGGTAACAAAATCAGTATTGAGGTAACTATGTGCTGAGTATCTCCACATGTTAGCAGAACCACTCAGTTCGTCGTCCCTGGGCCCCCGATGAAGCTCTTTTTTTTATATAAACACTCTGAGGTTTCTGTTTCAGGTGTTTACCTTTGTTATGGCTACCAGGGCAGTCTGTGCTACTATCATTTGTTATGAAAACGTATACATTTCTCCTGCAGCCTTTGTGTTGACTCAAAGTCCAGACTTTCCGCTGTCTTTAGATGGGGGTAGTGACAGTCGTATCTCTAATCTGCTGCACTGAAACCTCTTGCCACCTAGAGGCTGGAACAGATTAGAGGAACCAAAGATACTTTCCCCCACCCTTCAGAGGGGGAGAGGATAGGCTACTCTGCCTGCCAGATCTTCTACCCAGCCTTCCAAACCATCACTGTCTTCCTCCATAGCATGACCAGTTTGAAATACTAAAAAATATAAACACAAGTGTGACATATTTCTTAAACCGACCATGGTAGGAGTTGGCTTTGTAGATGGTGAAGTGTGGATTTGCATTGGGATGTTCAGATGAAGGTTTTAACCAGCCCTATCCCCCTGTTTCTCACTGTGGGTCATTATAATGCTCACGCTTGCCATAAGCGATTCTGCGTGGACTTTGCTCAGTTGTACAAATTGTAAGAAGACTCATTAAAAATAACATCAAACCTGAATGTTCTGAACGTCTGGTTCTTGTTTCATTGAAGAGCTCCTCTGGTTCCTGGTTCTGGTGAAAGTGTCACTCCAGGCCGTGGTTTTCCGCGGCTGAAGGGACATGCGCAGTGGGGGGTTGGGTGTGGGGGGGCAGCTTTAGATGCTGTAGACAGTGGGGGTCATATGGTGACCTGAGGTTTTTTTGTATCTCCTTGGAGACCCTTAAATTCACTGCTAAGTACTGTCTGAATCGATGTCTCAGCTTAAACTCATAGCTGGGAGTAAAATAATCCTTGTGGCGTCGGTGGTATCTGAACGTGGCCAGACCACTGTGTGGTTGGACTCACCACTGTTGTCTGGAAGACTGCAGTGGGCTTTAAACCTGGTTGAGGATGAAGCCTTGTGGTAAAGCACAGACAATACACTGTGTGCATTTAAAAACAATGTAATAGTAATCCAGCTGTTTAATCTAATCTCTGAGTTCAGATGGGTCACTTATAGCTATATAAATGCATCACAAAGGCAGATGGCATATTGTCAGTCAACTGATTATCTTGTTAGGGAAAAAAAAACAAAAGATTATAATGATCGAGCCAAGAGGAATGACACCTAAACCGAAACCGTGAAGTGGCATCGTTTACTGTCCTTTTTGGCATAAACAAAGCGAGTAAACAATCCGTCTGGGTCTGCAGAGGTGTGGAAATACGTGACAAGTCGATGTGAAGGTGTGTTTGCACGTGTGTGTGTGTGTGTGTGCGTGCGTGCTCTTGTGTTGGGGTGGGGGCAGCAATTTACTGCCCGGGGATCTTTTAAAGGAGTTTCCATGGCAACGGGGGCCTTGTGTACCCTCCCCTCCCCCCTGCCCCCACCCCACGCTTGCTGCATGTCGAAACCCTCTTATAGTACGAGCAGAG
Organism: Paramormyrops kingsleyae; assembly: GCF_048594095.1. NCBI lineage: Eukaryota > Metazoa > Chordata > Actinopteri > Osteoglossiformes > Mormyridae > Paramormyrops > Paramormyrops kingsleyae. The sequence goes on from NC_132804.1 coordinate 9,100,885, forward strand.
CGCTGCATTTTGCTGACCCCCCCGGGGGCCCCCGTCTTAACAGGCAGCATTGATTGGTACAAATTAAAGGCAACACAAGGCAGAGGCGCCTTTCTGTATCTGGGTTAAGGGGACAGCAGCTGAAAGAAGATGTTTGGGGGGGGGTAAACAGCCATAGGAGTTTTGAAGAGGCAGCGCTGCGTGGTTCAGTGGTTTAAGGGCAGCTGACTGATGCTGTCATCCACAGGTGAAACCAGCATCGCACACAGCCAGGGGGGGCCGCTGAACTGGGTGGGTTCTTGAATGCCGAGCCCATATCTCTAACCAGCACCAGCATCATTCCTGCAATTCTGGAACTACTTTAACGCTCAACACGTGTCTGTAATTCATGCTGTTTGTTTAATGTCAAGTCTATATTTCAAACTGATTTATTTACTATGACAGTCCTTATTTTTCCCAGGATTTAAGACGTAAATCTTTGGAGTTTGGCTTTCTTTTAGACGCATATGACAAATTAAGAAGGCCACACCTCTGCCTTACGTGGTGCGCGAGGTTACAGTGAACAGGCAGCTTGCGTGCTTAGCTGGACAAATCCGAAGCATAAATTATTATTATTTTTTTTTAGATTTAAATATCACCCCGACTTAACTGTGGAGCATCAGACTCCTTCCTGGATTAGCGTTGCTGCTTGTACAGAAAGAAAGGTTAAGATAGCTAACGCTCTGAAGAGTCAAAGCCAAACAGTTTAAATAAAATATGTGCAGCGTCTACCAGAGAGTACGTCATAAATTACATGCAGGAATACTCCGCAGAACGGCATGAAAAAAACACTCCTAGTGAAACGTTTGCTAGCAGGGCTAAAGAGGGTAACGTTTGCTAGCAGGGCTAAAGAGGGTAACGTTTGCTAGCAGGGCTAAGGAGGCTAACGTTTGCTAGCAGGGCTAAGGAGGCTAACGTTTGCTAGCAGGGCTAAAGTGGCCAATGTTTGTTAACAGGCTTGAGGTTTTGATCCAAGGGGCTGTTTCCGTCAGGGAGTTTCCCAGCGCACTCGCTCACGCATGATCTCCATGTGAGGCGACACCGACGGCAGCAGCTGTCACCGTGTCGCTAATGGTTAGGATCCCTTTTGGATGGAATTGATTTAATTTCTGCTAAATTTACACCGGGGACGCAGGGGCAGAGCCCCACCAATGCGATACCCTCACAGGGACTTGGGGGAGTTTGCGGAGCAGGGAAGAGTGGGGGTGTAGGTGAGATGGAGGCAGGATTGGGTACAGCTGCCCCCACTATGCTAACCCTATTAGCGGCTCGTCTTTCCTTGTCATGTGGTGCCCTCGCAGTCTTGGGGAAAATCGCATTCTTTAAAGGCAGTCACCTCACGTCGCACGATTGGAGAGCCACTTTTATTTGGTCCAGTGTAAAACGCTGGTAAGCAGTGCTTGGCCCTGAAACATCACCATTGCTTGCTAGTGGGTTTATGTTATGGGACAGCTTGTGTTTATGGAAAAGTGATATTCTTCTGGCACAAGTGCACGCCTGGCATGATGTCACTTTAATAGAATAAAGTGTTAATAAGACTGACCACTAAACAGAGCGGCATGCCAGCCATGTTTCCGAACCATTGACCATTTCCAAGGAAACGTCTCTTTAAGGAAATAGGCCTTGTGGAATGCAGGCCATGAACAGCAACTGTTTGACCTGACTGGACCCAGCCCTTAAACAAGCTGCACCGTCACTGAGCTGGTGCCGAGGGCATCTGCGGAGCCCCACGAACGAAGGAGAAAAAAAAAAAAACATCCCATAATGTACACTGTGAATCAGGGGTCTGCCAAAGCCCAGCTGTGCCCTGACAGGCAGCCCGCTTTGTGCCGTAAATCCTGCGGGTATCAGCGTTCTCAGGGAGCACAATTGATCGTTAACCCCGCACCATTATGATTAAAAGGGAGCAGATTCTGTACACACGCCCTGTTGGGTGTCACCTTAGTGGGCAATCGATTGTCTACGTCTCTGCAGGAGCAAATAGAAGCGTGACCCCTTTCAGGCCCTCGCTTCTGTGGGGGTCACCCAGACTCACATGTCAGTTATTTCCCAGTGTTCCTTTGTTTTTGGGTTAGACCAGACAAGCGATTGGCTCACAAAGAGCCGGTGACCCCTGTGTGTTTAGGCTCCTCCCCTTCATTTATACCGTCCAGTAGGATGTTAAGCAATAAATGACCTGAAGTGTATGACATGGCCTGCATTGAAGATCCCCGCTGGGGCTCCCCCCACCCCTGTTACCACTGCCCAGCACCTGTCAAAGGATCCTAGGCATCAGAAGTGCCACTGTGGGGGGGGGGGGGGTGGAGTTCAGAGCTGCACTGTGTGTAATTGACATCCCCCGTCTCCACTCACGATGCAGGCTTCCTGTGTCGACCCACCCTGTTGCAGGCTGATCGACAGCCTGCCCATAATGAGGATAAATGTGCTGTGGTTGGCCACAAACCGCCGGCATCTCCCTCCCCCCCCCGGGGCAGCCTGCATCCAACACGATTGGCCCTCTGGGTCCTCATGAGCGACAGGTGTCAAATTATTGATAAAAAACGATCCGGTTTGCATTCCTTTGTCTGCTTCCACACCGCAATTATGGACGCAGTTCTTTATGCGTCTCCGTGCTGCGGGAGGGGGTAGTAGGAAAAACAGCTGTGATGAAAATTCCAGGCTTTGCCGCCATGCTACAAGTGAGAAATCAAAACACTTCTTCCTGCCAATAATATAACATTCGTCGTCTGGAGTAATAATTCCGGTTATTTTTCACGAGCTGACATTTTACAAACTGGGTTCTGCTCAGTGCAGGAACGTAACTGCCACTTCCTTTCTGAGCGTGTGACTCAAGAAGCCCGTTTTCTGTGCTGTGAGCTTACTCCTGCGTGCGCAAGGTGCGAGAGCGACCCCCCCCCCATGCTCCCAGCTGTTACCGAGTGCATGCACCTTTGTCGGGTGGCTTCCTGACCCATTTCCCTGCACTTACCATTTCCACGCTGGTTATTTTATGCAGAATATGAGTCAGCACGTTTCCTAAAAGGTCCCCATTACCGTTATTTGATCTGCTTGATCCCCTTAGCCTTCTGTGCACCTTCATTCCGGCTCTTTAGCTGCTGCCCCATCTGTTGGCCATGGATGAGAAATACAAGCAGAGTTTGCTTTGAGGTACGGATTTGACTTTGGATATGAGCCTCTGTGCTGTTTCCATTGTAGATGACAAAGACCTTTGAAAATGCAGACACTAAAAGCACTCTAATTGGTCCCTGCTCATCACATGGGCCATTTTTGATCCCACTAGGTATACTGTCCCATTGTCTGATTGCTTACCTGGTCACCCTGCACAGAACTAAACAATATGCTGATATGTCGGGTATACAGGGGCTGTGTTCAATGGCCCTTTCCCTGCTGCTGATCTGTATGCAGCTACATAGCAAGTTAGTTTGCAGAAACACGTTTACTGGTGGCTGCATCGATGTGCGCATGCCCAGTGTGGGCTAATAGCTTCCTCATATGTGTTTTGTTCGTTTCAGTGTATGGAAATACAGTCGTACATGTGAAAACACCTGTGTGGATGGAGATCATTTCCATTTTGAAATATCCATTTTTAAAAGATAACGTAGAAGTGTGTACATTGATAAACATTGCCGAACCACTGCCTTGACGTTTATGCGTATGCAGCCAAAATCGTTGGCAAAATGTTTTCTTTTCTCCCTCAGTCAGTAGGTTAGATGAGAACCGAATGTATTCATATTTTTAAAAGCAGAATCCTGGAAAGCATTGGGTGGGATGTGTCCCACCTGTCACCCCCGTGAGTGACACCTATGACAGCATCACATATGGCCAGGTGACAGCAGAATGCTCTCAATTATGCCTCAAGGTGGGCAGATCCCATACAATGAGGGCAGTGGACGTCCTCTTCCTGCCCCAGCCAGCAGGGTAATGGAAAATGTGGTCTAATTGCCTTCACCTTGTCCTGATTGGAGTAGCTGGCAAAGATAGAGCCTTAATTAAATTACCAGACCCTGCAAGCTTTTGCCAAAGAGGAGCTTGCTTACTGATTGGTGGGTGGCAGAGGGATTAACAAACACATACGCGGAACTTCTCTGTTACTACACACTCTAGACTGAGGCAGCCAATCAGAGAGAAAGGATGGGCCGTGATTGGCCAGATGGGAGGCAGCATTCTGGAATGAAATGTCTTGTCGGTGGGGGAGCAGATGTTGCTGCTGTGGGCGTATCTTCTTTATGGGATACTGCTAGTGTGTGGTACAGGTGACCACGGTGGGGGACGGAGGGGTCAGTATTTAAAGAGAGAGAGCGAGAGAGCGTCCAGTCATAGTCTGAGCTTTTATGCCCACATAGAAAATGCTGGCCACGTTCACATTTACCACCATCAGCATTTTTTATTTTTTTTTTGCTTTACTGACAAAACCTCAGATCTCAGTTTTTTCTGGCATTTTTTTTGCATATTTTATTTTGGCCCCCATCTCTCAGATCCTCGTGCCCATGGCCAGCCAACACAGACACACACACACACACACACACACACGCACGCACACACACATCTCACATTTTTCTTCTTGCTTCCAATTTTTGGTCAAAGGCAGCAGATTGGAGCTGGGCTTCGCGCTGTGGAATGGGCATGCTGCTGTATCAGCGGGGGGGGTTAGTTCTTCCGTCAGCCGAGCAAAGAGACAAAGAGACCAGCCATTTCAGGGTGCAGGGGCTGGGGGTGGGCTGAGATGGTGCAGAGTTACCCATGGATATGCAACTGCTTTTGGCTTGATTGTGGCATTTATCCGAGCCGGCAACTATCGGTGGGGCGGGTCTGGGCGGGGTTTTCACGACAAAGGCTGCTTTTGCACACCCCACCTCCCCCTTCCAGTCCCACCGAGACAGAGCAGAAGGACCTGGCAGTCATGGACCACTTTTCTGTGACAGCGCCACCTAGTGCTTTTGAAGAGAAACTAGCTCCTACCAAAAAAGGGAGGGGGGGGTCAGCTTCATGATGCCGTTCCATGGGTTTTAGGGACCCGGCGTAAGTCAACCCCACGTGGAAAAAAATGAGCAAATCGCTTGTCATAAAAGTGAAAGTGCTTTCTGGCACAGTGACTCCTCGTATGATTTTTATAATGGCGAGTTTGGCTCGACAGGCTTCCACATGTCCAGCATTCGCTTCCAAATGAATCATGTCTGTATTCATTATTAAAGTCATAAACGCGGGTAGCGGTAGTTAACTTCTGCCTTTTCACCGGCTCCTGCTATTAGAGAAGCTTTAGTATTTTCCCCAAAATACCTAATATTAATGTGACGGCTAACTTTTTCTTTTTATAAACCGAGGATTTTTTTTCCCGCACGTTCTTGGGCTTGTAAATTGAATGTGCTGATAAAATCCCATTTGAATGCTCAGAATTCCGTCCCATCTCGTACGACTCCATTTTTCGTCCGTAGTCCGTTTTTAGCTCTCTCGGAATCACCGGAGCGTTTGTTTGTAGGTTGATGCCTGATGGGGAGTGGCTAAGCGGCTCTGTGCTCTGACCGCTTGGAGCTGTAATTAGGCACCGTCGGCAGGGTTCTGGAAGGAACCCAAAGTCACATCAGGAAGCCCCAACGGCTCCCGTTGGGTGACGATGCGCAGACGATGATCCAACGATTCCGGGGCGCTGGATTCTCAGAAAATGCAGTCGGGACCCCAGGAAGGAGTCAGAGCCTGATCAGAGCCCCTGACTCTCCGGGCTGGTGGTGAGGCTGGAAAAGCAGGCTTTTGGATTCCTGGGCTCAAAGGAATATCAAACATGTCCCGGAATTTAAGTTAATTATCCAAGATGGACACGGTGATTGAATTCTCCCCACAATTTGCAGGATTTCTGAATCCTTCTCAGAGATATTTTTGGAGAGTGTGTTTTCCATACTGATAGGCTAAAAGAAGAGATACTGGGTCTTAAAATAAAAATTAATTATAATGTAATTACTTAACAGTTCAAGGCCCCCCGAACAATTAACTGATTGATGGATTTATCCTAATTAAGCCGAATACTAATTTGTGCCGATGTTTGAAGCCAAAGGAATGGAATCACGTTAAGGACAAATTTTGTTTTTCACTCCGCTTGGAAAATTGTCTGAGGAGCAAGATTTATTTTTTAAGTCCAGTTTAGCCTCAGTAATTACGGCGTCAATGGGAAGAGGATCCCTCATAAAGTGAGAGTCAGGACAGGACAGACTGGCGTTGTGGGTGCAGACTGTGTCTGTCCCCCTCATTCTCTCCCTCCCTTTCTTTGTCTCTGTCTTCCCCTCTCAGACAGTATCAGAGCCCCCCCCCCCCCACCACCTTGGTCCTCGCCAGTCTCCCTGTACAGCTCCCCTCTGTTTAAAATCTGTCCGTCCCCAAGCCTCGGACCCCGTTCCAGCCGGCCGTATCTAACATCTCGCTGCGGCCCCCCTCGCTACACCACAAGACGACTGTGAGGGAAGCCGGGCCGGCGAATGTGGGCCCCCTCCCTGCCATTAATCGTGCGGGGGTGGGGGGTCGAGATTAATATTTCTTGCCTGATTTAGCAGAGTGAGGAGAAGGTGTGCTGCTCATTCTCCGCATGCACCCTACCCCCACCTTCACTGCCCAGTGAGACACAATCAGGACCACAGCCGGTACTCTGCAAATAGTGCAGATAATGGTGCATCATTCCTAATTAATAGATGTGATTAATTATTTGTTAGTCCAGCCCAAGAAAACTGGTAAGAAGATTTACTATCTTATTCGGGGGGGGCGGAGATAGGTTTGACTGTCTGCAGATATCACACACCTGGTCTCCATCAATTCCCTTCCAGCAACCTTTAAGTCACAGTGACTCCAGTGGTCAGTCCATCCTGGGGACAGTGTGTCCTCGCAGGGTGACTTTGGGATCGTGAAGTAAACGAGTGCAGCCTGTGGAGGGCAGGACCGACTGGGGGTGGGGTGCTGGGGAGGGGGGAGGGTTTGCACGTCCTGTTTGTCTTTGTGAGATTTACAGCGGAGCCTCAGCAGACCTCACAAAGTCTGCTCTGGCGCTCGTGCGTCTTCTGGGTCTGTTCTATAATCCCGACAGTCAAACTTGGCCAGGACCGATGGGGATTTCGGGTTGGAAATGGGGAGGGAGGAGGTTACAGCAGCCTGTTGCTCAGATGTGTCGGGGGGTGGGGGGGGGGCATTAATGACTGGAGATTGCTGAAACCCTTTTCAGATTGTGTGGGACAGGCTGTGGCTTGATTTGGGCGTGGCCATATATATCAGGCTCCGCCCCATTCAGCCCCTCCCTCTCCTCTCAGTTGCACATATCGGCTGAATATGGTGCTTTGGAGGGACCTGCTTTTCTGACACAAAGCCTCTGTTTCAGCTCTGGATCACACACCCAAGGCAGCACTACACTTCTTGTTTCTTCTGCGCTGTTGTCTTCTGACTTTTATTAATTCATTTTTCTACCTGTTATATGTCAAATAGTGAAACTTGTTTGATTTCTTTTTGTGAAGCACTTTGGGGCACCTGATAGTTTCCGGGGGCAGCCCCTCTGGTGCCCAGAACCAGCACCAAGATTTAGGACCCCGACGAGAACTGAAATGCCTGCGACGTCTTAGCACAGTGTTTCCCAATCTAGTCCTTGGGGACCCACCTTTTTGCTCCTTCCCAGCTCCCAGGCAAAAATGTGGACTGTCTGGCGGGGAGCTGGGAGGGAGCAAAAACATGGACTGTCTGACAGGGAGCTGGGAGGGAGCAAAAACATGGACTGTCTGCAGGTCCCAGAGGACCGGGTTGGGAAACACTTTCTTAGCGAGCTGTTTATGGTGAATAATTAAAGAATGGCACACAGACGACAGTCCCGCTGGGTGTTTGGTCTGCTTCCTGCTCTTGCTCACCGTCGCCCCCCTTTGTCCGCAGCGTGTCCCTCCGGCTTCTTCAAGCCCTCCCAGGGCGATGAGGCGTGCCTGCAGTGCCCCATCAACAGTCGCACCACCAGCGAGGGTGCCACCAGCTGCGTGTGCCGCAACGGCTACTACCGCACCGACTCGGACCCCATCCAGATGCCCTGCACCAGTACGTATCGCCCCCTGCTGGGATTTCTGTTGCATGACTGCTAAGTGAACCCCATAGATCCACGCTCTGCTGCACCTTTACGGTCCAGGCTATGTGTGAGGCAACCCCCACCTCCCTGAATGTAATCACCATCCTCACCTCTGCCTCCCCCACTTGGAGATATAGCAGTCTTCATAGGGTGAGGACAAATGGTATGTGGAGAATTATAGCCTGGAGGACTCCCCCCTCCCCCCCCCCAGACAGAATGAGCCTCAAAAGCTCCCCAGGCTCACCTAAAGGCTTTGCCCCAGGCACCACCAGATGGGTGGCAGGGGTATGGAGGGATGGGGGGGGTTGGGGGGGCAGATGCACGGGAGAAGCAAAATGCTCTTTGTAGGACTCGGTGGGAAATACATTAACATAAAACTGGCGCAGCAAGACCAGCAGATACTTTGTGCAGGAAAATGACGTCATGTGATGTGGGGTCTATACAGTGAGACAGATCCAAAGCGAAGCTGTTCCCCAAACATCCCCCCCCCCCCCCCCCCCCAGGGCGGAAGGCACTTAAACGCAACCAAGTCCACGCTCAGGGGGCTCTTAATGGGAGCCGATTAGCGGACAGGCAAATGAGCTGTCAGCTTGGGAGGGGGGAGGTGATTATGTCTGAGGGTGACCCACAGCCGGCCAGAAGGGGGCGGTGTGTCACGACCCGAGGTGATATACAGAAAACCGCCCCGTCCGGCACGTGCCCCATAGGTCGTCACTCTTTAATTACTCACAGTGCAGGGCTTTCTCTAGTCATCTGAAAAATCACCAGCTATTCAGAAGGTCCCTGTCCTGGTAACATCACCAAAGGTGTCACATTTCTGTTCAGTCATGCAAACTCTAATGGTTACTTGTTTACAGACTCTTAACATTTTTTTAAAGGAATTTTAAAGGTTATCGCCACAAGTTGAAAAGAGCTGCACCCTGCTTCTGAAATATTTAGTGTCCATATAGAGCCTCATGTTGTCAGTCAGTGTGACCCTCCCTAAAAGAACATCACCCTCTCAATCAAAGTTTGACCCCTTGAAGAAGAACCGCATTCCGTCCATTCCTGTAAATGCTCTTTATCCAGAAACTCTCTATTAGCCCTTATCCAAATAAACCAAGTGCTTAAGACCCCCATGACAGGAGGAGGGGCCTTAGCTGAATAGAGAAGGACCTCCTAACTGCATTCTCCACCAGACGTCCCCTTCTCTGGAAGTTTTAGTTGTATAAATGCGATATGGAGCTCCAGTGGAAAAGAGCAACTTTGAAGACCTTTTGAGGCCGAGTTCTCCTGTGGGCAGCTGCTGCTGTGTCCTCCTGAGGAAAAGGGCAGGGGGGGGGCAAGTTTCCATGGAAACAACCTTCCCTTTCAACGTGGAACACATCTCTGCTTTTTTTTAACACCTTCCCACTGCAGGTGTTTTGCCTCGTAAGCAGCTCCGAGTTACAGTGTCTGCTGAACAGGAGTCATGCAAACTCACAGAAACACCACAGTGCTTTCGGCTGGGTGTGAGCTGAGCGATCACAGTGTCCTGGGAGGACGGCAGAGCTGGCAACTTACTGTCATCATCTCCATAATTTTTATTAATATTACTATTGCTGTTGTTGCTGTGTAAGGAACGCAGTCAAGGTTCATGCACAGAATCTATAGCCATTTATTTTCACAAAGACAAACACCACAATGAACGACAGCGTTTGATCCTGTAACTGAACAACAAACTAAACCCAAGCCGTAAGTTGAAGACGAGATACACGAGCAAGAGGTCTGTATACGCAATAAACGTCGGGAGTAAGTACCTGTACAGTGGTTAGTAGGGGAAAAACTCACAATACCTCACAATGGCACAATGGACAGAAACGGTATTTATGATACAGCAAATAGCTGGCAGGTGTAATTGATAAACTGGTTCTATTGAATATATGGACTGGATTCTGGATCTGGAATCTGATGGGTTGGAGGACATATCTTATATCTTCTTAGATATGGATAAGGTATGAATGTTCTATGAATGCATAATGAATTATTAAGCATTACCTATTATTATTATTGTTGCTGTTGTTATTGTTTATTTTTAATACTTTTTTTCATAGTAGGACCTGTTTATATAGTGATAAGTTTGACCAGTAATGTCCCAGCTGGATGGATATTGTTGGTTCAGGTTAATCGCTTATTGGACCATTCTGCACCCCCCTCCTAACTGTAACCCTCTCCGTCCTCCTTTCCCCCCCCAGCGGTCCCCTCGGCCCCCCAGAGCATCATCTCCAGCGTGAACGAGACCTCACTGACGCTGGACTGGTCGTCCCCGCGGGAGTCGGGCGGCCGCGACGACGTCGTCTACAACGTCATCTGCAAGAGCTGCGGGGGCGGGCGTGGTGGGGGCTGCACGCGCTGCGGCGACAACGTGCGCTTCACGCCGCGGCAGCTGGGCCTGACGGAGCCGCGCGTGCACGTCAGCGAGCTGCTGGCTCACACCCGCTACACCTTCGAGGTGCAGGCCGTCAACGGCGTCTCCGACCAGAGCCCCTACTCGCCGCAGTACGCTGCTGTCAACATCACCACCAACCAGGCCGGTGAGTGATCTGGGGAGTGACCGGAGGGGGGGGTTTGTGTTTCAGAGGGTGTGTCTTCAGTACGATTTTTAGTTCTCATCTCAGAAACTGTCTTCCCTACATCCGGATCAGTATGCGATTTCATGTAGATAATGGCTTTCCGTTAACCACGTTCCGGCCGTTCCAAGCCACTGTCAGAGAAAACAAGACTCGACCTGTCTTTGATATTTGTGTCCTGGAGCAAAATTTCACTTTCAGCGGGTTAGGTCTCTGTACCTGTTACCGGATGGTCGTCGTCTTAAATCCCGGGCTCAACAGCAGCCCGGTGGCACCATGCCATCCAAGTCACATGTGAATCGAAGTTTCACGTGCGCCTGCAGCCAAACGTTCCACGCGGCTGTTCCCATCTCTCTTTCACACACATAAACACAATGGAAATTGTTGCCGGACACCTTCAGAATTCTCCCTCTCTCCTTCGTCTTTCTTGCTTCTCCCCCCCCCCACTGATTCTGCAGTGTATCTCATTAGTGCGAGCAGCCGTGAAAATCCAATTAGCCCAGAACGTTACCCGAAAAACGCTTTGCATGTCCGCCCGTTTGCTCAGATGCTCTCATACGATCGCATGCGTCAGGTCGAGAACAAAGACGCACTAAGTATTTCCCTGGATTTTATTTTAGCCCATGTTTTGTCTCCTGAAGCGATTTGGACCATTTCAAATCAGAGCTGCAGTAAAATCTGAAGATTAACACAGCTTTAATACATTTTCCCTACATGTTAAGCCATTGCGGATAGGAACTTTGAATTTTGGGGGGGCGGGGTTTGCTTTAGCGTGAGAAAAGCTGCATCTCACAGCAGAACGCTGTGTCGTCCCACACTAGTCAGATGTAGGCAGGCTTAGACACAATTTCCTTCAATCTCACCACATCAAATGCAAGTTAGAGACATTCTGTAATTAATTGCAATTCACGAAACGGCCAAGAAGCACAAAATACGTTTGGAATTAATTAAAGCCTGATAATGGCCATTTTTATGGGAAAAAAAATTTGAGATTTGATTTAACAGAACCTCTCCTTCTACAAAATGTCAAGTGGTGGAATAGAGGTGGTTTTTCCAGAAAGTGGGGCTGTGTTTACACAGGCGTGCTGGATTTGGGACATTCCTGGCTGGCCAGCTATACCGCTCTACTTTAATTAAGAGCAGACATGTTCACCTTGAGCCTTCCAGAAGCTTGCCAAATGTGTTAGGAAGTTGTAAGTAAGAAGGCTGTTTTCATTCATTAAAATCCAACCCCCCCACCCCACTGGCATTTGTTCCTGATGAATTTAATCTGGGTCATTTTTTTTTTTTGGCTAAAAGAGACCTTCTGCGGTCCGATTACGGATTTTAATGAGGCTCCGCTCCTGCCCCTCTCCTGGAGCGTGGGGTCGCAGCAAAGCAGGGCAGCCCGGCTGTTGCGATTGGTGGGACTCTGAAGTGGGAGGGGTGAGAGCGGGAGTTCTGGCCCCATCTCTGCCCGTATGCCTGTCACTAGGGATTATGGGTTGGGGCTTTCTGTGGAGGGGGGAGCACTGGGAAGGCTGAACTCTGGTTCACATTGGCATCCCATGATTAGCCCCCCCCGGGAAGGGGGAGCCCGTTGGACTGAACCGTGGGTCAGCTGGAGTTACCCATGGCTCTTCTGTAGCGCGGTGGGGGCCCCCAGGTTACGTAAACATCTCATCTCCCTGGATTAGTGGCGGCGGCTCGGGGCCCCGGGCCCCGGCCCCATCGTTTGCTGCGCGCACCCATGTGTTAATTGGACATGTTTAGAAACCCAGCTGCCGTCTTCGGGCAGAACATTCCGTGAAAGAAACAAACAAATAGATAAATTGGAACTGATTAGCGCGAAAGCTTTTCTCCCCTCGCTCTCCCTCACATGAGTGCTTTTCGTCCTTAATTTGGCGACTTGTTGGAGGGGGGGGGTGTGAATGTGCAGGGAGGAGGTTTCGGGTTTTAATTTTTCAGCTTCTTTGCAGCATGGAGCGGCCGGGTTCAAACACTTACCGCTAGTCACCCTTGTTTGGGCACGTCCCGTCGCATCTGGTACGCCAGCGACTCTGTTCGGAGCCGATTCGTAGCGAGAAATTCAATTTCTGGCTGCCTGACATGCTGCAGTGAGCGCGTACCAGAACAACGCCAGCCGTGTATTATGGTGGCCGTGTGAAGAATGTATTTTGGCACACGGTTCATTTGCAAACACCCAAATGACAGAGATGATTTAATGATCACACCCTCTTAAAACTAAGTCCTACATTTCTGTTTAATATAATAATTATAAGTAATAACAGAATGATCGTATGTTGAAACGTATATTACACATTTGGAGTTGTAAATTCAGGCACAAATAAAACTTTGGGAAGGCACATTTTAATGTTTTATTACAAATAAACTTTCATTCATTAAATATCAAGTTTTGAAGTGTTAAAGGTTTAGGGTTTTAAGACCTTCACAGCCACAGAGATTGATAATCATTCAGTTTGTTTAAGAAGACATTAAAACGGAGAAATGGCAGATAACGGGTAATATGGGTTTTTACATGGTTAAACCACTTGGCATATGTAACACCTGGTTAAAATTTTAATGCAAAGTTTGAATATTCTGACATTTAGCGATATTTGCTATTTATGCCAAATATCATTCTAGAAATATTATTACAAAATGAAAGAACTCATTGTGTTTTTGTGGTATTTTGGAGTGCTGCCCTTGAATACAGATCATTGAAGCACTGATTGGCTGAGCCTCCACATGACAGAGGACTCAGGTTCTCTTTACAGAATTTCCCCTTTTTAGGGACAATTACCATAGCTACTCTGTATCGGTTAAGCGGGTGGACAATGGCGGTAACAATCACGGCACAAAAAAATGTACAAAGATTGTTGTGTCTGGGAAAACAAACAAAGAACCAGGTGTGTAATGTTAACGTTGAATAATGAAAAGCCTGGCCTGCGTCTCCCAGCAACAAAGGGTGCTGTGTCAGAACCAATAACAAATGGGCCAATTGGCATTGAACCACAGAGAGTGTGTGCCTCTGTCACGGTCAATTCAGGTCGATGCTGGTTAACCATTTATTGCACACACGCAGGATGATTGCAGTTAGTTGTTTTCAGGGATGGGATGCTGGATGGGGGGGGGGGTGGATATTGCTGCCCCCCCCAAGGCCACCGTAACCACACCCCACCCCCCACCAACCATCTCCTCAGCCTGCCTGAAAGCTCAGATGTGTCCTACAGGTGCTGTCGATTTCAATCAAACTCATTCACCTTTCCCCTTTTCCCACAGAAGGGCAGCTCACACTGGGGGGACAAAAAAAACACCGGCTTTGTCAGCTTGATGAACGACAAGTGCATGCAAAAGGACTGGGCTCAGTCAGTTAATGAACAATTAAGAGGTGTGATAAAGAGGCTGATAGTATATCTGAGCTTATTCAACACATTGGCTGTGTACAGGCTGCACCCTTGAAGGCCGATCAATCGTTAACCAGTCGGTCTTAGCTGGGTTATTAATGGCTATACTCTACCATGCAAAAAAGAAACAGAAAGAAGGATTTATCTTAGTCACATGTTTTTTTTTTCTTTTTTAAAAAAAGGCCCAGCAGGTTAACAATTTAACAGTGAAAGACTTCATATTTTTGAGGGGGGGAGGGCATTAATTACCACTCCATTCTGCTGGGAAGTCCAGCCAGCCCGTCAATATCCACGTCTGGAGTCCTGCCCCCACGCTGCACACAGACCCCGCAACCCCACCTCGCTCGCCCAGACCTGCCCGCTGTGCGATCGATTCTGCCCATGATTGCGAAGCACCCTTAGACATTGGCCCCATTTAACACCGAATATTTTTAGCGCCAACTCCGTGCGTGCCACATGCTATGCTCCGATGGTAGACGGACGTATTGTTAAAGAAACAAAAAACGGCCCGCAAAATTTTGGCAGCCATTCTGCTATTGACTATGTACATATATCAGCTATACACGTGCCACATCCGGGCATGAGAAGATCGGCTGTGCATTGACCATCAGCGTCGTGTGTGGTACATGCTCTTATATGACAAGCAGCTATGTATTGTTAGCCATATAGCATGTTGTGCTACATGCCAGCATATGGCTTCTGTCATGTTGTAAGAGTGTTATGCTACATGCTAATTTTTGCCATTTGACTCTGTGTAACCTGTTAGACAAAGCAAAGCGTTAGCCGCTAACGTGCGGCGGGTGTCGCTAGCTGGCCATGCCGGCAGGTAACTGCTGCCGTCGTGTGGTGCTCTTGATGCAGAAGAACAAGGGAAGATTAATGAGTTAATTATCTGAGAGACAGCCTTGCCGAGCTGCGGCCGAGCCGCTAGAGACTCCAGCGTTAGTGGTTGTCACGGAGGGGTGGAGCGACGCGGTTTGACGTTTAGCGTAGCCCGAAGGTGACCGCACATCCCCAGGCGCCGCCGGTCAGACCCTCGTTTATCTGTGAGCTGCTGAAAGTGGTCAGTAATTTTTTTATGTCGTGGTCGATGTCTGGAAAATAACTGACAGAAGGGGGTCACAGTGACACATGCTTATTACTAACCGCTGTCCTTTTAAATCGGTTGTTAAATTATTATTTACTTCATATTTTAAGTGCTTTGAAATCAGTG
Source organism: Paramormyrops kingsleyae (assembly GCF_048594095.1). Lineage (NCBI taxonomy): Eukaryota > Metazoa > Chordata > Actinopteri > Osteoglossiformes > Mormyridae > Paramormyrops > Paramormyrops kingsleyae. The sequence continues at coordinate 9,116,164 of NC_132804.1, forward strand.
GACGTGTCTGACACAGGCTGAACGTAACTGGGCGGAAATTAAGGGTTTTCAGCCCTGTTCCAGCCAGGAGCTAAAACCTACCCCAGGGACAAGGCATAGAGACCCGGTTAGAGGCTTTTACTGAGAGGGGGGAGGGATCACGGGGAACATCACGGGAGAAAATACAGGATAGTGTTTTTTTGGCACATAGTGTGTGTGCGTATATGTCTGTGTGACCCACAACAGCACCATCAGCCTAACACCCTCATAGCAAGCCCCTCTCCACCCACCCCCCAGGACTACATACACCTGACCGTCACCTGGGGGGAGTGTGTGACTAGCGTCGAGCAGGGCGCATATGGAAACTGGCAAGAAGGTATCCAGAGCCCAGCGCTGGCGGCCAACCAATGGGCTACCTCCATGCTAATTAGCCGGGGTGTCGTCGGAAAGGAAGCAAAGGTCAGCACATTAGCATGGAGAGGGGGCTGTTTACCGTCATCTGCATGCAGAGTCAAGGGACTTTCAGCAGGTGTGAGACGTATGCTGTGACTGGCCCGTCCAAAACGCCTTTAATTAATAATTGCCCCCCCCGGCAGCGTTCGTGTTTAAGAATGCAACCCTTAAATAATTCAAGCATCAAGCTACAAAATTATACTGCCATGATTTTTTTATTTATTATTTTTTTTCCAGACAGATTATTTTCCATTTTTTTCCATTTTTTAAATGGGCTGCTTCAGAACAAAGCATTTTGTTGTTCGCAAGCAAAAAGTTGACTGAAAGCTGATGTTCATTCACTGTATGTCCCACTCAGCCAGCGATATAGGGTTACATCCTGTGCTTTTCCGTCTCACTTTAGTACATGTTCTCATTCCGGAATCTGAATCGCATTGTAGCCCTTCCTGAGACCCAAAGCCTGTCTTTCTTTTCTCTGTGGGTGTTTCTCAAGACTCAGAACACAAAGATTGTCATTTTGTAATTTTACTCCCAAGAATGAATTTGATGTGCAATGAGTCATGGGATTGGTCTCCTTGCGAGGATGCAGATAATGTATCCTTGATATTTGGGACAGGGCTAGAACAACATCTGGGGATTTTTATCATCCTTCTATACTTGGGTTCTTAGTACTGGAACTGGTTTTCGGCTTTGGAAATTGACGTAAAGCAGGTATCTGAGAACACAGTTATGACCAAATACATGTATTGAGAGATGCCTTGTGTTTCTATTGTGCTTCCAATGAAACAGTTATATTTTCATTGCTTTCCACCATCCATCTTTTTTCTGAAGCTACTTATCCTATTCAGGGTTGGGGGGAGGCAGGGGGAGGAGCCTAACACAGAGGTTACAGGGAAAAGGCAGGGAATAACCCAGGATCGGGCGCCAACCCATCACAGGGCACACTCACACACCATTCATCCACATTCACACCTATGGGCAAATTGGTAACTTCAATTAACCTTAGTGTGTTTTTGGGCTGTGAGGGGAAACCGGGGTACCCAGAGGAATCCACACAATGACACGGGGAGAACATGTAAACTTGAACTCTGCTCCCAGAGGAGTGAGGCAGCAGTGCTAACCACTGCACCCCCCGTGCCACCCGTCGGATCAAGTCTAACAGTTACCTTTAGCTTTGATACATGAGATTCAGCAGTGAAAAGCACAGAATGTGTGTAAGTGACCACAGCGTTTATTCGGATTTCTCATTTGCTGCTATTTCAGCAGCTCTACCAATTACCATTGCTTTTTAACCTGCTGCTTTTCTGCAACTCTGTGTCAGGAATTGCAGATTTGGGCGTTTAAAGACGGAGTTGAAAGTTTAGTTTTTCATTTTAATCGAACAGCTGAAAGCGAAGAAAGAGTGTAATTACATTTTCAGCCCTGTCCTTGAGCAGATCACGGTGTGGGCCAGCTGATAATTTTTTAGATGTTTATTCATTTTAAAGGTCCAAGTAATTAAAGCTGTTATTAGTGTAACTGACCACGCAGGCCTACATATTAAAACCGTTCTCCTCATTACACATGGTGTAATCGGATGTAAATACTGCTTATGACTTCTTAGTTTTATGTAATTAATTCAGGCAGTTGATTTGTAGGCACTGAACTTGGTGCGTTAAAATGAGCATTGCGCCGCTCTCCTTCTGACGTGGGTGGGAGGTGCGTTTGGCCGCCTTTCCCATCAGCATGCTATGGGTTTTGTGTTGTCACCTCGCCACCCGTGTGAGGGGGAGCAGAGACTCTGGCCTCTGCTTGCATGGACTGTTCCGGAATGGCCCGGACAGTTTGATGGTGATAAATGGGCGAAGTGAAACTTGAGACTTTTCAGTCCCATACATTTGCCGTCTCCTCACGCCCTTCTAGCTTAGATGACGGACAGTGGGTGATTGAGCTACGTTGCCTTACTCAGCGGGACCGATTCCCGGCTGTGAATGTGGAAAACGCAAAGCTGGAGAGTATGCAGCTCCTGCAAATCCATGCTTAAAGCACGGAATGGGCCCCTCCTTAACGGTACTTGTATGCAGTCCACAGTACTCAGCGCAATACATTTCATTTAAAAAAGATTCACTTTGTCAGACTGATTCCAGTCTAATTTTATGGCATCTTCTGAACTGCATTTATTTGTGTTTTTTTTTTTTTAAATTTACGTAGGATAGATGTTCAGAATAAATATGCATATTCACCATGACCGTCAGTATAACTGCGTCAGTCTAGCTGACGGTAACTGAAAACCACACTCTCTCCTGCTGTCTTTCTCTCTTCCCCTCACACTTGCACTCACAGCACCTTCACCTCCACTTTTATCTCCGAGGACTGGCCACATCCACCCTGTACTGGGACCAGCAGGTGTAATGCCCCCCCCCACCCCCCCTGACCCCCCAGATCTGCATGCACAGCTGTGTCTGAAATTATCCTTTTTCTGTGCATCTGCCTCTGAGTCAGATCATGGGGGTGGGGGGATGCCGGGGGGTGCTCTTTGTTTACGATTGCAGATTTCTTTTGCAGTCAGGTAAACTCCAGTCCCTTGCTTTCCTCTTGTTTCGGCTCAAAGGTGAGCATCTGCCCACACCAAAGGGCAGAGCCTGTCTCCTGATGGGGGCCACATTTACCAGCGTCCCCCTGGGCCGCGCCTGCATGCTATAGCCCCGGGGAACTGTGCTCTGTCCATCTGCTCCGGGCCGGTCCAGCCGGGAGCCGCATGTCCGGCGGTGCCGGGTGCAAGAAGCCGGATCCGCTGACGCCGCAGCACGCCCTCTGCCCCTTGCTGTCAGCCCAGACCCCCAAAACCCAACAGACCCCATCATAGCCCCAGATTCCCTCCCCCCCATTGCGGGGCAGAACTGCTGAGTTTGCCCTGGAATGGTCACACGCAGCGAAGCTACTTTTTCGGAAGCACCGGGCGATGGAGGCACCTAACCTTTCAATGGAGTGAAAAAAAAATCAAAGGGCTCGGCTTATTCGGAATAACTTCGCAATCGGTTTCAGACGTTCCGACACTCCAACGTTACGGGTGCTGCGAGCACAGCTGAGATTAGAAACTTCGCGGTAAGCTTTTGTGAACTTTTTAAGCTTCTGAAGTACCTATTTTGGAGCCAGCTTACGGCATTTGTGTGATTACATTAATTCTCAGATCTCCTCCACCACAGATGGTTTAGCGGCTGACGAACTGAATTCTCACAGCGCTGCATTACTGTAATGGAAAGTCTTTGGAGACATGAAAACTCTCAAATGCATTACAGATGGAGAGCGGGGATAATTGCCAGTCTGCTTTCCATTCTGCCGTTCTGAAAAATACACGCGTGTGCCGGGTCTCTCCTGTTTTAGGGACGTCACGCAGAAACCAGGAATGGCGAGTGTTTGAGGGAGGAGATACTCATTCCAAAATGGTGGGATGTGTTTCAGAAGCAGATACCCCCCTCCCCAAACAGTCAGGCACCATCCCCAGCTTCTGGTTAGAAGCGGCTGATATGCAATCAAAAGATTCCACCAGAATCCAAAGTAGGGATCCCAGTCAGATCCAGTGGTGCCTGGGAACATCCCAGTATTTGAGGATGACGTCACGAAGATCATGCCACATTTATTCATTATTCTGAAAGTTTTACCAAAAGCAACTTTTAGTTAGTAGAGGGAAGGGTTTCAACCTATGTGTTCTTTGTGGGATTTGAACCCACACCCTTTGTGTTTTTAGCATAATGCTGTACTTGTTATGGTTCAGAGCCCTTGGGAAATCGGGTCCTGTGATGGCTGCTTTTTTCACACCTTCTTGGTGTTGCTGCTGGAGGAACAGGGGAGACACTGTGGCAATCAATCAATCAATCAATCAATCAACAGTCCCCTGTCCTGTAACCACGACATGGTGAATTTATGATCTGTTTGGCCCCCTCCTATGTGGTGGGGGGGGGGGCATGTGCCAGGCCTGGTGCCTGTCAAAATCCACTCAATGGGTTCGCTTCATGAAGTCATCCACTGTTGCCGAGAGACGCCCCTCTACGAGTTGGGGGGGGGCTGGGCCTGGCCAGGCTTTGGGGGGCCAGGATCCCTTGGAGGCCAGGCGTAGCGGAACCCGTTAAAAGGACCGATGACAATAGAGCCCCATTTATTTACCCGTCGAACCAGCTTCTGAAACGCATGGAGCAAAATTCCGGAAATTGCTTTGGAGTGTCTGTGAGCCTGGGAGGCAATCCCTGGATGGGGCCCTAAATGGGGTGAGGGGGTGGGTTTAATCGACTGGAAAGGAATTTCACATTGTAAATCACAGCCGTCATCGATCACTGAAGTCGCTGGACAGAGGAAAGATCTCACTCCTTCTTTATAGCAGGTCTGTGTTTCGCCTTGTGGCCAAGTGTCACGCAAGGTCGGCTGTGGAGGGTACAGCGGCATCCGCTGATCAGCTGGCCGTAGCGGCAGCCATTACAGTCAAGGCACGAGTCATCCGTGCCCCCATGCTCGTCCCTGTCCTCTCTTGTTTTAGGGAACAGTCTCCCTCACACACACAAGCACGCCCCCTTCATACCCTGTCATTTCCATCCTTTCAGCTCCGCAGGGGCACGCTGACGGCAGTTTGAACCCCTCCCTGTAATGAAAAGGATCGGCTCTCATCCCATCATATCTTGGCTGTCCGCCCTCCATATGCTAATGAACGCCAGAGCGTGTGCGCGTGTTTGTGTGCGTGTGTGTGCGCGTGTGTGGGGGCCACCGTGCCTAGCATCACGGAGACATTTATGGTCGAATTATATGATCGTGTTCAAGTTTTATTGCCGTAATATTGTTTATTTACTGTGCTTCGTCATCATCTTTATTCGCTATGGAGGCACGGTGCCAGAAAGCGATTCATTCAATATCCCATTTCTGTGTAGTACTTATGCTTCCAATTTATTCAAAGGCATGCATACATTTTATGTATATGAATTGAATCAGTGTTCTTAGTGCCAGCGTTACAGGTCTAGAGTTCGAATTTGACGGAATGAGAGCAAAGCAGGAATAATCGGGGGAGAGGGAGGTATAATCCTTCCTCCCTCGACGACGCTTAAGACTCTTGGCGGTTTTTCCTGGCCACGGTGCTCTGGATCACTTTGCATTCACCTCCTCCCTCCCTCTGCTGGCGCACGGGCAGGATTTACCTGCAGGCAGTGCCACGTGGCATCTGGGCTCAGATGCGGGGCCCTGGTAAACAAGCAGGCTTGGGTCCGGGGTGGTGAGGCGGAGTCGTAGCAGAAAATGCTCACTGCCAGTGAACCGTAAAAGGGCAATTGTGCGGAAAGGTGCGACTGCGTAAAAGATCTTATTAGTCGCGATTATTGCCACCACACTGAAACGGGGGTTGCCTGCGTGGGGGCGGCAGTAAAGCCGTCGAGTTGCGCAACGTCGAGTGGGAATTGATATGATCAGTGGTGGCAGACGCCGAGGCGCCCCGCACTGGTCGCGTGGCGTGGCGGCAGTGCAGCAGGGAGCCCTGGCCGACTGGCGCAGGATTTGGGCGTGGTCTCAGTCTCATAGCTCCGCCCATTGGACTGGCTGGGGGGAGGGGTGGAGCTCCGCAGTCCCGGATTGGTGGGTGTCACATATCTTTAGCCCGGCGGGGGTTACCCATGGAGACTAGTGAGGCATGCGTGTGAAACAGAGAGATCCTCATACACTGTAGTGAGTTTGTTGGGCTGCACTGCCTGAACTATATATATAGTATAAAGAGCATGTGTTGTAATATTTGGAATATTGATTTTATCAGCAATCTGTTAATTACTGTTCAGTCTACACCTTTACCCCCTGCCTTTTCCTTCATATCCTCCATATCAGCATTGGCTAATTACTCCATTTATCATTCATTCCCCCCCACACACATGTCCCCAGCTCCCAGACTTTAATGGGCTGCTGTCACGTACCATAAGCCCATGATAAATGGTGATCTATTTGTATAGCTGCTGGCTTCTTCATAGGCTGGCCTCTCCTCGCTGCAGGCTGGTCTCTCCTCGCTGCAGGCTGGTCTCTCCTCGCTGCAGGCTGGTCTCTCCTCGCTGCAGGCTGGTCTCTCCTCGCTGCAGGCTGGTCTCTCCTCGCTGCAGGCTGGTCTCTCCTCGCTGCAGGCTGGTCTCTCCTTGCTGCAGGCTGGTCTCTCCCCACTGCAGGCTGGTCTCCTCACTGCAGGCTGGTCTCTCCTCACTGCAGGCTGTCCTGGAGCAGTGGCATTAGTGCTGCTTTTGACTTCTCACCTCCGTCCGCATTGCGCTCTCCCACCCTTCGAATTTGGGCTCCTTCTCCTCCATCATCCCTTTATGCTGCCCCCCCCCAAAACTGTACAGAGGGCTGTGATCCGCCCGTGACCAAAAATTGTTCCGAATGCGCACCGCAGACATGAAACCCAAATGCTGAGGGGGAAAAAAAATGGTTAATTGTGTGCGACATATTTGTGGTTCGGGCAAATTGTTCTGCCGTTTATTTGCATCCAGAAATGAGCTCGTGCCACAAATTTGTACCACTTCCTTTCAAATTAGTGGACGCGGGCAGAAGTGGGGCGAAGGTCGGGCACATGGAGCCTGCTGCAGAGGGGGCCCCCGCCCCCGCCGATCCTGAGCGATGCCGTGACTCTCCAGTTTAGGCTGTGCCCAGTGCCGTCCGCGTCCCCGGCTGGGCGCACTGCTGGCCTGGGTCATGCCGGTTTGCAGATTTAGGAATTAGGAGTGTTTTATAGGTGGACGGCGGTCAGGAAGGGAAGTTCCCATAAAGATTCACCCATGTGTGAGTGTGTTCAAAATGAGTATTTGAATTTTGCAATTGAAATTATGGCTGACCAATATGAGGCTATAGTCAGAACTTTATTTGTTAATTGGAAAGTGCCAGAAGCCGAAGGCCATTTGAGAGCGCCAGTCCCGGGACATGTGACAAAACACAGTGCTGAAAACATGCTGTGTATTTTTGAGAATAAATGTAAACTAATAAACGATGTGAAATTGTGTGCAAATTGGTCTGGAAATGAACATATACACCTGTTTTATTTTATGTTATTATGTTAATGGTTTTATTTTTTTAACCAAATCCGCCAGATCCACGCAGATAGATCTCAGAACATGTTCCAGCAGAATCTAGAACAAAATGTAGTAATATTGATGCTTGAATGTGTTTTGAGACTGACGTAATTCGCTAATGTGTAGGATCTGAATCGTCAGCAGCATGTGCCTATGGGTGGGTCCTAGCTTAACTCCACCCACCCTGTCACCTGACTCTTCTGTCCCGCCTTCTTTCTGTCTCTGTAGCGCCTTCAGCGGTGTCCATCATTCACCAGGTGAGCCGCACCGTGGACAGCATCACGCTCTCCTGGTCCCAGCCGGACCACCCCAATGGGGTCATACTGGACTATGAGCTGCAGTACTATGAGAAGGTAAGGGAGCAGAAATGGGGAGTGTTGGATGTGGGGAGCAGAAATGGGGAGTGCTGGAAATGGGGACAGGGGGTCACTTCACTGCCTGGTGTGTGGGACTTAAACATGATAAAGTGACAGCTTTGACCAAGGACTAGTCACCAGGACACAGCGGGAATCAGGCTGTCGGGGGGGGGGGGGGTCATTACACCTGTGTGCTAATAGAAAATGTATTGATTACAGTAGGAATAATATTATCTCTGTCAAGATAGCTTCTTAGGTTAGTGCCCCATCTTGGGCTGTTCCCTGCCTTCTGCCGGTTACGTCTGGGATAGGCTCCGGACCCCCGGAACCCTGAACAGGATAAGTGGTTACAGAAAATGGATGGATGGATGGATGGATGGATAAAAGGAAGATTCCACTTATTCCCAACCCAGGCTCCTCTTTAAGAAAACAAAAAGAAACAAAAACATTCACCCAACTTGGGTACACAACCAGAGTAGAAGACGATGAGACGATTGTACCTTTAGTCCAGACTGAGCTGTCCCTAAATGACATGCTCATATTCATCTGATCTTCTGTGCTGGATCTCCAGGATCAGTCAGAGTACAACTCGTCCACCGTGAAGAGCCAGACCAACACAGCAGTCATACGGGGCCTCAAACCCGGAGCCATCTACGTGTTCCAAGTACGGGCCAGGACTGTGGCAGGCTTTGGCCGCTACAGTGGGAAGATGTACTTCCAGACCATGACCGAAGGTGGGTGAGGAGAGGTGGTGAAGGTTCACCCTGTGATGGACTTTGCCCTGGACTGTCAATTTGTTTGATTTTTAAAAAACTGAAGATGCTGCATGACAGTAGTACTGATCCTGCCGTAAAGTAGGTCAGGCTTGTTTCCATAGTGCTCCAGTTTTCTACAAACCGCAATCAGTCTGATACACATCAGCTCCTCGGTGCCAGGTTTAGAGGGCATTGCGTGACGGATTCCGTCTGCCCGCCCATTTGATCTCCTTTTTAATTTCTCAAAAGAACTACTGATTTTAGCTCGACGAATATTAAGTTTTTGCAACTTGGTCATTCTAAGATGACTTAACATCAACTTTCTGCATTTCAAAATCACCTGTTGTCATTGTGTTTCTAAGGGGCAGGTGCTAGCTATGAGGGCCTAATCACTTTTACATAAAGCTTTTTGATGCTTAAGGTTTTCCCGGAAGGATCTTTGTGGTTCTCCTGTTTAGCATCCTGTTACATGGTGAACTTAACAGGTGAGCTCAGTGGTTCATACCTCCACATACCCTGTTTGGGTTTAGGGCTTTGAGAAGATACCAAAATACCACCTAAGAGGTGCAAAGGTTGACCTCTTGTGGGATTTGAATCTGTGATCATTGGGTTACTGGCCCTGGCCTCATGCTGTTATGCTTACTGACCTACAGTTGTGGATATGATTAATCTGCTGTCTGAATTCACTTGCATCCTCTCCCCATAGACCACTTAGTGTACCCTGTCCAGCCAGCAGAGCTGAAAATCCAGGACATTCATCCAGTCCAGAGGGACACATATGGGTCCATACTACACTTACAAGGAGCACTACCGTCAAGTCTAGCAAGCCCATTGAAATTCTCCCTAAATATCCCATTACTAGCATCGCTTAGGGACAGAATTAGCTTGATAGCAGCCTCCCTCCTGCTCTCTACAGGAAGCAGATAGCATTAGTAAGACCTCTGCCAGCAAAAGGGCCGGGCAGCACAGTGCAGCCCCTTACAGCTCTGGCCCTGTGTAGGAGTGGATAGGTAACTAACAGGTGATTGGACAGAAATTACATCGCGGCTAAAAAAAAAAATTCTTGAAGATAAAACAAACATAGGAGACCCAACCCAAGAAGCAGCCGATTCCCAGAGTATGGGGCAGGGGGATGTCGTAGAAAGAGCCAAACCAGAGCTACTCCATTGTACCCTCTGGCCAGAAACCATCATTTCTTAGCTTTTACTGCTCATAAGTCTTACACTTATTATCATTTTTTGTTTGTAGACGAATATAACACCAGCATGCAAGAGAAACTGCCGCTCATCATCGGCTCGGCTGCGGCCGGCCTCGTCTTCCTCATTGCCGTGGTGGTCATCGTCATCGTCTGCAATCGGTGAGTCATTCCTGTTCCCACCCTTTTCTCTGTGGCGACACCAGGCATCATGATGTATTACCCGCCCCCCCCACCCCCCCCCCAGGCCACCGTTATAGCTATTTGTATTTTACCCAGGAGGAGGGGCTTTGAGAGGACAGACTCGGAATACACAGACAAGCTACAGCACTATACCAGTGGCCACAGTGAGTAACATCCACACGCCTCTTCCACAAAAAATATGTTTTCCTATGTAGACCCCGCCCCATTTCTTTTTGCCACACCCCCTCCATGAATCTCCTCTCCTACTGGCTCTTTCCTGCAAAAAAAAAATGTTTAATTTTAAGTATCATTCATCACACTCTCTTTCAAATTATGTGCCCCAGCCCTAGAAAACATTTTTTAAGCACCAGAAAACACAAATCCAGGTTCTAAATAATTTTGTTAACAGATATTTACAGATTAGAGTAGTCTCACATCTATGGGGATGACTGGGATTCTAATTTAAATCCATCACAGCTCCATTTCTACTTTGAGCTTAAGGGTAATCGCACCCCAACCCCCAATTCCCTCAGCTCAAATATTAATGCAGGGACATGGTCTACCCCCCACCCCCCTCGACCTTAGTTATCAGTTTAGACAGAATCCTCTATGCATAATCAATAGGATCAGGTTGCACCAAATGCAGTATTTACAGAACTCGTTTCTGCTTGAGTACAAACAGCATAGCGCCTCGGCAGTGGTACAACCCCCCTCCCCCCCCCCCGGCCAGTGGTACACCCCCCCCCCCCCCCCCCCATCCTGCCACCCCGGTTTAATCCCACAGCGTTGCTGCTTCTTGGCCACACAGTCTGTGGCTCTGGATCATAGCCCATTTCCCGGGTCATGCAGACGCTACCAGTTGAGTTCAGTTGCCGCCCTTGAGGATAGTGCTTCTCAAGTCCTGTCACCAGGGCATCTCTAGGGGAACAGCGATGCCAGAGTTGCTCCCTAAATAGGAATAACATGCTGAACAAGCGGTTAACGCTCTGCATGGCAACTCCTGTCCCCAGACTGAACCTCAGCATATCTGCCCAGGGAGAAACGGTGCTTATACATATTCACTAGCAGCAGAAACTGTCACTTGTTTCTCTTTGTGTATCATCTTGATTATTGTTATGGACCAGTGTGAATCTCCATGTCTGCCAATCATCTGGGGCGAAGATGCACCCCAGACCACCCCTGCTTATGAATATTCATGAGCGGCGACAAAAAAACGGGAGGGGAACCCGCTGAGCGGAGAGCTTGTCACTTAGGTAGATCTGTAACTGGGTTCGGGAAGCTTCTTTTCAACAACGTTGGTCGAGGCATTTGACTCATAGGCTTGTTTGCTTGTTTCTTTTCTCAATGTCTTCTCTGTTAATCGTGGGTCTGCTGGACCTGACCACAGAGGCCAACTGTCGCTCAGATACGTTTGTACTCATATACTGCATGTAGAGGCCAAAGAATTGGACCTGAGACCAGCTGTTCCCTAGTTCTTCCAAAACTCACCCTAAGTCAATTTACTTGTCTGCCAGACTTAAGGGAAACAATTTATTTCTCAGACCAGTGTGATAAGGGCAGTGTTCTAAGCCGCTAAAAACTCTTCTCCCACTGTCTGAACTCCCTCTCTCTGGCAGAGACTCACACGGTAAGCTTACCATGCCTGGGCCGTTTAGCAAGCAAGTGCAGTAAGCTCACCCAAGGCTGCTTATCTGTCCGTCACCGGCAGCTGCAGCATTTTAATCCTGACTCTTAGGTGTGCTTTACCTTGGACCATGTCAGTAATATCAGGGTTTCATCTTTCCCATAATGCACCTCAGCAAAGCCCCACACATTTCCACGGTTCATCTGAAGTAGTAGTTGTTGCTGGCTCAGTGAGTCGCAGCAGATAATTTCTGAATTCGGTTCAGCTTTTGTGTTGGGTAAAAGCAAAGTTCAAACACACAGAGCCTCAACAGAAAATTGCACAACTTCCCTGATGTCATTCTCTTCCTTCATCTCCATTCCTTGCATTGTTTCCTATTTGAGGAATTGCCTGTATTGTAGCTGCTTGTCCTTTTTCCAAGTGACTCCAGGAATGAAGATCTATATAGATCCGTTTACATATGAAGACCCCAACGAAGCCGTGAGAGAGTTTGCCAAGGAAATTGATATATCCTGCGTGAAGATTGAGCAAGTTATTGGAGCAGGTAATCGGACACCCAGTCAAGTGTAGTCCCAACATCAGAAATGGACTTAAACAATTAGCAATAGTTTTGCAAATATATTATCATGACAAACTAATTAGTATTATTCAGTTTTCTTACTGGGACATAAATGCCATTGATGGAGGAGATGAAGTTCACAAATTAGGAAGATGAGACACTAGGATAATGAATTCCAAAGCTCTGAAATAATTTGTGGGAGAGAGAGAGATGTTGGTTTGAGTTGCAGCAGCACACAGTCACAGCAACCTAACCATGCCATCAGCAGGTTGGAGTAAAGGCATCTTGGTCTGGCACGTCTTTCCAGGGTCACCAACACATGCATCTGGTGTGACACACATTCAGACTCTCACACTCACATAAGAAATCTTAAGGCAAATTCCATTACAAACCTAAAATTAGTTACATCAAAAGCATTGGGGGTAGTTTGCAAACCCTACAGACTATTTACAAGGTAATAAAACTGTTACGTACATGTAAATGTGTGTGCAGACTTGTCTCAAAATGAAAATCTCACTTGAACCAGCTGACCAAAGTTGGCAACTCTGTCTTTCCAAGGGGAGTTTGGAGAGGTCTGCAGTGGGAATCTGAAGATGCCGAACAAGAGGGAGATGGTGGTGGCAATCAAGACCCTGAAGTCGGGCTACACGGAGAAGCAGCGCCGTGACTTCCTGAGTGAGGCCAGCATCATGGGCCAGTTCGACCACCCCAATGTCATCCGCCTGGAAGGTGTGGTCACCAAGAGTAGCCCAGTCATGATTATCACAGAGTTCATGGAGAATGGCTCGCTGGACTCCTTCCTCAGGGTGAGTGGGCTGGGCTATTCTTCTGCTCCATCTTATTTACTTTGTAACTTTGAGAAACCCCAGTGCATCATGGTCACACCATGAATTAGTAGTTGTAATGAAAGTTTCATGAACCATTTGCTGTATTTTTTTCATCCCACTAGATGGTGCTCTTGGTTTGCTTTGGGACATGCTTTGATCCCTTTTTTAAACAAAGGGTGAATCTCAAAACCAAGAATGCAAAGACCGTACTTGTGGTCTTGGCAAGACCACCATCTAGGGATTTTTATTGTACTCGTGTACTTGTGTCCTTAGTTTTGGAACTGATCTTCAGCAATGGAAGATGACATAAAACAGTATTTTCGTACTCATATTGAGATTCACTCAGAGAGCACCATCTAGTGAGTTCAGAAAATACAGCAAATGGTTCATGAAGCTTCATTTAGCCATCACTACTTAGTAGGTAGCCTGCTTCAACTTCAGTGTTGGATTTTGTCCGTTGCTGGACTCCTCTCTAAGCTAAGGCCTCCACTGTAAGTTTTGCCCGAGCCTGTTACCATACTGCATTAATAAATGCACATCTTTACATTTTCAGCACTATCCTTAGTAGAGTATTACTTTGTTGATGCTGAGTTTTGCATTAAAGTGGGAATTCTTAAACCAGGCACCACCAAATGAAAACAGACCAGAACTAGGGACCCCATACAGAGTTGGTGGGGCATTACTGACATGACTATTCCTTACTCTGATGGGGGGGGGGGGCATGAACGTGAATGTTTTTCACGATGTGTGAAATACCGACATTCCGTCAATTTACATCTCTGTGGACTCCCTCCCGCGGCTCTCCGGACCCCAGACTGAAAACTGCTTTAGAGGTATCGCTTACTGTGCCCCCCCCCCTGAAATGGACAGACTCCAGCTCTCCCATAGTCCTGTCTCTCTCTGCTTTCCTTCTTCATTACAGGTCCACACTCTCTGACCCCAAACCCCAAAGCTCAGGAGCAGATGAAAACTGATAACAAACTCGTTTTGCATTTTATCACTAAAATGATTGATTATACAAATTCAAAAGTAAAATGAAGCATCTATCTCATCAGGATGTCATTTTCCACAGTTTGTCATCTTGTCACCTCACACAATTTGTCCTGGAAAGGTAGCTAAACCAGTCCACGGACATGATTCCTGATTTCTCTCCAGAGTTGATTTGGCAACTTCCAGATTAATTTCTCCCTTTAGATATGAAGTGCAGGCATTGTCAGGTGCTCCATATACAAAAGCACATCATTCTACCTCGCGAAGAACTACCATAACCACCATGAAGATGATCAATAATCACGCAGCAGAATATTTAATAGGTTTCTTTAGTTTTTTTTTTCTTCTGCAGGCAGTTTCTGAGCTGCACTGCGGCTAAAGGCCCTTTACACCGTGAAAGACACTGAGGACAGCTAGAAAAAAAACTAAAACGTGATTCCGATGCATAAACAGGCCCTGCGGAGGGGGGGCATGAGGCCTTAACCTGTCCCGTGTATGGCATGCATTATCATGCGATGCACAGAGACAAGGATTAGGAACCATTAAAGATGTATGCTTTTGCATGATGTCACAGGTGCACATTTTTCAGTTTATTCATTATGTTAATGCATCATAATCTCATGTATTATTCATGACGTCCACGATGACATGCCAGCAACTGGCAGATACTGTAGGCCCCCACCAAGCCGCCTCCCCCCTCACGTTTCCACCTCCCTCCATTTTCCTTACTTCGTTCAGTTTCAAATTATTACACATGGAAAAAAAATTAGCCTCCCCGAAAGTCAGAGGTGCCAGTAATATTTACATTCCTCCATAAATGAAACTGCAGTGTGACAGTGGAATTTTAATAGCAGGAAATTTTTAATAGGAGGGGACCTTCGTGGAGTCATTGCCATTAATTGGCTTCACTGCACTTTTGAAGTGCAAAAGAAAAGCCATTTTTTATTGAAATTTCTGAAACGCCTGGTCTTGAATAACAATGGATTCTTCCCCCCCCCCCTTCAGTTTTGTTTTGATCAGAGAAACTGTGTTCCCCAAGACATCAATATTTTTTTGGAAGGAAAAAAAAGATATTTTAAGAAAAATCCATGTTTCACAGCAGTGTGTCACAGCTCTGTGAATGATAAACCCACCATAAACAATACCTTTATTCTCAATTGCCTGTCATTTCGTATGTCATCCTGACAAATGTAGACTGAATTTTGTTTTTTTCTTTCCCACTGGCGAATTAAACATGCTTTTTTGTTCCTTGTCTGTGCAAATAGTCAGTGGTCCTGTGATCAGATGGATATGTTCCAGAGTGCTAATGTAATATCCTCTGACAGAGAACAGAGAAGGCGTCATCAGAGGAATAAGCGGTTTTACTGTCTGTATGATTTGTTGAGGGGGAGTTTAATCCAGTGAGAAAAAGTGTGAAGGTTGGAAAATCCACTTCCATTCCCTTGACTTCTCTGTAGCTGTTTGCCAGTGTTAATGCCCTGATCTGTGTCAAAGGCGTCCAGAGCGATTTGCCCACTAGCCTAGCAGATGGCTGTCTCTCCCGGCTGGAGACCTCGAATATTGTCGGTTCTCTTTAAAGCTTCATGGTGTCCGTCTCCATGGGTTGTGTGCCGCAAGGTTTTAGAGAGTTTCAGACACGGTGATAGATGATAAAACATATGGTAAAACCTGAAGTCGAAAATATATAGTTTCCTGCTGGGATAAAATTAAACAAAGACAGGAAAAAATTGAGCACTTGGAAGGAAAAACACAGAGACACACACACACATTCCTGTCAGCATTTTCCTTTTACTGATGTTGGAGAGTGAGAGATTTGTTTTCCTTCCACTTCAGCCTTGTGGAAGGTTCCGTTTCAGCTCTGTGTCATTCCGGCTTCCCCACACTTGTGGCGGGTAAAGAAAGCAAAGAAAAAGTGGCGGGAAAACATAGAGCGAGTGTAAACTCCTCACGACCTATGGAGTAACGGGCAGCCGGTTCTGCTGTGTCTGCACGTAGCAAGCGGGGGAGCGGATTGATCGAGGCCGACAGAACAACGTGAGGCATGGAACGCAGGGTGAGATGGGGGGAGCAAAAAACAGCTTCATCAAATAGTAATAGGCTTAGTGTGTGAAATAAGTGGCAGAGTGGTAATTAAGCTAAGCCCCTGGTCCTGGCAATATATGGTGACCATGGCATGGAGCCTCAACGATGCCTCGCGATTGGCTGAAACCCACATCAGCAAAAGCGTGAGCCTGCATTTTCTGAACAATAATTGGCTAGGTTTTTTTGTCTCCAGTTCCTGGAGTGTATTTGTGTGTGGGGGGGGGGATGTTTGAGCATCATGAATAATGGATGGAGTTTTTTTGCGGCAGATCGCGATTGGGGACGGAGGACAGTGAGCTAGACGACATGGTGCGAAACTGCTTCGCCTGTTAATGAGGGTGCTCTTTGGGGTGGGGGGGTGGGGGGGATGCGAGACAGGGAGGCAGGGAGAATGGCTGAATCGCGTACGGCTTTGTGTACCACTGCACTGAGTGTGATTATGGCAGAAAGAGCCAAGGTTTGGCGTAGCCGTAGCTCCTGGCGTCCGGATGAGGGTCGGGGAATACAGGGGAAGGACTCAGGTAGACGTCACTGGAAGTCGGCAGAAGGAGCCCAGGAAAGTTGACATGCTACTTATTCAAATCGACAGTGGTTGGAGCATCTCAGAAATGGAAGCATGCTATTCACAGCTACTGATGGCAGTCGAGACATACCAGGAATGCTAATGGAAATTGCAGTTACTACTGTCAGTAGTAGGACACTCCTGTAATGCTATCGTGCTATTCAGAGATACTGACAGAGCTACTAGCAGCACACGAATGCTAGCATGCTACTCACAGATAGTTACATAGTTATTAGCAGTACACGAATGCTAGCATGCTACTCACAGATAGTTACATAGCTACTAGCAGCACAGGAATGCTAGCATGCTACTCACAGATAGTTGCATAGCTACTAGCAGTACAGGAATGCTAGCATGCTACTCACAGATACGGACAGATATTTTGAACAACTCATGAATGCCAACACAGTATTCACAGCAACCGACAGTGCTGCAAACAGCTCAGGAATTGAGGAATGTTAACACGCTATTCTCAGCAACTGACAGAATTGTAAACAGCCCAGGAATGCTAACATACTATTTGCAGCTTCTAACAGAACTACAAACAGCCCAGGAATTCCAATGTTCTACCAAATACTGACAGAACTGCATACAGCCCAGGAATGTTAATATGTTATTTGCAGATACTTCCAAAATAACAGCAAACTGAGAAAGCTAACATGGTGGCTTTGCTTTCCTCCAGCAAAACGATGGGCAGTTCACGGTGATCCAGCTGGTGGGCATGTTGCGGGGCATCGCCTCGGGCATGAAGTACCTGTCTGATATGAATTACGTTCACCGGGACCTGGCCGCCCGCAACATCCTGGTCAACAGCAACCTGGTGTGCAAGGTGTCCGATTTCGGCCTGTCCCGCTTTTTGGAGGATGACACTTCAGACCCCACCTACACCAGCGCCCTGGTGAGCATGCACATCATCAGCATTGTATAGTATGTTAGAAATGGCTGTACCTTCTCAATTGCGTGAAATGTGCAAATGACGTGTATGTTCAGTGCTCTTTTTCATTTGATTTACAAGTCTGTAAAGTGCTTAACAATAGCAACTGACTTTGGATAAGACTAAACATGTAGACCATCATACCTGTGCGGAATCTCATTTCTCTTGGTCGTCATACATGTGTTCTCATGCTGTCACAGGTTGCCCTTCACATTTTAGGGAATGGACTGTATCACTTGTACTGTGACTACACACCAAGGATGGTTCCCCGAGCTGCTCGTGCCTCATATCACGCATGAAACATTAGGAGTTAGTGCTACTTCTTATCCTATTTTACTTGAATTTGCTTCCTTTCTCATTCCTAGGGGGGGAAGATCCCTATTCGATGGACTGCACCTGAAGCAATCCAGTACAGGAAGTTCACATCAGCCAGTGATGTCTGGAGCTACGGCATCGTCATGTGGGAAGTGATGTCATACGGGGAGCGGCCTTACTGGGACATGACCAATCAGGACGTGAGTACTTAATGCTGGAAGTATTTTGTCCTCTATAAGTCTCATTCAGAATTCCATGCTTTTTTTATGTTCTGTCTCCAGGTTTATTTTATTGTTTACAAATGCACTGCAACTGATTTCCCTCCTGGAGAGAGTCTCCCCCTAGTGGTTAGGTTTCTCGATGGCCGCCTTCTGCAAAGGTAGTCTCAAGAAAAACATTTCTGACTTTTTGAGAACTTAGGCTTAAGCATAACAGTGCAGCATGAGTGACTTTGCCATTCTGGATTTGCATCGGATTTGCTGGCTTAGAAGGGAGGGTGTACTTAAGGAAGAAAAACACGCTGATGTAGATCGGCGGTTCAGACAGTGCCCGGCTGCAGCCCCCGGCTCGCGTTTCCAGCGGAGTGTGTTTCTTTCTGAAGGAAACAGCCTGTGCTAACACTTAAAGCATCTCAAGAGCTCCCTGCTTGCCATTGCTGATCAAAGCAAGCCGCACGCACTTCTCCGCTAAGTGTTTGCCAAGTCCAGAAAGGCCGTTGGATTTGGATAGTAGGGGGGTTGGGGGTTGGTTCCTTGAAACAACAACAGGGGGCATTTTTCTGGCTCGGGTGAGTGCAGTGGTGAATAAGGTCTAAGATGAAGGTACACGCCCATGAGACCAGCGTAGATCTCTCCTCTGCTGATAGTACACCAGGCAGGTGCCTTTGAGGATGGAAGAGGCCTCAGATTGGGCTGCTCACTCTTTGTCAGTCTCTCCAGAGGGTTTGACGCTCCGGTTGCAGTCAGCTTGGCGTGTGAGGCTTAGAGAGATGGAGTCCAGTACCACAGGTATTGTCCAGAACTGAATTCTTCAGCTCGACATGATTAAAAAAAAAAAAAAAAAAAAAAGGACTTCGCCTAAATTACTACAGTGGAACTAAGATCTCTGAACCGAAGAGTGTAAAGTTTTAGGGTACTTCAGGTGCGCTTGCTTTGCCTTCCACCGAAGCCACAAGTGTAAACGTTTTTTGTAAAACAAGCCGCCATTCAAAGCAAGGTAGAAAAAATGGTACTGGGAGGAAACGATCTGGGGCCAGTTGGGGAGTGGTCTGCTCTGGGACGTGAATGAAAAGCAGTGTCTGTAATATTATATTCATTATTTTCAGTTGTCTAGCAGATGATGATATTGAAAGTGATTTACACATGCTTACAGTTCACATTTACGCAGCTGGGTGTTCCTATGTTCCTATTTAGGGATTTTTAAATTTAAATACTTTCTCATGGGCAAAAGAAAAGTGCAAAGAGCAGGGTCCCCCCCAGGTCGTTAAGACCATGTGGAGTTCTTAACTGCTACACAAGGCAAAGTTGGGGGATTCTTAGAGTTACGGGCAGGCAGACTCTCTGTAATAAAGGCCCACACATATGTATTTGGAGATCCAGGCAAGCCAACTTCCAATGGGAAGCCTCCCTGGGCTTTAATCCCCGCCCATTCCTCCTCATGTGCTAATTACAAGGGTCCTGTAAATCATTCCCCTGGCCCTTCTAATGCAAGGCTTGCCATTGGCTACATTTTATTTATGGCAGGATTACCATTCATGCCTCCTAATGAAAAACACACCTATGAAAGCCGGTTGTAAATCATACTTTGATGCTTCTTTCTCTTCATACTGAGTTTTCATAACTATTTATTGAAAGTATTTATGTTCCCTACCCATGTTACCTCAATCCTGCCTCCAGGCTCTCCTTCCCAGGTTCGTTAAATGTATGGAATTTCGTATGTGAATTCTGTGGATTCGAGGGACCAAGGGCTTCCTCTTATATTGCTTCATCATCACTTGCCTCCACCCCCGCTAAAAATCTGTGCTTTTTTTCCCCCAAGACAAACACATTCCTGTAACTTTGTAGCCGACCCTAACCCCCCCTCAGCTCGCGGGGTGTGTGGACACTGCACGTAGCCATGGCGTGCTTTTTCACTCTGAAATGGAGGGTTGCAGACCTCCATTTGTCAACAGGAACGTTTGCCCCTCCCAGTAGAACGCTCCCGCCCTCAATCAGAGATCTTTTTTCATGGACTGGGCCGAAAGACAACAGCACGAGTGAAAGAGGTGCAGCTATAGAAACAGTAACAGTAATGCTAAGGGGACTCATACATGCTAGCGTCTCTAATTTGTGCGCATTCTCATCCGGAGCTCAGGCACGGCTGGTACGGAATAATCTCCGGCACCCGTGCCATGATCACCTTCTGCTCGCCAAAAAGCACAGAGAGGCTGGACGAGGCAGCCAGCGGCCCGTGTTAGAACAGACATCTGGGGAGCCGTTAGCATAGCGTGTTAGCGGAGTAGCCGGTTGACTTCCCATATGGTTTTGCAGCCACGGATGTACATCTTTGTTTTTAAACTGCCTCACAGGATTGTTCTCTTACTGTTTTTCTGAATAGTTTTCTAAATATTTGCAAAGTACAGGCTAAGACTTTTGTATGGTAAGATGTTCTATATGCAAAGTAAGGAATTGAACAGAGGTGGATAGTTCAGGTCCAGAAAGCAAAAATCAAGACCAAGATTTTGTTTCACCTAACTAACTAGTTGAGTGACTGGTTGGTTGAAACAAAATCTAGGTCTGGATTTTTGCTTTCTGGACCTGAATTGAACAAATTGTCTTGACTAATTTACACGGCTCTGTCGGACTCCCCTGTGACTCACTGTGTGATCCACATCGTAGCTCTCAGCAGAGAACATCAACTGGTATGAATGTGAGAGCACAGTTGCCTGGTCTCAGCAAACCCAGCTTTTAGCGGCACGGTGTGGAGATCCAGAGCAGTCTTTGACTGATGTATCACCAGCCGCATCTGGCCACACCTTGCTTTCCCAAATGCATTTTTTCCATTCGCTTATGAGATTGCTAAGTCAACACTGAGTTTCACCTGCTTGCCAATGTTGCTTAGTAGCAAAATAATATTGTATTTTTCTTCAATAACTGCAAAACCCAGGGCCCACACAATGAGACGCCCTTTATCTTCAGGCAACAGTCTTGGATTGCCGTGTCCATGAGGGATGAGAAAGGGGGTCGAGTGATATTTTTTTTGGGGGGTGGATGAAAGAGAGAGAGTGACACCAAAACTATGGTATCTGAAAGAGATCAGGCATCTGAAAGAGAGTTGAATCAGTCAACATGAGGAGATGCTGAGGCACATCCAACCATAGGAGGGCCAGGAGATGCACCATCATGCCGTCGCAGGCGGCGGACTTGGGAGATCTGAGTCTGTGCGACACAGTGCTAGGTTCACAGCATGACCATTCACGATAGCCTAAAGCACTTGGACATACTGTAGCCAGTTCTTGATATTGTCCAATGGGAATCTTCTCTGTTTCTCCCAATTCCTTACCCCTTACCCCCCTTGTAGTCCCTGGTAGAGACCACTAGGCTTCTGTATGTTCCCCTACAGGTGATCAATGCCATCGAGCAAGACTACCGACTGCCCCCGCCAATGGACTGCCCCAGTGCGCTGCACCAGCTCATGCTGGATTGCTGGCAGAAGGACCGCAACAACCGGCCCAAATTTGGCCAGATCGTCAACACGTTGGACAAGATGATTCGCAACCCCAACAGCCTGAAGGCCACGACGCCGCTGTCCTCCAGGTAGGGGCCCAGGGGGTGTCATGGGGCCCGGGGGGGGTGTCACTAGCTCATGTAGGAGTGAATGGAAGAAAAGGGAAGATAATAGGGTGGTTTCATCTTCCAGTAGAGTAATTTGTCTGGATGCTTTTATAAGCATAAATCATCAAGTGCAAAATTGCATAATTTGTTTGTGGTGGGCATGCAGTGCAGAGCCTCAGTAAATTACCACCTTCCTGCTGGAAGTGAATGAATTCTTGGGAAACTGAGCCAAGCCCACACAAGACCCCTGCAGCTGAGTATCAGATATTGGTATCATTTAAATACCTGTACCGAACAAGTGATTCTTAGGTCATATTCTTCCCCATTGGTGGATAGCTATAGTAAGATTATACAACAGCGTGAAGTTTTTTGTTCTTGTAATGTTGTTTCTTAGACTGGTGTGGCATCATTGTTTTGCCTGTTGTTCGACAGCTTGGGAGTTCTAATAAAATGATGCCCAGTCTGGGAGAGGCTTGCTTGGCTGTCACCAGCTGAAGCATATCTTGTGCCCCCCCCATCCCCCAGCTAAAATTATATTCTTGGCTGGCTGTGCCAGTGATGTGCCATCACGTACCCCTTCGAGAAAAAGCACGGGGATGGAAGGCATGGGTGGAAGGGGCATGAGCGTTGTGGTGAGACAGCACGGCATTGTGGGAATAACATAACATCCTGAGACACCCACCGTGATCGAGAGGTTCCCGCAAAGCAGGCAGCACACATACACACACACACACATGCACACAAAGGTAATGGACCCACACAGAGGGGAAAGTCAAGTGTCTTTTCGGGGGAGGGGGGCTGCCATGGCATCCTTACAACTTACTTTATCATTAAGGTAACTGTTATCTGCCCAATCCATAACATAGCTGTTCTACATACACCGTAAAAAAAATTCCATTGTTTTTACGGAAAAAAGCTGGCAGCTGTGGTTACCAGAATTATTCTGTAAGAAATACTTATGTAAACTACTTTACAGAAACATTTGTAAATTTTACTGGATTTCAATGTAAAACAACCACCAACTACATGTAAAGTTTACTTGGTTTCAGTGTAGAATAAGCAACGATTAGTAAATTATGCTGAAATAACTGGTACAACAGCAGCATGGCCCTGCTGAATTAACAGAAAGAAGATGTTGAATCTACAAATTCACTATGTAAAATGTTACAGTTTTGGTATGTGAAATTGACAGGGTGTTTTATAAAGCTGTTTACTTTTTTGCCGTATTTTTCTTACAAAATCATTCTGGTGACCACAGCTACCAGCACTTGCTTGCCGGGGAAAACATGCTCTTTATTAGTAGTCCTGAAAAGACCTACATCAGACACCCAATGAGCACCGAACCACTTATATACAGGAAACACAAGGTTGTCAGACGCTCAACTGTAAGACGCATACACGGTGTGAGATTTACGTAGGCTAATTACATACGAGGATCGGACAGGGTACACATAAGACACAGGTAAACACACGCACAACAATAAGGAAATATAACCATTAACAATAACAACAAAAATACAAGCGCTATTTACAACTGCACGCGGGGCACGCAGGGCATGCTGGGACATGATCCCCGCCGGTGCTACAGTATTTTTTTTATCACTCCAGTGGAAAAATACCTTCTTATCAACTGAGCAGAGGTGTTGCCACGAGGTGAAGTTCTGACGGTAGCCCCGAATGTACTGCAATTTCAAAAGCTGCCTGACAAACCAGAAAATCCTGTGGGCTATTTCTTTGCTCCTAAAAAAAAAAGCAAGTGTTGATATATCACTTAAAGTTTTATCTGTAAAGCACAGAATATTAATTTGTAAAATATAACACGGTTTCTTTCAATATAAACAAAGTTGACGTGATTCAAAAAATATTATTTTCACACCGTTATGTTGTAATTTTAACTATATTGTATTGGTTTTTATATTACAGTTTGTATGCGTTTAAAGTACAGTAATTTAACTCTACCAAAAAAATATTTTTTCGAAACATATTTTTACTGAAAAATTAACGGTTGTTTTTTGTTAAGTATTTTACAAAATATTAATGTCAAATATATGCTGCTCTATTGTTTTTCCTTTTACAGTTTTTTATGTCGTTATTTTACAGAATTTCTCTGTTAATTTCACAGACATTTTTTACAGTGTACCGTTGACGCTTTTCAGGGCCTGTGCCTGCCTCAATTAACACACATTTCTTTAAGTGGAAAAAAACAAACAGTCCTTTGTAGATGCGTGTATTTTCTGCTGTTTGTTTCAAGGACGTATGCTTCTCGTTACAGCAAACATACTCAGACTGGAAAAGTGGTCACCGTCCAGCTTAATTTGTGTTTTTCCTGTGAGGTCCAATGCTTAGCTGAAATAGCAGTGTAATTTTTAAAAGTTTATCTGTGCCGTACATTTTGTTTCATGTTTCCTTTGGCAACGGGAGGGTATGTAAATAGGACTCTTTTTTTTTTTTTTTGTCCCAGTAGATCGGTGACTTGGATGGTCTCCGGGGGCCAGTCATAATTCAAAGCAGTTGTACAAATTCAAAAACAGTGCAAGGTTAAGTGAGCTTTCTTCCCAAGATGAGTCCATGTGAATATGCAGTGCATATGAAACATACAGATTTTTAAGATAATGCTTTAATGGCTTGCTTTTATGGAGCTGACAATTAAAGCAGACGTAGACAATCTTTGTGAAAAGGCAGAGGAAAGACAGCTCACGTGCGGCGATAGTAACGTAAGAACGTGTCTCGGTGGAAATCACATACGCGCCTCTCTGCATGTCTTCAACTTACCTTTAATTAAACACATAATCACACGGTACAACACATACAAAAATGCAAAAGTTTGCCATATGATGATCTAGTGGGTAGCTGTCAAGGACACTGTGGAGATGATGATGGTGCCTTTTCAGCCATCTGAGATGGCCAGAGAAGAAAGAGCTGTCACATTTATCTACATTTAATCTGTGGTTTATTTTATGTAAAAGATGACGTGCTACTCTCTTCCGTCAGCCTGTCCTTGACAAGGAAGACCGACTGTGAGAAGCTGAAACATTTTTTTTTGTCAAGTTCCTTAACAGGACTTAGTTAGCTGTGATTATTAGGTGCCGTCAAGTCGAAGTCAGCTTTTGGCAACCATATACAGTACAGGCCATTTTCCAGAATGTCTTCTGTCTGTGTCTACAGGCTGCAGATAGCGGTAGAGATTGTTAATATAATCCATCTACTCTCAAAGAGAAGGAAACTGACCTGAGCATCCTAACCTAATCAGTGTTTGTGGTCAGAGGGGACTACGTGATAAGTATTCCACATTCTGTATACTTAGACAAAATAACATTCCCTGTACTTTGTTTTTTTTTAGCAAACACTACAAGATGTGGGCCCTCAAGCCTTCATATCTCCTCATCCACTGTCTTGCCTCTGTTGGTTTTGATTCTCTGTTATATATGTCAGAATAATCAGACCAGATGTTGTCCTTATTTTGGTATGCAGTATGTCCTGATTTGTATTTCATGTGCCTTTTTGTTTGCTTGTTATTCTGGACTTGGAGAGGCCCCCAATGGCACACAAAATGATACACAAAAAACTCCTGTGTAGCTCATGGAATGATGTTGCATGGTGGACACTTTATTGAACCCCAGCAGGAATTGTTCCTAGAAACCTATTTTTTTCTTTCCCTGATATGTCACCAGCCCTGTGACCCACCTTGCTGTAACTGTTTTGTCCCCAAGCTTGCTTTTCTCTCTCTGATCTGTAAATCTGCTCTGCCTGAAGTGTAATTTTACTGTTTCACCACTGTCTTCCTCTGCTTCATGACTGTGTTCCTGTTTCACCTCTGATTTCCTCTGTTTCACCTCTATGTTCCTCTGTTTCACCTCTATGTTCCTCTGTCTCACTCCTGTGTTTCACTCCTGTGTTTCACCACTGTGTTCCTCTGTTTCACCACTGTGTTCCTCTGTTTCACCTCTGTTTCACTCCTGTGTTTCACCTCTGTGTTCCTCTGTTTCACTCCTGTGTTTCACCACTGTGTTCCTCTGTTTCACCTCTGTTTTCCTCTGTTTCACCTCTATGTTCCTCTGTTTCACCTCTATGTTCCTCTGTTTCACCTTTATGTTCCTCTGTCTCACTCCTGTGTTTCACTCCTGTGTTTCACCACTGTGTTCCTCTGTTTCACCTCTGTTTCACTCCTGTGTTTCACCTCTGTGTTTCTCTGTTTCACTGCTGTGTTTCACCTCTGTGTTTCTCTGTTTCACTGCTGTGTTTCACCACTGTGTTTCTCTGTTTCACCTCTGTTTTCCTCTGTTTCACTGCTGTGTTTCATCTGTGTTCCCCCATCTCACGTCTGTGTTTTGCCGTCTCGCCACTTACTCTCTTCCTCCCTCTCTTCCTCCCTCTCCCCAGTGTCCACCTGCCCCTGCTGGACCGCAGTGTGCCAGACTTCTCCAGTTTCAGCACTGTGGACGATTGGCTGGATGCCATCAAGATGGGCCAGTACAAGGAGAATTTCGCCAGTGCCAGCCTCAGCACCTTCGACGTGGTCTCGCGGATGACCATGGAGTAAGTGTCGCCCAATGTGGGGAAATCTGTCAGGGCCAAATTCAGTGTCTCTTCCAAACACCTAAATCTAGGACGACACCACTGAAGGACAGATCTGGGGGATCTTGGTAATTTTGATTCTCCACATTTACTGTGGTAGGAATCCAGCCCTGTTTTCACAAATTTTTTCCGCTTTATATAAATATTACAATGGGCGTTTCCATCGTTGCATTTTTGCTGTGTGGATCAAAGCCAGTTTTTCTTCACACAGTTTCCAGGGAGAATTTCAATATCATCTGGATCAGCAGTTCCCTAACCTCTCAGTGCCCCCCGGCCATTCCATATCTTTATTATATTTCACATCCAGCACAACCTGATTCAGAAGATTATGTGCTTTGAAATTAGTTGATTACATTTTTTCAGATTGTCTGGTGGTTGAATAGAGCAAATATATGAGTGGGCTGCGGGCTGGTTGAAGAAAGCGTGGGAACTGTTAATCTGGATTATGGTTTTACCTTTTCATAGTGCAGAGTGCTTAGTGTGAGGGGAAACAGTGTCATTCTATGCTGGAAGCAGCCCGGAGGTGAAAGGTCATTGTAATAAAAATAACATTTTATAATTTTTTCCATTAAAACATTGATTCACAGAATCCGGATACATGTGGCGCTGCGTTCGGAACGGTCATTCATTTCCAGAGCGTTGTTTCCGCTCTCTTGTTAAACCTCAGTAGACCTGGAGTTAATATGTTAAAAAAAACCTTTTGATGGCGCAAGAGAGTCGGATTTTTGGGGAGCGGAAGTGCAGCCAGTTGATGGCTACTTTCATGTAGTGTCACCTCAGCGAGTCGAGAAACTGGAGATAGACAAGTAGAAGCCAGTGTCGTTTCGGGGCCGAAATTCCCCGTAAGTTCTTAGGGAAATTTACGAACGAGAATGAAGACAAAGTACCAACTGTCACTCCCTCACTCTTTTGACAAGTTTTGAGTTACACTTTGGCTAGACAATGTACCAACAGGCGGGGAAACGTTCATTACCACAATTGTTTTGCAAACTTATTACTGACAAAATACTTATTGTTGAGCCTGTACATGTTTTTCATTCTGACACTGGGAGATTGTCCCTCCCTCATTGTTACTAATGATATTTTCATAAGTGAGGTACATTGTAGTGTGTGCAAACAAAGGAAATGTGTTTGTTAATAACGGTGTTGTGCAATGTATCTGAGTGTGAGAGTGATATTGTTTGTAGATTAGTTTGGAATCTAACAAAGCTATTAAATCTTGATGCAGCGGCTTGACGGTTGGCGTCCGATCCAAGTGCTCAGCACAATGGGATTCTTTGTCAGCAGTGAATGTCGGCACCTGGCCGAAAAGGACTCACTCTTGCACAATTCTCTCCTCAGCGATATTCTGCGGGTGGGGGTGACGCTAGCGGGACACCAGAAGAAGATCCTGAACAGCGTCCAAATGATGCGAGCTCAGATGAATCAGATCCAGTCTGTGGAAGTCTGACCCACCAGAGAATGGCTGGGGGAGGGGGGGCATCTCGTGGGGTGTGTGTCGGGCGGTGGGGGGGGTCTTTTGATAGACCTGGAACCCGGTCTTCCTGCCAGATCTTCTTTTTTTCCTCCTGTGGCACCCCTCTTCTGCTCCCCAGCCCCCCCCCCCCCCATAATGCTCCATGCCTCACTCACCCACCTCATCCCCAGCTGAGTGGACAGGAGGCCTGAACAGTGGATCAACAATATCCAGGCCTCAAATCATGGGGCTTACAGCAGGTGGACTCAGCCCTGTATTCTTACCCCCAACTACTACAAACCCCCTCCCCTTTTTGTCTAGTTGATTTTATTTTTGGTTTTTTTTACTTCTGATTTTATTTCTTCTTTTTAAGGATTTTGTAAAAAAAAAATGTTAAAAGAAATAGCTAAGAAAACACAAATCTATATGACTATAGATTGTATAATTATGTAAACAAAATGAACTGAACCATAAGGGTGCCCTTTAAAAGGGCAACAAAGCGAAGCAGATGTGGAGTTTTTTTTTGGGGGGGGGGGTGGGGGTGGGCACATCTCCCAAACAACCTGAGATTTTTTTTTTTAAGTTTTCCTTTGTTGAAAATATGTAAATTAAGAGGAGCGTCGCGTCCTCTGATGAAGAGAATCGATGACAAAAGACGCTGAAAGAAATGGAACAGCAGCTCTTATAGACGACACAGTAAATTGGAATCCGTGACACAGATCCTCCTGCTATGGAATAGACGTCTTTGGGTGAGCCTTGCCTCTTGGATCGGTATGAGGAACCTCATTGATATGGCGATTTAGAACGTGTAGACAAAGGAATCTACAAAAAGAAGTTCCTGGTTAAAGAGGACCTTTCTCTCACAGTGACTAATCTCTTTGACAGTGTGGAATTTGTGATGAAGATTTTCTTTGCATCCCTTTAAATGGGACAAATAAGGTTCTGTTTTTTTTTTTTTTTACTATTATTTTTATTATTATGGTCTGCCAAATGGAGATGCCCCCCCCCACCCCCCCCATGCCATGGATGTTGCCATCATGTACATATCAGTCGCAAGCAATCTTGTGATGTCGCCTCTGTCCAGACGCCGTCTCTGAACCTCGCAGGTGTGTCCGTGTCAGGATGTCGCAGATGTTCTGGAAGGACTATAAGGCCGGTATCATGCGCTTCTGTTCTTTCTTTGTTTTTTTCTTTTGAAACATTAATGGTGGACTTTGAAAGGACGGTAGCATCTGAAACGACATCATACATTTTTCTTCCAGTTTTTTTTTCGGGCTTATTCTTCCCTCGGTTGTTTACAAAAAAAAAAAAAAAAACAGGGAAAAATGTACTTATGTGGAGAGAACCTGAATGAATCTGTGTTTGGGTGTGAGCATCCAGATCCTCCATCGCCCCATTAAAGCCCCATGATCCTTGTTCCCAAGCTCACCGCTTTGCAGGAAGGCAGGATCAGTTTGTCCGGCCCACCACCGGGGGCAGCTTTGTCTGTGTGCCCCCCCGGCCCCCAATGTCAGTATTTCTAATGAAGTATTAAGGTTTTACAAGTGGAAAATGACTAGGGCATCACCATCACCTCCACCAGAACGATGTAGCGTTTTTTTATATAATTCTGTGGTGCTTTGCAGATTCGGGTAAGCAAGATCACTTGTTAATTTGTTGCTATTATTATTATTAAAGTGAAATTCTGGAAAGCACAGAGATTAATGCACATTTTTCTGGCTAAGTGGTGGAAAAGATGCAAGGAAAAGATGCCCTGTTGCCTGTGGACATACCTTGGACTCTATGGCAGAAGTCTACTTTTAAAGAACGTGCTTAATTATTAAAAAATTAAAAAAAAACAGAAGCACAAGTCACAGACCACTAACACTTTTCGTTTTTGGCACCAGAAGGAAGAAGCGGCCTCTCATGACCCCACAAATGGATTAGCTTACATAGTTTACAGGTTTACTGGTGTTTGTTTAGCTCACGGGTTTGACTTCCATTAATCCAAACTTACAGTCTTCTGGTGTCAAGTCGAATTATCTAGCTGTGCTACACTGCGCATTTGTCTGTCAGTGCAAAACATAGCTTAAAATATATAGATGTACTTTCCTTATATGTTCATCAAAACAGGCTTGGGTCTAAATGTACCTGTAAGTGTATTGCATTTTTTTTCTTTCCTTTTAGAAAGTTCTGTCTGTGGGTTGGCGCCCAGAAAATGTCTAATAATAGGGTCTCTTGTCGAATTTTTATGGCGCGTCTGTTTTGATGAGTTCTGCTTCCTGGAAGGGTTGTCAGAGGATTAGAGGAGACTTTTTGACAAGTTTGTTCCGGGCCGCTTGAGAACTCAAGAATAGGTTTGGCTCTCGTTGTTCTTAGTGTCGCGAGGTAGAGGATCCAGCATCATCTGTGCCTTCAGGAGAGATGTCCGTCACTCTGTAAGCCCTGAGCCAAAGTGGATCTTCCCCACCCTTGAAGATTAGTGGTGTCAGGAGAGGGAATACTAATCTGACAAGTGATCTGAAAATCTTACCATGGATAGACCACCTCCCCCTCAAAAAAAAAAAAATCCTGAAGCCCATTTTCCTGTGCTTCACTTTCCTGTGCTTCACTTTCCTGTGCTTCACTGGCAGGATGTCTCAGATGTTAGCAGGACGCTCTGGTTCATCAATGTGCTGATCCAATGCTACTTGTCAGAGCACCACCCCCCGGCTTCAAAGGTATTCTTCACTGGCAGACCTTGGAACAAACAAGCTCGCCTTCTGATGCCTTTGTACTGATCCAGCAGATCCCTGAGGCCAGATACGATCCAGCTGCAGTTACTCAGGGCATACCTGTGTTCATTTCAGTCTCCCCATACCTGTGTTCATTTCAGTCTCCCCATACCTGTGTTCATTTCAGTCTCCCCATTCCTGTGTTCATTTCAGTCTCCCCATACCTGTGTTCATTTCAGTCTCCCCATACCTGTGTTCATTTCAGTCTCCCCATTCCTGTGTTCATTTCAGTCTCCCTATACCCATCTAAGTGCTTCCACTGAAAATGTAAAAACAAAAAAAAAAACACTGTTCTTCCAACACTATAAAAAGAGCTCCCAAATGCTCCAAAAGCCCTCGTGCCCCATTGCTCCTCCATAGAGGAGGTGAGGTGCAGGCAAGGGTCAGGGACGGGCAAACGTGTCACTGCAGTGCACACCTGCCCCTCACTGCATCCATTGTTCTGAAGCAGCACACTGCCATACTTGTCTGCTGTTTTGTTCATGCTTGTATGAATTCTTAAGAGCCTTCAACGGGCAATTTCCTGTTGAAAAAAGAACCTCTCTGACTGCCATTCTCATTACATGGCAGCTTAATTTTGAATACACCAGCATCAGGCAGCCTCATACAAGGGGACTTGCTATCCTTAGGTCAGTGTCCCCCTTGCCTGGTTAAATGATGCCATTTTAATTTGAGGGGAGAGAAAGCAAACCCAGATCGAAATCTCATTCTCAGCCACGAGGCAGTGCAAAGGTGGGTAGTCAACAGCCAGGGTACAACTCACTACTCTGCAACCTAGATAAAACCTTTTATGCTCTCCAGATTTTATTTTCCCTATACACAACGAGAGCTTCAGAATTAACTTCATGAATAGCTGTTTTAATCCTGAGAGCAAAATACGCAGTCGATGCTTTGGTATGGTGTTAAGTCCCTGATTTGTCTTGATCCTCTGCTGCACAAAGAGGTGTGTTAAGGGGGAAAATGTCAGAACACGTCGGTAAGACTCCTGCACTTGATTTCTGTGTAAAGGAATGTGCACAGCATGCTCCTTATAGATAATTGGTTCGCCCAAGCTGAGACGTGGAACAGGCAGCGGGAAAGGCATGTAGAAGAGAGGGCTGTGTGTGATATTGTTTATCTAATGTCGTACATCTCTTGCACAGTGGTTATTCAGTAAAATCAACACTGGCTTACGGACAGCGTGATACCCGGGCCGTATCAGTTTGATGTGCTTGTTATAACTGATCGGGTAAAACGGTGCTACTATGGTGAATTTTGAAAATCTTGATATTTGCGATAATAACAAACAGCACACGTTAATCTCTGGGTGTGAAATAGAAGCTGGAATTTGATATTAGTTGTTGACTAACCTTAAGCTAAGAGAATCATAGAGTGGGGAAAATGACCTTTCACCTCACTGGCTCCCTGGAAGCTGACGTGACGTTACTGGTTACGGTAAAATCAGTAATAGAGGTGGAATGTTTTGAAAAGTAAACTTGGTGCTGTCAGTTTTGGGTCCTTAACTACAGAACAATCCTCTATCCTCAGAGTTAAGCTAAGCAGGTAGTTGTCTAATTGTTGTTAATTGTAACAATTTAGGTTTTAAATCAAATGTTTGAGATGGAAAATTGTGCACCGATGACATAATGTCTAATATAAATTAGAAAAAAAAAATGAAATAAAAAAATATATAATCGCCTTTAAATATGAAAACAAAACATTACACTACTCCAAGAAGGTATGTATAATTGTGGGAATAAAATATAAAACATAATTTACAAAAAGGAATATCTTTTACATATACAGTAAAATGCACTTCGTATACCAGTATGTGCATAAATGGTATGCCTTTTTGATAAACACATGATGCTATATGTATTGAAATATAAATATATATTTTACTATTTATTTACTTTCCTATATAGGTGTGAAATCACACTCATGAGACAAGGCAAAAATGTGCTGGTATACATGTGTTTTTTGCATATTGAAAGTATATTCCTGCTTTGCTGTTTGAGTTTGGAGGGGGAGGGGAACTGTAAGATAATTGAATTTCATTTCCATGTACAAAGTCAAGAAACAAGTATCCAGTAATAGGTAAATCAGGGATTGCCAGACTCAGAGAGATTATTAATTATAGTTTTCTGTAGTTAGGTTTTTTGTGCACTGTGGTGCGGAAGACTTTTATTACAAAACACCTGTTTTTTTTTAATTATATTTATTTATTTATTCTGTTTTCACGTTGCCATTGCGCAATTTTTTGTAATGTTAGCGCACCTGCCGTCCGTGTCTGTGGAAACATGCAGCGACCCGAAAATGCCGAGCTGTGGAGTGGCGGGGCCGAGGGAGATTTCCGTACACCTTCTTCCACTGTCATTTCAGGCTGTCACCCAGATAGGATTTGGTTGATTCCTCCACCAGCCATTCTGGTACAGATGGAGATTCTCATAAGGACCTGTATTAGGTAGCACAGGAAGTTAGTGCCCACCCCCCAGTGACATACATTCTGATTGGTTGGGTTCCTAAGCCGTTTTAGTTACGACCAAATGAAGCTTTATGAACCATTTGCTGTTTTTTCTAACACCACTAGATGGTGCTCTCTATTCAAAAAAGGGCTCAATGTATGCCCCAATGCAAACCAACAGCGCCATCTATTGGGGGGAGGGGGTAAAAAAATACGGAAAATGGTTCATGAAGCTTCATTTGGCCATCACTAAGTCATTTGTGCCCCCTGTGGTTTTGCCCTTGTTAGGGGTGACTTCCATCCTGCATTAGGACTCGCTGGGGTCACCCACTGAGCTTGTGGGTGCAGGGTTGTCTTTGTAGCACCTGGTCTCCGAGTAGCAGTTGGGCAGTCTGCCTGAGCATTAAGCCCTGTCAAAACAGCACTTTTATCATGTGTGATGTATTCAGTTCACAGGGTTTAAAAATAAGCACTTGCATAACTTACCTGTTGTTTTTTGTGTGTTTTGTGCTGTTTGTGAAACATCAAACATGTAAGCATTATTTTTTCATAAATCTTACATAATATGTATTCCATAATAATATGCAGTATACATTCTAAATATTTATTCATTACTGTTAAATTATGGTGAAGAATACATACATGAAGGTGATAATTGATTAAGAAATTTCAGTATTCATAACATGTATTTAAACATTGCCATTTTTGGTCAGAAGGGTTTTTTTTTTGCAGTGAAATTGTTTGCTTTTGGTGATTTTCTCGTCTCCTTTGGGAGAGGCAGCCACTTTGCACCTATCCCAGCAGTAGAAAGTTCCGTACAAAGTTCCTTGCTGCGGAAGGGAAACAACAGGTCCAATCTGGGTGACAAAATCATCATGATAGACAAAAACATCCCATTGGTGAGTTTCACTTTCATTCCCGGCGTCTGTCTGCCCGCCTGGCTCACAAGTTCCTCGCGAAGGGAGCCGTCGTGATCGCATGCTCCTCATAACATTCAGGTTTCACTCTTTCAGCTTCTTCCAGGTCTGAAGGCAACGCTTGCAGATATTATGACCTCTTAGGATGTTGTTTTTTCAGACCTTCCACTGAAATAAAAGTGCTTTCCATTTTTCCTAATTATAGTCATCTGCAAAGGTCAATAAAAGCCAGACTAGCATGTCAAATGGTGTGAGGGTGGGGTTCTTTCTGGACCACTGCTTCCAGGCATGTGCTGTGTTCCAGGTCTTGTGTACTTTCCCTGCAACATTGCAGTTTTCATTGGCTTGCTTCCACCAGTCCATCTTGTTACACCATTTGAGCGCCGTGGGATGGACATGGAATTGGCTCACGCCAGTTATTGCGCTAGGAGGAAAAAAAAACAAAAACACCACAGCGCCCCCTGCTGTTTTGGAGTCACGGTACAGCCAGCCATGGCAGACGTTCCTTTGAGCTCCCATGTCAGGCCCACCCACCTGAGCCTGGCCCATCCTAAATGCCCTGAGAGGCACAATCAGGGCGGGAGCCCCCAGCTGTCTGCGAACAGCCCTGTGGGTCCTCAAAACTGTGACTGAAAGGCAGAGCCTCCTGTTCTTTGTATAAATGTACATTGACTGTAACCCTGTGAATGATGTAACAATTTCATTATTTGTAATATTGTTATTGGTTTATTTTCTAAAAATGGAAACCCCAACACTCGACTCTCCTCAGTAATAATAATAATAATAAAAAACAATAAAGTTAATTTGCTGTGTTTCCTGGTTTTTTGATTTTTATTCCTCTGCCTTGTGCTACATTGTAGGAGTTGCATAAATATTTTTTAAGCAAGCAATTTTTATATACAATTGAAAATTACAATGACAATAATTTAGATTATCTGTTGGGTGCCATTTTTAATCGCATGAGTAAGAAATGCTAATTCGTAACTAGCTTTACTGGTAAATGGCAGGTTCTTTCCAGCCATGCCCGCCATTTTCCTGCCCCCCCGTCAGGACCTGTCGTGCATATGTCCACCTGCCACGAGGCAGGCCAAGGGGGTGCTGGGTTCAAAAGTTTATCCCCAGACACCTGCTGAATCCCCCCATCCCCCAAAAAAACGGCCACCCACCTGGCCCTTTCCATGCACCAGTAACTGTGGTGACATTGGACCTGGCGGGGAGGAGTCAGTGAAAACTGGGAGACAACCACCGTTTATGTCAGACAGGCATGAAAACTATGGAGCAACAATGGAAAGGAGGGTAAAATCTGTGAGGCAGACCAAGTGAACCAGGGAGGGTTTTGCAAATAGGGGGATTAGGCTTTCACTGGGTTTGTAGTCAGCACCATCCATTGGGCTCTCAGATAATCTGCATGTGATAATCTGCAGTCCCCAGCCCAGAACAATGAAAACTAGTGTCACCTGGCATTCTCGCTACCTGAATTCCTTTGCTTGTGTAATTGACTGGCTGTGTGATATTTTAAATTGTCCCCTGAGTGCTGCTGAGGTGATGCTGAGGTGGGCTTCCCGGCATCAGAACCAGATAGCCCTCTGTCTAGGAAGCTGACTGCCCCATGATGAGGCAAATGAAGCTTCATGAACCATTTGCTCTATTTTCTGACTCCACTAGATGGTGCTAACTGTTCATAAAAGGGCTCAAAGCATGCCCCAAAGCGAACCAAGAGCACCATCTAGTGGAGTCAAAAAATACAGCAAATGGTTCATGACGCTTCATTTGGCCATCACTAAGTCATTTGTGCCCCCGGTGGTTTTGCCCTTGTTAGGGGTGACTTCCATCCTGCATTAGGACTCGCTGGCGTCACCCACTGAGCTTGTGGGTGCAGGGTTCCCATGGCCTCCGTGTGCCCATGGCCAAGTCTTGTATATCTACTCACCTGGGGCCAGTCAGTTTGGAAATCTGCAGTTTGGCATTTACACTGACGCTTAATCTGAAATGTGTCATGCTAAAAATCCAGTGCAGCCGAAAAAAAGAAAACATACAATGAAAAATAGAGATTTTCCTGCCCCTACATGTATACACTAGTCTTACATGAACACATAATTAAAACTCATTCATTCTTTTTTAAAATAATGTTAGACTTTGACCCTAGAGCTGTGCTTCTGAAGGTGAGCATATGAAAGACAGGCTGTCAAAAGCGTAGCAGCATGTTCTGAGAGCCAGTCTGTAGCAGGTGCAGTTGGCACCCCAGAAGGCCACGCTCCTAGGATCTAGGATGGGGGGGGGGGATCAAGGTACAGAAGGCGCAGAGCGAGGTCACATGTTCCGGGGGTCTGATTGCCAACTTAACAGACAGCATGCCGAATGACCTTTGTGGCCTCACACCCCCAGGGCGTTGTCGAACGATTTTACGGGAAAATGTCACGGGCTTAGTGGGTGACGTTTACCACCAGTGCAGAAGTTTTCCTGCTGCAGATCAAATAGGAAATGCTCCCTCTGGCTGTAGTCCACATTGTGACCCTGCTTTTGGATTCCCCTTGAAGAGTTTCAGATCTTTGTGATGTTCCTAAAGTCTTGAATCCCGAAAAACCAGCACTGTAGCATGAAAAGTGTCACATGTCAAGAACAACTGAAGTTGTCTTCTCACGGTCTCAGTTGCCGTTGACAAGCGATGTCCTTTTTGTCCTGAAGCTAAAACTTCATTGAAAAGTCCGAAGTTAGCAGTTAATTCTGTAACTGCTGCCCTCTGCTGGACAATCATATGCTGGCACAACACATAAAAATCAGGATTTATAAAAAAGGGTTCATCAATATCCTGTAAACAAGGTCGTATTTCTGTCTGTGTGAAGACCACACATGAATCAGATGCAAACACAAAAAAGCTAAGGGGAAATAAATAATAACTAAATAAAACGTGCTGCATGATATTTAATGTAACCGACAGATTAATTTAAAGCTGTTTTTCCCCTGTTTTGTTCTCTCACTTGCATTTGGGGCTTGCAGCAGCTATGCTGACCTTGAGGACAGGTTTGCTCACCCTGTCGGCCCACAGAGGCCAGACTGCAGCACATATCCATGACCTTTGCTCACTCGGGGGTCCGGGGGGAGGGTCGCAGCATTGGACGCCAAAGCGGAGGTGGCGGTGTCCTATCGTCCGCACGGTCCAAAATAAAACCTGCCAGGCGTGGCTTTAAGAACTCTCAGCAGGCGCAGGCCTCTGACCCTGTTGCCATGGAGATGGGCTGGATTATTGGCATGGGGGGGGGGGGGCTGTCACAGAGGTGAGGGGCCTCTCTGGTAAGGCGGTGCTTTAGGGTCCCATTATGGCCTATTTGGAGCAGAGAAAAGGGAGATCGGCAGACTGACAGAAACAAGCTTTTGTTCTCTCATGAAGGTGCTCCAAATGGCCCGAACCCCCGGCCTAGCCTGCCCCCCCCCCATTTCGATGTCATTGTTCTCTAATTCACCCCTCTCCTATTCTCTCTCTCTGTCTCACCCGCCGTCAGTTGCTCTCTCTTAAATACAAATCTAAACTCCACCATTCAACAAAAATAAGACAGAAAAAAATAGCTTTGCCATTAAATGGCAACAATTAAGTATGGGGCCAGTCTACTCTGCTGTTGTTACATAATCCATGATCCATGTTCTACCTTCTCCAAGCCCCTATCCTGAACCAAGCGCTATGTTCTCCCACCATGACTGATACGCTGTCCAGCAGACTCCCCTGTCCCAGCCTTCAAAGATGGATCTGCTCTGTCGGGATGTGAGGGTACGGCCCCTCGTCCTGTGAGAGCTGCCCCCAGCCATGCTGATCTTTGTCACAGTATAGGACCCTATCTGAGCACGCCCCCTTCAGGACGACATGTGGAACATTTCTATTTCTTTTCTTTTGACAGCACGTGATAGTGGATTTGGTCCAGGGAGCTTGTCTCTTTCTTGAGGCATTGCAGTAAACCACACAAAACCAGAACTTTTCTTCAGAGAAAAAACTGTACTTATTCATACTTGATCCATTTATGCACAATGATTGTTATAATGATGAACCATTCATGTTTTATGGAGCACCAAACAAATGTCAGGAACTATCAAAGATGATACAAAGCAGATATATTTTCCTCTGGATCCTTTCTGTATATTTGATCACGTTCCAGTTTGGAATATTTAGTTTATTCCTCGTTTTAACGGCATTTTGAAAAGAGGGTAATGCTTCCATCTAGTGGCAACTTCAGAGTACTGCTCGATTTTTTTTACGTTAAGATTTCATATCAAAGCCGTCTCTCTGTCCATAAATTCACTTATCTCTTAGGCTTCAGATTAGCAGGGTAAACAGCTTTTCATGGCCATCCGTGGAAGCATGCAGAGATTATCTTCTATAAATAACTGTGGAATATTAAAATTTGTTTTACCGTATATGGTTCACAAAAAAAGTTCAGCAAATAAAAAATGGAAAGCTGAGTCTTTTCCCATTCTGGTCTCAGTAGAAGGCCTGCTTGCAGTTTGTTTGTTTACTGTTCATCATTGCCGTCTCCTTTGAAACATTGTGCTGCAACAGATTAACATTTATCACACAAACAAACCTTTGCTGACCTTATATATTAAATTAACATTTTCCATTTTTCTCCAGCTCTTCTGAAAACAGGACAAAAAAAAAAACTTAATGTAATTTAGTTGTTTGATGTGGTTCCATACATCTGTTTGTAGGGATTTGGTTTTATGCTTTATGTGGGCAAGGGATCTCAAACGATAGTTCAGGTTTGTTTTCCTTACAACATTGGATACAATGGTTAATCCTTTACAGCACCTGGAATTAATTGCAAATGACGTGAAGGTCTAAATCGGCCACAGGGGGGCAGTGCAGGATAGTTGTGGAAAAAACATAATCTCTCAGCTCACCTAGACCACCTGAGGTTCACCTGAGACAAGCAGACACAGCCATCAAATAAGACAGATACTGTCAGTGTCATAAAAGCTAAGAGCAATGTTTCCCTTAGGATAATTCCCCCAGAGATCGCCATCCTCTGCTATTGAAGCAAACTTTGCCACACGATAAAGGTTATTGCCCTGCCATAGGCTACTGTCCTCTACTGTAATCGTTTGTAAATTATAAAATATTTGTTCAAAGTGTTATGGAAGCTAAGTCTATGTGAAGTGCTACCAGAATGCCAGTGGTTAGACTCCAGGGGCCCCAGTGTGCTCGGATATTCAAAAGTAATAAGGTTTTACTATGGGTCATAAAAAATAAATCTCATAAAATTGAATAAACAAAATTATTTATGCTTTTTAACAATACAATGTACAGAAATAGAAGCTGGTAGCAAATTATGCTGATAGCGAATCATATCGAGCTGGTGATGGTTATTTTGGGAGTTTTTAGTTCCTCTCCTCCGCTGTCATCTGGCTTTCTTTCTTTCTTTTCTTTTCTTTTCCCTGTTTTTGTATTATTCTCTGTTCATGATGTTGTAATGTATCATAGCACACCCATGTATATTGATTTGGGGCGACTCTGTTGTGAAATTCGCTATATAAATATAAATTGAATGGAATTCAGCACACCTTCAGCTTCCAGTTTAGACCTCCTGCTGCTGGTCGTGTTCATGGAGGCTCACCTGCCCTGCATTGCCGGCAGAGTGCCTGAGAGAGAGAGAGAGAGAGAGAGAGACGGGCTGCTCAGCAGATTTCATTAGCGTTTCTCCTAGCAGCCGCTGCGGCGACTCCCGAGACGTGTGTCTAAATAAAGCCGCGGGTGTGATGAAAGAGCGAAGCCACTCTGCCCCCCCTCGCCGATCTCTGCTCAGGATTGCCTCCCACTTCTGAAGTACCAAAGCCGCCTAGAATGGCCAAGGCCAGCTTCACCCTCATTCCTGCTTCTTCTTTTTCATATTTCTTCTAGGGGGGCGTGGCATGTCATGCATCTCTTACGCTGGCTGTGGGCCGTTCTGTGAACGGGGGTCGTTACTAGGAGGAGAAAAATAACGATGTACCTTTTGTCTCAGTAAATCCTTCAGTAAATCCGCATTAAATGAGTCCCTGCAGTAAATATCTAATTAATAAACAGGAAATAATTAGAAATTTTAAGATAGGCAACTTGTTTGTTTTGCCGAAAATATTCACTACCCCCCTCCCCATGGGTCACCCAGCGCATCGCAGTCCCAGGAGGCTTCTGAGGCACGTTCATGTGACCCCCCCAGGGGAGAAATCAGATTGGCATCACGTCCCAGGAGGACAGTTGTCTCTAATCTTTTCCATTAGCTGCAGCTGTGTTGCCTTCCCACAGGGGGCGATGGTGAGTCCACTCAGCCGTGTCTGATGGTACACCAAAGCTGCCCCGGGCTGGCTGTTACCTGCCAGTTGCCATGTGCACAGCATCACCGAGAACTGTGACGCATCAGCTCCGATATGCAGGAGTCGTGACAGTCACCTGTAGTTTCTAAGTGGCTTGTTAGAATCACTGCATTTACCATGTGACAAAAGGGTGGGTCACAGAGTAGGCAAGACAGAAAACGGGGCTGACACAACAGAAATAGCCACTGTGGTGAGAATGAGACACGCAGGTGTCGGGAGAGTGCTGGACTCGGCCCAGCTCTGCCTGAGGGACAGCAGGGAATGAATGACGGACTGGTGAATCACATGAACCGAAACAAACCAAATCAACGTCCCCCCTCCCCATCTGACATGACACATTTTTTTATATTTCTGCTGTGAACATAATAATATATATTTGTTTTGACTGTCCTAATTTTGTAAGCGAATTGCCATGGGTGCCGTCCGAAAAAGGGCAAGATGAGAGATTGCCACCAGGGCTTGCTTGGGACACGCTACTCTCCTGATTTTTGCCCTGATATCGTTCGCTGTTCCTCCAGCCCCGAGGTGACCACGTTCCGGGGGAAATGCTGTGGTCACACCTAGCATCTCTGCTTCTGTTCCCTGTCCTGGCTGGAGATCCTCCGGAGAACAGGAGGCCCAGGAAGCCTGCCAATGTGGTATCATAACATCTATCAAGGGCTTCATATTTTTTGCATAGACAGTTTTCATAGAGTTTCGGTCAAACATCCAGGTCTTCTGTAAATCCAGAAGATAGGATTAGCCTGGAAGTTTCAGACTCCAGCCCTGTCTGTGAAGGCCAATCTGAGGTCAGGAGTCGGATCCTAATTAGCCTGGATAAAATGGAAAGGAGAAACAATTACCTGGATGCAAACATACATACAAATGGACAACATATACATTTTTTGGAAATCTTTAAATGGTAACGCTTTACATTAACTGCACCCTCATAATGCATTCATAGCCAGCATATAAGTATACCACATCCTAACATACCTCAACAACTTCAATATACATTAATGACAAACATTACACGATTATAAAGTTTGTTATTATCATATAATGTTTGTTATTAATTAGGGCGGTGAAAATTAAGGGGTTAACGCGGATTAATCCATCATCATGATTAATCTGATTTAAATTTTTAACGCAATTAACCAATCTGCAGCGCAGAATGACTCAAAATCCATGAAATGTCTCTGTCAACCCATTTCAGCCAGTTTTGGTGTGTTCCATTTGCCCTGGGAACTCGTATTCCGAGTCGGATTCTGAGTTTTGAAGCCGGAAGTGACGACATGCGCTCCCGTTTCTCGGAGATCCGAGAAATATCTCGGAGCAGCACAGAGGATCCCGAGTTCAGAAACCAAGATGGTTGCGCCGTTTATCAACAGAAGGGAAAGTTATAATTTTATACTGTTTAAGCACTACTTCTCATTTGTGGCTCATTAAATCAGTCGCACACACTATACCGTCCAACTTATCTGTGGACGTGTTGCTACGGAGTTTTATACATAAAGCACCGCGTGTAATGTGCTATCAACTGTTATTGCTAACAATGGCAATTAACTGGACTAGAATTGGATTTCATGATTAGTTGGATTATTTGTCGGATTTACGGTAGTTCGGGCTAATTGTAAGTGAACGAAGATAAAGACCATTTAAACTGAGGTACCTTAAATCCGACAAGTTGTCCGGCTCAGCAGAAAATCTTGCTTTTTGATATGGGTCCATGGTATTGCACTTCTGTGGCAGATGGAATGCATCCGACTCGTGTTCAAGATGTTCAATAAACATGTTATATATATTCCCTTTTTTCTTGAGTCTGTTTGCTCATGCAAATGAAATGCGATCAATTTAGATTAAAAATGAATGATATTTAATCGTAATTAATCGAAATTAATCCACAGCAACCCTGTGATTAATCTAATTAAAATTTTTAATCGTTTGATAGCACTATTATTAATGTATATTAAAACTGTTAAGATATGTTGGGATGTTGTGGTATATTTACATGATGCTTCTATAAATGCATTATGAAGGTGCAATGAATGTTCTATGAATGCATTATAAAAGTATTATGAAGGTTCAGTTAATGTAAAGCCTTACTGTTTATTAATGTATATTAAAGCTGTTAAGGTATCTTAGCATGTTAAGTTATACTTACATGTTGCTTATGAATCTTTTACGAATGCATTATGAAGGCACACTGAATGTTCTACGAATGCATTATAAAGGCATTATGAGGGTGCAGCTAATGTAAAGCGTTACCCTTTAAATTAACTGCACCTTCATATTGCCTTTATTATGCATTCATAGGACACTCACAAGCAGCATATACAGTACGTATCCCTTAACATCCTAACATACCTTAATAGCCTTACTATACATTAATAACAAACATTATATGATTATGCGATTGTGATGTCTGTTGTTATCATATAATGTTATTAATGTATATTAAAGTTCATACGGTATGTTATGTTATACTTACATACTGCTCAAGATGCAGTTAATGTATAGTATGACCCATTGTTAGTACATATTA
Organism: Paramormyrops kingsleyae; assembly: GCF_048594095.1. Taxonomy (NCBI): domain Eukaryota; kingdom Metazoa; phylum Chordata; class Actinopteri; order Osteoglossiformes; family Mormyridae; genus Paramormyrops; species Paramormyrops kingsleyae. Next base: position 9,158,852 of record NC_132804.1, read on the forward strand.
TTAAGTAGTATAACATCGTTCTTTGAAATTTTTGGTAACACTTTACTTGAGGGGGCACAAGTAATTTAGTTACTCAGTTACTACTCAAGTACAAATCATGAACAGATACTGTAACTGCATGAAATACATGCATGATTGATTAATGATGAACGAACATGGGGTCAGTACTTGATTAAGACTTAGTAAGAGTGCACTACTACAGTATTTATGCCCCCTCAAGTAAAGTGTTAGCAGATTTTCTGTATAGTGTTGCATGGGCCTAATGGTTGAAACTAAACTGAAATAAACTGGAGAAGTAGTGTTAGCCAGTAATGGCCTGGCCTTCCGTCCGGGGCGTCTGCTGCTCCGTGACCCCCCCTCCAGTGATTGGCTCCGGGCTTACTGTAACCCTACACTGGCAAAGCAGTTACAGTAGGTGTGGCTGGAAACTGGAGAGCTACAGATCTTACACAAGGTCAGGTCTCAGGCACAGCAATCTAAAGTCTCATCCCCACATAGACGTGATGTGCAATGGCTTATGAATATAGTAATGAGAATCTGTACACTGCACAGGCTATACAACAGGCACATTTTTACAACTAGGCCAGGTACCACACAAACCCTGCCGTAATATCTGTGCTTCTGGGTTGATTTTATATCCATCTGTAAACCTGTTCTGAAAAACCTTTAAAGCAGTTGGGGGCATTTCGACATTTTTGCGTATTACTTGAGGGGTATTATATACATAAATTCTGGCCCAGTTTATCTTGCAGCTTGTTCTATATTCATATTCCAGGAATTATATATAAACACAAAGAGCTTGAACCAGTGAAAAGAAAGTACCTAATAGCTCGAGTTAAAGGTTTAAGAACAAATGGAGAAGACGCAGTTTACGGGGGCAGCCTTGTCTTTCGCCTGCTGCTAACCGTGATGGAGAATAAATGTTTGTTCCTGTTAGCCTGTTGTTTCTTTGCTCACTAATGCGTTACCCCCATTGGGATGGTGCTGGTTATGCGGTTCTCTGCCATTATTTCTGTCCCACAGCCCCACAATTGCCGCACCCCCAGCATGCCCTGCACCTGCATCTCAATCCTGCTCCCCCAGGCCTACCCATGTGCTACCAGCCCATAGATTTCTTCCAGTGTGCTTACCGGCAGTCCCTAGGTTATGAATGAAATCCCTTCTCTAATAATAATAATAATAATAATGATAATAGTAACTACATATGGTACCTTGAGCCAACGAACTACTGAAGCCGCTCAATGTTTTCATGAGCTTAATGAAGTAGTGCATGCGTTGGTTATTACGAACCATTGTATTTAACCAGAATATTTAATATAATAGGCTTTATAGTAGTGCCTTTGTAAGTACCAGTTGACTGTTGGTCAGACTTTTTTGCCCTGAGCACTGCCTGTATTTTACAGCAGAAGGCAGATTTTTGACATGTAGTCAGATGGTTTATTATTATATGCAGGGATTGATATACTGTAACTGGTACGCAAGTACGCATTCACCTTTAAAAGCGATACGTGTGGCAATCGATTGTTGCAACAGCGTGAATGTGTACGTGTTTTATGTGCATTTGCGCTGATATGACAAAAAATTATCATGTATTTTAACCTTTATATGCTAATTCGTACTTCATTTGCGGTTTAGAGGTTCAAATGCAGGGTAATTTAGCGAACTTTCCTGGCGTGTCCAGCTGTGTACCGTCAGTGTATCTGGGTGCCATTTCTGCGCCCTTCCCTCCCTGGGCAATCGAGCCGCCCCTTCCGTTGACAGTGGCCAATTAAGACGCTTGCTTGAGGGAGAGGGCATCAATTAGCCGGCCTGCTAAATAGCTCTCATCGCCAAAGACATGAACGGTCCTAGAGGGTCTGCCGACCTACTGACAGGGTGTTAAAGGGCTGTTTAAATAGGACATTGTGCGTTTTTAGCACTTTTATGAAAGAATTCATTAAACATAGCTTAACTGTAGTGGAATTTTATTTTACTTAATCTAATCGTTGATTGTCATTATTGTTTTAAATACAGCAAACAAAGGAACTATGATGACTGTATATTTGGCAGTGATTTTTCACAAAGCTTTTCAATATCACTTAACAGCAAATCAAATGTTAATGTAAGACCCATTAATTATACTAGTAATTCTGTGGTTGCATGATAGGCAAAAGCCCTTCTGGTCCATCACTGGGGGTCACCTTTCGTCTCCATGCATCGCTGTACTAGGTGAGGCATCTTGTAAATCCGTGCCAGGACTCCACCTGCGTCTCATGGACGATGCCAGCCCCCACGCTCAGCCCACTCCTCTATGCCTCCCGATGCACCTGGCTTCCTCATCCTTGTATGATTCACCTAATGTCCCCTTTTTTAACCCGTTCTGTTTCCTGGAGTGAGTTACCATTTATCGCTAAACGTGAATGTGGGGGGAGTTGGTCTTGCACGGTTCGTAGCGCACAGATCAGCTCCCAGATCTAAAAGGATTGCACTGGAGACAAATTAAATAAGAGCAACACTGAGCATGGGTCCTCCGCCCAAGCACTGGGCCCCCGAGTTGGGGGGGCGGGGGGGGGATTCTGAAGCTTAAATGATGTATGACGGTCTCCTCCTTTGTGACATTGCTAGCAGTGACAAATGCAGAAATCCTGGCAATAGCCTGTCCCCAGTTTACTCTGGAGGTGCTTTGCCCTTGAGGAAATTAACTGGGACTATAAATGGATTGCAAAATTCACATTGGAGCACAATGCTGAATGATGAAAGAATCCGTTGTTTATAATGTTAATCCAACTGCAACAATTTCCCAGGTTTAAAGCTTGGGTAGGTGAGTTTTTTTTTTCATTTTTGTAATAGCAAGCCACTAAGAGGCATGGAAAAAGCTATTCTTCAATATCCGTAAGTGTGTTAGCCATAGTTTAGCCAGTTAGCATAATTTAAGACAATAAAGCATTTTAAGGCACAAGGCAGGAGCTCCAGGCTAACAAGTTAGCATATGTAAGTTAATGTGACTCATGGTTCTGGACCCAGGCTAGTCAGTTAACATGTGCTATGCACAAGGTAGTAGAATCAGGGTAGTCAGTTTGCATGTTCAAGGCTCAGTGTGATTGCACAAAGCCTAGCCAATCAACATGTTTATAGCAGAAAATGTGAGCTCCAGGCTAGCCAGTTGGGCTCGCGGTGACAGGACATAGGCTAGCTAATCAGGAGCAGGAGCTCATCAGAAACCAGAGATATCGTAAGTCAGGTTAAAGGTGTCGTAGGTAAGGCATTGGTAAGTCACACTTTAACAAGAGAGAAATACTCAATTACAACACCATTTCCAGAAAAGTTGGGATTGTGTTTAAAATGTACATAAAAACAGAACACAGTGATTTAGAAATTATATAAATCCACATTTAATTGAAAATAGATCAAGAATGAACTGAGAATTTTAATTGTTTTATGACAAATATATGCTCACTTTGAAATTCTGGCAGAATGTTGGCATTCTGCTTTTATTTACATTTTGCACAGCATCCCAACTTTTTTGGAAATGGGCTTGAAATACTGAAGTGAACAAATCATGAACAAATCATGAACAAATCATGAACAAATCATGAACAAATGTAGTCGCTATTTGAGAAAAGATGCACCATGATTCATTAATGATGAACAAACTTGAGATCAGTATTTCACTTGTGTTATTTGATTGCTTGAGATAAAACATGTGTCACGATTCATTAATGATGAACAAACATACATCAGTATGTAAATAAGACCTTGTTTGTGGTTAATTAATGCATAAGTAATAGTGTAATAAATGCAAAGCCCTCCTCGTAGGAAGCTTATGGAGCTAGTGTCAGGCATTCTACAAACCTCACTGATACCCTCACCGACCCCTGAGCCCACGGCTTCCAATGTCATTCCCTCTTCCAAGGAGAAGCTCATTCATTACATGCCAGCTCTCAGTCACCAGGCCCCACAGCTTGTCAGGTGTGTAACAGGAGATGTGTGTCCCTGTGCTCTGTGACGGTGGCACTGCTTCACGTGATTGTGCACATATGCAGCCTTGTGCTCAGTTACCCTCAAATCCTTTTGTTTCCCTCAAAAAATAAGCAGCACAGAAGCATCAATAATTTAAATGTTCATGTGACGTTTACTGACAGTTACTGACTGCTTAGCCGTGCTTTTTGATTTATAGCCTGAGAATATGGTAAAAAGGGATCATTTTACTGGTATGAAATGTAGAATAGGGTAGATGGAAGCCCACTGAGGACTTTGAGGACCCTCACTATTACAGAAAGAATGGAATTCTGAATTATGGCATGATCGTTAGCTTCCAGGCATCTGTAGCTGGCTCATTTTGCACCAGACATCCTTTGCTAAAATGCATTACACTAAATAATATGGAATTTATCATATTGTAACCTACCACGAAGGGTTACACCCTTTTGGTTTGCCTCACTGTCGCTATATGTACATTTTTCGAATAACTTTATGGGTTGTTAAGCACCCTAATTGAGCTATTCTCAGCATAACTGAGCTCACATCATAACCATCCCAGGACAAGAGGGAGAGCTACTACTGGGGAGATGCAACATGTGTGTGTGTTGAGGGGGGGGGGGGCTGCCAAAAGAGCCCCCAGGGATTCACAGACAGTGGCGACAGTAAGGATGGCATGTTCAGCGTCATGCCAGAGAGTGGCACTAGTGCTCCCTGGGAATGCTGGGATTGCCACCACGGGACGGAGAGCTGCGGTGTCCCCAGCTTCCAAAGCTCTGCCTATCGTGCAATATTTACGGCTCCCATCACTGCAGAAAACGATTAGCTGCCTCGTCCTCCGTCTCGCCGACATGTGACAGTGACAGAGTGGCGCATCCTTGAACGGAGTGCTTCCAGACACCCTGGGTCTGGTGCACTTCCCTAAATGAGCAATATGTCTTCACAACACGTGAGCGTCTCCTTGCACTTCAGCTAAAGCTAACATTTCAGTTTCATCTGCACAGGTGGTGGCAATAAATTAACATTTTCCTCTGTCACTGAGTCTTGTTTGCAAAATAGCACCAAGATTTAAATGAGGGGAAGACTTTATCCTTGACTGACTTTGCATTTTCATATAGATGGAGTAGGTCAGGGTCTGACAGAGGTCATAATATGGCTAGTAGATTTAATTTTGCAGGGGGTTGATTGAAAAGCATGTTATTTATGACAACAACGTATTCCCCAGACAGGGAATACATATGGTTTTAGGACCAGTCTGCTGCCGCCGCAGACGCTTTCTCCTTAGCACAATAACTCAAAAAGTATTTGACAGATGTTTTTCAAACTTTGTAGACACATTTTCTGGATGATAGTCTGGAACTGTGTAAATTTTGAGACTGATTCCACCAAAACTGAAGCAGCACTGCATAATTATACCACAGAAAACTGCAGTTTCAGCACCTTCTGATCAAATTAGCACAACAACTCAAAAACTATTACATGGATCTTTCCCAAATTTTGTAGACATATTCTCGGGGTGCCGACCTGGAAGTGATTAAATTTTTACAGATCCCATTACAATTGAAGCAGTGCCTTAATGATAGCAAATAAAAGGGCAGTTTTTACACAATCTAGAAAGAGCAATAACTGAAAAAGTATTTGAAGGATCTTTTTCAAACTTTGTAGACATATTGTATGGCTCAGTAATTGTAATCAGAACTGGATGAGGAACTGGGGAAATCGATCCAGATTTGAACTAATTCTGCTTAGTGGTAGATAAGGGAAGGTCCAAGGTTCAATGTACTTTATTGTCATCAGCAGCTGTGTACACGTACATAGCTTGATGTTTCTCCTTGGACTAGGGTGCAACATCGACATATAACAAAAGTACAACGTGCACACGGACAAAAGCAACACTAAACGGTACAATAATATGTAATATAAGGCAATGGGACATTGGAGTATTTCTGTACGTAAGTATAAATATAAAATGAAATAACTGGCGTAGTGTGACAGAGAGTCATTTAGCGGTGTCCTGGGTATCAAATTATTGCACATAAGGAGGTTAAGGGTGAAAGCAGATGGCATTTGACCTGAATGTGATAAGTCAAACAATATTTGATGGATCTTATTTCTGTTACATACATAATGGATGAAGATCTACACCTGACTTTATTTTGAAACAAAATGCCCCCAAGATGAAGGAGCAGTGCTATTTGGCAGCAAGGGAAGGAAAGGGCAGCTATAGAAGACACTTGGTCTTGTGAACACAGTAACTATAAAAGTATTTTACAGATCATTTTTAAACTTTGCAGACATTTTATGGGTAACAAGTTGTAAGTGATCAAATTTAGAGACAAATCACACCAAAAGCAATGATGCTTAGTTGCTTGATCTTCTGAACAGGATTACTGTATTTGACCTTTGATGGATCTTATTACTACTTCACAAAAACATTATATGGATGGAGATCTTCTGCTGATACACCTGAGATAAATCACCCCAATTGTCAGAGAGAGTGATCAGCCCCCCCTGGCTGCTGGCCCACAGAGTATGAGACACGCACTGTTTTACTTGTACAAGGGGAGCCACACCTTCTACAGTGAGTTACAGTGATGGCTTCCAAGGTGTGGCCCCTGACAGAGTTTATTTATACTATAAGGTAAACATACTGATCAGGTTACATTGTGGGTGTGAACAACATTTGGAATGGGATAGGATGCAATGGGAAAGTGGGAGTGGGAACAGGAACAACAGAACGTACAGCAGAGGTGGGCTCATCTGCTGCACGTGATGGAAAATTACTGGTAAACACTTACACAGTGGTTTCATGAAACAAGTTATGCATTCTTCAGAATACACGTGAGTGATAATATATATACAATTTCAACCCAACACCAATATTGAAACAGCAGCAATAGTTGGCAGCAGAGGATGGAAACAGCAGTGATATGAAGTAATTGTAGGCTCGTGTACGCCATTTTAAAATTCCCAAGAACATTGTAAAGATCAGTGATTCTCAACTGTGAGGCACAAATGCTCTAAAATAAAGTGTATCATTTTATTCATTGCCACCATTTTGTCACCAAATACAAATTGGTCATAGTGCAAATGAGAAACAAATCTGATATGTTTTAGACATACAAAGAATAATATGAATGATATTTTAATACATGGATATTTAGATAAACACATAAAAATACAGCTAACCACGTAATTGTTGGAGAAAGGTTGTGGAAACTGGCATTTAAATGGAACGTGCAATGAATTGGTGTAGTTTCAGAGTTATGGGTCACAACTAGGGAACACATTCTTGTCATGCCAACAGCACCTTTTCTAGCTTTTAATATATTCCGAATGAATGGAGACTGCTACACCATGCACCCCAATTTACATTTTGTCGTGTTTAATGATTAATGGTCATTGCAAAATAGCACCCCTGATTAATGGTCATGATTTCTGCTGGTTTGAGAAATAAATGTGATTAGCTTTCTTAAAGTTGGTATAATGTGGATCCATCTGATGCACAAATGCTAGTCATACTGCTCTTGATAATTGAAGTCCAAGTATTATGTAATTAAATAATATTCAAAGACTTTATGCTCTATATCATTTAGCTTACACAGGGAGCGATTTGGTAAAGCACTCGTATGGATTTTTCATGTGTGAAAGGAAAATATAAGCTTGTTCTTGTTTTGTTTTCTGAAACATAACACGTGTGTCTTGGCCGTCAAAGAAGATGTACTGATTTTTGTGTTCGTGTAAAACTATTATGTTATATCTGTCAATGTGTATTTACATAGACATTTCAAACTCCTCTACGCAAGTCACCTCAGTATTAGCAGTAACCATCCAATAAATCCTAGCATGCCATGTTTGGCATAATCATCTTATTTAACTTAAATGAAGTTTTTTTCTGAGCAAATATACACTCACTGAGCACTTTCTGGAACTTAGGAACTTTAGGAATCAGGAACTTTAGGAACTTAGGAATTAGGAACACCTGTACACATGCTTTTTCATGCAGTAATCTAATTAACCAATCACACAAATACCGGCACACAGATTCTAGTCAGGTGCTTCAGTGAATGTTCACATCAAACACCAGAACATGGGGAAAATGTGACCTCAGTGATTTTGACCGTGGCATGATTGGTGGTGCCAGACGGGTTTGAGTATTTCTGTAACTGCAGATCTCCTGGGATTTTCACACACAACAGTCTCTAGAGTTTACTCAGAATGGTGTGAAAAACAAAAAACGTCCAGTGAGCAGCAGACGGAAATGCCATGAGGATGAGAGCGATCAGGAGAGAACGGCCAGACTGGTCAAAGCTGACAGAAAGGCTACATTAACACAGACAACCACCCTGTACAACTGTGGTGAGCAGAAAAGCTTCTCAGAACTCACAGCATCCTGACCCTTGAGGCGGATGGGCTACAAAAGCAGGAGACCGTGACAGGAGCAAGAACTGTTAGCCAAAGCCAGAAAGCTGAGGCTGCAGCAGGCACAGGCTCACCAAAGCTGGACAGCTGAGGCTGCAGCAGGCACAGGCTCACCAAAGCTGGACAGCTGAGGCTGCAGCAGGCACAGGCTCACCAAAGCCGGAAAGCTGAGGCTGCAGCAGGCACAGGCTCACCAAAGCTGGACAGCTGAGGCTGCAGCAGGCACAGGCTCACCAAAGCTGGACAGCTGAGGCTGCAGCAGGCACAGGCTCACCAAAGCTGGACAGCTGGAGACTGGAAAAATGCAGCCCGGTCTGATGAATCTCGATTTCTGCTGAGGCACACAGATGGGAGGGTCAGAATTTGGTGTTAACAGCCTGAATCCATGGATTCAACCTGCCTTGTGTCAATAGTCCTGGCTGGTGGCGTTGGGAATGTTTTCTTGGCACAATTTGGGCCCGTTAATGCTAATCGATCATCGCTTGAATGCTATAGCCTATCTGAGTATTGTTGTTGACCATGTGCATCCCTTCTTGGCCACAATTTACCCATCATCTAATGGCTGCTTGCAATTTCATAATGCGCTTTGTCACAAAAAGCAAAAGCATCTTAAACTGGGATTCATTAACATGAGTTCAGTGTTTTTCCGTGGCCTTTACAGTCGGCAGATCTGAATCCCATAGAACACCTTCTGGGTTTGGTAGAACAAGAGATTTACACCATGAATGTGCAGCTGATACATCTGCAGAAATTGCATGATGCAATCATGTCAAAGGAATGCTTTCATCATCTTCTGGGATCCCTGCCATGGAGAGCGAAGGGGGATCTTACCCAGTATGATTACAGGGATACTTTATAAACCCAGTGGGGAAAGTCTCTTCATGCTCTATGCAGGTTGGGGGTCACAGCAAAGGGGCACCTAAGGATTAAGGGCCTTGCACAAGGATATGTGACTATCCAGGCTTGATCTGGTGACCTTCTGATCACAAGCACAGAGGCTTAGCCCACTGGCCCACACCTCACCCCTAGCAAGTAGTGTTCCTAATAAAGTGGTGACTGAGTGCACACTTACTGCCCAGATTTAAACATTTACTTTGAATACCTCAGACTTTTGCACAGATCAGTATATAAGAAAATCCAGCAAGAAATTGCTCTGAAAAGTCCATTGATGGTTTCTCTCATACATTACACAAGATTGTATAATTTTCATTATATTGGATTGGGGATTAGCCTAGCGGCTAACTCTGACTCGTATGGTCTATTCTCCATTAATGGTATTGGATGTACCATCTGGATAGGAATGTCAGTTGAAATGGAGGGTCTCTGAGGCATAACTTCTCAAAAGATTTAACGCTGTACTAGTCTGTCAGTTTGCCTCTGTTCCCCGGCTTCACCTTTGCCACTGACGCGAGTCTCAGAGTCCTCTCAATTACACAGCTCCTCTTCAGAGAATCATTTATGGGTGGATCGTGCCTAAACTGTCCCCATCACCCATGAATAATTTGATTGATTGAAGTCAAGAAAGAATCCACCTATCAGTCCCGAGGCTGGTTTTCGGCATCAAGTATTCAAGTATTGAGGAAAATAGATAATGTATCTCTGGCAAAGCTTTTATAATTACGGAATTTTAAGTAACTTCACCACGTACTCAGCATGTTAATTATCGGGCTTTACTCGTCATAATGAGACTAAATGCATTCTTCAGTTTTTCCATCTTGGTTGAAAAAGGTATGATTCTGACCCAAGCCCAGCTGCATTTGAGGAATATTAAACCACGTGAGAATGCTGGAATGTTATTTAAGAGCCGTTTATGAATTATTCCAGAAGCCTGCCCTGTGTCAATTGCTATGGCTTCCAACTGACTCAAACGGAGCTCCTGAACATCTGAAGGAGGCGTCACACAAAGCATCAGGTTTCCAACATGGATTCCAAAAAGCGAGGTGACATTTGCTGTCCCGTCCCCACCGTGTAGCCTGCTGGAAAGCATCCGGCCCACCACGTGGGGGCCCAGCCCCCCCAGCAAGACTGACGACACGCTGTGCCTGGCATTCATCATTTATTAACAGGCTTCAGCTTTAATTGGATCAGGGGAAAGTGGTCTGCCATTCTCTCTCCCAGCAGGTTAGCCCAGCAATAGCAGGGAAATCCAGACTCAGGTGCCCTAATCCAGTAGCTCCAATTGTACTGTTAACATTTACCCATTTTTTACGAGGAATAAGAAAGATTTGCCATGCTTAGGGACCGGCATCTGCTTTCCGTCCACTAGCTTGACGGGTGTTAATAAGGGCCGACCATCTGAGATATCAGGGCCCCAGCGAGCGAACCCTCAGCGGCGCTGAACTCATTAAACTGTGAGTGGAGAGCGGCCATAAGATGGACAGGAACCGTGCTGGAACCGGCTCTGTGCTGGGAGAGGAAGCTACGTGCGATGCCTCATGCCTGGCTGAAAGCTTGAGCCATGGCGACATTATAAACCCGTGAAATGTTTGCAAATGTTTACTGCTTGCTTAGAATAATAAAGAAGTAGTTATGAGTCTATGACCTTAAATGTTTGCATTTCGGTAATAAAGGGTGGCATGGGGGCGCAGTGGTGAGCACTGTTGCCTTGGGGACCAGGGTTCGAGTCACCGCCATGGCTCCATGTGTGTGGAGTTTGTAAATTCTCCCCGTGTTGTCATGAGGTTTCCTCCAAGTACTCCAGATTCCCCCTGCAGTCCAAAGAATGCTGAGGTGAATTGGTGCTACCAAATTGCCCATCGACGTGTGAGTGAGTGTGCCCATTAGTGAGTTGGCATCTTGTCCTGGGTTGTTCCCTGCCTTTTGCCCGTAGGTCATGGGACAGCCTCAAAACCCCTTGTGACCCCAAATAGGATGGAAAATGGATGGATGGGCTACAGGAACTGGATGGATGGGCTACAGGAACTGGATGGATGGGCTACAGGTAATGGATGGATGGGCTACAGGAACTGGATGGATAGACTAATAATAGAGAACAAACAGTGAAGCTTCACATTAAGAATCTATGAGGAATCCTTTGTTGTAATACACCTCTACTCGAGGGCTAGCTGTCAGACTCAGTCGGTTAATGACCACGTTACTTGTGTGTAGCTTAGTGATTAGCCCTGGAGGGGTTTCCTTCAGTGTTTTTGTGCTCTGGGGAAGCTGCCTCACAAACGACTGAGGAAGATAGATGGTGCTAATCATGGTTTACAGATTTAATGCATGAACGATATCTCTAACGGAGTGTGACGCATTGAGTAAACAGAACTTCACCTGTAGTCTCAGGGTTAGTAAGTTAGCTACCATAGTGTGCAGTTTATGCAGTCAGTCAGCATACAGTTATACACCCCAGCTATTACCGGCAAAGAAAACACTTTAAAATAGGGGTTTATTGAAAAAATAAGGTTGGCGAAAGCCTGATCCTTCGGGGCAGACGAATTCTGCAGCAGTTCCCATGATGCTGCTTCTTCCTTAGCATGTTTCTGCAGCAGTTTCCATGATGCTGCTTCTTCCTTAGCATGTTTCTGCAGCAGTTTCCATGATGCTGCTTCTTCCTTAGCATGTTTCTGCAGCAGTTTCCATGATGCTGCTTCTTCCTTAGCATGTTTCTGCAGCAGTTTCCATGATGCTGCTTCTTCCTTAGCATGTTTCTGCAGCAGTTTCCATGATGCTGCTTCTTCCTTAGCATGTTTCTGCAGCAGTTTCCATGATGCTGCTTCTTCCTTAGCATGTACGCGGTGGTTTTCCCAGCTACATCCCTGGTCTCCAAACTACAAACAGAAACACACGGCCGTTTGTTTGCTTCCGTCAACGATTTGTTTATTTTCTCAGCTCTCAGTAGCTCTTGCCAGCCATTGTATTTTTTCCATGGTGAGTCTGATATTAAATTCCATCAGCACTGCTGTGCACACCACCTCCCCCCCCCCCCTGCCAAGTGTAAAAACGGAGAATTGCATTTTTTTTTTATTATTATTTAAAAATTGTAATGCACGATGAAATTGATGTGCTCATGGGCGTAAATTATAGGGGGGGTGGAAGGGTTATAACCCCCCCCCCCCCAATAATAAAAACCAGCCAATACACCCCCCCTGGACCCCCTTAAATGGGAGGAGACTTCAACCCCCCAACTCTTAACCTACAGTTATGCCCTTGGATGTGTCCATATTGTAAAATCATCTTGCAGACTGAATTAAAGCCTTTACGTTGTAATTAAGTTCACATGAGCGACGTGAAATGATGCATTCGGCCTGTGGGTCTCGATGTGACACCTGTGCTCTAGTCATTTCCAGTAACATTATTTGGGGGGCGGGGGGGGGGGGGGGGGGGCACTGGGCCCTGGGTGACGACTGAGGGAAGTGACAGTGTGGTCATTCCTCAAAGCTAAGCTGCATATAACAAACTATAATGGGTGGACCTGCATCACCAGGGCAACAGCCTGTGAATATTCTTCCTGAAGTAAAAATGCACCGTGATCTTAACCAGCACAACCCATATGGAAAAGTTTTTTTTAAATTACATATGACTCATGCATTTTATGCAAATCATATAAGCTCTTTATATGACACTTAAATACCATCCATATTAACTTAATGTGTTGTTAGACATTTAAGTCATTTATTGATGTATAATGCATATGAAATGAATGTACCATAATTGATATAGGTCCAACATTCATTAATCATATATGTCCTTTATTCATGTGAAACACATATCAGTGTTTTATCAAATATTTCAATTCGAAATTGATGCACAATGAATGAATGTTTTGTCAGTATATGTAATCTGTAAGTAACAATAATATAAAAGCAATATAAAATTTATTCAGAAACAACGAACAATGGACATGTATTTCCCACAAAAGAATGTCGTACAAGGAAAACACTGACTTGCAGTAAACATATAAAAACATCATGTGCATATATAATTGAAATTGGAAAAATGATACATAGCCTTATATTAGCCAAATGTTTTTCTTCATATGAGAAAGTGCACACACAGCTTAGGTGGAACACAGTCAAAGGCTCACACAGGCCATCATGAGGCACAGGGTTAATGCTATATCATCCTACGGTGACCACCATCTTGACAAGAAAGACATGTAAAACCTAAGAGAATTAGATGTCACCCTGTCAAAAAAAAAAAACACTAACTCAAGCTCCAAGTCATTGGTAGCTAGCGGTGGGTATTATCCATATGTTTGGTATCTAAAATCAGTTCTACAGACTCGGTCATGTTGATCGCCATCAGTCAGCGAGGCCCCCTGTAGTTCTGTCTACCCATGTAATTACTACTCCTAGACCGACACAAATTTTGATCCCGAAGGATAAATGTCAGCCTCAAGAAATGTCAGGAAAATATCAAACGTCAGACTTGACCCTTGAATTTGACTTGAGTGATTAGTTATAAATTAGCACTTGTTATGTAGCGTCACAGACCTGGTCATTTTTGAATTCATTTCTCTAAATAATTCCTCAGCGTACATCTTTGTCCAAAGTGAACTTGTATTTTTCCCGCTTCATTTCTACGCTTCATGTACACCATTAATACTAGCATAGCATGAAGAAACTTTGAACTGCAAGACCTTTCATAGGATTTCAAAGGGCAACCTTTTGGCTCAGTAAATTTCAACCTCTCTGCCATCAGCTGCTCCATGACAATCACCTTCCTTAAATTTCAGTATATTGGATCCTCAATGAAGAAACACAAATATGTAAGAAAACTGCCTTTAAAAATCTGGTCAGTGCACCTTGTGCCATACTGAACTGTGGGAGAATCCGCGCAGGACCGCAGCGCTTCACACTTTTACTCTGATAACCTTGCTTTTTTCCCTGCGCTTCCTAATTTCAGGGAGCCTCTGGCTGTTTTCCGCTTCCTCTGCTATTAAATTTGTTTACAGACATCTTGCCAAGTGTATAAAACGTAATTTGATTCTACCGTCTGAAGCAAATTGTAAAGACAACATTTGTGTGCATTTTCTGTCAAAAGTAAGAAAAGAAATGCCCTTTAAATTGTGACAAATGATGCTTTGAATAAACAAAACTTTTTTCATCATAAAAAGGTTTAAAATGAAACCAGCACCGTTATATCGAAATATCTTAGTGATTATCACAAAATCGGCTTTGGATTGACTAAAAGGAAGGGGAATTCTGAAGAAGAAAAGTAAAAATATCCTGTATAATATTACAAATGCCCCTGGTACCATCAATTGTAAACTAAAGGACAGTGAATCTCTTAATAGGAGTGAGGAAGGTTGGCATTGGTTAAATCTCCTGGCATTCTACTGTAAAAATAATGGTGCCTAACCTTCTATCAGGGCTGAACCTCATGTAGCACAAAGCTGTCAGATGTAACCCTACCATGCCATGTGCCCTCAGTAATAGACCTCTCCCTGAATAGACCTTGATAAGGTTTCATCATGCAGCACTGTTTTTTATAAGCTAATATGCTAATCTCCAGGGATACTGCATAGTAGTGCGTGGTAGTGGATCGCAATAATCCAGCTACAAATGAATTTAATGTATGTGTCAGCTCAGTCAGATGAAAATTTCTATACTACCAAGTGCAAACTTTTTAATCTGTAAGCATCGATTGTTCCGCAATATAATTATAACTTATAAAGTCACTCCTCAGTTCCATCGGTAAAGTTACATGTCTGGAGGAATTTCAGACCTAAAATAAATTTGGCAGACCAGTCTGATAATCAATTCTTGATTCAATACAGTTTTAAGAACTTAATAAACACCTGAATTTTTAGTAACATAATCATTCTACACTAGATTCAATTCACAGTGGGTGACAATTCATATCCTGTCAGTCATCTTCAGATGTAACCCAATTACCATTCATTACTTTTTTGGCTCCCCTAGATTCCCATTGGTTTCAACCATCCAATCATAGACAGCACAAGCTCATCTTATGAACTATGAATTCCAATGACGCCCTCAACTCCTGTCAAGTGCCTTTTACTGTAATGGTGTGCAAGTCATTTGTGAGACGACTCATCGAGTAGGAAGGACTTCTTCGTACTGTAAAGGGATGAGCAAGTGATCATATAATCTCAGGGATCTCACAGACACACAATCAGTCTGGTGACCTTCAACAGGCATGAATCTTGAATGCTTGGTGGCAGCGTTATTGGGCTAGATGAAGGGAGGAGCTGGAGATTGAAGAGTGACTTTAATATGTCTGGGGTCTGGTTCACGGCCCGGTCATCGCACCAAGGCCACACATGCACTTAACAGTGCCATTTTTATCGCTGTTAATTATGTCTTCATCTTCACCTTGAAGCTTGAGGAATAAGTCATAGCAGGTTCTTAAAGGAATTTGAGTCATGTAGATTCATCATATTTCATGCTCAACAGCTTTGCCCTTTTTTAGCGGAAATCCAACCCCCTCTTTACCCCCTGAGGTTGGGCATATTAAGTCTAGATATTCCATGCAAGGACTCTTGGGAAGAGTATGAATCACCTGAACTCTCATCCGTGGACCTGCCCAGGGGCGTCAGAAGTATTTTGAATTTGGGGGGGCACACTGGCGGGGGGTCTGGGGACCCTCCCCCAGAAATTTTCTAATGAATTAGATGCATTTCCTGCAAAACCCAGAGTGGTCTTTCAGTGGTATGTGTATTCTCATGTCGAACAAGTGGAATGGATTCTTTCGCGAAGCAATAGAAACAGCGCTGGGTGAACTAATATTTAATGTTAAATGTGTCGGGGGTCCAAACGAATAATTATGAAATGTGAGGGGGGCACATCCCCCTCAGATTTAATGGCAGTGATGGCCATGGGCCAGCCAACTGGGCTCAAGCCATTTTTGGGTGCTTCAGTGAGGTTGCCAGCAATGTGAGTCTCTCTATGTCAAAGGCATGGTGTTGCATGGCCTAGGACTTTATATAACTGTATCTTGCAATAATTTCCTGGGTTCCCTCCTATTTGTGGGATTGCTGGATCACTCAGGTTTCATGAATCATGCCTTTAACATTAATATTAATGTTACCTCTCATGGGACCTTAATTGGGGATGACTTAATTTCGATCATAATTGTTAAGTAAGCTCCATGATTAAATTATAATTAAAGATTTTAGTCTCTCTCCCTTTTTTTTTTAACAAAAGCTGCAGCTTTCAGCATATGGTGGCACAGTTCAGTTCTTTGATGTTTTAATATGTAATAAGTTGTTAATAATTATTAACATATTTGATTATCTGATAGGGGTGGTATGGAGTCGTGGTGGTGCAGTGATTAGTATTGGTGCCTCCTTCCTCTGGGACCAGAGGTCAAATCACTCCCCACGCTCCATGTTCTTCCTGTGTTGTTATGGAGTTTCCTCCAGGTATTCCAGTTTCCCCCCTGAAAAACATGCTAATTATTGCCAAATTGTCCATAGGTATGAATGGTGTGATGTGCGTTTGTTCTTCTTCTCTTGGTACGGCTTTCCTACAATACTCCAGTTTATTCTTATATTCCAAAAACATGCAGTGCAACAATTGTACCAAGTGTGCAACTGTGAGTGTGTCTACATCTACATCTATGACACCTTGCCATGGACTGGTATCTCATCCAGGGTGTACCAGGTGCTGCTCCAGACCAGGAGAAATGGTTGGAGAAAAGATGGATTTATGGATTTCTTGTTAAATGAAAACAAATGAAATTCAGATTTTTCTGATGCCATTCCACCAAATGACATGTGTGTATCCCCATTTGTGAAAAAACTCACACATGATACACTTTAGCTTCCTGTCATCCCACGAATGACATCACATTGTAACCTCAGGTTTTACTTTAAATACCTAGACTGACAGAACAGGGGACGATAACCGAACTTAATTCTCCTCGCTATCAGCGGCTGTCAACCAAAAATCTTTCCTGGCAAGACTCAACTCGGTTTAAATGTTTTCAGCTCTTCACCATGGCAACAGAGCGGTGCTGAGTTTCCGCAGGGCTGGAGCGCTCCGCCAGGAAACCATACAGTGACACGCCGTGACCGCCATCCCCGGAACCCGTTGCCCTTCTGGGCCTCCCGCTGCCACCACGACAGCATGGCATGCACTTTCCTCGAGTCAGCCCCCCCCAGGCTCTAGTTCCCAGGGCACCGCATTGAAGCTCACCGGTCCCCCTCGACATTTCTTTGTGTCCAAGAGGCAGATGCCTCATTAATTAGGGCCCCTGAGGTCGGCAGCGCATTAAGCAGCCTTCTCCCCCTGTCCGCGACACCCCCACCTCCACCCCCGCCCCCGGACCAGCCTCTCCCGGCTCGTGGTTTGCTTGTTTCTGTTTACCTCTCTGCTAATCTTCCCTGCTCGCTGGCTGGCTCTCTCTCCTGCTCGTTCTCACTCCCTCTCCCGACTCGACTCGTCCTCTCTCTCTCTCTCCTTCTCTCTCGCTCTCTCAAGCTCCCTCGCTGTCTCTCCTCCCCTTCTTCCTTCAAAAGCACGCAGGCTGCCACCCGATCCGGTCGACTTTGCTAGATGATCCCTCGGAGACACGTCGCCGGGCATCTCCCGCGCTCCGCCGCCACGCTCCGCCACAGTGGGACTTTCTGGGCATGCTGGGATGGCTCTCCTGGAGCTCTGATTTCTCCTCCTTCTCTCCTCTGGCTGCCCCCCTCCCCTGTCCTAATCTCCCACCCTCTGACCCCCGCCCCCCTCCCCCTTCCCTTCGGTAACCCTCATCCCAACCCTCCCTGTCCTAAATCCCTGTCGACCACCCCCACCGCCTCTTGACCATGTTGCTATGTGTACGCTGGATCCAGCCTCTCCTTGCTTTGCTCTCCTCTGCCTTACTGACGTGGGGGGCAATCTGCCCGCCCAGTTGCTTGTGCCCGGACCCCCACACGGTGGACTGCAGTGGCCGGGGGCTGACTCGCCTGCCAGAACCCCTCCCGCTGGATGTCCGCCGCCTCCTGCTCTCCAACAATTGGATCCCCAAGATTCCTTCTGACTTCCTGGTCCTCTACAGTGACCTCGTCTACCTGGACCTCCGTAACAACTCAATCACCCAGATTGAGGCAGGCACCATCAGCCCCTCCTCCAGGCTGGTCTTCCTGGACCTGGGCAGCAACAACCTGACAGAGATCCCGACGGGAACCTTTGGGGAGTCCCGAAGCCTCATCAAGCTACGCCTGGGAAGCAACCCGTACCTCAGCATGGTCAGCGAGGACGCCTTCTTGGGCCTCACTTCCCTGCGTGAACTCGAGCTGGAGCGCAATGCCCTGTCCAGCCTGCAGGTCGGCGCCCTCAGCCAGCTGCCATCCCTTAAGGTGGTGCGCCTTGAGGGGAACCCCTGGGTTTGCGACTGTGACTTTTCCGAACTCTTTGCCTGGCTGGTGGAAAACAGGGACAAGCTTCCCAACGGTAAGTCAGCCGGGTGGCTGCCACACGTGCATGATGGTCGGCATATCCTTAGCATCGGTGCCCATAAATCGTAATCAGATTCCTAACCTGCTGTTTTGTGGTCCATCCCTCCCTTCACCAGTAGATCTTTCTGTTTACTTGTTTTGTTGTGTTGTTCTCCTTTAAACAACAAAACCGGCTTCACTGGTCGTCCTCATTTTGTCATCCATCGTCTCCTCTCCCTCTCCCCCCAGGGCGAGTTTTTTAAAGAACTGAGCTTTATAAATCCTGTGAAAGAATTTAGTGGGAACCTTTCCGGTGTCTCCAGGTTCTGCCCCTCGGCTATCGGAAAACAGCTCCCTTTGCATTCTGCTCCAGAATATTCCCCGCCTTCACGGTCCCCACATGCCGTGGGTATCGGGCACCTGTCACCGGCACCACAGCCCTTTCTCCTCCCAGTTTGGGCAGATTCTCATGCCATACGTGCATCAGCTGTCACTTGTGCTCTGACGACTCCCGGAAACCACCCACCGGCACGTCGCCTCGGAGACATTTACCAAAGGCAGGTGCACGAGAGGAGAAGGAAACAACTGAAAATGGCCTGAGACACAAACAACCTCCCGCATTGGGTCACAACTAGCTATTTATCAAGGAGCAAACGAGATGCCTTAATTATTTATTTGACTTCACTCCCTTCTCCTTAGGGTGAAATTGGGCATGTCTGCTAAGTGTTTGTTATTAAACCCTAAGTTTACTCGACCTCAAACTGTTGTACCTCTCACTTTTTACAGAAATTTGCCAATCAGGCTGAACATCTCACTGTCCTTGTGACTTTCTGAACTTAAACGAGGATCCCAATTGAGCCTTTAAGGCCAGGAACCCTGATGTATATACTGGACGAACTCTGCGTAATGTTAAAGAGAAGTCTGTCTACATGTATAACAGGTACAGCATAACCACGTGCAGCCGCTTGGTGAGAATCGCTACATTTGCAAGGTTGATTTAAAAAAGAAGTCTTTTGACAAACTGGGATTTTCAAGGTGTATGAAGAGAGTTTCTCTTGTCCTTTGGAGGTTATGTTTAGCATAAGCAAACAGTTGGTAGACTGGTACACCTGTTAGAGCTGACTATCCATTTTTCTTTCATGGCTTAGGGTCTGCCCTGGCGGCTCTTGCAGCAAGAGGGCGTTAACCTGCCACAAATGAAACATTTGTCTGCATTTTCAATTTTGTTTTGGATCGAAGTCTCTCGCAGACGTATGTTAGAGGCCCGAAGCAGGACAAGAAGCTGTGTGTGCACCATCCATCTCAGTGCGATTCGCTTCCCCTGCTGGTGATGTGGTGCCGCAGCACCAAGGGGCATTAGTCACATCTCTGTGGCTGTGGAAAACACACGTACGATCCTGTATTTGTGGTTACAAATGGGCTGTTTGAGGGGACTTTGACCTCAGGGCTGTTGTTCTGCACACGTGACGTCTGCAGAGTCACACGCGCACCGCACAAGTCCATCTCCGCCATGTCATTGCCATACCCTCTGGTATGACACAGGGACAATTAGAGAAATACCCAGATACTGGTTCAGACATAAGCGCTTTGCCAATTCAGTCAATAGCTGCTGCAGCATTAGATAGTATGGGGGGTTAAAGCCACAAGCTTGTAATCTGAAAATCCCCGAGGGGTTATTCTGCTGTATATTTGATAAAGTACGTTAACCTAAATTGCTCTAGCACTTGGCTAAATATGTGGGCAAAAATGATGAGTCTCTAGATATAACGCTGTGAATATAGGCCTGTTTGCCTCGGTGTAACCAGGAAAAGTCAAAAATACACGTCACAGAGCTCTCAGGGAGAAAATGTGATTACAGGCTGAATGCATGTGCACCTTGCAATGACGGGGGGGGGGGGAGGGGACTTGCTTCTGCTACACTACACATTTACAGCCCTAGCAAATGAAATTTGGAGGGGGGGCGTGTCAAACTCATCGCTTGGCTGCTGTAAGAAACCAGAGTGACCTTTCAGTAGGAGGTCAGTGTTGGCTGGTGTTTATGGGGTGATGGCGTCTGTGAGCATGTCTCCTGTGAGTGTCAATTTCTGAAACGGCGGAAACTTTCCTCCCAATAGACTCCAGCTAAACAGAAAGTTGCAGCTCAAGGAAAAATAAGCCGATGAATGTCTGCTTTTGATGTCCAGGCAATAAATCTTCACCATTCTTTGTGACACTTAGTGTGGAGAGCAAAGGCACAAATTGTTCTTTAAAGACCCAAGTGATTCTAGCAGGTAAAGGGAAAGACAGAAAAAAAAAATACTGACTGTACAGATCTTAACAGCTGAATTTGCATTTTAAGACTAAGTTGGAAAAGTTTGGCCAGGTAGTCCTATGGATTGAGTGTGATTCTGGATCCTTTATATGCTGTAATTTATCCCATCACATCATTTGGCAGGATAACTCTGCCACATCACTAAAAACAGTCAAAGCTTTGCTGAGGAGAATTTCTTTGAAATGGTCATTGGAAGTTTCATCTCATTGCATGGCCAAAAATGTGTAATTCAGAACAAGGCAGAGAATATCATTTGTTGTTTTTCTTTGAAAATTCATCAGTACATAAAGCGTTTTAATTGTGAAAAATGGATTAATGTCTTGCTTCTTGAAGAAAAAAGAAAATCACATTTGATACAAGGGACAAAATTGATCAGTTTGACAAAAATGACAAAAACCAGCGGAGAGGAACCTTATCCAAACCTGGTCTCCTGAGTGCCCAAAAATTAGCAGGTACCTCCCAGCTAAAGAGGCATGTCAATCAGCCTCAAAGTGCCCATAATGTCTGGCGTGTAAAACAAATGTTTGGGAGATTTCTGGCTAACAGCCAGAATTCACCAGCCACACTGCCACCTACCCCTGCTTCACAGAAGTTTTCCCTGGATAAATTCTGAGTAAATTGGTTCTGGTGTCTCTGACTGTTTGAGAATCTAGAAAACAGGCGCCAAGCTCTTCCGACAAAGCCTTTGAGAAACATGGGAAATCAGAGATCAAACACAAAAGCAGAGAAGACCAGGCTGCTCTATGTTAAACATACTCAATGGGGCAGGGTTTAACACTTAACTTGGCAAATAAGCTAATGTCAGACTTACTCACTTTTCCCCAAAAATAACAGCAAACTGTCACTTCCTGCCCAGAACAGTCACACGGACCGTAGCGAGAAACACTGTTCGGAGGCGTTGTTCCACTACACCAGCGATCCACTGAGTAGCAAATTATCTACCAGAAATACACCGGTGGGAGTTCCTCAAAATGTGGCACATTCCAAAGTAGGGAAACGGCTGGACTGACACCAGAATTTCAGATGGAGGCTAAAGCGAAGAACGCCCAAAGCACTAAGTGTTTGACTGCGCTGTTGTGAGCCACCTTGACGCAGACTACTTCCTTGTGATGCCATGTCCTTGAGTGAACCTGCGTTTCAGTCATTTGTAGGTTACCATGCAGAATTAAGTGCTTTTTTCCCCAACGGCCACTTCCTATCATATAGTCAAAATGAATGAGAAAATCTGAGCTGATGCCAGCGGGTCAAACTCTCCTTTATTAGATCAACATGCTTTTGTTGGAGAGCAAACACGGCTGCAGAGGTGGATGACCAGCGAGTCCTCTCATTATTACGCCTCAGATGTTTTGTCTCCGCAAACAAGAGCAGGCTTGAGCCCTAACCTCAAAAACCACTACTGACAGATGTACTCTGCTCCTTCGGGGAAGGTTTATGAGATATTGTGGTCATGCTCATGTGTCCAATAGAACCTCCGTAGGACATATCGGCAAAGTGCCTCTGGACGTGTCACCTGGACTGTCGCGATGCCTCATGTCTGCGGAAACTGCCTCCGGAGGCAGCAGCGATGGGCTAAATAAGGTGGCAGGGATGTGACAGCGGTGATAAGCAGCTCTTCCTGGTCCTGAGAGAGGAATGAATACTTACAGAAGATTCCAGAAGGCATAATGAACATGTTGAATGAGTAATTAGTGTAGTACTGTTTTTAAATATGCTCATCTTTTCACCTTAAATAAATTTGTCCAGAAAGTGTGATTAACTTTTGATTTATGAGAGTGGAGCATAAAACAATCTGTCTGACATGCAGGGAGAATGATTTCACCCTCTGAAACTGAAACGGGTAGACAGCGAGCAGGCAGTCCAGAACTCTCCTACCCATACAGTTTCTCACATGTTTGCGGGGGTGAGGAAGTCCCTCGTTTAAGGCACCTGATGTGTGCTACCCTCTCCGCTGCTTAAATTCAAGTACATGGAATATTGAACAGAAGTTAAACATTACATTCAATAGTTTTTCTGTGTCAGATTTACTGTCCTGAAATAACCACTTTGCCAGGTTGAATAGCTAGACAGTACACCAGCTTGAATGGTAAAAATGATGTTTTGTCTCTTCATCTTTCCATGTTTCTTTTCTCTTGCTGAATTTCTGTCTTCCCTGAAGGTCCAGCATTGTAACGTGTAGCATCAAATCATCTTCTCCTTTAGCTCTTATGCAGCTTGAAAAAAATATTAGATTTAATTTCCCAGCCTAATAACCTACACAGAAAAAATAACAAAGTGCAACATTTTTTTTTTGTTACATGCATGATGTCTTGAGAATACTTGTTTAACTAAAACACCTTCATTCGTTTCATTGTTTCATTGCTAACATGAAAAAAACTCACATTTTCTCAAGAAGACAATGCAGATTAGAATGCAGTGCGCTTTGTTTCATAATTAAAATGATTAGTTTCAGCTTGTTCCACTACCACACAAAAATGTTTTGAATAGAACGGAGACAATGGCCTGGTTCATCCACAGCGTTTGCTGGCACGCCGGGATCTGTGAAACTGCAATGATAAATACTTTATCTGATGCATTTCTGTTAAGAGTCTTTCAATAAATGGTCCATTGATTCTGCACAAATGAAATACTGCCAGAGGTGAGTGAAATATCTGGCTGGGGGTCTGTAAATCATGACATCTCACACACACACACAAACTGACCCCTCGAACACCCCCCCCCCAAAAAAAAGAGGCTATTCAAATCATTACACTGAAAAAATTCACGCAGTATTTTAAAACTTCCCTCCCATCATTATATTTTATACTCTTTGAGACATAGTGATTTGTGTATTCATGTCACATCATATATATTTTACTGTACCGTATATACTTCAGTATTGACTGGGAATTTGGCAGTCTGCCTCCTGCAGGTTTCGGTTGACCGTAACGTTGATGGATGGACTCCTCTGAGGAGCGGGGATCACTTTCTATTCTTTGGTGTGTGCATCAGAGCTTAAAACAAGGTCCCATCCATCCTCGTTGACTGCCACACCTCATTTTGCTGTACAGCACACCGCCTGTCAGAAGCATGCTGGGAAAGAAAGGTGTGATTTTTGCACCAGATGTTTTACTGAAAAAAAAGAAGCGCACCATGAATTAAATGCTTTAGAACTGGAAGCAAATTTAAGTTGTAGAAATAGAGCAACCTGGAAAAAAACCAGAGTAGGCAGAATGAAATACGTAAAGTATGAATGCTTCAGTTGCGCATAAATGACAGCCACAGTATTTGGATTAAAACCATCTCTTTATTTACTAACGAGGTCAGGCTGTGTAGTTAGTATGAGGTGGAAATGCCTACAAGAGACTGGTTCCCTGAGTAGTGCCTGCCTTATGGTTGTAGCTGTCCCAAGATGACACATGCCTATAGCCCAAAGAGTTTCCCAAGGACTGTCCGCCCTTGGTCAGTTGACCTCCAAACTCATAGGTTTCTCTCCTGCTATGTGGAATGTATCATTAACCCTTCAGAGATGAACAATGCAGATGGAGCACAGATTTGTGGTGGAGCAAAGATTAGTTACACAGCCACAGTGTCTTAGCTCAGCGTATCAAAGGTACCATTTTGAAAATCAATCAACTAAATGGATTTTCAGGAATCATCTATATATTTTTCTATGTATGTACAAAGCTGCCGGAATTAATGTTGGGTGTCTGGTCCATTTCAGTCCAGCTGTCTTACCTCCCTAATAAGTTGTATCCATGGGACTTAGGGCTCATTGGCCACAGAAGGTCCTGGCACTTTTGCCCATTTCCCGTAGCCAGTGCTTCTCTGTAGCTGTAATCCTCACCACTGCAATCCCCCAATCTCAGCAATGGCTACAGCTCCAGTGCAGTGATTGCTTTCCAGTGCTCCGTCTGATTAAACACCCCCTCCCCTGGACCTCTGCCACTTAAACAGGGAGATTGTACAAATGATTACAACCCACATTTACAAGTCTGATCTCTATCTTGTAAATAACCTTCACGACTTACACTGCTGTGTAGGAATGACACAGTGCAGTTTTGCAGGGTTTGATAACCCCACTCAATACCACAGTGGAAGGCACAGGATCAGTTCCCTACATTTCAGTGTTTCTCTTGTACGTTATGTTTGTCCATACTATGTATGCATGATTAATTTGATTCATTGGCAAACAGGAAATAATCCTTTTCAGAATTCAGGGACTGTTTCCATCAGTTGTTTACAAATATTGGTGAGATTACCAAATTACTACTTGGATCTAATATTTCCTCAGCCCTCCACCCATATGCTGTAAGTTGGCTTTAACTGTATGTACATAATATTTATTCAAAGCCATCTTGTTTTATGGAAATTAGGTACATATGCTATTCCTATAATGTATACACATGATGAGTCTAAAGAGCCCCCCCCCCAATAGATACAATGGTAACTACTGGCCCAGCTAAAGGTTCATCTAGGAAGCCAAGATGAGGAGCACTTTGGATTGGCCACTATTGTCAATGGACGCCGCCGTTCCGGACCCCGAGGTGACCTGGTGCAGTGGGTAACCCGAAATGTCACAGTGCTAAACGATGGTGCCCTTCGGTCAGCTGGGTCACTGTGACCCAGCATCTGAAATGCATGAGTCTTGCTTAAATAACCTCCTCTCCTCCTCTGTTCTCTCACAGAATAGTCGACCAGGGAATAGCAGTAAACACCATCTGGAAATACACTGAACGTAAAGGATGCTGTGCGAGTTGTGGGAGCCGTGGGTGGGAAGGGCACCATCAGTGAGGCAGGAAGGACAGAGCTGCTCACTAAATTCACCACCTTCGAATCTCACGGTCACATAAATAGAATAAGCAGACTGTTACCCATTAATGATTAGCTAAGGCATCTCTCAAAGATAAAATTAAACTGCAGGAAGGAGTTTTGTTAAGGTTGGGTTATATAATGCGAGCAGCATCTGAAACAGCTTTACAAATGTTTAAAGCAGAAACATCCAGAGCCAGAGGTTAACGGTAACTAATCCCAAGTTCCCTGTGTCAAATTGAGAAAAAAATCTCATTTTCAGAAATAAAATACTGTGGCGATAGAGACTATTTGGATGGCAAATGCTGGCATCTCCTAAGTCCTAAATCTCACCTCAGGGTTCATGAACCAAACACATTGCTCTAATAAATTTGTGAAGCTATCAGTTAAGTGTAAATACTGCTTTCTTCCTCAAGGTGTACTTTGTCATCTTTCAGCTGTCGGTTTTCTTACCAGGTGTGTTAGCTCACATTCATCGTCATCCTCGTATCATCCTCATCATCGTCGGGTCGCTGTGGTTTGTTTTTCTGAGGAAAACTGTGAGATTCTTCAGTCCTCAAATTATATTTGAACTGGCAGTATTATGCTGATTGAGGGCAGCCATTTGTATTTTTATTTTTTTTATTTATTTTCTACACTACTGGGCTTTGCGATATATGGAGGACCAAATGAGAAATATTATTTAAATTTGAGAGAAGTTTCTTTTCAATTACCCTGGTGAAACATTTTGGTTTAGTTTACTATTTGGCCTAGTCCTGATATCATAAACTAATTACGACACGTTAGTTGAAAAACACAATACATCCCTGGACAAGCTACATACGCATAGCTATCTGAGAGACGAGTTGGCAACAATGGAGATCACATATTTCTCTCAAGTTTTTGGTGGGAATCCAATGATGAGAAGAGCAGTTAGCACAGATCAGACGTGTTCGCTGTATTGAGCAAGACACCAACAGCAGCTCAACTCCACTGATATGTGTCATTACAAACAATGTCATTTGATAGCCAAAATGTATTCTGATCTAAACTTGAGACCTTCCTTGATTTACAGCTAAGCGTTCCCTAGATGTAACACAGTGTGAGAGACAAAACAATCCCCAAATCGTCGTGTTTGGTGCAGGGATATTTATGCTCATGTCCTGTAACAGAGTTTGATACGAAAAGCATGGTATCGTTTTCTGTTTGCTGGTTCTTCTGTCAATTTAATTACCCAAAGTGGTTTTTACAGTGAACTGGAAGTGCCATAATGTCATGGAGACAACAGTGCCAATAACTAGATGGAATACTCTAAACTCTAAAATAGAGCTTTTCCTAATGTGAAGATTTTGCTTATAATAAGCATTTAAATATACTGTATATATATATATATATATATATATATATTGCAACAGACACCTATCTGCTGCGAAAACAATGAGGCAGCCATTGCAAACACGGTAATTACCCACAGTTGCTATTAATATCACTGTCAACTGGGTGTTAGCGTTAGCTGGGTCCACAGTTTGCTGTGGAATAATGGGGCAGTGCATTTGAGGTCAGGGCCCAGTGAGCATGTCGTCAATGAGAAATTTGTGCTAAGCAGACAGTGAGGAGCTCAAGGAGCCTCGCAGGCAGGGTCGCCACAAATGGGGGAGGGGGAATCATGATGATTGCAAGGGGCTCTAAAAAACTTGGAACTTAATTAGATTGGTCTGAGTTGGGGGCCCAATATGGTGTGGTTTCATGGGGCTACAAATCTCTAGAGACGCCCCTGTACACGGGTGCAAGCGATCCTCGCTTCCTGTGACACACACCATCGGTTTTGCAGGTCACACCATCCCTGTGACAAACAGTGGAGCTGTTGTGTGTGGGGAATGCTGAAATTCCACACTCAGCATTGAGACGATCTCCCCATTTCGGCCTACGTCCTATTCGGCCTAATTTCCTAACATCTTTTGAGGCCGCTTAAAAGACAAGACAGTAGAACACGAAGACATAAAAACTCCAAAAGAGGATTTATTTTAAGATGCTCTTTTATTCCAATTCTCTCTTCTTTTCCAGCACATTGTGTCATTGATAAATCACAATGAAGGCTCTGTGGAAACCGGGTCAGAATCTGCATGGGTGAAAATATTCCTTTTCCCGCTAGGAAACTATTGATTTATGTGGCGTTCTGGGAATAGGTGTTTTGGAGTCCACTGCAGGAAGGGTGCAGGGAGAGGTTGCTAATCAAGACACAGGAGATGTTAAACAATGCAAACTTTGGCTCTGGAGGTGCATTAATCAATCTGCGGCGGAAGGTGGAGCACGCAGACGGGCCAGCTCATCGTGGGAAAGGCCATCAGCTGGCTTCCAAAATGTGCAGCGCCGACACAAATAGAAGCCATTAATCACAACCAGAAGTGAACCAGATTCACGGGAGCTATATGCTACCGAAAGCTCCACTTTGTCTCTTATTTGACTTTTCTTGCTAAAGACGTAAAGATCCTTTGTTCTAACAGCTTCTCTGTGTAGTATTTTCTTTGACTTTTGTTGGTGGAAAGAGGTATACCAGGTTGCATTTGTTGACTTTTCTGTATGTCCTTTTTTGCTAAATACCTGTTTTGTCAACGTAGCGATTGCAATTGGCATTTTTTGCCCTTGTTCTCCTATTGGATGCTGCAGTTGACAGCTTTGCAAAGGCAAACAAAGGCAGGTCGTCTATCATTCTCCTGCCAGTGTACAGTTACTGTTGTGGTTCTCAAAGCTGCATTTGATTTTGTTTTGCTTTGTTTTGTTTTCATCTTCTCCACCAGTTATTCAGGGTTGGGTCGTGGGGGCTGCAGTTTAAACATGGATGGCCAGGCTTCCCTCTCACTGGCCACTTCCTCCAGCTCCACTGGGGCAACCCCAAGGCGTTCCCAGGCCAGCTGAGAGATATAATCTCTCCAGCGTGTCCTGAGTCTGTCCAGGTGTCTCCTCCCGGTTGGACATGCCTGAAACACCTCCCCAGGGAGCCGTCCAGGAGATAGATACCTGAACCACCTCAACTGGTTCCTTCTAACGCAGAGGAGTCCCTCCCGAATGTCCGAGCTCTTCACCCTATCTCTAAGGCTGAGCCCAGCCACCCTGCGGAGGAAACTCATCTTGGCTGCTTGCATCTGCGATCTCATTCTTTTGGTCACTAACCAAAGCTCATGACCATGGGTGAGGGCGTTTGTGTGTGTTTGCTAAGCAAGCTGGTTGAAAAGTGGTGGCAAGAGAAACTGAAAGATGATCAGAAAGTGATGCACAAACCCAGCTGACTGTGGGCTGCTTCCTTCTCTCTTTGATTTTTCTCTCAGGGCAGGTGTTTGGCAAAGCTGTGGGGGGTTGTAGACAGGTGGGATGTGCGTGACTGGGGTGGTGGTGGTGGGGGGGGGGGCAGATACAGCATGCTTGGTCTTGTGACTACAGCTCCTCAGGAGGAGTGGGTAGGAGAAGCAGCTCCACCTATCACGTGCCGGGGCACCTGACTCTCCTTGATGTCATGCAACGTCATTGGCTATATGGTGGCTATTCAATTCACAGCACATCTTTGCGTTTCCGCCAAGATGTTAATTTCTCGCAGCTGTGTGCCTGTCACGTGGAAAGTGGTAAATTTAGTGCAAATCGGCCGCCATATCCAAGTCTTGACATTTATCACATGGCACACGTACACGTTGTCCGCATGATCTTGATGGTGACTATTTTTGAATCAAGAGAGGGTGCGAGAGAGAGGGAGAGTGAGAGAGTGAAATGGAACATCTGCCATTGGTTTGTTTCGCCGTTAAAGGCTGCAGTTCATTCTGTGCAAAGCAGAAATGCAAACAGAGCAGCACGCTGGAGCAGCTGGTCTGCAAATGGATGCCACAGATCTGATTTTGGCCTTTCACGACACAAAATGCTTCTCAGGTTGAGAAGTTCATCGCTCACTTTCCGTCCCCTGGTGCAAACATTTGCTGACCATAATCTAGGTATCTAGACTACTGTAGACCACAACAAGTTCAACGTGACCAACAAAATAATATCCCGAGCCAATCATCTTTGGAAATGTTGCTAGAGGTCACTTCTGAATGGACATGGCAATGGTGGAATTTGATGCTTACCTATTTAAATACTTTTGTAAAAGTGTTAATGTGTTCTGTATACATCTATCTTGCATAACCACCTACCCTGTACTTGGTCACAGTGGGCCTGGGGCCCATCCCAGGAAGCGCAGGATTTAAGGCAGGGCGCTCCTTGGATTCTGGGTCATCCCACCCCCCCCGAAACACACACACACAAAATGGGGAAGTTAAAATATGCCCTGAATAATGCAGCAAGATAAAATGCGGTAAAAGAAATTATTATTCCATAAGTCACACAAAATGTTTCCATCCATTACAAAACCACCATTCCACACTAAATCCCTCCCTCTTACGCACGATGTAGCCAATGAACTGTACCGCTCTTAAAGGAGCAGCACCCTTAAAATATTTTTCATCATAAATCTATGCAGGCCAAACATACATTTCTGTAGGTCATACTGTTATTTTACGATCACTTTGCAAAGCATCACATCACATCTGTTAAAGCAGAATCTCACAGGGTGAAGCAGGACAGTCTAGATCTTGTCTTGTTTATCTGCTAGACGTAAGGTGTCATACACACTACCATTACAGAATCTGAGAAAGCTTCTTCGCTCTACTGATGCCCCCTAGAGGCAGCGAGTGTCTGTCACCCCGCACTGTACGGGGGTCTCCCTCTCAGAAGTCCCAGTCAGAGAGCTCATCAAGCCCTGGGTGCTTTTATTAATTCGCTCAAGCTAAATTAAATCCCCACACTGGTTCCCAGGCCGCTGTGTGAATTACGGGACCTCGGGGGAAACGGAAATCGATTAATGAGGCGAACAGCTAAAGATGCGACACAGACACATGCCTTTACATCCCCGCCCAGCTGGGATGCCATTCGGCAGGCGAGAGCCTGACGGCGTGTAATCTGCACGTCCTTCTTGCTAAGCGTAATCTTTAACGAGTGACAAATTGGGGGGGTCCTTTATCCCCGCCCCCCGCCTTCATCTTGCCCCTTCTATACATGAATAACAGAATGCATTTAAGGGACCCAGTATTCCAATATATTTTTTCCTCAATCCATGTATAAAGGGACAGATGGTAAACAAGGACATCAAGGAAATATAGGCTGTTTTTTTTTTTTTTTTGTCAGCAGTTAAATTTAAATTTCTTTATTTTCGTGGGGATTTCACTTAACTGAAGATGGGGGCACAGGGCGTTGAATCTCGGGGGCCTCAACGACAGCGAGCAGTGACATCATCGTCCTGCTACATTATTGTCTTTATCCTGGGTTTGCATGCATAATCCTCATGGCACCTAGAAACTGATCCTGAGTCAGTCAAGCCGGGTCGCATAGTAACACATGCCGATGATGTTCAACGGTGAGCCAACGGTGACTTTTGAGTCGGTCACATAATCTGTAGCCGTGTCACTTTTCACTAGCTGGATAAGCAGCGCGTGAAGCTGCATGAAGTTTAAGCTCAACCTAAGATAACATGGTGTGTAGCACCTGACATTAACAGGCTTTTGAAGGGGAACGCCGTGATTGGAGGAACCGCAGGAGATGCAGCTCGGAGGCACAGAGCAGGTGAACGACAATATGGTTTGATTTTGCTGCACGCATGTGGTTTCGCATGCTGTGCCAGTATGTGGGATGGTACAAGATTAACACCCTTGCCAAGTGAGACCTAACATAAAATCAACACAACAAATATTGAGACTTCGATGGGAAGCTTCACACAACAAGTGGCAGGAATTCTAAAGTGTTTATACCTGGAAACCTAATGTCAAAATAACAGGAGTGTTATTAAGCCACAATGGTAATAACTTCATATTGTTGTACTGATGACCCTCTGGCTGTAGGCTGTGGATGTCCCAGATCGGGGTAACAAGTAAGGGATAATGTGCAGGCAGCCGGTAGTTATCGCAGAAATAAGCCCCGACAGTGTGATCAGGACCCGAAGCGAAGAGTGTCTTGTATCACACTGAAGGGGTTTATTTCACGATAACTACCGGCTGCCTGTACATTATCCCGCTTATTACACGGCTACTTGCCACATAAGGAAAAAAACTGAGCATGAATATGAATTTGAAACATTTTATTGGCATATTTGTTTTAAATTAACATTTTTAAACGGTAATCTTTGTTGGCGCGGAGGGATTTTAAACGTACAAGTAGTACCGGCTATGCGTTATTACTTTGGAGCGGTCATTATTTGAAAAGAACGAACCTGCAAATGTCTCAACTGACCAATCAGAATCAAGCATTCCAGAGAGCCGTGTAACAAGTCCCTTTGCCCTCCTGTTTCCAGTTACCAATCATATAGCATGGATTTGGTATTATTTGGGTAGAATGTTTGGTCATGTTCATCAGCATTTCCTGAACTTCATTCCCCTTAGTGTCTCCTGTGCTGAATCCCGAAGTGCTGTGCTTTTTTGATCCCTGTTCTGCCTTCCCGACCCGGCGTCACATGGTTCTGTTCGCATTCCCGCCTACAGCAGGTCTCACACTTTTATTTTACATGGTTGCCACCATTGTTGTTCACACCAGCTAGTAAGTTGCACTGGAAAGTGTCTGGCAAACAAATGGGTGCAAATGTGCCATAACAGGGTACGGGGTATAAGTCTGTCACAAGGAAGAATAGCAGGCTTTTGTCACTAATCTTTATTACGAGAGAGAAAAACAAGAAAAAATAGTGTCATGGGCCCTTTAAGAACATAAAATTGAAAGGCAGCTAAACCGAGAGTGACACTATACCCTAATTCCAGCAGCTGTGAAGTAGCCTTCAGCTGAACTTTCTCCACACTTCTTCAAGCCTTCTGGCGTTGCTCGCCTGCTTCCATGCAGCTGACCCTGAAGCTGACCCCGTAAAAACCCTCACAAGGACATTAGTCTAACCAGGGTTAAGATAGGTTTTAGCTCATGGGTGTTTTAGAAAAAATGTTCTGAGGACAGAAAGAAAAATAAATGGTTTGGAGGGATAACCAATCAGATTGTACAGGAAGTTATGTAATTAGAGTAATGGTCCCGTAACGGGCTCCTCTAGTTGTTTGAACCCACCTCCTCTACAATCTGATTTGTTAGCTCTCTGAACCAATAATTTTTTGTGCTGCCCTCAGAACATTTTTGTGTAAGTAGAACTCCCATGAGCCAGGTATTATTAACTGGGTTGCTTGTATGCACAAGGCCAGGTGATTAATCTCCAAGTTAGCAGCAGAGATCACTTAGCTACACCCCTGTGCAGTCACTGTGCCTCCCTGCGGCCCACAGCATGGAAGAATAGTTCCGCACTGTATGGTTATTTGCAGTGGCGGGACATAATGACCCTGTCTCTCCCCATCCGCAGGTGTCGAAGGTTTGGAATGCATGCTGCCCATGGATGGCCAGAGGGTGACGCTGGACCAGCTCACACAGGACAGCTTCCAGAAGTGTAACGAGACCCTAACCCTCACCGACTTACTCATTATCATCTTCTCCGGCATCTCAGTCTCTGTGGCCGCCATCATGACGAGTTTCTTCCTGGCCTCCACTGTCCACTGTTTCCAGCGTTGGGGCAAAGGTTCTAAACAAGATGATGATGATGACGAAGAAGAAGACTGAGGAAGGGCCACCCCCCCAAACCCAAGAGCGGAGGATAGAGCTTGCATCTCTCATGATGACTATGTCCAGGGGTTAAAGGTCATATCACTCAGTGATAAAATGCCTGACCGCCGTGTGTCAGAGCTATTGAAAACATCTGATCTGTAGCTCCAGCTTTCAGACGTGGACTTGCACACGTGAGTGTGCTCACCCCTTAAAATCGAGTTCTGCATTAGTGTCTAAACTGCCACGGATCTCCATGAACGTTGTGCTCCTTTCAGAGCACTTCCAGTGTTTTCCAGTCGAACTTCGGTCTGCATCTCCATGTGAATGTGAGTGGTGCATCTCACTCTCCTGGTTGGGCTCTTGGCCCTGTGATCCAGACCATGCAGAACCTCGTTGCTAAGAACAGAACCCAAAATAAGGGGTACAAAACTGCCAGTTTTCAAAAAAGCAAATAATAACCATGAAAAATTAATTTACGTACATTTTTTGAGCCAAGATACTGCTTTTCTTCTGGCCCAATATCCTTAAATTCTTCCCCATATATACATGTATGTATATAGAACCTTCCCAAAAAATAGGTACATAGAAATTTTTAAAGCAGTATCAGATTTTGCAAGTCTCGTATAGTTCTAAGGGACGAACACCATTAAATAAAACAAATAGGTTAGTTTAGAGCTGAGCAAAAATTGCACTTTAAACGGGAAAAGCTGTACGTAAGTCCCCTAGGCCGGTGGCCATCGTGGTTTTTTAGAAATGCCGAACTCTGGGATTCTGGGGACTCTGCCACTTGTCGACTTCCGCTGTGAGTGTTCTCATCTCTGTTCATCTCTTACAGCAATACGGCCACACATGCACATAATCTCCGGTAAACTCGTGCGTCAATGAAATGTAACCTCGTGTTTCCAAATCCGTGTTCTTTGCTTGCTGCTGACTTATAAACTGAGCTTATAAACAAAGTCTTAAAGTGATAGCACCTAACAGAATTACCACAGATATCTAGTAATTTAGCTTGTCATGATGGCCGTGTTTAAGAAGTTGACTTATATACTGAATGAAAACTTTGAGAAGCTAGTATCACATGCCTGAAAAATCAGTAAAATATCTCCAGGAAAATGTGATGCCTGTATTAGTCAGTACGGGATGTGTTTCCCATCGTTTTACACTGTACTCTCAAAGAAAAATGTATACAACGTTTGATGGTTGTGGTTCTATAGGACAATTAACTAGCTATGGATTGTAGGTGAATTGCTAAGCTTGTAATGCTAACTTGTTACTTTTAGCAGACCAAAATAAATTTTAATGCAGGTGTTGCAATAATTTCAGGGGGCAGACAGGTAAATTTGTGAGGTCCTTTGGTTTGATAGACACTCGTAATTAAAACCCTGTTGGTCTGCTTGAGGGATGTCACACAGCGGTGGTATTGGTGTGTTCGATCTCTGTCTGGATTTGTTATCGGTCTCCCCTCGAAACTCTTAACTTGAACCCAGACTGCAACTGATGTCCAAAGAGGGTCGTTGGCATTTCCGTTGTTTACGGGCTGTTTAATCGAAGGAGTGACTGTGTCCATTTAATCCGTCTTCTCTACCGTTCTTGTCTACTTTATGTTGACTGCCAGCCTGACCTGTCAATGATGAATCACAGTAGCGTAGCGCTGGTTTCCTGTCCTGTTACTCCTCTGATTGTGTCTTCTGCCTAGTCCCCATAGCAATAATTTGGGGAATCATTTTGGTTTTATATGTATCAGAAAATCTGTAACAGTGTTTCATAACATATAACTGCTGTAACCGATTCCTATGAGAATATTGTATAATACATGCCAGCATTATAAATTTATATAACTTATAAATAGTGCCGTTTTTACCAAGGAAAACGGTTCTTGGCATTGTGAGCATTTCCATCGCCTATGTACTACTAACCCTGAATGTTAAGCTGGATTGCTTGTGGGTCTCACTCCATCCAGCTGGGATGCTTCCTGTCCTTCTCACATGGGTCTGAAGGAAGGTGAGAGGCCACAGTCGCAGAGCAAAGCGCCTCTTGGTGTCTGATCTCTCTGCTATTTGTAGCACACATTCTTTTTAATTAAGATAAGCCCAAGTGCTAAAGCTGAAATGTTCATTATTTACACCTATTTCTCGTGGTTCTGTGGTCACATATACCATGTTCCAAATTATTATGATGCCATTTTTGGTTTATTCTAAATATCAACTCTATTTAGGTAGTTTTTATTGTCAACAATGCTATTGAATATAGATGTGAACAGAAGCGAATAATACCTGATAACGTTTTTTTATATATATTCTGAAACAAACACAAAATGCAGTGTTCCAGATTATTATGCTGAGTGCAGTTTTGGAATAGCCAGTGTGCCCTAAGTGACTCGAAACAGAAATCTGTTATATTCGATAAATAAAAAAGTTGTTCTTCAAAAAAAACAAACATCTTAAGAGAACTAGATGCCTGTTAATGTATATGCCCTTGGTGAAATTACATTAGTAACTCTCTCTCACTGCCATCCACTCATATGAATTTTCCTTTTTTGAAAACGCTCCAATCCATAAGTTCTCAATAAGGTTGAGGACCGAGGTGATGGTGGTCCAACCATGATTCACCCTTTTCATGCCCAAGGCCTCCTAGGAGTTGGTAGCCTTCTTAGCTGCATGTGATGGTGACGTTCCTGCAAGAACATCATTTCATTTTGGAAGCCAAGACTTCTTTTTATACCAGGACAGGAAATGTTGTATTGGGACCTTCACATATACTGCCAATTTAACACCATTATGGATTCTAAAGGGCCCTACCATCTCTCTTCCCATAATTCCTGCCCAAAACATTACTCCAAGACCACCTTGTTGATGCCAGAGTCTGGTGGGCGTAGGGAAGCCATTGGCCAGCCATCAGAAACTGGGCCATCCAGTGTAACACAGCATTGATAAATCTGCTAGAAAATTATCTTTTTTGAATGTCTGAGCTCATTGGATAATTTTATGTTTGCGAGTCTCGGTCAGGGGTGACTGAAATGCAAAAGTACCACAACTTCCAGCCTGTGGGAGATCCCACATTGAGATGTTCCTGGAATCTCAGGATCGGCTGCAGTTTTAAAGCTTGATGGTGCAATTTTTATACGTAGCTGCCCCTTTTAATGAGAACTGCCAAAAGAAACTTTCTGTAATGATCCTTCATTTGATGTACTTCATCTGATCTCTGAATCACTCACAATTTTTTAACAGTTATCCTGATAAATCAATTGTTTTCATGCTTTTTGCAAGACATTACACTATTTCACGCTTTGCAGCACCAGAACGATCTCTCTTCTTTCCAAAATTTAACGAGAACTGTGACTTGCCAAATAATGTGGAACGACTCCTTTAAGTAGGTTTCCGTTCAATTATGATCACCTGACAAACCAAATTACGAAACTCTCTGGGATTGGTGTATTTTATCTAAAGAGGCATGAAAAATGAATGAGCTGCAAGAAGATCACAATAAATTCGTATTTTGCTAGAAGGGTTACTGATACGTCACTTGCATAATAATTTGGAACACTGTAGTTTTACTTGTGATTCAGGTTGGCCTCTTCACCTCTGTGTATGACCTGGTCACAGAAAGCCTTCCTTGCACCCATTTGTACAGTGTAGTGTGTCATAAAGGTTCAGGCTTTGCGAGAATTATGTCTTTCATCTGCCACATTTATTTTTTGTCCTGTTTGGATTTCCGCATGAATATAGATTAATAGGCCACACCCTCACCTTTCTGTCCCGCTCTCCACTGTCACTTTCTTCCACGTCGAGGAAGCCGGCGCTTTTCGGAGAAATGGATTTTTACGTTTTTTTTCTCTCTTTATCAGCCATGCTGGTGCAGCATGACGTATTGCAGAAAACATGGAAGACTGCAGCTACCAGCTTTAACGAAAATAGTCCCGCCATTGTCTGATAAGCGCTTCTGCCTGCCAGAGACACGGCTTACTGGAAAGGAGGGAGAGGAAGAGGCAGAGGAAATGCTGGAAATTCAGCTACAGCCATGAGGGGACGTCGTTTTTGTGGTTTCGTGCTGCGTTACTGGCAAATTTGTGCAGGACGCTCCCTGTTTTTCTGTCACAGTTTGTCCAGGAGTATCTTTTCGGATCCAACTACTGTGTAGTTGCAGGCAGATCCAATCACCTGCATTGCAAACATGCATGCCCATGTGTTGTCAAGCTTTCGGAATGAGACCAGTCACCTCATCTGTTTGTGTTACTTTCACTCATCGGCGATGGTAATGGGAAAAAAAAATCTGTATGTCTAAAAACAAATTATTTATGACACATGACTCTTATTTTCAAGTTAACGTCCAGATTCATAAGTATATATTTTTAAATAAAAAATTTTGGGGTGATTCTGCATTGTGTTTTTCTCACAGATTATTCTAGGTATTCTGTGATTTTATGCCATTTATCAGAGATTTCACACTGCTCCTGACCATAACAACAGATATTTTTTTTTCCTGAGCAAGTAATATTCAATGGAAAGATACTCAAAATATGTCCGATTTTATTATCCAAGCACATTCCAAATGTACCACTGATTGGAATTAAAGGACACAAACTGAGATTAAAAATAAATGCTAGAATAAACATCAATAGTACATGTGTGATTCCTAAGAAGCTGTTGTATTGGTTGAACCATCGAGGTTGTCCCAGTCCTGTCAGTTACATATAAAATGTGGCTCTAACTGGTTACAAATACTGGAAATGAAGTTGCCATCTGCAGATAAACTATATCGAGTTGGTAATTTGTAATTAATGGGAGATAAATGGTCATTAATGAGGAGTTTATAAGCCCAGCAAAGACCAGGGAGACACTCCAGCAAATAATTCAGAGAGCACCGTAAAGACCGTGACAAGATGAGGAGCATATGTCCCATTTCACAGGTTTATGCAAGCCACAGTTTGCTGGAAAAGCCCGGAACATTCCAAATGTTATGAACAGTCCCGTCTGGCATGGAAATGTCTAAATTATGAGCGGGGTGATATGAGTTATCTGTGTTGTTTTGGGAATTGGTTATATCATAAATGTCAGAAAATGTGCTGGACTGTGTATGTGGCTACACTGTGCATGGAGACAGTCTGGGACAGATATACATACACACTGATGTGGGTGGGGGGGGGGGGGGGGGCTTTCCTCCTCTGTCCAGCATCACAGCTGAATGGAGCATGTATGTGCGTGCTGATGCGTGTGCGTGTTGTGGGAGAGCAGCCGTAGAGTAATATTGCTCTTTGTGTTCTGCTTTATCATCCTCTCCTAAAACCAGGGTGGGATGGGCGGGGGGTGGGGGGGGTATGCTGGCTGGCAGACAGTGGAAACGAGGGTCCGCCTGCTGCCGTCGTGCCACGTGTGGTTGTCATGGTTACAGGGTTGGGGGCCAGCAGACGGCAGAAGGGAGCGAGCAGTGTCCCCCCCCCCCCGCTTTCTCTTTCACGATGCCGGGGGCACCTTGCGAGCCACGTGCCAGGCCTCATTGGCCGAGCCGCCATCGGTGGGGGGCACAGCCGCTGGCGGCGTCATAGTGATGCCCCAAGCTGGGCGTGCTTAGCATGCCAGCATGTTTGGGACGTCGGCTATGTTGCTGGGATTTTCTGCATGCTTGTGTTTTTTCCACCACTGTAGGACATAGAGCTAAAAGACAGAGCTATAGGACACAGAGCTGGAGGAAATAGAGTGAAATTTGCAGTCTTGTTTGTCCGCTTAGATTAACTAGCTAGCTTCTCTTGAACTCAGTTTCATTCCCTCTCATAACTTTCCCTTTCCCTCCCTAACCCTAAATTTACCAACTAGAAATTACACAGAGAAGCCAACGTATAATGGTGTAGGAGAGACTTTGTCAACACAAGTGCGAAGGATTCAGTGAATCTCAAAACTCCGAATGAGACAGGGCGAGGTGACTCAGGGTCATTGTAATTACTCAATAAATGA
Source organism: Paramormyrops kingsleyae (assembly GCF_048594095.1). Classification (NCBI taxonomy): domain Eukaryota; kingdom Metazoa; phylum Chordata; class Actinopteri; order Osteoglossiformes; family Mormyridae; genus Paramormyrops; species Paramormyrops kingsleyae. The sequence continues at coordinate 9,198,228 of NC_132804.1, forward strand.
TCCTCAGATGAGCATCGTGGGGGCACAGCGAGTGGCGTGGATGCCTCACACCTCCACGTGCCCCCCTCCCCCAAAGGAGCCCATCTGGACACTATTCAGCATTTGCCCTCAGTTCAACTGAGAGAGACACTGATGAAAAGGATCAGTTGCACTATGAAACCGGGGAGAACTGCTTCAGAATCTTGGCATCAGAGACACACAGATCTCTGCTCTCCCCTCTGGGGGCAAAGACACCCCCTTGTAATACTTACTTTTACTCTGGGCTAAGCTGATGTTTTACACCTGGGAAATCTCCCAGCTGTTAATGTAATTTATCAAAATTTTATTAATATCTGCTACACACATACTGTATAGACATACTGCTTGCCAAGCCACCCCCGTCCATCCATTTTCTGAAACCGCTTGTCCTATTCAGGGTCGCGGGGGGGTCCAGAGTCTGTCCTGGAGGCTACAGGTGCAAGACAGGGGACAACCCAGGATGGGGTGCAAACCCATCACAGGGCACACTCACACACCATTTACTCACACACTCACACACCATTTACTCACACACTCACACACCATGTACTCACACACCATTCACTCACACACTCACACACCATTTACTCACACACTCACACACCATGTACTCACACACTCACACACCATTTACTCACACACTCACACACCATTTACTCACACATGCACACCTATGGGCAATTTGGTGACTGCGGAGTACCCAGAGGAAACCCAGTGATGACACAGGGAGAACATCCAAACTCCTCACACATAGAACCCCGGCAGAGACTTGAATGCTGATTCCAGAGGTGTGAGGTGACAGTACTCCCCCCTGCCCCACCGTACTGCCCCCTAGCCATCCCCATTATATACTTTTATATATATTTTACATATATACCATTTTTGCTTCCCTTTGATGTTTAGCAGGAGTCATTTCAAAATTATATTCCTTCCACCGGTGATATTTTATTTTCCATCATTACATGTTATTTTCTCTAGCACTGTTTGAACAGTATATGATTAAGATATGTTTGCTTATGGCTAATAAAATAGGAGTGAAAGTCAAACACCTCAGGCTTTTTTTGTGCTGTGCAGCTTAAAACAATCATATTGATTTGGTTTAAGAAAAGCTTATGAAGAATTTGATATAGATAAGTAGCTTTGGGCCACGTTTATCGAGTCAGTAAAAGGAAGTTGACCAGAAATGTTAGTGTGTGAGAGTTTGTGAATTCTGAATTAATACAAGAATGATTTCCTTTTAAAGGAGATAAATTGCAATTCAGAACACAGATGAGCTCAACATTGAAATGAGCTCAGATCTGATGTCACGTCGATACGGTAAACACAGATGCTTGTTCAGTCAAGGACATAATCATTAAACATGAGTCACTTTCCTTTCTGGCAATGGGGATGTCGGCACAGAAAATACAGAGAAGAAGCAAGTCAGGCAAGGCAGCGAACGGAGACACGATGGGCCAGGACGTGGGGTGGGGGGGGGGGATTTGCGTCACCGGTCGTCTGTGACAATCAGAGCGTGGTGATACCTAGACTTTCAGCCAGCCGGCCAGGATGAAAAGCGACGGACATCAGGCGTCGCCGTGGGCTGGGGCTTCGCAAGTCTGCCCTGGGGAGCAGTCTGTCTCTTCCTCTTATGCTCTCGAATCAATCAGGGCCTGCCCTCCTGCCTCTCCCCCTGCCCTCCTGCCTCTCCCCCTGCCCTGCTGCCTCTCCCCCTGCCCTCCTGCCTCTCCCCCTGCCCTGCTGCCTCTCCCCCTGCCCTGCTGCATCTCCCCCTGCCCTGCTGCATCTCCCCCTGCCCTGCTGCCTCTCCCCCTAGCCCAGCCGCCTCTCCCCCTAGCCCAGCTGCCTCGCAGACCAGGCTAACAGCCTCTCACGCCTCCTGGGCCACTGGGGCACATATTCATCATACTTTAGCCATCCTTCATGCTGGGGCCAGATGCCAGCAATCGAGCAGGGCGCCATCCTCTCGTACACATTAGGGACGGTCGTCGCAAAGCCGGGCTGCAGTGAGTCTGCATTGAAGACGGTCGATTGGCTGAAGAACTGTGTGGCGGGCCTGTTTTTGGCTAGAGAGGGAGCTGGGCCGTTTATCCGGGCCCCGTTTTATTAACTGCGCACTGCAGGCTACCCATATGGGCTCAGCATGGGAGCCAAATAGCACGCGGCACTAAAATAGCCCCCCCCCCCGGGGTCAAGCTTCAGTTTGTTTACGGGCCTCGGTGATGAAAACCATGCCCCCCCCCCATTCTGTTTACCGACAGCTTTAGTCCACCTTCAGGGCAATGAGGAAGAACCCGCACTCGCAGCTTGTGTGTGAGATGGTCTGGCCTGCACCATCATAAGGTGGGAACCTGTGGTAGTTTTCAGGGGCAGATTCACCTGAAGAAGCTTTTCTAGGAAGTGTGTCCATGAAGGTAAGGAGAGTTGCCAGTGTCTTATCAAACTGTCATCACACTGGAGAGTATAACTGGATATTTACAAGCCACTGGAGATGAAAAGTTGGCATACCGAGTCTTTAATTTATCCATATGCCCCCCCCTCCCTTCCCTACTCACCGAGGAGCCCCTACACCAGTGGCTGGGTTGTAAACACATAAGCTGTCCAGTCGCCCGTGTCACCATATCTGGTGACAGAAGCTGACCGGACAGCTGTGGGACCAGCAGGATCTGCTCACTTACACAAGCGTTCACCCGTCATGCTCCTCCTGCCAAACTCCCCAGAGAAGAGATCTGTCAGAGGCGCGGGGGTCGGGGGGTGGGTGGGCAGCACTGCAGAAGGCTCCAGCACCCACTGGGACACAGAAAGGCTCCAGGTCCTGCCCTTGATCTGCGGACGGCTGATTCTCTGCTTCTTCACCACCTGCCACTATCAGGGCCTCTTGTCTGTGTCCCGGCGTTTGGAGGGACCTTTCGAGCCGTCAAACTGAGCAACGATGCCAAATAAAAACTAGAGCCCTTAAAAAATGAAGTAAAATTAAAGTTTTGATGATAAGCAGTAAAGCAGAGACCCAAAATGACTTTATTATGGCAAACAAGCACAAATTGAGGGCAAGGCCCCTTTAAGAAACAAAAATGTCAACACAGTGGAAAAACGAACCCCCCCCCCCCCCCCGCCAAATCTCTGACCAGCGACACAATACACCTGGCGAGCCGTCTGCCTCTTACAGCCCGGCTTTCCTCGTAGCACAGCCGGCTGACCCAACTGGAATCTGAACAGGGCTAGCAGGCCAAACAGGGTTAGCTGGGTACCAGTGCTGTAGGTGTTCATTGGTGCGAGGCTGGTGATCGCTCACCACGATGACACCGATAATAGGTTCATACCATTGTTCTGCCAGGTAAGACTCAGTCTATAATGTTTAGTAATAGCTTTACAAATCAACCCCTGAATGAACCCTTTCAGAGAGATCAATTATAGCCAACAGCGTGAGTGGAACGGAATACTTTGGCCATATGCCAGTTGGACTATACAGTGAGGATGAGTATTTGCATTAGTTTACTGCACTGAAAGTAAAGCATTAAAGCACCAAGAATTTTAAAAGGGATCAATTATGACACATTTATTGCCAGGGGGGATATTGTAATTAAAATGTGAAAAGTATTTCCAGTCAGAAAATTTCCATAATTAAAACAGTACGGTGTGCTTACAGGTGAAGTGCATTCTGGGGGCAATGCATTTGGGACATGCAGCCTTGGATGGTTCCTCTGACCTGTACAGGGTCCAGATGTGTTTAGGCACTTCCTGCAACATCATCCAGGTACAACAGCCTCTTTAAGGGAAACGATTGAAGGACTAGTTGGATGTAGCAAAGTAATTGGATTGTGTTTTTTGAGGAGAGAGGGTGGCTATATAGTTATGAAGCCCCTGCTGGATGGGAGGAGTTATTACAGCTCTTGTTTTGATGCTAGCAATTGTGGGTATATCTGTGTGACCTTATTGTATGGTCAAGGACATACTAAGCGGCATGACTGTTTCTCTCACTCTGTGTTAGTCCATTGCCCACGGACAGTCATGCTGACTCACTCAGCGAGCCTCTCTCTCACACATCTCACCCCCTCCCTCCTCCGGACGCCTGAGTGCCACCCCGCGTTGTTCCTGAAGTCCGCCCACTGAACCAACCCGGGAATGTGTGCGGACGTGGAAGAAGAATTGGGTGGGCTACAAACCGAGCCAGTCGTTTATACCACACTGCTGCGCCCACAGTCATTTGGTCCAGTTGACTAATGTCTACAGGCAGAACTGCATTGTGGGAAAAGATACTATAAAAATAGGCAACCGTGTCTTTAACAGCTAGTCCAAGAACATACCCAAGACTATCAGTTCCCCTCCCACCCTGACAGAAAATGAATGAAACATAAAATAATTTACATTGATATGCTGCAGTATATGGTGTCCAGTGATTGCAGCCTTTATTCCTTTATGTCATATGAGTTTATAAGGCCTTTCAGTCACTTCTGATAGAGTGTAAATGGGTCATAATTGGTCTGTCATACTATTGTTGAGTAATCTGAAATGTCTTTATTCTGGCCTTTGCCCAAACTGACAGGGCATTTTGCATGTCTTGTCTTTCCTTTGTTCCCAGAATAGGAATGGCATACAGAGAGAGCCAAAGGCTGACTGGACAGTATCCTTCTAAGAGGACAAGAAGCAGCTGATCGCTTCTCCGGAGCGCTGGGATTAACGGGGGTGATTAAAGTTAGACCTACCATCGGTCAGGGGTGACAGAGCAAAAGAAAAAAAAAACAACAACAACAAAACAAAAATAGGAATGAACAAAGAGGCTTTGACATTCCATTGTGTTCACGCCGGGGGATGTTTTCCCATCTAGAGATTTTAAATAAAGCCAAAAATAAAAAAGCGACCCTACCTCTCGATTTCAACTGAGAAATTCTGAATATAAATGGTATTATCAACGTTCGACTCAATGCAAATATCATTGACCTGATTGAGGAGAGCAGTTTGGCTTCATACCCAAGGGATGACCTTCGTTGCCCGTTAACCCGGCATCCACTGAAGTGACTCTGTGACACAAGGCTTTGGGTTGAGACGGTTGACATCTTTCCTCGTTTGCACCACTGAAGGTGACAAAGGTGCGAGAGAGACTGGGGAGGAGCTGATGCTCAGTCACCCAGAGACTTTCCCTGCTAAATAAAGACTGGCTTAAGTAATTGCAAAATTAATTAATGTAAATAACTCCCAGCAGCACCAGCACCTTCAGGGAAGGCTGTGGAGGAGAAGCCCAGTTTGCCTCACACATACCGTCCAGTGGGAAGCCTTGCCAGGGATTGCATTACATCCGACACTGAAATCTGGCTATAATAGCAGCTTAGCATCGCACTAAGCACCCTCAAAGTTATCCGCTGACATGCAAACAAACGCAGGGTGAGGCAAATCGAGGGTAATGGCACTGTCACGTCAGAACCGCTGCATGGTTCCGCTTCCTGACGGTTCGGTGACACTTGCACCGTGCTTAAAATAAATTTGCCAAAGTCTTCATGGAAATTTACACCCGAGGGACCAGCAGCGCAGCTCAATATGTGCTGACAGACTAACATGCGGCTGCTGATATGTCTCTAAACGATATGGAGTGACGTGTCATCTGAGGGGAGGTTTGCATATTCTGTGTGTATTTGCATGGGTTCCTGTTTACAAACATGTGAGCTAAGGACCCTGAAATGGCATTAGTGTATGACCTGCAGGCTCCAAACAATCCCAGCCTTCTCTGGCCCAGTAGGCTTTCAAAGTCGACAGTTTGTTTATATATTTAAACCAACATAATCGTCATTTTTTCTTAAATTAAATTTACAGCAAACAATACACATTTTAAAGTTGCGACTTTCATATTTGAGTATTGTGGTTCCCTCTAGTGGCTGATTTGTATTATCACACATACCGGTTGATATTACTTGTGGCCCCATAAGCACTTGAGAATGAGCCATTAATCCAAACACTCGTTATTTGAGGAAATATAGCATAACCTATTTGATATAAGTTTGTTATGTGCATCACGATATGATGTGAAAAGTGTAAAACCCTTAACGTAAAACTCACCTCACATCTTGGCATACAGTAGACCCTTTAACTCAAGTCAAGCAGGTTTATTTGTCATTTTGGTCATATACACAGTGTACAGTGAAACGAAACATTGTTCCCCCAGGACCAAGGTGCACAAAAAACAAAAAGACAGAAACAGCATGTGCAGTTTTCAGGAGTACAGAGCAGCCGACAACTGTGACCGTGTGCAGTTTACAGGAGTACAGAGCAGCCGACAACTGTGACCGTGTGCAGTTTACAGGAGTACAGAGCAGCCGACAACTGTAACCGTGTGCAGTTTACAGGAGTACAGAGCAGCCGACAACTGTAACCGTGTGCAGTTTTCAGGAGTACAGAGCAGCCGACAACTGTAACCGTGTGCAGTTTACAGGAGTACAGAGCAGCCGACAACTGTAACCGTGTGCAGTTTACAGGAGTACAGAGCAGCCGACAACTGTGACCGTGTGCAGTTTACAGGAGTACAGAGCAGCCGACAACTGTAACCGTGTGCAGTTTACAGGAGTACAGAGCAGCCGACAACTGTGACCGTGTGCAGTTTACAGGAGTACAGAGCAGCCGACAACTGTGACCGTGTGCAGTTTACAGGAGTACAGAGCAGCCGACAACTGTGACCGTGTGCAGTTTACAGGAGTACAGAGCAGCCGACAACGGTGACCGTGTGCAGTTTACAGGAGTACAGAGCAGCCGACAACTGTGACCGTGTGCAGTTTACAGGAGTACAGAGCAGCCGACAACTGTGACCGTGTGCAGTTTACAGGACAAGACAAAGTACAGAGCAGCCGACAACTGTAACCGTGTGCAGTTTACAGGAGTACAGAGCAGCCGACAACTGTAACCGTGTGCAGTTTTCAGGACAAGACAAAGTACAGAGCAGCCGACAACTGTGACCGTGCTGGTTGTAATGGATATTTGAATAAACAGTATTATGACAGAGACATTATTGTGATATATACTGTATTCTAGCAGCACGACAGCAATACATAGCAAATAAATACAAGTACAAACAATACTAACAGCAGGACAGAGAGTGTGCAGCATATAATAAATGAAATACTGTATTTCATAAATATATGACATACAGTTAATGATTCTTAAAGAATAGCATGTGGTCTTTTTACTGGGTGCTGGGTCATCTGTGGGCAGGACAAGAATACAGTAAAAGCTTGGTCTCTGCAGGAAGCACTGATGGGTAGATAAATTTCCCGGATAGTTGGATGTTGCAGTTAAGAAACACTGTTTCTTACAGTTACTTGTATATTTTCACACACACACACACACACACCCACACACACACACACACACACACACACAAACTCCATTCATTTCTATTGGAAAAACCCCAATCCCAACCCCTACCCCGCCCTAACCTTAACCATAAACATAAGTTGTACAAAACACAAGATTTTTGGCATTTTTGGTTTTTTGATTGCAGTGACAGATTTTTTTTTTTTTATAAAATTCAGTTTCCCCTTGTCCCCCCCCCCCCCCCCCCACACACACACACACACACACACACACACACGCACACACACACACACACACACACACACACACACACGCACACACACACACACACACACACAAATGATTATACCGTTATTGTAACATGAAGCTATATACAATGCTCAAAAAAATTAAAGGAACACTATAGCATCAAGTCAATTAAACTTCTGGGATATTTACGTGGTCAGTGAAGTAGCAGAGGGGGTTGTTAATCAGTTACAGCTTCTTTGGTGTTAATGAAATTAACAACAGGTGTACTAGAGGCGCAACAATGAGACAAACCCCAAAACTGGAATAGTTTAACAGGTGGAGGCTGCTGACATTTTTCCATCCTCATCTTTTCTGACTGTTTTTTCACTAGTTTTGCATTTGGCTACAGTCAGAGTCACAACTGGTAGCATGAGGTGATACCTGCACCCTACAGAGGTTGCACAGGTAGTCCAACTCCTCCAGGATGGCGCATCAATACATGCCAATTGCCAGAAGGTTTGTTGTGTCTCCCAGCACAGTCTCAAGGGCATGGAGGTGATTGCAGGATACATGCAGTTACTCTAGGAGAGCTGGACAGGGCCATAGAAGGTCCGTAACCCATCAGCAGGACCAGTATCTGCTCCTTTGTGCAAGGAGGAACAGGAGGAGCACTGCCAGAGCCCCACAAAATGACCTCCAGCAGGCCAGTGGTGTGAATGTATCTGACCAAACAATCAGAAACAGACTTCATGAGGGTGGCTTGAGGGCCCGACGTCCTCTAGTGAGCCCTGTGCTCACTGCCTGGCACTGTGGAGCTCGATTGGCATTTGCCGTAGAATACCAGGATTGGCAGATCCGCCACTGGCACCCTGTGCTTTCCACAGATGAGAGCAGGTTCACACTGAGAACATGTGACAGATGTGAAAGGGTTTGGAGAAGCCATGGAGAACGTTATGCTGCATGTAACATTGTTCAGCATGACCGGTTTGGTGGTGGGTCAGTGATGGTCTGGGGTGGCATATCCATGGAGGGACACACAGACCTCTACAGGCTGGACAACGACACCTTGACTGCCATTGGGTATCGGAATGAAATCCATGGACCCATTGTCAGACCCTACGCTGGTGCAGTGGGTCCTGGGTTCCTCCTGGTGCACGACAATGCCCGGCCTCATGTGGCGAGAGTATGCAGGCAGTTCCTGGAGGAGGAAGGAATGGATACCATTGCCTGGCCCCCATGCTCACCTGGCCTAAATCCAACAGAGCACCTCTGGGACATTATGTTTCAGTCCATCCGACGCCACCAAGTTGCACCTCAGACTGTCCAGGAGCTCAGTGATGCCCTGGTCCAGATCTGGGAGGAGATCCCCCAGGACACCATCCGGCGTCTCATTAGGAGGATGCCCCGACATTGTCAGGCATGCATACAAGCACGTGGGGGCCATACAAACTACGGAGTACGATTTTGAGTTGCTGCAATGAAATTTTGGCAGAATGGACTAGCCTGCCGCATCATTTTTTCACTTTGATTTTCGGGGTCTCTTTGAATTCAGCCCTTTGTAGGTTGATAATTTTCATTTCCATCAAACGATACGGCATCCTTTCATTCCTCACACATTACCCAGTCCATATCAGTATAGATAACCAGCATGATTTTTTCCCCCATTGAGATCTGATGTGTTTTCAAAGTGTTCCTTTAATTTTTTTGAGCAGTGTATATATACTAAAGCATGGCACTCCATAGGATTGCACAGAAATTGTATTGTCCAGTGCTTTTGTTTTCAATACTTCAGTATAACTTTATAACTTTTGATAGAATAATGGTATTACTTATTATTATGAAGATTTCATTTTTATACTAATATCTTACAGTGGTGCCTGATACTTGAGCACGCCAGTTACTTAGGGCTGGCTTTGCCTTCAGGCTGTCTGGCAGAACCTTCTGGACAGCCCTTTGCCTGCAATGCATGGGTTATGTAATGAAGCCTTACTCGCACGCCATTGGTCAGTTTCTACTGTCTACTGTGCAAACTTGCCTTGCAGTGGAAAGCATTTTTTACCGGGTTAATTAAAACTAGGCGTCAGACAGCAGGTAACTAAGCTCCCAGAGAAACTGAAAGCTTTATTGTTTGGGTTTTAATAAAATTACACCCAGCAGAGAATTTAAGCATAAAACAGAAGATATGTATCTATTTGCTTCATTGCCTAATAAGAGTCACGTTTTGTTTCCCTGAGTCTATTGTATGGACTTCTCCTATTTTTATTGTTAATCTGGGTGCAGTTTCCTTCGCTAACCAAATGATGGCACTAGCTCACTTCTGTACTTTTCGCTAAAAATATAATTTTCTCAAAATTTAATTTTCGGTTGATTTTTCTGTGGATTAGAGGGCTGGAAAAGAAATGAGTGCTGAAGACAGACAGGAGCAATCCTTCAAGAACGAGGCAGGCTTAGAAAAATGTACTACTCCGATCAGTATGCCTGCTTATAATGGGGAATCATTCTCTACGTTGCGCCCCAGAGCTTAAGAGTATTCCAGCCTTCTGAGATAAACCTTGAAATGCAGAAGCACAGAAGAAAAGGACACTTAAATTGGTTCAAGGTGCATGCACGTGTGTCTGCGTGTGTGTGTGTGTGTGTGTGTGTGTGTGGTCCAGGTATACCTTACCTTGTGAGGACCAAATGCCCCCACAACGTGATGAATACCCATTGTTTTACTGGTCCCCATATGGGAAAACTCTATTTTATAAAAATCTGTGACTGCAATGAAAAAACTAAACATGCAAAAACATGTGTGTGTGTGTGTGTGTGTGTGTGCGAATGGTTTGTGTGCATGTGTGTGAATGGTTTGTGTGCGTGTTAAAATCTGACGAACGTGGTGAGGTTAAACATCCAAAAAATCTCCTCTACTTTGAAATACCATCTTTCAGAGTGATATGCAGTTGTGGTTGGATAACTTGTCCTACTTCGCTATGCATAACACCAACACACACTAAGTTTCTGATATTGACTGTATTGATGCTCTTCTGTTTATTTTTAAGTATTTAGATATTTATATATGTATTTTGGACATGCTGGTCTGCCAAACCACTACTTGACCAAACCACAGTAAAACGGTTCTGGTACCCAGTTGTGTTCATCTGTCCCTCTGGATGGTGTTTGGGTCCTGGTTCTGGGGTAGTCCGCAGTCATCATTTTTGTGAATTCTTAGTCAGCCATAACTGGACAAACACAAGAATCTTCATCTCTTCATCATCTTTTTGGTAGTTATTCTGTAGGCAAACCAGTTCCTCATTTTTGTTACTTAACTGAGAGAGGAAGCATTCTTAACATTACCTAATATTTTATAAATGAAAAAGTTATGGCTTTGTGACTGAGTGAACCTAATTAAACTATTCCCTGAGTTGTAAAATTACACTAATTAATTTAAGCAAATTAACGTAACTTTTTTGTTGGCAGAAACACAGTCATAACGCTACTGATCTGTTAAATTTGTTAATGAATGTCACGCCCTCCTTTAATTTGCAGTTGTTTAATTGAGCCAGGTTAACTAAAAGGTTGGGTACTTCGCGGTCATCCTTGTGTAGCATCCTTGTCGGGTAAGTGGGGAAAGCCTACATTTCTCTTACTCCGTGGTGGAGCCGATGGAGGTTGGGGGCGGGGAGGGTCCCCTCCCACTGCCAGAAATCGGATTGGCCTCCTGGGTGTCCCCCCATTTTCATTGACTTTGAGTGCTGTCAATCATAGAACTCAGAACATATTTTCAAGGAATCACATATCTGAGACAACTGTAATTTTAGTAGCTCCCAGAATTATATAATTATACACAACATCTAAGGTTTGCATGTGTGGCAGCTTGATTGGTGGTCCTACAGTTAAGGATTAACAGGTAGCTGGCTGGGGGGTGAAGGGTCTCCAAGGACAGCGATCACCGGCGGGGGGGCTTCGCTCGATCTGGGCTCTCTATGAAGTGCGGGACCCCCTGAATCTATCGTCCTGTCTGTGATGTTTCACTGGCAGTTACCAGTTATATTTTGTTTTGTAGTATTTTATAACAGGTAAATGAAAAAAAGTATTTTCATGTAAGCCTTGTGCAATGACTTTCGGCATTTCTGTGTAAAGAAAAACAGGGCATGACTTCAAGTGCCCTGGAAATGTGAGTGTTCCCTCTTCACCAAAACAGAACGGTACTGCATTCGCATCACTGCCGACGCTGCACCCATCCATCTGTTGATCTCCTGCTCAGATTTTCCCTCACTCCTGAACAAGACCCTGAGATACTTGAACTCTTCTGCTTGAGGCAGTAACTCGTCCCCCACCCGGAGAGGGGGCAATCCACCCTTTTCCAGTCGAGAACCATAGCCTCAGACTTGGAGGTGCTGATCCTCATCCTGGCTGTCTCACATTCAGCTGCACACCGCCCCAGTGCATGCTGCAGGTCACATCCCAACAGGACCACATCATCTGTAAAAAGCAAAGACGCGATCCTGGGCCCCCCCAACCGAACCCCCTCCGCCCCTTGGCTTTGCTTAGAAATCCAGCCCTGGTGGAGTCCAACATCCACCGGTAACGAGTCTGACTTACTGCTGACAATGCGAACCAAACTCTCGCTCTGTTTGTACAGGGTCCTAATGGCCCACAACTGTGGACCCCGTACCCCAAACTCCTGGAGTACCCTCTACAGGACCCCTCGAGGGACACAGTTATTTGCCTTTTCCAAGTCCACGAAACACATGTAGACTAGGTGGGCAAACTCCCATGAACCCTCCAGTATCCATGCGAGGGTAAAGAGATGGTCCAGTGTTCCGCGACCAGGACGGAATCTGCGGGACAGAGCCTCCTCTCCAGCACCCTGGCATAGACCTTCCCAGGGAAGCTGAGGAGTGTGAGCCCTCTAAAGTTGGAACACATCGTCTGGTCTCCTTTCTTAAAGATTGGGACCATCACCCCAGTCTGCCAATCCAAAAGCGCTGTCCCCGACTACTGACTACTTCAGTGACCTCAGCCCCAGAGATGGTCCTACTCCATGTCTTTCAGCTCTACTTCGAAATATTCCTTCCACCGCCCGACTACATCCCCAGTTGAGGTCAACATTCCTCCATCCCTGCTGTAGATAGCATTAGTGAATCCCTGCTCCCCCCCCCCCGAGTGACCTGACGGTTTGCCAGAACCTTTTCAAGGCTGACTGAAAGTCCTTCTCCATACCTCACCAAACTCCCAAGTTTTTTCCTCAGCAACCAGCCAAGCCGCTTCCCACTTGGCCTGTCGGTACATGTTCGCTACTTCTGGAGTCCCACAAGCTAACCAAGGCCTGAAGGCCTCCTTCTTCAGTCTCACGGCTCCCTTTACTGCTGGTGTTACCACGGGATTCAGGGATTGTGGCTCCAACTGTCACCAACAGCCTTACAGCCGCGGCTCCACACCGTCGCCTCAGCAACGGAGCGCCGGAATATGGCCCATTCAGGCTCCATGTCCCCTGACTCCCTCAGGAGAGAAGAGAAGTTCTGCTGGAGGTGTGAGATGATGATCTCCTGGACAGGGGCCTCCACCAGATGCTCCCAGCAAACCCTCCCTATGCTTTTGGTTCTACCAGGTCTAGCCGGCATCGGATCCAACTCACCACCAGGTGCTGATCAGCTGATACTTAGCTCCTCTCTTCACCTTTATATTGATACTGTAACTATCAGTAAGATTAAATTCTGGTAAAAGTCACATTAAATATCAATATAGGGCAGACTCTTTTGTTATTAAGTTTGCGTCTGATACAGCAGTTATACAAAGTCTTGTATAAATAGATACGATGACATAACTTTAATTTGTAAGAGTGTATTTGACCAGCAACCCTGAAAACACACCCTTTCACGCCCCCCTAACATCTCCACGGTCTTGTGGTAAGTTTCACCGCCGTCGGAACTCATTTTCAGAAACTATTTTTGGACAGCTGTCTGGGCGGCAGGTCACTGCTAAATGCCTTGTTCCCCATGCGAGGGGACAGGACCTCCAACAAGCTGTTTCGAAATGATATCGGTCGCGGTTAATGACTAATAATCACCCAATATTTACAGCGTAGTCAGGGTAATGGAAGGAGACTATTATTTATCTCCCCCACCCCAACTGCCCATCCCCGTTTGTCGAAGTTTTATCTGGATTGACTCAACAGACCTTCCCAGGCAACTGGAAGAATCTCTTCGCTACACAGATTCATCAGAGTCCCTGTGGACTTTCTATTAATGCCCTACTTTAACTTATGGTACCAATTTAGAACACACACACACACACACACACACACAAATGCACATGTAGGGTAAACATATCCTTATGGGGACCGCTCATTCATTTCAATGGGAAAAATGCTAACGCTAACTATGACAACCTTAACCCCTACCCTGCCCTAACCATAACCATAAGTAACCAAACAAAATACAAGAGTTTTTGCATTTTTAGTTTTTTCATAGCAGTCACCGATTTTTATAAAATAGAGTTTTGAGGGCAAAACTCATAAGGGAAAAAAAAAGGATATTTATCACATTATGGGGACATTATGTCCCCATAAGGATAGGTAAACCCACTCGCTCCAGACACACACACACGCACACACACACAAACGCTCCACACACACACACACACACACACACACAAACGCTCCACACACACACAGACACACACGCTCCACACACACACACACACACATACATTCGTATTCATAGCTTGGATTTTTATAAAAGTTTTGCCTTGTGGGGACCGAAAAAATAACAGGGTTTTATCACATTGTGGGACATTTGTTTACCTGGACCACACACACACGCACACGTACACACACACACACACACAGAATTACATACTGTCTGCAATTTAAAGACTTTAAAATAAAAGACTTCTGGCATTTTTAGATCTATGATTGCAGTCTCAGATTTTTATAAAATCGAGTTTCCCCTTCTGGGGACCGAAAAAATATCAGGTTTTAATTATATTGTGGGGATATTTGATCCTATTTACACATGACCCACACACACAGACAAACACACAATTAAGTTAATTAGCCCAATCGCACACGTTATCTGTCTTATGTGACGAGCTTAACACTACAGTGATCCCCCAGTGATCGTTAAGTCCGATCACTGGGGGCTACAGCCCGGAGTATTTGAGCTCCGATGTTAATCTTTCTTCAAAACAAAAAAACAAAAAAAAAAATCAAGCCCCAGGTAAACGTGATATAGCCCCTGATATTTTCAATAGCTAGACTCCCCAGGCCTGCGGTACATCCACTTTCCCAGATGTGACCCATGGCGTCTCGTTCCTTTCCAGCTTCTGCTTTTGCGTTTCTGTGGAACTGCAGTGCAGCACCCCCGTAATAAACCGGGTGCGTAGGAAATATTTCATTTGGTTTCATTCATGCACCTAATTAATAGACTTTTGCGTTTACATTATTAAGTTGTGGACCCCTCCCCCCCACCAACCACACACACACACACATATATACACATCAAACTCTCACCTACGCAATTGTAATAAATGCATCCCAATAGCTTTCACTGTAACCTCGTCTAAGCCTTCGTTTTAACGCAGTAAGCATTAAAATATGTGTAGCGCGGGTGAATGACCGCTAAGTTTTTCCTAAATAATATTTGCAAATGTGATACGTCGATTTAAACGCGAAATTACTGTAATTGCCTACTTAATAAGCTATGGGGGTTTTTTCTGCACTATACACATAATACAGTGCATCGTTGCCAAAAAACTCAGAGCGTCCACTTTGCTGCAACTTACTGATGAAAAGAAACGCAGAACTGTCAGCTTTCTACACATTGCCGATATATTCGAATCATTCAAAAGTGTCATATCTAATATAGACTAGATAAAATCCATTACAGTTTTGAATAATACGTCTAATTATCTTGCCAAACTTTCACAATATGGTATCCCAGATTACTGGACACTAGCTTTTTTCTTAATTAACTTTTGCTCCGCTACATCTACAGCATAATAATGTGTAGAAAATGCGTTTTTTCCGTAAAATCGTATTATGGACATTATAGATTTTTGGCCGCAAGGGGGCGGAAGTGCTCTAGCTGCTTCTTCAGCTGTTTGCGTCTCACTCAGCTCTGGTTTTACATGCGTTTTCTCACACTCCTGACAGCTGGAGGTCAGTGGTAATGGGCTCCTCTTCACTAGGCAGAGGTAGTATATCTCCAGAGTGAATTTTGATGACTTATTTTTTTTGGGGGGGGAGCCATTCAGAATTAAAAACACAGAAACCGGCCCCACAGTAATGCGGAAGCCATTTTGAAGTACAAAATTCTTTTTTAGGCTGCAGTTTATGTTTCCCCGGCCTTTTAATTGTGTCCTAATTTTTTTCTGGCACTGTTTCACCAACATCCACCCCCCCCACCCCCCCCATGGCCTTGTTATTCTTTCCTACAAGCATGATCTAATTTTAAACTTTCTGATTCCAGTACCTATGCCCAACCAGACACTAGCAACTACATTATCCACCAAGCTGTAATACGTCCAAGAAACCACAGCAAAGAAATATACATGCAAATATCAACTGAATACATGCAGGGCATGTTGGCTGTAATTGAGAAGTACAATTGTATTCATAAAGGTCTTAGGAATGCTGGTAAGTGAACATGTAAAAATGAAATATGACTTTATCAAAAGGAATTTTACATATTTGGTACGTTCCTCTTTGCCTTCTCATCACAAACTGATAAGGTCACATGACTCTGCAGAGAACCATAGGTGACTGCCTCACTGCGATCGCAACAAGACTGCAGTGACATCTGTGAAAAAGATGAGGTGAGGGCTGTTTTGCATGCTGGCCGAATCTCCCGGCCCTTGTGTCTTTGCTTCTAAGCCCCCAACCCCCCCCCACCTCACTCCCATCCTGTTTCATTTGGGGAGGGCATTTGGTAAAACCTGCAGGTCAGTGTTGCATATCGCCTGACAGTCCCAGTCCTACCCCTGAATGGATGCTGTAAGCTAATGTGCAGTTTCCCCAAGCGTTGAGTAGGAGGGGGGTGCAGGAGAAGCTCTCCTCAGCAATGTGTGCGCACAACAATGCTGTGGGGGGGCACTGGCCTGTGCGTTCCGAGGAGTCGCCCCCCCCCCCCGAACCAGTGAGTTCTGGGAAAGAACGGCCAGTGTGTTTGGACCAGGTGTTCTGTCATGGGTTGTAAACCTCGTGTCTGCTGGGGCTGGCGTCGGTGCATGCGCGCGTGTGTCTCTGTGTGTGCGTGCTTGTGTATGTGTGGGTGTCTGAGCACATTCCTGTCCCCCGAGTGGGTCAGAGCAGTGACGGTTACTTTGGAGCTGTTTCTGAGCGCGTTTATATTTCGTGCTCTTGGCTGATATTCTTACCCTGCCTTCGCTGATTCGATGCCGCAGTGGAGAAAAGGTAAAGTGCAGTGCCTCTGTAATATATTCAGTCTGCTGATGGCTGAGCCTAGAATATGAAGCATAGAGGTATAACAAGGTGCGGCGCCTCAGCTGTGGCCTGTATAATGCTGCAGTAATTGATTGAGTACTCAAAACCCTGTTTATGAGATCTGTGGAGTACTCACACTCTGTTTCTCAGGCCTATAGAGTACTCACACCTGCTTTTTCAGGCCCACGGAGTACTCGGAGCGGTCCGTGAATTGTACTCGCGGCCTTTTTGTACTCAGGCCAGTCCTTCTGGCTCGATGCCCATCGGAGTTCCTTCTCCCACCCCTGGATCAGTGTCCCAGCAAGCCGCTCTCCGTCGCCAGCTAAATCCCTGTCTTTCAGCGGCCTCCAGCTCCATGTCAGCCGTTCTCTTCCCCGGCCCCTTTCCCACCGGCTGGGCGGATTATCCACCCCCTGGGCCCGGAGTTCATTAGTCATGGTCGGGCTGGCAGGTCCTGATGGAGATCCTTGTCCTAGCTCTTGACCAAGACAGGACCCAGGCAATGTTCCCAGGCCTCTTTGTGCCCTCAGGAGTTGCCAAACCCCAGGGCCGTGTGTCTCCGTGTGTGCGTCTACACGGAGAGAGGAGACCGGCTCCCAGCGTCCTAAAATAAAGCTGTTTTCTCCCTCAACACCCCCAATATGAGAGAAGCCCCTAGTTTGATGTCCTACCTTGCTAGTTTAGTCCCTCCTGGAACCTCATGTCAGCTTAGACAATCGACTCCACTATTGCCAGCTGGAATACGACAGTTTGCACTATTGACAGATCATTTAATGGGGACGGCCTTCCCGGAATCCCTCTCGCCTCCTTCCGATAGCCCTGGAGAGTGTAACCGCTGTCTGCATGTGGGGAAACCCTCGCAGACACTTCCAGTGTGTTACTGTAGGTGTAGAGCTCGCCAGCAATGTGCAGAGAGCACTCAGCTCTTTAAAATCATGGCTGGTGCCAAGAGACGACGATCTGCCTCGTTAAAATTCCACGCCAAGGTAGCTAATGGAAATGCAGGTCGCGCGAAAAAAGGCACGCGCCCGCCGTTAGCCAGGTGCCCGGCGGCGCGCTGCCCGAGTGCAGGGGCACGAGTGGGACCATCTCGCAATCTGCCGCGACAGGGTCAGCGGCGCTGGTGGGACTGGTTTTACAGCCCGACGGGGGTCGTACCGATTATGCTTCTGTTTCTGATGCCCGTCGATGTTGGTACCTTGGGGTCTGCTGATTCAAATCCCAGGAGGACTATCCCACTTGTACCCTTTAGATGAATAATTACTCTGAATTACTGCAGTAAAAACACCCAGCTGTTTAAATGGGTGAAATCATGTTTCAAGTCAAACTAAAGTTCCTAGAAAGCGCCAGGGTGTTAACCAGATGTGTCCTTACCCTTTCAGTGTGAGGGTGATTTAAAAATCACTCTTTCGCTTAAGGAGATGGGGGCTGCATTGATCTTTGGTTCTTTGTTCTGTCACTTCTTGCCCCTTCCTTGTGCATATGTAACCAGCACTTGGCTCCAGACCAGTTTTGGGACGCCAAAGTATGCCCTACAGAAGCTTCTAGATTCACGAAGCGCTTTCCTCCTCCGGAGCGTTCTAAGTAAGTGAAAGAGGGCAAGGAGAGGGATATTAGTGGGATGGGGGATGGAACTGAGCTTGAACGTGCTTTGTGTTATCCAAGAGGAAAAAAAAAACAGGAAAGAATCGGAGTTGGCCTCCGGATGAACTCAACAGGGATTGAGCTCTGCGGGGTCATTCCAAGTTCAAGCCTTTCCCTGACCAGCCGTGTGCTGCCAGCACGGGCCACAGGCTGTCCATGCGCGGAAGCCGCAGGAGGGCCTGCGCCGAGATCGCCCGCTTCCCGTGGGGCCCCCTGCTGGCCACTTCCCGACACGGCCTTAAGACAAGACAAATCGCTGGCAGAGCAGTCTGAAGGGCAGATTCCCTGCTTGCAGATTCTAACCATCGCAGGAGATCCTTGATGCTCAAAGCAGTTGCTGCCGCTGGATCTGCAGAATTAAAGCATGTTTAAGTTAATAAGAACTCAGCACCACCTGTTACGCGGATTTCAAATAACGCAGAGGAATGCGGCCAGTTCCCCTTGCTTATAAAAACAACAGAAGACTTTTTCTCCAACATAGCGCTTTATATTACTGTTCTGTTTTGAATAACGCAAGAAATTATTATTGCACATCAGAATAAGCTGATTATTTTGCAAGGCCTCAGTATCTGTTTCTCATCCCCTGTTAATTCCCGATAAAAACCTTTGTTTTTATAAAAACTTCTTATAACAATCATTCTCGGATCTACTTTGATTCTATGTCACATAAACGAAAAGCTGATTTTCCTAACTTGCCATTACTATGGATAATGGAGACTTAAAAATAACCCAGAGTAATAGAAACACTTCAGGCCTCCCAGCTGTTACAGATTTCTACCCAAAATGCACTTGATGAAAATCTAATTTATGCGCCTCTTGACTATGTTCTGCTATTTTGACACTCTTCACTAATTTTAAGCCAGAATTGCCCAGTGTTTTCTTTACCTGTTTGAGTAATCTCCTCGTTTGTTTCACCGCTGAGCGCAATGTTTTCGTTTCATGTTGAGCGGGGCAGAGCTCATGTGGTGGCATGCTTGCCTACATTCGATTCTGATTTGGGTTCTGATGGGGGACAATCAGCCCTTTCCTCGGGGGTTAAACGTATCCAGGTCTGAGCAGTTGACAGTCCATGTGCTAAGAGAAGGTTTGGTTTCATACTGCCTGAGATGTGCAGGACAGGAGGTTACTTCTGGCCTGGTGAAAGGGCTAATTCGAAAACCCAGGCTGTTTTGTGTCCAGGAGTTATTTTGGCATACGTGAGGAGGCTCTGGGGGTGGGGGGTGTTGGAAGGGAGTTGCCAACACCACAGATGGAGCGCAGGGCTGCCAAGGTTTGAGTGAGATAAACGAGGGCCAATCAGTCATACCCATAGCCGTGGGTGGCTGCTTAATCGGGCGGTTTCCATGGACAGCCCCCAGGGGTCCTTTTGACCGGTTAAGTGGACCTGCCTACTGTGGGTAGGTGGAGTGGGCCGCTGATTAAAGCTCTGTTAGGTCTGGTGACTGGCCTGTCTAACCCTCTGGAGACAATCTGTCACGGCTGGAGACCTGATCAAGCGAATCTCACCAGATTTATATTCAGCTCTATCAATGTATATGTCATGGAAGGACATTTTGATATAAGCCAGTGCTAAGCAACTAACTAAAAATAAAAACAATAATCAAAGAAGAAAGGAAGGTTCCAGATTCTGGTTTTCTGCATCCTGTATAAATTCTAGACGTTAAATGGCAGCCAGCTCCGCTGACTTATTCCCATCCGTTTGAATCTCACAATCGCAGTCAATCTCATAAAAAATGACACCTTTGAAAATCTAACCGCTAGTGTAAAAAACGTTCTTAGTTTTAACAGTTGACATCATGTGTCGATTGAGCATGTCAGACTCCCAGCGGCCTCATCGCTGGGCCACTCAACCGAGCTGCAAGCGAGCAGGTTTTCTGTCCCGTTTCCCGTAAACGGCGGGTTTTTCCTGTCCAATATGTGTGTGGCTCAGCTCTGATTCCCAGGGGAAGAAGCAACTCCCTTCTTCGGAAATCCATCACCCCTCGAAAAAATGAACTAAGAATTCCTGTACGGAGATGTAATTCCCTATAAGTTAAGACATGGGGATGCAAAAACAAGTCAACTGCTGGTATGAGACTTTACTTAACGATATGAAATCATTGAATAACATGGCCACATCTCATTTGACTATATGTCGTACTTGTGCAGCTATGTATGTAACATATAAAGGAATAAAGGAATGTTGAATAAGAGAACAGGACACACAGAAGTATTGATGTATTGATATACGTGGCAACATTTACTTCCCCTTCTTGAGTCAGTTCACAGCTGTTCATAGATACATTAAGGCTCGCATATTTATTGGTAAATTCATACAAATATATGCAGGGGTCCTTGCCTGACACTCCCTGGATCCATCCATCCATCCATCCATCCATCCATTTTCTACCCCTTATCCAGGTGTGGGTTGTGGGGGCAGCAGTGTGGTGCCCAGCCACCTCCAGCTCCTCCAGTGGAATACTCCGGTCCTCCCAGGCCATCTGAGAAACATAATCCCTCCAGTGTGTCTTGGGTCTGTCCCAGGTTCTCCTCTCTGGAAGCTCTGGAGGAGAGAAACGTTCCCCAAGGACAGTGTGGAGATCTGTGGGTGCTCTGCATCGGAGCGCTTTCTGCAGACTCGGGAAGAACCAGCAGAGAGTGTGAACTCAGCTTTGAGGTTACTTTGAAGGAATGAAAAATAGTCTTTGCACTTTTACAAGGAGAAATTTACCTTCATGCCTGCTCCAGCTACTCTGTGAGCATACTGATGAAATTAATTTTCCTTTAAGTGTCATTAACCCCTTTAAATGTTGCACAGGAAATATAATTACATTTTTACAGGATTAGTCACACTTTTAAGGTTCCTCTGCCTAGTGAGGACAGCGACGTCGTGGCCCTGGGACCAGTTTTATGTAGCTATGCATTTTTTTCCTTACCTGTGGCTGACTTGGTTTTTTAAACAGAATTTTCTAGAACTTTTTTCCTAAATGCTTTTAGGGGAATATGGTGGCTCACACCTTCCGGGTTGTGGCTTTGAATCTTGTTCTATGTGTGGGATTTTCATATTTTCACTTTTTTGTGTGTATTTCATCCGCCTTCTCTGTTTTCCCCCACAGATGTGCAGCGAGATGAATCTGCAAGTCTAAGTTGCCCGCTGTCTATGTGTCCTGCGGTGGACTGGCACCCCGTCCAGGGTGTACCCCGGCCTGGCGCCCTGGGGTGGACTGGCACCCCGTCCAGGGTGTACCCTGGCCTGACGCCCTGCGATGGACTGGAATCCTACTCCCCCTGTTATACTCCTGCTGCCTGGGATAGTCTCAAAGCCATCCCGTGAAAGCAGGTGGAGGATGGATGGATTGACTTCCGTTTGTTTCTGACTTATAAGGTTCACTGGCCTAGTGAGGATGGGGAAGCAGTTACCCTGGGGGTTGTTTTTTGTCCCTTGAAGCATAGCTATCACCAGTCGCACCCCCCCCCCCCCCTCGCCCTCTGTAGACTGCCATTGCAAATAGGGGGTGATTCAGTTCTCATGAGATGAGACATGGAACAGTTTGGATGTGAATTGCAAAAATATTCCCTATGTTCTGCATCACCCTCAGCTCCCATTTTCTCTAAGGAGACCTTCTCTTGCTGTATGATGATGAAGTACATTTGAAAACTTTCCCAGTGCAAGGTTCTGCACATTCTTTTATAGTGGAATGCTCCAAAGAAAAAAATTCAAGTCCAGGAGAAAACCAGAAAGGCCTTTTTTGAATTTTTCCTTTGCGCCAGTAGAGGACATGAAATGTTTCCTCAGAGCGTTCCGTCTCAGCTGATTAATGAAAAGCTGTCATCAAAGTCTCTCTTGCTCCATGTCTTTCGTAGGGTTTCCTGGGATTTAAAAAAAAAAAATCCAGTTCCAAGCCTTGGCAGACAGTCTTCCAGTTTGGAGGGAGGTGGCGTGGAGAGTGGCGTCACTCTTTAGAAGTGAAATATCCAGGAGTTATGGAGCCGCACCGCAGTGGTAAATAAGGCAGGTGGTGGAGGCTGCTGTTCTGTGTTATCGGAATGTAGTTTGTTACCAGACAGATGAATCCAAAGCAGAGTTTACAGTAGTATTTACTTTCTCACCTCCTGGGTCATAGTTTTGAAGTTGGTCCTGCAATTTGTGGATGAAGATATTAACTTCATTTAGCTGGGTGGGGGGGGGGGGGGGTTGTCGGTTCAGGGCAATTCCTGGGCACCTTGTTGGTGAGGCCACGTTTGGTCCATATTCTGGGAATATTCTATTATTAAATGTAGCAGTCGCTTTTCTCTTGTGACAGACACACATCTATGCTGCATCCTCACATTTTATTCTTGTACGGTAGGAGCCTGAAATTGCTGCTGGTCAGAAGAAGCCAAGAGACCAGCGAGAGGTTGGTTCAGATTGGACAAGAGCTGAAGTAGCAGGCAACAGGCAGATGTTCTTCACATCCACAGGGGTCACAAGGAGTTGTGAAGCAGCATAGAATCTGATCATTTATGTCCTAATGACGGCTATTCAAATTCAAGAAATCATTACTGCAATTAATTACTTAGGTTTATGATTCGGCACAGAAACATAAATGATTTTTTTGAGTAAAGTCTAAAAAAAAATCTTAATTTCGCCTCCATGCAGAAATATTTACTGCGTGGCTAAAGGTTAGACGTGGTTATTAGACATGCTGCATATATCTTACTGTTCAGGGGAGTTTCATGCTGAGCACCAAACATATCCTGCCACTTGAGTTGAGCGTGGCTGTTTCATCGAGTGCTGAAGTCTTTATTTAGGTCATACACAGTACAAGTCTAGAGCAACAACACCGCAAGAGAGGCAGACTTTGAAGTACATGTAAACAGGACATAGCTAAACAAAAGCAAATGTGCAACGGCTAGCGACAGGCTAATGCTAATCAGCGGCACAATCGCTGCCCTCATCAAATGTAGCTCTGTGGCTAATGGGCCCTTATGAGAAGATGAGACGCAGTGTTATTCCCGTCGGAAATGTTTCTCGGGTTACTGGGAGGACCTGCGGCGCGTAAAACCCACTTAGTCGCAGTTCTCGGACACCAGAAGCAGCAGGACTGGCTCAGGGGACAGGAACTTTGTGAAGATGACAGCGGCCTGTGGTTTAGCCAAAGGAAAGAGCCAGTGTTCTGCTTTTCCCAGCAACACGCTGGCTGCAGGCAGGCCGAGGACGGGGTCAGGGAGAGGTACTGGGAAAGCCGGCGCAGGGAACTGGGAAAGAGTGAGGAAGGAGGTATGGGAGCCTCCTTATGGACTGGGCGAGGGGACAGGGCTGTTTGTGTTTATACGTGTGTGGGCAGGCGGGGGCGGGTGGGGGCACTGGCTGGGCTGTGCCATCGCACGCTGGGGTTCCACAGTCTGCCTGTAAAAGTGATCCCAGGAGTTCAGCCAGAGTTCATACAGGAAACGTGTCTGACCCATGCTGACAGATACACACGCACACACCCACGCACACGCAAACATGCGTACACACAAATGCACATGTGCCGTATCTCTATCCCCCATTCATTTCTATGGGCGTAACCCTAATCTCAACATTGACACCCTAACCCAGCCCTAACCTTAACCGTAAGTAACCAAACAAAAGACTTTTGGCCTTTTTAGTTTATTCTACTGCAGTCACAGATTTTTTAAACTGAGTTTCACCTTGTGGGCACAAAAAGGTCAAAATAGCTGATTTTTATCACATTGTGGGGACATTTGTTTCTTTTAATATAATATGTACATGCTCATGCAAACACACACACACGCACAAACATGCCTTTCCTCGTCTCTCGCACACAAGGTCTTATTCCCAAACAACAATTAGAAATGTTATTTTGGAAAACAAGGAACGTTAAGGAAAGGACTGGGATGCATTGCTAAGTGCGATGTAACGCGATCCTGGCTCTCAGCACTCCGGCGACCTCCACGACTTTGCGAACGGCCAGCTGTCATTTTTCCGACCTGTTTATCACCCAGCAATCATGGTCATTTTGTTGTTTTTAGTCCCTCGATTTGGGTCCTAAAGGCTGAGATTAAGGCTGATGTTTCTCAGACCTGTTCTTGGGTGATTTATTTTTTTTTTCCTTCCAGCTGTCAGTCAGACTTTCCGAGGGGGCGTCGGCCAGTGCGTGCAGGCGGCGCACACTGACGGTCCCGTGTCAAGGGCGCTCATGCTCAGGCATGTAAACAGACACGGGCAGGCCAAGCAGAGCGGCACAGGAGGCGCGGAGAGGATGGGAGGGGACACGGGATCCCGCTCAGCCCCAAAGCTCCACTGCCCTGTCGATGAACTCCCCCCCCCCCCCCACCACTGCTGCCCCCGCTCCAGGCCAGGCAAGCATCCAGGGCCAGCTCACTTACACCCCCATGACAAGTGAGAGAAAAGATGGAGGGAGCCGGCGGAGGAGGGGCAGAAATAGCCATCAGGAACGATTCTAACACTTTGGCAGCAGCGTGTGTCAATAGCTGGAGGGTCCCTGCGGAAGCGGGAATGCCGTGTGGCCGGACCGGGAATGCCGTGTGGCCGGACCGGGAATGCCGTGTGGCCGGCCCGGGAATGCCGAGTGGCCGGACCGGGAATGCCGTGTGGCCGGCCCGGGAATGCCGTGTGGCCGGCCCGGGAATTCCATGGAGCCGGACTTATGCCTGATAGCAACTGGGTAGTAAAACCAGCACAGAACAGTGATGTCTGTCCCCTGAAAGATGGTCAGATGAGCTCTCCCAGTACGTAGAGGGATCAAACCAGGGCAGGAAGAGGTGTCCAGTCTTAGGATGCAGACATGCAAGGAACAGTGCAGCCGACCAACACATCAAACATGTAGCCAATATGGCAAGTCGATATAATAACATATATATGTTCTGTCTTCATATATCAAATTTGTCTTGATTTAAAATTGTGCACTCAGTAATCTGCTTGTGTTGGCATTTATTAAGTCATATATATGTATAGTTTGTGAATGATATAAAAAATATATAGTTAAAATATAAAAATGTGGGATATATATTTTGGTGACACAGCACGCCGACACCGGCTGAGCGAGGAGGTGGCTGGGTCTTGGCTTCTCACTGCCGTCACTGACGGCCGGCTGGCTCCGCTCCAGGCCCTCCCTCTCGCCTGACCTGGAGTTGAACCTCATTAACCGGGACACAGAGAAGCGTGGGGGGGTTGGGGGTTTGAGGACGGAAGGATATTTTGGTCTCCTTTCACAGTGACCTGCAGTACTGCCCGATAAGGCGGCAAAACTTAAAGAGTGAGCAAAACGCCTGATAACAAAGGGCTATTCTTATCCTGCGAGCAGATGCGGGACACGGCGCAGGATACGGCGCAGGATATGGCGCATGCTCCTTTGCATGGTTTGCAGGCCACGGCACAAAAAGGGCCTCGAGCTTGCCGGATTAAAAAGACGCTTTATCACGTGTTTTCATTGCCGTTGGCGGCTCGACCTGTTTCTCCTCCCGTGACTATTGTATGCCGTGGATATTTGCAGAAGGAGCTTGCGTTAAGCTCTTCGCTCAAGGGTTCATCAACAGGCCGCTCCTGGGAGCGATCACGGGACCCCTTCCTTAACCGTTAAGCCACCAGCTGACTTGCGTCTGATTTTGGGCCTACTGACATGCAACACGCCATTTTGCTCAATTCCAGTGCGTCTGCAGCCCCTGGTTTCTGGCTGCGTCATTGTTTACAGACGTGGGCAGTTGGGCGCGAGCGGGGGATTGGAGGTTGGTAAGCGGTGTCCTCGACGGCAGTGTAATTTGCAAAGAATATGGCTGCTTTCTATCCGCGCTTCAGGCAAACGCTATTAAAAGCAGCAACTGCGTCATTTCTGAAAACAAGCGCACTGCACATGCTTCTCTTTAAACAATCAGCTTTATGCAAATTAGGTTGTATTAAAGAATAAAAAGCTTTCTTGTCAAGACCCCGTGACAGCGAGCGGATCCGAAACGTACGGAGACCTCAAGGCTCGCCAGTCGCAAGTAAGTAGAAAGAAAGGAGAACAGAGGAGCTGACAGAGGACAACATTCTGTCACCAGGTCTGTCGAGCCCCCCTGGCCCCTGGGTGCCCCCTCCTCGTCTCGCCAAAGCCCGCCCTGGGCAGACGGCACGCTCCGTCCGCCTTGCGCCGCTGGCTCCGACTGGCCGGCGCCGGAGCCCCTCCTCGCCCCCGGTCACGAGCGAGGTCCCGGAAAGCCCGGAACAGTCCGGCCTTTGTGGGCCGGCTGGAGAGGCCGGCAGGGCCGTGATTAAATGACCGCAGCCTCAGATTCAAGCCAGATGTAGGAATTCCAGCATGCCGTTCTCTGCCGCCGCTGCCAGGAGAGAGAGAGAGGGATTAGGGGGGAGGTGTGGTTAAAAACTGCTCCTGCTCAACCACACAGGCCCTTTGTTTCACTGTTACCCTGAAGGTGGAGGAAGGGGGCGAGGGGGGGGCGGCTATCTTGGTCTCTGCAAGCCCCGAGGTGACAGATGTATAGTCATTAAGGAGACCATCAAGGAGAACAGGCAGCGCAGAGGACGCCCCTGTCATACACGGTCCAAGGACCCGATGCTGGCTTCCAACCGTGGCAGCAGGCCTGATCTAGGAAGCAGACGTCAATTAGCCAACTCCCTAACCTTACTCTGACTCAATAAATCTCCATTAAAACTCTGCACTTGTGACTCTCCTAAGCCATTTTGACTAAATGAAAATTCACAAAATGTATCCGCCTGGAAAAGTCATGCTAACCAATGCTGGGGAAATAGTCTACGCGACTTCATTTTTTCCATTTTTTTTTACCAGTTATACCAGTCTCTTCATTTTTCTATTTTATTTTTTTAGTTCCCCCACTCACTGCAAAATTTGGCTAAGATTCACCCAGCACCCAAGCGAGCTGAGGTGGGTTTGGAAAAACACGCAGACACGCAATCCATCAACCTCTCCTGCTCCGAGGAGAAATCAAAGTGCAGGCCAGCTTCTGAAGCTGTTTCACACGGAGACCAAAGGGGACAAATTGCTGAGTGAGGATTTTTCTCCCCCCTCCCACTTACGCCTTTGATTTATGAGCAGATATGGGTTTCATTTCAGCTGTCTCACTTTTATTAGGCTTTATCTACAAAGGGCCGCAAGTTCGTTAGCGATGTGACACGTGTCCTGAGCTCGTGCTAAACCTGTTCCATATGAAAGGTGGCCACGGCAGAGCCGCACGTCACCACCTGCGTGGTGGAGCACGTTGCCGATGGTCCTGCTACCTCACCTGAAGACTGTCAACCAATAGCTGCTTGTTCTTGTTGCCTGGGTGACCAGGGTCTGTGACACAATGACCCGGTCGGTATCTCGCACAAACTAAGGTCACACTGAAAACATCTCGGAACGTTTTAGGAAGAATGCACGAGGCAGTGCACGGTGTCATGTTCTTCTAGACAGTCAGGGGATTCTCTTCGGTCTATATCAGTTTTCAAGAGCACAATTTTTTGGGGGGGGGGGTTGACCGGTTGGACAACCAATAACACTCCCTTGGTTTTCTAGCCACTTGGTGGTGGGTTTCTGGAATCTTAGTTGCAGAACACTCCTGGCTGCCATGGACATGCCGTGGTGCACTGCATTTATTTACTTTTGGGTGTATCTGGGGGCTGTGTGCTGGCTGTCAGATGTAGGGAGGTGCAGAGGTCACAGGGTCCCCAGGAGGGGGCCAAGATTTGAAAGAGGTTTCTTGTTGTCCCACGTCAGCCAGGGCATGATGTAGGCCTGGGCAACTCATTGTACCACTCTGATGAAGGCTGCTTGTGTTGGCCGTTGTCGGCCTATAAATCAAGGCTAAATTACATGGCACCCACCCCGGCCCACCCTGCATTCGTCCTCCCGGTCTACCAGCAAATGCATTCTGCTATGCGCTTGGCTAACAAGATGCCTATCCCTGTGTTTTCATCCACAAGCTTCAGCGTCTTAGCCAGAGTGGTCGAGTGCAAAGGCAAGAGTCTGAGCCGACGGCCACCGCCCCGTCCGGCAGCCATCCGTCTTGCTCCTGCTGACCCCTGGATGCCGTCTAATCTTTGAGGGATGGCCAGCATAAATCTGACGCCTTTTCAACGGCTGTTAAGTTCCCTGAGTTATTTGGCCCACAGGGTCAAGAGAGCTATTAGACACCACGGAGATCTTCTGGACCTCATGCGGAGATGGAGCTGCAGGCGAAGGTGGTGCATGACGTTTCCGGTGCATTCGTAGAGGAAAAGCGAGCCCTTATGAGGGAAGGGGCGGGACTTCCTTTGGAAGGCCTTAGGGGCGTGGTCAGGGTGATGCATGCAGTCACATGACCATGTGCGCTGGACCGTATGTCCCCAGCAGCTGAGTGCTCAACCTGAAGGAGCTCATTTGTCACCTTGTGGGCTAATTAATCCAGCCAGAGGGACCCCCTGTGTCTGTGGGCGACCTTTGACCCCTGAGGTGTGGAACAGGCAATTACTCTTTTAGGCTTCTGTGCACACAGTCTGCCGCCGTGTTCCTGGGCACATTGAGTGTGTGTGTCAGTTTGGGCAACAAAACTAGGCATGTGTTCCCGCACCCACGCCAGCAGGTGGACGGCCCCGGTCGTTTCCCAGCATGCTTGGATATCCTGCCCTTTCATTCCATGTTGACGGCTGTGTGTTCTGTGTGGGATCCTGGGTACACTTGCCTGCAAATGCACATCACAGCACCCAGAAATACTAGCTAATATACTTTCTGTTTCTTTGCACTTTATTAGCGTAAAAAAGTTAAAAATGAAAAAACAGACCTTTGAAACGCATCAGTTGATTGAGGACACTTCGGTGGTTGAGAGCTATGGGAAATCAGCAGCTCTCACAGTGATTTAAAAATATAATTCAAAACTGAAACCGTGACGGAAAGGGCCCTGGTTCGGATTCCAGTCGGCCACCAGCTGCCGGACCTTGGAGGAAGGCGGTTGCTTTGTAGAAACAAAAAATCCAGCTGTCCAAATAGCCAAAAGTGAACAATTTCAGGCTACGTGGCCTCCTAAAAACGCAATAAAAAATAATTAGTCAAACTGCCGCCATTAGCATCACCAGGCAGTGTGACTCTCCACCTTCTGTTGACCTTTGAAGGCTCCCTGAAGCTGACCTTCTCCCCAACTTTGCCCGCTGGTGTCTCTGGACAACCTTATGAGTTAATCAACAGATGGAGCAAACGCTGGCCCAGGTAAGCTCAAATCAAACAGTTTCAGAGTAATACCCTGCATTAATTTTTGTCATTTTGCATCAGGTATTGTCACTTTTGTGTCTACTCAGTTTCTGTTGATCATATTAAGCTGTACTTATTTAAACTTTTCTCTGGCATCAAAGTCACGTGGTAACAGAATCAAATCTGTGTGCAAATCTCTGCTACCAGGATTGGATAAATAATGCAACACAGTGAATATGGCTGACCAGCCCCCTGTCAAATGAGGATATTCTGGGAAAATTCCAGCTTTCCTACTCACTGTAATTCTTGGCACTGTATATCATGATTGTAACTGTAATTTTATAATCAGTAGTTATGCCCACAACTTTTTTTTTTTAACATCAGTTGTTCCAAAAATATGCATTTGTGGAATATGTAATGCAATCATTACCCCAAATGCCATAGTTCTAAGTATTGTCCACATTAAGTAGGAGTGACTGTGTTGAGAGACCTCACTTCTTTTTTCAGACACAGTTGCGGTTCATTTTCGGTGCTGTGTGTACAATCTGCATCTTCTTTCGTGACTAAGCGGCGTGATGGGCTGATTCAGCCTTTATGACGGTTTAGTTACCCTCTTGTGGGCCGTTGTCTGGCACCAGGTCCGCTACGGCACTTTGCAGTGTGCAGCTCACACCTGACGTAGCTTTTTGCATCGGTAAGTCCCCTGTAGTTCCGTATTTACACGTGATGTTCCGTGCAGGTGCTGTTAGTGCCCTGAGCCGCAAGCTACGATGTAGCACAGGGGGACAGTAGCTGGATTCGTTCACCTTGTTAGGAGCTGATTGGACCCAGGTGAGGACAGTTTCTGTAAGGGGGAGGCCTCTCATGATCATTTCATTTCTACGTTAATGCAGGTAATTCAGGCGCTCTAGCCAACTGCCTGTTCTGCGTGTAACTAAACCTCTGCATGTTTCATTCTGCTCGTATACAATTAGATTTACAATAATCTGACATATGTGGTTTTTATTTTTTAATATATTTTAAATTTAGTGCAGTTGTTGTTTATGCATGATATATATTTTTCTCATGACTTTGTTTGGGCCCCTAACACCCCTGTAGGTTGCATAAGTCTGGATCCAGCACTGGTTACGATGGTGTCACAGACCCGCACTATGTTTTTCGGGGCTCGTCCTGGAGCTGGCGGCTGCTTTGCCACCCCTTCTGCCCCCCCCCCCCCCCCACAAGTGTCAAGCGTGTTGCTGTTCAGCGCGGTCGCTTGACCTGCTAGGAAGTAGCCGTGCTGTAAATCACCGCTCCGCTCACCATGCTGGCCCTCGTCTTGCAGCATGGCATCGCCCCCCCCCCCCCCCCCCCCACTCCCCCCAGCCGTTTTCAGGGCCGGTGGGTTTTAAGAACCATGAAGCTCACCCCGAGGTCAGCATTGCTCATGGCCCCCACATTTCCTGACTTCTCACTCTGCCCTTCACACCCCCTCAGTCTTGTAGGGGGGCTTTTTCATGAAATTAGACTCGCTTGTGTTGCACTAGCTCAACCGAATCATGACAGTATGTGGGGTATTTCAGGACGTAAAAGGCTGCAAAAGATCAATATTGACCGGTTTGTAGAAAACAAGATTTAATGTGATTTTTAAACCGGCTTTAGTGATTTTAGAGCTCATCGGTCACAGCGACCAAGAAATGCTTCTGAGTGACCGAGTAACCAATTTTCAGCATTCAATTTTTCTTCAATTTGAAGAAAAACCCTGTAAATTTCCACCCAAAAGTACTATAACTTATTTAGAAGTGTCAAGGCAGTGTGGAACACGGTCAGCCGCTCCTGCTGTCGATGGCATCTAGGCACTTTCGGAGTTCCTTCTCCACAAGTTGCCGCGGTCTTCTCCCTTGTGATCCGCACCGTTGTCGTGCCCGTCCCGATCTGCCCTGCTGATATGTCGTTCCAGACACAACCGTTGATCAAAAAAACAAGCGACACCAGGGGGAAATGCGTGTCACTGTGGTTACCGCACGCTCAGACACAGAGCACGACCTGTTCTTTTAATATAACTGGCGCAGCCTTATCATTTGCATTTGAGTTATATATAGACACGTTCTTTTGACCGCAGAGCATCGTGTCAATCACGTTGGCTGCTTCCTTCTGGCTTCCTGCAGCCAGATCTTCACTCAGAGCTTCCTCGTCCACAGGGGGTGTGTCGGAACCTGAGTCCTGTCGCCCGTGACAGAGCTTTTCCTGTACAGAGTCACTAACATTTGCGAGAGTCCCCTTAAAACATGAGTGACCTTACTGTGGTAGAAGTGTAGATGTTTGGGAGCAGATTTTAACAAGGACAAACAGGGGAAAGGCACTTAATGAATCACAGTTTGGTGTAGCTGCTCCCTTAATGCCCCCCCCCCCCCCCCCCCGAGTGAGATGGGAGCTAGAGGTTTTTTTTATGCTATGAAAGTGCAGACACAAGATTCAAAATAATGGATCCAGAACAGACTCCTTTCAGAATCAGCCAGTAAATGACTTAGATACACTACAGATGTATTGCGATGGGGTTACGTTCCGATAAATACACTCACCTAAAGGATTATTAGGAACACCATACTAATACAGTGTTTGACCCCCTTTTGCCTTCAGAACTGCCTTAATTCTACGTGGCATTGATTCAACAAGGTGCTGAAAGCATTCTTTAGAAATGTTGGCCCATATTGATAGGATAGCATCTTGCAGTTGATGGAGATTTGTGGGATGCACATCCAGGGCACGAAGCTCCCGTTCCACCACATCCCAAAGATGCTCTATTGGGTTGAGATCTGGTGACTGTGGGGGCCATTGTAGTACAGTGAACTCATTGTCATGTTCAAGAAACCAATTTGAAATGATTTGAGCTTTGTGACATGGTGCATTATCCTGCTGGAAGTAGCCATCAGAGGATGGGTACATGGTGGTCATAAAGGGATGGACATGGTCAGAAACAATGCTCAAGTAGGCCGTGGCATTTAAACAATGCCCAATTGGCACTAAGGGGCCTAAAGTGTGCCAAGAAAACATCCCCCACACCATTACACCACCACCACCAGCCTGCACAGTGGTAACAAGGCATGATGGATCCATGTTCTCATTCTGTTTACGCCAAATTCTGACTCTACCATTTGAATGTCTCAACAGAAATCGAGACTCATCAGAGCAGGCAACATTTTTCCATTCTTCAACTGTCCAATTTTGGTGAGCTTGTGCAAATTGTAGCCTCTTTTTCCTATTTGTAGTGGAGATGAGTGGTACCCGGTGGGGTCTTCTGCTGTTGTAGCCCATCCGCCTGAAGGTTGTGTGTGTTGTGGCTTCACAAATGCTTTGCTGCATACCTCGGTTGTGACGAGTGGTTATTTCAGTCAAAGTTGCTCTTCTATCAGCTTGAATCAGTCGGCCCATTCTCCTCTGACCTCTAGCATCAACAAGGCATTTTCGCCCACAGGACTGCCACATACTGGATGTTTTTCCCTTTGCACACCATTCTTTGTAAACCCTAGAAATGGTTCTGTGTGAAAATCCCAGTAACTGAGCAGATTGTGAAATACTCAGACCGGCCCGTCTGGCACCAACAACCATGCCACGCTCAAAATTGCTTAAATCACCTTTCTTTCCCATTCTGACATTCAGTTTGGAGTTCAGGAGATTGTCTTGACCAGGACCACACCCCTAAATGCATTGAAGCAACTGCCATGTGATTGGTTGATTAGATAATTGCATTAATGAGAAATTGAACAGGTGTTCCTAATAATCCTTTAGGTGAGTGTATATCGTAATGTGAAAATATCGTTATGCGAAAATTCATTTTAATACAGTACACCTAACCTGATAAACATCATAGCCTAGCCTAGCCGACCATAAACATGCTTAGAACACTTACATAAACCTACAGTTGGCAAAATGATTAACACAAAGCCTATCTGATAATAAAGTGTTGAATATCTCATGTAATTTATTGAATAATCACACCCATCGTAAAGAAATATTGTGACAGGGACCATCGTAAGCTGGGTCTGTACCTTCACCTTCTGCCCATGACATTGTTTCAATGCTGCAGAACAGCTTATCTGTTGGATGTTAATGCTTCCTGAATCAATGTGAAATAGGCATGAACCAGCTGTGGGACTGGGGCCCATGTTCCAGGCCTGCTTGGGTGTCATGAAAGTTTCTGGACCAGTGCTGAGGGGTGGGAGGTGACTGCATTATCTGGGCTTACAATGGCTCTTCTGTGGTCCTTCCAGAAGCTGAGGGGACCTCCTTGCCGATAAAGAATCCTGGTGGGCTTCGTGTTGTATTTCTTGCTATCGCTTTTTCGTTTTTTTACCCTGGGAGGTTTGATATGCAGTTTTAATCCTTGTCTTCCTGGTTGACCTTGTCCAGGATCCTCACTTTCCTCACTGAAGATAGCAGGGGGATGGAAAGTAATCCCCAATCTTCTGGATCTACCCCAGAATATTGTGGCCCAACAGGTCCTTCACTGGACACCCCAAGAAGGCCCAGCAAGAAGAAGGTTGTGGAGCTGCAGTAGCCCACAGCCACCTGAGAACGGAGATGATAGGCACTCCATGGTCTCCCTGCAGATCCGAGATGTAAAAGGTTTAAAGATTTGGGGCAGGGCTACACAGAGAGACATGCCTGTCCTTCTGCCCACAGTGCCTTCATTTCCATCAGAAAATGAGGCCAAGCCATTTATGGCTTTAGCAGACGTCCGAGTGACTCTTGTTTGATGTCAAGCCAGATAATTCTCCATCCCCCACCAAAAAATTTTATCAATCTGTAACAGAAACAGGCTAAATAGCATAAGCATACAATGAGGTGTTGAGCACAAGCAGAGCCGACTCCATCCCTTGAGTCTTAACGACCTCGTTCTTCTTGTAGTTTATGATTTGGTTGTGGAAAAAAAAGCAATGGGGCTGTCAATGCTTCTTACATTTTACTGACACACAAATTGCCTACGTTTCCCATGGGGCCTTGGGCCGCCTGCTCAGACTGGATAGGGTTATCTCTGCGGTTGATGTGACGGTGTGACAGGCAGTGAGTTACCATGGGGAAAATACAGCTTGCAACATCCTCCCCCCCAAGGGTCCTGCTTTCCACCTGTGCCTCTGGCCTGTGCAGCAGTCTGTCTCCCGGGATGGGGGGGGAGCAGGGTTCATGGCACGGTGAGCTGTCTATCTAACCCCCCTCCGCCCCTCAGGCCCCCAGTTTATCCACTTATTTGGCTAACCCTGCCCTGAACTCGCACAGTCTCAGCCTCCCTGCACCCGCTCCCCCCTTTCCAGTGCACATGCACTTGGGTCCCCACCAGCTCCCAAGGCCCAAGACAGCCCCCCCACCCTCGAGGAGGCCTCTGTGCTCGGGTCCATGACACATTTT
This sequence comes from Paramormyrops kingsleyae, assembly GCF_048594095.1. Taxonomy (NCBI): domain Eukaryota; kingdom Metazoa; phylum Chordata; class Actinopteri; order Osteoglossiformes; family Mormyridae; genus Paramormyrops; species Paramormyrops kingsleyae. Next base: position 9,233,364 of record NC_132804.1, read on the forward strand.
CCGTTTCGCAACGGAGCTCTCTCGGATTAAGCTAGAGCCTCAGAAGGAGGTTACTTTTCCAAGTACCTCCCCCCACTGAAGTTAAAACGGATAAGTACATCCAAAGTTTAAAGTTTCGACATATTCCCTTGTTTCCCCTTCCCCCACCCCCCAGTCCCACAGAGGGGTCACCTGCTGGGTCACATTGCTGTCCTCGCTCAAAGGGTGAACATTGGTGGACACCAGGATTTACAGTTTGCTGACGTTCCAGAGCTCCTTGCCAACGTGTCCTAGTCCTACATCTATGTGCCAGTTGTCCACGTTTGTCTCGAGGAACTTCTGCACCTGCTCATATGTGGAACGCAACCCCAAGTCTTCTTTGATCAAGCTTCGTCAGACATCCAGCGCATCCAGCGAGTCTGCAGATCATTCAAAACCAACATCCTTGTCGTCCATGTACTTGAAGATCTTCCCGGAGAGTCATCACGGCCGTTTTCGAAATGCATGAATCACATGCGATCAGCAAAGCTGTTCTGCGCTGTTTATTTACATCCCAAAAAAAGAAAAGGAAAAATCTGTTCAGGGTGTTGCAAAGAACTGGAATATCTACGCCAAAACATTCGCTTTGAAAAAATCACAGGCCTACGGGGAATGTGCTGGACACTTTTAGGGTTTTTTTAGATTTGAGAGCTTAAAGGGGAAGCACAAAGCTGTGATTTACCGCCGCTGGTTCGCCGGAGGACAAGGCCTGCCGCATTTTCCGGCAAACAAATGCTGACTTTCCTGTCCATTGCCCCCATTACCCCCTTTGCCGTTTTTATGACTTCATTGGCAGGAGGCTCCCCGCGTTTCTCCCTCGCTTCCTGCCTTTGAAGATAACACATCTTCAGCTTAATAAGGTCACCTTTTGGTGTTAGGCCGCTGAGGTGCAGGCCTGGCCCCAAAAGAATGCTAACAGCCTTTAAAGCAGCTAATGTTAAACAGGCATCCTTCCCCGTCTTTGCCTTATTTTCAGCCCGAGTAACAGTGGTGATTGATCTTACGGACGGCTGTTTTACACAGCAAGAAAAAAGTCAAGTCAATGAAATCTATTTCCTTTTCTTCAATCACGTTTCATACTTAAATACAAATCTCTTAGTCATTGTAAAATTCTCCCAATCCTATCAAAGTCTAAGTGTCACACATGTGAGACCATCTCTTACTTATTTCATTTATCATAATACTGCTGTTGTGTTTCCTGCCTTATTCCAACAAGCAGTACCAATTTTCAGTGTTAAATGACTAAACTGGGGTCATGGTGACCCAAAACTGCGGGGCGCGCAGATCTGAAGGCTGGGTGCTCTCTGGATGGGATGCCAAGCCGTTCTCTGCATGTTTTCGAGTGCCTCTAAAAATGCTTTCATTATCATACCCTAAGTGACATAGACACATACAATGCACCTCAGTAAACAAATTTTATTGAGTCAAATCATAGATTACAGGACAGGCATGTCACAGAACAAATCTTAATGTTTCCCTCAATACCATAATAAACCCCTGCTTTTAAAAAAGCCCTCTTCTGCAATGTTTACAGGACTGTCATTTTTCCCCCTGCTGCCCGTGTCTGACCCACATTCGCCCTGGTTGGCCAGTTTGATGAGTGGGGGAGAGAGACAATCCCTGCTTTGTCTCTGAAATCAAGGTGCTGAACGTCTTTTTCTTTAAGTTTCAGGAACGCTTAGAGAACACCGGAGAAGGTGACAGGAGAACTGGCTGCAGACATAACGGAATAATGGAACTCTAAACTACACGCAAATGGTGGTCGGAGACTCCGTCGGCAGAAGAATTGACATCAGGGTGGGGACGTGACGGGGGGGGGGGCAAAGTGAACTGGGTAAACCCCCACCGTTTCCCCTAGACTGGCGCCAGTGGAGCCGTTAGACATCCCCCCCAACGGCTTCCAGCATCTCTCAGGCACCCCAGCCAACCAACTCCTGCTTTGACCCCACAGTCTGGAAGAGAGGCTGCTGGAAGAGAGTCTGTTGCACTTGGCAAGGTCCCGACTGTCCGTTCTTCTCTGCAGTCATCCCAGGAATGCACGTGTGTGGGGGGGGGGGGCTTCTTAAAACTACAATTACCTCAGCAGTTTGGGATTGATGAGAAGCTAAAATGATATTTTAAAATAATATATTTCAAAGATTTAAGGAAGCAAATACATTTGAAATTCTGAACCAGTCTTTTGTGCTCTGAACAGGCCTAACTTCTGTGGACTAAATCCGTTTTCCGACCCGCCTCCCACAGCTGGCCCGTCTGCTGAACACTTGCCCCTTTATTTTCCAGGATCTGCACATGCTCACAAGCCATCAAGGTCAAGCTGGCGGAAAGAAGCGATCAAGACGTGGACATCTATAGGTCGGTCACCCAAATTTGCTTAACATTGCAGTGACGGTCTAAGCCACTGCCGACCAGGACACCTTGGCTGAAGACGCGTCCACTGGCCATCCCTGTCCATCTCAAAGTCATAAGGATTCTTATGGGATCCCGGGCTTTTCTCCAGTGTCCCTGTCTTCACAGCCCCCGCGTTTCTGGACATTTCCATGCTATGTCCGTCCTTTGAAGGTGTTCATGCAGGAATAGGTACCAGAGAACTTGTAAATTTCCTCAAGTGCATGTTGTGGCATGAAGCTGTTGAAAAGGGGCAAACGGGAAGAACAAATTAATCTAGATCATTCTGAATTTTGTACTTTGGATTTGGTCCTTAATATGGTTCATTCCACTTGGTTACCTTTTCAGAAGAACAAGCATGCGCATGGTCCAGGGCAGGTAGACAAAGGCAGTGTTGGTCCTCATGGCATCCACTGTCCTCTGTGCCACCATCTCTGGCTTCAGAGGAGGGAACAACTGGGGAAAGCTGCATGAAGACAAGACCATCATAGGTCAGAGGTCACCTCCTTGGGATATTCATAAAGCTAAGTGTGCCACAGATTAACAAATCAAATCTAAAAAATTCTTTGAGGTACAGTTGGGTCCAGTCTCAAGTTGTTACACATTTTATCCTCTGTGTCCTGTACTCTGTCTCTAGATGCCGTAAAAACAGATGTGAACCATAGCTCACCAATAGCTTTTCTGAGATGCCTCATCTGTAAACTTAGGCCTATGTCCTCACAAATCACGTCTACTGTGAATGCAAACCCAATTCCTTCCATTCATTTAAGGTTCCCGATCCAATGCTTAGCCCATGCCCCAATCTACATTTTTGTTTTGTTTCACCATCAACCTCATTTTACATGTGAGCTATTTATAAGGCTCTTGATCACCTGGATCTGGAATGCACTAGGCTTGGCTAAGGACTGAGTTCATAACCACAGATCTACATTTGACTTGTTGGCTGTGGTTTGCTTCCGCTTCAGCTGACATTACAATGCAAAATGGAACTTATACCAAGAAAAAGTAAACAGAATCTTACCGCACTCTCATGCCTTGGAACATCTCCGTGTTGGTATGGAAGGGTAGAACAGTGGTGCAGGCCACGCCTGGACAGTCAAGCAGGCCCAACGTAAGGCTCTCCATGAAGGCCAGTGATGAGGCCTTGGAGGTGCAGTAGTCAATGGCCCCAGGAATGGAGGAGAGCGAGAGGATGGAGTTTATACAGACCACATGGCCTCTACGGAGCTCCAGCATCCGGGGCAGGAAGGCCTTCGTAGTCTGAGGATGAAGAGATTGTTGAGATAAGAGCTCCTGTACCCACAATGCCCTTCCGCCCAGAGATGGGGACCACGCCTTCAGTACAGGGAAACCCAGGTCCATCAAAGGCTTTCATTTCTTTGAAAAATGCCTCCTCTAAGCATTCAGCTCAAAGGTGGACGTTTGATCTGGTGTGAAATGCTGTAAGGCTGGGTCTCACACATATAAAAACTACAACCAGCTCTCAAGATTTTCCACATGCCTACGCGTTAAAGTCATAGTCTGGCATCGCCCCCCCCCCCCTCCACCCGCCCCCACCATCTCCTCGTATTCCCACTAAATAACGCTGAGAAAACTACAACGGCCTCAATGACCATCTGGTCACGGCGGTTAACGAAGGAAACCACTTCTTTCCATATGCGAGGCATGTCAACTCAACACGTTACCTCGCTCTCTGCCGAAAAGCAGGCCCGTTACAATGAAACGGTTTGTTTGAGAGTATGAGCTGGTTCCATCCATTTTTAAAATCTGGAATACTGTTCTGTGCTGACAACTTCTGTCTTGGCCCAAACATGCATCTCACTCATGGGAGAAATGTGATGTGATTAATTAGTGGGGCTGAGCCAACGGAATAGTTATGTAATCATAAACAGATTTATGTGACGGCAAAGACCTCGTGTGGAAACACGTCCACCTCGTGCCCAGGGAGCGAAACCAGCAGATCTGTGACTGAAGAGAAACGTACCCAGAACTGTCCCAGCGTGTTGATGTGCTGAGACTTTAACAGGGCGTCGTCGTCACTGTCAATTAAACTTTTCCCATGAACCACTGCTGCGTTATTCACCAGGATAGTAATGTCCCCAACCTGGAAAATTCAGTAAAACACTTGATACAATTTTTCCAAAGAGATTAAGCAGTTTGTTTCAGTCCTTTAAAATAATATTTTGTTGCTAGTGGTGATGATATGTTTCTTTTTCCAATTTTATTAAGGTACATCTAAGACGTAGGAGTTAAGTCAGTTTGTCATAATTTGTTTCCACAGAAGTTTTCTCATGTTAAAATGGTTATGATTTTTTGCCATAATACTCAGATTCACCATGGACACTGTGATCTCCATACAAATACGATTACTGTCTGTTCATTCCCTAGAGTTACAATCTGGAAATGACCTTAATTTGGAACTGGAATCCATGCACGGCAACAGTGCATACCCAGTAAACGACTGTACCATCCACAATGTTGAAACAGCACAACAAATATATTTGAGATTTATTCTCAAACAGTCAGTCATGCTTGATTGTACTGAGGAGATAACTTTACTTTGGTCATTTTGATGAGAATTAAAGTCATAGATAACGCAAACAATTAACGTGCTAGGTAAACCAGTGCAATGGGCTGGTATGAACACTAGTAGATAGAAGATTCCAGAAGCCTTACCTTCTCCCGCACCACCATGGCCTGTCTGTACACCTCCTCCCTGTTGGCCACATCGCACACAAAGTAGTGACACTCTGAACCCCCCAGGGTGACCTCCTCGCAGGTCTCCTTCAGGCACTTCTCAGTGCGCCCCCACAGGATCACCTGGTGGGGTGGGGGGGGGGGGGGGGGGGAGGGCAAGGGTCAGAGCACTTCATCAGAGACCATGATCAGTATGGCAAGCAGAAAATTTAGGTATGGCAGCTCAATTTACACATCTGACCACGGATGGACGCTGAGAGGAGATACAGAAGGACGGGGAGAACATTCTGCACGTTTAACTTCCTAACTTTTTTATCCGCGTTAGCAGTGGTTTGGAGCACTTGAGGGTGACTTTACAGTTATGTGAGAAGCGAAAACAAATGCTAAATTTAAGCCAATTTGCCTTCCATGGGTATGGATATGTGGCAGTGCTGTTAAATGCACATCACATTCATTGAAGTCCCTGTATCTCAGTACCACATATGTACATGATTTGAACACTGCATGGGGTAAGTGGGGGCAGTGGTAGGGCAGGTGGGTGGGGGCAGTTGTTTGCCAGTGTAGATTATTACCTTGCACAGTAATCTGGTCACATGGGGTAACAAACAATTCTGGGATTAAAGGGGACTTGGCTGAATGGATTTGGGCTGGGGGGGTCATGGGGGGTTGAGGTGAAAAGGGCATGACCCCCTATGGGGGCAAGAGGGGGAGGAAAGACTGGATGGCCGGTCAGGGAGGGGTAATGAATGCCGGTAGCTGTCTCTCTCACGCATTTGCAGGGAGATTACAGAAGTCTGCCATCATGGGGACCGAGTGTGTGTGTGTGTGGGGGGGGGGTAACATACAGCCGGACACGTATCACAGGTGGGTCTCCCAGAAGCACCTGCTAGCTTCCATGTTTTACAGCTGTCATCCATCTCCATGCTGACGCTGAACCCCCCAGATTCTGCCCGGCGAATCCACAGATCAGCCATGCTGGCATATTTCGTGACAGTGGGCCCCTGCTACAGGTTCCTGGGTGTTAAACTTGTGCACACAGCTTTATAATTAAATACCCTTATCTTAGTTAGCGAGCAGCTCAAGCTGTTTGTTCAGGATTTGCATGATTACAGCAGGAGAAATGCCGTCCCGCCGTGTACGGAGATCCGCTGCTCTCTAATCATCCTCTGCACTTAGAAATTCAGATTAAAGTTTATACGTCATGCTGAGTAGAGAACTGCATGCCAAATAGGTTCCCATAGTATGTCACAATATTTGTTGCATTATTTCATTGCAATTAAATTCATGTTTTAATGTGAACAACACAAAGTTACCCGTGATGACAGTAGTGCCACCCATTTTTAAAGCCGAACAGACTATGACGCTCAATGTTAAAGTCATACACTCATCCATCTTCCCGCTGCATATTTAGCACAGGGCTGTGGTAAAGCTGGCACACAGATGCCTATTCATCAATTTAACTTCTAAAGGTACTTAATTGTCTGTTGATAAAAATTGAAAGAAATTCTTCACTCTTTTGAACAAGTCATGTCAAATAATTGTGCAGCATTGTGCAGTTTCACATCTTCCTCAAGGAACAAGGTCTTTTTTTGTTATGTTTGTGAGTCACTGCTTCAGTTCTGCTCCAATGGAAGCTCTCCTACCTCCCTGCTGAGCACCGCCCCCCCCCCCCCCCCCATGGCATGCTGACACCAGCATGGATTCCACCCCTTCAAACTCCCCCCAACACATATACACAATACACACACATGGTGCCCCCCCAGGTTTATCCTGCCATGGCAGATCCTATTAACACTCTGTGTTGTTGCTGGACGGATGGTTCTGTGTGTAAACAGACCGTTTTCTCTACAGATTGCCTCCCCCCCCCCCACACACACACACACAGAAATTCACACAGTTGTTTCAAAGCAGTCGTATCAAAAGCAGAGTTAACCCAGATGTCCTTCCGGTGTTCATGTCTGTATGTTTCACTTTTTTGTAGCTAATGGCAACACTGCAAAATAATCAACAGCCTGGTCATTAAGCTGCAGGTTTTCTTGACACCCACAATCCATAAACTGGAGGAATTAAAAAATAAAAGACACATTAGGCGATTCACTTTCCATTAAGGTAGTTTTTTTTCATAAAGGATATTTGTAACAACTGGGACAAATCCTCATTTCTACCAGAAGTTCTATAAAAAGAAGCCTCCAGTTGCAGCGGGTTTTGCTGTTGAACCCTTGGGAAATGTACTTAAAGTGACCTTCTCCAGTACACACCTCCCAGCTGGATTAATGGGTGAACTGGGTGCGCGGCTTTTCTTATAAACACAATTGGCCACTAATGAAGATCAGAAAGAGGAGGAACACGAAGAAGAAGAAGATCAGGGGAAGGAACTTGGGTCAGTGAGCTCCAGGTGGCGACACGCGCTTTGCCCCCCCCCCCCACCACCACCACCACCCCAAAGCTTTGTTCCTGGTTGGGGTGGGGGGGACACAAGCGGTCTCTGATGGGATGAAGCCGGGGGGGGGGGGGAAGGGGGCCATGGAAAGTTCATGAGTCAGGCCGCTGCCGCTCCTATTAGCATGGAGACAATGGGGTCAGCTTGAGGTCAACACCCAGCTGGGATTGGCGTGCCCCCCCCCCAGCACCCACCCCCCAAACACAAAACCATCCATTTACATACTCACTCATTTCCTCATCAAGACGCCATCAGCTGGACTCTTTGGGCCTGAGACTGCCCGCTCTCATTAAGCAAATGTCAGTATCGATAGCGGGTTCTCACTAACAGAATGGGCTGAGTTCACATCCTCACCTGCTTTTCTGTGAATTAGGCTCTCAGGTGGACCCCTAAATGGCACCATGTGTGTCATTTGTTTATTTAAACAGGACTCCTTTCTAAGCCATGCACCTTTATCAGGGAGCATTACTCTGGGGTCTTTCTAAGCCATGCACCTTTATCAGGGAGCATTACTCTGGGGTCTTTCTAAGCCAAGCACCTTTAGCAGGGAGCATTACTCTGGGGTCTTTCTAAGCCAAGCACCTTTAGCAGGGAGCATTTCTCTGGGGTCTGTCGCTACCTGGGCTTCGGTTCATAGAGGATGTAGCAGCAGAAGCTGACTTCCAGTGTGTTACCTCCCCCCCCCCCACCACCCTACGACAGGGAGCCTGGCAAATGGAAGGTCCTCCCAACGCGCCCCCCCCCCCCCTGCATGTCCACGGACTTCCGAAGCAGCAGCGATGACATCACCGCCGGCGGGCTGGCTGACCTGCCGCTGAACCCAGCTTTGGCGAGAGATCCCCCCCCCGACTACCACCCAAAAACCAAGCCCACCCCTTTGCCACACCCCCAAGATACCATCGGTGTATAAGCACTATCAGTGGGAGGAGCCACAGTTAGGGGGAGGGCTTAACTGAATCCCTGTCTGATGCTGTAGGACATACACACACACTGCTTGATCTCATCCCTGTAACTCAATGCACCACTAGCTACCTGTAAAGCAAAAGCACTGAAAAACTACACGAAAAAACAAAAAATATGAGTAAGTAATAAGCTTTACACACATCAATGACAATAGAACATCCATTTACTGTCGCCAGTTTCCCGGCAGCCATTGTTTAAATGTTGTTAAAATATTCTAACTGAAGTTTTACCCTGGTTCAGTCAGGATCCAGCCCCAATCCAGATCTCAGCACCATTTCTAACCAAAATGACACCTTATTCCCATCTATCCTACTGGCACCCCTTCTGGGGAGGGGGGAGGCTAACAAGGCAGACCCCCGCAGCCTCTCTGCATCAAAAGGTCCGTCTTCACCTCCTCGTTAGCCGTAGCTGAGGTGTGAATGGTTCAGCTATCGAGACTGAAACCAGCCCACAGCCACAGACCTAGAAGTTACAGTCGTCTGCTCTGCCATGCCACAGTGACCGTGACATGTGACACTGGGACAGGGAGGGGTGTCACAGTTACGCCTCACATTTGTGTGATGCCACTGTCATATATTTAAAGTAAAAGTCTGTTAAACTGTAGTGTTTCAGCTTCAACCCCTGTCAGTTTAACATGTCACCAGTTCCAAAGCGTAATAAAAAAAACATTGCAACACGATTCCTTTCATTTCCTCAAACAGTTTCACTTTGACGAGTTTTGACACGCTAGCAACCACTTCCTTAGTCTACTGCAGTTATGCTACTTGCTATTATTTTCCCCCGTGCATTCATCCATTTAATACCCAGCTGAGAGCCAGAAGGTGTCCAGGCAGGGAACTCTCAAACTCAAGCGAGATAAAATCACGTGATATCCAGGGAGCTTAAACGGTGCAGAACATATATAAACACACGCACGTGTGCATTATATAGGCCTATAATTTATATGTACATTTGGATATGCATCAAACTATTCATGCATTTATTTCTGTGTGTCGCTTGGCTGCGTCTGGTTTGCAGCCCCTTCTTTAACGGCCCACTATCACGGAGGCAGGGGCGCCTTTCCATCAAGCGCCGGGGCAGAGAGTAAGAAAAGTCTGCTTCTATTGCGTCGGAGGGTGACCGATCTGGGTTTGAAAAGGGGTCCTTTTCTTCCCCAAGACCTGCCCGCCGGTTGACCCAGGGTGTTGTGCAACCTGAACCAGAAACAGGAGAAGCTCGCTGGCCCACTCTTCCCGAAGGTCGCAACCCCAAACACTGATATTTGCGAAGAGACAATCGGGCGTTATAAAAAGCAGCAGGACCGACAAAGGAAGCCGCTCTGAGCGTTTACAGACCTGCTGAATATTACATGACGTGGTGCACAGTGGAACCCAAAGAAAGTCTTTAAGAGGGGTGTCTTTAAGGAGAATCTCGCCCAGTCATATACACGCAAGTTTTATCTTGAATCGGTCTGCTGTGAACCACAACGAAATGCTTTTTTTTTTTTTTTTTTTAAAGATATAACCGCAATCCTCCCGTTTATTATCCTTAAAACGCACCGAAGTCTCGCATTCTCCTTCACAGAAGTGGAGCTGTCTAATTCACCCCAGATGATTATTTGTAATGATTCGTATTATATAATACCCTAAATGTAAAATACAAGATCGTTTTGTTGAAAGCCGTCCATCTTGTGAGTCCAAACGTTAGACATCCTCGGAGTTTTGAAAACAATCAGCTTCGACACCCAGGTCGGAATTTCTCCGGTTCAAAAATAATAATGTAATTCCCGTTATATGGGTGCGATCGGTGCTCCAGTTACGGGCTTCGGTACCGTGCGTAAGCACAACGGTTGTTGCGTTTTGATTTTATAGTTTACGCATTTGCTGCGATACCTGGTGTATATACAATATACCTACAGATTTTAGATGAACGGTATGCGTACCCTGTCAATCAATATACATCCCATATGGTTAAGAGTAACGGCGGTTGTCGCAAGCTGGGCAGAGACATCGCTTCCTTTGGGCACAGATCCACTGGCATTGCTATGATCTCCAAGGATCGGGCTGCAGGGACCTTTGATACACGTGTTACCTGCCACCCTTATAAGCAAACCCGCTAATAGCAGTCAATAATCTGTAATACCTGCGATCGGCTACCTCTACTGGTTATAAAGCATTCGATTAGACCTTGCGCCTCGACGAGTCGCACTTCAGTACTTTTAGATGTAGTTTATTTAGCAAAAACAAACTTAGCGCAATAAAATTGCGCATACGTTAAATTGGAGTTTCCATTCCCTCCCTTACAGAATGGTGCTCGTCGCAGACAACTTTCCTATCAGTCGGTACCACGTAATGTCAATAATAATTAAAGCAAACTCTTGCCCCCTGTGAGCTAGGCGTCTTCGCTTACCTTTTTGGCCCCTTGCTTGGCGAACTCCTTGGCCAGGTGGCGACCGATGCCCCTACCCCCGCCGGTGATGAGCACCACCTCGCCGCTCAGGTCTTTGCGCTTGCTGGGCAGCAGAAAGCAGACGCCCGCCTTAATAACGCAGTAAGCGATCTGGAGGCAGAGCAGCACCAGGGCACACAGCGGTTTCACCGTCATTTTTTTTTGCCCCGGTGTATAATTAATTCTTCAAAACTGATAATATCCCAGTAGAATTCAGACAGCTTTTTGCATTACTCTATACCCCCTAGTTTGCTTTGGGACACAAGTCTTCAAAGGCGATTCGTCTTTAATATATATCGCTACAGTATGCACTTAATCACTAAAAAAAATTAAACTTTTGCCTTTTGGAGTTGTTATTTTTTTAAGAATACGGGGAAAGTGAGTTTGCGGCTCTCCTGCAGGTCGGCAGCGTCTGAGCTACAAAGTGCCGCATGTCAAGTCGCGTTTTGCCTGCTCCTCATAATTTAGGGAACCGGACGGCGCTCATTCCCCTTTTCGGACACCCCCTCCTCCTTAACCTCTCTTAAAATAATAGTCGGCGAATGTGATTCAGCAGCCGACGTTTCCTTTTTTAAAGTTAAAACTGGAGCGAAAGATACGCGTTATTCGGACTCTGTGTTACTTTTTTTCCCCTGAAGACGGTGCTGATCCACCGCGGGTCGCAACTCGGTGATCCCCTCAGTGTCTGGTAGACTTGGATCTGATGGGAGTTTTTAAAGGCCATTAATCCTGATTGACAGTTTAAGTGTCGGGGGATATTGCACTACCGTGCCGTCTGTGGGTGGTTGTTTTTCGGTTCCCTGTTTCTCCACCCCCCCCCCATCCCCCCCAGAGACTATGCAACAAGCGGACACTGCATAAATACCCTCACCTTTTTCGATGTTTGCGAAGGGCATTTTTCGTCATGTCACCTGACTGCAAGACAATCTTTGAAAAAATATTACATTTGAGAATAAATTGCCTCCCATTTCGATATCTGTTTAATCTCTTTATGTATTACTAGATGATTTTTTCATACGACTTATTCCCGTTTATACCAGTTTAAGCTTCATTTGAAAAGGGAAAAATGTGGATGGGATCTGGCATGTAGACTCTTGCATAACTGCTACAATGTTTTTTCTTTAATTCTGAGTCATTCTGAGACATTCTGAGGATTAGTATGTCCGTTATAATGCGGTCGTAAAAATTGTGTCCCGTATAATATGGCGCGGAATCTTTTGTAAATCAATCAGTTGTTATCTTGTGTTAAACTATTCATCTGTGTATGGAAATGACACTGAGCTGCAGGCAAGGGCGAAGGTTTGGTTTCAACATTAGTAGGGACCAAATCAGCCGCGAACCCCCGCCCCCTAAACATACACAGTACTCCCGCAGTATTGATAGGGTCATGTTCCTACCGTCCATACCCGAATCTACGCCCTTGGTCAGCTCATGAACACGCGTCGGTCAGATATGAACGGGTCTGGGAACGATCTCCAGGGAGAAAAGAAAAACAGCAGATCTCGGCGTGCAGATAACACGAGTTCCTGACCCGATTTACGGGAAAAGTACGGCGAGAGGCATGTGGTTCTCAAGCCAGAGGAGAGCAGCATAAGTGGATATAAGTATATGGAAATTCTGCACCTTAACACAAAAGCAAGTACCTTTCTGCCAGGTACTTCATACACTTCTAAACTCATCATTTACTCACTTCAAAGTAAACTTATCATTTACTTTGAAGAAATGGAAGTTTCGGCTGTGGGATAACTAAAGTAACAGCTATATTGTTCACGTGGGAACCTGGGACCGTGAAGATACAGTCAGGCAGCAGTGCCCCGCCCCCATTGGCTGTCCCTCTGGTTTTAGGAAGTTTACCTTAGACCTGCAGGTGACGTCGCTGAGTTCAGGGTCATCTGGGTCCTTCCTCATCAACCTCCCAGAGTATATGAGGTGTGTGTACAACAGATTGAACTGAAGCCATGTTTTGTGAATAACCGAGTCACCAAACCCCTTTATATCTCACAGACACCCAGATACAAAGACAGACATGCACATACAACACAACGTATTGTGGGGAATTCTCCTCGACCATCCATTTAACACATGTAATTGGTCTCAGCCTTTCCCCAGTAAAATTCTAGTGAAAGGTTGGTTAACGTTGACATGTCTACTTCCTTAAGAAAGATTAAGTTAATAAAAAAATGCAAACTTACTCTCTATATGGATACATTTTCTCACCAATAATGAAACGAAACCCAAGCACACAGGAGCAGAACCATCCTGAGTGAATATCCCACCTGTGCACTATAGCCTTCCAGAAAAGTCCTCTGTGGATCTGTGCATAGAGAGCCACTTCACTAAAGCACTAAAGCAAATGTTTGTTGGGCTTTCGCTAAGCTACAAACCTGTGATTTTTAGGCATTGCCTGTAAGGTGGTGGTGTGGGGGGGAGGTTGGTTGGTCAGCCTTACAAACACTGCCTGCTCTTGTCATGTCATCAAAGATGGAGAGATGCCTGTTAGCTGGAATTAATGCCGCGTGTGTCTCGGCCCCCATGGAGGGAGCTTGGTACTGGGGGGTGGTTAGTGAAGGATTAAGGAGTGATTCTGGTGGAGAAATACATACAGAGTGAAGTGGTGCATCACAAAGATAGACGTTACCTGTAGAGAAACCTCCTGGTGCCGTGATCAGGCTCTGACAGCACGAATGCTGCCCTGCACCTCCTATCCCATGAAACTCAAGCCAATGATGAAAGCCTGTCTTCATGTAGCGTCTTAAGGTTCACAAGCCATATAGCTTCACTCAGGTCAACATCGCCATCTACAGATCATTGCTGAAAGTTTGGGTGTTTCCATAGCTGAAGATTCTGAGTGTGGTCAGATTTTGATACCTATGGAAAGACTTTAATTCATGTATGATTTTCTGTGCAAATGACAAATGGTTTATTTGAATCTGTTTGAATCAAGTCAAGGAAGTTATTGTCATCTCAGCCTTATACACAGAACACAGTGAAACGAAATGTTTCTCCAGAATCGTGGTGCGACACATAGAACAAAAACAGCAACATCAGAAGGTTACACAAGTGCATGCAGGACAAAACAATTTTTTATGTTAATTAATTTTTTTGAAAGGCTGGGGGCCTCACCTTAACAGTAATCAGTAACTGGTCCACGTAACTGTCAGTCAGTAGAGGCTGAACTGGGAAAGCTGTAATCTGAAACCTCACGGTGAGCTGAAAGGTTGGGTGAAATGGTAACTGTTGGGTTTCCCCATTAGTCTGCGGTCAGAATGGACATAGGTGTCGCGATTCTGATAACGGGCTTCGCTGCCGTCTTTGCGGCGTTCCTGCTGCTTCTAAATGGCCTCATCTACTCAGAATTCACAAATTCGAAAATCCCCCTTGGAGTCGTCAGTCGCCGGAAGCTGCACCTGGTCCACATGGTACAAGTTGGGTGTGCGGTTCTGGTGAGTGTTGGGCATTTAGGAATGACAACTAGGCTATAATTTCTTCATTATCATCATCTTATTATTATTGTTAATCATCTCTTTGTACCTTGTGATACTCTCCTTGCTTTCCACGACCCTGTGTTAATCAATGGTTATGAAAAATGGATATATATCATTAACTTGTAACATATGTTAGTGCAGTGGTCACCAGCCCTTCTCTTGGAGATCTACCCCCCTGCAGAGATTAGCTGCAGCCCTCCTTTAACACACCTGATGCAGAACATCAGGATCTTCAGTAGCATCTCAATATTAGAGCCGGCTATGTTGAACCCAAGTTGGATTTAATACTGAGATGCTACTGAAGGGCCTAATTTTCTGTATCAGGTGTGTTAAATTAGGGCTGCAGCCAGGATCTGCTGACCAATTTGCTAGTGGGAAAGAAATATTTAAGAAGTTTAACATCAGATCGTAAACTTGTGTTCTGTGAGCCTTTTCCTTTGTGCCGTTTGACCTTGATAACTTGGTTTGACTCTGATAAGTGGAAGGACGTTCCCTTAAACCACAGCCGAGCCTGGCCACAGAAATTAAAGCTACTCCTTTTTACTATTGTAACCCATTACAAAGTCCACAAGATATCATTTTGTTCTCTTTGGGAAGTTAAAGGTTAACGTGATTGTTAGTACAATTCCAGTGTGTGCCACAGGTCTGTGCCAAACTCAATAGTTAACTGATATTGGACTGATGATGCAAGACAATTCATTATTTTCTCTCTCTTTATTGTATTAAAAAAACCTTGTTAAGTTAAATACTTCATCTGATCTAGTTCCTTTTTGTATTTTGGCTTGGAACAGCCATTCCTGGTTGATTTAATTTTCCTTTCTTGAGTCTGTGTGAAACAGCGTCGTTGCTTACCCAGACTTTGACCTTTCGCTGAATTCTCTTCTCCATGCACTTGTCATTCAGTACAAGCTTGGCTAAAGAATTCTTGCTGTTAATCACTAACATTAAGAACAGTCTGCTGGAAACGCCATTGCTTTTGTCTTTTTTGGTATTTTTAAAATCTTTGCACTTTTGCTGGAATGTTTCGTTGGATGCAAACTCTGGTGAAGTGTCTTCGGCTTGGAGTTTCTCCCGTTAGCGGACAGGATTGGACCTTCCCCCTCCTCTGCTTTGAACATCATAATCAGGAAAATGTCACTGGGATACAGGCGAGGTTGTGGACAGCTGTGATGATGAAAGGAATTTGATGGCTTTTGTGCTCTCATAACTAAACCAGTCTATTCAGCTGTTAATTGTTGTCTGAAGAATTCCTCCATTTTTGCAAAAAAAAAAAAACTGTCAATAATTGATGCCTCTCGCTTCATTAGGGTCGGATCCTGGAGCGCATGGGCCTCTGCCACCAGATCACGTTTACGCGGAAGGTGCTATCCTGGCTCACAGTCCGGAAGGAGCCTGTTCCCTCAGGACTGCGCATCAAAGACCTGATGTTTGCCAATGTTCCTGTCCGGGCATATGAGCCTACAGTGCCCTCTGGTGGCAGGAGGAGAGCATTGGTTTACTTCCATGGAGGAGGTTGGGTGTTAGGCAGTATCGGTGAGAGTCTCAGTATGGGTCGTCCAGCTGGGTTGTGCCCGTGTTTCAGTGGGAGCCATCGTAGCCTCATACAGTGTGATTCTTCACAGATACGGCTGATGCAGTCTGCAGATACATCGCCAAGGAGTCTGACACGGTAGTGATATCTGTTGGGTAAGTTTCAGTGATCCTTTTTTGCTCACATGTGATAAAATCACTGCAGTTTATGGTTACATTTTTAAAGTGTCCTGCCTAAGTATTCACTCCCTTGGATTTTTCCATGTTTTCTACTGCTACAACCTGGAATTAAACTGGGATTTCTATTACAGATTTATGTTTAATTTTCACAACATGTTGAACACTTTGAAGGTGCAAAATATTGTAACACGAAAGTTAAACAGAAAAGCAGATATATGCTCGTTGTATATAATGTCAGTGCCCCCCCCATTTAATAATTGGTAGATCCACCATTGAAGGGCTGTACATTAATTGCTCATTCCATGTCCATTGTTAAGTAACCATTTTTAAGTCAGATTCTCGTAGGTGGACTGGTGGCTCTGATGCTAGGGGTCTGGGCTGGGACTTGGAAGGTTGCTGGTTTG
Source organism: Paramormyrops kingsleyae (assembly GCF_048594095.1). NCBI lineage: Eukaryota > Metazoa > Chordata > Actinopteri > Osteoglossiformes > Mormyridae > Paramormyrops > Paramormyrops kingsleyae. Next base: position 9,249,893 of record NC_132804.1, read on the forward strand.
AATCCCGTGAACGCTAGGAGTGATCCTACTCTGTTGGGGTATTGAGGCCCTTAACCTGCAATTGCTTTGTCCTGGGTATGACTTTAACCTACATCCGGCCCTGCGAGCAGGTCCTCCAGCTTGCAGGGAAGATTTGGGGGTTGGTGACAGGATTGTTACTCCAGCCACTGGAAAAAAACTCACACTGTTCCATTCCATTTGAACTAGTGTTGTGCTGAGGTATCAGCTGCCGCACGGCTGCACTCCGCTTCCCATCCCTGCGGTGTTTTGTTGTGTGGTGGGTGGCTATGCTCTGTATCAGCCGCTCCTTACCTCATGCACAGATTCTCAATCAGATTGTGGGATTTTTCACAGGGGCCAGGGAAAGTATGCACACTTTGCTCAGCCATTCCTCCTGACCTTCTTCACAACATGGCTTTTAAGTCTTGCTGGTGAAGACTGCACTGCCCCAAGTTTATCCACCACGAGCCACATTGTGTTAGCATTCCTTGTGGTGAATTGTGAGGAAACAAGGTTAGTGTTGACCTGCATGGTGCTGATCGCCCCCTGCTGGTGTGTGGTGGAATCCCAATGGACCGTCGCATCACACTGGAAGCTGAACCTCTACCTCAGTTGAAATAGGTTTTCCTCTACAGTTGCCATGTATTCGGCTCCATCCATCTTGCTGATTAAATGCGTCTCCACAGCATCACCCCAACACCACCATACCTCACCCTGGGAATGGAGTTCTCGGGGGGAGGAGAGTTTCGTTTCAGCACCACATAAAGCTTTACTAAGGTGAAAAAGTTCAATTTTGGTCTTATCAAACCGGAGAACCTTTTTTTACATGTTTTCAGTGTCTCCCACATGACTTTTGGAAGACTCCAAACAGGAATTCATCTGTTTCTTTTTCAATAATGGGTTCCCTCTCACCACTCTTCCATAAAGCCAGTGTTGAGGAACATCCAGGTTATAGGTTATTTGATTAACCTCCTCATTATCTTGTCACTGATGCTTGATGGCCTTTGCGATATTCTTTCCATTTTTTTATGAATGGATTTAACAGCTCTCTGCAGCTGTTCAAAGTCTTTAAAGTATTTTTTATAACCAAAGCCTGACTGATGTTTCTCCTGAACTTAATCCAGGCTTGTTTTGATAGCTCTTTGATCTTCATGATGTTGTTTATCGAGATATGTTTTCTAACAATCTCTGGGGCTTGGCAGACACAGGTATATTTATTTTGGGTTGATGTGAAACTCTAATTGCGCACAGGTTGACTCCATTCAATGAATTATGAGTGACGGCTGGCTGTACCACGGCTGATTTAGTGGTTCCACGGGGGGTGAATAATTATGCACTCAAGACTTTACAGCTTTTATATTTGTAAATAATTTTGAAAGCTACATAGATTTTTTTGACACTTTGATATTATGTACTATTTTATATAGATCTGTAATATAAAAGCCTGATTAAACCCATTTTTCAAATGGCGTTTTAGATGACCATGTTACAATATCTGGGGCAAATATGTAGGATTCCATTTTCCCAAAAAAAAAACACGCATCACAGTGACAAAAACTGTATTTATTTCGTCACAGCTACCGGCTGGCCCCTGAGCACCGATACCCCGCCCAGCTGGATGACTGCGAGGCCGCTACGTGTCACTTCCTCTCCGTGGCCGAGGCAGAGTTCGGCGTGGATATGCGGCGCATAGCTGTGGGCGGGGACAGCGCCGGGGGCAACCTGGCGGCGGCGCTGTGCCAGCGGCTAGCGCAGCCGCAGTCGGGGGGTCTGCCACCGCTACGGTCTCAGGTGCTTATCTACCCCGCCCTGCAGATGGCTGACTTCAGCCTACCCTCCTATGTGCAGAACCAAGCCGTGCCCCTTCTTTTCCGCGGACGGGCGGCATTCTACTTCCTGCAGTACCTCAACGGGGAAATGTCAGTGTGCCAGGATGTGCTGGAGGGCAGCCATGTTCCCGCTGACCTCCGACTGCAGTACCGGCGCTGGTTGTCCCCAGACAACCTCCCACCGGATTTCCTACCTAGGGACTACAAGGAGCCGGAGCCGGGCGAGTTCGACGGGGAGGTCTATCACCTGGTTCGCGAGGGTCTGGAGCCTGGCATGTCCCCGCTGCTGGCGGAGGACTCCGTGCTGCGCTTGACTCCGCCTACTTTCGTGCTAACCTGCGAGTATGACGTACTCAGGGACGACGGGCTACTGTATCGTAAGCGGCTGGAGGACCTGGGCGTGGCCGTGTCCTGGCGCCACATCCCGGACGGATTTCATGGTATCCTCAACTTCTGTAGCAGTGGATGGCTGACCTTCCCGTCTTCCCGGGCAGCCATGGACTGCATTGTGGAATACGTAAAAACAATCTGAGGTTTCTCCAGCCCCAAACGCACCGTACACACTCTCTGCATGGTCTCAGTACATCGGCTGGGAGTGCTTTAAAATCAGTGCATCGTCTCCTTTCCGAAATAATGACCTGAACATAGGGCCAGCGCTACCTTTTCAAAGGCCCTGTGCAAAGTGTTACATAACCCCCCCCCCCCCCCACCAAGAAAACTGATGCTCATTTTACTTCCTCCACAATGCAGTATATTTCAGGGGCCTTAGGCAGCTGCCATTCTCCTAGAGCCTTCTGTCCAATCAAGACGGTGGGCATGCAGGGGGAGAGTCTCCACCTCCCATTGGCCGTGGGCATGCACGGGGAGAGTGTCCACCTCCCATTAAGTAGAAAATGTAGATAAACAATGCAAACTGCTGAATTCAGATAAATGTTGCCATTATGTGGTCAAGTACAAAGAAACCCATTCAAAAATTCCGAGTTACCTAATGTAAACAGGATGCTTGCACATTTGGAAATATTAATAAAGTATTTTCTTTTTGACGGGCCAAATAAATGCCTTTGCACTTTATATTATTTTTTATTAATTTTAATAATGTCTTTGATGTCAGATTTTCTTTTTATTCAAGTAATAATTATGCCCCAAATCCAAGTCTGCCTGCGGTGCCAAGGCTATACCCGTGCGGCTTATCTTCTATTTGGAAACGCAACGCGGCACGTACGGAAGGCGCTACGCTTTCCAAAACCACAGAAGATTATCTATTATTTAAGGTGCTGTGCTTTTTTTCTTTCTTTTGGGTTGGGGGTAAAAATCCACTTGCATTAAGCTCATCACATCTATGAGGATTCGCGTTGTTTGTCGTATCCATAGCAACAGACTACCGCCTCCCGCGTGCATCATTAATCCACATGTTGTAAACATAGAACTAAAAATTAATACGGATAGCAGCAGGTTCCCTCCACCAACAAATCAGTCATATATGATTTCATGTGGCATGGAATGGGTAGACCCGAGACGAAGCATGATATGTGGAAAATCGAGAGGAAGTACAGCAGCAGAGTCCTCATCGGGAACTGGGCTGAAGACAAACTAAAGGTTTGGTGATTTATTCGTTTTCTCACCATAGGAATGAAGCAGCGCTTTTTAGTGATCATCGAGGTCTCGAGGAGAGACGGTAACTCTGTTTTAATAGCGGCAATAGTGATTTTATTTCTGTCAAAGTGACAATTAAGGGTAAGGCGATGCTATCACGTGTTATTATGGAAAAAAAAATAAAACCTTCCACCGGTAATGGGGTCGTAACGAGATTACTAGTATTATTACTAGTAGTAAGTGTAGAAACCGATAGCTGTAATAATAATTATACGTAGACAGTCATTTTATAAAGTGCTTATTTACTTTTAAGTATTTTTACTGAATCTTCTTCTTGGACCGTTTGAATTAGAAGTTCTCATTTTGAACCACCATGTGAATTTCAGATTCCGAGGTTAGCTTAAAGAGATATAACAACATAACAGGATTAATATTCATTTGACATACATTTTACGGGCGTCTTGTCCAGAATATCCCAGAAAGTGCCCTGATCCTGTACTAGGTAATTAGTTTTATACACTTATACATTTTTTACCGATATGTTTAAACACCTGGTCATCCAGTTATGTATGCTGTTGATAGTTTACAAAGGAGTTTCCCAGAACTGGTGGCAGCAGCACCTACCAGCATGATTACCGTCCACGGAGGGACCACACACCCGATGTCCTTGTCAGAGGAGACGCTCTGCGCAGAGCTGAGGTCAGGTGACTACCAGCCTTCTCCCGCCACAAAACTTAGTAGGCAGGATGCTACTCGCTAAATGCTAGCCGTCCCTGTAGGTGCTGTTCAGTCTCTCCTGAACTGTCTTCAGTCGAAGAGCACATCATTTTTGTCAGAACTAAGCTTCCAGAAAATGCAGTGCTCCATGCTGGCTAGAACGCTAAGTCCTCAAAAGGAGTGGGAATCATCTTCCTGCACAAAGGATGAGAAAAGTAGTCACGGAATTTTTTTGGCACACAAAAGGGTCTGGTGCAATTTTTCTTGTACAGTGAGGGGCCTGCTGGGGAAGGAGGTGGGACATTGTTAGAGATCGGCATTAAATGAACCCCCACCCCGCAGGGCGTCCCTGCAAAGCTGCTTCTATCCCACCACGGCACTCCACATTCCCACTGCCTCGTCAGCCTGTACGACGAGATGTACGGCCGCAAGCCCAGCTCTACCCTGAGGTCATGGCACCCCGACAAGCTGGCCTGGGTGCCCGAGAGGTCGGACCATCCTGTTCAAAGTAGGTGGGGTCTGGCTGCCATCATATGATAATGACATCATAAAGGTGCCGGAGCATCTGTTCTGTTGGTACAAGGGACAGGTGTTTTTATTATGGCGTGGAATTGAGTGGAAATGATCACAGACGTGTGGGGAATCCCAACCCGTTTCACCATCTCATCTTTTCAGGCCCACCAACGAACTTTGGTCTGGCTGAGTCGTGGCGAGCCAGGTGGGGGCCGCGGCGGGATGCTCTGCCTGCTGTCTCCTGCCCCTCCCCCTCTGCCTTTGTCCAGACCTGCTCCATCCGCTCATCTTCCGCTCCTGCTGGTCCCGCGAGTGATGCGGCACGGGGCCGACGATGGCCTTCAAGCAGCTGCACAGTCAACGACACCACAAGCCGCCTGCCTGTTCTAGCTCAAATGTAGGCACTTAGCTGTGGCCACATTCCCTGCTGGTGAACCAGCTCCCGGCCCGACCCTGTGAGCTAGATCCTATTCATGAAGTTATATGTGGCAGTAAATTATATGAAAATAAAACAAAAATAAAGTTGGGTATTAAATTGCATTTACTCGATATCTCACTTGATCCTGTTGTAGTTCACTTCAAAGAGAGGACATCTAAAAAATTACCCTGTTCACTATTGCTCATGTCCAGGAGTATTTGTAAACCTGTGTCAGATCAAACCGCTTGAAGGAACGTCCTTCTTGACACCCCAGGGTTGACCGGGCTGTTTTGCGAGTACTGGAGCAGCAAGTGATTCTGGGACACATCTGAGGGGACCAGTTGGACTCTCTTTCCATTAGGTGTTTAATTACAGGGAATCAAAGTGTTTAATTATGGGGAATCAAACATCCTTATGTTTGATGGTCAGCCATCTGTGTCTTTGCCCTCCTGCTGTCGAAGCCCCCCCGCACGTCTGTACCTCTGATATTCACTTCAGCATGAGCGTGTGCACATTGCATGTGTATGAATTGTGTTTGCGCATTTGCAGCAAAATATCTGAGCATGGAGGAGGAGACAATGTTGCCTGTTAGCCTCTAGGTGGCAGCACATTCCTGGGGCTAAGCTTTTTGAAACTAGTGTTTATCTTGGGTTTTCAAGATGACCTGTTTTTGGCTGAAGTACAAGTCGAACCTTATGCTTTGTGACCAGTTAAACATTTTTCACTATTAGAAACACAGGCACATGAAACTGGATACAAGTGTATCTGAGAGCGCTGTTATTCCTGGTGAAATAACATAAGAGGCAAACCTCACAAGACCAAATATTGTTATTCCGAATCGTAGGGTAACTGTTGACATATATGACCCATCTTTCATTTGCTTGTTTTTCTCTGTTGGGTGTCTTCACTGCAAGGTAATCGTTCACTGTCATGGTTACCTCTGAGACCCTAAGCTGGACCTTCATACGTCCTCCCCCAAGCAATTATGGCAGAAGAAGTCATGATCAAATAAGACCTGCCTGCGCACAGGAGGCAGACCTGTGACGGGAATGTAAATATTTGATGGCATCTTATTTTTAGACACCGATTAGTGTTATTCCTCGTTGGTGCTCATCTTGAAATTTGTTTGTGGCACTAAGCACAGAACAGGCTTTAGAAATTTTATTTAAATTGCAAATACATATATGTTTATAACCTAGAAAAAAAAAACACCAAATATCTATCTTAATAAACAAGGTAAACATGCATTCAAGCAAGATAATAATGAGAAATTTATATTACATTTCACCATAAAAACACAAACTGTAACTGATCACCTACATTTCATACAAAGCTGTTTATGGGCAGACAGATAAAACATTATAAACTGTTACTGAATTGCTAGCATTGCACAGAGCTGGCAATGTATTTCAGAAAAGCTGTTAACCTGTATTTTCATCCAGGCAAACCTTCTTGCACCATATAAATAAAGACTTTTGTTGCCCGAAAATGGCAGCAGTTACTTTCAAAAACTGCAAAAAAAAAAAAAAAAAAAAAGAAATCAAAAAAGCAATAAAACATCTAATTTCCTTGTAAAATTTAACTGCACATTCATTATTTCAATTTCGCTATAAAATACAGGAGTGATAGCGTCTGTGGTGACACCACAAATGAATGGAGCACCCTGCTCTCTGTGCAAGTGTCTGTGTTTATGTATCTCTCTGTTGACTTTGCTCGCCTCTGGCAATAGAAAGGCCGCAGAAATTATTGGAACAGAAAAAGTGCTGTGAAAAGCAGATCCAGAGAAATGAAAATAAAATGCAGGGTGCTGGAAGCGGCAACTGACAAAGGAAAGCTTAAAAAAGCCAAAGTGATATTAAACAATTGAATCATAATAGATTACATTGTGATATATTTCTAAACACAAGCCGGAAGCATCTTTTTGTCTTGCCTGTACAGGTAAATTGATTATGTAAAGCATTTTGTGTACTTATCTTTATGAAATTATGTCGTGATTCAAAAAGCAGCACGCCAAAACTGTTAGACATATTTATGTTGTATTTACAAATTTCTTAAAAAAAAATATGTATTTTTTTTCTGAAATCATTTGTATCTAGATAGGCCACAAGTGGTGAAAGAAACTATTTTTTTTTTCAAAATAATTCTATGATACTTTGCAAGGGCATAGGTTTGGTTTCAGCATTGGTAGGGCCCAAATAAGACTTGAACCTCGAACTCCCCTAAACACATGGTACTCCGACACTATTGGTAGGGACATGTCCCTACAGTCCATACCCAAATTTACACCCTTGATATGGAGGATAAAGGTTGCAGCGTGTTTTGGCCTGGGCTGTTACACTAGCATGGACTGACCTTGCTCACACCCTGGTCTGGAGAGTCTCCTTGTCAGGAAAGGAAAGGATGAAGGGGAAGAGCATGCCCTTCGCCTCAGAAAGGACCTTCAGGTCCTCTGCAACAAAATCAGGGGACACCTCATCAGCCAGGAACCTCATGTTGAACTGGCGGTTGATGCAGTAGATGACGTCACCCAGGACAGCACACTGGAAGGTCTGGCAATCCTGGAGTCGCCGTGAGCAACATTCGTACCACAGTCGAGCCACGGTGTGGTAGCGGTACACAGAAAGGCCCAGCGACGGGCTGATATCGAAGCGGTACAGGAAGCTCCTCAGGGCTACCATCTCCGTGGTCCTCTCCTTGCTACCGACAATCAAGCTCTGTCTCCAGACATTGGCCCGGGGGTTGTAGCGCAGTAGTGTGTACCTCAGGGTCCCTCCCGACACAAAGAGCTCCCCTTGGCAAGCTGTGGCTCGGTGTGCGACGGCAAAAGTGTCATTGGGCAGCGGCGCCACGAAGGACCAGCGGTCTGTCCGCGGGTCGTAGCGCTCGACGGTGCTAAGGCACTCACCCCCGATAGCATAGATGTACCCCAGCAGAGCCACCAGTTTGCACTGGGGCCGTGCCTCATTCATTGGGCATATCTCCTTCCAGATGGAGGTGACTGGGTTGTAGCAGAATACCCTCCTCGATGGCCTGATGTCCCGGTCGACGCCCTCACAGCCCACGGCAATGAAGAGGTAGTTGTCCATGGTACACATAGAGCATCCCTTGGAAATGACTTCTCTGGGCAGTGTGCAGAGGGCGTGCCAGCTGTCCATATAGTCGTCGTAGTAGTAAAGACGACTAGACGTCTTCGGATGGTCCGGCTCCTCCGTCTGGCATCGGGCGCCCATCCAGTCTTGGGGGTCAATGTCGGCGACAGTTAGGTACTGCCTGCCCCGCATGCGCTGCTTTTGAATTTCAGCCCTGTCTCCAGCCTTGAGCCTTCCATACAGCTCGGGGTCTCTCAACACCTGAAGGTAGTTGTCAGACATGACTTTGAGGGCAGCTTGCTGGAGGGTCTCATGCCCATACTTCCGGGCTAAACTCAGGGCTTGCAAACAGTTGCCCAAGTCTAGTTTCCCTTGTAGGCTCTCCAGCTCTGGGATGCCAGTACCATCCAGAGGCATCTGTAAGAAATTCATTCCCGCAACTGTTTCTAAGCTGTGTTTTGTAGTTTCATTGTGGCCTACGGGGTCTTCGACGGGGCTTGAACTCTCAGAAGAAGGGGATCGAGACCTTGAAGCCGGGCTGCCACAGGGGATCTGTAGGTCTGAGTTTTCCGTGATCTGCAGGTAGCTGTCCTTCCGGATGAGCCGTGGCTTGTTGAATGGCGAAGGGCACCTGTCAATCGAAGCGGGGCTATCCTCACTGTGGTCTGGCGGGATAACAATGTCACGCATGATCAAGGGCGAGGTGATGGGGCTGTACAGCGAGGTTGACTCACTGCTGCTGCTGCTTCCGCTGCTGCGCCTGCTTATCTGCAGGTCTCTGGAGGCACTTTCATGGACTCCCAGATTGGGCCCAGGGCTGCAGTGGCCTGCAGTCCTTGGCCCTCTATCTAAGATGGACTCTGAAGAAGATTCCACATAGTAATCATAGATCTTGCTCCGCACTTCCACAAGCCTATCCCCGGGCCTATCCAGCAAAAGGTCTCCATCTTTCACCACAACAGCGGCCTTTGACTGGAAGCTAGAGAAGGTGCCCAGGCTTCCAGCATCGTGCCTGAGCTCTCGGCCTACCTTTGTGCAGGGTTCCAGACTCCGTAGCAAGCAGGGGGACCGAGGCCGGCTCGTACTCACCTGGCCACTGTCGGAAGGAGAGCGTTGAGTTGCAAGGTGAGGAGAGAGGGTAATTCCCGTCCCGCACTCATCAGCTTCCTCCAGATTTGACAGGCTCAAAGGCTTAACGGCTTTATGGGCAATGTCCTTAACTGAGAATGTCGAATCCTCTGCAGGTGCATCCTGCTGTGCGGTGCCATTGTCAGTCTCCTTTTCCATCGTCTCAGCCTGCCCTGGATATTCCGCACTGTCTTCTTCTCGTGGTCCTATCTCTCCGTCAGGCCGAGGGTACAGTACGACACTCTCCTTCACATTCCTCGGGGGTGACTCATGCTCTTTCTGTTGCGCGGCTCCGTCGGCAAGCTCGGTTGCGATGTCGTTTTGCTGCTGCAGCTCTCCCTGGCAGCTGCTGCAGAGGCCCGGGGACTGGGTAGCGAGACTCGGTGGCAGAGGGTCGTCGTCCGGGGGAGCCAGCTGCCCCTGTTGTCCCGTCCGGTTTCTGGAGTTGTAAAACCTGTACGCCCAGGACACCAGCAGCACGGCCGCCACCGAAACCGTCAGCTTCCCCAGCATCTGCATGTCCAACTGCACGCCCAGCAAGTCTGCGATGGGCATCGCTGTGCTCGGCCCAGGGGGGAGGAGGTCAGGTACAGCACGTGAAAACAATGGCTCAGAGCAAAAGCCTGACCACCCGCATCGCCAGCTCCGGCTTCTGTCTGTCGCGTCTTAGCTTTACTTCCAGAGGGCATCTGTGAACCTGACACCTGACCACTGGCCTCTTTTGTTTCCTGATTTGCATCCAGGGTGGGGCCACAGCTACAACCTACCTACATTGGGTTCAAAGTCTTTTTTTAACTTGCCTAGATGTTTTTTTTTTTTGTTTTTTTTTTTTTTAAAGAACACAACAAAACTAATAATCATTTTACTAATCCCTCAGGTACAACCTGGCATGTTTGCTTCACGAGGCTGCAATATCGGACTGAGCTATGTGTTTGTCCTCTTGTGCTGCTTGATAGCAGGACTTTGTGAATTCCCTCCCCTCCCCTCCCCGTGCTGCTTAATCTGTATTAACTGTAGGTGCGCGTGCTGATTCCCCAAGGGCGCCAGGGAGACGCTGCAGCACACATTCACAAACATAACTCCTATCACATGTGTGCTTGTTTTTGGGAGAACTATGGTTTGCTTAAAGGGAGGGAAGCACCAACTGTTTACCTTGCAACAGGACACAACTCTTTGCATAGGCGAATGCCAGGAGTATTTCCCACTCCCCTTGTTTCTGTAATCCTCTTTACTCTGTATATTATATATTTTGTCTTTATTTACTTAGTCCAGCATTTTCATTCAACAACACAGCCCTTATCCATAAGGATGTGTGGCTGGATACTTATGTGGGCAAATTCAGGTTTAGTACCCTGGTTAAGGATAAAGACGGAACCTGCTGAGTTGAGCCAGTGGTCCCCAGGGTATAGTGCCACATCTTTAATGGTACACTGGCCCATGACATGCCAAAAATGTGTCACGTTGATTTTATCGTCTTTTAATGGCACTGAAAATAGAGCTCCTAATCACCTGATATAGACGAGTCATTGATTAGTGATTTTATTTTTTGTTTTTTAGAATTCTACTCGATCGATGGCGCAATCTCAAAACAAAACAACAATAGTCTGCCTCAGCCGCCGTTTCCATGACAGCAAAGCGCTGACCCTTGCGAAGGAGGTCACAGGCAGACATATGAGTCGCTTCAGACGCAGGAGTTACCTGGACACCTGATAGCAGTGCCTGCGAGCTGAATAAAAGCAACCCGAACCAGAAAGGCTCTTTACGTTGAATTATTTACCACCCCTCCCACACTGGAAGCTGCGCTCTACCCACCGCGTCCTGCCTGCCAGCCAGGCAGAGCCTTTCGGAACAATGAAGTTGGCAGTTTTTTCTTTTCTAATTTTTTTTTCCTGCCACATTTTTTTTCCTAATGAAAACGGAAGCCATCCAAGCATTTAAAGGGCTTCCAAACTATGCCTCCGCTGCTTTTCCTGCCTCTTTAACCACGCGGCAGGGAAGCTGCCATCTGGAAAAAAAAAAAAAAATTCTCTGCAATTTGTTTTCTTTCTTTATTTTTAAATTTTTTTGATAAGCGATAATGTTTCACAGGCGGTTTTCAAGGAAGTGGATGGGGGGGGTGGGGTTGGATTGGCAGAGGCACCTCCAGCATACAGGCATAAGAATGGGCACCACATGGCCAGGCACAGAGGGTGGCAGGCTGTCAGGTCATCCTGCACCCACCGGACTCACTGAGGGACCCGAAGGAGTCAGCTGCTGCCTTGTGGCAGAGGCTACAGTCTGTGGCGCCAGCGTTTTTCTGTGGTTTAGGGTTATTTTTGCCAGGTGCGGTGGACGACCCTGCCTATATTTTGTTGGTCATTGGGAAGCGACACTTAGAACCTCGAAAAGGAGCACTTTCAGTCATTCGGCTGGATGCTGGATGTGCCTGCTGTTATGGCAGGAGTTTTTATAAATTCACACACACACACACACACACATGTAGGGTAAACATATCCTTATGGGGACCGCTCATTCATTTCAATGGGAAAAATGCTAACGCTAACTATGACAACCTTAACCCCTACGCTGCCCTAACCATAACCATAAGTAACCTAACAAAATACAAGAGTTTTTGCATTTTTAGTTTTTTCATAGCAGTCACCGGTTTATCAGCAGTCAGCAGTTTATAAAATAGAGTTTTCCCTTATGGGGACCAGGAAACCGGATATTTACCACGTTATGGGGACTGCCACCCACTGTGACTGTCATCATCGCCATCACTGTCACCTTCAATGTCACCATCTCTTTCACCATCACTGCCAGTGTCACGGTCTGGCTGGCAGAGGCAGTGAGACACAGTGTAAAAAGAGGCACTGGGTCACGCAGAAGAACAGTATCTTCATGTTTAGATCAGTGCCATCCTCCCCAGAGATGGAGGTGATCTTCATTATAATTTTTTATTTTTTGCTTTTCATCCTTTTTGACCTCCCTCCCCAACCGTAGCTGATACTATTTGCATGTGACATGCTTGCTCCCTCCCCCCCCCCCCCCAAAAAAAAAAAAAAACCCATTGCCAATTGCCTAGTAAGATGGGGGCCTGGCTGGGCTGCAGATGAACGCTCTGTGACCCCAATCCATCCCGGTTTGTGTTTTGAAGAGCTGCACCGGGGGGATGTGAGGTTAAGGGAAGGCGGGCAGTGGTACGGCGAGGCTCGGTGCGAACCAGCCTGAGGCCCATTACATCACCTGCAGCTGCTGTCTAAAGTCTCACGTTTCTGATGTCATACGGCAAACATGCCCATGGAATGCTGGGATACAGCTTCACGGCCAGTTATTAGGAGGTGTAGTATGTGTTCTAGTGTCGTTCACATGCATGTTTACGCTGGAAGTAGCTCAAAGCACACGCAGAATTACTGACAAACGTCGCCCCAGTGGCACAGTCTGTGAAGTCTACAATGGTCTCACTTCTGTAATTAAAAATGTGTTTACACAGAAAGACTGACCCTCCCCCCACCCCAGCAGGCAAACATAAACACATTTGTTGCATGCCTCCCACAACACCATCAAGATCTTTCATGTATACCAGCCCTAGGGGATGGATTAAAAACACTAAATTGGAACACCTGACCGCAGGGGTAGTGTTGAAATGGGCGGTTCTGCTGTCCTGCCCGGTCCTGGCGGGATGCTATCTGAGAGCATCAGCCTCGGCTTACCACAGAAGAAGCGGCTATCTTGCCGTGGGTCCTTCAAGTGATTTAGATTTTTGTCCTTATTCTAATAACTTTTAGTCAACAATAACATGTAAATATGAACATATAACTTCTGCCCATTAAAAGATGGTAATCCCTTGTATAACGCAAATATTCCTTCTGATACGTTACTAGGAGGTGAGGACTTACTGGTGGTCATTTAGTTTGGTTTACTGGAGTCACAGGAATCAGTTATATGAACTGATTTGAATGTACATTGTTAGGGTTCATGTGGTTCTAGTGATGGTCTGTTTAATTCCATGGGTATGAATTCATTCTGTATGAGTCAGTTTTAATATCCATAAGCCATGTGATTTTTGTCCTGTTTCTTCTCTAACGACGTGCTGAAAAACCCACAGTGCTTCTGTTAAGATGGATGCCTGCGCTGTTGTGGACATTAGCATCTGAATAAAGCTTTTCAACAAAAAAACGTTGCGGAGGGAAACACGCAGGGATGCAGCGCTTCCGCTCGGACTGCCGCGTTTTCCAAACACTGCATCGGTTTCAAGGTCACACTGGACCTCGAGTAGCATTAATCCCAAGCTAACTCAGATGGAAGAAGCCATCTCTCTTTTTTCACACGATAAAATTCAGTGGCATGCACACAGCGACGCACAGCAAATGCATGCGATCTTTTCTTCAAAAGGGCCTCACTATTGAATTATATTAGCTTGAGGTTGTGATGTAAAAATAAGTAATAATTGGAAAAAAAATATGATTTGACCATAGGAACAATGCCAAATGACAATTACATAAAGTGGGAAGTATGGGAATATGACCAACAAACAAGAGTGTACAACGTGTCAATATTTATTTTTATTTACACTTTCCTGTTCTTTTAAAAAAATTTTTTTTTTTACATATTGCCATCAAACCCTCAGTAGAGAAGTGGTGAATGCATCTCCGAGGTCGCGCCTCGGTTTCCATAAAGACTGTTATCACAGCATCAACACACAATCAGTGTTTTAATGCACATTTCGGGCGTTTTAATGTCATGGCGGCGCAGATCGAATCCTCAGTCACACAGCCATTTCGGCCTGTATACTAAATGAGTATACTAAAGAAAAATGAGAAGAGAAAAATGCATTCTTCAGTTCATTGTGCAGTCATCACAGGGATGGAGGGAGTGGATGTGGGGTTTTATAGCCACCTCTCACAGGATGGGCTCCACACATCCCCACTCCTGCCTACGGCTTCAGCCATAATCCTTTAATACAGGCTGTGCCTACAATAGCTTAACTTGCAATTTTTTTTTTCCACCTGAATAGTAACAAGGATGAAATTCTCAGAACTGAGCCATGAGGTAGAACGTGCGACTTTGGGATCAGGACAAAATGCAGCAGGTTTAGGAGAGACTTTGAAACGTTTAAGGGGCCATTTTACTCTTTTTTCAGCGGCAGGTAAACATCAACTGGAGGAGGAGTGATTTCTCCGCATGGTGAATGATAATGAAGAAACTGGTTCATGTTGTGAATACATGAGACAGACTCTTCGAAACGAGAGTCGCTTTAGACTCCACCCATGGAAAAAAGCAGCCCAGTAGGAGGGACTTCCTCACCACCTCATATCCTGTTGACCTTTAAGTAACTGAGAACAAGACAGTTGAAATGCGGTCAAGACTTTATTAGGGGAAACCTACAAGGCACTTGTTGTTATGTTACCCAATATGTACATGAAATTTAGGCTCTATAACCATCTGTATGACATGGTTAGTTAACTTCTGTGATCCGAAACCGGACTGGATTTGGGTTCAGGTTTAATTTAGCAGTTTTAAATTGAATACATCACTCTAATCTGTAGGTCCTGCACAGGGTCTTAGGAAAACAAGTCTTAACCGAGCAAGCAACAAGACCAGACCGGAATATCAAGTGAGCTATGCAACATCAGACATACATTACAATGGAATAACACAAATGTATTATGTAATATTTTAAAACATGTCTCATACTCTGAGCTAATAACACATTCAAGTCGATGGGACCATTCACAGGTGGCTGATTTGTAAGAGTTGTACATGATTTTACAGGTGATTAAAGTTTTCAGTTCACTTCTCTCATAAAAAAGGCTTTTCATCTTTTACTTCCCTGCTGGGTGTTAAATGTCAGTACCCCCCCGTATCACGAAGCATTTTGGTAACCTTAAGTGCTTTTTCAAAAGTCACCACTGTACAATCAGAACCCAAACCACAGTCCCGTCATTTTTATTTTCTCCATTCAAATGTTTTAACATGGGGGGGGGGAGCAGACTGTACCAACCTAAACATGGTGTGCTAACATGGAAAGCCACTAACACGACCCTGCCACCATTGTACCAATGGGTTATGTCCTGTGCACAAATGATTACTAAAATATTAGATAAAATAGTAGACGATCTTGGATTATGGAACCGTGCTGCTGTGGTAACACCGAGAAGGATGTGGAGGAGGGAGACTGGCTCATTCAACACAGCCCAGATCCGTTAAAAACATCGCCTTTATTTCCACCTTGGTTAAACCCACCAAACAGACATGACATGAGGTTAAAACACGTGAAACCATATGAATGGAGATCCTGGCTCCGCAGGCTGTGCTGCTCGGCAACATGACCCAAAAAGCAGGGATGCGGTGGAAACGGAAAGTTCCGGAAAAAAATAACAACGGAGCGCACAAACAGGGGGAAACCCGCGAAAGCAGACAGGGGTGCACCAAACACGCTTTGCCCCATGAAAGAATAACTGCGGCCATTTTTAAAGGCCTCTTCTTGGCTTACGGTGGCCCTCTGAAAATCGCCCTGGGAATGGACAAGCGCGGAAAATGCCATTAACATTGGCAAAGTCAGCTTGTCTTCCTTGCATTCCAACAACACCCCTCCTCTTAGAGTTATTATTATTATAATTATTATTCTTTATCATTTTATTATTTACAGGGATGTACACAAAAATACATTTAGAAAGGGAGAGTCCTGTGTTTTCTATCTGGGAGAATACACCAGTTCGTAGTGCTTAGAGCAAAGTCCGCTTGTACATTCCAACCTAGAGTCAGTTAAAAAAAAGGAAAACAGATAACAAGAGCATAGGACCAGAACGATATTCTTAAACGTATTCCTACTGATAACGGTTTCTGCATAGAGTACACAAGACGAAATGGGGGTGTGTCTGGGGCTGGGGGGGTCGGTCGTATGGTGGGCCTGCCCACACGACTTCTTTTAAGAGGGCTGTACAAGACAAATGTCATCGTGTTCAAATAAATTAAAAGAAGGATGTTTTTTTTTTCCCCATTTCCTTTTTTTAAACAACATTTGTTTTTACTGATGTACAGGCAGAGGTGGGACAAGAAGACATACACAGTAGGGAAGGTCCTTTAATTGAAGATTTCTTTTTTCCTTCTGTATGTTTCTTCTTCTGATGATTTACAAAAAGGAAGTTGAGCGCTCTCTGGCGACGGCGCCACTTCCTGGCAGACAGGAAGGGGCGGGCTCGAGGGGCGGAGCCGAGCAAAGTGGGCGGGAGGGTGTGGGGTGGGGGGGGTGACTGAAGAAGGCTTGGGATGGAGCGGTCTGGCCTTGGGGACTCACGTCAGCTCGGCGGCCACTGTGAAAATCAGCGCAGTCACCATCAGTCCCAGTGCATCCACCCGGGCTGCTGCATCTGCAGATGTGGGGGGTGGGGTGGAGTTTACAGTGTTACTCAGAACAACCTGACGCAGTCATGCACAGCAGCACTGAGGCACCCCCCCCCCCCCCCTCCTGGGCAAGGAGATTCTGACAAATCCAGGCAAAAACTAAAGAAGGCAGGAATTTGCTAATTGCCAGAAAGATCCGTTCAAACACTGACGTTTTCCTCATTCGTTCAGTAGGGCGGGATATATGAACATTTTTCATTGTTATATTAAAATCCCAAAGGAGAGGGTATAACTGTACTGAGATGCCCTCCTTGCTGTCTTTCCCCAGGATCAAAGCAATATTCCAACAGCACAATGACGAAAGTCCTTGATGTTACCAGTTACATTTCAGGGATTCTGATGGTGGACCTGAAAATGCAAGGATTCACAGATCTAAAAAACAGGAGTCAGATGGGGTCTCACTTCATCTACAGGCATAGCAGGACATGTTTAAAGAAGGTTACACCAAAAAAATCTACTCCCCCTGCCAACCCCCCCTCCGCGTTCTCTCGTCATTACAGCTTTTCATCTTTTCTCATGTGACTCATAAGTCTTTCTCTAAAAGCAATGTTAGGAAAAAGTAATTCAGACAAGGGTGTTACAAACGAGAGATGTTTTGTTCTCTCTGGCGAAACAAATATGTTTGAGCTAATATACTATATGCAATTAGACATTACTTTGTATATAATGGGCCGTCACATATAAGCAATGCCCTTGCCAGTGGATGAGTCCTCCCACACAGTGCTGTGGATGCCATCATTTCTACTAGATTATATATATATATATATATATATATATATATATGAAAGAAATTTGAAAAGGTCTGAATCACTCTTCAGCAGAGTCTGATGAGACCTGCTCTCTCGCCCTCTCCCTCGTTCTGTCTACTGTTCCTGATTCTCATAAAGTCTTGCATTAGATTACATGTGTGTGTCCTGTGAAGGGGGGGGGGAGGGGGTTCGAAGGTCAGACTCATGGCCGACTATGTGCAGTGGTGAGGGCTGCAGAGGGAGTGAGGTGACCTCATTCAGTCCTGTGAGAGGGCACACCTGCTTGGAGGAACTGTGCCTGTGTGTCTCTGCGTGTGGGAAGACGATTTGCATATTCAAATTCCCGTCCCTGCCAGCAGGGGGAGATGAGCTGAAGAGCTAGAGCATATAGCAGTGTGCTAGCCTCCCGACAGACACACACGCAAACACACTCACACTACCCAGAACTGCCACTGCACATATTTTATTCATATCATTAGATACTCAGTACAATTAACCTCTGGAATGAAATAAAATAATCGCACATTAGCTGCGTCTGTACATTTCATCTTGGCCACATTCAAGAAGGACAAGCAAGCTGGTTGTGGAGTTCTACAGTTCTAGCTTTTACCAAATGTTGGAACAAAACATGGTCAGACATGACCTCCCCCCCACGAGTGAAATGAAGACGTTGGAGATGCTGACACACTAGGGTGTGATGTAATTCACCGTAACTGATGTAATTATTCATTATTTCTACTGTGTTCCTCTTGGGGGTGGTCATCTAATCACCTCATCCACCCCATTAACGAAAGCAAAGTGACAGGAAAAACTATAGAATCGAATAATTACTGCCGCCCCCCCCCCAGCCCTCCAGCTGCCATCGAGTTGCATCCAGTGTGCTGAGAATCGCGCTAGGCTAACTGTATCTCTACAGCCCGCAGATGCTGCACATTGGAGAGTATCTTACAGGAACAAATAAGGTGGAGAACCTCCACATCCTTTCCCGCTACACTGCCTAAGAGACGAAGTTCAGGTTTCCTTTATTCTTGACTTTTTGTAACAGAACGGTGGACGGTTCTGGCAGAGAGAAGGCCAGCAGTACAGCATTACAGGGAGACCGACCGGCCAGATTATACTCACTGTTCTGGTTCTGGGTGTTTTTCATCATGCTCGGGTTCTCTGTGGAGAAAGAGAGAACAGGGAAGATGATTGGGCCGCTCGAAGCTTGGAGGGACTCACATTGCCTGCTGCAGATTGTACTTCACGTCCCACAGATCAGCAGTCGCTCGTAGCAAGAAGCTGACTTTATGTTTTATCTCGCTTTATGTCCATCACATGCGGATGTTCACACAGTTTTCACACAGTTGAATAATTCCTTTCAGGCTTTTGACCGTGACTCTCAGAGGCAGCATTTAATATTTAATACACACTGTACACAAACATACCCAAAGAAAAACAAGAAAGATACATATAAGAGTCTAACAGGTATCAATGCTGTTCAACCGAATGGCTACTTTAATATTAGTTTAAATACTAGAACTTGTGGCCATAGGTGGAAATTAGCGGCAGAACATTTTTAACTGAATTTGATACAACACTTCTTTACACAGCATGCAGTTAGAGTATGGAATAGTCTTCCTGAGCTATTAGTTAAGTTCTCCCCAAACGAGCTTGATGGGCCGAATGGCCTCCTCTCGTTTGTAAATTTCTTATGTTGTTATGTTCTAATAGGCAAAAGGCCAATCATTCAGTGGTCAGACTCCTACTGTGTGTGAGTAGGTACACAGATGATCCACTGAATTAGTAGGTGTGGTGCCTATTCCACAAGGAGGGTAGAATATGTCCATAAAGTAAGAATACAGATCAAATTTTGTTTCAACCAACCAGCTCAGAATAAAGGCTCACAGTCACAGAGCTCTCCACTGGTTGGCTGAAACAAAATCTTGTTCTGGATTTTTACTTTCTGGACCTGAACTATCCACCTCTGCCTGTTCCCAGTGAGTAGGTCCTTGCTGATTGCCTGATTAAAAGCAGCAGTCCCTGTAAGGTTTGCCAGTGATTTCTTACCGTGGCCACTAACCATGAAGACGAAACAACATTCAAAGTAAGAGAAAAAGTCACAAACAAGGTAGGAATAAGACAGCGAACTCTCAGAATTTTCCTCTGGGTTCAGAGTACTCCGTCATTAAGGAATGGAGCTCAACTTTGAACCCCCTGGTGGTGTTTGGGAGGAAGCTCAGGAGAGATTGCCCTCTGAGAAAGCTTTTAAAGAGATACTGGGCCCAGGGCCCAAGATGTGCTATCCAACTGGTATCTGAGGTATTCATTAAAAGCAATGGGATCCAGTACAAAAATGGGGTATCAAGTTAAATATACTGTAAAAATCGCTCACAAATGTTAGGTGGCACCAGATTTTTGGGAACTTAAAGGTGCAAAACCGAATTGTATCGTTCGATCCATTGTTTGCTGGACACTGTTCGCTCTGGGCCCTGGAGGACCTCTCCTTCAACAGAGCCTGTAAGCTTTATTAAGACTGGGGATAAAACGGCTAGAATGAAGTTCAGGTAAATGGCATGGGAAGGGATGTTCCAGCCTGCTAGACTAAAACAAAGTCCTCAGCGCTTAGATCAGACCTTTCAGCAGAGCCCTGATCCGAAGCACGAGGCCCGAGACACACCAGGCTGGCTTAAGGATGAGGAACATCAGCAACCCTGAGTCCTGGCTGAAATCCCATTGAGCAGAAAGACAAACCATTATCCAGCAGCCACTTCCAGGGTGAACTTTCGAGACATGGGGGAGGAAGAAGGAGGAGCGACGAAAAACTTCATGGAGCCAGAGTATAAACCAATTTTTTTGTTCTTTAAGTGTGTGGGCAGTGGTGGCTTAACGATTGAGGCACTGCTCCCCGGGCGCTGAATTAGCTGCCCCCTGCTATGTCACATATGGGTTAAATGCAGAGGACGAATTTCTTTGCTCTGTGGTGTGTTAACAGTTTAGTGAACACTGATCACTAAATTCAATCCTTGTTTACCGAACATCACGATTACGGTATGGAGACCATCAAAGTGTCCTGTTTTCCTGATGTTCCCAGAATGTTATCCTGCTACTACCACTGCAAATAAGGATAATAATGTACAAAGAAATAAAGGGCATGATAGGGCAGTGAGTAACCCTGCTGCTTTGCACGTCAGTGGACATGGGTTCAAGGCCGGGTGTCACGTTTACAGTAATATTTATCATAAAACGATGTTTTTCAACATTAGTTACATTAACGGGATATTCAGGTAACAATGTTATCTACTAATATTGACAGAAACTTAAATGTAAAACGTGGAAATAGTTTCAGTAGCATTAAAGCAAGAACATTCTCTGCCAACTTTGAGAAGACCTTTACATAATGTTGGCTAAAGTTCCCTGTCAGCTGGGTAGAGACTCAAAACGACAGCATAGCAGACACCAAATCGAGGCTTTGATGATTAGCGGGCTGGGAGGGGCAGGACGTTCCGGGGCAGGGCAAGCTCAGCTAAGTCAGATTCGTTCACATCACCTGCACCTTGTTACTCGGTATATAACATTTCCAGCAAGTGCACACACCCAGACTCTTGAAGACCAGCCCACATCCCCGGTAGTTTTATCCGCCACTCAATGATCATTTTTGTTTTTCTGTTTCCCTCTCCGCCGTTTCTGTGAAATGCCCTCCATTCCCATGCCCAAATAAATTCTGACCCAAACAGGTCAAGTGGTCCCGATCGCCACCCGTTTAGAGAAAGAATACAATACTACTGTCCTTGTTGTTTCTTTAAAGAGCTGCACGACTTTGGACTTTATCGTGGATGTAGGTCTGTGTGCAGTCTGCTTTGCAGTCTGCTTTGAGTGGCCTTTGTCCACAGATGATGCAGGCGGGGCTCTGGTTAGGGTTCTTACAAATCACAGAACTCAGAGGATTCACCCATGAGCTGGCCGACGGTTATGGAAAAACAGTCAAGGGCCGTCCGTAGGGCTGCAGTGATAAAGGATCATCGCCTTTGTGATGATGCTGTTGGAGCTTTTGTGTGTGTTTGTTGGGGGGGGGGGTCTTGTGGCAAATGCCTGCCTCCCTTTATTGCTTCCACTGGGTCTTTTTAAAGGGCAAGTGTTTGGAGTGAAGATGAATGAATTCAAAGTGGATTCCTTTGGGGAGGGAGAGGTGGACAGACGAGAAGCGGCCGTATCAGAGAAAGCGGGATTCAGTACACGGGACTGTCCTCGCAGCGGCTGGAGATAAATGGGAGGCATTTCGCTGCTCGGGTTGACGGCAGGAAGTGCAGTCAGCTGGTTAATGGGTGTTAGCTCTCTCACACCACGGGTCTTTTCAAGAGACACACTTTTATTAAACAGCCACCCTGAGACTTTGGGGGGTTTCGACATTCCTCTTGCTTTTACGGCACCATTAAATCTCCTTTAAGCTGCACATTCGAAAAATTATGAACAGTTTGATTAAAATATATTCACATGGGGGGGGTAAGAGTGGCTGGGTAAGCGAAAGCAGGTTGGATCCCATAGCAGGCGTTGGTTCAAATCTCAGCTAAGTAATAAGAAAACTATTTCGACTGAACGCTGAGTTCTAGCAAACAATTGGTTGGCAGTATTATGTGGATGTTTTGTGTTCAGCCAATCGGCTGCCTTCCATGGTGCCCATGTGACCCCTAACAGTGCCAAGAAAGCTACACACAGCTGAGTCTTCATTAGAGTATGACAATCTCAAGATCTCTCACTGGAATGTCAAAATCCTATCAGCCTATCTTATAGTACAATCAGGTGAACCCTGTTCCTGTGTTGAAAACAAATGCTAACATCAGGGTTAGTCTTCATTATATGACATCATCCCTGTGGGACAGGAAGCTTCCTCCTAACAATACATGCTGTCAACATGTAATATAAAAGGCTTATATGAATTAATAAGCACTTATGTGCTTATTAGATGTCCTTATAGTAATTGCTATTGCATATACGTTTCCTTTATTACATCTCTGTGGTATAGCTTCAGCAAAGGCTCTGGGAGATTCTGCTCATATAAATTACAAAGTCATTACTCACATCTCTCTGAAGATTTATCAAGGACTTTAATAATACTATAACTTATTAATCATGCATAAATAATTCACAGTTAACTTAAAGCTCTATTAATTCATGCTAGGTGTTCGGGGGCCAGCTTTTTCACAGAACACAGACTGGCATCTTCTCTGAAACCAAACTGGGGGAATTAGAATGTTAGGGGTAACTCCTTGCAGATTATTCATGTGGCTTGTTTTGAATTTTTTTCACTAGAAAAAAAGCCCTATTCCCATATCCTCAATTAATTAATGGAGATAAATGTGTCTGATGTCCTCAAAATTTTGTAGACAAGCTAAGGAGAGCCTAATGTTGACTTCCTGACAAGGTCTGGAAGGTACCGAGGCTTAGGGTGTGGAATGTACTCACCAAAAACGATGAGGCGTGTGTGAGTGTCCGTGGAGCCCAGGGGATTCTGGGCCGTGCACCGGTACATGGAGCCGTTGAGCTCAGCCGGCACCCGCTCCAGAACTAGCTCCTTGCCGTCTCGCTTGTCGCTGCCATCCAGCAGACGCCCCCCTACACGCGTCCACGTGAACATGGGCTCGGGGAATACCTCGTTCTGTTGGGGGACCCCAGGTTGGCCATAATTAGTGTCAATCAACAAAATAAACCAACACAACCATCCATGGAAACCAATATCTGCTTCAATGATGATCGAAGGCCTACATAATAGCCAAATGGTGATTGAATTTTTTAATAAAAACTTTACCTTGCTCATAAAAATATCAATATTAATGTTATTTCCTGTCGAACCACTTGCTTTAGTAGTTTTGGGCAACAGCAGCAGCCCAGGGGTCACTGACTGATCGCAGAGAGGGAGAGCTACTTTAACTCATGAGTCTTGGCCACTTCCTTTTCCACCGGGTGAGAAACTCTGGCAGTGGAGTGGAGGGGGCCATCACTGCCATCGAGCATGGGGGGGGTGTCCCGGTATGGGACCTGCCAGCAGCGGCCGCAGGAAGACGGGAACGAGACTGTCGCTTTTCTTGAGGAAGCATGATGCAACGGTGTGAAACCAGCAAAGGCTGAGAAGAAACGCACTCATTTTCTTTGTGTATTTTCTCTTTCCAAGCTGTCCACTTGAAAATGTGAAGGAAGAGAGGTGTGCATGCGTGAGTGCTGTCTGTCTTCCTAACTGCCTGTTCTGAGGGCTCTGATTAACTTTGAGTCATGGTGACTTTAGGTTCCGGCTTCCCCAACCACCAAAGACGCAAGATAGAGTGTCTTTGGGGCACTGGGATCCTAGAATCGATGGCATGACCTAATTGGAATGGACTGATTTTGTGACGCTGGCTTAGCAAATCATTGTGGGGCCAGAGAGTGACATTTAGTTTTTATTATTAGCTTTTAAGAACATAAGAACATAAGAAATTTACAAACGAGAGGAGGCCATTCGGCCCATCAAGCTCGTTTGGGGAGAACTTAGCTAATATCTCAGAGTTGTTAAAATCTTATCTAGCTCTGATTTAAAGGAACCCATGGTTTTAGCTTCCACTACAATAGCAGGAAGACTATTCCATACTCTGACTACACGCTGTGTAAAGAAGTGCTTCCTCAAATTTGTTTTAAAATGTTCTCCCGCTAATTTCCACTTATGGCCACGAGTTCTAGTATTTAGACTAATATTGAAATAGTCATTTGGCTGAACAGCATCCAGACCCGTTAGAATCTTATAGACCTGAATCATATCCCCCCTTAGTCTCCTTTGCTCAAGGCTGAACAGATTCAGTTCCGCTAACCTCTCCTCGTAAGACATTCCTCTAAGACCAGGAATCATTTTTCATATCTTATTACGCTTAAATAATTCAAAAATAAAGAAGAAGGGAATTTCAGCAGAATGGCAAGGTTTCAGAAAGTGGGGAAAAAAATAAGAGGGAATTGTAATTGATAAATTGAAATATTTTGTCTAAAGTGCGACAGTCTTTCTTTACACCCTGAACCCTTGGCCAGTGAAGGACATGAGAGGTATGCCTTGAAATCAATGCTTTATGCACTTATCTAATTAGGACAAAAGGACAGCAGACTTGGATCCCGTGATTTGTGAGTCATATCAGCCCTGTGCAATGCTTGTTTATAATGACTGAACATTATTCATGGCCGTCCTTCAAATGAATCAGTTACGGGAAAATACACGTGGCCAGATCCACCAGCCAGCTAGTGAAGCTGGAACTTTTCCAAAAAACCGGAAACGTAACGCAATGGCCAAAACTTGAACATCCTGGAATTTGATTGCATGGGATTTTGGGGGGGGAGAGGGGGAACATAGGTTGATCCCCAAGCTGAATCACCTTGGATTTATCGGGTCAAACTTTATCTTTGTTTTTGTCGTGAACAGCCTTAACTGTGATTTTAACGAGGGATTCGTTGCAAAATCCTTACTCTCACTGAAAAGCTGTTTCACTGCTCTTTAGGGGGAAAAACACACAAGAAAGAAATGCTTATGGTGTTTGTGGAAATATCCCCTTGCTCAAATTTGTTCTGTGTACACTAAGAACACTCCTGCGGCCACACTAGCCAATCTGC
Organism: Paramormyrops kingsleyae; assembly: GCF_048594095.1. NCBI lineage: Eukaryota > Metazoa > Chordata > Actinopteri > Osteoglossiformes > Mormyridae > Paramormyrops > Paramormyrops kingsleyae. The sequence goes on from NC_132804.1 coordinate 9,274,914, forward strand.
TGTTGGGAAGTGGCTCACACTAGCCAATTCGCTGCTGGGAAGTGGCTCACACTAGCCAATCAGCGGCTGGGAAGTGGCTCACAGCTATCTCTGGGATACACGTTTGCCCGCCGAGATCGTTTTAAGATGTGGCAGTGGTACATAAACAAAAATGTTTAGCGTGAGAGATTCACTTTTTAGGCCACAATTCCAATCGTTCACAGCAAAGAGAAAGACACAGGAAGTGGCGGGCTCAGTGTGTCCGAATGCATGCATACTGCTCTCATGCATATATATAGTACATACTACATTACTGTAATGGTAGTAGTACCTACTGTGTAAGTATGCGATTTTGGACACACCAAAAGTTTGTCTGATGTTGATGTCCTTCAGTACCGTCCGTACACTTCTTTACACAGCGTGTAGTTAGAGTATGGAATAGTCTTCCTACTAGTGTAGTGCAAGCTAAAACCCTGGGTTCCTTTAAATCAGAGCTAGATAAGATTTTAACAACTCTGAGCTATTAGTTTAGTTCTCCCCAAAGGAGCTTGATGGGCCGAATGGCCTCCTCTCGTTTGTAAATTTCCTGTTCGGTAAGAGTTTGGTAAGTTCGGTAACTTGGTTAATGCTCAGAGGCTCGACCTTTCTGCTCTGCATTCCACTTCATCTTCAAAACTGAACATTGGCCCACTTTTTGGAAACCCCCGTCCCCCAATCTCAGGAGATCCTACCTGGAAACCTTGAACGCTGATGCGAACGGTGTCCCCCACTTTTGCCCGAGTGGGGGTCATCAGCAACTTGGGGCCTTTAGGGGCCGCTGGTGAAGGTAAAGAGAGATAGAGGGAAAGAAAAAGAGAGATGTTAGCTTGCGAGTGTAGGGTAATGGATACAGGAAAGTCCATTTCTTTGCAATGAGAGGGACACATGTACTGTCAATTAAGGTCACAGGGATGAAGTCTGAGAGAGAGGAGTCCTTTCATTCAAAGGTCACCCATGAATTTATTCCCCGGGGAGAAACAAGGAGCTAAATCAGGCAGATACTCATTATGGAGAAGGAGGTGCCATGCACGGAATGGGGGCTGGAAGCCTCCTGATAAGGGACGCTAGGGGAAGCTAATTCCCCAGGCCTGTCGGGGCAGAAGCCCCCAGATAGATTTAATTTGGTCCCCCAGACAAACGATGGAAGCAGTGATGGAGGGAGAAGAGATCGTGTCGTGACCTTCCAGAGGACCTGGGGTCTCGCATGTTACTGGCAAGAGGTAAGTAGCAGTGGGCGTATTATAATATAGCCAAGAAGATATGACAAAAAAAAACACCAAGGCAGCGCAATGGAGCCACGCTGGAGATAATAGGCACCTGAACACTCGTTATGGTTCAAAGAGGCATAATTTGCAGGATTCTGAGAGCCCCCCCGCAGATATTTCATACTGGGGAAATCACCCTACCGGCAGGATACATTATGGACTGGGTTACCTGTCCTGCGACTGCTTTTCGGGGGAATAAACACTGGGTCAAAAAACTGACATCATCATCTCCCGAAAATTAGCATTTCCCTAAAAACAGCAAGATCTCCAAAGATCTCAAAATGGTGACCCACCATTGCCACAACCCCCTGTTCAGGCACCCTCTGCAAAAAACAAGTTCAATCCCCTAGCAAGAACAAGAAAAAAAAAACTGAGAAAGAACAAAAAATCCATTCAGATCCAGACACTCCCCTGCTCACCTGTATAAGACAAACACGTAATGATGGCCATTTCCAAAACTCATCCATCACAAGCTGCCCTACTTGTTTGCTTTTAACGATTCTGTCACAGACACGTTAATGATTATTATTTGCTTTTCTTGCTTGGGTAATGTGCATTGAAATGTTTTCCGCGATTTTTATTTTTGGGCTGTATGAAGTCCAGTCTGGCAGGGAATGCAGGCCTGTTCTCCAAGCAGAATCTGGCCTGGAATTAGTACTGTGTCCACAACACAGAAAGAGTTATGGAAGGATCATGGAAAGGATCGGGCCACAGTCTTGGTGGGGGTGATGAAATCTCTGTGGGTTGCCAAAACCACCCCCCCCCCCCCCCCCCACCACCCTCTAAATTGGGTTCAACCATTTACTAATCTCTGCATGTCATTCCTTTGCTGATTCTGTAGCAAGTACCTTCTCACACAAAGGTCCCACTGACCGTTGTTTACTTTGTTTTCTGTCCAATGATGTCACAGTGACGGGATGGGTGATGTCACAGCATCATGGGAATGGCTGCCTCTGACTCGACTGAACCTAAAGCAGTTAATTATTACCGAGGGGTCCGTTGGTTTCCAGACGATGAGTACTCTCCCCCATTGTGGGGGCAGAATTGGGCTCCTTGCAGGAGCAGCTGTAATCTGTCTGTGCTACAGGCACAGAGGAACTCATGAATATGCAGCGGCTGTAATGTGACATCGGACCGCTGTCAGGCTGCCATTTTAAATCAATGAAAAATTTAATGCTCAAACTACCACCCGGCCCCCTCATCCTCATTACCCCAGCACATTTTAAGCTCCCCCCCCACCACCCATGAGGGGAGGAACACATCCAAACCAAGAGAGCACCTGCCCGTACATGACTGTCGACGGTCCTGTCAACATCCCAAAGCACGCTCAGAGGACTAGATCTGGGAATTTTGATGAAAACCTGGCATTCTCACATTGTGTGCTCATCACATGCCTTGCATCCCAGTGATATTGCACAGTCATCTAATAAAAATAATAATGCAATCGTATCTGTTTTCTTCATAGACATCAGTGTTCTCAATGCTGCCTGACTGGCAGCCAAAAAAGAAAATCTACCACTGAACCAGTTTTTTTTCATGTTTTAATTGCCTGACTAGAGTACTATATGTTTTCAGATAATTATTAAATGAATACACATGTATCTTACTAATTAAAAAGCTGAGTGTTATGTAAAACGACACTGCAGCCAAAAGAACGGAATTCATTTGCATAGTTCTTACCTACAGTATTAGATATACAAACATAATTAGTATAATAACACATATTTGAGGCATTGAAAGAGATGCTGGGAGATGCTGATTTATGCAATGGAACCTGGACTGCAATGCGGTGTGTTTTGATAGGTGTGTCGAATCCTTTTCAGAATGCTTTGGCGGGGAAAATTAAATCATAAACACCTAAGTCATGACAAATCACAGGCAATTTTCTGTGGGTTTTGATTTTTTTTTTTCAACTGACACAATCGCTTTTTGTCCATGTGGTGGACAAAGCATCTCTGCCTGTGGCGGGCGCCAGAAAGTGGGCCGATCTTGCGGGGTGCTGCCTCGTGGCACGTAGAGATAAAAGGTGGCTTTGAGAGAAGCCCTGGTTTCAAGCCGGCTGCAATTAAAATCAACACAAAAGCGCATCTGCAAAAGTCCTGCATCCAACCCCACTCTTCCATATTCTTAGGGTAAAAATGAAAAAATGTATTAAAAACCATCAGAGTATGCTTCTGTCGACTCTTCAAAGAAAGCGGCTCATGGAAAATCAGTGATTCGGCAAAATAAAAGCCTCTGCGAAGCACAAAGCCTCCAGCTGACTGTAAGGAAGCCTATTTGTAGGGCTGCATTTTGGTGAGGTACTTGTTTGTAATACTGTGTGGTGACAAAAGAACCGGCCTGGTCCGGCCCAGGAGGATATTCCGCATCGGGTGCTGCCTTATTTCTCATGGCTGCACACTTTGCTGTTTCAGAACAAAGAATGCATTCTTGGACTGGAGGAATGAATGGGGGGTTAAAAAAAGGCAATGTTTGGGCTTCTTGGCGGAGCTGGACGAAAATTCCTGCAAGCCAGTGGATGCCTCTGGACAAAACCTTACCACGGTCCCCGGCTGGCAAGAAGGAGCAGAGCTGCCACCTCAGGACAATAGTCTATGGTCAGCTAAACTCTCATGGGTCTACCGGTCGTGTCGACTTGCCCCCTCTCCCTTATCCACGGCACCAGTGGTGCTGCCTTCCACTCCCAGAGGTCCTTCTGTGGAGCTTGTGTGGAAATATTATCGGGAGGGGGGCTTTCATAGTCAGCAGCCCCCACAAATGAAGTGCACGAAAGACACCCCCCGGCCACAGATGGGTCGATGTGAGCCACTACCACTGAGTCCGAAGGTGGCATTTTTTGGCACCATATTGAAAATGACAGTAAATCTTCAGGATGGGGATAATGTGTTAATGTGGCACATGTGTTTACTCTCGTCAGTGACAGACATGCCCGATGACTCGCTCTGAGATCACAGGCCCCTAACGTCTCCCAAGCGGCCATGTGAAGTCTGGGTGACGGAGCCCCCACAGTGATATACAATCCACTATAAGTGCATCAATGCGTCTTTTTTAGCCGCCGTCAGCGGAAAGCGGCTCCCGCGATAGCGATGCGTGTCGTATTTTGCAGCGTGTGCAGGACACGGCAGATCTCCACGGTCGCGGGTTCAAATCCAGCCATGCTCAGCTGCTTTCCTTGTTCATCCAAGTACATAGATGAGTTTGCGGCTTCCTGGTACTCTAGTTTCCATGACATGCCTTTGGAGTGCAAATGTCCCATGATGCACCTTACCTCATTCCTTATATTGACAGAGATAGATTGGACTACTGAAACCGAGAATGAATAAGTATCTATCCATCCATTCATATCACTTATAAAGGGCAAGGATGTGGTGAACTTGGGGTCTATCCTAGGAAATATTGGGGACACTATGGATAATTTAGAGACACTAGTTCAGCCAAATTCCTCTAAAGGAGGAATCCACCAAACTAGTGCAAAAATGACTGGAACAAAAGCTCACATACATACATAACACATACAGAGCACATACATAACACATACAGAACCATTCAAAAGTTTGAGTGCCTGCTTGACACCATGATTTTTTGTGCTCTAAATTTGTCTATTCATGGGCGTGTATTGATCAGTCAAAATTCCTAATTTGGTTCCAACCACTGTGTATTTGTAAGACGTAGAGCAGGTGAGTAAATGAGTCTTGCATTTGGTTGCCGTGTGTGACAGACTTAGTGATCTTTACTAAATCCGTGGCATTCTCCACCAGCATATTAGACTTCAAAGGCTCACCATTCTACCATCATAAAATGACTTCAAGGAAGTATCTGGGGAAGAAGGAAAGTGAAGGACAACTGAAACCTGGTCTCTCAGTCTCCAGACGCCAAGCCCATAAAACTTGCATGAACCAGGCAAAAGCAAAGTCAGCCATAAGCATCCAGCATCTCTGGAAACTGCTGCAGAGGAGCATGATGGGAAATTTCCTGCTGAAACTTGTTAACCAAAGGCCTCCAGGACTTAGAAACTATTTCCTGTTCACCCGAACACTGCTTTGATACTCCACTTATATTGTTTTGTATTTTGCAATGTATTGTCTGTAAGCTTTTGCAGAAAAAAATATATGATGCAAAACATTATGATAAAGCCTATTTTCCAGCAAGTGTAATCAAGCTATTGAATGATACTGTAGAGCTCTGCTGCGAGTTGAGCTCATAACCCTGAGGGCCACAGCAAAAAGCATTGCACCATCGCACCGCGCAAATTGAATAAGCACATATTTAAAAACAGATGGGAATATTCTGGACTCATTTGCAGTTTTTCTCTGTATCGTTAATCTTATAATTGATATTGGAAGGTGGATCCCTGTTGGCGGTGCCATGCAGTGCTGCTGCAGTAGCACTGTTGCCTCACATCTCTGGGACCAGGGTTCCATGTGTGGAGTTTGTATGTTCTCCCCGTGTCATTGTGGAGTTTGCGTGTTCTCCCTGTGTCATTGTGGAGTTTGTATGTTCTCCCCGTGTCATTGTGGAGTTTGCGTGTTCTCCCTGTGTCATTGTGGAGTTTGTATGTTCTCCCCGTGTCATTGTGGAGTTTGCGTGTTCTCCCTGTGTCATTGTGGAGTTTGTATGTTCTCCCCGTGTCATTGTGGAGTTTGCGTGTTCTCCCCGTGTCATTGTGGAGTTTGTATGTTCTCCCCGTGTCATTATGGAGTTTGCGTGTTCTCCCCGTGTCATTGTGGAGTTTGTATGTTCTCCCCATGTCATTGTGGAGTTTGCATGTTCTCCCCGTGTCATTGTGGAGTTTGCATGTTCTCCCCGTGTCATTCTGGAGCTTGCATGTTCTCCCCGTGTCATTGTGGAGTTTGCATGTTCTCCCCGTGTCATTGTGGAGTTTGCATGTTCTCCCCGTGTCATTCTGGAGTTTGTATGTTCTCCCCGTGTCATTGTGGGGTTTGCATGTTCTCCCCATGTCATTCTGGAGTTTGTATGTTCTCCCCGTGTCATTGTGGGGTTTGCATGTTCTCCCCGTGTCATTCTGGAGTTTGTATGTTCTCCCCGTGTCATTGTGGAGTTTGCGTGTTCTCTCCGTGTCATTGTGGAGTTTGTATGTTCTCCCCGTGTCATGTGGAGTTTGCATGTTTTCCCCATGTCATTGTGGAGTTTGCATGTTCTCCCCGTGTCATTCTGGATTTTGCATGTTCTCCCCATGTCATTCTGGAGTTTGCATGTTCTCCCCATGTCATTGTGTCATTGTGTTTCTCCACAGTCCAAAAACATGCTGAAGTTAATTGAAGTTACCAAATTGCCCATAGGTGTGAGTGTGCCCTGTGATGGGGTTATGCCTCATCCTGGGTTGTTCCCTGCTTTGCACGCATGGGCTCTGGATCCCACCCATGACCCTGAATAGGACAAGTGGTTATAGAAAATGGATGGATTGATCTCTGTTGTTAATGTCACATGATCCATGTAAAGCCTGTACATCAAAACCTTCTGCCATTTGACAAAGTGAGCTTATTATTCAAAAAAAGAAAAAAAATAACAGTGGTCACTTCTCGTTGCTGCTTGAAGAAACTTGAGGTTAAACATACGGAGCATTGAATTACTCAGACGTGGGGCAGAGTCGATATAACGGGCTGATTATATGGCAATGTTCAAATTCTTATTTCAGCTCATTAATTTGGGTTGACTTTTTCAATAACAGTACCAGGTTAACTTAATCTAATGGCAGCCAGCCCAATGAATTTCCCTGTCAGTCATTCGCACTTTACTTCCCACGTTAATTCTGAGATCTGCTCAACTGTAACGCAATTAATCATCAAGTGGATTGAATGCTGTTCTAAATATATCAGTCAGTTGTATGCAAATAGATGGAGGCTCGCTGAAGGACTGGGGCAGAGAGAGAGCAGAGCATTATGGAGGACCAGCCGATGGTCCTCGTTGGGGCCCAGAAGCTGTTATGGGGCATTGTATGGCTCATTGCTTTAGGATGCAGTGACTATGATCAGTAGGTCATTGGTTCAAATCCCGCTTCAAATCATTGGTTCAAAGGCCCTAACCCCCGATTGCTCCAGGGACTGGCTGATCACAAAATATGTAAGTCGCTTCGGATAAATGGTCTGCTGAATAAATAAAATGTAAATGTGTTGGGGGAGGGGGAGGCCCCCCACTCACCAAGTGTGATTTCTGTCACCATGGGCATGGTGAGGGCAGGGTGCTTAACCTCACAGCTGAAGAGGGCGTCGTTGTCCAGCTGGGGGTTGAGTGCCCAAGTGATCCGCGCCTGCACCTCCACAGAGCCGTCGCTCTGCGGTACCTGCCTGGCCGAGAAGTAGTACAGCGGGTCTGTGCTCAGGGCCCAGCGGGGGAACTCGCGGGACACCACCGTCTCCGGGATGACCTCTGTGGCGGGGCTGGCCTCGTGCCCGGCAGCCCCAGGGGTGCGGCCTCTCCCGGGACTCTCCGTGTACAGCCGGGCCGGCCTGCCGTCCTGGTGCAGCAGGGTCCGCGACTTCTGCAGTTTGGTGTCGTCCAGGTCACGGCTGATCAGGGGCCTCACCCCTCGCATGCCAGCCGTGCCCCGACTGTCGTCGGCCTCTGTCGGCTGCAAGTAGTGGAATATCTCAATTGGTTCCCCGTCACGCTTGAAATACACCTGCAGGGGGCGACAGTGAGTCATCAGTTATGTTTACGCAAAAATGGCTTAGCAGTTGTCACAGATGTGTACTACAGATACAGGGAGTGTTTCTGTCAGCAGTTTGTAAGCTTATGGAATACGAATATGAGCAAGACGTAACACAGACAAGTAGAAAGGCAAGAGGCAAACAGGGATGGATTCTGCACTATTAACCCACAGATATAAATGCTTGTTGTTATAGGAACCTCAAATCTGACTTTCTACATTATTTGCTATGTCAAAGAAATCGGCCAATGCCAGCAGTGGTCCTGCTGCAGAGCACTTGCAGAGTTTATCACTTTATTTCATCGAGGTATTAAGATTCCCAATCGGTGAATCTGTTGACAGGGAATTACATCTCCCAGGCCTACACATGGCCTCCAGTTATTCGTATTAAAGTCTCAATTTTGACATCTTGCCTGCTGGATAGGAGCCCGTGGACGTGCCTGTCCTTGCTTTCCTACATATAAAAGCAACCACAACAACAACACCGCAGGGTTCAATTTTAGGACCACTATTGTTCCTAATTTACATAAATGATATAGACACCAATATATACAGTAAACTGGTGAAATTTGCAGATGACACCAAGGTGGGTGGTGTAGCAGATACTGAACTAGCGGCTCAGCAGCTACAGCGGGATCTTAATTTAATTAGTGACTGGGCCGATACCTGGCAGATGAAATTTAACATAGACAAATGTAAGGTACTCCATGTAGGGAGCAGAAATATAAAGTACAGGTATTTTATGGGACCTACTGAAATAAAGGTAGCTGATTATGAGAAAGACCTTGGTGTGTATGTTGATGCTTCCATGTCTCATTCTCGCCAGTGCGGGGAAGCAATAAAAAAGGCCAGTAGGATGTTGGGGTATATCTCCAGGTGTGTGGAGTTTAAGTCAAGGGAGATAATGCTAATATTATACAATTCCTTGGTGAGACCTCACCTAGAATATTGTGTGCAAGTTTGGTCACCAAATCTTAAAAAGGACATTGCAGCCTTAGAAAAGGTGCAGCGTAGGGCCACAAGAATGATTCCTGGTCTTAGAGGAATGTCATACGAGGAAAGGTTAGTTGAGCTAAATCTGTTCAGCCTCAAGCAAAGGAGACTGAGGGGGGACATGATCCAGGTCTATAAGATTATAACAGGTTTGGATGCTGTTCAACCGAATAGTTACTTCAGCATTAGTTCAAATACAAGAACTCGTGGCCATAGGTGGAAATTAGCGGGAGAACATTTCAAACTGGATTAAAGGAAGCACTTCTTTACACAGCGTGTAGTCAGAGTATGGAATAGTCTTCCTGATAACATAGTGCAAGCTGAATCCTTGGGTTCCTTTAAATCAGAGCTAGATAAGATTTTAACAACTCTGAGCTATTAGTTAAGTTCTCCCCAAGCGAGCTCGATGGGCCAAATGGCCTCCTCTCGTTTGTTTAGTTCTTATGTTCTTATGTTCTAATAGATTTTTGTGTATGTTGATTTTCTCAATAATAAACAAATTGATTCCTCCACCTGCTCAGGTACCTTCAAATTCAATTTGCAGGAGATCAAAGTGTCATTACATTACACGCTACATTTCGTGTGGAGTTCCAGTTTATCATTGTTATTTTTCCTCCATTCCCTGCCGGTTTGCAGAGGCACAGTGTGATTGTTACGTCACCTCAGGGAGACTCGCTCACTTTGGTAAATAACCGTAACGACTGTAAACAAGTGTACCGCCGACCGGCCCTCATGGGGCCCATTTCCGTAACGAGGTTGTAGCTAAAGGTATTTGGGATTAGAGAGTTGTACCACACTGGGGGCATCTTGGGTGGGGTGGGGTGGGGGGCATTCCTCTTCTACTACAACTGAGGGGTTTAAAAAATCTGGATATTTTGTCATCAGGAAGTGATTTTGAGCAGATCTTGAACATTTTGTTTGTGACAGAGGCTGCTGTTCACTGACAGACTACAATTACTGGATTACTTGTAAAGCATAGGTCTTTAAAGTGTTTACAGTGTATGTTTACAGTGTGCATTTACAGTTTGCATTTATAGTGTGCTTTTACAGTGTGCATATACAGTGTGCTTTTGCAGCATGCATTTACAGTGTGCCTATAGTATGCTTTTACACTGCTTTATCAACATGTTTTCAAAGAGCTTTTGCAGTGACTTTCCAGTGTGCTTCTACAGTGTGTGCTGCTTGTGCATCTCTTTCCCACTTTAATTTGAGTCCGTGACAGGAAAAAAAAAACTGAACAATCTAATTATGATGGTATCCAATTAAGGGTCAACTGGAGGTCCAAACTTACCAGAGTTTGCAGGGTCTGAAAGTCGCTCGGTTCTGATAAAAAACTGAAAACATTCATCTAACTGGAGCTTTGTTCTTGGAAAAATATGGGGTGGGAGGAAACGACCAATTAACCTCCATCTCACTGGATGTGTCGGCAAGTAAAGATTACCTGCCTGGATTTTACAAACCGCCCTTGAGCAAAATGCGTATTCCAATCCATCTCTCCGGTTGTCCGGAAGCTCTGGAAGCACCTGCTGCTTTTTTGGAAGAAACACACCCTCCTCTTTTCTCGCGTACGCACAGAAGTAACACATCCATCATGCTGGGAACAAAAGGATGATTTTCAAAACATGGCACCTTGCTCACTCCACAGAAACACGACGGAGGAGCTGCGAGACTCCTCGGCGCTAATTGGCCCTTTGAAACTGCTGACAAACGGAAGCCAGAGCCACATTTGTGGCTGCAGGGAATTTCCTTCATGAGACGAAATGAAACAGGAATATAAACACACATTTTGCACTCCACTCCGTTATTATTCTGCTTCTGTATTGTTTACGGTGAGCATTATTCACAACGTGCCAAGTAAGGGTAACCCAGGCCAGTTTGGGAAATACGAACCTCTGCAGTACCTTACTCCTGCCAGTGGGTGGAGCTGCACATCCTTTTTAACAACCTGGTTCAACTGGAAGACTCATATGAAGGGTATCTGTTTTGTCTCAGCATCTCATAGCCTATATATTATTGCTGTTTCTTATTCTGTCTCTTCTCAAGGTTACTACCTCAATGTTAAAAAAGGCACTGGAAAAACTCACATAAAAATACTGATACCTGGGCATTCACTGGAATGAAGCTGCACTTACACATCAAACTCCTTGACAGCACGTACGTTTGGAATGTGCTGTTTGTCTCGCTTACGTTGGATGACAGCGTTTTCGAACAAATCAACACACAAAGAAATAAATGAAAATGACGCAAAAACTGGAAGGACTGTAACCGAAGGTTCACCCCCCCCCCCAAAAAAAAATCCTCAGATCTAATTGTCAAATTGTTTGTCTTCGCCTGTACAAGGACTTAGTGCCCGTTCTGAGAAAACAATAGCATCCATTAGTAGTTAAGTCTTTTCATGTAAGATAAACAGTCCTGTGGTTACTTTCATCCCGCTGAATGATGCGATTGCACTGCCCTAGAAATGTCCTGCCTGCTGTTGGATTTGACATCTCCGTCCAAAAGACAGTGGGCCTTGAAAAAGTGGAAATAATTGAACAGGTTGTAGCATAGTATATATCCCCTTGGCTTAATAACATGTGTCTAATAAATGCCTCACTATTCAGCAGAATATTCCATTGTTATCAAATAAAGTATTAATTATGACATTAGAAAATATCTAATGGATTTTTCGCTAATTAATCAGCTGTTTCCTCTTAGTAACAAAATGCTTTCAATACATGCAATGAATGCAATTCTTACTCATGCCGATGACATCGTACTGTACTCTTGCAGCTGATGCCCTGTGAGTGTGGGAGTTCCGATTAAAGCAGTATTTGAGAACCAGTTGTGTTTGACCAGTGAATTGCAGAGGTATGCGGCTCCACTCTAACCCCGCCGTAGTTTGAACATCTTCCTAATCAAAGCTCTGTTACAATTCATCCCTGCCCCTGTCTAAGGAGTGCCAATAATGTGATTGGCTGACACGAATCAAGACTGACCTCTGATTGGAAGCTAAGCCATCATTGCCTCATGAGAGTCCATTACAGTCCATTATTCTCTCCTCATTCAATCAGTGTTTAAACAGAGCCTGAATTTGTGTAAAATGACTTTTTTTAGGGCAACCTCTGCTGAAATAAGGCAAAGCTAATTTTGGCGACATGTTCCCATGGTTCGTTAACATGAACCAAATGACTGGATAGCACAAAACTCTGCTTTAAGGTTAATTTTCTTCCCATTCATCTACCCTGCCCCCCTTTTTTTCTGTACGTGAAACGACCTCTAAGTGCAGATATGAGTAAACCAGCTGTCACAATACGCTATACTCAGGAAGAGCATAGATAACAGCTGTTAATGTACCCCTGTCTCGTTTAGGCGCACAAAACAGTTTCTTAGTTGACAGCTGTTTCTGGTGGGAAGGTATGCAGCCACAAACCATGAAATGGATGTTTCCTTGGTGTCGTATGAGCATGAGTGTTTTATTTCCCCTGAAATCCCCCATTTGTTTGTACCAAACGATCCATTATTAAAACAATGGCTGATGTTGCTTTATCAGCAGTTAAGACGGCATTGGCTGGCTTTATTTTTACAGTATCGGTTTTCTCTCAGTTGACAATTGGCAATATAAAGTTACTTGTAAAGCAAAGTACTGTAAGCTCACATTAAGACTTTTTTTTTTGTTGTTGTTGTTGTTTCTCAGCACACAGCAGAAATTAGCTGGGAACTCAATAAAACAAACAGGCCAGGGTAATATTTCTTCTGCTGCCTGGACAAAAATCGAGGAGAAAAAAAGCAGGTTGTGGTCTTAACAGACTTTAACACACAAGGAAAAGAAGTATTTTTTTCCCCAGAAGATCCGATTTTAAAAGGGTGAGAGCACTAAAATAAAAATGTCAGGAGAGCTTATCTAGCCTGATTTTTAAGTCGTGAGTTAATGCACAGAAAGTAACAGCTGTCATTCAACTTTTTAGCTGAAAAATTATATTTGCATGAGTTCCTCAGATAGTTGAGAGCACTGTAGAGACACGAAATGCTTTTTTTTTATTTTGTGATGTGAACCCTTAGCTCTGTGACATATCAATGGAAATCAACTCCTAATTACATAATTTATCCATCCAGCCATCCATCCATCCATCCATCCATCAGCTTATCCGGAATAGGTTTATGGAGACCCTGCAGCCAGTCCTAGGAATCAGAGGGTTGGTTTACTATGAATTTGATGCCAGTCAATCACAGTACACACACACAATCACAATTTAGAGACACTAGTTCACCTTCACAGCAACGCTGCTGGACTGCAGGAGGAAACCTGCATCTCATGGAAAGTCCATGAAATCACACCGCAAATCAAATCCCAGCCCTAGAAGTTTGAGGACACCGTTCATTTAGCCTTGCAAAAAAAAAAAAAGAAAAGAAAAGAATTGTATGCAAATTCTGGGAATAAAAAGAGACAAAAAAAACGGTTGTCCTTTAACGGCTAATCTCTGCATGATCTTTTGGAATCAGTGTGTGGACCAGCTTCAGGTAACAAAACAAGCTGATCATAATTTGTACCCTTATCGCTAAACCTTTGGGATTCTCCAGTAGATCTCAGTCTATGTTGGGTTTTAATGTTAATCACCTTTAATTTTATTTACACATATTACAGTACATTTAATTACACAGGTTTAAGTTGGAGGGAAAAGAGTAGGTCTGGTTGATATGCTGTGCTTCCGTAGCAATACCCAGCTGACCATTATTGAACTAATTATATTATTGGGATTAAATTGAGTCAGCTGGGACAATATTGAGAGTCGGAGGGATTATCCTGATGAGCTGTGTTTGTAATGTAGGTTTGGGAGGTTGTGAGACACTCCTCCTTGTTTGAGTTTTCTTTGAGTCAGTTTCTGCATGTTTTTAGTGGGGCTTTGCCCTTGAGTTTCTGTCCTACTCATGTAACTGACTCACAACATGCAACTGAGGCAGCTGTCAGGGATGCGTTTGTTTTTATTACGGACATAATATGTGGTAATGTTCACTGTCACACTGCATTTTTCACTTTCCATAACTGTACACAATTGGAGCATAATGTTTTGCATTTTCAGATATTGTAATTTGAACAGTGATTGTATTTGATTTTTCTCTGTTCTTTGGTACTGATTCAGATCTATAAAGAGGAAAAAATGTTATTGAACTGTTATTCTTATTTTTAAAAGAAACACACCCCTTACATTTAATCACAAATGTCATAAAGTGCTATAAATATTTAGGCCTTTCTTTTTCCATATTACAAAAGAAACCACCTGGCCGTGTTTGCCTCCATAAGGTCTTCCTCAGTTTAGTTGGCGTCGTCGCTTGGTTTGATTTAAACCTTGAAAGGGCACTGGGCTGTACCCATGCGTTTGAGCAGTGACTGCTTGGGGAAACTCTCTGCAGTGAATATGGCCCTGAACTTTTTTTTTGCTGGAGATGATCAAGTCTAACAAAAGTTAGACCAGGGGCAAGATGGAAAACCTGCTGGATTCTACCACTGCAGGATCAGGGTTGCCTACCCCAGAAAACTAGACGAACAAAATTTTACTGGCATTTCAAGTTCTGTTTTGAAGGATAAAGTCAAGTGGTGATTGAGCTGCTTCTGTGTTTTTCTCCTGCTGATGTGATACTCATGAAACATTTAAAATATAGAAGTGTGGATATCCTGGGGCGGGGGGGGGGGAGGCCCTCCCAAAGCCTGATTCCTGACCTGCCCCAGACTCATTTCTCATTCGTTTTCTTCCTTTGTCATTTGTTTCCATGTCTCTACTCCAGCTGATTCTGCAAAGCCTGTCTCACCCCCCCCCCCCCCCCAATCCTTACCCCTTCACCACATCATGCACTTTCTTGTACTTTCCTACAGTGCAGTAAATGGGCACCTTTACACTGAAGTTCCGGAACCTGGTCCCGGTTTACAAGTCCCTGGGCTGTCTGGACCTGGAACTTTTGTGGCCCCTGGCCAGTTTCGTGTGTCGCTTTCACACTGCACAACAGGAACCAGGAGCTTTATGCTAAGTGAGCATGGGAGATGCAAAAAGTTTGCAGGTTAAACTTCACACATAATTTCATATGAAACTGAACTGTCACACAAAAACAATGGAGGACGAAGTTGCAGTGTTGTTAGTTATTGGGGGGATTAATTGTGATCAAAATGGGACACACCCTTTTATTTATATTTCCTTATATTTTACTCACAGAACATGTTCATGATTCTTATTAAATCTGGCCAGCAGATCGATCTTTAATTTTCCACAGATTAAAAAAAATATGTAACTTTACCCAGCTAATAAGCGCTAGCAAGATTCATTGGTGATATTAGACAAAAGCATATTGGTTACTGATCAAATTTTCCGATGCAGAAATGTGGAGACACAAGCAAAAAGATTTAGTAATTGATGCATTAAATCTAATTGGAGTAGACAAATTATTCCATCTGCTCAATTTTTGCTCGGCTACATCTTTTTTTCTGCACGTCCGCCTTCCAAGTAAACATCCAAGTTAACGCCGTTGCTTGTGGTCAATCAATCAGCAAATTTATCAATGTCCTCACCTCTCCAGTAGTTTGTGTTCAAACGAAAAGTACCTAGTTTGGAGTAGGTGTTAAAAAAGGGTTCCGCAACGGCCTCCGAGGAGCTACAATCGAGTTCCTGCAGTGTAAACGTAACAAAAGTTCCTGGTTCCAAAGAAATGTTCCAGTGGTGTGAAAGGGCCTAATGCCCCTGAATGGCACAGCGTAGTACAGAGAGCCCAGAGCAGCACAAGCCCAGACTTTCTGATGTTCTAGAAGCTTCTATCCATGTGTGTGTGTTGCTGCCTTGGAAGCTCTTAACTTTAGCTCTCGCCATAGATTAAAGCAGCTCACAGAGGCACAAGACCTGACAGGGTTTCATTCTTTTTCTGCTTTCCAGTGGTGTGATGCACCATTGTGTGGCGTCGGGCCTCGTTTGCGTCCGTTTGATTTGGCAGCCCTGTGTGGATTCCAGCGGCTTGGATCCGCTCCCCGGTTGTGGATTTACGGTGCTGGAGATCGGCTCCGTTTGATATCCCGGCACGGTTACATCGCAAGCATTTCATATGGCGGAAGTGCCAAGATTAACTCCCACACAAGTGTTATGTTGTCGTAAAAAATAATCCCTCTCGTACTTTAGTCCTTCAGACAAAAGCTGGTTCTGGTTACTTAATTTCTGGAACCCACAGGGCCCAAAACCTCACAGAGTCTAGTGGATCCTCACAGTACTATAGTGGAGTTCCAGAGAGTCAAGCGGATCTTCATATACACCAGTGGCACTTCACAGAGTCCAGTGGATCTTCACAAACCTACAGTGACACTTAACAAAGTCTATTAGATCCTAACAGACTTTAGTGGCACTTCAGAGACTCTAGTTGATCCTCAAAGACCTACAGCGATGTGTCACAGTCTGACACACTGTGCACATTAATCTAAATCTTTCAATATCTCACTTGAATATTTTGTTTGTTTTCCCCATTCATTTTAAATGGCAATTATTAATTAATTCATTACGACTTTAATATGTTTGTATTGACTGCTTCACACAATATGATTTCTCTGTATTAGAATTTTAATTAATTTTTCCCACTTCGTTGTCAGTATGAAAGATAATGGTTTCATGCTTGCTGGTCCAAATCCATCACAGAGAGGATTGTAGAACGAACAAGCACCAGCAGGAGGAATAGTGTGACATACACTGGTGAGAAGGCACTCACAAGCGCCTGACACGTCAATAAAGCCACAAGATAGTGGGCAACTAAGATTGGCTTCCTGGTTCATCCATTCTGCTTCCCGTTCTCAGCCAGGCCATCGAGCCAACGGCTGATCCCAGAGTCACACCGTGATTCTAATCTCCTTCAGCTTATATAACACCTGCATGCTTTTCTGGCTCACGAATCCACACAGTTCGCCGCTTTCCTAAGCTTTGCCCGTTTTATTTCCCAGCACACACACCAACTCCACTCACGATGCATTCGATGGCTTGTAGGCGAGAATTTCAGGTGACCTTGCCAGACCCCAGCTGCTGATTAGCATGAGACAAAATCGACCCCGCCCCTCATATTCAGGGATTTCGAAGACCTCTCCTTCCAGGGAATCATAAACAACCTCCACTCTGGGATCGTTATAGGGCCAGGGGCAGTGAGCCAGCATGGATCGCTGGGGGGAGCACCCGGAAATCGCCTTCACCTCCTGCTCCCCTCTCGGTGGGCTCCTAATTGCTCGAGACGGATTTCTGATGTCTGCAGCCTGCAATATCATACACCTTAAGATAATGATTAATGGCCTGGAGAGGATTAACGGCAAGTATCAGGAGTCACACTGCGTTTATACCAAGCCGTCTGGCAGCACAGAGACAGAGGAGGAGTAGGGAGATCGGGTGTGTGTGTGGGGGGGAGATCGGGTGTGTGTGTGGGGGGGGGGGATCGGCACTTACCACTGGGGCCGGCTTGCCTCCGGACACGTTGCACACCAAGGTGAAGTTCTGCACCTGGTAGCGGCTGAATGGCGCCGGGGTTTCTGCTGCCATCATGGAGATGGAGTGAGGGGGCGCTGTGGAGAAGGAGGAGCACGGTCAGCACTAATCCCGCCATACTTTTGGCAAGGTCGTCTCATTTTTTATTTTTTTTCATTCTTGCAGGGGTTTGTGAAGGCCGGTGACATCCGGCCTGTCGGCTTTGCTCTGCGGATTATGGATTTAAAAGCTGTCAGAGGCGGACGAGTCTAAGATAATAAAATTCCAACCCATATCAACAGGACACTCGAAAGGAAGATGACTTTTTAGAAGAGATTCTGACTCTCTAAATCCGAAATGCTTCCCCCTAGTCAATCACTAGGGGGGAGGGGGAGGGGGGGGGGCTTTCCATTCTTGGTTGAAGATGAGCCCTGAAGGACAGAGCAGGTTAAGGTTATTGGTGAGTTAGTTATGAGCAAGGTGGCCTCCTTATTCAAGGTAGCATGTGCTGAAGTTAGACAAGAAGCCTGTCCTTCTCCGTGCCTTTAGAATGTCTGCCTCTGCAGAGGATGCTGCCCTGGGACTCCTCCTGTGTGCACTTTCTGGTGTGGTGTCCTTTAATAATTCAGGCCTCCGGTAGCTATGTAAAGTCGTAAAAGTACAAGTAAGGCTGCAGTGCTCATTTTAAATAGCCCCCGTGAGGGTGCTGAACTATGAGGCTATGAGGGCTGTCCCCCCCCCCCACCCCCATCCTCCAGCCCCCCCACCTTCTTCACCCCCTCCCAAACAATCCTATTGATCTATCGGAAAACATAAAGTCAGGGTTTATTTCAGCTGTGGGACTGTGAGGTCTATTGGCAATGCAAAGCCTTGCACCAAAAAAAAAGAGGTGATTTTTTTATCGAATGCGCTGTGATGCTGTGGGATTCGCAAAGAGATGACTTTTAATTCTGTCGCGTTGCAGTCGCGGCAAACAGAAAGCCGTGCCTGCTCTGGTTCCACATGAAGCACACGGCCAATTAGGCAGCAGCGCAAATGAAGAGAAACCTCGATGGGGCCTGAATTAATTAGCAAGTTCCGGAACTCGGCAAAAAAAAAAACAAAAAAAAAAACACTGCATTCTTTTTTTTGTGTCCCACAGATAATAACATCATCCGCGCAAATGTCACAGTGCCGTTGGAGCGCCTTCGTGGGCGGACCACCCAGATTCTTCATGAGCCGCTGACAGACGTTTAAAAGTCACACGAAAGGAGAGAGCGCAGTGAGCAGGACGTGGAGGTGCGGGGCAGCCATGAATGTGGCGGATGCAGACGGGGCCGCACAGCACTTAGCGTTATTAAGTCAGTTTGTATCTTTTATGCAGGCGCTGTGTAAGCACATGATGACAGAGCATCGATCAGCAGGTGGCAGGAGGACGCGAGCGATGTGGAACAGGGCCCCCGGGAGCTGGGGGGCACCACTGAATCACCATGGTTTAGCCGTTCCACAGCCCCCCACCCTCCCCACTGGGCCGGAGCATGCCATTTTTATGGGGGTGACAAAGGAAAGGACGGTCACCTTCTCCTCCCCCGACCTCCCTGGTTAAATCTCGGGAACGAATACGGCGAGAATGTTCTCTCTGGGTCAGACTTTAAGATGGGAGGTGTGTCTGGGAAGCAAGTGAGACATGTAAGCTTAGATGGGTGTGCTCTGCATGAAGGTCTGTGAACGTCCTCCAGACTTCCTGAAACTCCACTGGAGCTCTGTGAGGATCCAGCAGACTCTGTGAGGTTTTAAGGGAAAAGAACCTGCAGGACACAGATCTCAATAAATAAAAATAAGAATATATTTCCCCCCAAAAGACTATTATCCTGGGGGTGTCGTTAGGGGGGGTCCCCAATTTCTTAAGGGCCCTGTTGCTTAGGGGCCCATGGAATTGTTCTTTCGGTGCCCCTGCTTGTGAAAGACCAGCAGCCATTAAAAGACTTTCATGTATATGCATTCAGACCATGACTTTGCATTGCCAGACAGGAACTTCACCATTACGGCCACTATGCACATAGAAAAGAGTGAATATAAAAGAGAAGTTTTCATCTTATTATAGGGAGTTTTGTGACTGCAATAGGAACAAGTCGACCTAGCACGTAAGAGCTCGTTATGCAGCCTGAATCGTCTGTAGCTTCGTCTGTACGGAAAGCTCATTTTAATATGGGCCTGCGCATCGCTAGGGCCGCCGTCGGCCGGGATGCAGAGCCTTTTAACGAGCGCTGACCCTCACGCATTTCTCCCCACAGACGGCCGGGTCTCGTTATCTGCCGGCTGCGTTTGGCCTCTTATTAGGAGATCCTGCTGCATTCTGTAGAGTTTTAATTCATTATAACGAAGAAGACAATGGTGCGAATGGAGCCTGAAGCCAGGACATGGTAGCTAACGTGGGGCCTGGCTGGAATTAGTTCTGTCAGTTTTTTTCCTTCAGCACGGAAGACCTTGTGGTAAGCAGCCACCCGACCCAAGCAGCCATCGCCGCCCATCCATGAATACCGTCTTTATTACGGCCGAACTCTGAATGCTTATCCAGCAGCACCATAATTTTGCCCTCTTCCCGGATAGAGGGAGCCGAATCCTGCAGCTGGTCATCACTAATTCAGTTGACATGTGGACAAAAGTGGCATCTGTTACGGTAACCAGAGTGACGGCAGATGCAAGCATGCTGCAATTTAATACCCAGTGCAATACAAATAAATACTGCATTTCTAAAACACGGATAAGGTGCTGTGAGGTAATGTGGCCGGTAACGGCCGGGAATCCCATCCAGGGTTTCACCCCTAAGAGGCCGTGTATTTCCTGGGAAGCCCTGAGCTCGCTCCACCCCTGAGCTGGGTAAGTGCTGCTGATGCCGGATGAATGTTAACGCTGGTTATGAAGCTCTATTCCCAGAGGCTGCAGGTTTGAATCTCAGCCCTCTTCTCACAAACATTGAAGGATGGCTCGCTATATAAAAGCTGCTTTTTCGGATGGGTAATTTCATGCCGGTGTCCATTTTCAGATCGCCCTGCCGGAGGGGGAGTTAACGTCGGAGAAGGGCCGCCTCTCTACAGGTCACCCACTGCAGATGAGGCACTCAATTAGGAAATTAAAAGCGCCATGCATACAGAAAGAGACCTTATTAAATATTTACTGTGATTAAGAAGCAGGCAGGCTGGCTGGCCAGACCCACAATGAAACCAGAGATCTGGACAACATGTCAGTTAACCCCATTCCTACTGGCGTATCAGGGTGGCGTCTCAGTGCTTCACAGTCCATTTAGCCTGACCTTCAGGTTCCTAACATACCGCATGTTCACACTGGGGTGCCCATCAGGCCTTCCTGACAGCGGTCACAGTGTCAGCAGAGTAGCATTAGTGCTACAGTATTATTACTGATCACAGTTGTAGCAGTGGTAGTAGTAGCACTGGTGGTATTAATTGTAGTCATAGTAGTAGTAGTAGTAGTAGTAGTTTCAGTAGATTCAATAGGTGGTTTTAATAGTGTATGTAGTATTAGTAGTAGTATTATCTGTAATATTAACTGCAGTGGTATTAATATTGGTCATAGTGTTGATAGTGGCACTATCAGTGGTAGTAATAGCATAGTATCAGTAGTAGTAGATTTATTGGATGTATTCATAGTGTCTGTAGTATTAGTGGTAGTCATTAGTGGTAATCATGGTGATATTAATAGTGGTCTTTGTATTAATAGTGGTAATATGAATAGCAATGGTATTAGCAGTGGTATTAATAGTGGTCATATTGCTAGCAGTAGCATCAATAGCAGCTGTAGTAACAGTAGAAGTATTAATAGTGGTTGTACTATTAGTACTGACAGTGTTAGTAGAATCAATGATGGTATTAATAGTGACTGTATTATTAGTAGTATCAATGGTAGTATTAATAGTGACTGTATTATTAGTAGTATCAATGATGGTATTAATAGTGACTGTATTATTAGTAGTATCAATGGTAGTATTAATAGTGACTGTATTATTAGTAGTATCAATGGTAGTATTAATAGTGACTGTATTATTAGTAGTATCAATGATGGTATTAATAGTGACTGTATTATTAGTAGTATCAATGGTAGTATTAATAGTGACTGTATTATTAGTAGTATCAATGGTAGTATTAATAGTGACTGTATTATTAGTAGTATCAATGGTAGTATTAATAGTGACTGTATTATTAGTAGTATCAATGGTAGTATTAATAGTGACTGTATTATTAGTAGTATCAATGGTAGTATTAATAGGAGTAGGGGAAGTAGTATCAGTTTCATTTATGGTGATGGTGTCAGTAGTAATTTCAGCAGTAGCAGAACTGGTATAAATGGTGGTAGGTAGTATCAGTAGTAGTATTCTATGAGGATGAAGTTCTTTGTCCATCCATTTTCCAAGCACTTATCCTGGTCAGTGTCTTGCGGTTGGTTAAGTAACGTTTCTAGTTGTTTTTACAGAAAAATTAGCTCATTTTAGGTAATGAAAAAACGCAATTTCTCTGTGTAATTAAGCCTCCTTGCCTCATGGAGAGCTGTGATCCTGTCATCTTTCATCATGCTTCCCAAGCAGAGATGAGAAAGCACCTTTTCAGCAGCACTGCAGGACTCAACTGACGCACATCAGGCCAAGGAAAGCGGGTGCGGGCTGAGCGATTTATGCCACGGCCACCTGACAGCCGATCATTGCCGCCTGACCCTGGGACGGTGTTTTGGTGGGCTGTGCGCTTACTTCCCAAATGTGGCATCTGTTCTTCGTGGGAGGGAGGGGTGGCCGACACAAAATCAAGCACCGGCAGGGCCTGACCGTGTTATATGTGGCAAGACAGAAGATAGAAGGGGGGCTTACATGAAGTAGGGGGCCTCTCAACCCCCTCCCTGATTTTGTGTGCCGGCGTGAGGAGATGTTGACTCTTTCAAACACCATCAATATGCCTGACAGCTCAGACTTGTCAGAAGATTGAAGCGGTACAGGGGCTGACACCAGAGATCGATACTCTCGTGGCAGAGAAAGGAGAGCTTTAACATCTGAACATTTTAAAAAATGTATAAAAGTAGAAGAAAAAAATGCAAAGTCGGGGCACGTCATTTGTTTGAGAGGAACTATAAACTTTCAAGCTATACGTGAAGTGAGAACGCAGAGACGGTGGAAGCTGGGTAGGCGCGTCGAGGCTGGGTAGGAGTGTCGAGTGCGGGTAGGCGCGTCGAGGCTGGGTAGGAGCGTCGAGGCTGGGTAGGCATGTCGAGGCTGGGTAGGAGTGTCGAGGGCGGATAGGCGCGTCGAGGCTGGGTAGGCATGTCAAGGCTGGGTAGGCATGTCGAGGCTGGGTAGGAGCGTCGAGGCTGGGTAGGCATGTCGAGGCTGGGTAGGCATGTCGAGGCTGGGTAGGAGCTTCAAGGCTGGGTAGGCATGTCGGGGCTGGGTAGGCATGTCGAGGCTGGGTAGGAGCGTCGAGGCTGGGTAGGTGCGTCGAGTGTCTTTGTGGGCTGGTCCGGCTTGTCTGTCTTGGCCCTGCGAGGGTTTCTATGGTTGACCGAGTGTGAAGCTTTGCAGGGAGGGGATATCTGGCCCAGAGACAGCGGGAAAGGCCCTGAGGAGGATTTGACTGCAACGGCTAGTCTGGAGTTCCCCTGGTTCGTCTGTGCTGAGCTCTGGGGGAGGTCTATACCCCTGCTCCCCAGGCACTGCCTGAGCCAAGGATATGAAACTGCGTCTGACCCAGCCACCGACTATCAGCCCCCAAGCATCGGTCCACATGTACCCCCACCCCCCCCCCCCCCCAACACACACACACACCCCATTAACCGTGTCCCAGGCACAGAAGAGCAAATTCAGTCTTTCCTGTTAGTGTCCCATGATGAAAGGATAGTGTTATATGGTTTGAAACATGGGAGTGACAGAATTCTAAAGGATGCTCCTACTCGTTCTTTTTCAGCAATTAATTGGCCAGAACATTATGTAAATAATCAGATTGTTTTTTTGAGCTAAGACTGCCGTTTTCTTTTTGGCATACAAAGTAAGTTTAGTTCACCTCTCCTCTTGTGACCTGGTTGGCTGAGGAAAAAAGCGTAATGGTTCCTTCTATCCAAGCTCACATTAAGGTACAATAATATATAATAATGTATAATAATGCAATGCAATGGACCAATTCTACACACTGTTGCATAGCACTGTGTGGTAAATCACAAAGAGCACCAGACCTATATCAACTGAGGACGTTTATCCAAAGTGACATATTCGGGGAGAGGGCTGCAGGCCGCACCAGCCACTGGGGAGCAACCTGATCCAATTCTGCTTTACGCCACTTTTACTTCTCTTTCCACATGGAAGATGAACCTGCCGCTTTTACAAACCCAAGGCACGCTCACCAATGGAGTCTCAGCGGAGCAGCGCTGGAGAATCACGCGCAGTCATGCTCGCTGCTCAATCTTCAGTTTCTCTCTCTAGTTCCAGTACTCATCTCCAGTGTGGATCTGCATTTCCCTGTTTATTCCTGGATTCTTCCTGCCGGTCTGCCTGGTAACCCATTTCATTACATGTCACTAATATGGGCTTCAGTCTTATCCACTGATCCTGTCATGCCCGCCCTACTCTCTGCTGGCCTTCAAGGACAGTACGCTGTTCACAGGTAGCCTTTGGCTTGGTCCTGGTGGTTCTGCTTGCAGTAGAATTGACCGTGCAGTACCGTAAGAGCGGGAGGCAGCGGTTATGCACCACACTGGGTTGTCTAAGGGCCTAAACCTCTCGCAGATAGTCTCTTTTACACCTTATTCAATGGGGAATTTTGACCTCATTTTAGGTTAAGTACAGCACCATGTTCAGAAGTACATCAGAACAGCCCTTAGACCTGAGAATATTACGCAGACTCTCATTTTTTCTTTTAATGCTTTTCAATGTACCATTTCAGCCCTGGAACGTGTCTTAAGTTATCTTGCATTCATGCAGAGGAGACTTTCAAACTTGACGTACTTTCACCTTCTTAATGCACCAAGAACACTTTCCCCCTGTAGTGAGGTCAAAAAAAGCTATTTACGCAGAGAAGACAATTGCATCACATGACAGACACAAAATTATTAAAGTCATTGTGAGACATTGTTGTTGTTTTTTTGTGTCGTTGCATTTTCTGACTGCAAACAAGGGACAAAGGCTGCAAGTGTGGCAAGGAGGAATGAATAAAAAAATATTTGTACAGCCTTAGAGAAGGAATAAAGAAAATGATTTCAGGGGTGAATTTCAGCTTCAGGTATGCTTGACCTCCAGACTAAGCAAAGAACATTTGTTTCATGTAACTGAGCCAAAATGAGCAGCAGGAGGTAAGAACTGAACATTTTTACTTCCCTGACAGTCTGATGTCTGATGCAGACAGGCAGAGCCCACGATTCAAACTCCAAAAGGAAACACGCACATTATCGAACCATTAATGCCTCTATTCCTGCACCAGCTATTGGGGGGGGGGGGGGGTAATGAAAATTACATGAATGTATACTAAAGGACATATGAGTGATATGAGTTTCAAGTAATTTAACGACATATTACGAGGAACAACCAGGATCGAGTATTTGGTCCACTGCTCTTATTTCACTGCCTAGTTAACAATATCTTCGACTGACATTTATTTAGAGCAGATTTCACTGAAAGAAAATGTGTTATGCACAATTAGCCAATATCAACTAATTAAAAAGTACATATAAGTGCTGGGATTCAGCTGTTTTAAGCTAATATCTGTAGGTGAGCAGACGGAGGCGGAGAAGGAGAATATGCTTCGAGGTGACATCGATTGGTTTGAAACTGAGCCGGCCACCCATAATGACTGGCTTGCAGAAAAGGAAATCAATTTTGGCTCTGAGATGACAACAAACCGGCAGCCAATCACAGGTCAGAAAGCCGGCCGCGCCGCTTTGACGAATAAAGGAAACAAAAAGGTAAGCGTGTCTTGTGGGGCTGATTTGGCACATAAATGACCCCCCCGCCCCCCTCAAACTAATTATGATGCCCTCTAAGCAGTACGACTTCCTGCTGTGTTTTTGTGAAGAAATTGAGCATCGGGGACTTTGATCAGACGGAGCAGGAGTTCGGCCATATCCTAAGAAAAAGAGCCAGAAAAAAACAATGCAAAGCCTCAGCAGATCTTTAAATATTTTAAGCCTCTGCAGGAAGGTGCACGGAATGGTCCGGTTTATTCTGAAACAGCCATTTTTAATGCTGCACTCAAAAAGCAATTTAAGCTTCAAATCCAGCTAATTCTTCATCAAGGAAGCTAAAAACTAGATTGTGCATATACATATGCAGATATACAAATACTTGTAAGAAACATTTGAAAAATAAGATTGGTGCAAAATTCATCACTGTATGCCAAAGCACTGGTTTGGGGTTTATTCTGGAGCCGTTGAGCTTTGCATCTAAACTCCACTCCACTGCCTCTATCGAGGTACACAGGTGTGGATATCAGTGACATCATCACAAGGGTCACCGCATGCATGAGGTGCTACAGAACTATTCACACCCATACAGGAAGGTTCCGGAATCATTTTTTCCAAGGGCCATCTCACAGCTTAACTGTAAACCCCAAATAAGGTCACATCTCACAACTCACATAAGTTCAATAACGGTCCACTGTTGTGTCCTAGACCTGATTATTCAATGTGCAAAGACGTCCTATAATCTGTGACAAATTATCATCAATTGTTTGCATAGCCTGTCTCTTTATAAGTTATTAATTCACCAGTTCAC
Source organism: Paramormyrops kingsleyae (assembly GCF_048594095.1). Classification (NCBI taxonomy): domain Eukaryota; kingdom Metazoa; phylum Chordata; class Actinopteri; order Osteoglossiformes; family Mormyridae; genus Paramormyrops; species Paramormyrops kingsleyae. The sequence continues at coordinate 9,301,044 of NC_132804.1, forward strand.
TTCTTTTATATACAGTTGACCTTTTTAATACAATGCTTACTTCGTGTTTGTGATTGCGTCGGCGTGGGAAGGTAATCTGGCGGTGTGTAACGCGGTGACAATAATAACGCTTTTGGAGCTTGAATCCTGAGTGTCGTTGGCATATGGGCTGGCAGGGTCCGCCCTGGGAGGCTAATATTTCACACCAGCTGTGACTGGAAGATCCAAGACGTCCTCCTGTCGTCATCCTGCGTCAGGGCAGACCTCAGTATCGGTAACGCGAGACGGGGTCACGCGCCGCCTTGTGGGCTCAGCCGAGCGAATGAGGGAGCTGGTGCTGAAGGGCAGTGCCAACACAGTGCATGCTGAGGGGAAGCGGAACCGGGGAGAGGAAGCCAGCGTGGGGCAACAAAACAGCCGCCATGGAGCGAGGGTAGAGGCCCGCAGAGACGGGTCGGCCTCCGTTTGGATGCCTGCTTACTTGGCACCCCTGAGCTGCTCTGTCCTCTACTGCTCTGCGTGGATCTGGAGGTCAAGGGGATAAAATGAATGCTTCAAAAGGACCAGAAGCTTGGCTGTATTCCAGGCAGCCACCGGGCCGCTCCCAGAGGACGTGGCATCAAGAGCTTACGGAGGCTTGACCATCTTCATCAGAGCACTGAAGCGTCCATGGAGGCAGCTTGTGAAATAAACTCACTGTGGTTAAACTGCTTGCCTCGTCTGATCCCGATCAGGGAAAGAAACAGGAAAACGACCGGGGAAAGTCTCTACCAGAATGAGGAACCAACCGGCCTTACCCCTAGAATTATCCAGAACAAAATGGGTCATTCCACTACAACTGAGTGACTGATTGAATTGATAATGCAGCTTTGCATTGACTTGCATCCACATTTGGGATCAGGGCCACCGGACGCAAGTCAGTTTTGGCGAATTCCGATATTGTGGCTATCCGTCACATATACATTACTGTATGCTTACTGTACTACAAGTTAGATATGGACAGTGGGTCATTATACGGCTGGCAGTGCTGCCTATTCCCCTGTGCCTGTTTCACTCAGTGATACAGCCGCTAACGTCCAACTACATCTAGGTGTAACTCGACGTAAGACTGTAATATTTCTGATCCTAAGGGGAAATATCTTAGCCCAGAATAGTACAGCAGCAAGGACATACAGAAAGGGATGTACTATACATAAAACACAAAACGTATAAAGCAAATAGATACAAGATTAAATAAACAATAATCAGAATGTATAGATAGTATGAAGAACGTACAGTACATACTGAATTTTCAGGATGTAAAAAAGTTATGTAAATATACTAAATACAATTGCGAGGAAGAGAATAAACAAATGTGTAAACGGCACAGGAAGACGATATGAAAAAGACGCCAATGACATGCAAAACGTTTGCAATGCGTGTAACTGCAGATGACACGTTAGCGACGGAAATAAAAACCCTGGAATGGAAGAATAGGCTGCTGGAGGTTATGTCTACGAAAGTGAAGGAGACTGCAAAATTCCAAGCGAGCAGAAGATCACTTTGCAAGGGGATTCGAGTGAAACTGGCCAGTGCTGGGACAGGCCCCCCCGATGGAGGGCGGCTGGAGAGTGATCGGCGGGAGGCAGGAGAACGCAATCAAAGCCGCGGAGATGCAGGAGGAGACGCGTTTGGATGAGCGCTGACTAAGAGTCTCAGGGCTCTTAGAGGCCCCTTTGATATCCCGCTTCCAGGGTGCGCCGCGCCACCACATGAAAGACACCAGAGCCCCGTTTTTAATCATTTTGCCATTGTGCTCTTAACATTTGCATTTGCCCCCGCCCACTTCATTTGCATTCGTCATTACAGCATTGTCAGCTCTTATCAAGGTCCCCAGGGAGAGGGGAGGAGGATGGGGGGGCACTTGAAAGATTGCCGGGCCCATAGTTGAGGGGGGGTGTGATGCTCAGAGACAAAGGCCGCAGTCACATTTGTACGGGCTCCACTTCCACACAGCTCATTAATCATGCCGTGACTTTCTCTTGTAATGACTTTGAGTGTGTGTGGGTGTGCTATAGAAATGGTACAACTTCATTCTATTCAGTGCTTGCAAGGGGGGAAAAAACATAGGTGAGCTGAACCCCCCCCCCCCTCACCCACCACTGGCAGCACCATGCCACTCAACTGGCTGTCCAACTTCAACGCCAACAGTCATGGACGAACTGTTTCTGAGCGTGGGTCACGGGTGCGGCTTAAGGGATGCGTAATTACACGCTTCATCCCCAAGCACTTTTTTGAACCACTGTGCTGAGAGAGGCTGTGCCACACTTCAAAGGATGCACACGCTGCAGAATTACCCCGCCATGAGCAGGCAGTGAACTCTCCATCCTGTCCTCCCAAACGCGGAGCACAGTGGCAAACGGTCATTGTTAGCATTAGCCGCCGCTCTGCTGTCTCCCAGATCCTCGTGCGGCAAAGCCAGTCTGCTGTAATTCCTCTTCCTTTAAAGTCGACGAGCTTGAAGATGCCAGACGTGGTTTCGTGACATCGACAGACGCCAGGCAGTTTGCCGGCGATGACTAAAATCTTCCCCACTTCCCTGGTTCTAAGATTCCATCGAGGTAGCAGATGGAAACTCAACGCCCCATGTCGATTTGGTAATACCAAGGCTGGCGATCTCACTGTGAATCCGGCCCGTATCCTTCTCGGGGCCTCTGAGCAATCTGGTCCTATTTGGCGTAATACCCAAACCGCCCTGGTTAATTTCTGTGCCCCGATGATCGCAGAGTCTTTAGAGCATCCGAACGCCAGAGACGTCACCAGAAAATTGGCTGATCGGTATGGTCGCAAAGCCTGTTCAAACTAAATTTTTGTAAGACCTGACCGACAGGGTGGGAAAAGTCAAGCCATGAAGTTCTACGAGGCTAAAGAGAGCCTGACAAAAATTCCCAGGCATCCAAAATCTGGCTCCAAAGTCTGAACGCTCTCCGTTGGGAGGCTGAGAGGATGCCCAATCTGCTCACCCGCAACCAGATGGCCCCTGGCATGCGACAGGAGATGCCGGCCCTGAGTGTACGTGCGGGTGGGGGGTGGAGAGTTATGTTTTAGTTATTTTGACGCGTGCCCCGAAGACTTGGCTTCTGGTGAACTGTTTGCTGCTAGACCAAGCATCTGAGATTTTAATTCCTGATGATTTTATTTTTTTGATGATAATAATTTGAGAACAGCATAATCCACAAGGGCCGTGTGAAGAAGCTACTGGTGGGTGAGACCGCCCCATTACATATAGTGCCACGTTAGCGCCCATTGTTCACGATGATAGTGTATTGAAACAAGCAGAGTGTGTAGCAAATTATGAGAACAATGGAGTCTATTGAATTATGAATGCTTTATTAGGTTACATGAAACCCCCCCCCAGAATTCTGTCCCCCCTAGTATTCACTTCTGCTCTTTTCTGGATGCTAGATGTTGAGTGAAATAGGCGTGGGTGTGTGTTTGTCAAAAACAACACGTCAGGAATATGAGGGATAAACGGCTATTAAAAATGGTGAGCAATGGTGACAGGGAAAGAGTAAAGCCTTGTTGAGGCGAGTCATCGCTTGCTTAGGGGTGGGCTTGTGACCTTGCTTGCAGAAGATCTTCTGGGCTAAGCCGCATGTGGGTGAAGTTCTAGACCAGGGTCCCTTCCTGCGGGTTCACAGTGGCCGCTGTGAGCCAAGGCCTCGCCGCCATGCACACAAAGCGGGTTTATGCCGGAGCTCCTCCATGCCCCGTGTGGTGGATCTGTGCCAGTGCGGCGGACTTCTGCGGTTGGCAGACAAACCCACAGAACGGACCTCTTCTCAGTGCTCTTGCCAGCTCTGCATCGACGCCTTGCCAATATGACCCCATCTGACCCTCCCTCCGGGTCCTGCGGTGCTAAGCCCGACGGCGTTTAAGAAACCGCTAGACTGGTGAAATTAGAAAATTAATCACATCAAATATTTACCTTACGGGGCAAGCAATCGCAGGGGTTGCTGTCCAAAGCCTTACATCTTTGCTTTTGCTGATTCTACCATCACCCACTTAATGCAGAGGCCAGGGACTCATAGTTGGTATTTAGATCTTACTGGAGGGATCTGATTTGCTAATTATAATTAGAAACCTAATTATGTGACAATTTAAAAATATCCTAATTTTCAGAAGAGTTCACAGTCAAAAGGCATGCATGCAGTGCTGACACTTTTTATATAAGCTGTGAAGTGCTGTTCATTTTCGGAACAAAATTAGAGTGATGACCTTTGAACTGGTAACTCAGCTGCTTGTGGTGCGGAGAAACAGACCGTGCTTGTTCACTATCAGAGCGACTGCATTTGTAAGTCATCTGACATTTTCCATCCTGTTCTTATGAGCTTTCACCTCATAATGTTCTGGCAGCTACTGAAGCCACAGTGACCAAGCAGGACGGCCTCAGACTTTCCCAGCTTATGCTGACCTTGGTGAAGCCACCTTTGGGATTGTGATGCTCCTGCAGAATGGGGCGTCTCGATGTCTTGTTTACAGCGAAGGAGCCATGTTCTGCACGGTCCATTTCAGCACAGCTACCCCGGCGCTGCCCAATCCTGCCCCTGGAGAGCTTAGGTACAGCCCTAATTTAACACCTCAGATAATCAGGCTCTTCAGCATCACCTCAGTATTAGAGTCAGCTATGTGGAAGTTAAGCTGGTTCTCATACTGAGATATAACTGAAGGGCCTAATTATCTGCATCAGGTGTGTTAAATGACAGCAGAGGGTAGCAGAAAGCAGTCTTGGTCAGGTCTCCAAAAACTCCTTTTTTGTTTGTTAAAAACAGAACACATAGACATTTAACATTGACTACGCAGAAAGGTCTTCATACATGGCATTTTTCACCATCCATCCATCCATCCATAAATCTTTTAACCGCTTATCCCAGGCAGGACAGGGCACAGGGAAATATTTATTGCAAATATTTATAACCTTGGTAACTAGATGTTACCTATAGCGAAACTGTTTATAAATTAACCAATCACAGCTCAGACACAAAGACTAATAATAGAGATCTAAGCACTAGCTTTTAGCCTTGGTGGTAACTAGTGCGAACCATATAATACCTTTCTTCGGGCCATCTCACGCGTGTTGACCAGCTTGTTGACCACGGCAAAGGCAAATTCAGGTTTTTATGCACCCATGACCAGATCTGAAAGAAGGGGGGAGCTATAGGTATGATAGATCTATCTGTGAGTTAGAGGGCATCCCAACCTGTGAGCTAAAACTAACGTCCCTCAGGCCATTAAAAGCTATTCGGTAACATCAAACTGAATCAGCTGTGCATAGAGGTGCATGGGAGCACAAGAGCAGAGGAGGAATCATCAAAGAATGAAGGTCATATATTGCCTGGTGAAAAGTGCTCATTTGGTACATTGAAACACCAGCAAAATATCTATCGCTTCCACATGCCCTTGTAGCAATGGTCAGAGTTTATGACAGCTAGGCGAGGCTGGTGAACGGCCCAATATGGAAACGAGAGAGCGGGCCAAGAAGCAGAGTGGCCTATGGAAAAGCCATAAATGCCAGCAGGAATCCAAATAGGCCCCAGAAGGATTTAAATTAGACCTGAAAGGTAGGGCTATTAAGTCTGACATTGAAAGAGACTTGAATAACGATAACTGAGTATTGAAAATGTTTATAATCTCCCTTAGCACAGACCAATCTCCCAACTGGGAGTAGAAACTGCAGCACGATCGTCTGTTCTTGGTCTTCAAAACGATTGGAAGATCTGTGGAGATATGAAGATGAGACTTACTCCTCAGACTTCTAGATTTTTTTTCATGAAAGATCAGTTTTAAAGACTGATCGAAGACTCTGGTGGATCTAAGAAAGTAGCTCTACAGCATCCTGGTGGAATTCTTCTTTATCTGCACTCACAGAGCACCCATATGTGAAATTACAAGAAGGGTTAGGCCATCATTTCTCCTGACCTCCACTGATCATGTCTAAATTGTTAGCGATATGTTACATGATATCTCTGTTTTTATGCTATCAAAACTCAAATGGATTCCATCACCGAGATATAATGTACAGTGTTTCTCATGAAAATAAAAAAAGACAACATCCATCCGTTGACTATAGCTGCTTATCCAGTACAAGGTCAGGTGAGACTGTAGCTTATCTCAGGAAACACAGGGAGCAAGACTAGGGGCCACACTATGGGATTCTGACCCATCTGAGGCCTCACACACAATCACACAATTTTGCTATAGGCTGTTATCTTCTACATCACAAATATAAATATTAGTTATCACTTAATGTTTTCAGACTGGAAATGCAATTAGACTTAAAATGACCCCACGAACTGCGGAAAGGTGCTCGACGGGTGGGTGGAGAAAGGGGTCGTCATCATTCGAATCCCTCTATTGAGTGAAAAGGTCAGGAGGTAAATTTGCTCTCATTCCCAACGTGTCCTCAAAAAGCACACAAAGTGCTGACAAAGAGGACTAGCGGAGCTGGGCCCAGGGGATTCTGGGAATAGCGACACAACACTTTCATAATTGAAGTCCTGGAAATATGCTGATCACGATGCTGATCAGATACCAGGAGGGAGTGGTTTTGGACCCTGTTTTGCAAGAATGGCAGGTTATCATTTAGGAGGCAGAATGAATGCGTTGCATTCAAGTGTGAATTCAGTGCAAAAATAAATGTGCGTGATTTTCGTACCTGAGTAAGAGGGAGATGAGGGCACAGTTGTTACAGCAGTGCTGATCATCTATATACCAGTGTGGCACCATTTTGCTGGAAATTTAGTGGCGATCAGTTAAGTTCCTCAATACTGGTGACCTGCAAGGTGTCCCTGACCTTGACAAGCATCTGCCACTGGCTCTGTGGAGTTTGCATGTTCTCCCTGTCGTTACTTGGGTTCCACCCTACAATCCACAGAAATGTAGTCTATGTTCAGTGGCATCTCTAATGTTCCCTTTTGAGATTGTCCTGTCTTGGAGTAGCACAGGCAGTGAAGGAAATATATGAATGGATAGGTATGTATGCATGTATTTATACAAAGATTCAAGGAAACACAGCACAATCTGGCAACCCAGGCAAACGCCGTTCCTCGGCAGTAGGCTGTGTAATGAAGCCTTGCTGAAATTGTTCGAAGTTGTACTTTGAATGTACTTAAAAGTCAAAACTTGCTGAAATTACAATTAACCTCACAGTTCAAAAACAGCCAGCGGCTGTCTTGATACTTTTGGGCTTCTCAGACCCTCAGATGGTTCTTTTGTTTGTGTCTGATAGGATTAATTTAGTTTTTCTGGCAGGTGGTATGACAGTGTTCCACTGTGGAGCAGTCATTTTTGCAGGGGACAATTACATGTCCGTACTTTGCAGATTACAGTGGCCTGACAGTGGAGTAGGATGTAATGGGAAAGACAAGGCTGGTGGGTGGGATTTACTGTCAATCAGGTCCTTAAACCAATTGTGGCTGAATTACTCACTCTAATCCCACCCCCCAGAGATTCGAAGCTCTGTTTCATTCATCCCTCAGTGGTGGCGCTATAGAGGTTGTACAGATAACAATGTCCTCAGCTTTTTAACTGTTCAGTAGTGAACTCCTGGCTGAGCAGAAAACGATGACACAGGAAGGACAGAGATGGGCAGCGGGGGCTGTGATGAACTGGCAGTTTTTGCGGTATTATGAAATCTCTGTCGCTATATTTTCTTGAAATTTATTGAAGATTCAACTTTGTCACTGAGGTATCCAATTTGGCATTCAGATCTCAGGATGTCTAAGAACCTTCTTTTTGTAAATTAGTTTTTATTCCTGTTTGGATTCAAAATTTACACACGCCTTATTTTATCTCTGAGCACTAACACAATACCCAAAAAAACCCGGCTGATTACTCTTGTTTTTGAACCCTGAGGGTCTCGCCCACCTGTCATAACTCCTTAGATACTGATTTTAATTTTCTTAATCTATTTTCTTCCTTCTGCACGCCTTCTGTGTGAGTTTATGGTTTTATGCTTCAGTCAGCTGTTGCTTCGCATATGAGACATACAATTATTCCACAGCATGGATTGCTTTCATCAAGTTCCACTTGGAAGGGAGGCAGGGGGGGGGGGGGGGTAAGAATTATGAGGTAGTGCACCTCCAAATTAATACACCTGCATGTTTTTGGAGAGATATGAAGAGATGTAATTAAGTGTATATTATGGAACATGAGTTTAGAGAACTAAAGTCTTTGCTGATTAATGACATTTGAAAAAAAGAAGGGGAGGGAAAATGCCAAGGTTAGGATATTGTGATTTGTGTGTATGTGTTTCATTTTATACACACACACACACACACACACACACACACACACACACACACACATGCATACATATATATATATATGTGTGTGTGTGTGTGTCTGTGTCTGTGTTTGTATGTATATATACATTTAGTGTGTGTATATATGTCTGTATATACATTTGTATTTATATGTGTATGGGGGGTGTATATATACACACACACAAAACTGCAGTAAATGGATTTTGTCATCTATGAAAAATTAAACTGTAATATTTCTTCCAGCATGACCATGGTTTGAAATTTCTCATGTCTCTACACTCAATTAATTGATGGGAAAGCTGGCTCAATGGTGACAGGTGACCCTTTTAAAGTCCCGTCGTTACCCAGCCTCCCCCATTTTCCACTCGAGTTGTCTCTCTTAGGCCGATGGCATTCAAGGAAAATAAACGCCCTGAGTTGAACTTGAATATATCACCTTCAAATATCAGGTCTCTTTCACTGCATTCCGTTACAATCTTCATTAGCAATCTTCAAAAGTGTGGGATAAAGGCCTTGGTCTGTATGACTAGATTGGATTGAGGCACTTCCACACCGAGGGGGATGAAGATCACAAACAACGGCATCGTCTTGTATGAACCTGGGAATGGGGGCGCTAAATTTCAACAGCGATTTCGGATTAATCCCAGGCTTATTGCTGCTGCAGCTTCTGGGGGGAGGGGAGGGGGGATAATCGCCCAGTTAAGGTGTCTCCAGAAAAACCCTGGGCGTCTTCTGCGTTTTTTTTGGATCTTCTCCCTCCTAAAAGGAGACGACAGCCTTAAGATACCGCTTAAGATGTTACCTGGTATGTTTAAAAGAAGTCCGCAGAAATACCCAAGACAAATAGCAGACCAAGTGCCTAAGTACCCCATGAAAAAAACAACTTAAGTGCAGATGTCGGGGGGGGGGGGGGGGGCTTGGTAATGCTGTTCTAGCCTATGCAGTGCTACATATATTAAATATTGGACTGTTACATCTGAAGGAAACGCCAGAGAAGCACTTGCCAGTGGCTGCTTGCATCCCATGGAGTGACGCACAAAGTGTGGTGACACTCCTGGGGATCTCTGACTGCAGGATAAAAGTGAGGATGACACAGTGACCTGCATGTCACAATCATGAGAAATGAACTCTGACTTAAAAGAATGCGAAAGCATTTGTAAGGGTGGCCCCCTGGCATGAACCCCCCAGCTCGGTAGGTCAGGGCAGCACCACGTGTCTCTTCAGATCATCTTTGTGTTTCCATGAAAGAGACCAAATATCCATGGTCCATTATCCTCACGGCGCTATTTTCCCCCCAGCATGTAGGTTTAATAACAAAGATAAACAAGGTACAGCTAAAGCAGGAACTCTCCAGCCCCTGTTGCTGCACCAGTAACATTCCTAGATGCCCATTTAGCTTCTGGGAGTTTTACTTACACAAAAAAAAGATCTGAGGGCAGAAGGAAAAATGATTGGTTCAGAGAGATAACCAATCAGATTGTAGAGGAGGTGGGTCCAAGTAACTAGAGGAGGGGGGACCACCCAGAAATCTTGGCCTACACACACAGGGGCCTATAGGTAGGAGGTCCCAGTATCATCCACTGAGTCACCCATGTGGACTTACAGTTTCAAAACTGCTGATATTATACCACTTATAGATGGTTGAATATGAATGAATTCACAGCCTGCACAGAAACAGAAGTAATCTCCCCGTTTATTTACAGCAGGCTTGCTTGGAACTTTCTGGATCCCTGTGATTAAATGAGCAACACATCCACCCACTTCCGTACAACAGAGCCGACCTCGAGGATGTTGAGCTGGCTGCTGTTTCATGGCAATATGCAGACCTGCTCCCCCCACTGTCCCTCCAGAAATAGTAACACTATAATTGTATGTTAGGTACACAGGCTGGCTCTCCTTGTCTGGCGATTAAGGGTTTGTTGGGGGGAGGTAGGGGAGTTGAGGTTATGGGCCCTGCAATGTTGTGATGTGAAGGTAGGCAGAGCTGATGTCATCACACAGGATAAGGTATCATTTACAACAGTGTCTCCCAATCCGATCCTCAGTGACTCACAATCGCTCCATGTTTTTGCTCCCTCCATGTTTTTGCTCCCTCCAAGCTCTTTGTCTGTGGGTATCCGAGGCCCGGATTGGGAAACTGTGCTGATTTACTGTGCTGACTCTTTCTGCATCAGGATGCCATGACTTTTAAAAATCAATTCTTTCTTCCTTTTTTAAAAAAATATTTCTCCTACATTCCGCGGGGGCCTAATATTATATAAGATGCCTCTTGAGCTTCACTGGGGACCCCCACCAGCGACGTGTAAGAGACTGTCACCTCCCTTCCAATCCCCCCCTGCAGCTCCAGATGCACCCATGTTCAAGCATGTCACGGTGTTGCTGAGACTGAGACAGGTGACGGTCACCTTGATGTGTAAACACTCTTCCATTCAGGGGCTCTGCTGTGGAGTCGGCTGCTTATAGGATTAAGCGCAGCGTGCTTTCCTGAGTTTCCAGCCATGAGCCCCCACTCACCCCACCGCCAGATAAATAAAACAGCAGGCTGTGTGTTGACATCCCAGGAGGGGTCATTACAAATATTTTGTTGCTCCCTTGAACCAGAGTTCTAGACCTAACATCCATGCTGAACACATATTTTCCATTTAGGCAATTAGGTATGCGTGACGGATATTCCTCTACACGTTCCCTCCGCCCCTACGGACCTGCAGACAACAGCGCCATCGGTCATGAGTCCATTCTCCATTCTCAGGCCCGGTTTCCACCTCGCGGCCCTGTCCTGAGGCGTCGCCGGAGAAGGAGGCAGAGTGTGCGAAACATGCCAAAACCTGGGCTTTGTGTCCCCACCGTTTCCAGAAGCTTCTGTATGACACTAGCCATCTCGGTGTCCTGGATGTAAAAAGACACTGCCCTAACATTTAAAAATATTTGCGGGGATAATCGTGATGTTTCTGGGGCAGCCTATTGTTGTGAAGCCTTACAGAGCATCGCCAAGCAGGAGAACATTCTGAGAACAACAGGAATGACATCATCCAACCCCGACCCGGCTCTCCTGCCTCATTATTCTTCATCAGCTGGTATTTCTGTCCGTATTCACAAGCAGGCGTTAGGCTCCATATGGATTTTGTTTTCCCAGGGTGCAATGGCACACCTCTCCAGACCACCCTCATTGCTACAGGACGAGTCTGGGGTTTCTGGGGAAAACCATCCGTGTTGGCTATAACTGATGAAAAATTAGACTTAGGGGGGATTTTCCCATTTGGCAAAAAACTAAATTAAAAACAAAAACAAACAACAACAGGAAACTAAAAATTCTAAAACTTGTATCACTAGTTTTATATGTGTGCACTTTTCTGGTCTGTGTGAGTGAGAGATGAGAGCGATGGACAATAAACAAAGATCATATCAGCATGGAAATATATGAAAACGACAACAACAAAAAAACTAAGCTGGAAAAAAACCAAAATGCAGCTTAGGTCACATCTTATGCATCAAAGTTATCATCACTCACTGTTTCAAAACCTTTATTCATTTTGCTGTGTCCGTATACAAAGAACAAGGTTAATGATTTGAATAATTCGTTGAACCCAAAGGTGAGTAAACTCTGCAGCTTTCTGAAATCACTCCTCTTGCTTCTCCTTCAGTTCATGTAGATGGTGTGAAGAGAAGAATACAGAGCAAAGCCTAAGCTCGCTGAGTGTCGCCTGAAAGTGTTATTTGGTTTCCGAAATGGAGACAAACATGAAAGCAACTTTGTGAAGGGAAGTGGCAAGAATCACAGCAGATCAAATCTGTCACAAAGTGCTGCCAAAATATATATATATAAAGCAGAATACAATACATCTAGAAAATTCTATGTCTTAGCTAGCAAACTTTCAAATCAAGACGGCTACTGGAAAATAGTTTTTGATCATCGTGTGCGAGGCAGAGAGAGCTTTTAGTTCGGGTCCGAATATTCCTGTCGGAGCCAAATTGAATAAAATCTGTTGAAAATCAAGTGAGCTTTTGAGTGACGGTCAAACATTTTGGAGAAAATGCAGAAACGGCTGTAAAGGTCTAAATTGGCAGAATGAGTCACAGGTCACGTGTGTAGGAGCCGCTCTTGCAGTTGTTAAGACGGCTGATGTCTGGATGCATTTTTCTTAAACCTTTTTCCGGATATATTTACGCACCCCCATGCCTCAGTGCCCCCTGATTTAATTACCGCCCTCGGCACTCGAGTGGCTGTCCGATGCCGTGCCGAGACCAGGAGGCGCAGCGGAAGAGCTGGGTCTAAAAATGCTGCATTCAACCACAGAGTTCTACAAACAGTCCTTGGCTTAGGCTATGAAAATAATAGCAGATCCTCATAACTGCATCTCATCAGCAATAGGCCAGCTTATTACTGTGATATTTGCATCTCATCAGCAATAGGCCAGCTTATTGCTGTGATATTTGCATCTCATCAGCAATAGGCCAGCTTATTACTGTGATATTTGCATCTCATCAGCAATAGGCCAGCTTATTACTGTGATATTTGCTTGCTTTGAATCCCCCATCGTTCATAACGGCTTAATGTATCATTTTCTTCTACATGCACACCACTTATAGCCCTGGATGTTCAACTGCGATACCTTTTCTGGAGGTACAACAGACGGACCATCTGGTCCCAGGTCCAGTTCATTAACCATTATTCTACCTAGAGTAAAAGTCTAAGTCTAATGATGTCTCAGAAAGGCTGATTCAAGCTTATCATAAAACTACATAGCATCTTTATGGAGGCGAGGATTAATTCTGTTCCAGAACTTTCTGGAAAACCATGCATCCTCTGTGCTGTGTAGGTTAAAAATCCCTGCGGCAATGACCCTCCCCCCAGCAAAATAAATACAGCAATTAGTACTATTATGAGCATTAAATCAGTTTATATTCCCGGATAGCCTTCCTCTTTCCATGGGTAACTGTGAGTATGTGCCAGCATACAGAACAACCACAGCAGGCGGCTGGAAATCACTGAGGATCACCAGGGTCAGCCGCACGATGATGACCCGCGGTTACTCCATGAAATAAAAAGCTAATTATTCATTAATAACCCCCCGTCCGTTATGTTCCCACCAAGCTATTTTAAAAGAGGGAACGTTTTTCAAAAATCATGAGATTTGGATGCTGCAATTTGAAAAAACCCTATGGCCTTTGTAAGGAGATGTAGGCTGTCAGAATTATCTTTGGAAAGAAAGCCTTGCATAGACTCAACATATCTCTCTCGGTCGCAAAACGAATTATTAATCTGTCCCTCACAAGGGCGTAGATTTGGGTATGGACCTAACAATATTGTGGGAGTGCCGTGTGTTTATGGAGGGAGAGGTATCGGAGCTGATTTGGTTCCTACCAATGCTAAACCAAACTTGTGCCCTCAGTCACTCAGTCTGTTTTATTTTATTGTGTCAGCGCAGCACATCCAGCCCGGCCTGGCTTGCTCTCCCTCAGCTCGCCGCCAATCCAAGAGGCTCAGCTGCTGATTGGCTCTCGCAGCAGGAGGAGGCGTATGGGACACTGGTGTCTGCGAACGCATCTGTCACGGCAAGAGTGACGGCATGTGCTGGCATCTGGGCGTGACAGATTGGACCCCAACCCACCAGTGCACCCTCTCAAACAAGGAAATAAAAAATAAAAATGCCAACAAAAGGATTTAAACAATCGCTGCGGGACAGAGAGAAATTCGTGGGGGGGCGTTAAATATTACAGGGTAAGAGCTGTGCATTTGGGATGTTGATATTTTCAAAGGCTTTGTTGGGAATAGTTGCTACCCCTACAGGGCTCTGTGTCATGAAACAGACCCATGCACTTGAGCTCAGTAGCTTCATTAACACCTTTGAAGGCTAAATGTATGTGGCTTAATTAACTCAGTATGTCTATAATTAAAGGGAATGCAGCTTCCATGGGACAGGAATGTAATTTTCAGAGCCTTGCCTGTGTTTGCAGATGCTGACTGATAATGAACGGTGTTCGATTTAAGCCACAGCGCCCCTCAATGGAGGTTAGAGGGGATGGACTTGGGGGTACATGGGCTTGCATGCCGATGTGGGGTCTGGCAGTGGGATCAGGTGTGTTGACCCCGTGGTGACCCCTGGTACTTAAGCCATCGTCAGCACAGAGACACGGCAACACAGCCAAGCAGTCCCATCTCCGTCTCTCTCTCTCTCTCTCTCTCTCTCTATTTCTCTGTCCCTCTATTTTTTTTTTTACGCCAAGCAGCGCTGCGTCGTGCGATTAATTGGCGATTAAACGGGAACAAATGGATTCTTGTAATATGATTAGGCAGAAGTGTCATCACCACGAACCTTTCCGGGGTCCCGGGGGGGAGCCTCTGATTTTCACTGCAAACGAGGCTCTCGGTTAATGTAATTGATCCAATCATTCGCTTAGCCTGACTTGCTCAGCGTCGTTTCAAGGTCGCCGTCTTCAGCATCAGCAGACGGAAAAAAAAAAGTAAAACAAAAGCGAAGGAAGGTGTGGTGGAGCTGGCGAGGTCGTCTGGAGAGCCGCTCGCTTAATTAAGCTGGAGATTTGGAGACAGTGTGACAGAAAACTTGGCCCCCCATTAGAAAAATGCCTTTCAGGACCTAGCTGTCGGTGGTGATTTAACTTCATGAGAGGGGAGGAAGTTTTAGCGTCTCGATCTCGAGCGCACAGGCGTTCCGGAAACATCTCAGGGCGTTCCGAAACTCAGCCTCGGACCCATCTCCAGACGCTTCGGAAAATCGGGTCGGAGCTGGAGGTGCCATGAAATAACCACACCTCAGCTGTGCTTCACGCACTTTCCGGGGGTAATTAAAGCGTTTAATTAAAGAGCTGTGTGAAAATGGAGGCCGTCCTGGTACCTGACTGGCCCCTGAAAGCCTTGCAGTAGAGAGTGTCCGTACCAGAGTGCCACTACTACCACTGGTTTCACTTCCATTCATTTCCCTGCACTGGTTAGGAGTCTGACTCCTCCCTGATACCCCCAGGCTCCGCAGCCCTGCTCACCGTCCTCCTCTTGTTGGTCTGATGATTAACCCCCCTTCCCTAACATATCAGTAAACAGACAAAACAGCCTCCTTCCTCTCCTCCTCCGAGCCCTACGGCTTGAGCATGTAGAGAGCAGCACGGCTCCTTGTGAAGGATTCATTAAAATGATAATTGTTATTTATGAAGTCCTTGTTATTGAAATTGTCTCCCTGTACAGCCTATCCTATTAACTTTTCTTCTCATTTTGCCGTCTCTCTTTCTCTGTTGCAGCTGTATTTTTTTTTTTGTCTCTTCCTCTCTCTCTCTCTCTCTCTCTCCCCCTCCCTCCATACCCGGTGAACTTGGCGTGCTAATAGTTTATGAATAATTCTGTTTCAGCCTGCGTTAGAGATTAGCCACAATGCTACGGGCCATTTTCCCCTATGCGTTCTTCTTCCTCCTTCACAGGGGGAGATTCGCACCCAGCCAGGCAGAGTAAAACACACCTCAGCGAATTCCCAATAGCAATAGCCCCCCCCCCCCTTCTCTATCCCCCCCAGGCAGTCAGAGTGTGAGAGGATTCACCCTGGAGTGCTCCCCTGGTGCTAAAGCTTATGAGCTATTACTCATCAATAGATAAACACTCTGTCCCACGCCCGCCCCCCTGTCCCTTTACCGCTTCTGTCCCTCTTCATGTCTTGACGTCACTTAATAACTCTAATGGGGGGGGAGGTGGCCATGGAGATTCACACGGCGTCACACTGGCCCTCACCTGTCACACATGGCAAATAAGCTGCTGTTTGGTCACAAGAATTGGATCAGAAATGGAGGAAGAAACAGGCAAAGTGAGCCGTGGCATCCTGCCATTGTGAGGAGACACCACAGTGCAGTGGTAATTGGAAAGGGGGGGGGGGGGGGGTTAAGTGGCTGACCGTCGGATTGAAAAGAGAGCTATGTGACAAGCAATTGAGGATATCACCTCCAGACAGATCTCCCTGCCTGCAAACCACACGAGGGCGATGGCCATGGCCATATCCCAGCCTCCTGTCCTCTCTACTCCTTTCCCCCATTTGCCTGTCAAAATAATTTATACTTTCAGAAGCGGCATCAGCAATTTGGTTTTCAAGCGATTTTAAAAGCAAACTGCTAAGTGTACTTCACCCAAGATTTTTAAGGATGTATGAATAGACTTATTGATGGGGTTAATTATGCGGGGTAATTAATGCTCGTCAGCGGCTCTGGTTTGCCGGGACACTGTGGCACAGAAAGCGGCTGTTTGGGACACCGGAGTACAGGGCGCGGGGTGGGGGGGGGGTGGGTTGTGCTTGCTGGTGCTGTGGCAGCGGTCGTTCACCGAACGTTGCCGGAAGAAACCACGCTGCGTGTCTCCGCAACATGCATGCTGTCCGTGGAGATTCCCACGGTAAATATATGCAAACCCCAGGAGAAGCTGAGCTAGCGGCCGCCTCTGCGGAATACACACATCCTCATTATTCCCCACGGATCAGCCGATCCTGTTGGCCATGTTCCCCGCGTTTTCCTTATAGTCTGTGGCAGCGAGCGGATTCATTAGAGCCTGTAAAAAGGACCCCTTAGCTCACAACGTATGGCAGCGAATGATGATCGATGATATCACCCGGCAGACGATGCAACATCAGCTCCGAACCCTACAGCACCATAGGCAACAGATGGGAACTCTGTGTTTTTTTTTTCATTTCTAATTCCCCGTAGTTAAAGTCAAGATTAATAAGTGACAGGACAAATATAACCAGGGCTAAAAATGAAGATTTAAAAAAAAAAAAATCTATGAAGGCGCAGGATATTTTTAAACTGTTCGGAGGAGCGGAAGATGTTTTGCTTTGAGGAAGTTTCATTTTGGTGCTGCCAGAACATGTCTTTCAAAAAACTTAGCCGTGAACATGTGTGTCTAGCTCTCGTGTTGATCCCTGATTTGTCATGAGTGTGGGTGGGGCAGCTGTGCTCTGTCAATCACTTGTCCAAACCAATGGGGTTAGTTCAAACAATGAAGTAACCAATGAGAGATGCGACATGTAAGGCTCTTACCATACACTGTGAGATAGGTGTTCCCCGAGGCCAGGACCACCTTCTCCCGCGTGGCCCGGTCATAGATGCCCACGTGGCACTCGTACAGCCCGTTGTCGGCGATCCGCACCTCTGGTAGCCTGCAGGGGACCAATAACGGCCGTTAGGCTTCTTCCCTCAGACACTCTCCAAGCCCTCCAATTCTGCCATCCTCAAGGTGTTCATTTGGGGGAGTTCATTTCATCCCTTTATTCATTTTTGAATATAAGCACACAAATATTGAATAATAAGTAATATGAATAAAGTAATATGATAATCTACCATTATTTTAGCTTTGTTCATTTTTGACACCTGCGGTATTTGTATCCTTTTTGAGAGGGAAATAGTCTCCTTTTTGACTAATTTAGGCAAAGTGAAATGGGTGATAGCTACATAATCATAATGAATGCTAATGGTGCGATCACTCGATTGAGAGACATACTGTTCTCCTAATTGGTTAGCGTGGTGTAAATTGGTGTGACAAAAAAAAAGACAGTGATATTTATTGGAGAAACACATACACACACTTACCAGCTCCTCATTTTGTACATACAAGACAAACCAGAAAGCAACGTATCAAGGTCAATGGTTCTCTAATGTTATACATATTTTAATATATGTGGTACATTACTGTTACATGAATAATGATGTCAAACTTGAGCCTACTGCTGAACATGCTTTTCATTTCATTTATACTTCCGCTTATGCAAATACTTCCTGGTATACGCAGTGCCTTTTGGGTAATGTAGTTTTAATACCGAGTCCATTGCAGGTACGCCAAGGCACCCCATCATAAACCAACCAGAAATGAGGCTTACTGTGGTCAGAAAGCACAGTCTTGCATTCAGGCTGGAGTAACAGGGGCTCTTGGAATAGGATTGTGCTAACGAGTTTGCCAGGGGGGAGACAATCACTCTTCTGGGGAAGAGCGGGGCATATCATTCTGGGGAAAAGCTGGGCATCCCAACGTCCCTCCCATGACCTCCAGCCCTAACAGCCACACCTCAGTTCAAAGTTGTCTACTCTGTTACTTCTTGAGTTAAGTTTTGCTTTAAGAATCAATATTTAGAGCGAGGGACCTTTATTTAAGATTGTTGTTGGGCACACAATCTTCCCAATGTATAATCCTGGTTTATAGGACAGTGTGCTGAGAATCACTGTTTCGGAGTTGCCAGTGAGGTTTCAGGGACACATGCCAGATCCTGTGGCCTTAAAGACGAGCGATTTATTGGGACCACAGTAACCTTGCAGGGTTTCAAGCCTGATTACGTTCCTGCAGGTCATCGTGGAAACTTGATCGCAAGAACTCAGTGACCCCCGATTGTCCAAACTCCCACTTAACGCTCAGCTGTTGGCCGCCACAGTTTCTGACCTCAGGAGTCTACAGTGAGACCCCGACAGGCCGGGCGGGGGCATGATGGCGGGTGGGTGCAGCAGGGAGCAGAACAACAGTGCGGAGTGTCCGAGAACTCATGTGGAAAATCCCGCTTGTGTTCACATGTGGCGGAGTGGGAGTGTGGAGTCAGTGACGAGCAGGTGAGGTGATAGAGCAACATGCGCTGGGGAAGAGTCGATACACCATTTACAATCGTTTTTACCAGTTTAAGTCCTGCCTGCCCCTGCCACACACACACACACACGTTTGTATTCATATCCATTCATTTCTATGGGCAAAACCCTAATCCCAAACACAACACCCTTAACCCCTACCCAGCCCTAACCTTAACCATAAGTAACCAAATAAAACACATGACTTTTGATGTTTTTTCTTGCAGTTACAGATTGTTATAAAATTAAGTTTTCTCTTATGGGAACTAAAAAAATAGTGCACACAACATCACAATAACAGGTTTTCATCATATTTGGTCCCCACAATGTAATATATGCATAACCCCCACTAACACACACTCACAGGGACTGCACACCCTACCTAGCACTGCAAACAGCAGCGTGTAGTCACTGCATTGTGCAGTTAAGGCATAGTGCAGTGATGAGTTGCGAACCCGCCTTGGTCCTCGATGCCATACTGGCTGCACGTGTATTGAATTACGGACTGGTTGTCCAATCAGATCCAAAGAAAAACCCCTTATAGCTCCTGTGATCTGTGACTGCTTGAGGAGCTTTTTCAGTCCCTGTACGGCTGGCTTTGCCAGTCAGTAAAAATTAAAGGAGGGAAAAGCCATTAATCCGCAGAGTGGGGTGATTTGAAACATTCTGCATTTTTGCTTTGGTGGAGGACCCTGGATTCATGCAGCAGCAGTGCTGTTTCACGTGGGGGGGGGGTGCTGGGGGCCTGTGAGGGGGGGGTGCTGGGGGCCTGTGATTCGCGTGTGCTCTGAGCATGGAGTCAGAAATTACAGATGCTTTGGGGTGCAGGGCTGGAAGATGGGGGATGCTGCGTGACACCCCTTCACTGGGATAAAGATGAGCCCATGGAGAGATAGACACCACAGACAGTCCGGATCCTGAAGTTTCTGACGGTTGCCATGTTGTGTGTTGGATTGTGTGATGGGTGGGGGGTGGTGGGTGGTGGGCGGGGGGCTAGTGAAACCCTCACACAAACAGCTAATCTTACCATATCACTGCCAATACTAATCAACAAATTCAGGTTTGCTTTGAACCAAAGACTGTGACTCCAAAATCGATTGCCTCTCCAGCATCGTTTGACTCTTTCCACAGCATCATTTACCTTTCTCTCCCATCATTGTTTGCCTGTGCAGCATTGCTTGCCTCTGTTTTCAGCATCGTTTGCCTCTGCACCCTCATTTATCTTGCTCTGCAGCATCGTTTGCCTCTCTTTCCAGCATTGTGTGCCCCTGCAGCATCGTTTGCCTCTCTTTCCAGCATTGTGTGCCCCTGCAGCATCGTTTGCCTCTCTCTGCAGCATCGTTTGCCTCAGCAGCATCGTTTGCCTCTCTTTCCAGCATTGTGTGCCCCTGCAGCATCGTTTGCCTCTCTTTCCAGCATTGTGTGCCCCTGCAGCATCGTTTGCCTCTCTTTCCAGCATTGTGTGCCCCTGCAGCATCGTTTGTCTCTCTCTGAAGCATCGTTTGCATCTCTCTGAAGCATCGTTTGTCTCTCTCGGCAGCTTGTTTGTCTCTCTCTGCAGGGATTATGCTGGATGGAGTGAGAGGGTTAAACAGGAATCTAACGCCTTTCTGGAAATGAATCGTCTGCGTTTTCTGTCTTGGATCAGGATTGCAGTGGGGGCCGTGTGTGTGTTAAGTTACAGAATGACCCCCCCCCCCCCCCAGGTGTGAACCGACCGCGCGTTTCCTTCAAACGAAGCTTGCTGACTGTCGAGTTCAGTGGCCAAAGCAGAGTCAGGAGAATACTTCTGCTGCCCCCCCCCCACCCTGCCAAGTGTCCCTACATCACAATGGCACCCACTCCACCAGGCACCTCTGTGACTCGAGCACAAAAGCCTTCCCTGCACCCCCCTCCTTTTATTTCCGGGTTTGACTCATAATGCCGTGGCTTTGCGGTCAAGATTTAGGGCTTTAAAGTGGAAATGTGGAGATTACACTCATCGAAAGATCAACGACCCCCCCCACCGTGTTTTTTTCCCTACAGATGGTGTCTTTCGGCCGGATCCTGTGAGCTGCTGACATTTTGCTGTCGTTATTGCTGCATGCGACCCCCTCGTTTGATTCTCCCATTGTCCACAAACTGGGTGGTCTAATACTGAATGTGTTATGGTCTATGTTGTCTGACATAGAACATAACTAAAATACCAGGGAATTAAAGCTGAAACTCTGACTTCTCTTCTCATATTCCTATGAATTGGTCTTGCTGTTCCAGTGCTTTTGGAGGGGAATGTAGCTGGTTGATCAGTCACCTGATCTGCTCCAAAATCACCTTCCACTCTCTTCATTGTCATCACTGATGTGTACAATCGCTTTCCTGACTCTGAGTTTGCTTGCTGGTTAAAGACTTGTTTTCACTAGGCAAAACTTGTGATGTACAGTACCAGTCAAAAGTCTGGACACACCAAGCTGCCTACAAAGGAGAGCGATGGTGTTGCATCACGTGACCTGACCACCTGACCTAAACCCAGTAGAAATGGTTTTGGAAGAGACTGACCAGAGACTGAAGAAACAGTGACCAATGAATGCTCAGAAAATATGTGGGGCAGCTGGAAAAGCATCTCAGGGAGCCACCTCATGAAACTGGTGTAGAGAAGAAGGTAGGGTCAGCAGACCCTGGGATTTGAACCAGCAACCTTCTGAATCCCAACCCACAGAGCTGCCTCACCACCTGAACAGTCTTATTTTTTTGTTTGATGCTTTTTTTGGTCAGTGTATAATTCCATATAGATTATTTTATAGTTTTGATGTCAATAATTTTCCTAAAATGTAGATAATAGTACAAATAATCCATTCTTTGGGTAGGTGTGTTCAAACTTTTGACTGGCACTATATGCACAGATTTTACAGATATATATAACAAGCTACTTTTATAGATACATATTCTGGTCAGTTCAGACAAAAGCACTACAAAAGTACAAGAGCAAAGCCCTTAGGGGATGAGAGCCAGCCATCCCTTCGGGGATCTGAGCCACTTCTCAGAAACATGAAGGGATTCACTGCAGACACCTTCTTCTGCTTCTGCTGGGACGGGGAGGAAGGGGGGGGTGCATGCGAGTGAGCGCTGGAACCTACCGGACTGTGGACTGGTAAACGAGATCCTCACGCCGGCGGTAGTCCTCCATGTGGGAATAATTGGTATTAAACATGGCGTCGTATGTGAAGATCTTCTGCTTGTTAGTGCCGCCTTCCATAACCTGCAGGAAAGAGGAGGTGAGAAAAAATACGGACCCGTGACGGATATTTTGCCTCCACCAGAAAACCACCAGAACAATATCTTCCCTGGCAGACGGACGGTAGCTGTGGTCTAACAGGCCTGCAGGCAGAGCTTTCGCTGGAACTTTCAATTACCTCATTGATTCACTGAGTGGTATAATCAGTAAATTATTTAATAGGAAAGCGGAATTCTCTGTGCTTATTAGAGGATGCTGGAGCGATGGAGTTATTTGAAGTGCCTTTAAATCAGCCGCAGATACAGAAATGCTGGTGATGCCAAGTGTCCAGGAAAGTATCCCCCCCCCCGCCCTCCCACCCCCCGTGGTGAAATTCGCGAACGGTGGGACAGTGCCGCGGGGGGCGGGGAGACGCCCTGAGTATGTTGAGACGTAGCGACAGTGCTGTAAATGATGGACTAGCATCTAATACTCTCCTGAGGGGGGGGGGGGGATCGTTTAGCATATGAATGGTGGCAATTTTTCTCCCCCATTCGACAGCGGACACGCGTGCCGGGGGTGACGGGGCTCTAATAGAAGTGTTAATGCCACTTTGAAGGAAGAAACCGCTCCCCAGATGAGATCTTTCTTCTCCGGCCCACTGGAGACCCGCCGGAGCGGTAAATAAGGCTTCGCAAACAAAGCAATTAGCTGTCCGTGGGGCCCGGGGCCCAGCTAACGGGGCACTCAGACATACGACCTTTTGGTCACCTTGCAAGAGGCACAGGGGCCCTCCAGGGGGTAGCATGCATGGCAACTTCTTACCGCAGCTGATCTTTCCTGCAAATGTCCTGAGGGAAGTCGGTGCCGGGAGGTCAGTCACCAAAATCACCCGTGTTCAAAAACTCCCCCCCCCCCATTTCCAGTTTACCTCTCCCTCTCTCCTTCTGGGTATTTCTGGAATCCTCTGAAAGGCTGCCAAGAGTGACAGTATCAGGAAGGTGTTGCCCCGAAATGTGAGATCTCTGAGCTCGGCACTTTGGACTGACGGTTCACCTTGGATGTGCACCCCGATAGATGGGAAGAAAGTGCCAGGGGGGGGGGGGCAAATGCCAAGACGAATCAAACAGCACTTATAGGAAAAGCGGGCTGCGAGGTAAAAGAATAAAAAATATATAACTGAAACAATGTCCTGTTATTGCAGCGGAAAGCATATCAGGAAATGAAAGATGCCCGTTCTTCTCAGATCAAACTGGCTAACCCAATACAGAAAAAAATCCTGAACTTCGTCTCTGCTGTGAAAAAAGGCACAAATATTTACAAGCAATGAGATTAAAAAATAAACGGTAAAACTCAGTCAAGTATAACTGAGGAACAACCCACTATTCTGCTGCATGCTTTACTGCGGTCTGCGCATGCGAAACTGCTGGATCCACGAAATATAACTGCTTTAATTGTGTGATTATAAATGTTTTTCAAAATAAAAATTAGGCCTTCTTTTTGTGAAATGTGACATGTTTGGCATCTGATTAGCCAGACAAGCCAATCAGTATGCTGACCTTGAAGACCTTGAAGTCAAATGGGAGAAACCTTGCATAAGTGATTTGTGAAAAATAAGTGCTGGTTCAAGACAACTCAAATGCCTGAGTCAACCTTGTTCAGAGAGTCTCAACAACCTCATGGTGCCCATCTGAGGTAGATACAGATCTTGGTGCCGATTGCGATGTATATCGTGTGCTCACTGATGCCCCAGTACTCCATCACACCAAAGGAAAGCGGGGTGATCATTTTAAGCATACTGAACGTCACAGTTACAAAAGATCTTCTGATCTTCTGTTCCGCTGCCTCTTCTGGGATTCAAGGTCATTGAGAGGCTGGGCTTGTGACCAGACAGCAGACAGCGGCCGGTTCTCGAAAAGTTCCAGGAGTTGAAGAAGGTACTCTTCATTAGCGAAGAGTTGGTCCTTAAATTAGTTGTGCAGGCACACGTGCGGGTCGTTTCTGATAAATGATAAGCATGGCGTCAGTCTGGAAGGTCTCTCAGAACGTTTTTTTATCCTGTGAGGACCGTTGGCATTCCAGGGCATCCCTCTGTGACTCTACTCTGCCATCTAGACGGGGCGTCTATTTACAAATCCCGCCACTCTCCTCTCCATTTTGCCCTCCTCCCTGTGCCACTCTCAGCGTGACCGCCATGCTAATCTAGTCAAGATGACGATGTCATGCCCTCACAAACAAGCTCCACCCACCCTGCCATGCTGACTGACTTTGCCCAGATTGTCAGTGCTACTCTGGCTCCCCCTAGAGATCAATCATGTCACAGCAGATGTCATCCCTGAAAGGGAAGGTTTTACATGAAGGAGCTTCAGCCTCTGGGACCGGGGCACGAACATCACGAGGATGAAATTAATAGGATAAACAGTATTTATTACCACTTTCAACTAAATGTTACTTCAACTCCATCAGACCCCACATGCGTTGACGCAACAAAATGCAACACAGAGCAGGGGCGCCGTAAACATTCCCCCCACGTCTCACTTGTCAGATCCTCCCAGCTTGCTGTCGCTTGCTTCCCCTTCCCTCCGAATCGAGGCTGTTGCCCTCCCCTCTCCCGCTGAAGCAGAATGAGAAGGGATGACTTAGCATCGCCCAACCCTCCCCCCCCCCCCGGGCTGAAACACCTTGCCTGTCATAAACTCTATCATAGTGGCTAATTCCCTACAGAAGGTGGCTGGAACTTTTATGCTCCAAGCCCCTTCAAGGGAGGTGTGCAGCTAAGCAGGTTAAGATGCAATCCTGGAAAGTGGGTGGTTGCTGGTTCAATTCCCTTGGTCCACGGTTAGCAGAGTGATTGGCCGGCAGCAAGACCCTTCACCTCTAATTGGTCCAGGGGCTGGCTGACCCGGCTTTTTTCCAATCACTTCAGATAAAAGCATCTGGAAAATTAATGAAATGTAAATCTCCCAGCTTCTGCTCAACTGGGATCCCCATTATTACAAATAACCAGTAAAATAATTACGCTAACAGACAAAATCAGTGTGGTAGCAGCTCCTGATAACAATCACCCCCCTTGCACCCCCTTGCACCCACCTGGGCGGGGGGCGTAGTGTGGTGCAGTCACCAGAGGTGGCGCAGACGAGCGCGGTGTTTGTTTCCATCGGCTCCCCCGTGAGCACATGCCACCTCGCATGGTCGCCCACGCGCCCCATATGGACGGCGGTACACGGGCCCGCGCTGGCAAGGGCAGATGGTCTGAAACTCCACCGGGGTGCCAGAGGGGTGCGACACTCTGCATATGTTTCCTGCTAATCTGCCACCCACCCCCGCCCCCCCGCCACCCAGACCCCCCATCGGAGAGAGTGTGAGGATCACTGACAGGCTGAGATACCGCGTCCCTTTACAGCGTTTACTGCACTTCCTGGCTCGTCTGTGTGCCGCGTGGGAGCCAGGCTCTCTGATTGGATCTCTGACAGATACCGCTCATCCGCGTCTCCGGCCTGGTATATACAGGGCTCACCTGGTACTTCAAGCACGGCCCACTGAATTGCCTGGAGGGGCTGAAGTTTCCGGGGTGCCCAACCCGAATATCTCTGGCCTAGAAATCTCAAAACCGTCAACCTAGCAACGAAGCACCAAAGAACTGGTCATCGCAAGGACGCGGCGAGGTGTTTCCATGGTGACAGCACTCAGCAGCGAGTGAATTGTCCATGAGAGGCCATCCTTGCCATGTAACCATTTGGTGTACCAGTCTTGTTTAATTCCAAACTGACATTTGGATGTGCTCCGAGTTGGAATTATTAACTCCTCTAGGCTCAGTTGCAACTGAATGCATTTCTTGCACCTTCATAGGGAAAGGGGGAAAAAAAGTTACATGACCCATAAAAAAAGTAATAAATAAGAACGATATACATACGTATGTACATATAATAAAATATTTTATTTATATAGCGCTTTTACAAGAGCTCAAAGACGCCTAAATATATGTACATAGACATATATCCATAAAGGTCTACATAAATCATCCATAAAGGCATAAAGGTCTACATAAATCAGTCTCTTGAAAAAAAATGCCAGCAATACCACAAAAGCATGTATTTGAGGACAGGCAGTAAATTCCAACCCGGCTGCAGCTGTGTTTTCTTGCAATGCATTCTGGGTCATTGCTATTGAAAGCCCCACCATGGCTGTCCCCTAACTAGCACCTTATCTGTAATCTGGAGAGCGGATTTTGCCTGTTATTTTGTGGCGAAGAGGTGTCAGATGGGCTACTGGAGATTAGCATATGGACTTCGACCGGGTCCTGTTCTGTTCCTCTGTGCCTCCAATAGAAAGGTAGCTTTGTGGTTACACTGGGGGGGGTAAATGCAAATAAATAAGAGAATTGATCGCTGACGCCCGTAGCCTGGATCCCCAGGGTAAGTTAGCCTCCGTTTCGCTTTGTAATCATATGTGCATCGTTTAAATCGAACACACATTCTGGCAAATGTTATTGGCTGCATATGCATTAGCACTGGCTTTCGTCTGCCTGCCACATTCTTGTCTAACGCGGTAAACTGTGAAACTATAATTGTCGCCCGATTTAGACTCATTCCTTTGCCCACGATTTTTCTCATGCATGATCCAATTTTCCCGCCTTTTTTTCTCTTTTACCATCTTGTCTCAGGGCCATCAAACCTAGTAGTCTTGGTTACTTGGGGAACCATAAGAGACACGTCTGACACACGCACCCAGAATAATGTAAATGAGTGAACAGGAGGAACATATCCATCCACATAACTGGTGCAACCTGACCCTCCCTTTGTGTGCCATCTTCATTTGGGCTTCTTAGAAAACATATAAGTACAGATGACCATCTCCTCACTGCAGGAATAGCCATTGGTGACAGGTGCACAGCTCTGAATCTGCGTGCCCTGAATCAGAATGTTCCGGAGAATTCTCCTTATGTCTTTTCTCCGACACAGCATCCCAGGGTTTGTCTTTTTCTCGTACCCGTAACAGTTTTCCTAGTTGCCAGAGTCAGTATCCAAACAGGTTGCGCGTGTGCATATGAGCCCTGGAAAGGCTTCGGGGATGTGGATCATTGCATCAGAAGACAGCCAAACACCGCTTATCTAAATCACTTCTCAGTGTCCTTACCATTTAATGCCCCCCCCCCCCCCCCCCCCCATTTGGGCTGGACGTCCTTAGCAGCTGAGGTGAGAAGACAAAGGCACTGGGATGACATCACATCAGACAGAAGCTCCGCCCACATCCGCATCATGCCAGAGGAGCCTGACTCGGTCCTCCTGTTCCACCCTGGAATCCACATTAATCCGCGGATGGCTCCTGATAATTAGCAAGTCGTTCTCGAGTAACAAAGGGCCAATTTTCTGCATTAAGGCGGGGTGGCTGACTGAAGGACTTTTTTATGGCAAGTGTGAATTGTTTGTGACACTTTGAAAAGCAGGGCCGACGTGCTGTTAGACAGAAAAGCTTTCTGATGTCGACTGCTGCTGTCTGTGGATTATATAGTATGCTGATGGTGCTGGGTCAACCCAAGGGATAAGTGAAGTGGCTGCTTAGGGCCCAGCGGCCACCAGGGGGCCCACCATCTGATCAGTCTGTCACGATGGGAAGGAAGATAGCAAATCACAACTTGATCAAATTTTGCCTAGGGCCCCAAAAAGGGTTGGGCTGGCCTCTGGTGTGTGCCTCTGTGGGCAGGACTCTGTGTTAGTGATAGGATGGTCATGGGTTCAAATCCCAGCTGTTTTGCTTTTAATTTATGACTTCCCCCGGTCATTAAGTGTCCTCTCTCCAAGCTCTTAAAAAAAAGCTTCTCAAAAAGTTGGGGACACACGTCACCGACAAGTAATTCGGGCTAATGGTGCTGTTTTCCGTTAGTTGGTGACCAAGCAGGTGGCGGGGAAAAATGAGAGCGTGTCAAGGCTTACAGTGTTTACTCGCCGGAGGCCGCGGTCAAGGAGACACGGCCGTCAGCTCACGCTGTCAGGAGGACCCAGCCAGATGAAGCTGGGCTCCTCATTAAGACTGGGGGGGACCGGAGGCTTCTCCGCTCCTCCCGGCGGAGACTTTGGGGACTTGCAATCACTCCCCGGTGGCTAACGAAGCCGGAGACGGCAGATCTGCAAGGACAGGAGGAAGCTGGGCTTGTGTTTATGGCCTCCCATCCTAACTGAGAGCCCCTCTCATTAAACACCTTCCAGCGGACAGGCCCGTCGCTTCCAGTCCGCCGCGAGCGAGGGCTGTCAGATAAAAAGGAGGAAGAAAAAGCCCCCCCCCCCCCATTGTTTCCCAGGTGACGGAGGCCTTGGGAATATGGTGCGGAGAGTGCCGGAACGGCAGACCGCAGAACCCGTGTGGCAGAGACGGAAAAGTTTCCACCTCTGTGTAAGAAAAAGCAAAAAAGGAAAAAAAAAAACAGAACAAAACGTTCAACAAAAAAGTTTTTAGCTGCTACAAGACCTGCGACCTACATTCAGGAGCCTGGCGTAGGCTGGATTCTGCACGCAATCTAATCTTCGTTATAAAAGAGTTTCACCGGAAAGAGCCGTCTTGTGCCAAATGTAGGTAGCCTGAAGCTGCACTGCAGACAAGCGAGAGCCCATGGGCCCCACATGTTTATTTTCGATACGACGCGTATGACTCGCGGCGTCCGTGGTGAAACCTTGTCGGAGAGCCGTTAGCCGTAAGAACGAATGTGCTGGTATCGCCGTGACTCACCAGGCCCCCTGCTATGGTAGGAGCCTGTCCGGGTGTCTCTGAGCCAGTGACACATGCAAAAGCAATATAACTGACAGGAAAGCAGGGAGGGCGGAGTCAAGCATGGAGGGCGGAGTCAAGTATGGAGGGCGGAGTCAAGTATGGAGGGCGGAGTCAAGCAGGGAGGGCGGAGTCAAGCAGGGAGGGCGGAGTCAAGCATGGAGGGCGGAGTCAAGCAGGGAGGGTGGAGTCAAGCAGGGAGGGCGGAGTCAAGCAGGGAGGGCGGAGTCAAGCAGGAGGACAAAGCAAATTCTGCACAGTACAGGCACACAGGTAAACTGGAAATTTCAGGGAAGTCTTCTTGGGATATTTGTGATGACTGAGAGGCCTGCAGGTGTGTTGGGGGGGGGGGCAAGGAGATGTTAATTATTTTAGCTCTGGTTATGGTGCGGGGGCTTTGGGTAAGGGGGATCAGCAGACTCGCAGATAAAATGCGCCGTTGTCTGATGAGACTCATCTCGCTGCACTGAGGTGGGTTACGCCCAAAGGAGGGTCACGGCACACACTTCCGGAACAGGATCCAGCGCCGGCTTATCGTGTCTCGGGGAAGCCGCCGCCAGCGGCTAAACCGCACCCCCGGCTCCCACAGGATTTTTTTTGCCACCCGATGTACTCTGAATAATTGACCCTGGAATGCTCAGGGGGTCCTCAGTGCACTCGGCCCTGGATGGCGATGCGCGGCGAGGAAGACAGCAGGGTTTGTGCCATAGTCCGTCCTCTCAGCTATGCTATGTGGTGCCCCGCAAAGCGCCTGACTCAAATTATTTTCCCATCCATCCATCCGTCCATCCATCCATCCATCCATGCAATCATCCAGGAATTTATGCCATAATAGTTTTAGCACCCTCCCCAGCCTTTGGGACTGGGAGGAACAAGGCAACAGCAACACCAGCGCTGCTGTTAATTATTTTGATAATTACAGGAAGCAGGTGCTTTTTGAGAAAGTCCCTATGGCTTTATACAGCTTGATATTTTAGAATAACGATCCAGAGGCCTCACACTGCTAAGTAGGACAGGAAATGGATGGATTGAGGATGAATAAACATCCATCACCTACGTGATTGCGCCCCCTGGCTGCTATACACTAGCCCTGGTAGGAAATGGACACATGTAGAGCATGCCTGGTACTGACCTATGCCTTCCGTAGGTTCTATGATGTGGAGGCAATGCATTCTGGGATATTACAGTGCACCGCTTTGGAGCTGCTGGTGCTCCCGACGTTAACAGATAATGAGAGTCTGTGTGGTTCAGACAGCAGGTAAAGTACCTTTATTAGTAACAGTCAATGAGAGGAGATGTTATATTAATATGAAAAAGCTATGACACCAATAGCTCCAGGGAGCCGTGAGGGGAACTGGCAAGTCTGGCCCATAGCCGACCGCTCCTCAGCCCTGCCAATCCCGAGAGTCTGTGTTTCGGGGAGAGTTTAAGGCTCAAAGCGGCGGGTTCTCGCCTGACTCCGTGGAAAGGGGCTGAGAGATGAGCCGCTCTCGATATATTTTGTCTCCTCACGGGGGCTGGCGATAAAAGATCAAACAGAGGCAGCGGAGGGGGAATTCACAGACATGAAAGCCGGAGAATGGCGGCCCTGAAATCTGTCTGAGGCGTCGGCTCACGCTGCAGATACGAGGAGACTGCGAGGCACACAGATACAGCCCCCATGCCCCCGGCCCGCTTCGGCGCCATAGCAGTGTGGGCGGAGGGGGTCCCTGTCTGGTTGGAGTCTGACCTCAGGAGGACCTGGTTACGGGTGTCGCTTTTTACTGCCATGGGGAGTGGAGTCCTTAGCCAGGCCTGGGCTGTGGGGGGGTCTCTCAGCTTCATCGTATTTCCCATCCCCAATAATAAACAAAAAAGACAGAACCTTACATGGGGGGGGGGGTGGGGGGCAGAAATGCTACATGCTTTAATGCACAGGCTTACCCACCCTGAAGCACAGGGTCCGTCACTGAGCTCAACCTTCGCTAAAAGGGGCCTCAACTAACCTTGTTCCTTGCTCCCGTCAACAACTTCAAGCACCACCACCACCCCCCCCCCCCGACTCCAGTTGATAACTATTACCCTTGCTACCCCCCACCCAGTTTAAAACTTTTACTGTGCCCCCCCACCCAGTAGATAACGACAACAGCGTGGAAAATAGCCAAGGGGTGTTAACGTGGTGGTAGGGGGGCACTGCAGCATCATACTAAATGCCCTCCGCTTTCCTCTCACCCAGCCACTGCCCCCCCACATCCTTCCACAACTCCTTGCTGCTCCCCCCCCCCCTCCGCCATCGCACCCATCCCGGCATTAGGAGCCCCATTAATGACGAGCAAACAGTTTTACACATTTGTCTGGCACTGTGAATTGCCACCAACACCCCCCTAAGATTGCCTGAACAGGTATAATTGGCCTGCTGAGTCTCCTAAGTAACCAGCCAGCCGCTATTTCACGTGCGTCTCCTTTGCTGGAATCTCCCGGAAAAGCTGCTTCCATCCTGCGGCAGCGAGGGGACCCCGGCCTGCCTGCATCTACAGACGGAGCACAGCTTAATCTGCCAAAGGTCCCCGTTATCTTTATAGGATGCCAATGGAAGGTAAATGCAAGAAAAGACCATAATTTCTGCAGTCTGAGCTGCTCCTAATTACAAAAATGTTGGATGTTAAGTGAGAGAATCTCAGCCCTCCTGCTTTCTGTTTGCTTTTGATGGTTCTGTCATCCCATCATGCAATTTTGAACACCCTCTAATTTTTGGGAAAAATATGAATGAATTACCTGGTTAACCCTGTTATATATGTCAGACGTTTATCACATGGTTGCCAGCTCTCACACATCTGGCTTTCAGACATGAAATCCTACAGCAAGTCTATAGTATTCCATTACAAACCGAAAATTAGCTACATCAAAAACATTGAAGTAGTTTGCAAACCCTACAGACTATTTACAAGGCAATAGAACTGTTTCATACATGTAAATGCTTGCACAGACTTGTATAAAACTGAAAGTCTCACACCAGCCAGCTGACCTAAGTTAGCAACCCTGTTATCCAGAGGACAGGACCGATGGACACAGTGTCGTCTAAACAAATAAACGGATTAAGTGTTTTGCGGTGAAAAATTAGGAATTGTAGCTGAATTTTGACTTGCTGGTCGTCTGTGTGAAGGGACTTGCCAGCCCCCCAGTCAGCAGGGCCCCAATGGTTTCTGGCTCAGATGCAGCTGATCGAGATCGATACGGAGCAGTAGCGGCTCGCTCCGTTGCTCGCACAGCGCCTCCTGCCGCACCTACAGCCAGTCAATCGCCTTTTACAGCGGAGGACCAGCAGCCAAACTGACGGACGGGGCATAAAACAGACATATGCTACTGGTAGACAGTTATAAAATAGTCATAAAGCAGCGGCAGACCCTAATTAGGTGATGGGGAGGTTCACTCGTTCGTGACTAGCTGGTAATTCTTTCTGTGCCTCTTCCTCGTTCACTAGGTAGCTTCAGAAAAGTCCAGTTACTGTGGCCTCCTCAATCCTGTCAGTTATTAAAAATAATAAGTAATCGAGTAAGTAAATACATCGTGATGAAGATGTCGGCACGGTCCCTGATATAGCCTTATATGGTAATGACAAGGCGGGCACGCTTACCCCTTTGAGACTGGGCCCCGGGGCACCCTTGGGTACCAGGGACGGGTTCAAATTCTGCCTTTGTGAAAGTATTTACCAGCTCGAGCTCCCAAATCATTACGAGGCTGGATCATAAAGGGAATCCATGCAAGAAGAAAAACTTATGGACCTGTGGAGGTATCTTTGGTTGGACGAAACAAGCCAGGGAACATGGGGGCGGGGGGGATACAGCACGCAAGGACAATTTAGGTATCTGGGACACTTCCAGACATACATACACGGACTAAGATGACACCTTGTTCCATGTCTGACTCCTCCTGAGCAATTAAGGCTATATTTAAACCGACGGTGGTCACTCTTTAAGCTCCCAGCTAGGCGTCGTGGTTAAAAAGGCAAAAAGCAACAGAGGAATCAAAAAATAAAAATAGCAGGTGGTATTTTCTCAGGAGTCGGCCGCCTTCCTGCAGCCGCCGCCACGATTAAGCTGGGTGAGGAAAAGGCAGCTTAACCGGACGCAAGATAATCCAGGAGAAGGTCCTCGAACCACAGCGGAAGGCTAGAATCACAGGTTTTGGCCATAATTATGACAACGAGCACAGATGAAAGGAAAATTCTCCCTAATTCCATGGGATCTACCTTTGAAAAATAAAAGAGGAGGAGATGAAAAGATTAGCCCTTTTTCTCATTATCACCAAACAGCTACCAGCCTTAAAATAGTCAGTGTCTTACTCGTTTGGTCATATTATTACTCTTACCTGTCAAACTTGTGTGAATATGTAATTATAGTTTAAAAATTTATTTTTACCTAGCTTAATAATTCACTGTGAATTGTTTTAACATCTAAAACCACTTTAGATATTATGACTTGGTCCTTGTTCTGCTGAATGCTCTTCTGTATTTTTAATATGAACTGCATCTAGAAATTCCAATATTTAGGGGGGGTATAGGAATGGGGTCATTGGTTTTGTTGAAGCATTGATTGCTAATTAGGGCCCCATTCAGCACTTAACCATTTCAGAGACGCGGCACCTGAAATAGCCCCTATTTGGATGACCCACCAAAGCCGTGGCCCCTGTCACACTCAAACGACCCTGCAAATTTTGGCAAACTCTCCTGAACTGGTAGTGCTTTCTATGTGTTAGGGTGGACTCATATTCTCCTGGGGGGGGGGGGGGGGAGGTTGGTGGTTCAGGAGCTCGCAAAGGGATCTGGTGCTGAATCCAGAACTGCCTCTCCATCCGCCATATGCTACTTCCTGCTTGAGCGACCCACTGCAGCGGTAAGCTCTTCTGTCCTCCATGTGGTCCCGCACTGACTTTATTCTTTATTTGGGTTTACCATAAAGCCTGACTATCTCAATACAGTACAGTATGACTCCATGTGCTATGGCACCACAGAAGCGTTAATTGAGCAAGTCATTAACTCGATAAGCAATTAAGAGCTCAGATGTAATCACCCCCTGCCCCAGTGAATGCTTTCATCGCAACTGAGCCAGCCCCTCCCCCCCCAATCCCAGCCCTCCACCACTCTTAGTTAATTAAATGTTACAGTCAGAACTTTAAACACACGTCAATTTGTTTGCACCTTCACTGAACGGTTAACTGCTCACTACTGAGCTACGTGATCCAATAGCCCCAATAAACCCTGTGTAATGTGGTCTCAGTGCCGGCCTATATTGTTCTGTTCCTGTGTTCTTCGCAGGTATCCACGACGTGCCACATGCCCTCTCAAGGCAGCAGCTCTCTTTACCAAAAATGACAAACACCTACGAGGCAGCGCTGGTCTCCAAGCTAGCAGCTGACCTGCAATAACACCCCCTGTCCTGCAGGAGGCGTTTACAAAGTGGGCAGTAAAGATTTCCTGGGCATTTTACAGTACCTGGCCTGGGAGTTGAAAGTTATTCTTAACTTACTAAGTTACTCAGCTACAACTCAGTTTATTTGTCTTTTATAACCCGATTAATATCGAAAGAAGGCATTAGTCTAATCATTAATCCTACAACTGTGACCATTTTTCAGCAGTGCTAGGGGCCCCAGGCAAAGATTTACTTGGGGGGCCCCCGCCTACCAAGAAAACTGATAGCCATTTCACTTACTCCACTGCACAGGTGATTCAGGGGCCCTGGGCAACTGCATATTATGCTTATAACTATAGTTCTGGGCAGCACACTGGCTCGTACCCCTGCCCTACCGTGCAGGAGGCTCACTTCCCAGCCCTGCGTTAGTGATTGGAGGATGGATGGATGGATGGATGGAACAATGGTAATAATCAAAGCAATGCACTCAAGAGTGGCACTACCCAGGATTAACACCTAGTTAACTTAAGCAAAGTTAGCGGTCCGCCATAGGTCTGGACACATGCCACTCATACTCGGGTTACCATGACAAACTGGCCAATCGTCAATGAACTGCTCAGCGGCAGTGTAATGGGAAACAGGAACAGAAAAGCCGGTGCCTGTGGAAGATCGATCAGGGGCTCTCTAACACAGCTCCGACCAGAGGGAGAAAGAGTGACCCCGCAAGCCGATATGAAAGAGGACCCTTCACTTCTGATCCGGGGTAATCTTCCGGATGATGTTGTGGCACAGAGACTTAACTCTGCGGCCTCCAGCGGGGGGCGGGTCCTTCTGGCCTTTAATCAAGCTGCACTCTCGCTTTCACATCAATCATCCGTGAATGTGAAGTTCTTCTCTTCCTGCGAGGTCACACCTTCTTTCCCACCAGCCCCTAGAGCACGTCCTCAAGGACCCAACTGGCTGCCAGCGACTCGCCGTGACCCAGCAAATCCCTCAGAGATGACATGGCAAAAAAAAAACAAAACAACAACCATTGGCTGTTTTATCAAAATAATACGTATAGGTGACTAATCAAAATGTTAGTTACCCTTTCTGTTAAGTCATGGAGGATAAACTATGATATAAATAATATTTCTAGTATCTTATATTATCTCTAGTGTTTGCTGTAAGGCTGCAAGGTGGAGTATTGGCTAAGTAATAAATCACCATTTTCCATATTTAATTTAAAAGTCAAAGGGTGAGATATAACGCAAAAACGAGGGTGTTTTCCCGCTGAGTCTTTTCTGTCTTTCACACCAAGGAAGAGCAATTAGCAGTTGTGCCCCCCCCCCCCCCCCCCCCCCATCCCAGATCCCCCCAGCAGATAAGACTTTCCGTGGGTTCTCAGAAAACTGTAGCATGTTTTCTTTTTTCCCCACTATCTGGAACCTCGACTGATAATTGATGTTGGTCGGAGTCCAGCGCTGGATCGATCCGACCCTCGCTATATTGCTTCTGCCTGTCCCAGACAGAGGGAGTGAGATATTCATCTGTGCTGGGCTGCGGGCTGGGGAATGCCTGGATGCAGCACCGATGCAGCAATGCAGGCCAGAAAAGCGGGAGCTACGATGCAGGGAATGCTCCTCTGATTGTCCTGACCGTGCCTGATTACACACACCCCCCTATCTCCTCTCCCTGCACACAGAGACTGCGTATCGCCATGCGGCAAACTTCAGGACTTTCACTTTTGTTTATGTATTAGTTTTAAGCGTTCTGCTGCAAATGGATGGCGAAACAAAATAATGCATGTGAGGCAATTGAAGACAGCGGAGGAGAGAAGAGTTATGCAGAGACGACGGTAACAAAGAGGGTTTTCTTCGCGTCTGGCGCTGAATGAAAACAACGGAGCTGAAAGCGCAGCGCGGTCTTTGAGCCGCGTTCAGTGCCAGGCCGCCTGCGTCGTACTGCTGAGGCTGTTCACGCACCAAAGGGACTTTTCATTCCAATGAGGCTTCACACCAACTGACGAGTGTAAAAGAAGATAATAAACAAGCGCAATTTCCCATAATCTCAAATATTAAAGATAAAAGATAAAGGGATAGAAAAATGGCCTTAGTGGTGCTACAATTCCGACAGGGGGGGTGGGACGTCTCCCCTAGATTTTCTGCTCCGTCCGAGGAGCATTTGGCATGTTTGTTTTACGCCTCTGAATGAACAACAAGCAGGCGAATCCGTGATTCATTGCACGACGCGCCTGTCTCGTTCTCGTAGCCAATTTAAGTAGAGAAGACATAACTCCTGATGCACTCCTTCCATGCCTCCTACCATCCAGCTCCATGGCCCTCGTTTGCCTCCAAGGGGAGAGAGAATAAATATGAAAA
Source organism: Paramormyrops kingsleyae (assembly GCF_048594095.1). Classification (NCBI taxonomy): domain Eukaryota; kingdom Metazoa; phylum Chordata; class Actinopteri; order Osteoglossiformes; family Mormyridae; genus Paramormyrops; species Paramormyrops kingsleyae. The sequence goes on from NC_132804.1 coordinate 9,337,615, forward strand.
GTGCTGTTTGCCCTTTAAAGGGGAAGTCCACTCATCTGAATAATTGCACTTGTGTGTTTGTCATGTTTTCGACACAGCGCGTTAGCAACAATCTTTGGAAAAATTTGCATTTTTATTTTTAGTTTCACAGCATGAAGACCGCAGAGTTTCTCCCCAACTGAAAATCATCTAAAATAACACCAAGAATTCACAAGACATTTACGGTTAGTCAAATGTAAAAATGCATAAAACAATGTTAAATATAAGTACTAGAATGCTGATAAGACTAATGAATAAATATAGAAGTTGATGGGAAGAGAACAGTGATGATTTGAATGCTGCATATAAACAGCACGTCTGAGAGGGTCTCTACGGCAAATCTATTTAAAAAATAATTTCCGATATGTGATTTAATAAGTGATTTAATAACAGCGGCGTTCATTCTCTGCTGTCCTGTGGTAGATGTGGAGATAAAGGTCTACGAAGACTGACTAGATGCTATAAATGCATCCCTCAATGAAACCGGTACCTCAAACACACAGATTCCCACTGACACACACTGCAAGACATAAAATGAGCAGAGAGGAAACACGATTCCAGAGTTCACCGTGGAACATACAGTCTTGGGCTGACAGGACCCCAAACAGCAGACTGAGTTCCAGGGTTGTCAACTTTGGTCAGTTGCCTGGCGTGAGATTTTCAATTCGAGTCAAATCTGCACACACATGCACACACATTTACATGTATGTAACAGTTTTATTACCTTGTAAATAGCCTGTACCGTTTGCAAACTACCCTAATGCTTTTGAGGCAGCTAATTTTAGGTTTATAATGGAATAATATAGATTTGCTGTAAGATTTCTTGTGTGTGCGTGAGAGTCTGAAAGCATGAGTATCATGCCAGATGCACTCCTACTGAGGGGTCACATGACACCCTTGTGTCATGTGACACAAGGGTGTCACATGACCGCTGAACGGAGGTCAGAGATGTCTTGGTGGGGTGGAGGGGGGGTAAAACTGTGCTGATAAAACCCCAAACCTGTTGAAAGGACTTTACAAAATGAATAAATGAATCTTTGTGAAGGCTGGAAGTGTTAGGATAAGGATAGGATTATTATTATTTTTTTAGATAGCCTGCCAGGAGGGACACCTATCAGGAAAGGATGTGACAAGGCAGGTGACATATTGGGGAGGGGGTGACCAATCCCGGGGCCTCTTAAGGAAGAGGCTGGTGCTGGAGAAGCCGGGGACAGATGAGCCTGTCAGCCGGCCCCTCCTTGCCTCCCCCGTCTATCTCTCCCTAATGCAGATAAGGAGCTTGAGTATGAAGAGTGTGGATGTGGTGGATAGAGTTGCTGCTCGGGGGCGGAGCTCAGCGCAAGGAGGCTTCTGAATATACTGCTAAAAATCAGCCTCCCCAAAAGGCGCTCCCCGCGTAGGGGATGCAGACCTGATGAGCTGGGGGGGTGTGCCCAATCAGTGGGGGGACAGATAAAACACGCTCTCCCTCTCTCTCTGTCTCCAGCTTTTTTCCCCACACGGTTGCCGGGTGGCTCTGCCCAGTAGAGGAAGGTGGTGAGGTCACCATGGCGTGACACCTGACTGGAAGAAGGGAGCTGATCCATTACCTTCTGTGCCACCCCCGGCTGGTGCAGGGTCTGTGCAACTGAGGAGGGAAGACCTCCGAGATATGGGAACACTTACCAGGTCAGATACGGAATAAAAATTAAAAATCAGGGTGGGGGGAGTCATTCATTGTACCTCCGGCACACAGACATACAGACCAATGTCATGACACCTTGATTTGACAGGTGCATTCTGATCTGAAGCAGACTGTGTAATTAAAAAAAAAACAAAAACAAACGCTCTGACGTAAAAGCTAGGAGGGCTGGTTTTACAAAGCATACTCAGGCAGTAAAAAGAATTTCCCCAAAGGAAGACGTCTCACCTCTCGCTGTCCACATAGTTATCAGAAATCTGGGTCCAATGGCGCTTTTCCACAGAGGAACCGACTCGCACCCGAGTCGGACCATGAAGAAAGACTAGTTACGGGGCAGTGCCAGCTGGCTTTGGTTTTCCACTGCAGAAGGATCGGGTACGGCTCGGATAATCATAGTGCAAAACTGTCAGTTTGTGATACGGCTCGGGTACGACTCAGTTCTTGATGGCAGTAGAAAAGTGCCACAAGTGAAGTACTTCCTGCTGTCTGGTCATGGCTTTGGGCTGGGATGGAAGGTCTGAGCCACAGTAGATGTAATGGAATCATGTTGGTGTCACAAGGAGTCAGACAATGTTATTAAATACAGATGTAGGTGAAAGTATTGGTATCCTTGCATTTTATTAAAATAATTCACCATTCTTCCTGAAAAGTACTGAAAATGAAGTATTGAAAGATATTGATGTGTGTGTGTGTGTGTGTGTGTGTTTGGTGAGTGCTTATTCTACAAAGATATTCTAATGTTGGTTAGACAATACCATTGACGATCTTTCAACGTTATGAGAAATAACTGCGTTCTTCAATACTTCAAGCAGACTATTTTCTTTTAATTTGTATCTCAGTGCCTTCAGTCTTATAATCAGTCATTTAGCCAAACTAAATGGATAAAAGTACTCTAGCGTGTTGTACGTTCTATTTACCCCACACCAGACATAAAAAAAAACAAGGAGAGTTTAGAAAGAATGTAAAAGTTAAGCATGGTCAATGGAGATGGCTACAAAACCATATCTGAGGAGTGTGATGCTCCTGTGACGTTTGCTGCCAATATTATCAAGAAGTTTATGTTCCATGGGACTGCAGCCAGCATTCCTGGATATTTACCCAAGATTAAAGAGAGATTGTGAGAATGTTGGATAAAGAACTAAAGAGAACTTAAAAACCTTCAAGCTCAAGGTACCACAGTTTCAAGTGTGTGAATGAAAATGGCCTCCACAGCATAAGACTCAGAAAGATCCCATTTATAAGAAAAGAAGACGAAAAAGTCACAGTATTTCTGGGAGAAGGTACTTTGGACAGACGAAACAAAATTAGAGCTTTTTGGTGAATCACATCCACTCTATGTTCACTGAAAACAAAATGACACTTTCAAAGAAAAGAACACCATCCCTATCCTACGACGTGTAGGAGGCTCAGTGATGCATCTGACTATCAAGGCATTTTGGGCCAATAATGGGTCCTTCAACAGGCAAGACACTTGAAACATACCCCAAATAGTATGAGAATTAATTAGAAAAAAAGGTCCTGAAGCCCACTGAACATCTGGAAAGAGTTGAAGCTCACAGCTGGGAATGGAGTAGTTTGCTGAAGAACAGTGGGCTGATCTACCAGTCGACAGCTGTAGAGATCTCATTCAGAGCTTCACTGCAGCTACTGTCCCCATACACAGTGCTACAAAAGATTAAGTTGACAGTCCCTATATATTTCTCCGTGACATTTTCATTTGTTTTATTATTTAAAATAATTTTGTTATAAATCAAAAGCAAAGTTTCTCTCCTATTAAATGTGAATTGCGGATACCAAATACTTTTGTCAGTTTAAACTTGGTTCACAGAAAATTAAACCTAAGCCTAATGCCCAGTGTAAACCTTGTCATCACCCTTCCCAAAACACCATGCTAACTGACAACCCCAGTGATGGTCATGTGACACAGTCAGGTACACTATATGGACAAAAATATTGGGACACCTGGTCATTAAACCTACAGAAACTTTTATGACATCCCATTGTAAATCCGTAGGCATCAGTATGGAGCTGGTCCCCCCTTTGCAGCTATAGTAGCTGCCACTCTTCTGGGAGGGCTTTCCACAAGATTTTGGGCGTGTCTATGGACATTTTTGCCAATTCATCCAGAGGAGCATTTGTTAGGTCAGGCACTGATGATGGATGTGAAGGCCTTTCTCACAATCTCAGTTCTAGTTCATCCCAAATGTGTTCTATGAGGTTGAGGTTAGGGTGGGCCAGTTCCTGCATACCAAACTCACCCAACCATCATGTTGGTTTCCTCAAACTGTTCCAACAAAGTTGGAAGCATAGAATTGTCCGAAATACCTTGCTATGCTGAAGCATTAAGAGTTCCCTTCACTGGAACTAAGGGGCCTAACCCAACCCCTGAAAAACAACCCCACACCATTATCGCTCCACAGAACTTTGCAGTTGGCACAGTTCAGTCAGCCAGGTAATGTTCTCCTCGTATCTGCCAAGCTCAGACTCGTCCATCAGACTGCCAGATAGAGAAGCATGATTCATCACTCCACAGAACATGTTCACACTGCTCCAGAGTCCAGTGGCAGTGTGCTTTACACCACTCCATCCGAAGCTTGGCATTGCGCTTGGTGATGTGAGGTTTGCATGCAGCTGCTCGGCCATGGAAGCCCATTCCATGAAGCTCCCAGTGCACAGCTTTTGTGCTGGGGTTAATTTCAGAGTAAATTTGGAATTCTGCAGATATTGAGTCAACAGAGTGTTGGCAACTTTCATGCAATATGCTTCAGCACTAGGTGACCCTGTTCTGATACTTTACGTGGTCTGAGTTTCTGTTGTTCCTAAATGCTTCCACTTTGCAATAATACCACTTACAATTGACCATGGAATATCTTGCTAGGAAGAAATTTCACGAACTGACTTATTGCAAAGATGGCATCTTATGTACCACACTTCAGTTCCCTGAGCTCTTCAGAATGACACACTCTTTCACAAATGTTTGTAAACCTGACTACCTGGCTAGGTGCTTGATTTTATACCCCTGTGACAATGGGTCTGAATGAAACACCTGAATTCAATGATCCAATACTTTTGTCCATATAGTGTAACTACTGGCTGTTTGTTTGCTGTCCACCGAGACTAGTTCATCGTATTACATACTGCTTACTACCCATAGTAGAGGCTAACTAGGAGTTATCTATATGAACAATACAACAAACTGATATCAGTGTTAAATGTAGACAATTAATGCTTAAATGTAATACACAGGGTTATAATTTATTGACAAATTTGCTTACCTCCATTAAAAGACTTATTAATGATAATAATGTTATAAAGCTTTAATAATCCCACTGGCAGGCTCAGAGCACCAGTGAAGACATGGAGCTGTAAGTCCCCAACCCAATGACCACATCTGGACCATAAACCTCTTCGGAAGTGTGAAGCTCTTTATGGGATTAATGGTTGTGTTTTCACACTTGCTGTAATTTACTGGGAACGCATTAAAGATGAATTTAGTAGTAAAATTTTGCATTAAAGAGTTTAGAGATTTTTATGCGTGCATATTTCTTGCGGGTCTGGTTGATGTTTCAGGGAAGCCGGCCATGTCTGACCCCAGGTCCTACTGTATAAATAAGGATAACGACTCTCAGTCACTGACTGACCCCATGTGTGGGTGTAATGGGGACCCCTGCAGACACACCCAATTAAAACACTGTCAATTTATTTTAGTAGCTGTTCCGCTGAGCGCCATATCATGGTGTCCAATAAATGTCAAACTTAGTACTGTGATATTTCTGTTTTGGGGAATTAATAGACTATATTATGTATTATCACTTATGTGCTGCAGTGATTAAAGTTGAGGAAACTGTACGAAATCGGTATGCTTGTCCTCGTTAACTTCATTAATGCAGTCCGAAAATATAAATATGCCCTGTGAGACAATTGTTAATATGTCAACTGAAGAAAAAAAAACGTGCATATGACATGATCATTTAAAAAAGTAGAATGGCTGCATGTTTTCCCCAAAGAATGTAGAGAAATTGCAAGGGCTTTGTTAAACTGGGATTTCAAAACCAATCCTTCAAACAAAGTCAGATTTTAATGAAGTGTCAAAATAAATTATTTTTAAACAGTTTGTGTGAATTTGTAATCAACAGCATCACAACCACATATTGGTATAACAGATGTGCGCTTGGGGGGTGCTTTAGTTAGAACACACCTGACTTGTCTACAGATCTGAGATGCTTTGAGGTTTTATATGGTCTGTTTTACGGTCGCTATTTAACTCAGCAGTTACACAACAGCATGGATGATGTTTAGGTTTCCGCAGGACGCCAGCATGGCGGCTCAGTGGGTAATGCTGCATCCTCAAACCTAGGAGTTGGAAATCCCACCTCTGTTCTGTGGCTGTCAAAATCCAACTGCCATCCTCAGAGGTCTGAACTTTAATCTGTAGCCTAGCACAGCACACTGGGGGTGCCAAAGAAAACATCACTGTACACACACTCCATACAGTACATAATCCTACCTAAAGTAGGCACCCTGCTGAATATACATCAGGTGTCAATGTCGGGACAGAATTGGGTCAAAGCCCTGATTTCAGGCCTGCTTTAAAGGAGAAGGGAGACACAAGAGCAGCAGCTTCGCAACAGCTTCAGAAAAAGTACAATGTTGGTCCAAAGGTGAATTGATGGATTCATATTTACTTTGTGTGAGCACACGATTCAATTCGCACCCGTATATTTCCCCGGATTTTTGGTAAAACAGCTAATCCAGCCATGTAAAAAAAAAAATAAAAATGTCTAAAAATATATATTTGATCATATTTGGAAATCCTTGGAAAGCTTTCATCAAAAGGGCAAACAGGTGGCTCTACCTGCAACATCTATGCATCGTAACAAAAGACCTCTGTTCACTGACTGGTTATCTCCCTCAGTGATGCATTACCTCAGTGATGCATTACCACTTATTCTGTATATGGGCTGCTTGTGTTCATGTCCTTAGAAAAAAAAAAAAACTACTTCACTGTGTCTACTGGGGTGCAACAGGCAAAATCTCTGCCACCCCTCCCCCCATCCACTTCTGTATGATGGTCTGCTCTGCGCGTTACGACTGTATACCGGTGATAGAATGTTGCCGGTTCAAATCCTACGGCTGACAGTGCGATGACACAGTGAGGCCCCTGAGATACCAATTAACCCCTAATGATCCAGGGATGCTGGCTGATCCCCAACTGTTCCTTACCTGTCTGTGCATCTCACAGAGAGCGAAGGGAATAGGCGAAAAGGCAACTGGATTGAAAAGGGGATGAAAAACATACCTCTATGGCACATACAAAAACACACATAAACATGTAATCCTCACCTAATTGCTAAGTATGCTTTTTCTGGCTCCATCATTCCGCAGTTAGCAAAATGGATTTTAGGCTCTGGAGAGGATTCGGTTTCATATGGGATACCGCCGCACTAAGAAAAATGAGCAGGTGGTCCGGCACAGTGCATTGTGGGATAGCGTTAAGCAGCAAATTCCACTGAGATCTATGAACACCTTAGATCAAATTACTAATATCTCATGCAACATGTTCATATCCTTCTCATCAGTTTGTAACACCATATGGCTGCCATCAAACACACACACACACACGATTATATATGTGACTGTTTCTTGTACTCTGGTGTATGATATTGTCAGATATTGTATAGCCCATGAAGAAAATAAAATTTAACATTTTCTATCTTTTATTTCCAAATTAAGTACTGGAACAGCCTGTTCTCGGGCAGAATAGAAGGATAAGGATCACTGTTGTCAGTTAGTGCCATGTTGGAAAACACGGTAAGGCTTTAATGTGTGATAAATTCAATTTCCCAGCAAATCATGCAGATTCTTCCCTTTGGAGTTATTTTTCTGTCCCTCGACCTGGCCTAGTATTTTCACACAGTTAAATCCAATGGCAATGAACAAAAATTATTTGAAACATGCTTCGAAAAGAACAGATTTCACAATTGTATATGACAAATGCAGGAACATTAAACTCGGATAATACCAACAGCTATATTTTACCGTTGGTTAAAAAAGGTTAAAGAAAAATAGGAAAGACAGATTAATACAATTTAGGGTAGTTATTCATCCTTGAAATGTCCAGCCCTACTCCTTAGAGGTCGGAGCGCAGTGATTCAGAGATATTTATCTCGTCTCTCTCTCATGGCACAGATGGCGTGTGATGATGGAAACGCTTCCGCTGTACCCTGAGGGGGGGCTGGAACGTACATCCCAACCCCCTGCATCCCGGTTCAACCAGACATGTTATTCAAGTCTTCTTCTCAATGGCTGTGTTTAACTGGAACCCCCCCCCCCATCAGAAGCCAATAACTCCCAGGCTAGCTAAATCAATATGATGAAATTCTTCAATCCAGAGCATTTCTCATGCTAACTATATCTGCGTTCCCCTTCCCTTATGCTTACGGCGCGCCCTGTACTCTTAGGCAGACTTGGTACTTTTTAACGCTTTGAAGTCGCATGGCTGGGCACCTCTCTACATGTAAGTTACAGATTCCTCCAGAGTGAATCTAATAATGAGCAAGGGCCTCGTTAGAAAGAGCGGGGGGTGCCATTAACGGCACGCAGCCCGCCTGGCACAGATTAAAATTGGACGTGGACCGTTGAGGGATGAAGACAGCATCAGACCCGGTAACGAAAAGTCAAAGCATCTGGGAGAGAGAATTCTGCTGTACTAATACTTAGGCACATAGAGACACTGCAGAGCATTAAGTGATTACCCAGAACACAGGCTGGCAGGATCCAAAGCTGTCATTGTGCCTTCTGGGGGTTTAGCTGGAACCTTTATGATAAATGCACAGATACACTGGAGTACAAATTCCAATTTAAAAAAAGTATCTAGGGCTTTGTGTACTGTAACAACTTACAATCAAAAGTGCTATCCATCACCGAAGTCATTTGGTCGGTGACGGATCGATCGGTAGCTTTACTTCGCTGCTTTGAATCCATTTCTCTTGATTGCTGAATAATATTTCTGTACAGTGATATTATGGAAACCACATCAGTCCTGCAGCGAGAACGTTTTGGGTGTCAATTAAAGGCACTGAGCACTGTGTTTTCAACCAAGAGCTTAGCACTACCCTTTAGCACTGTGCTAATTAGCCCAGCCGACAACGCTATGTGAGAAAGTTGGAGTGTAAAAGCGAATGGAACTACCAACAGCTCCACTTAGACAGCTAGGTGCTGGGGGAGAGTTAGCAGGACCACACTGGTAAACACAAAAACCACGGAGCTGGTCTACTGGGATAAAAACACTGTGGTACCACCTCTCACGCATCTGGTGTGACGCTCACGCTTTCAGACCCTCACGCTCAAGCAAGAAATCTTACAGCAAATCTATATTATTTCATTATAAACCTTTGACCCACGTCAAAAGCGTTGGGGTAGTTAGCAAACCCCACAGACTATTTACAAGGTAGTAAAACAGTTACATGCATGTAAATGAGTGTGCAGACGTGTCTCGAATCAAAAATCTCACACCAGCCAGCTGACCAAAGTTGGCAACCTTGAAAAAAAACCATGAAACTCTAGGACTGGAGCTTTGAGAACTAGCAGGAAATCGAAAAGGAAAGTGGTGGTATGGAATTTTAGGAGGGACATTACAACTTCGATCTGGGTTAATGTAGGGCAAAGCAAAACAGGACACAATAATATATACAAATTACAGAGAAGCAGGGACAGGTGGAATGAATCGATATAACCAATCACCTGATTTCCCTTCCTGACATGGCTGGTGGCCCTGTCCCCCCCCGCACTGATGTATAAATATGAAAAGAATCTCTGTCCACTATTACACAAACTGTGTTCGGACCCATCACTGTTAAGCACTATAGTCTGTCAGAGAAGCTTTTATGGGATCTAATGATGTCCGACTTTGCCTGATGATCTATATCATATTTCTTTATTGTTTTAGTACCAGCATCACCGATGCAGCAAATTCACATCAAACATTAAATAATGTGGCATTAAATGTCCAACATGCTGATTGAGACTAAACATTGTGTAACAAACGGAGATGAGGGAGATGATTGATTTCCAAACTCTTCACCGATTTCCTTCAATTATTTGTTAATCATCTGCAACTGAATATCAGTTTTTTACTAAAATATTTGAAATGCGACACAAACTTTGGCAGTATTCAGGCATTATTTTACGAGAGATTAATTGCGATTGTAAAAGGAATTACAAGCAGGCGTATCTATGGCCCACCTGGAAGTCAGTTTATGGTCGCAGATGCAAGGACAGCCTTCCTGTTTGTCTGAAGCATTTCAATGCCACACAGGGCCCATTAAGAAAGGATTGTTATGTTGTACCTTGATATGTTATGATTATCTTGTCACAGAGATCAGAGCACTACTTTTAATATACTACATTTATTCCTGCTATTTTTCTCTTCAGTTCAGTTAGTGTGACTGTCTGCGAATGTGACTTTTGCACCTTATAGTTGTGCATCAATTGAAAACTGTCATGTTCCCCCAATAGTGTTACAGCTCTCAGCTATATAAAGCCAGACAGTACATACACATATCTCTCTGTGTGCAAAAATATCCAATTAGGCTAACTGGTGTCTCTAAATTACCTGTAACACAAGCAGTCCCCAGGGTAAGAATGTACAAGAATGGGCAACTTATGGGCAACTTATGGGCAACTCGCACTTAGGAAAAGAATGGACTGTTATAAAGCCTATTGCATTAAAAATGTGGGTTAAATACAATGGTAAGTAATAACACACGCACAAACTACTTTGTGATGCTCGTGAAAGTATTGGCAGACTTCAGGTGTTCGTCGGCTTGCGGTACATTACAGTCCCGGATGTAGTTACCTTTATTATCAGTATATTCCTATTATTATTATTATTATTATTATTATTATTATTACAATTTACCTACAAATTCGACTTAAAAACAGACTTAGGGAAAGGCTCTCATTAGTAACCTGGGGACTTGCTGTATGTCATTGCTTGTGCGTGTATGTACCCTGAAACGGCCCTGGCAAATCCCATCTAGTGTCTCCCCAGCCTTGTTCCCTGTGGTGCCTGGGATGGGCTGGAGGGGTCCCCATGACCCCACTCAGGATTAGCGGTGGATAGATGAATACACTGTTCCCAGCAAAAAGTGAAGCACTGCACTGAAAACCAGCACGCCGAGAGTTTCACTGTAATATGAGCACAAAATTATATTTTAGAGCGACTTGAAATGCTGGTTTCGTGACCCTTGCCAGGAGATGCAGAATGAAGAAGGAGTGACAAATATCATTTGATGATGTTACTTTTCAGGACATGAGGAAGGAAATGCATGATGTTTAACAAGGTACAGCTTGCTGCATCGCCATGCTGTAATAGTTACAAATTACACCAATTATCTTCACCCTAGAGCCTTCTTCATATCAGTGCAGTTTTTTTTTCTCGTTTTAATCTCAACCTGAAACATACACAGTATCATTCAAATTCATTTTCAGTCCGATTTACTGAAGAAGGGCTGACAAAGCTGAATGAACTGGGAAATTATACAACTCCATATGAGGGTTGGACCCAGTCAGAGATAAGGACTACAAACCCTTGACAGGAACACGCCATGAGAATAAGTATTGCAAACACTCCGTCATGCTAAGAATGTAGTTACCAAGGCAACGATAAAAAAAATATATAATTTGCGTTTGAATAAAGACCCCGATCAATCCGGTGAGGAAGTAGCATTGCTTTCTCAAAATTTTGGGGGCTGGCCACTCCCACAATGTTTGGGATTGGCCACGCCCATAATTTTTCAATTTGGCCACACCCACAATTTTTGAAGGTGTGGAATACCACTCGTTTCATTGGCCCAACACTGTATTAACCACCGTTCTCCTCCACTTACTGGCATGGAATCTCCTCTGAGAGTCAGTCCATTAGCATCCTGGCTCTGTGATATCGCCCCTGCTTCAAGAACTTTAATGGGATTTACTTGGGCGCGAGTTAAGCTGCCGATGGTGCTGAAGGCGCTGTAAAAGCAACCTGCGGCGGGGGTGCCACTGGGGGGGGGGGGGGTTTACAGATAGTGCTGCTTCTCCCCAGGTGTCCCCCCCAAGTACTGCATGTCAACATGTCATTCGCACAATAGACAAATAACTTAAGGGGAATATACAATAATCATTCATACCAGTAAAGTCCAAACCACAATACAATTTTCTATATATCAGTTCAAATTACTCTGATGGAGAACATACTGGCAATGAAATGGGAAATGATAGGATAAGCTGTGTCTCCCAATCTGGTCCTTGTGGACCCGAAGGCAGTCCACATTTTTGGTACCGGGAGCTGGGAGGGAGCGAATATGTGGACTGTCTGGCAGGGAGCTGGGAGGGAGCAAAAACATGGTCGGAGGGTCCCAAGGATCGGATAGGGAAACACCGGGATAAACATTAAATCATTGACAAATAAATCGTTCACAGAATGGTTAAGGTCATTAATCTCATCCCTGTTGTTTTTATACTTTTTGTTCTCTCTGTTTACAGATCCTCTTGCTAGGACAGGAAGAAAAGTGTACAGAGAAAGTGAACACCTTCATTAAAAAATTCATGGCGCACGGTTGGTGGTTTGAGCTTCTGGGCCCAAACCAACCAGTGAGGCCGACCAGAAACACTTCTTTCCTCACTCTGCCAAACTCAAATGTATATGTTTACTCTCAGCTTGTTTTTTCCGCAAAAAGTCTATTGAAAAACATCTCGACTTTCATGCAATAATTTCTCTCCTTCACAGCTGTAATTTCAGGATCTCTGGAGAAGTGAAATGCTTTTGTGCAACAGGCTATTACTTTTCTTTTATTCTGGTGTTGACCAGACAATATTTTTACTCTGAATTCTGAGAGCCCCTTGACTTGTACCCTGTGTTTCCTGGGATAGACTGCAGGCCTGCTGTGACCTGGACCTGGATAAACAGTTATGGAAGATGGATGGATGGATGGATATACTAAAGTTACAATATTTTTATTCTGAATATATCCTTTAGAATCTGTATGGCACAAACATAAAGCTGGTGATTTGTAACTAAATATTATCCTCATTAAATCCTTACAGGAAGGAAACTTTAAGGATTTGTTACTGGTCCAAGCATGGCAGAAAATGTAAGAACTTAGTAAGACCTTTCTGTTCTATCCTGAAGATTAAGTGCTCAAGAGCTAGATGCAGAGGAGTTGAATTCTCTGGAGTATTGGGATCTTCTTGCGGGCTCAGTTGTCTCATCCACATGAACTTCTGTGGAACACTGCAGGTATTTTTTGATTTTTTTGGAGTGTTTTTTTTCCAAGTTCATATTTTACAGTTTTATACTCTTCAGCTTATAGGAATACACCATACAGATGGAAGAAAAAAAGATAATGACAAGACTGATCTATCTCTTAATCCACAGGAAAGCAGTGCTTGACAGCTGTGAGATGGTGCAAGGAAGAGAACCTGATAACTATTATTTGGGGTAAGAACAACCTGACACACCTGGCGTATTAATATTTTATTTTAGAATGGCAATTTACCAAGCCCAGATCTATCAAGCCAGTTATCTTGTTAAATGTACTTGTCGAAAAAAAAATAGAGAGTGAATGTTTCAAGCTGCTGGCGTTTCCAGTCTCTTCAAACGTAAAAGCAATTGTCCAGAAAGCTCAGATGCCGTGGCATGACATGACGGCACTGCTGTCACGTGTAGCGTGCTCGACCTCTGAGTTTCCACGTCTGCCCCTTAAATGCGGCTCTCGTTACCTGTCAGGGGCTCCAGCGCCTGTGCAGCCTCAGATAAAACTGACCCAGGTCACCACTGGATTGCTAATTATTTTGCTTTGGACTCATTTTAAATGTGGAGTCCATGACTCCAGTGATGGGTTTGAAGATTTATGTGTAATATCCAGAGGTGGGTAGTTCAGGTCCAGAGAGTTATAGTTCAGGCCAAGATTTTGTTTCAACCGACTAGTTGAGTACTAGGTGACTGTGACTCTACATACTCAACTGGTTTGTACTCTTTGGACCTGAATTACTCACATCTGGTTATATCTAAAACTGCTGTTTCTGATCCCGTTGTAGGCAAGCTGATGACCACATTGCTAGGATTACTTGATTCCTTTACCACTAATACAGTTCCTCACTGTTGGAAATTAGTGTATCAGCGGGTGAGAAACACCTCCATTTGATGCATTCAAAATTTTTCATTGACCAACTTTGCTTTACCATTAAAAATAGTACAATATATTGATTATGGGCTTCAAATGATTTCTGGTATGGTTAGTTTGAGTTTGTATCCGTTCCATCTGAACTACTGAAGTGTGGCGCTGAGGCATCACCCACGGAGCAGCTGCGCTTGGGTTCTCATCCCCGAGGGGGTTCGTCGCGTGGGGGGTGTGGCAACACACTGTCTCAGCACATAATCCTTACTTTACATCCTGGTCTCCATTCATCTGTATTTAAAGTAACTATATGGCATGTTGTAGAAGTCAATAAGTGGATGTAAAGAGCATTTTACATGAAGAATTAGCAGAAGAGGCTAATTTCGAAAGGCATTGAACTAAGCCAACACCCCAATTCACCCAAAGTCACCCCCTCCATGCATGAAGTGACTGAGAGAGAATGTTCCAGAAGCACAGCGGCACGGGGTATAACCACAACAGGCATCAAATGGCAATGTCTGATTGCTGTCAGCTGACAAGAAGGACAGCTGCCATCTTTGATCAGATGTGCTTTGGCATGTTAATCCTGGTCTGACAGCTAATCACGTCACAGCCCCCACACATGCCATTACTGTTGACACTGAATCTCGAAATCTAAGACAAATTCTCGATTCAGTATTTTTCTAGCCTGAAAAGTTATGATTGGTCTGTTTGAACGGCTCGAAAAGTCGAGGCCTGTACACCCAGGATCTGACCTTGAGATGCTGCATGCTGAAATTACAGCAGGAAGACTCACCTCAGACCTCATCCTGGAGTAACCATGGATATCATACTGCACTTCTTCTTTGCTATTGTTTCTTGCATAAATGGCCTAATAAACAAAAACAGATTTGTTTTCAAGCAATTATGGAAATCCTGAATCACTTTCTAAGATGATTTGTAGGCAGGAGCTTAGTTAAAAAATTCCTGTCATCTTCAGTAGTATAACAGTATGCACACTTTACTGGGGTTTATAAGTATTGACATACTACAAAAACAAATTCAAATATTATGTAATGAAGCTACTCTCATACAAATTAATCCTCAACGGCTGATGAAATGGTCAATTTGTTACACCTACTGTACATTAAGCAAGAAGGTCATTAAGACATTATGTGATTTTATTTTTGGTATAAATAGTCTATATGCTGACACGGGATGATGTAATTCAAAATTCACCCACATCTCAGTGCTGTGTTCTGTAATCCAGTTGTTGTTTTTCTTTACTCTGTACAAATGCTTTTGGCATTTATGCTTCCGTGAATGTTATTTTCCAGAAGAGTGACTCACTCGCCTTCTTTGAAAAGAGTCAGGAAATAATTTTCTGTTTTTTCCCTGGATTGGCATTCAGAATTTCTTTTCCTTTTACTTTATAATTTCATCTGGAAAGGTGACTGTACTATGTGACAGACTTGCTTGTGCATATATGATGTCCTAAGAAAATGTTTATAGACCGATTAATAAAAACAATACAAGAATACAACGTATAATGAGAAGCATCTCTTCACAGCTGAGATTACAAAGCCAGACCAATGGAGCTGGGAATCTTATCAGGGTTTTAAAACATTTTAAACTATTCAGAACATTTTGGCCTCTGAGAGTTTTACTGCGAATTCCGGTAATTATAGGGCCATTTAGAAATGCCATTTTAAAATTTATTTCACCCATAAAATAGGTAAGACATTGTAACTGTTGTAATAATGCAGCAGGGATGGCATCACCGTGGTTACAAACCTGGATCTGGCTGCTATTTGGGAAGAGGCTCCTTTGAAAATTCTCCAGTGTCTTCAAATAGCACGTTTGTATTAAGGGAATTAAAAAAAAAAAAAAACTGAGGAATGTGGCAGTCAGAAAATAAGACTTGGGAGTTACTGCTCATGAGGGACATGCAAATACCCAGAGGTATAAAGCCAAGTGATGAACCCCCCATGCCCCCCCCCCAGCTTTTTTTTTTGGGGGGGGGGGGGGGGGTAAGAAGCTAGCACAGGTACTCATTAAGAATACAGGAGATACATGACTCAGGAAGTACTGGAGGCCGTCTGGTTTTGCTTCACTGGAACCGATGAAGGAACCAGTGAGGAACTAGTCGAACCAAACTGGGAAAGAAGTATGTCAAGTATGACGATCTTACGGGAAGTTTCAAGGCCTCTTTTCCCTCGCAGTAATATTGCCAATTACCATCTCTATTTATTAGTTCTTAAAAATATGTATTATTTTTTGAAATAACAAAAACCAAAAGCAATCCTAGCTGTGAATATAACACCACCATGCAAAACATTATAAAGATGTAAAAAGCTATGGGAAAACTCACAGTGGGCGGGATCAATGCTTGCTGCCAATCACTGCCCAAAAACCAGTCACATGGTCAGTGGGAGGTGGCCTTATCCATTCAGTCACTGACAGACGGAAAATGACCCTATAGCAGGGCAGGGGCCAGTCTTATTCAGAAAGGGCCACTGGCTATGCAGATTTTCACTGCAACTCCGTAATTAGATTACTAATTAGGGGACCTAGGTTTGAACAGCTGACCTAAAGGTTATCCCAAAAACCTGCATATACGTTTGCCCTTTTCGGATATGATTGCCCACCTCTGCCCTATGGTGAAGCTTGAAGTCCATCCATCCATCCATCCATCCATTGATCCATTTTATGGTACCTCTCACCAAGGGCAACTCCAGTGTTGAACAGAGTCCAGCCCCTCTCCAAGAGTTTGGTTCCAGAGCCCAAGCTGTACGCTGAGGTGACCCCATCTATATCTAGTCAGTATTTCTCCCACACCAGCTCAGGCTCCTTTCCCACCAGAGACATTATATTCCACGTGCCAAGAGCCAGTCTTGGTACCCTGCCTTCAGCTGCCACCCAATCTACACTGTGTCCAACCCCCACAGGAGGCTGGACCCATGCAATTCCATTGGGCTTGAAGTCACTAGTAACTAGTTATATTTGGTTATTGAGAAAACTTATGGAGAGCTTAGAAAAAATGGACCCCTGTCAGCTGACTTACTGTAGAAGAATGGACCCCTGTCAGCTGACTTAGAAGAATGGACCCCTGTCAGCCCACAGGGCGTACAAGAAAAAGTCAAAGATGGCAGACACAAAGAAGGTAAAGAACAAATACATAACAGACATCTTGCAAACTTCTGACGGTTTAGGAAAATACCTATATCTATCTTATGGGTTCAGAAAAGGCCTTGAATCATTGTTTTCTTGAGTTTTCTTTCAATATAATTTCTCGTAATAATTTCACAGAAAAGGCATGCATTAGGTTTCTGTTGCAAAGAACTGTTAAACATGAACACAGGTACTTTGAGTCATAAGGAAAGACGGCAGTTTTTCCTGGTGTGCAACAAAAAGCTCACGGAATGTCCTTCATCAGCAATGTAAGGAACGCAGTTTAATGGGTCTGTTGGTATGTGTAACACTCATTTCAGCCCATTCTCACATCGCAAAGCTTCTGAATTACTTACCCTAAGGCAGAAGGCCATTTTCAAATTTCCTTTCAGAGAAAATGTATGCTGGAGCAAAAGTTATCATGTGGGTGGTCTGGTGGGAGTGGAGTTACCTTTTATGTCTCAGCTGTGAACTTCCTGTTGTGTGAATAGCTCTGGAGGAGTCTCTCCCGAGGACGTAGGGAGCGCCGCTGCGAGGGGGGGGGGGCATTGGTAATGGCAGAAATGAGTGATAACCCATATAGATATGAGACATGACAGGTACAGCCAATCGGTGGCCAGCCAGAAGGAACCTGGGAAGAGGGCCAACCAATAGGAAGGGTGACATCATAATGAGGCTCTGTAATGGGAAATCTTCCCAGGAGTCCCGCCAAAACACACATGATCACTCATGATGCGTTTCTGAATAACCATAGGGATTTGCAGCACACCAGCACTGATGGCAACATACACGTTCGATGTTTCTCATTGCATGCCGGACCCAACGGTCCAGATCATCAGTCTTACAAGCACAACAATTTCAAATGTCTATTTCAGGAGCATGTTGATATCAAACATAAAAAATGCAATAATGATAATAGACAAATAATTAAGGAAGTTATGCATCAACCAGTTTGGAATTACTGTCTGTAAACATTCTCATCAAATGCCAATTCTTTGTTCGTTCTCAGAATATTAACTATGTGCCATATGATCTTCCATACACAATTAATATTTTGGACTCCAAAAAATACTTATAAATTTATCATTTTCTCAGTACAGAATCCATTTGTTAATTTAAGAATTTTTCCAGACTAATCTGATTGCATCTGAGCCTTGGCAGTTTGTAATAGATCTTTCCCTGTCCGGGCAGAGCTGTCGTGCTGTGAAATGCTGTCACAACCAATTCTGAATCCGGTTCAACAGTATCCGTCACAGGCATGGTGGTTCCTTGAGATAATTTCAGAACATTCATGCTCGGTCTGGTTAATGTCTCCATGTGGTGGTTAGGTTCTCCCTACTCAGTCTTACTTGTCTATTCTCTAGGTCTGGCTTCCTGATCTCTCAGGCCTCTGGTTCAGTTCTGTGATTTGGATTAGCTAGACTGGTCCTGGTCTTGACTTATGATTTGTTCTCTTATTCCATGTTTAACTCTGCATCTTGTATTTAGTTCCTCAGCTCTGTGATTGGTCATATCCATGGTCACTACGCACTTGTGTCATTCTAGGCTGCCTCAGTTATGCACCTCAGTCAGTGGCTCATGTCCTGTCAGTACTGAGGGTTTAAAGGAAAGGACCCAACAATGTGGGCACAGACACGTTCGAGTGTAACATTCTGTTAGGGGCCATGTACAATCCTCAAGACCTGGCTAGTAAAGTTGGATTTTCTTTAACTCTGTTCTGTTTCCCTGATACATGCCAATCTGTAATTCCTCAGCATGGGTCACACAGCTTCTAGTTCAGGTGTCTGATTTCTATACAGATAGGCCAATTCCCCCAGTGCAGGTCCGTCTCTGCCATGTCCAGATGGAAAAGATGAGGTGAACTAAACTGACACTTTAGCGAAATAGAAGTAGAGATTAATGACACTTTGGCAGCAGTCAGTGGTTTAAGTCCATTTATAATATATTAGCGGCTGCCTTTAGTGACGTCCACCAGGGACTGTGCCTTATGACCTCCTTATGATGCCTTATGACCGCGTGTGTCGCACATCGCTAACTGACTCGTAGAGATGACAACCCAGCACACTCTGGGGCATCTTTTAACGATATCTAAAAACGAGCTAAAGATATCTAAAAATTAATTTAATGATATCTTCAAACTCTATAAATGTTAATTTGGCTCATGGGATTTCCCAGTGATTTAAAGATATTTCAAAATTACTTCCTGTCTCCTTGCAGAAATCTTTTAATCATTTAAAGATGTATGGAAATCATTTCTTGGCCATTAAACATATTTTTAAATGAAGTGATTCTCTATGGAATGAGGACCTGCACCTCCAAGTCTGAGGCCACGGTTCTCGACTGGAAAAGGGTGGATTGCCCCCTCTCCTGGTGGGGGATGAGTTGCTGCCCCAAGCAGAGGAGTTTAAGTACCTCGGGGTCTTGTTCAGGAGTGATGGAAGAAGGGAGCAGGAGATCGACAGACGTATTGGTGCAGCGGTAATGCAGACACTGTACTGTTATGTCGTGGCGAAGAGAGAGCTGAACTGGAAGGAAAGCTTTCAATTTACCAGTTGATCTATGTTCCTACCTTCACCCATGGTCATGAGCTTTGGTTAGTGACCAAAAGAATGAGATTGTGGATACCAGTGGCAATGGAATGAGTTTCCTCCGGAGGGTGGCTGGGCTCAGCCTTAGAGATAGGGTGAGGAGCTCGGACATTCGGGAGGGACTCAGAGTAGAGCCGCTGCTCCTCTGCATTGGAAGGAACCAGTTGAGGTGGACGGCTCCCTGGGGAGGTGTTTCGGGCATGTCCACCCGGGAGGAGGCCTTGGGGCAGATCCAGGACATGCTGGAGAGATTATATCTCTCGGCTGGCCTGGGAACGCCTTGGTAATTCTCCGGAGGAGCTGGAGGTGGCTGGAACTGCTGCCCCCATTACCCAACTCCAGATCAGTGGAGGAAATAGATTGATGGATGAATGGATGATTCTCTAAAGATTAAAATTTCAGCATGACACACCTCTTCGGCTAAATCAACATTTTGAAAAGTTTTATGATAAGTTATATTCTCTCCCACTTTATATATCCCTAAATTTAAGATACCGTGAAACATTTATATTAAGACTTCAAATCATCTTAAAATGAAAATAAATAAATAAAACATTTAATGGTCTCTCTGTCAATTAATCCAGGTTATCTGATTATATGGCTAAATCGTTTAGGCCCTGTTTACACTTAGTTTTAAAATGCATCAAAATCTGAACACAGGCAGTCAGCTGGACACCTCAGAGACACACGGTGGTCATGTGTATAAACGGCGATGAGCCTCGGCTGTCCACTGATCCAATCACCCAAATCATACATGTACATTTTAAAAATAGATTCAAATCTTAAAACATCTGTAAATTACATATAAATCAATTAATGATAAATGATCTGGAAATTAAATATTTTAGAAAGGAAAACTAGTAAAATTGGGTATAAAAAGTCCCTCAGTTGCTCTGTTCTCTTCTGTTCCTGTTCTTGGTCAAATATCTAATCTATACAGCGATTCACTGAATTCTAATTCCATCTGATTAATGTTGAACCATCCTCTAATCTCCTGTTCCTCTTCCAAAAGAGGAATTACAATGTGAATTGTGATCAATTATCATATTCCTCATCGCAAACTGACATTACGGCAAACTATTACACACAAAAGCTTCATTCTTAATGCAGTTTTACAGCTGGATGAATAGAACATAAAGGACTTAAATTCAAACACTTAATAAAAGCGCCGGTTATCAGGCCATAGCTAACCCTGGTGGTCCCTCTCTTTCTTTGTGGCTATCACTATGCGTACTATCACCATTGTCATTATACTTGTATTCAATCTTTTCAAACCACAATTTGCTTCAGATCTACTGATGTGATGGGGCTGTGACAGGTGCTGGCCAACGCAGAGACATAGTGAGGCCACTATGAGGAAGTCCATGTTGAGACATGTTCCTGTGATACCATTCCTAACCAGAAGTCTGACCTTGAGGGATGACCGCCACGTGACGGGCTGGTACCAAGCAGATCTGGTAAACTTCAATTACCTGTGCCAATTCGGGAAAGGAGCTAGATTATTTTTTTCTATTTGTCTGGACGATAAAGCGGATCGCAGCCTACCTGCTGCTCCCAAACCTCTGCTATGCCTCTCCAAAAGCCTGACGATGCTCAGGTCCTTCTTGGCGGGATCTTCTGCGTTTTATTAATACTAAACCAGCGCCTGAATTGTGGGTGAGAGGTTCTTGCTGCTCAGTAAACAGTGTCACATAGCTCGCCATGTGTTATAAATTCATTGGAAGCAAATATCCAGCACCCTGACTTCCAAGAGGTTCCAGCTGAGATTTTGAGCTTGATCTTTGTGTGGGTGCCTGCCAAACCATACCAACTAAAGCAAATGCGTAACATCACGAAACTACAGGCTTTCTGAGTCTCCCCTCATCCAACGAACATGTCCGGCTGTCATACATGACATATAATTCCTGCTAAGCGCTATTAATCTTACCTCCTGCCTTGAAAGGTTAGCATCTCTATAAATAGGTCTGGAAGACAACCGATTATAAGCCAAACAGACAGACAAGAGCAGACGGTCGGTCTCATTTAATTTAGACATCATCATCATCATTTTAACCTGCTTCAATATTTCCTGCCCCTTCAAAGGGTAGCCATTTCTTAATTAAGTTTCTTTTCTTTCCAAAAGTGCTTGCGAGCTACAAAAACGAGGGCCTTTGCTGCATTATGAAAATATTGCTGTTAGAAACGGTAACCAAGTCCTTTAAGATGTAGTTTCAGGCAATGAGCCTGGAGCAAACTGCGATGTTAGCTAAACAAACAGAGGGGCTTATTTAACACCAGCTGAAAGAAAAAAAAAATGTCAGTGTCGAATGAACGCAGCGTAATATTCCTACCAATGTCAATGGCAAAACCATCATATGTGACTCTTCTCCCAAAGTGCGTTTTCTTTAAAAGCCAGCCCCCCCTCCCACCCCACCCCCCATAATTATTGATAATGCGGCATCAGCCATTTCCTCGCTTTTGCGTAATTAAGGATTGCATTTCCGTCTTCATTATCCACAGACACTGTCAGATTCACAGCGAGAACAAAGAAACCTTTTATTACTGAACACACAAATGTATCTAAAATTAATATTCGAAAAAACGACCAAACAGGATTTTCGATGGCTTGAGAGAACACAGCTGGGGAGGGCTGTAATGAGCTGAGGAAGATCACAATATCATTTTGCTCTGGTTGCATCTGTGCAGCGGTTCTGCTGTTGTGGCCTGCCTTCCTGATGCTCCGCCAAATCTTTGGGCTATATGCAGCAGTGAAATATGACTGCTGAGGATTCCTCACCAGCATTAGCCAGAACCCCTGTTTAACTTCTTCATTATCTTAGTTCTTTTGTCTAATATTGGCTTCCTCACAACACTGATTTCATTTCAGATGGTTATAAATCGTTCGGTGCAGAATGCTCTTTGTTGAGGCGCCATGAAGAGGGAATAAACCAGTCACAGTTTGGATATGTTACACCCCTCCCTGGTTTCATTGGTATCAGAGAACATCGGCCCGGGTCGATCTGTGTCATCTGAGCACCTGCATCCGAAAAGCAATCAAGGATTTCAAACGAAGTCAATTTTGACTTTGATCTGATGACCTGGACGAAAGCTGGCCCATCTTTTCAGCCGATCTCTAGCTCAGGACCAGATATTTCTAACCTTTGCCAGCAAGGGAGACCCACTTACCCGAAACCATACAATCTCCCTCAACCGGCCGTCGGTCTTGAAGTTGCACTTAAGCGTGGCCGTCTCTCCCACGACCACAGGGGGGTGCTGTTCGATGGTCACAGTCAGATAACCTGTGGAAGAGACAAGGAGGCACAAGAAACCACATTCAGGTTGATTCTTACCATTACTTCAGCGGTGTGTAGTGTCTAGTGAAATTATTTTCCGTATAAATTGCAGTTTCTCTAGTGGAGGCTTAAAAGGCAAAAATGACTCTTAATGCGGCCTGCTTGTTAGACATCAAAGCATAATGACTTCTCTTTGCTGTAAGAGGAACTCGTCCAAAAAATCCTTCTGTGGGAAACCAAATGAAATGAGTTACCCACTTGTAGTTTGGGAAGGGTCACCAGTTGATCAACGCCAGCCAGTACCTCTCCGAATGTGTCATCATCCGCCATCGCTCGCCGTGGCCCGTTTGGCCAAGCCTCCGCCAAAGCTTATTGTACCGCCGTCGGACGCAAACAAACACCACAGCGGGCAGTTAAAGTGCCGGAACAGATGTTCAATTGACACCTCACAATGGTGTCTATATTTCAGCCAAGTCCTTTAACGCTTCGACAAAAAAAGCCATTAGCATGGACTGGTAGCCGTTGTCTGTTAGGAGGACAAACCGTGGTGTCAGCAATACATGTCATAAGTGACGCTCGCGGACCTTGTTATTTAACAGTTTGGCTATGGAAGCCACTAAACACAGGTGTGCACTCAGTGAAACAATTTTGTCTGATAAGGTTACTGGTCTTTTTTCAAGGGCATTACATAGGCACAAAATCTACAAAAATGCAGTTATTGCATATTTTGTGCGACGATGTTTTTCTGGTAGCACTTCACAGTAACTGAACCTTCAGAATGCATTCATTATGCATTGATAGAACAGTCAGTGCACCTTCATAATGCATTCATAGAACATTCATAAGCAGCAGACAAGTATACCTTAGCATGTCCTAAAGCATTGCATTCATAATATGTTCACTAAACAAGACATGACAGTTGTAATATGCGTCAATAACAAACATTATAATAATACAATCATAAAATGTTTATTAATATATATTAAAACTGTTAATGTATGTTAGGATGTTAAAGGTATACTTACATTCTGCTTATGAATGTTCTATGAATGCATTATAAAGGCATCATGAAGGTGCAGTTAAGGTAAAGTGTTTGCCCTTTTTTGCCCATAGATATTTACCTGGGTTTTTAATACATTCTGCCTCCCTAGTAATAACAAGGAGTTTTTAAACATTTTTTTGTTAACTGCATCTGTCATGCAGTTTGCTGACGGAAACACGTCAGTAGATGTGGACACATCCAGACACAGAGGAGGAAAACGATACAAGGCGGCTCTCGGTTATAGGAGTCCTGACTGTGTGTCGGCCGTTGCCACGGAATCTGTGTTGCCATGCCACGGAGGATGCTGCTGGTTTAGCAGGGATAGAATTAACCGGAGGTCCTTGAGAAAATTGTCCGTCGCCGCTCGTCAGCTGTTACAGATACAGCTCAGTAGAGAGTATCCAAATGACTGCATTTGGGGTCAGTTAATGGCTACAACCATGATGTCATCACACGTACAGACCACTGATTGTTCTGGCCAGCGTCTGGTGCTCTTTGGTAAATTTACCGTCAATCCATCGTCCGTAGCTAATTACCCAGTACAAGGCTGCGGTGAGGCTGGCATCTGTCCCAGGAAGCAGAGAGCACACAGCACGGGAGATTTTGAACATGAGAACATGGCGCAAACGCACACTATGGGCGAATTAGAGAAGATCACTCAAAGAGCTGCATTTTTTTTCCCAGACTGAGAAATCCCAAATTGGAGTATCCAGAAAAGACCCACGCAAACATGATGAGAAGCTACACATAGACGCAACGACAGAGAGGGAAGTGACTGCAGAACTTCCAGCTGGTCCACCAAAGGACCCCAACATCCTACCAGGTGGGTTCATGTCCTACAGGAGGAGATGGGACTCACAACTGATGTTCACATTTAAAGCTGTGAACCTTTTCCCAGCGTTAGTAAAAAAAGAAAGAAATAAAAAAACAGTTTTATTACCAACCCACTGTGATGTTCTTACGGTCATAGATACTTGGGATTAGGATGAGTCATGCTGGTGAGCTCTGGACTTCATTGCTTATTTTTTTTCAACGGAAAGTATTTAGCAATCTCCTTAGACGCCGTAAAGAACTTGAAAAATGATGCCTGGGAGATCACCATTAATTCAACTACTTAAATATATTTAAAAGGAGACTTAAAGCAGTCTAGGAGAAGCATGTATTATTCAGTGTTTCAAATAAATATGAATTATAACGTGGTCTACATCAAACATCAATATCCTTTGATTTCTGAATGGATGTTGAACATGATTAATTCAGTTTGGTCAGCATCCGTGAAGGGCCCGACTCCTGCGAAAAATACGCAAAAAAATATACAGGTGGATGTACTGACTCCGCAGATGACTGGAGGAGGTAATTCAGTTGTTGGGGGGCTTTTAATTGTTTGCAAGAACCTGCTTGATCCTCAGCATTTTTTTTTTACTGATACTGCTCGATCCCAGCCTTTCATTATACATGCCGTGTTCCAGGTTCCCGGGTTTCCGATAAAGTTATGTCATTCATAAAATGTGGCCTGAAGCCATAGACCAGATTTCCTTAAAACGTCCATCTTTGAATTCCCTAAAGATCAGAAGAGTGAGCAGTACCTGTCCCTTCAGGAAGATTCCTTCTGCACCAAGTTTAAATCTGATGGTTCTCCACAAAGTCTTGACAAAACACAAAAGATGTTAAAAGTGGTTAATTGCACCATCAAGAACATGCTGTTAATTCCTGCACTGCTAGCAGTGTCTCTGTCATTGACTTCTTTACCCTTTTTGAGTATATCCACAGGTATTCAAAGGTCCATTCAGAGTATCAGCAAGGTAAATCAATTTCAGCTTCCATGAGGCCGTCAACGCTATTTCTCATTTGAGCCGACCTCTTTGTATGATACACAGTCAAGTACCCAGTAATCCCATCTCGCCGCATTAATGACTATAATTACAGAACCTGGTCAAAATTTCCCGCACCAAAAAAACACATTAATACAAAAAAATGTTCCGATTGCAACAATCAAAGAAAATAAAGAGCTTTGAACTCATTAGGCATATGAACACCAATGACTGGTGCCTCTGCACCAGCAAAGATTTTCCAGTTTTCACAGAAGATATGGGGCTTGCCAACCTGTCATAGATACCTGGTTCCAAGGGCATGAGGTAATACAGACAGTATTATATATGTTATTTTTAAATAAAAGGTGCTTAACTCCATTTCTTTAATGAAACAGAAGCAGAATTTATAGCAGAGTCCACAGCTGGGCTCCAGAGATTTAGGGCTACAAGGGAACAAGCAACATTCTGTCCTTAATCACTGTGCCACCTCCTGTCACGATATTCAAGGAATCAACTTGGCAAACCCATCCTTGAATTATGGGATATCAATACGGATGCAAAGAAAGTACAAAACTACAAGCAGATCTGGGATCAGATTTAGTGCTGGACTGACAGGATGAGCCCACTACAGCTGGCTCTCAGACACCTGACATGAGCAGGTCTCAGCCAGCCAGCATACAGGACAGTGGGGCCCTATCTACCGACAATGTGCTGCTGTCTAGTCGTTCAGTCGAATGTCATCTGGCTGCTCAAACAAAACCAACTGCTTGTTTTCCCCAGGCATACTTGTTTGAATCCTTCAAAACAAATAATAATTTTTAAAAACCTACAAAAAATCTAGGGGCACATGATGTATTGGAACTTTTTCCAAAAATGAGAATGCCAATTAAAACGATGTTAACAATGTTAACAAATATGACATGTCTGCTGTTGAATGCTTAAGAAGAATAACGAAAATGATGTCAGAAAGATTTGAAGTCAATGGCATTGCTATAACAGTTTGTGCCTTAAAATCCGTACTTGATAATAATTACTTATTGAATAAATAAATCTTCCACAGTTTTTAATCTTGTGTTGAGACATTGCAGTCCTCTCTAAGTGCTGACTATGGCGTGGGGGGGTCATCTAGGTTGAACCTCAGAGGACAGTATGTCCCTCGGAATGCAGGGAGGTCCAGGTCATACAGCTCCAACTAAGGAAATTCACAGGGAAAGAAAACGATCGAATCATTGTATCCCAGACACGTCAACACAAATATTGGACAGTCATTGAGATTTGACTGCTGTATTAGAGTCTTCTACTAGAGTGGAACTAGGAGGGTCACTGTTTAAATTACAATGCATTCTTCAGTCTCCTTATTTTTCATCGAGCTATAAGAATGCTAATGAGCACGCCATCTCCAAAACACAACCATGACAGCAAATACGTGATAGCAACAAACAACAGCGAGACTTACACGACAGCTAGCTTTCCCGAGCTAGAAACTGACAAAGCTTGTTCAGTCTCTGCAGTGACCATCAGCGTTTCCATGGCACCGGGATGCCATCCATGGCCTACTGTTATACATCTAGCATTTCTAGATTGTTCTCTTTTTTTAAAGTTTTATTGCTGATATTTATTGGAAGGAAATGTTGAAGTTCATGCTGGACATAAAAATACTCCTTGTATGTGGGTGTGTGCGTGTGTGTGTGTGAGAGAGAGTGAGCGAGTAATCCCTGATCATAAATAGGAAATGACCTTCCTAATTGTCTTTTGCATTTACTGCCATCTGAGAAATGTAGCAACCAAAGACCTTCATCATCCACCATTTGTGTTGGCGAGATGTTCCTTTTACAGGAGAGTTCTATTAAAATATCTCCACCCCACCAGTCCAATGGACATCTGACCGAATTTCCCTTTTCCATGTCATCAAGAGAATCAAGAAGAATCAATTTATCCCAAAACAAATTCTGAGCTCCTGCCTCACTGAATGCTTTGCATCAACTTCCAGCTCTCTGGAGGTTATTGGCACTCAGAAACACTTATAATTCAAAATAAGACACCGACTGCAAAACCAACACGGGTAAAACGACAGAAACGCCTTCCCCAGGTCTTCTGGGACGGTCGTCTTTGTGCATCCGCCCAGGTAGCCCTCCAAACCTCCAACCTAGGTCTCATGCAAGCTGAACAGCTGGGTTTCAATATGCTGGTGAAAAACCCCCACAGCAACCCCCCCCCCCCCCCACACACACACACACACCCACACACCCAAACCTGACATGGGACATCTGTTTATCCAGTCATTGACCGGCCCTCCTTTGCAAGACTCAGATAATGAAGGATTCTCTTAGGCTAATAAACTCGCCATTTAACCCGAATACTGTGACGGTCAAACCCCTCACTCACTGCTCTTTAAAGCCCACATTATGCTTCTGCTAAGTCCGCCTCAGTTCCATCCATCCATCTTCTAAGTGCTTAGCCAAGTCAGGGTCACGGGGCCACTTCAGTTTCCCCTTCTTATAAATGCTACGCTTAACTGAAGAGACAATCATTTCAGATGGAGACACACAGGTATTCTGCTGACATATGAGCCAGTCATCTAATAACTCTGTCACTTTCTATAGCTTTTGCATCTTCAACACCCCTTCTAAATGGCGTGAACCGGTAGTTTGATGTGGGTTTAATTAACTTCCAAACAATAATCTCAGCAGTGTGCTTCATAACTCCAGACTCGGGTCTGTGTCGTAACCTTAGACGTCGGATATTTACCTCTAATGAAAATAGACAAGATCCACGCGTGTGAATGAAACATTCCTACAAAGACTGAATTTCCATGTAACAGACCTGAATAATTAGTGAGTATCCATTAAATTGGATACTTCTGCATCCACCATACCCACCGGGGGCAACATCAAAGAGCCGTCTAGCACAGTGCCACTTCTGTAACGCTCGGGAAAGTCTTGCCTTTCAGAGTAAGTGGTAGGGATTTAGTTTTAAAAGCTTCAGCTCCTGTTAATGACTCTCGATATTTAGCGGTGCTTATCTCCTCATATCTTTTCCCGTGAAAATATCCCTTGAGTGTGCTGATTAAATTAAGATTGTTTAATATGCATGTCTAGCTGCTCCAGAATTGCCAGTTGCCTCTTCCATGCCACCACCACGCCTTTCAGAGGCTTTTTACGTTTACTTGCCAGCCAGGTCACAGTCATAATCATAGACTTAGCAGGGACCTTAAGTAAGTTTACCTTTCTTCCTTCTGGTCATGCGTTAAAAACCCTGGTAAGAGGCTGAAAGAACTGTGGGCTGAAAAGGCAATTATGTATTTTTAATAAGCAATATGATCAAGGGTACTATACCCACAAGAACTAGCATTCTTTAGTTCCATGAATTCCATTCAAATTCTGTTGTTTTGGTGAGTTACATGGCAGGCAGAAACATTGCGGAGAAATGTATATTTAAGACTACTCAGACTCTTTAAATTCATTTTGCAGAACAGTGAGGGCCGACCCAAGGCAAAACACCCCCATAAGCCCTTTAAACAAGCACATTGCCTTGGCTGTGCCCTGGAGCCCAAACATTTTCCTTGCATAATTCCTTGTGTGGAAGAGCAAAGCCCTTCACGTCATTATGAGCGGCTGCCCGGTATATCTACCCAGAAGGACGATTCTCACAAGCCCTAGACAATGCTACATGGACCACAGCAACTGTAAACAGAGTGCTTTTACTGCAATGAAGAATCTCCATCCAGACGTTCATGTCATGAGTTCCACACATTCCATACATGTCTAGTTATGCTAAGTATGCTAGAAATGATCTTCAGAACAGGATAGAAGAGCATTTCTGTATAAAAATGGTACATTGAGCATGAATTCAGTCTCACCTATTGATCTGCCCACCCATGTGGCCACAAAGTAGAAGGTAGAGGAGACCAACACAAGCTTTCCCCACCAGCTCTTCGAGAAGAATAATTTGCCAAGCTGTTTAAACCAAAGGGTGCGTTCTCTGCTGGGGACCTGATTAGGGTTGTGCCTGGCTTGTTATGAAAAGAAAAAAATATATATATGTTATTAGCGTGATGGAGAGTCGGCCGTCTGTAACATCGAGAGGATCGTTGTAAGACTCTGACATGATATATTTGAAGATCAGTGAGGTGGGAAGGGGGGGGGGGGAGCCGAAGACATCGTCACGGGGGCAGGAATTACAGGCACTGTGTTTACATGAGAACAAAGGAGAGGCCCCATCAAGGCAGCCGGGAAGCATGAGAGCGATTTGTCTCATGCTAATTGCGGCTACTCCCAGCTTCAGTGTTGACAGCATTTTGAGCTGGAACACGCCGCATGTCGGAGTCCGCTTCATGTCTGACGGATGTAACATACTGTTAGCAAACCTAAGTGGGAGACCCCCCCCCCGCCCCGCCCCACCCACCGGCTTGGGAAACAATCAACTAACTTCCACATCTACTAATGAAAAATTCATGGGCTCCATCACCCCCTCGCTGTCCTCTGTTTCAGACGAGGCCTGGTACTTAGATTAAGGTCTGCTTTATTTTATTTATTTTTTTGCCCGAACGGGGATCTCACGTTTTTGGCCGCAGTTGGGTGTCTGATTCCAGCAGCTCCAAGCTCGCTTGCAGAGGTGCCCCTGGACTGATTTCATACAGCTCATTTACCTACTGAGTGCAGAAAAATAGACCTGCGGTTTATAATTATTATTACAATTATAATTATTAAAATCTTCATGTTGCTACCGGCTTTGGAATTATTATCTAATGATGTCTTATTCTTTGGATATTTAGGGTGCTTTGTTACAAACTCGCCTGCTTAGGCCTCTGTGCCTTTTGCAGAATGGGGGGGGGGGGGGGGGGGGGCGAGTTACTCCACTCAGTAATAGCAATTAAAACCCTTCACATGAGGACCCAGCTGATAGAACTCTTGCTGATTGCATCTTGTCATGAAGCAGCTCCGGAGAACAGAGGAGGCCAGATTAGGGTGAAGGGATGGTTAAAAAAATGTAAATAACATGGCTTCCCGCAGAACATGCATTAACAGAAACAAGGGCTGGAACTTCGGCTTGCGACCAGTCCAGAATGAGATGGGTTCACATGCCTGTGCCCACCAGCCTATGACAGCATATTCACACCGCGATCCGGTCTGCAGAGGGCGCTACTGAGCCTGCAAGAAGTGGGGGTGCGATCAGCAGCATTTGTTGGGATGGAATTGAGATCTGACATCAGCCCACCTCTGCGCCCACCCCCCCCCCCCCCTTCCCGCCGCCCCCACCCCTGCCGCCTGTGCCCACACAATCGCTGTTTATTGTGGCACTCGGGGACTGAATGGTGTCTCTGATGGCCAATTAGAACACAGGAACAATGGCCGCAATCACGCCGAGTGTCACTTCACGCATGGTCGCTTGTTGAGAGCGTTTCATCTAATGAACAAAAAGTATGGCAGGGGGAGAGAAAATACCCACCCGGCAGATACTCTGAAACGGCGCTGAAGAGGCCTTACTGAAGAGGCGCAGATTAGCTATTCTGTTATTGACGCACGGTGGTTTCTTTGGATCGGCTTTGGATGTTTAGCGTCTGTTTGGTTCTGATCCGATACTAGGAGGCCACGGTCTCAAATTACTTGCTTCTGGAGAGTTCCGTCTTCTTCTAGTTTGGCTAAAGTCTCTCCAAGCTTTCTCCCTTAGTTTTTTTTTTAATTAAGCAGAAGAGGCCTGGTGACCAAGCCCCCGCTGGTCGGTGGGGGTGCTGACATGATGGTCTGCAACTTACAGACCCCCCCCCCCCCAGCACCATGATTGGCTGGGTACCATGAGTTTCATTTCAGAGGCTTACACAGTTTTCCCTGCGCATGGTGCCCGTATCCTGCCCTCAGGAAAGCATCATTAATGTCTCCACCCTGGTTGCCTGGTTGGGTCAGTTTTCCACTAGGTCTCCTAATTAAAACAGGAAAAAAAATTTAAATAAACCTTTGGTTACCCATTGGTTTGTAGGCGCTGGTGTTGCCACAATGAGAATGAGGAAATAAAGACCTGCCTGGTCATATATGTAATCTGCATTGGGAGCTAAGGCAACCCAGACTGTGCAGGAAGTGACTTGATTGCCAGGCCCTGGGAAAACAGGAAGTGCCTTGATTGCCAGGCCCTGGGAAAACAGGAAGTGCCTCGATTGCCAGGCCCTGGGAAAACAGGAAGTGACTCGATTGCCAGGCCCTGGGAAAACAGGAAGTGCCTCGCAACAGTGCCTCCCCAAGTCCCGCCTCCACCGTACGTCACACTCGGAAATTTCCCCCGGCCGCTGTCGATTTAATGTGGCAGAAATGAGAAATGACACAAGTACCCAATTTGGCTCCTCTTTAGAGACCATTTGTGGAACAGAGATAGATTTGGATAATAGGAGGATGTTATTCAGTTTTGGAAGGCCGCGGTGACAGCGGAGTGCACTCTGCATGAACTAAGCGACAATTAAACCTGAATTTATGTCATATCCAAAGTGCCATGTGACTGTGCCTGTTAGCTGGAGCCTGGCTGGTGCCTTCAGGCTGTGGGAGAGGTCAGGATGGCTGGCCAGGTGTCGGAGGTGACCTCATTTACACCTGGATTCCCGCACTGTTCTTATGACTTCTGAACCCTTCGTCTTTTGTCAACGCACTCCTCCACATCCAGAACATCGTTTTCTTATCCTGCAGAGCACATATTCAAAAACTGGGGTTCCTCTGCATATCTGAAGTTTTTATCTTAAAGTGTCGTCTACAGTGATGTGATTTATTGTTGACAATTTATTGTTATTTACTACTGCTCTTAGTGTCTTGGATTTACAGGAGCTAGTCTGAAATATGCCACCAGAATTAGTTAACATCAGGCAAGCAAAGGTACAGGCTTCTTATAGCAAAGGTACAGGTTTCTTATAGCAAAGCTACAAGCTTTTTATACCAAAGGTACAGGGTTCTTATACCAAAGGTGCAGGCTTCTTATACCAAAGGTACAGGCTTCTTTCAGCAAAGGTACAGGCTTCTTTCAGCAAAGGTACAGGCTTCTTATAGCAAAGGTACAGGTTTCTTATAGCAAAGGTACAGGCTTTTTATACCAAAGGTACAGGCTTCTTATACCAAAGGTGCAGGCTTCTTATACCAAAGGTACACGTTTCTTTCAGCAAAGGTACAGGCTTCTTATAGCAAAGGTACAGGCTTCTTTCAGCAAAGGTACAGGCTTCTTATAGTAAAGGTACAGGCTTCTTTAAGCAACGGTACAGGCTTCTTATAGCAAAGGTACAGGCTTCTTTCAGCAAAGGTACAGGCTTCTTTCAGCAAAGGTACAGGCTTCTTATAGTAAAGGTACAGGCTTCTTTAAGCAACGGTACAGGCTTCTTATAGCAAAGGTACAGGCTTCTTTCAGCAAAGGTACAGGCTTCTTATAGTAAAGGTACAGGCTTCTTTCAGCAAAGGTACAGGCTTCTTATAGTAAAGGTACAGGTTTCTTTCAGCAAAGGTACAGGCTTCTTATAGTAAAGGTACAGGCTTCTTTAAGCAACGGTACAGGTGACGCTGACTTGTTTACCGTTTCTTCCCATCAGCAAAGACACAGGCTTGGTTTCCGTTCATCCCATCAGTGAGCGGAGTCAGGAAAACAAGATTAAAAATTTAACAAAAAAAAATCACCTTAAATACAGTGCAGATTATTTTACGTCAATGGTGGCATAGTCTGGTGCTTCAAGGCAGACACTTAGACATGAGATACATTTGGCAATTTTCAAATTTCCATTTCTTCAAGAGCAAACCCAGGAAAATACATCTTCTTCAAACAGGTAACAAAATGGGACCAGCGGAAGATTAAATGTCACAGTGGCAGACAAACAGAAATTCCAATCTATTTTAATAAGGTAAGTCAGCCCCTATCGGGCCTCCCCTGCGGTCTCCCCCAGCTGCGGGGTGGTCCGGAGACAGGAAGCCCTGTGGGGCGATGAAGCACGTCTGCCCGGCGGTCATGATAAACGAAGTGGGGGGGGTGGCGGTGGAATGGTGATTTGACTATTTTCCATGTTTCCCAAGCTAAGGAATATGGCCCAGAATGAAGGAGAATGTTTGAAAGGGACTATCCATCTAACTCAACCACCTGTTCTCTCCAGGGTGGCAGGATGGATGCCGTGTTCCTTTCTCACGGTAGATTTTTTTTACAACTTCAGACCAACCCCCCCCCCTACCCCCCTCAAAAAAAAGCCCAATAACACAAGTCCCTTACTCAAGGGACGCAGCGCTGGCCAAGAAAGCAAAGGTGACAGAATTCTTTGTCACGTACATAATTAATTAGCTTTCAATTCCAAGATTTCAATAGTAATTCTGGAAGATTCTGGCTAGCTATTTATGGGTAGCTTGAATTAGCCACGAGGACAACTCACTGACAGCTCCCCCAAATGAATCTGGAGATGAGGCAGTTCCATGATGGAGTGACGCTGGTTCTTTTACCCCGACTCCAGAGTCGTTTTAGGAACCCTGCATGAAGCACAGCCCACTGTTCTTTCATCTAGAACCTGCAGTGTCTCTCCTAGAGTACTCCGACCAAAGAACACGACGCGACCAACTGGCAAAACAGTCAAGGCCCTCTCAAGATGAAAATAAGCTGGAGGACCCTTATGGAGGAGCAATTCATGAGTGTGGGCCCTGGGGTGATGCAGAGCTTCACGGTTGCCCGTCCAAACAAAGGACCGGGTGTCCTTTGAGGCGCTCCGAGTCACGGTGCATGCCGCTGGTTCCGTGTCATCTTGAGTCTGGCGGGCGGCCATCTGTAGCGACTCCCCTTTCGGGGTGAATGTCCCATAATGAGCCGAAAGGAGGCTGCCTCTAACCAGCCGTGGGAGCTTACAGATTAATAGCCCCTCTGTGACACTTTAAGGCGAAACACAATAGACTAAACATACTTACTGTATTAATAACCTACGGTCCCACAACACCATAGACGTTTTTGAGTTTGTATTACATGCGTGACAGTTGGGTTTACTAATGAATCGCGTTAACTCTAAATCGTATGTTTCGGAAGGATTTAACCCCTTGAGATCCTTGGTTGGTTCCCTTCCAAATTAATCTCTTTTTTTAACTTTATAAATAAAAAAGCTCAGTGTTCTAAACTATAAACCCTCATTTGCTGTCTGTGGTTCAATACTTCTCAGTACCCATTGTGTGATTTGGAGGGGGGTTCTGATAGAATCGTTGTTGAGTTTTAATGCGGTTCTACTTACTCAACAGCTCTGTCATGGTAATGAGCTCGATACATCCTCATCTCGGCAGCTACATGCCTCTGTCGAATTATGGGTTTTAATAAAGGACTCCCTCCTCAAAGGGGGAGGCAGCGCGGTCCGGCACGGCCGCGCTTATTCACAGCACATTTGGCTGAGAACAAAGTTTATAAAGAGGAAGAAGAACAGATGCAGGAAAACGAAATGAGGGTTTGCGATAAAGAAACAAAAGACGGACTGTCTCGCACGTCTTGCACAAAAAAGTCAGGGACACCAAATAGCTTTAATTTTCGTGAACAAAGCTAAAAGAGAAATAAGCCGCAGCAGTTAGCATTGGTGAACCGTGCATGATCAATATGACTTGGGGACAAGCAACTATTTATCTAGTTTGATGTGCAGCTAGACCAGTCAGAGCAAACCAGCCCACCCTGCCCTTCACTGGCATGACTGAGTAAGGCAGCAGGGAAGCAAACAGCTGCGATAAGATCTTGATTCACCCTTAATAGATTTGCAAATCCGTGGATACTGAACATCTGTTGAGACTGAGGCAGAGGTGAGGCATAGGGGACAAACTGTTCCCCATGGATGGTGAGGTGGGACATCCAGGGATGAGAAAGAGGAGGACGGAGTGTAAGGAAGAAAGAGAAAGAGAGAGAGAGTGGCCTGGCTTTCGGTGCTGAATCCACAACGCCAGGAAAGCCGAGGACATGACGTCCTCTTAAGCATCTGGCCCAAACAAGATGGTCCTGCCAAGGGTGGGATGCCCCCCCCCCCCCCCTATCCCCCCCCCCACCCCCACCAGGAGGCCGCCTGCTGTCCTGCGGATCCTTTCCTGCAGTCCGCCACTGAGGGGAGGCAGTAATCCTGAGCTGGGGAGCACATCAAAGGAGCAGAAACCCTGACCGAGGGGCCAGTCATTACTCAGGGATTCAGCGGCCAGTGTTTGAGGCGTAGTGGAGGTGGTGGAGGGCAGAGGGGGGGTTCAAATGAACCCTGTGTGCTGATCCGTCTGTGCCACAGCCTGGATTAAAAAGCTGCACCCCCCTCCCCCCCACATGGGATGCCAGCTTGAAGCCCTTGTACGCCCTCTCCAGCTTCCCTCACAAGATGAGCCTCATCTCTCAGCTGGAATATCGCCCCGGCTCGCCGATATTTACTCACAGTCTCCCAGTAGGTGGCACAGTGGTTGAGGCTGTGCTGTTGTGTCTAACCTGAAATGCTCCTGCTAAAGAATCTGGTTCTACAAAAGGACATTTGTGAGAAATACATAGAATGGCAAAAGGTACATGGAATGATTCAGTACAAAAAAAAAAGTCATGGGGGTATCTAGTGTGAAAGTATGTATCTGTGTTACAGGCTTCAAACCCAGATTTTAGGGCTGCTCGACAACACCCCCTGGTGGCAAAGTATTGTATGACCATCAGGCAGATTAATCCCAAAGCAGCGATGTCACAGACCTGCTTTAAAAATAAAAATGGGGTGGGGGCGGTAACAGCTGTTCCTCCCCATGTCCATGTGTGATGGCAGCTTAGGGAGAAGGCTGGTATTTCACAAGCCTGGTCTGAAAACAGGTTAAAGAGGATTACAGCTCTCTGCTGTGGGCCCCCCATCCTCTGGAAAAGTGCATCCGGTGGCCAAGTCAGTGACCTTTTCTGCCATCTTTCTGGGGGGGGGGGGGGGGGCGGCCGAGCAGAGCCGCACAGCTTCCGGAGAAATCTCATGGGCCGACATGTCAATCCCATTTCACAATGGTCACCCTTCCCACCCACATGACACATTTGCTTAGATTAAAATGTAAAACATTTGCCCCCTCCACCCCCCCATTTCCCATCACAAAAAAACCAAACTGCACCAATCCCAAAACACGCTACAGTTTTTGACTATATCAGAGAAAATGTCACAATTGGTAACTATGGCGATGCAATTCCGGTACTGAAATGCGGCACAGTCACAGACTATCAGCAGCCCTGGCTGAAGGCGTCGTTCTGAATTGTCGGGGACCTCGAAACCTTTCAAACTGAGCCTCCGTGTCAGTCACACAACTCTAGTGCAAATTGCACATCAGTTTTTAATGCAAAGCTGACAAGATGTGCCAATTCTAGTAAACAAATTATTGTGCATTTGCGATTTACCTGCCGGCCACTGCTGTCTTCTAGTATCTTATTGATGGCGTACATTTTATGGAGGGAAAAATGATGCCTGCAAATCTCAGAAAAAAAATCCACTTTGAGGAAAACATATTTCATATAATGAATGGCTTAGCAAAAACTCCACACTCCTGCAGAGGCTTCCTATATCATTTTGTCGTTTCTGCCTATTTTTCCGTTTGGAAACTATGCTTTGGCTCATCTGCTTCTGTTGACATCACCATGAATGGGATCTGGTCCAATTAGCCTGAGGAGTCTCTGTCACATGGGAACAAAACACACATGGGGGCCGTGACATGGCGTCAGCGTCAGTCAGAACCTCGTCTCACCCGATGCACGTGGGCCTCTGCTTAAGCGCCACATCCTTAGGGGAGACGCCTCACTTTTAACGGCATCCAGGTTCAGAGGTGGAAAGTTCAGCTCCAGAATGTAAAAAATCCAGACCAAGATTTTGTTCCAACCAACCAATTGAATATTCTGTGAATGTGACTCTATATACTCAACTGCTTGGTTGAGACAAAATCTTGGTCTGGATTTTTACCTTCTGGACCTGAACTTTCCACCTCTGTTCAGGCTGTGGCCCTGTCCGGGATGCATCGCGTTCTCTACCCTGCTGCCAGGTCGTGGCTGTTTCCTGCCCCCTCCTGCCCAAAGGGCTCAGCGCCTGACCTGACCGCGACCGTGACCGCAACCGTGACCGCACGAGACTCCGCGGCCGCAGGACACCATCTGCCGTGTTTCATTAAGCAGCAGCACGCAAACTAGCGCCCAATAGACCGACTTACAGTCCATCCCCGTAGCTCTCAGGACCCATTTTATTTTGTCGGCTCCATTTTCCAAATTCTTTTTTTTTTTTCCGCTAAACCCTGCTTGCGCCTCAATTATTCACCTGCTCCCTTTCTACTCTGTCACCCTGCGAGGTTCTGTGCCTATGTGTCAGCTCAGATCACACAAGTAAGAAAAATGACACTATCTACAGCCAACCACCTAACCCCCCCCCTCCAGCCCCCACCAAATTCAGCAGCTCAGGCCCCGGCGACCAGAGAACTGACACCCAGTTCACTCCGTGCCACTAGAAATAGGCGAGTGAACTCGGGTTTAGTGGTGCGAGACGGGTGAGGTGCCGTCTGCAGTGGGGTCCGCTAACTGGAGGCACAGAGACACTAGAGTCGGAGGCAGTCCTGCGCTGCTGGCATCTCACGGTCTCGTTCCCTCAAGCGGCGTGCCGGCCGAGGCTGTTAATTACCTCAGCCGCGTGCTGTGACTGCGTTAGCTGCTGTGCTACATGCAGAAAAATGCCCCAGGACCAGACACACGCAAGACATGGCGCTGGCAAGATATCTCCAGGCTAGCATGCATTTACGGGGCTGAAATCAAATTGAGTAAATCACAGTCGTCTGAAAGAATGAAACAGCACGTAAGTCAGCATGGAACGGTCCCTCACCAACTTCATAATGCAGTTTCTGTTACATCATGGATATCCTGTTCACTACTGTATTTAAACACATTAAAACACAGCAAACTAATCTTTCCCTCTATGATGAACAAAAAATGAAGAATTTGCTCACACATACTAAGCAGAAAGTAAATCAGATAGAGGAAATCGCTAGGATCATGATCTGGGTAATAAAAGCAGATTTTTGTCGTACGGCGAGAGCGGGAACGGATCGTGCGGTTAAATAGTCTGCACTACAGTCTAGCTGAATTGCAGTTGTTATATATGCACAGTGCATTAATTTTGTATTTTAACCATATGAAGAGTTATTTTAATGCCTAAACAGACCACATACGCTATCAAATTCTTCGAAGCAGGCTACAGAGCTTCACTAAAGTCTCAAAAGCCATGCCTCACTCAACTGGAACAGAATGATCATTTTTAATTCCACGCTCCGCCCAGTCTGACATAAACAAACAGTTCACAGACACAGTACTGGATTTCATAGCTCAAAGTTGTATCTTTTCTCTCAGTGAAATCTGTTTCTCTGACTTTTGACTGGGTAAAGTGCCCCTATATTAATTATACCTATGAAAATCACTATTGGACTAAAAAGCCATCACTTGATCATTGAAATGTCACATGCAAGGCCAACAAAGGTCATGAGGAGCTCCCAGATAAGCTCCCATCTTCATTTAGAGACGTCCTCAGATGCCTGGAGTCAGGATGCTTCTCCAACAGGCTGCTGCTGAGATACATTTTTTAGATCCAAGCAAAACCTTTGTGAGATCTTCACAAGGACGGCGTGATAAATGTTAGTCTGACCAACAGGTTCTCATCTCTGTGTCACCGGGATTTCGTCTTTTTTATCTGGGACAAATGGAACAGGGCTCAGAGCTAGACCTCTCCTCCTCTGCGATAAGGCGATATCCTTTTTTATCTTCAAAATAACAGACTCACATTAAAACAGAGGTTATCACGTGACGATACATTCTTGGCACGTTGGATCCGCATTTGCACTCTTGGACGTGTCGTGCCTGTTTAATTCACAAACAAACGTCTCCAGTCTGTCGTTTTCACAGAAAACAAATTCTTTAATTATGAAAGTGGAATGCAAACCAGACCTGGCCCAACTAGACACAAATGATCTACTAAAAATGATGCCTATTATCAAAAGTGACAGTAATCTCAATAGTTACTGCCGTAACTCTTCAGGATGTCAGGCTATTTTGAACATGACTAGAAATGTAATGATGCAAAAGAATGTACTAAATGAAAACTAATATGAAAAAATAAAAACTAGAAAAAATAAACTGACAAATGGATGTCATGTTTTTAAATGCAGATTTTCATTGTATGAAAGTATTTGCAGCAATAATTGGTATCGCAATATGTGATATATTACATTTCAAATGTCCTGTTTAATTAATGTATTATCATTTTCCAAAACACTATCCTGATAATTTCTCATGCTGAGCCTTTACTTTTTCTATCATTAAACTATGGAATATATTTGAATAATAATAAAAAAATAATTAAGCCAAATCTCAAAAATTCTCCTTGGCAGACCAGACATTGTTCAGTATTTTATACTCTGTTTTTGAATAACAAACCGAAATATGTTTTTTTGTCTTCTTATTTTGCCTTCAGTATGCATCGATCAAAGGCTTAATTAAAGTCCAACAAAACAGGAAATCAAAAGGAGGAAAGGGCCATGGTCAAATCAGACACAATTATGTCCCTCTGGAGCACGGCACAGAAACAGGATTATTGTGGAAGACATTAGTGTGCTG
Source organism: Paramormyrops kingsleyae (assembly GCF_048594095.1). Lineage (NCBI taxonomy): Eukaryota > Metazoa > Chordata > Actinopteri > Osteoglossiformes > Mormyridae > Paramormyrops > Paramormyrops kingsleyae. The sequence goes on from NC_132804.1 coordinate 9,377,924, forward strand.
GAGGTGTGTAAAATATTGATTATATAATTACACCACTCAAGAAAAATGCTTATGATGATTATACTACGTGGTGAGCATCCTGGTGAAAATGGCCGCCATCTACCACACCTTGGTGAAGATCGACACGGACTCCTCCATCTGTTTCAGAAGGTAACTATAAAATCCATTTTCCCATTGATTGGCATGCAGCGAAGACTCACCCGTGACTCACTTCCACGTGACATGACATGGTGCATCATTATAAGAGATTATATTTCTGCACCCTACTTGTATCAATTTTCCTAGCTAAGGAGAGTCTGCGCGGTTTAGATAATAGTGATATTGAGTTAGAGGGAGTGTTTCCACGTTTTTCAGGCCGATTCCATCGCTGGAGCATATTAAGTGCGCAAAAGTAACCGAGTCTGTCCTCTTTCCCAGCTGAACCCCCCCCGTGAAACAACTTATTCACTAATCCTGGTCAGGGTTGCCAGGTGGTTCAGCTATAGACACACATACAGGGAAGGGAGTTGAGGTCAGTGAGTGAGGCCAGATAGTAGCTGGCGTGTCACATTTGAGCGGGATGAAGATTCTGCTTGAAGCGATGTCTGACCACACTGCACCAGTGGGTTGCAGCAGGCTTGTGGGGAGGGGGAGGGGCGCTGAAGTCACTGCCGCTGTTAAGAAGGAGAATTAATAGCATTAAAAGATTGTCTGAGCTGTTTCCCAGCATCGATTTCACTGAATATAGCTGCAGATTGTCCCTGACTTCCATTAATAAACCGGCCGCATCCCAGCACCAGCAAACACAATGCGATCAGCCTCTGGATTTGTGGGCCCGCGGGGCGGAGCGGAGCTCTCTGCAGCCACCGGCGGACGCTTATCCGTGCTGTCGCCTTAGAAGGTGAGCGAGGTCAATGTTCTCCACCCTGAAGGGCGCTGAAGCGACAGGCAGTCATGTAAGGTTTATCAAGGGGGACAAAGACAATCGCGGTAATTATGGTCTCCATTAAAGCGTCCAAATTGCACGAATGCACACGTAGCATCAGGCCAGCTGTCCGTGAAAATCGGGGATAAAACTGAAGACAAGGAGAGCTAGCATGGCGAGAGGGGCTATCGTACCTCTCCGGGCCGCGGGCTGCCAGAACTGTGGTATTTGCGGGGGGGGGTGAGATACAAAGAAGAAATGGCGGAGCGACTGCGCTTATTGTCGTGTGAGGCTGGAGGTAACCCGGCAAAAAAAAAAAACAACTTTGAAGTCTTCTTTGGAGCTACATCAACATTGATATTATTTTTGACAGCTCTTTTCACGCCTTCAAGAAAGCAATAATTGTGCATCTCGGAGGATTTTGGCGAGGAAGGGACAGCTGCACGGAAGGAAGGACAGAAGGGACAGGTGCCGAGAGACAGGAGATACTAAACATTCAGCGACTGCGTGCCTTTGTTTTCCCCCATCATCTTTTTTCGTTGTTTTTCTGTATTTTATTTGTCAGGAAATAATTGAATCTGCCGTCCGCTTGGAGCGGTGCATCTGGATTGCGGGCGCTCAATAACCCCGGGCAATTTCGCGTTCCAAATGTACTTAATCACAGCGGCTGCTTTGGCTTCTCTGCAGGCGCGCATGGCTTGTCACTCACTAGTGGTCCGGTGCCAAAAGCCCCGGTGCCCTGCTGGTTGACCGTCATACCCCCCCCAGCCACCACCCCACCTCACCCGATACAGTGCAGGGCTCAAAGCTGTCAAAGCTAAGGTTTTATTTTATTATTATTATTTTTAATATATTTTGCAAGCCAGGGGTTTTGTCCTGGACAAGGCCACATTCCAGCATAAGCAGAAATAGCCACAGAAAAATTTTATATTTATGACAAATATAAGGAGGAATGAAAATGAAGTGGTAAAAATAACATATTAAAAACAAAAATTGCATAGAAAAATACGGTTCTAGAGCATTGACTGACTCAGGCACAATTCAGGAATGGTGTTATCGTCACGTGAACCTGGGCTTCTACAGCCTGCTGTTGTAGGAGACCCCATGACCCCGTCCACTGGCTTATGGTCGATGGGTGGGAGAGAAGATTAAATGCCCCGATGCTGCATAATTGCATGTCAGGGTGGGCGGGGCTTAGCAGGGTCAGAGCTTGTTTATCTCCTGGCGTCCTGCAGCCTAAATAAAAGGTGGGGGGACTGGATGGGGGTGCTATTCAGCAAGGTCATCCATTGCAGGAGAGCTGCAGCATGAGATACCAGGAGCAAACATCTGCTCTGTGGGTCTGTTTATGGAGCAATCACTGTACTCAGGAGACATGCACTGGGTGCGGGGGAGGGGAACTGCACATTGCCTCCCCCAAGCTCTCTCCGAGGACCCATCATAACACAAACACCATTCAAAACACATACATCATGACATCACTCACACACACACACACACACACTGTATTACTGTATAATGCCCCCCATCACCCATAACCCACAACAACACTTCCATCTTCAACAGATTCACACTTTCTCAGTAACGGCTAGCATCTGGCTCAAGAAGAAGCCATACGCTTTTATACTGCAACGATGTCGGCCGGGAACGCTGCGTCCCTTCCCATGTTTACACGCGGTTCTGCTTAGCTGGAAAACAGTACTAAATAAATCCACTATGAAAGGTCTGGAAGTCGGCTTTTACAGGAGGCCTCAGACCACGACGGGAACCTGCGCCGTCTGATCAGTTTAGATCTTAAGGGCTGTCAGCTAGAAATAATTCAGGGTCTTGACTAAACAGAATCGAATCAGCTATGGGTAATTAATTCATTGCAAAAATAATTGTGTCCACCAGCATATGTGAGTTTCACAACTAAGAGGGATATGAGGCCAGAATTGTTAGAGCAGTGCTGATCATCTTTAACGGTGTTTACAACTACAGTCTTTCTTTATCATTTCATTATTGTACTTCATGTGCTATGGAAGGCTCTGTGAAATCTAAGAAAGAGGTGTATAGCTCTCTGAACGGGATCACATCCCTGACCTGAAAAATGTACTTCAAACACAAAAGGGAGGCATGGCTGGTGACAGAAAATTTAGCTCACTGTCTCTTGCATGCAACAGCCAAAGGACTTTTAACAGGATGTGATTCGAGCTGAAATTCAGCTTTAAATAGACCATGGTTCCAGTTTGTCAATGTTGGTTTCTTGGGAAGTCTTAAATTTACCGGAATTGAAGGTGAGCACCTTGGGGGAGCCCAGTGATTCCTAAAGCGAGCACGCTACTCATTTTTTTTCCCGAAAGCACACGACGATGGACAGACACAGGAAGGTGATGGGGACATTGTCACATGGATGGATGACAAGGACGCTTGAAAGTGGGACGCGTGCCTGGTGTCTCGGCGTGAGAGTCTGACGTTTCAACAGGGTCCAAAAGTGTGGCCTCTTGGGGGGGGGGGTGCTATCTCGACATTCCACACTGGTAGAGGACATGGCAAGGCCACCCCCCCTACCAATCGCCATCATTTTACTGCAAAGTCTGGTGGTGCTGTGTCCCAGTACTGCTGCTCAAATCACCATCTCTGGTAGCCCATTCTGCTCGACCTCTGCTGATGGTCCACATTACTCATAAGGCAAAGCTCCCTGTGTCCTCTGTCAAAGCCGATGGAGAGCTGGAGGATAAGCTCCCCCCTCTCCTGTCCCCCCCCTCCCGCACTGATGCATCACCTGACAACACCGTACAATTGCCCGGGTCCCGCACACGTCATCCTGAAACATAAATAAAACGTCACGGGCATTTCTCCTGTGCCAGGGGCCCAATTGTCCCCCTCTTGTCTTGTTAGTGGATGAGTGCAAAGAGAACAACCAAAGGTTTTAATGAATCAGTCCCAATTCCCTACCCTGTGTCACCATCACACTAAAGCCGGATCTTCCATGTGAGCGTCTTGGGGATGAGGCCTCTCCATGCTCCTGCTTATGCCTGTGTGGCCGTGATCACGAGACCCTTTCCCTGAGCGTGGTCTAATGACTTGGGTAAGACACAGACAGGTCTCTGTTGCTCCAGGGTGGGGGGGGGTGGTGGATGAGGCAGGCTCGTACTGAGATGCTCCAATCCTGGGCTTCCATGCCGTCCCCAGGGCGTCCCGAGGGATCGCCCCATTCCCTCTCTCCCCATCCACATTTACCTGGAGTGCGCCGTTGGGCGGAATTCCTGAGCGATTCCGGCACTGCCGATAACTCAACCTGACACCACCTGCAGTGTCAAGTTCTCGTTTTATTTCCCCTCCCCCACCCGTAGAGTGCGGTGGGCGGGAGGCATGACAGCAATAATTTGTTGGAGTTGACCTTGTTCCTACTTTTTCTGCTCAGCTACGACTCAGGAGGACGTCTCAGCTGTACATTAATTATGCACATTAAAAATCACAAGATGTAGAAGCCTGGTGAGTAATTAAACTGGGTTCCCACGCTGGAACCAGCAGCTTTTCCCAGTCTCGCTCACAGCTCGATTCTCCAGAGTCACATGCCAGCCTTGATTTCGTTTCGAACCCCACTGGCTTGGCATGAATTATTTGCCTGATAGAGTTTCTAATCAAAAACAAGGCCATGCAAATCTCCACCATTTTATTCTACCTCCATATCTTGCCAGATCTGAATCCTGAACCTTTTGCGTCTGCTTCCATGTTAGACCAACTCCATCGCTGCTTATTCAGGCTCAAAGTTTAAAACATAAACACTGAAGTAAAGGAGAAAACAGTGTGTGCATGTTATTATATTACTGGAGCGCAAATTTCAACACTCAAAAATTTACAGGACACATTTGTTGATGCCTTTGGCATAATTCCTCAGGGTTCGTAAAAGGAATTTAAAATCGAAGGATTACCAATTGGAGGTCAACAAAACAAAGAATCGCTTATTCCATTCCTATCTTCATATATCGTCGGCATTACATTCATGTTACCAACATGGTAAATTTAAGATGAAAAGAGCGTAATAACATGTTAAATAACCCAAGTAACAGCATGAGAAGTGAGGTTGTCTGTGGCACAGCATTTTAGCCTAGCTTATACACAGACGGACAGGAAGTTTATGTAATGGATACACAGGAACCCCTCTGATTCCAGATTACCATAATGCATAACCCTTTTTTGTCCTTGGATCACTTTCGGTCCTGCACTTGCATGTTTAATTTCTGGGAATGGAGGGAAAATCCTCCATGTTTGGGCGGCCACATGCTACCCTAGACTCTGCTGCAGGCAGACTGCAGGTTTTTGTAAGGTCATGGCAGATTGGAGGTTTGATTAGGCCAGGAAAATTACGGCATGTCCCGATCTAAACCTGGCAGCCTCAAGCATAATGTTTAAGCATCCTCATGAATATTTTTTTTGCCTGCTACCCAGCTAGCCTGGCCCTAAAGATCTGAGATACATCTATTTTTTAATGCAAACAACAAAAGCAAAGCATCAAATTTATTTTTCGCCATGGCTCAGTGTTGCGGCGATGGAAATGCGCGGAACTCCCCAATGAGCTGTGAGTTAACCTGCGCGCTCAGGTGCCTGGGGATCTGAGCCAATCAAATCACAGAGCAGAAGGAGAGTAGATTTATTTTGATGGATCTGCTGAAGCCCACACTGTCCGTGGCTGTCTCATCTGCCCTGGGGTTTCCCTATAAAAAAGAGTCCCATGGCCTACAGTGTTTGTGGACCCCACTGTCGAACGTATACAGCGGTCAGCACTATTTATAAGATTTACCGTGATTTTAACCACGTGTTGCTTGGAGAGAGACGAGAAACCTGACTTGCTGTTCAGCCTTCAGCGGCTGGACATGCGGTTTTCATGGCTACATTTCTAGAAAACCTTACAAATCAAAATCAATCAAAACCTTACAAGTCAAAACCACCATGTATGTACTCTGGTATGAAATTCCATTTCCAGGATGCTGGCTTCTTAAGATGAAACATATTCAATGCATGTATCTTGCATTAGCTCATTTCAAAGCACCAAGTAATAATCAGTAGTAAACGTGTTTAGAAACTTAATATTCCAAAATTGATTCCTCCCAGAATTAGCTATAAGGTAAATTTCATCTTCTGTGTCTGGACAGGTGATGCAGTAAAATGAATGTAAGTAACAAAATACAGGAAAGGGTGATTAATTCAGTATTGCAAAATGGAGGACAAACATTAATAAATATTACTGTTAATCATTTCATGATTGTTCTGATTTCAGCCATATTTGCAGATGACATTTAAAAGCAATTTCAATACCTCCATAAAGTACCTGTTCTGAGAATAGACACACATACATACGCACACACATACTTTATTAATCCCCAGAGGGAAATTGCACATGAGAGTCCAAGCAACTAGAGGAAGACCAAGACATTTGATTGATTGGTCCCGCCTCCTCTAGCTGCTTGGACCAACCACTTGTATAATCTGATTGGTTATCTCTCTGAACCAATCATTTTTTTCTTCTGCCCTCAGAACATTTTATTCCCATAAGCATGGAAATTCAGGTGTTACAAACGGAAAAACAAAAAGACAAAAAATAGCCTGTAAATACTGGAAAATAAAAATTAAGAAATAGAAAAAAAAGTCTTAAATGCAAGTGTTCAAAAAGAGCTGTATTGTGCCAACTGTACTGCACAGTAATGAGCGATCACAAATGCAAAATGGATATGTACAGACCATAACAGTGCAAAATGTGCAGTTCACATTGACTGTGCAGTGAACAATAAATAGATGAACGGAGAGACATAAATTGATAAATAAAGAGATGCGAATGTGAATGTTGTTAGAGTCTCGAAGCGGGTGACTGACTGCCTCAGTCTGCGGCAGGGAGGTATATCCTGACAGGAGCAGGGACGCTAGGCAGGAATCGGGTAAAGTCAGCAACTCTACGCGGTGCAACAGCAACCTCGCTGATGGAAGGTCTCATTTGCCTGATGCTATCTGAACCACGTATGACTGATTCGTCCAAAGGCGACTGGGCTGCGCCATGAATTACTTTAAACATCAAACATATGCTTGCAAAGTGAACACCATTAGTGAAGGTCAGGAGATTATACCTCCAAATTATATTACAAAGATGGCAATTAATTGGCTTTTTATCTGAAATACACAAATTATATATAATTATTCCACCAGCAGACACTACAGGAAAAGTTTCCAGGACTGCGATGCCGGTGTATATGTGACCCGCCACATGCACCCCCTCCCCCCCCCCCCCCCTCCCCCGTTCCCCGGTATTACATTATCTCGGCTTCTGCTTGCAGAGAGATAATTAACTTCAGTCTTTGTTTATCAGCTGGTGCCTGATTTGATTTCGCTTAATTTATTTTTCAGCACATTTACGTTTGCAGGGTCGTGCAAGGCGAACGTCTCCCTTTAAAATGGACAGATTAAGTGCTACGGAGTCTTAACAGATCAGTTTAAAACTAATTGCAGCAAAGGCTAAGGAAAGATACTGAACCCAGAACACTCTAAGCCACCTTACAAAATCTACGGTGAATTCTCAGAAAACTCCTACGTCCCAAACATAACAATTCATCAAAATCCAGCAGGAAAGGGGTTATTAATCTCAGAACTCTGTAAAATACGTGCTTCAGAGAAATATCTGGATTATTGTGGATTACAGAGTAATATGTTGGGCAGCGTATTATGGCTTTTCAATGTCTATACCTCAATCTGACAGCCAGATGTGTTCTGAATGCAAAAGAAGGGGGCCAGCTATTAAAATTCAGAGAGCATTAAAGGGCACGATAATAATGAAATGTGACGACACACAGCGGCGCAACCAACGTGAAACAATATCTCCCTGCTTTTGTGCCTGAGTAGATGAATTGAGCTGTTTCTTTTGTGTGACTGCTCAGCAAATAAATAAATATTTGCAAACATCACAACAATTATTAATACTATTAGCAGTGGTTGCGGTTGGAGTTATGACAGTAGCTGTAAAAATAAGATTTGAAGAATTGAAAGGTAAATAATAGTAATATCCATCAATTCCCCTCCCTAGTGCCCCAGAGAGACTCCAGGCATCCCTGCAAACAAGAGCAACAGACTATATCAGTGTTACTTGACCCAGTCCGTGAGGACCCAGTTCCCAGCCAATCAAGAACACCGAATACCTGGTACAGGTATACTGGGAGCTGGGAGGAAGCAAAAATTTGGACTGGCTGGGGTTTCCCATGGACTGGGTTGAGAATCACTGGATTATATTGTTTGGTGGGAAGGTCATGCACAAATACCCTTTTCCCATTTCCCCCCACAGCCCCCCACCCTGCCCCGAGCCTTGTCTACCCCTCATTAATGTAAGTGCACTGATGTCCCAGACTCAGTATATTTGGGGGGGGGAGGTCACACAAAATGAATATCAAGACAATGCATCACACGTCAAAGCCACACGTGTCCCTCCGACCTGGTGCGAGTTTCCTGGTGCAAACGCGCGGCGGCTGTGGGCTCCTATTTCTCTTCCACCACTAAAGCGAATGGATTTTCAAAGCAAAAATGGGGAGGCTTTTGTTAACTGCTGGAGGGGAGTCTATCTCTCGGATTATCGTTGTATTACAATACAACACGGGAAATCTAACCCTAAAGCTATAGGTTTTTTTCTTAAAAAAAAAGCACCACTTTAGCAGAATCCCCTTAACCAGCACCCCATACTAAATGTTTAGTGTAATTACATGTGTGTTACCGTCTCTTAGCAAACAATCAAGCTAGACAGTAACAGCTTAATGGAGTCTGTATTACACGCCTAGTGGACCAGGGTGACACAAATCAGGCTGTCTTCCTTCACGCTCATCCCTGACGACTGCGAAGGCTATTCCATTTCCCACGAAACAAGAAAGGAGACCTCCATCCTTCAGGGGAGACCAGTGCCCTCCCGGCCACAGGGGTGGGGGCTTTGAATCCGGTGATTAATTTGAATCTGCGGCGTGTGAAGACGGTGTGCTGAGAAAAATGAGAATCAATTTTCATAGCTTTCCACAGAGAAGCAGAATAAATTATATTATATGTATTATATATTTTTTAAGAGCTCCCAGCTGTATTCCTGTAAATAAATACCCGCTCGGAATACCCGTAAATAAATACCCGCTCGGAATACCCGTAAATAAATACCCGCTGGGAATACCCGTAAATAAATACCCGCTCAGAATGCAGGACCCTGCTGCATGCTCATTTTGCGAGGACATGGGTGCCCATATCGGGGGGTCCTCTCATTTTAAGACAAACTAGCACTAGCCCTTCTAGATAAACTGGTCAAGCTAAGTGATCGATTTCCCCTCGGGCTGCAGGAACCACGCTTTTAAAAATTCCTCGGCGCCCACGACTTGCAGCTCCCCACACGTGTCAGCCGCTTGGAGATAAGGCCACGGCGGCGAGAGTAACTGCGCTTGGCGGAAACGTTGGGGGGGTGGTTCCCTTTTTAAATACAAAAACAAAACAAATCCAGATAACAGATAAAAGGAAGACCTCACACGACCGATAAAAACAAGTACCATGAGAGTATTGCCAGAAAAGAAGCCAGAATTCGAGCTGTCTGAGGCTCTGTTTACCATTCTCTTTGAAGCATCTGCTAAGCGTGCTTACTGGGCCGACCTGCACAAAATGGGACCCAGAGGCACTACCGGGTCTAATGAAGTAACACGCTGATCTATAGACTATCCTGATACCCCCCATGATTTAGGACGGGCACTTTCTTAATCTGGCTGACATCGCTCTCCCTTTTCCTGCCGGCTGCCGGCTGTCACAAATTGGTTTTAATTTTATGACGTTTAACAGCCGCAAATGCAGGATGTCTAAGAAAGCGATATGTAACAGATATTAAGTTATCAATAGCACATTAGTATGGAGGGTTACTAATTACAGATCTGTTAATGCTAATAGGTTTATTTCAGTGCCACTATTCACGCGAAAAACAAGACTGATGTTACTAAAACAAAGCGGACCCGTACTGCTCGCTAAACCCCTCCAAAATGCATATTTTGCTTGATAAATAACACCCATTGTAATTAATTTATAAAGAGGAAAATCCATATAATTTAATCAGCTCTACAAAACAACTTTGCAGGGACTAACAGGAAATTGCATTTTTGTCAGTAAAAACCAGTCGGGTATCATTAATTAAAACAGCATATTATATATGGTGGGGGTGCATTTTTAAAAGGGACATATCTTCTGTTTTTACTGCTAACTGTCACTTCACATGATTTTGAGCACTTTGACTGCTAAGGAACTGATAACAAACAGCTGGAGCTCCCAGCCGTGCGGGACGTCGAGGGCGCCCCCCCCCCCCCCCCCCCACGCCATCGAGAAGAGCGCCCAGAAGCCGCTCGCTTCGCTACCCGCTCTCCCCCTGTTCTCCCCCTGCTCTTCCAGCTGATTTCCAGTTTCCTAAGGCCAGAATCAGCATCAATTACGGCACAGACAGCCATAAACCGGGGCTTAAACTCAGTACAATGGGGGGTAGATTTTTGTTTACACGCGCTCTCTTCATGGGAGTCACAGGCTGTCCAGAGCTGCTCAGCATTCATGTACAAAGGGTTAGAGGGGATTTGTACCGCATTTAGCTGTGCTGTCAGTCTCTACTGCAAGACAGAGCCCAGCACAAATGCTTTTAGTTCACACAAGGAGGCACACATTTCATTTTTAATATACATGTTGCAACCACTTTATATATTTTTATAATAATAATAATAAGAAGAAGAAGAATCCATCCATCCATTTTCTATAACCACTTATCCCACTGAGGGTCACATAGTAATAATAACAACAGCAATAATAATAATAATAATAATAATAATAATAAATTTATTTATTATAGTTATTGTTGTTGTTGTTGCTGCTGCTGCTGTTTTTGTTTAGAGAATAATGTAAGCAACATATTAGTGTCGAAGACTAAAAAAATATGATTATTTACCAATTTTTTTTTAATCTTTTTTGGCACTGGGTCTACGATACCCCTTGCCTGAACTCCAGGTCCCCCGGAAGCCTCAATCTCATGTGAAGCGTTTGGAAAGTCAGTGGAATGATGGGTATTTCTTACCCTAATTACTTATTCTGACTGCTTAAAGCCAAATGAAATGAAGTGTTCATGCTGTAAAAACACGGAAAACACTGGGCTTTAGCCTTAACGATACCTGATACTCGCTTTCCTTTCAAAGCAAACTGTCTCTTTGTGTCCCCAATAAAGTATCAGTAAAGCAATAACTATGACTAAACTCCATGGGTAACCAAAATAGTTTTATTACCATTTAAACACAAATCTCATAATTACTACAGCTTGCTCAAAATGAGCTATTTCTAGAAAAAAAGTATTTTATAATTAATCCTACTGTTCCATTTTACCATATGTCTAATTACTGGTTGATGCTCATTAATGTTTCCTCAGATAAAACAGCTGGTTGGTAGCATGGAAATCAAATGATTTCATGGTTTTAATTATGTGTAAATCCAAGAACAACAACTTTCCATGGCTTTTTAATCAAGACAGCCTAACCAGACAGGGCAGTGAAGCACAACAGACTGAGAGCATTGATTTTCTGTGTCATCATTTTAAAAAAAGGACTTCCCGTTGTCCCGTGAATTTCCCACCAGAGGGGAGCAGATTCCACTGACCTATTCGTAAGCCCATGACAGAGAGGCTGAATGGATGTACCCTTCGGCTCCTCAGTGGAAAAATCGGACTGGCTGATATTCATCAGTGATTACACATAACTGGTACCCAGCTGGCCAATGAAGTAAAGGTACTGGGTGATACCATTTGAACATACAGGGGGAGATGACTCACCATTGGGTGGGGGCTCATTACTTAACCACAGAGACGCACTCGCTCTTGCTTTTTCCTCAGCGTGTCAGCAGATCTCTTCCCCACAATCTACCCCGCGCCGTGGCTCTTGACAAGTTTTTTCAGAGCCTCCTTGAGAAGTGGAATAAGATCTACTGCTAGTCACTGCTAAGTCCAAATAACTGCCAGAATACAGCCGCATTTTTGAGATTTTAGATATCTTTACATATTTAGCAGTGACTTTTATCCAAAATGCGAACCATCGTACTGGGCCTCCCAGTATCCATTGGGGTTAAGGGATTTGCTTAATGGCCCTACATTGACAAGGCTGGTCCAGGCACAGGATTCGAACCAGCAACCTTCCAATCACAGGACAGAGCCACACACTGGCAACAAAGACACCAATATGCACAGACCATCCACATGTCCATTGCAGTATTTTTTAGAATTTAGTGCTCAGAGGTCATTGTTGACACACCGCAGCACACAGTGCATGACAACGAAATGCATCCTCTGCATTTAACTCATATGTGACATCATGACATAGCATAGGACAGCTAATTCAGCGCCCGGGGAGCAGTGCTTGGGGGGGGGGGGGTGGGTGGGTACTTTACTCAGGATACTTCAGTGGTGCCTTGCTGGTCAGGGATTCAAACCTGCAATCTTTCAATTACAAGAGCGCTTCCCCTAACCATTAAGCCTCCACTGCCCATATGATATCACGCAAACGTTTGGAGACACCTACCCATAGAAAGGTTTATTTCTACTATTCTCTATATTTTAGACTAAAGACATAAAAACTATAAATGTCATATATATATGGATCATGTACTGACCAAAGAAGTGTTAAACAGAAAGACACATATATGCTAAGTACTCATTGGCCACGTTTCCTTCGCTTTCTGGTCAGGCTACTCGTAAACCATGTGACATTATCACTCTCCTTGGTGTGGGGGTCTCCGCTTGGCGTGGGGGTCTCAGCTTGGCGTGCCCAAACTGTTGACGGGTACTGTATGCATGCCGCAGAACGTAGGCGAGTTTCATATTTGCGGAGATTGCAGAGGCAGATGTCCTCCAAAATATTGATGTCCTTGCCGGTGACATTTCAAGCCAGCGTGTCTTCTAGACGTAGCTGTCTAGCTGCAGACAGATATTGTATATAATCACTAACCCAGGGTAGCAGCTTTTGTTCTTGAAAAGAAGAATCCAGAAGGACACGTTAATTTTTTTTTTGGTCCTTAGAATCACTACAAGCTTTGGGTGACTGTTAGGTATCCCCTCAAGAAAAGTGATATCTGATTTACATCTGGGGGGCAGGGTATGTGATTGGGGGGGGGGGGATCTGCACAAACACACACCAAGTGAAATTCCTCATAAAAAAAAACCATCGAATTCACATAATTGATCCTATTGCTAAAAAATGTTCTGCAAGCGACTCAGTACCAACCACTGCTATATACCTATGACAAAAATGTTATAACTTTAATGGGAGATTGAACAGTTCAACAGACATTATATTCTATTACTTTAAGTCACCTACTGCTTTGTCCCGCACTGAGGGACCAGTACACTGCGGGTCACCAGCAACAAATAAGCTGCCCCTTATGGTTCCTCCAATCACAGCCGATCCCAGCCGATCCCAGCCAATCACAGCCAATCACAGCCGATCCCAGCCAATCACAGCCGATCCCAGCCAATCACAGCCGATCACAGCCGATCCCAGCCAATCACAGCCAATCACAGCCGATCCCAGCCGATCCCAGCCAATCACAGCCGATCACAGCCGATCCCAGCCAATCACAGCCGATCCCAGCCGATCCCAGCCAATCACAGCCGATCCCAGCCGAACGCGACACAAACTGACACAAAGACAGGCACAGGAATAAAATGAAGGCTGACACTGTGGGTCTTTGGGACCCAGTGTTAGAAGAACAGCTTGGTTTTATAGTCACACCCTTTACAGGCGCTAATCAGGGTAAAAACCTCAATCTCATCTATTTCCGATGGCTGACCGTAATAATGAGTCATTAGCCGTTGTCTTTCGGGGGAAACCATCACCAATGTGCCCCCCCGAGTAGTTTGGCTTCAATCACATTAAATCTCCTCTGAGGCGAAACATAAAATCCAATTTTAGACGTGCATGCTCCATGAGACAAATATGGCAGACTGAGATGATCATATAATTTGGTAAGTATCCTTCAACCACTAAAGGTATTTATCTTCTTACCCCACAAACAAAGAAATAAATAAACTCTCCACTGAGGTACCTGCTTGAAACTTTTTTTTCTCTCCTGCTTCCTAAAGATAAATTATCCTTGGAGAATATGGCGTTGCTCTGAGCTGTAATTTTCACAGACACCTCAAAACGAAAGAAGAAGAAGGAAATCTTTCATCCCCTTTAATATTACATTTATGGGTTTACATTCTTTTCATGCTTCCTTCCTTTAAGGACTTTTCCTACTATGTGACTTCAAAGAATAATATATTTCTCAGATCCTAGATGAAAAGGGGAATAGTGACGGAATAAAAATCAAAAGTGAAGCCTTTGCCCACTGTTGAACCTCTCAATATTTCAAATAAATATCTGAAACTGAGTCCCATCCCAGTAAATACAATCTTACAAATCTAGTCAAGCTAAGCAACTTCTGATGTTTGCTGCCTGAGCAGCAAACGTGAAAAGACAAGGACCTTGAAATTGCCAAAATTAAAACTCAAGTCCCACTTGAAATGCAAACTAATATCATCAAGATATTTACACATTTTTAATGAGCTTATAATACAGGTCCAGTAACTTGACATGTACATAAATATCTGCCGATAGTGGTCACTGTTTCTATCTCATTTCTATTTGCCTCTGTCCCCTGAGGAAGCACCTGCTGAGCCTGTCTCTGTCCCTCCATGTACCGGCCTGCTGAGCCTGTCTCTGTCCCCTGAGGAAGCACCTGCTGAGCCTGTCTCTGTCCCCTGAGGAAGCACCTGCTGAGCCTGTCTCTGTCCCTCCATGTACCGCCCTGCTGAGCCTGTCTCTGTCCCTCCATGTACCGCCCCGCTGAGCCTGTCTCTGTCCCTCCATGTACCGCCCCGCTGAGCCTGTCTCTGTCCCTCCATGTACCGGCCTGCTGAGCCTGTCTCTGTCCCCCCATGTACCGCCCCGCTGAGCCTGTCTCTGTCCCCCCATGTACCACCCTGTTGCGCCTGTCTCTGTCCCTCCATGTACCGGCCCGCTGAGCCTGTCTCTGTCCCTCCATGTACCACCCTGTTGCGCCTGTCTCTGTCCCTCCATGTATCGGCCTGCTGAGCCTGTCTCTGTCCCCCCATGTACCGGCCTGCTGAGCCTGTCTCTGTCCCCCCATGTACCGGCCCACTGAGCCTGTCTCTGTCCCTCCATGTACTGCCCCGCTGAGCCTGTCTCTGTCCCTCCATGTACCGGCCCACTGAGCCTGTCTCTGTCCCTCCATGTACTGCCCCGCTGAGCCTGTCTCTGTCCCCCCATGTACTGCCCCACTGAGCCTGTCTCTGTCCCTCCATGTACCGGCCTGCTGAGCCTGTCTCTGTCCCTCCATGTACTGCCCCGCTGAGCCTGTCTCTGTCCCTCCATGTACTGCCCCGCTGAGCCTGTCTCTGTCCCTCCATGTACCGGCCCACTGAGCCTGTCTCTGTCCCTCCATGTACCGCCCCGCTGAGCCTGTCTCTGTCCCTCCATGTACTGCCCCGCTGAGCCTGCGTCTGTCCCCCCATGTACCGCCCCGCTGAGCCTGTCTCTGTCCCTCCATGTACCGCCCCGCTGAGCCTGTCTCTGTCCCTCCATGTACTGCCCCGCTGAGCCTGCGTCTGTCCCCCCATGTACCGCCCCGCTGAGCCTGTCTCTGTCCCTCCATGTACTGCCCCGCTGAGCCTGTCTCTGTCCTCTATTGTATTGCCCCGCTGAGCCTGTCTCTGTCTTTACACACTACAGGTCATACAGTTCCATGATAGTGAACCCTACTGAGGGCCATTTCAACTCTCTCTGCAGGGGACCAGCAACTTGCTGGTACCTGAAAGGTCCTGCGAGTGTAAGTCAGGTGACTGGGTCCTAATACGCTTTATTATGTGTCCCATCCCTATATCACATTTTGCTCACCAAATACCACTCCCCCAAAGACACACATCACCCCAAAATGATACCATTCATATAATTATCTAGTAGGTAGATAATTCAAAGGAGATGTAACAAATATGTTATTAGGTGTGTGTGTGTGTGTGTGTGTGTGTGTGTGTGTGTGTGTGTGTGTGTTGGGGGAAGGGTGGCAGCGAGGAGGAGCAAGAAGGAAAACTCTCTATTAAACACTATTGCAGTACCTTTCTTTTGATATATACATTATAGACATGCACATTCCTTTATATTGCATGTGGAGATAAAATAATTTAAAGTACTTGCTAGGAGTATATATAGTATTACAAGTACTACAATTATTAGAAGTATTAGAATATATAGTATTACAAGTACTACAATTATTAGAAGTACTATAATCTATAGTATTAAAGTACTAGAACCTGGAGTATTAGAAGAAGACGCTGGGGCAGATAGGAAAGAGGATCACGTGATGCTGGGATCTGAGGTGTCACATGGTCCTCTGAGTGGAGGCGGGTTTAACGAAAGCATGGGGAGGAATGAAAAGTCACTGCAAACAAAAGGGCATTGGGCAGTGGAAATAACAGTGAGGGGCTGGGCTGGGCATCAAGGTCAGGGTGAGTGTTCTGGGGTTAGAGAGAGAGAGAGAGAAGGGAGCTTACATGATCAACAACAAGGCAGAGGTAAGGTGAATGAGTGCCATCATCTCCTGGTTTTACCCCACCCTGAATTGTTGACACCCCCCACTTCTATAAGACATATCACATGCTATTACAGCTACCATAAGAGCAAGAGGACCGTGAAGTCGCCTGTCAAGAAGTCATTCAGAATGCATCTGCTAAGAGGCTTAAATCCCTTGCAGCCATGAGGGTCATTATCTAGCTAATGCCCCCTCCTTTAAAGTCACTGATCCGGCCACATGAACCCCGCGTTCTCCAAAAAGGCTTCGACAGCTTGGGCCGCCTTTGGTCCGTTTGATCGGCTCTCCTCTAATCAGAGGGATGGATAGGTTTAGGAGTCGAGAGAGAACACCGTCTTCCAGTGGATGCAAATTGCACTGAATACAGTGCAGCTTTTCTGTTCAGCCGCACACGCTTTCATGCTGCCTGGACCCATTTCCATCACTAATGTGCAAATACAGCCACTTTTTCCCCCAAATTACCGTCAGGCCATATTTCAATTTATTTTACGCAAAAAAGTCAATTAAATGGAGGATGTGTGGCATTTTATTTTAATGCACTGCATTAGTTTATTAAATACTGTAAAAGCACTTTAAACGATGCACTGTCTATCCATTGTGTCGCTTGAGTGTCATGAGTGGACTTTTTTATGCTGCAGTGTATTATATTAGTTTCACTCAAAAACTGAAATCCACTGGAATCAACGTCAGGAATCCTCATTTCACAAGTTCTAAAAATTATTTGTCCTGCATCCAATTTGGCTTCATAATTGCAATGTTTTGAGGGAAAAAAAAAATACTGTTTTATGTAGGTTATATAAAACGTTATGTACTGACAGTGAGAGTCTTCTCCTTGCTTCAGCTCTGCTTTTCTGTATGGTTAATGAGTCGATAAAACCATGTGAGACTGATTTTTTTGGTTAATTAAGCTGCACTGCAGTCTTTATGCAGAAGATTTTAACTCCTCATGGCCAATACAAAAAGTTGTGTGCACGGTATTGAAAAATGTGATACACTGATCTCATGTACAGCCCTGGAAAAAATTAAGAGATCTCTCTATATTTTTAAACAAATCTGCATTTTTAAATCCTGGTTTAATCCTGGTACTGCTGGCAGAAGGCTATGCTGAGCAACAAGTTGCTCCCAGATTCAGAATTTCTAAGGCAGCAGCACACGAGAACAAGGTGAAGCAGGAGACACTGAGAACGACCAGAAACCAGCCAGGTAAAAGGCGGAAGCGACTTTCTAATGCCAGAGATGACCGTTAACTTATCTGACAGTTTCTCATGAATCGGAGGATGATATCAAGTGACCTTCACAAGGAATGGGAAACATTAAGTGCAGATGTGAAGTGCACTGCTAGGACTGAAACAAAAAATTGTGCTGTGGTCTCTTAATTTTTACCAGAGCTGTATTTACTTGCTGTGAGATCTAGATTAATGATGGTCCACAATTTTAATGCTTAATATTAATTATTTAACACTTAATATTTTGAGCAAACACATCCCGGTTATGCAAAGAAAGCGGCCAGAGAGTGGAGAATGACAGCTCCTCACTCGCCAAAAGCAATTTTCTTTCACTGCAAGCACAATACTTTATCGACAAATACAGGGAAAAAAATGTGTGGGCAATTTTAAACGAAACAAAAAATGTTTTAAGCTTTTGTTTATGAGATTAAATCATCTGCATCTGTTTTCTGGGATACCTCTATAATCAGGTTAATTACAGCTTAAAATCTCCACTGTGTTTCTGTCCCGCTGTTAACTGTGCGTCATCGAGCGCTGCCTGCATCGGCACAAAAACCATTATTTTAGTGAAAAATAAATAAATAAGCAGGTAAATAAACAACACTGGTCAGAAAAAAATGAAATGAGAACAGGCAGCTAAAATGCGCCGCACCTCAGGGTGTAAATACTGCCTTTCTGTGCTTTCGGCGGCAGCCCATCAGCTCTGTGCTCACTCCTGCCCCTCAATGGCCTGGCTCCGCCACTGCAGCCCATCAGCTCTGTGCTCACTCCTGCCCCTCAATGGCCTGGCTCCGCCACTGCAGCCCATCAGCTCTGTGCTCACTCCTGCCCCTCAATGGCCTGGCTCCGCCACTGCAGCCCATCAGCTCTGTGCTCACTCCTGCCCCTCAATGGCCTGGCTCCGCCACAGCAGCCAATCAGCTCTGTGCTCACTCCTGCCCCTCAATGGCCTGGCTCCGCCACAGCAGCCAATCAGCTCTGTGCTCACTCCTGCCCCTCAATGGCCTGGCTCCGCCACAGCAGCCCAGTTTCTAAAGGCGGAAAACCCCAAAGTCAAAGTGAGCCGCTTCATTTGCTACCAAGTTGTCACAAGGACGTCAGACGACTGCATGAAAAGAAAGTTTTTTTTTTTTTAAAGAAACTTTTGAGGGTTATATGAAGAGAACATTTCATTTTGTGCCCTGCTGAGCTGATAAGGCAATAAGATGCCAACTTCTTGGGGGTTTTAGTGACTCCTGGTGGGGCTGGGGGCGCAGGGGGGCTTTTTAAGGTTACTGTTAAAGCAAAACTTCTGTAAATTAAAACTGATGTGTGATTAGATCAACATACCGTAGAATATTCGGTAACACTTTACTTAAAGGAATCATATAAAGTGCATAGTGCATTATAGCCGGGACCATTCATAATGCACAATGAACGTGGCTATAATGTGTTATGCCTGTGTTTATAATACTTTATGAATGCATTACATTGCACTACAAGGGTATCTATAATGAATTTATATGACTGCTTTAAGCAAAGTGTTAATGAATATTCTTTAAAAATGTTTTTTTTTTGTTACTTCACAAATAGATCTCACAGAGACATAACTGTCAGCTTCTCTTCTATAAAAAAAAAGAATTAAGATCCTAATTTAGTTGTCAATTTGGCACCACTGACAACTAGACATGAAAATCAATCTGCAACTTGGGAGGGAACAGAAGAAAAAAAGGGGGCTTTTGCTATTCAGAGATGGTGTTTAGAACCATAAAAACGAAGCCTGTCAGCCGCAGAAAGGTTAAAGAAATGTTTCTGAGTGTGTTTCAAGCAATAAAAAGCAAAGCAGGAAGATCAGCGCAAGCAGGTGCTTAAATAAACACTGTAAAACTTAACAGCAAATCATTAAAAGACCACCTTCCTGTTTCCTGCACAGGATTAAACAGGCTGCGCAGTATTTGCCGCGTTTCTGTTAGGGTGACAGCTCTTATATCTTATGTCAGAGAAGTCAGAAAGCACATCGGCCATTTACAGCCTCAGCCCCACTTAAGTTCTGTGGGAAGGCGAACAAGGACGAGGTTGTGTTCCTTTTTTTACTGGCTTGTAGTCTTTAGAACAGTGTTTCCCAGACTGGTTCTTGGGGACCCACAGTCAGTCCACGTTTTTGGTTCCACCGAGCTCCCACCGCAGAAGCGTGGACTGACTGTGAGTCCCTGAGCTCCGGATTGGGAAACGTTACTTTCCGGTACATTCTTTGCAATCCTTATACTCAGCACCAGTCGCTCAAGTCCATTTATATGCAGGTGCAGTAACTTAAAGGTTATTTAGATGTAGCTCTGGGGGTGGGGGGGGGGGCTTGTTTTATTTTTAGCAGTGGTGGATAAAACAGGGAAGCAAAACAATTGACAATCAAACTGTGCTCTCCGTCACTCACCTACGGTTTAAAGTGATCAGAGCATCGGAGTAGGTAAACATCAGGAGTTCTAATTCCCTAAAACATCAGAGCCTAACAGAAGATGACCCCAGATCCCTGATCGTTTACTTTTGTGCTTTATGTGATTCTTCAGGAGTCATGGGAGGGTCGATGGCTTATTGTATTACCAGCCCGTCTGCTTTGCTGTGTAAAAGCATTGTCCTCCTCCCAGGATCCATGGGGTTTTTTGTAGGTTCTTGAGTGCTGGTGGTAATTTAATTGACTAACTGGCAGCCACCTTTGAGATGGGTGTGCGGACAGGACTGCTCATCCCTAAGTAAGTGATTGAGTAATCACACCACGACAATGAGGCTATTGCAGCTTAAATTCATAAGCAATGTTTTTTTTTTTGTTTTTCTTTTTTGTGTCAGGGTAGTTTTATGTTCTTGGCCTGTTGTGTGCATTCCTAACACCGGGGGGCTCCACTCCACGATCGGTGACCCTTAGAACAGGGCAGATCCACAGTGGGGGGTATTGAGGGGCAGTAAGGGGCAAGGTGGCAGGTGGTACTGGTGGCAGCCACTGGCAAGGCCCAGGATTGGCTGCTGGGCTGTCTGCGGTGCAGGGAAAGCGGAGCAGCCGGGGATGCTGGGAAGCCGGGCTTTCGCTCAGCGGGGAGAGGGTGGGGCCGTGGCCTAACTGGTGGGGGGCCTTGTGCCGATCCTCATCCCTTCAATGAACCATGTTAATACCACCTTGAAACCGGCTTGGTACCAGCTTTCGAGCCCCGTTAGAACCTGGACTGAGCCTTGGTGGAATTAAATATTTACCGATAAATATGTTCCATTCCACTAAGAAGTGTGTCTTTTTTATTTACTTACAGGTCATACCTGCGCTTAGACAGTATAAACATGTTTTATGTTACCGCAGAAGTAGCAGATGTCATTATACGGAGATAAGCTTAATGTACTCGAATTTGAATGTGCTAGAATCCAGAAATTTCAGAAAGAAGACTGCATAAACTCTGTGTGTGTGTGTGTGTGTGTGTGCGTGTGTGTGTGAAGGGGGATGGGGACGTTCTGTGTGCTGCAGTGTTCTGACTCTGGTCCCATCAGGGGAGTTTCTCACCCGACCTGTTTAATTAATTGGCTTCGATCTGAGCCCCTGGTTGAACAAACCGTACGACTCGAGTGCTGTTAAACAGACACGAGGACTCGCTGTAAACGAGCGACAGTGTCGGGCCCCCACCTCACGTTAGCGCACGATTACCGGAGTGAAAATAAAGAAACATACTTCAGTAACGTCAAATAAGACTTCACCGCTCTCGGCTGTTTGTTAATGAAGTGTTGGTTAAACCAAATTAAGGTCAGTTTGCTCTGAGAAATTTACTCTGACCTCTTGAAACAAAAGAAGTGAGTGTTTAGGCTGTTTCTGTAACTAAGTGATTTACCAGCGTGTACATAACCCTGCATTTTTTTAACATCCGTTTAACCCGGGTCATGGAATCGTTTTAAATGGTAATCAAACTAATTAATTCATTAAGAAGTAAAATAGCTGGACATCAAGCGTATGTAAATACGCGAGATGAGAAAGTTTGTCTTGAAGTTTATAAAGGGTTCGTTTTTTACTCAGGATCATTTGGTTACGTAATTAGCATTCATCTGAGGCTGTTGCTTGCCTTTAGGGTCATTATTTCTGTGGGAAAAGATAAAGAAGCAGCATCAGAACCCATATGTATGGGGTGGCACACTTTTATCTTAAATCTGAGTGTCCCCACCACCCCTTACTGAGAAATGTGATTAAATATAGAAAGAAGCCCCCCCTCCCCTCCCAAAAAAACACATTCTGACATGCATGACGATGTCCTTCATTCCACAGAGCATTCTGTGTGATTGTATTTCTTTCCAAACCTGGAATTTAACTTTTTTTTCCTTCTTTTTTTGCTAAACATGCATGTTAAGCTGTCGGTCTGCTGTGCCGGCTGATCATTAGCAGAAACAGTGTTGCTGGAGGATGAGGTCGTGCTGTGTCGCATGTGGTGGGAGTCTGGGGAGGGGCTACGCAGTCTGTCACCGTGTCACCAAGAGCCATGGGCCTGGAAGGGCTACAGACGAGGCACTTCAGTAGGCGACCTTGGGGGGGGGCGGAGTGTGTGTGCGTGTGTGTGTGTGTTTGTGTGCCTGTGTATGTGTTTTACCGACCACAGCGACGAGATGAGATTTCTGCCTCTTGCCTGCAGGACCAGGCAAGGATGTGATGCTGTAATGAAGCCCCTACAAAAATGCCGCTGATTAGATATTCATGGAACTGGCCGAAACAGCCTCTGAAATAACTGTGGAGGAGATTGTTATCTGAGCACAGGGATAAAATGTGTTAAATTACCGTGGAGCGAGGCAGAAGGAGCGAAATAAACAAAAATAAATAACAGCCTTCCTCCACAAGCTGATAATTGCCATGCCTTTTGATTTCACCGCTACGCAAAATGTGGGGCTGTGCCGCAGGCCTCGGCCCGCACGGGTTCGGGAAAACGTCGCCGCAGCACGTGTGCGAGACTCCGGCTCTGTGTGTGCAGGGGCGCAGGTCACTCTCACATAGGTTACTGTCAGGAACCGCGAGTTCTCTGCACCATGGCGGTACTGATGGGGGCACTTCCACTGCCCGTCCCAGATCACTCCCTGGAGGACAGTGCAGGCAACTGCAGAGTCATATAATTTGATTTATGCCATGAAATCGTGCTGTGCGCATGTGAACGTAAAAGTGTGTTCGAAGGTGTAAAAATGATTAGAATCATGACTGGGGAATTAGAATACTGAGGCTGGAATGTTGTCACTGATTTTATAGCTTCTGATTTTTTCCATTGATCTTTTTTTATTATCCATATTTATCCCCCGATACCGACATGGTCACATATCCTCCCAAAGGCCAATTAGTCCCTCAGAGCCGCGCCTCATGTGACCGGTCGTGAGGGGATAGTGCTGTAGGCATCCGGATGAGCCCCCAAATGAGCCCCCCCCCCCAACAACAGAGGATTGCCCTCCATGTAGCTTGTGGATGCAAACAGGGCTGCCTCAGGCACAGTGAGCAGGCTCCCTCTTCCCTGGGTTCCCATATGACCGAAGGCAGCGAGCGCCACGCGCTGCTTGGCTAATGTCGAGCGTGAAGGAAACCATGACGACTGGAAAGGGGAAATAAAAGTTTTTTATTAAGCGGATCGGCCTGGTCCTCCTCTCCGATTGGTCCGTTCGGGGCATCCAACTGTGCCTGTATATAACGGTAATATACTGCTGCCTCGCGGCCCTTACCGCTTAGACATAATCTGTTTATTGCTGTTTATTTTGCTTCTTCAGTTTTGATCAACAGCCTGACTCCAAAGCAGGGGTGTGGGGGGGGGGGGGGGGTTGGAAATGGATCTCCAGGTGTAGTTAGGAGGAGTAAAGGAAGGAGAGAAAAATAAAATCACTCCCTATCTCCACAGTGCTCCCGACTTCCAATCTGGAACGGAGTCTTTTAGACTGCCAGTCCCCTCCACCTCCTCCTGCATCTCACCCCCCCCCCCCCCCATTTTTCCTGAGGGAGGGGAAGTGCTGACATACTGTGGTGGGTGGTCCTGCGAGCGGCCGGTCCTGCCCTGATTGTCGGCTGCGGTCCTTGTGGGCTGGCGGGTGACTGATTTGGCCCCCGGGGTCTTTCAAAGCGAACGTCCCCACAGAGGAAAGTGCTAGAAAACACTGTCGAGCGGAAAAGCGGGGGCCGCTCCACGGAAATGGCCTCTGCTGGAGCCCGCCAGGCGGGGGGTCCCAGCATCTCCGGCGTCCTCGACCGCCGGCGGATGATGCGTAACGATAGCTCTTAGTAGCTTAATCATTACGCGCCATTAATAGATACTTTCACAAGCTCTGGGTTCCGGGGCCATCTAGCTCCAAAGCCTTACAGGGACGCTACCTGGGGGAGGGGGGTGGTGTCGGAGTAATCCGTCTAATTTTCCAGGCCTCAGAAAAACGGGGAAGGAACTCCTAGTGCCTGTGTTAATTGGCCGTGATAAGCAATCCGTTTAAGCGATTAGTGGTTTGAAGGGAGCACAAACCATGTGAAAGGAACCATGTCTCCATGTCGTACTGTATGGAAAACCCCAGATTATGGGGGTTTGCCACCAGTCCCAGTTGAGTACAGTTGCTAAGCAGATGGTTCTGTTCCACCCTCTCCTCTGGAAGTAGTGATTGCTACCTGGACAAGCTCAGTGTGCATAATCATCTGAACAAAAGAACAATGTGCTAAGAATGATGACCTGCAGCAAGATTCTGAAGCGTAGGATCCTGACCTTCTTGCACACTCATATAAATGCTTAAACTCATCCCCAGCCATCCATGGTCTCCTCTACCTACTGCCCTTTCTCTCAGAGTTGCCCAGTCTGGTCCAGTCCGGCTCCACATCTGGTTCTTGCATGTTTGGTTTGGAGATTGTATGAAGCTTTGGTTTAATGCCAGAGCCAGCTCCATCTACGCTGCACAGATCCTTTGAGCAAACTCCTAATTACACATTTACATAAACAATACCAGCAACAAAATTAGCTACTTCCGCGCAGTTTGATTAATTTGCACACTTCGAAATACTAGTGAAAATTAAAACTTCATTAAGATTAATCAACCACAGAGGCACCTAATACTGACTAAACTATTAAGCAATTAAATAAAACAGCTGTACGCAAGAAATGATATACCCTGAATGCTTTTGAATGGTGCGATTTACGTCGTTGACACATGTGAGATTTCCCTGCGTGTGATTTTTTTAGTGTATACTACAAAGAGGCACTGTTCAGCAGAATGATAAAATAGCACCCTGCAGGGGGAGTATAGATGATCCTAGTCAGCCTTTGCTATATATATTTAGAAAATACTGCTGTTGACTTTGAAATCATGTTTGTCTTCCGTCAGAGCACACAACAATTGGTGCATGATCTGCACTTTTCTCACTGGGGCGCTCTCTCTCTCTCTCTCTCTCTCTCTCTCTCTCTCTCTCTCTCAGTACGGGGTCATCTTGAAAGCTAATTGCCAGAATATCCGGATGCTGTGATGCCATCCGCCTGTCCGTTTTCCTGCCCATGTTTATTGTTTTCTTTTGTGTTTGTATCGCAGTTCATCCCACCGCCCCCCCCCCCCCCCAAAAAAAAACCAATATGGGTGGCAGGGCTGACATCTGACATCACTGGAGCGACTTCCGCTAACCCCATGTCCCACAGCCATGCAGCATTTCCTCAGGCACCCACCAAGATAAAACAGCAAAACTGACAGATCCCTTGTTACCTTTGGTTAACCCATATTAACTAAAAGTATATTTGGCAACGCGCCACATTAAGTGCACCTTCATAATGCAATCATAGAACATTCATAACCTGCATGTAAGTATACCTTAACCTAACATGTTTTAATGGCCTTAATATACATTAATAACAAACATATGTTTATAATGTTTGTTATTATCATATAATGTTTGCTATTAATTGCTATTATTAATTGCTATTGCTATTAATGTTTGCTACAGTTGTTAAAGTGTCTTAGGATGTTAAGGTATACTTACATGCTGCTTATGAATGTTTCATGAATGCTATATTGATGCATTATAAAGGTGCACTGAAGGTTCTACGAATGCATTTTAAAAGCGTTATGAAGGTGCAGTTAATGCAAAGTGTTACAATATATTTAAATTGGTCAAATAAAAAAAAATCAAAAAGTTGTGCTAAGTGGCTAAGCAAAGAGAGAAAATTACAGAAAAGACAATGAGGATATCTGGGCGACGGTGACCTTAAGTGACCCCAGCGTGTGCAGTGCTTCTGCCTGCGAGGTCCTCGTGCAGAAAACGGGGTTCACCTGGAAAGGCGACGAAGGGCAAATAGCAGGGGGGTGCGGCTTGGCGTGTGGTTCCCGCTCCCAGGCTCCTGAGTGTGCTTCTAAATTCCTCCCAGACAGGCAGAATATCGGGCAGCCAGGCAGCTCCTTCTCCGTCCGCCGGAAGATAATGAACTCTCCTCTGCTTCATTAGGTGTTGTTAATGCCAGCCCATGTAAATACCTGACATTTTCCTTGCCGGCCCACACTCTGCTGTGTCTTTTTGCCAATGCAACATGATAAATAGAATAATGAAATGAATAAACACCCCCGCAGAATAACCTACACCCCCACCAACCCCCAAGCCAGCCGCAGCTGTGATCTGCCTATTTGTCATCTGTTCTCCCACTTCCTCATCCCTGGCTCTGGTAACACGGCAGAATCCAAACCATGCAACCATTCTCCTGACGTCTGATTGGTGGAGCGGCTTGTTTGTAAGTTAAGTGTAAGTGTGTGTGTGTGTGTGTGTGTGTGGGGGGGGGGGGGTAATGAGTGGGTCTGATCAATTTTCCAAGAATGAAAATCACTAGGTGCCACCGGACATGACGGAGGGACAGGTGGAGTTAATCCATCCATTTCCTGTAACCGCTTGTGCTGTTCAGGGTCACAGAGGGTTTGAGCCAATCCTGGAAGCTATGGGCACAAGGCAGGAAGCAACCCTGGATGGGGTGCCAACCTATCACAGGGCACCAGTCACTCGCACCTATAAGCAATTCAGACTGTAGGAAGAAACCAGAGGAAACTCCACATACACAAACCCAGGTCCCAGAGGTGTGATGCAACAGTGATAACCGCTGCACCACCATACCCCCCCGGGTGGAGTCAATCACCACAGGAAATACCAGTGACTCCTTCTCCTATGACATCATAATGGTGTCTCGAATCAAAGACAGAATAGGGTCACAGAGGTCATCCAGGACCAATGATCGGTCTCAATACATACTTCCCTCCTTCCGATTTGATTGTGGTGGATCAGGATACTTACTGTAGGGTAAATAAGTACCGTCAGAACTGGTCTGCAGCACAAAGAGCCACAGGGTCTCATTCAGTGACTGAAAAAGGCAGCATGCATGGTCAAAAAAGCCCATGGCACACGCAGAAAAGCAAAGCCTGTGTCCAACTGTACTTAGCTGAGGTTAAAGAAAAGAAAGGCACTGTTGTCGCTGTTGCCCGTCGTGTTCGGGCGTGATCACCAGCCTCAGAACCTCGTTCTCCTCCCTTCATCTCATGTTTGAAATAAGGAGTGAATTGCTGTTCGAAAATGGATATTCTCTCCATGAGTTTGTTCTGGTGGGATTGGGGGATGGGGGGGGGGGGGGTGCTACATCAGCAGCCGGTGGTATGTTCTGCCCCTTTCATTGATATCTCCTCCACTCATCTGCACTCGAAGCGCTCTGTTCCCGCAAAGAGGGGAGATGACACCAAACCAACGTGATATTTTAAACTGTTGTCCTGCTATCGTGTCTAGGTGGCTGAATTCGATAGAGGGGGGAAATCATTTATTTGGCTGCCCCCCATGCCCATATTTCCCGCCAGGTTTATCTCAAGCAGACGATATTTGAAACCTCAGGTGGCCCCGTCTTCAGAGTTTAGAAACGTCTTTTCAGCACAACACAGCAGTGACTTTGTAAAACCATGAAATGGAGACCGCGACATATCAAGCTGTGTCCTCGGCCGATTTCCACCTGCTTGCTTCCTACATCTACATATATAAATTTGCAAATTCTGAGATTTCATTCCACAAATTGGAATCATCTGTTCCCTCGCAGAGATGAGGTTATCATCTTTCTTTTGTCTCTGAACAGCAACAACGAATAAAAAAAACAAAACTCGCTTTTTCAATTTCTTTTTGAATAAGGGCTGTACATCATAATCCAATGTTAAAACCAAAGATTATAATTTGACTTTCTGATTATTTTAATTTGGTACCACATTACTCACTGACTATGGCTTTCACCCATGATTATCGCAAATAATCAAGTTTGATGTTCCATTCAAAACTGTGTCTCTTTTTGGATAACATTCAGGAAGGACGGAATATCATTTCCATCACTCGGCTCGCAGGCTGAAATGCACTGTCAAAATTGCATTCCTGAAGACCCAGATACACCTAATCAGCTAGCAAACTGAATATTAGCTGTTCTTTGCATCCTATCCAGCTGTGCACAGGACAGGATGTGTTGTCGAGTAATAATCTCAGTTTCTGCAGGAAGACAGAATGTATGCAGAATACATAACAGCTGGGTTTCTTGCCATCTCTGGGGAGGTATGGATTGTGATATTTTGCACTGTGCACAGATAAGATCCTGATAATTTTCGCTGTGCTCTTACTGGTGCATGAAATAAAGGATTCATGAAACATTTCCTTTTTGGTAACGGTTTGAGAGAAATGCAGAATGTCAGCAAAACCCGGGAACAAAAACCACGCGTTTGGGATACAATAGACTTCCTTTCAGACTTCTTAACAGGAATTCAATCAGTTCCCATATGCCAAATGTATATACTTGTATTGCATTAGTCCTCTATATACACTCTTATTCTATTCTTTCTGAATCGGTCTGTACTTCATGCTTTTGACGGCTCAAATCCTGGCCAGTGCGGAGCGATTCCTGTTTTTTCAGCTGGAAAAAAATAGACAAAATAAAAGGCATGTATGAATATGTCATACAGACACAGTGATGGTGACCTTGCTGTTAGTGAGGAGCTGCTCAGCTTTGATAGTATACATTTACCATCCATCTCCTGTCGCTATCTCGTAAATCTCCCGTGGGCTAAAAAGCAATAACAGGAAAATCCTGTCTTGAAGGAAACATTCGATAAAAAACTCTTGTGTGAAATTCCACTCGAGGAACCCGGAGGACTTGTCAACTTTATTTCTCCCCACAACGTCGACTCGGGAAGTGTTAAACGAGCAAATGGCGAATGGGCCGCCGGCGACGTGGCTCTTTGCGGGAAAGACCGCAAGCCGCTTGCCTCCAAACGCATGGCACAGGCCTCAGTGCCGATACTCAGAGAGCTCCCCGGATGAGAGTAGAAGCATTGCTTGCCCAGGGAGGAACAGTTTCCCTAAAACTCACTTACTTGGCAAAAGTATTTCACAAGGCAGAAATGTATAAATTTTTAAATACTTTATGTGACTGCAATATGAACAAAATTCGTACAAGCTTCCCAATCTCTATCTGGCAATTGCGACACTCAAAAAATAAATATTTACTTGTGTCTAATGATTCTTTCTGCAATCCCTTTCCAGGATTTTTTGGAAACCCAAATATATCAACTGTTTTGGATTTTTTTTCCATTTTTTAATAGATTTTGACTCACAGCTAATGCTGTCTGGGACTATCCGCCACCCCGCCCGCTACGCCTCGCCCCTCCCACTGTGATCCCATATGGTCCCTCTGAGCCCCTCGGCTAGCGCCGTCACACCGAGTCACGTGACCCATGACCGGAAGCGTGGGCGTCCATCCCCGAATCTCCCCGCGTCCGTGTAGACACCGGCTTCTGCGTGTCTCCCTGTTCAAATGACAAATGGGTCCCTTTTACATTTTCAAACCAAACACCTGAAACCTAACACAACGAACCGATACCCACCATGTTTTATTCATGACGACAAAATAGCGTAAGGAAGGACTCACTGACCAGCCCGGCCTCTGAATAAAAGATGATTTCTGACAGAAGCGGCTGGAGATAATCAGATAGCATATAGGCATAAAGAAGAACATTCTGTATTTTCCTATGATGCATCTGATGTGGCACCCCCCCGCCATATAAAATAGAACAAATTCCCTTAGAGAACAAACACGAGGCTGCTCTTTGTCAACGGGATTAATATCGTATTTGTCTGAAAGCGGTTAACGGTGAGAGATTATAGCGGCTGATTTCGATCGCTCTACCTTGAGCACTGCGACCTGCTTTTAATACGCACCTCGAAGGCACACTGATAGCACATTAAAAAATCATAATAATAATACAAAAACATGTCATCGCATCCTGGCTGCCGGTGTTGGCAGATGTCTGGCTCTGCCCTCTGACTTTAAATATGAAAAAGGCGGCTCTGCTTAAACTCTGGACTGTCAGGAAGTATTTGGGCAACTTCCAGCTGGGAATTATCTCTGTATGTGGCTGATGAGATTAAAATAGTGTCCAGGCTTCCATATGAGTGTGTGTGAGAGAGAGTGTGTGTATTGTGGAAGTGGTCCAATGTTCAAATACACCTTCGTTTGAGAGCAGGGTTTGAGCCACCATATATATGCCCCCCCCATCCCACCCCCCGTGCGCGTGCTGCTGTGTGTGTCAGAGATAGGGTGTACAGTACTACCCCTGTCATTTCAAACGGTCTCTTTCCCTCTGTGTTTTGAAGATGGAAATATTAACACTACAATCCAGAACTGCTTCTGCATTTCTTATTGCAGGACGTCCATTTTGGTGACTTAAAACCGCACTGGAATGAAAACTGGCCTAGGTGTACCGTCCGAGAGATGGTTTGGGGGTTGGTCTCGTAAGAAACTACTTTGTGATAAACAAATTTTTGGTAAAATTCCAGGTGGGATTGTATCTATCCCGGGACTCCCTTACTGCCGGGACAAAACATGTAACCCATTTTCCAAACACTCCGGACAGCTTCCAGCCTACAAACATGCCTGAGTCACTGATAGGGGGCAAACCCTCAGGTCGGGGTCCAAGCCCCACCTTTTCTTTAAGATAAATATGATGCTACTCCGTAATCCTGGAGTTATTACGGTCCCTGAACACGCACAACACACCCAGTAGTGACACAGCACCGGAGAAGTAAATGGCTGCACTGGACGGCTCGACTAAAACCACTGCCTTAGCAGACGGCCTTCTGGATTATTCTCCACTCTGGTTCGGAATTCACGCGGGAAGCTCCCGAAATAGCCTTGCCGGCGTTTCATTTTCCTCGTCCGCGACGGTGACGCGCAGCCCCCGCATTGGGTGTTGGGACCCCTGTGAACAGCAGGGTGTCTATCAGACATCACAGCAGAAGCGCCAGGCTGGGCTCAAGGCCTGTCACCCGTCACGGGGTGGAAAACGGAAAAAAAAAAAAAACAACATGACAAGGAAGCAGGAACATCTACAGTGAAACTACAATGAAAGAAAGAGTTTTATTAAGGAACCAAAAGTCAGAGTGTATTACTGACATGCTGTGCATCAATTTGGGTTAAAATTCCTTCAAGAGAAAGACTAGGAATATCCATCCATCCATCCACCCATCCATTTTCCTTATAACCACTTATTCAGGACAGAGTGATTGGCAGCCTGGAGTCTATCCCAGGAAGCATGGGGAGCAAGGCAGGGGACATCCTGGACGGGACACCAGCCCAGCACAGTGCATTGACAAGAAACAGCAGGTCCCCTGAAACTCTCAGTGATGAGAGGCCACTGAGATCAGCTGACCTTTGGAGAGGAGGCTGACCAACAAATGTGCACATGGGGCAGAGTCTCTGTCAAATCTGTTCTCGACATTGTGTGGTCTGAAGCGTGAGGACAGGCAGGGTAAAAAGGCTTCATCCGGCATCCCGCTGTCCTCAGATCATCACCTAACGCATAGAATCTTCTAATGTTCACTCGCGTTTTTCATTAGTGGCAGAAATGCAGAGCTCTCTGGCTCAGTGTCTCCCTGTTGTCCTAATCAGCTTTTTTTTCGGGTCCCCCTGGAGCTCGAGAGAGTTTACAGCTGTCTTCTGTAATGAATGGCCGTTAATTTTGCAGGCTAGCTTCGTATCTGCAGTGGCATATGCAGCCTCTGCATGTGGTCGTCACCAATGCGACACTCGGTGATGCGGGTCACCGGCTGGCCGCCGTGAGTAAATATCAAACGTGCGAACACATCTCGATACAAATGTGCGACTGGAGCGGTCCAGATGTTGACTATATCTCTGAGTAGAAACATACCGTTTTATCTGAAAAACTTTTGCCCATAATGACCTTTTCGCAGATTCATCTTCTGCTAGAGCTGCTCCCTCCTGGCGCCTGGAACAGTTAGGATTGGTTTTATTGGTGTCACACTTCCCAGAATGCATTTCTGTGCCGTGGTGAATTTCTGTACCCACAATTCTGTTTGCTCCCTTCCCTGTATTCAACCTGTCTCATCATGGGTGATGTGTTAACAAAGTGACCTTGACACATTACGAAGGCCACATCTGCCATCCGCCAGGCATTATCTTCTGGTTATGTGGGGTCATTTGGCTTCTGAAGACCGCAGACAAAATCTAAATTAAATTGTCTAAACTGCCTGCATAATCTGCCACATGATCTGCTTTTCTGACGTAGCCCTGGATCCCGCTTAAGGACACCGGTCTCCTGAACACCAGTGCTGATCCCCCCATAAAACCCAAACCTAATGCACTCCACTTTACGCTCATTATAATGCAAAGAATGTGCGGGAACTCTCTCGCTGGGAGGGCGAAGAGAAGCATGACGCGGGGATGAGCAGCAGGTTAATGTGACTGGCAAGGATACAGGCTCGCTGACTTACAAGCAAATTCGGTTTCTTGGGGCATCACCACCTGCAGCCCTCTTACTCCCCCGTTAACGTTATTATGACATTTAGCAATCTGCACGTTCACGATCCCCGTGTGCCTGTTGGTTAGCGGTTCCCGGTGATCGGTGAGCTATGAATTCCTCGCAGAGAGACGACAACCTTTAGAAGATGCTCCGCAAATGGAGTTTAATTTACGGCCGTCGGAGAAAGAGTTTCACCACTTGCCACGTTTTATTTTCCTTCCGGCAAAGTTATGAAAGACAATTTAGACGTCGTGTGTCATGCTGATTTTTTAAATTGTGTACTGTAAATTCCAGTTATTTATAATCCATCTTTCATCTACTCATCCTGTACTAGGTCATGGTGAGCCAGACGGAGGACACCCTGGATGGGATGTCAGGCCATTGCAGAGATGTTTATCGGTTATTTACTAATGTTTACTTCATCATACTGATATTTTATTCATTATAATGTGCTTGTTTTTAAATTAATCCAATTATGCAACCCAAGAGCTGTCTGTCTGGGGACTTAGGGATCAAGTAAGATGCGCAGTGACATAGATGCTTCGAACGCAGCTGTGATGCCGTAAAGCAGCAGCTACAGCTGCGCAGACCCGTCATCTTCTCGTTGGCATAAATCCACGTCGCCTCCACCGAAGGAACCTTGAGTGCCAGGCCATGGTGCCCAGCTCAGAAGCCAGGGGTAGCTAGAGATTAATGCTCACGTGAATTGTTTTATTTTTTCCCCCAAAAAACGCTCATCTACGCAGACAAGCCAAGAGAACACAATCTCGAGGGGATAAGCCGCTACAGGACGCGGAATAATCTCTCGTCAGATGAGCTGCCCACAGAATCCCCCCCCCCCACCCACTTCCAATCCACCAGCTGATGTTCAAGGTGTAGATAAATATTTATTTATCTTTCTCTGTTTGCTTATTTCACCCTCTAATCTACCCCCATCCTCCTCCACGTTGTCCCCCCATAAACTAGGCACTGAGAACCTCTGCTGGGAGTGAAGGTTGAGGGAATGGCACTGAGCTTCCTGGTGGATTCCCCAGTGGGCAGACTGCGTTCAGAGGAAGCCACTGGCGACGAATTTTAAAGCACTCCAGTTCCAGGCTGAGCACGGGCCGGGAGATCAGCCACCGTGTGACGAACGGCGTTCCGGGTCCTTGCAAGTCACCGGCGGACTGCCTGGCCCATCTCGGTGTGCTAACGAGACACTGAGGTTCAAGCATATATGGCCTCCATTCAGCAGGGGGCGCCATTTGGAACTGAAACCCAGAAAGGTGATTTCCAGACAGGCACAAGAAGTCCTGTGGATAAGCGCACTCCATGGGAGACTGCAAGCAAAAAAAAAAAAAAAGCTTGCTGATTATCTTAATAAAGCTCAGAAAAGCCAGTCAGAAGCTGTTTGGGGAGCCTGATGAAGAAAATAGGTCAGCAGGAAAGAGGAGGAGCAGCACCTCGTGACTGATAATCTAACCGTCAGCCGCCTCTATAATAGGACTGCTCGCTATTCCGTACGGGCCGTCGCTCGCCATGGCGACCAGGAAGACGACACAGCAACAGCAGCGCCGATTAATCTCGAGGTGGCTGTAAATTCGACCATTGCCGCCAAACACGTAATTTACCTTTTACAGTCTCTGGTTTGGTGTGGGTCCCTGCAGACCGGGAATCGCCGATACACTCCATATGTGGTAATGAAAACCACGACCGCGGTTATGACGCCACACCGAAGTCCTAACTGGAAAAGCAAGGTCATGCACGTCGAAACTGTTAAAGTGAGGGTCACAGGGAGGGTCTACTACCACGTGAAACCGAAAGGATATGCTTTGATACGCCAAGCATGTATCAAAAATAAACTGTTTGGGACCGAACCATAAAAACACTAAAGTCCTCTATGATCTTGAATGGTATATTCAAGGCTCATAAACACCCCCCCCCCAGCCCCCCCCCCCCCAACACACACTCATTGTGATCGGCCACAAAAGCAACGTAAAGCATGTAGAGGAAGGCGTCCTTACGTGCCCATTTAATAGGACTTCTAATTCCGAGCCGGGAGGGGACGGGAGCCATTGTTACAACCCACCGACCGTGCACAAACACGATAAGCAAATCGCATAATCCACAGCGGATGTGGGGCGTGGAGCCGCAAGCAGTGACTTTGCTGGAATCGCTGATTGATCCTGTGAGGTTGTCACCGCTGCTAATCCCGGAGAAGTAAAGAATAAGTGGGAGGTCACAGATCAGCGGAGGCAGTCAATCAGTGCACAGCCGTCATGGGGGAAGCAGCATGCGGGGATGGCTTTGTTTCGCAGATTAAACAAGATCCTATTTATTTAGTGCGTAAAAAAAAAATAATAATTAAAAATCAACTCCGGCTAATAGTTCTTACAAGCTCGGCATGGCAAAGTTCTGTGAAGCAGGCGGTGAGAACATTTTGTGGACAGTTTCGTCAAGGAGGGCAGGGAACATGTGAGAATCCCTAAAAAGTCGAATAGGCGAGCAACAGTTTTAATGAGCACAATTGGTAACGTTTGGGTTTAATTGGATGTGTGAGGTAGATGTGTCTCTTCCTGACTGAAAGCAGGTGTGTGAGGCACAGAGGGGAAGCTTGTGAAAAGCCTCCTCTCATCATCTTTTTTTGTTTGTGTCATTTGTTTCAGTTCTTTTTGTGAACTCTTCATTAGCGCATGAGTCTTTCGGCCTGCTACCTCGCCCTGTGTTTGCATTTGTGAAAAAAAAAATCATTCCCAACTGAGGGACTCATCAAGTCTTTGGCTGTTCCTCATGGTGAGAGGCAATTATTCTTGTTTTTACATTTTCTTTTACACAAATGTAGCCTTGACGTCCCAGATTTAGCCTTGAAAACTGATGCAAATATAGACACAAGGAACCACTCTTATAGCATTGTTATTCTCGTCATAGATTTTGAGCGCATTTCAGCGACACGATAACCCAAAATTTAACAGTAACTCTCCCTCAACCCTAACAAATCCAGTTAGTGTCATTTTTTTCTATTAAAAAGTTACAGCTGACATTTAACTCAGTCTGACATTAATGCCCCTTATAAATGCAGACATGGGGGTTGGGGGTGTAAAGCAACATAAGATTTAATGCCTGGGTAAATTACAGGGAGCCTCCTCAGTCAGTCTGCCCAGCCCGTCTGTGTGCGTGACAGCTTTACTCGTGAGCCGTATCGATACGCCTCATCCTGGCGTGTCAACGAAGGTGTGTTTACAGGCGGGAAAAGAGGCAGAAGCCATCTGTCTGTTTTACACGCAGGTCTGCGGCAAAGCAGAAAATGAGAAACATTATCCTCCGTAACCTCTGTTGCATGTTTGATTGACGTTTCTCACCTCCCAGCCAATCCTGCCATCATCTGTTTGAAGCAGACGCCTTTCAAAATTCATTTCCTGTTTGCTGTCTATGCCCCCCTCACCCGGTTGGCGATAGCTAGTCTCAAAGCAATCGGGGAGGGGGGAGGTAGGGGGGGGCTCTTTTTAAGCTTGGCAACTCTTCTTCTGCACGTAGCCTGTAATACGTGCATGTTTCTCCAAGCCGGCTTCTTTCACTGCTGTTACCTCAGTTATCTCCTTTTTTTTGCTTCCAGAAGCCAGATGGTCTGGTCTCTGGTGAACCCTATTAAAACAAATGCCTTTTTCCTGCAGAAATGTTGTAAATTCTCACTGGGTATATTCCGCTGTGTTAAGACAATAACGGCGTCCCTGTCGCCGGTGTCCTCCCGGTCACCAGCGCCGCTGCTGCGGGGACTCGGACGTGGCTGTTCAGTTAATAGAGGGAATACGTCTTGCGCTTTCCGTTTAGCGAGGGGACGCTGAAATAAAATAGTTGCCCGGACCTTTGCCAGCGCGCCATTCATGTCAAAAACCTTTGGAGAAATGCAGAGGTGACAACGAGAGTGAGGGCTGGTCTGGCTCCCGCAGGCAGCGGGCCAGCCCTCAGAACGTACCTCCATGTCACCCTGCCCAGATGTCCACCTAATACTAAATTCACGCCACAGACAGGCATGGCCAGGTGTTACACCAGGCGTCGGGCCTCCCTGCCGCTCGCCGATAGCAGGTGCTCGCCATGCGTGTCGAACCGTTCCGCCACCCTGCAGTGGGTACAAAGGCCAAGGCCTCGGCTGTGGGGGACTCGCCCGCGTGTGGGTATCGCTCGCCTGCTCCCCTGTCCCCCGCTGTCGATATCACCGTCAAGACATCTCCTACTTTAACGCGGCGACGTGTTTTACATTTTTTTCCCCCCGTTCTTTTTCGTCTTTCCCCGTGGAGCCCGCCGAATCCTCCCAACAATTATCCCCGATATGAAATCGGCGAGGTCTCCTCCTGTAGCCCTCCTGGCAGAGGGCACCGAACGCCGCTCCCTGCTTAAATATTAATAAGGGCTGCCGGGAAAGCATTTCCATATATTTACCCCGCCACTCGCATACATACACGCTAAAGCAACGCGCTTATCATTCATGGTGGGTCGCTGTCAGACGCTATTTTTTGGTGTCTGGCTCCACATTCCCTGCATAAACATAATTTGCAGATACAAGGGTAACGAACAAGGAAACTGTGGCTCAGTGTGCAAAGTTGGGAGTAAAAATCTATCCGTTGCCGTTAGCATGGGGCTCCTCTGTCCTACTGTTCTCCTCTATGCAGCTTCACTCTTCCTTATGCTACAGAACAGGCTCTATATCAAGGGAAGAGTGTGTGGAAAACTGCACATAAATACTCAAAGACAGGCTTCGTACACTATATGCTATGGAACTTAGCCAAGGCTACAATATGCTTAATTTTTTTTGGTCACACTAATTCCACTATCGTCTTCTATAATGCACTAAGCAATTCTATTAAAAGGTAAGTATGTGCCAACGAGGGGGTAATTAACCACAGATCTGGCCAACATTAGCAGTTAGCAGCACGGAGACGATAAAATATTTATCCGTGGGTGCAAATTAGCAAAAGATTGCAGTATTTACGCTTTGTGATTGGCCGCTTACCACGTCTAAATGAAACACCTTGGCGCTTCACACAGCCAATGACCCGCTCGCAGTATGAAGTGTGGGCGACCATTAGCTCCTGCTATGTGCCGTACTCTCTTCATTTCTGCACGCCTGTAATCTCGTTAAATTAGCAAACTCAAGCATCAGTCCTTGGTGCCACATCGCCAGCTCTCGCTTTCCAGCCAAGTTGATGTTAATTAATTAGTTGCGATTAATTAATATGCAGTGTCGAGCTGGATCTCAGGACATTAACAGGTGCGTCACAGGTGCGGTTGTTAATAAATCACTGACTGTCACCGTGGTCAGTGACGATGATTAAGTGAAATGGCGTAGACTTACCTTGGCTAACGTTTCATTAGCTACAGTAGATGGAAGGATTGCAATTTATGTGTGCTCTCTGGAATTTCAACTACTATATTTTTAGTTTTATTTATCTAAACCAAAGCACAGTCTCAGGAGTGATTCAGCGCTACACTTCACTGCATGTTGCACAGGTGTAACAAATAAGCTTCTTGAATCTTGAAATAAGTAGCACTGTATTCTTCTAAAGGAGCAAATAAAAATAATAAAAATAAAATTTTCCCTACTAAGCCAGCAACTTTGACTAGTTGAGTTAACCAACTTAAGGGTGAATGTTCAGCTTAACTTTTCTTCTTTTCTTTGTCTTTAATGTTAGACCCCTAATTAGACCTCCGAGATAAAAGATCGCTGAAGAACTGAGTGAAAACTGAGTTTTCACAGTACACTGATTTTTTATTTTTTTTTGGAGACATTATCTTCAAAATCTTTTGGAAAAATCAACTGTATCTAAGCCAAAACAGATCTCCGAAAGATTTCAGAGGAGTCTTCGTTTGTCTCCACTGCTTCTTCTGCTGGCCTGCATCGATTCCATATCAATGCAATCTCTATTCCTCATGTGGCTCCGATCTCATTTCTCAATCTTTATTCCAGTGTTTATCACGATTTTAGGATAAATGATTCAGCCAAAAAAAGATACTTAAAGTGCTTCTCCCAGGAAATGAAAAATACAGCTTTGAGCAGTACAATTATCCTATGGGGAGGCAGAAATTAGTTAGGATGGTTAAAAAGCAACTGCTGCATATTCAAAATCCCAGCGCTGCTGTTATATCTGGGATCTTTTGGCATTTAACTGTATGCTGGCCCTCAATAATACCAATAGATGGTTCTAAGAGAAAAAAATGTGCCTTGGCAATGTGAAAAGGAGAATACCCTGTATTCTTACTCAGCCCTGGGACGATTCTTGACATTGACCACACCGTGTGGGTGACATTGCGGGCAAAAGGCCGTCCTGACGATTTTACTGGGAGCAGGGGGCTGCGGGGAGCGAGATTTAACTTTTACAGCCCACA
The DNA here is from genome assembly GCF_048594095.1 of Paramormyrops kingsleyae. Taxonomy (NCBI): domain Eukaryota; kingdom Metazoa; phylum Chordata; class Actinopteri; order Osteoglossiformes; family Mormyridae; genus Paramormyrops; species Paramormyrops kingsleyae. Next base: position 9,416,846 of record NC_132804.1, read on the forward strand.
GCTGGCAGACTCCGTTCCGGTCTGTCACTCTCGGCACGGGAAGGAGTGCGTGGTGAGCCGTTTAAAATGCACGGAAGCTTCTCCAAATGAAGCCCGAGGCAGGGCGGGGCCACAAGCCCCCGAAAGACGGACAGACTTCCCCAGGATTCAAACTGCCTGCAGCAATTAAACACAGCATCAATTTTGGCTCCACCTCATGGAATGACATACTGAGTCCAGGAAAAGTTAATCTGCCCCATGTTTTATTACCAATTGAGAAACTTCCACTTGGAAGAAGCAACTTTAGTGTGGAAGGTGGTTTAGAGGATAATCGACCACAATGTCCCATTTGTTATTTATATGGCGTGATGTCGGTGCCCTCTGAGCCGAAATCAGCCAGGCAGATAGACCGGTTTCACATTTTGTGATTTATTTTTCGATACCCAACCCCCACCTTAAATTGGTTTGTCGGTCTTTGGGGCAGGGATTGGGGGGGGGGTGGGGTGAGAGTGGTGCATTGGACCTCATGGTTGCTCGCTTGCTTGCTGAGAAATTTATCAGATTCTCCCTTTGAACAAAGATGGCAATAATACCAGCACCAATGACTGGGCTAGTAAAAAAAGATGAGCAACAGTTACGTAAAACAAACAAAGTACGTCAGATACAAGCTAAGGAACAACTAGAGTAAACACTCTTGATTACTGGCAATTATTTGTCTTGTTTTATGTTACAGGGTAGATGTTCGTTGAAAGGGAGGCTGGGATTTTTCTGACACATTCTTGCAGCCGGGAAAGCGATTTGAAATAAACAAAAAAATTGTACCCCAAAATAAAGAAGCTTCAAAACAAAATGTCAGTTTTCTACTAGCATCTGACGCTCAGCCTGAAAACCTGGGTCTTGAATTTGGATTTGTGTATGTAACAAAGGCGTTAAGATCTTGCCCCTGCCGCCCCAGAAAAGATAAGGACTCCATTGGACTACTACTCCTACATAAACACTCAGAAGGTTTGGCATGTCATCGTAGGCATAGCCAAAGCCCGTCTGAGCGGCTTTGTCGGCTCTGACAAAATCCATACCACTAACAGGCTGAGTCAAGCAGGTGCACATTTATACCAGCCGCTGGCACTTACTGCCGTTAAGAGGTTTTGCCGCAAGCCATGCTGGTGGTCTGGGCAGATCCAATGTAGGCAGGGGCAAGCTCTGCCTACGTGAGTCATACGGGGTTAATATGCCCAAATATTTGTGTTGGCCATGTGGAAAGCTACGAGGCTAGTGTGACTCTTCTGTGAGTCTGGCTCCCTTGCGCTTGCACTTTTGAAGGGTGCAAAATCTGCAAATATCACAACAGAATTCACTAGATCAGTGTTTCTAAACCTGGTCCTTGGGGACCCTGCAGACAGTCCATGTTTTTGCTCCCTCCCAGATCTCACTAGAGGGAGCAAAAATGTGGACTGTTTGACAGGGAGCTGGGAGGGAGCAAAAAACATGGACTATCTGGGGGTCCCTGAGGAAAGCGTTGGGAAACATTGCTCCAGATGGTCTTTCAGATTGTGTTGGTTGCTGGTAGGTCTTCTGCCCTCTCCAGCCACAAGAAGTGATGACTGGATATAGAGCCAGGTGAGGATTTTACAGCTAACACTATAGATGGCCGTATATTTCAAATGACGTCCGGACAAAACGAAATTTAACACGTCAGTGAGAACAATCTGTCGCACATTTAAAACAATGTGCTGCTTTGTTCGTTTTGTTACGCCACAACCCTAGAGGGTGCAGAATGCTTTCGATGTACAGTAGCAGGCCCAAATACAGAATGCAAAGAAACATATCGTGGCGAGTACGTGAGTCATTTTACTAAAGGGGACGGCAGCTCTTTTAAAATGAAAGTTACTCTCTTTATTAACTGTTGTTGTTAAATGTATTGTTTAATATTAACAAGAGCACAGACAGGGAAGCCAAACAATTTATACAACACTCACGGCTACACGATAAAGAAACACACGCACTCCATGGTAAATATTATACAGTTACGACATTTACTATTAACAGAAATATGTGATTTATTTATACTATTTCAAGTGCAGTTTGTTGCGAAACATGCTAGTAAATGCATAATTAATCCTGCTGACCAACCCCACGGCGTTACATTTACATCAGCCAATTGTGGATAGCAAGTGGGATCAGAAGAAAGGAAAAAGTTCATCTCAGGGACCCTGCATACAGTAGGCGTCACTCTCATACATCGCCTATGTCACCTGCATACAGCTCATACGATGTCATATTGCCAAAACGGCGTTGATTCCATCAGTTTCGTCTAAAGTATAAACCATGTTTATCCATCTGCGTAAGAACGAATGTCATCATCACAAATGGACACTGGGAAAAACAGCAGTGGCCACCCCACTCTCGTGTGTACCCTTTATACGTGCAGAAAAAAATGGCTCCTCTCTGAACATCGCAACCTGAGTCACCAACTTAATTTATATGTGCATATAAATGTGGCACGAATGGAGTAAACTGAAAAAAAAAAAAAACACAAATTTATCCCAGTACTTCACCACGGCACGCAGAATGTTGTGCCCCCCCCACTAGCTGGACATAAAACATCATATCAAAATGTCTTAAGGAACAAGCAAAGGGAAACAGAGAATAAAAAATGTATATCAAACGTGGAGATAAACGCTGCCATTACACTCTATACAGCTTTTGTCATTAGGGAACATATAATTAATCACAGACACCCACTGCATGCACTGAGGTATTGTCTTGAAGAATGTGCTTTCCACCCCCTTTGTAATTTAACTCTGCTTTTTTTAATTAGACAAACACAGGCAGTTTTTTTGTCACACACACACACACAGAGGATTTGAAGTGACTGAGGAGTTTTTATCGTTTTGAGCACAATTCCACCCCCCCCACCAAAATCCAAAAATAATTGAAAAGAAAACAGTATGCTTATTGTACCCTGTCTTTGTGCAATGGGTCATCCAACCCAGGATAAGTTGGATAGGTGGATGGATGGATAGGTATATGGATGAATGGTATATGGATGAATGGTATATGGATGAATGGTATATGCGTACTGCCATCCACACATAGTGGACTAAGATTGTTCTAGGTGCGTGTATCTAAATAAAACAATGAAAAAATTAAGAGATTACAAATTTAGCTGTGGAACCAAGTAGTCTTTAATGTATTTGACCTCAACAAGGAAAATAAATGCACAAACAAATGGCAAAATAATAGCTGCTGAATAAAAAGAACGGCAGGTGTGGCTCATCTCCGCGAGCTGCCTTTACGTGGCGCGAGGTATCGGCGTCGGAATCAGCCTGTGCGTAATTTACTAGGTATTATTTCCTTTCACACATCCAGACCGCAATGACTCGGGAGCGTCACAAGGTGTCAATGTGAAAATTGCATAATTTTACATTTGCATCCGGTAATGACTAGCTTAAATTTGGGAGGGGGCGGGGAATTATACATAACAAAAGATGTGTTGAATAAATAGGAAAATTACTCCTCTTGGAAAAAAAAGACATTATAAATTCTTTGGTTAGAAGATGTACTTTTGTGTTTTTTTAATATTCCTTAGCATTAAGATTTAAAAAAAACATTCCAGCCAATTGGGTAAGTGTGTCGACCGCTCACTTCCTGATCTAAAATGCAAATGATGTAAACAGGAAACAAGTGGGACTTTTTTTAATGTAAGAGCCGAAGGAGGTGGCCCATCAAAGGACGGCTGCTGGGAAATGGGATCCCGGCCACACCGCGTCTCCTGCCAGCTTCTGTTCTCATTTCTCGTGACTCAGTCGCCGCCGTCACGGGCAGAGGGGAGGGCAGAACACACAGAGAAGCCTTAGATCATCTCAGACATTCCGTCTGTTTTTTGTTTTTTTTGTTTTTTTGCTTAAATCTCCTCACAAGATCTGTCACGGGGGACCGGAGATCCACAGCTCTGAAAGCAATGTGGCAGCAGATTGGCACTCCGGTGCCGAGCGTTAGAAAGTGAACAGACGTGAGGGCCCACTGGACCCGGGTTCTGTGGCGGTGACTCTGATGTCATGAAACGGAAGGCCGTCATTTACATCCACGGCTCAGCCAAAAAAAAAAATAAAAAATTACAAACGATAATAATGGAATCCTTAGTATTATTATGACTCTTCATGTGAACACACTGGCAGATATGACAGGGAACAGCGCATAATGTTTAGAAGCACCTTTGAATGTCTGTCCCTTAGATAAATGCTCAAAGTAGCTTTCACAAAAAAATGACTATGGCTCACTGATTATAGCAGTTTTTCTTTTTTAAAATATATATATATATATATATATAAAAAATACAGTGCATCAGTCTTATAAAAACATTTTTTGTCCCAGGACATTTGTCTCCGGCAGCTAGTTAACTCGCCAGGCCGACTTTCTCCCGGAAGTGGGGCTCACAGGAGACGTTTTGTCTCCACCCGCGCCCCCCCTGCGTAATTGCAAATTAATGAAAGTCTCCGCGCACAATAGAAGACGCCCGAAAAAATGAGCAATTTACATACAAAATTAGACGGGTGCGCTCGGAAATGTCAAAGTATGCCCCAGACGTTTTTAATGACTTAAAAAGGACACGGCGAAGAAGACCCAGCATCCATCGCTTTCTGGGTAACGGCAGAACGGCATAGGTGCCTTTTAATATTCACCAGGAACTGCAAAAATTCATTACAGCATATTTTGAGAAAATCTTCTGCTATCCAATCAACAGAGGAATAAAACACTATTACGTTCTGATATGAAATCCTGTGGTATCATATGTTCTTTCTAATAAAGGCACAACACTAATGGCAGTGTTGTTTCTTTTAATGAGATAAAATTAAATTCAGGATTTTGCATAAAATCTAGCTTTAATGCCATCATGTTGTATGCAAACAGCAGCTATATGCCGTAGCCATACTTATCTTTAATTTTTATATGTGTTCCATCCTATTGACTGTACATTCTCTAGGTGTGCATTGACACACACTGTTATCATTTCCCCCTCCCCGGTGCAGTGAGTATCTTGCACAAACTATCCTTTGCTGCGAGGCCATTTCCTGAACCCTACAAATTACACCATTCAAAGTATTTCAGTAAATGTAATCACTGACTGGTGCCATACAGCTGAGGCAGTATATTATCCTTGGGAACAAACACAGAAGGCCAGGTTTCAAGGTAAACTCCATAGGGTTTACCCTCTTTGTTCTCTCAAAGAGAAACAGGTTCAAAATCAAACCCTTAATTACTTGTTTTTACATGGTGATGCTGGTTTCTAGTGAGAGTTTTAAAGAATCTGAGATTGATTTGCAAGAAACAAAGAAACATTTTCCACAAGGACAGCTTACATGGATGAAAAGTACACAATGATTATATAAGACCTTTGGAAAATGATGGACATGGAACATTTGCAAAAAAAAAAAAAAAAAAAAAAAACTCTGCCCATGAACTTAATTTGCAAAACAAGTTAACTGGGCTTCTCCCCCAGGACAGCGGCCTGGTTCTGACCACATCAACATTCCAGAATGGAGGGCGTTCTGTCATGTATTACTCTAAGAGCGGAAATAAGTAATAGATGACAAAAAGATCACCCTCAGTCCACCCATGAGCACCATTGACACTGGAACTTAGTCCTGTCAAATGAGCTATATCGAATTTAAAAATCCAATCAAAAGTGCTTTTAGAATAGACAATCATATCATCTCTGCAGGAGCAAATTATAGATAAATTAAGCTAACTAAGAACTACAGTGAAAACCACACATATTTTGTCACTGACTCAATGACAAATTCCATTAAGAAGCCATTTGTCTTTATTAGCCATCTCTGAACGATAGTTTGCTAAAGATCATTTTTAGGAGTGATTGTGTTCTTCCGCATTGTTGGCTCTAATGATACATCCTACAGTACCATCAATCTTCCACGTAAGTGAGATTAAGCTGCGTTTTAACAAAGCGATAATCATGTTCTTTAATGCTTCGTTTAGGAACATTTAACAGACGTATGGATACATTCTTTAGCTGCAGTGCTGACCTGTAAGTTTTGGACAGGTAAGCCAGAAAGACTCAGTGGTGACCAGCAATCACCTGCACTAAACTTTGTTTATGACTAAAAGACACGGGGAGACTGTAAAAACATGACAAACAAAAAAGGGAGACAAGTTTCAAACTGCCAGCGGAAGACGTGCGAGGCTGCAGGGTTAGCCGCAAGGCCGCAATGCCAAGGTGCCATTGCAAATCAACATTTGCACATCAACTGAGTTACGTGCTCTAATTTATTGAGTCGACAGCTTAAGTACTGGATTCCTGACTTCCATGAGTGGATGGAAAATCGCCAATAAGGTCACATTTAGCAACACAACAGAGCACAGGAAGACTAGCAAGGCTGTACACAGAACCTGTAAATCATTCACAACTTTTATCCTAAGCGGACTGCAGAAGGTGGACGCACAGGAGATGGATTGAGCTGAGATGCAGGTAGTTCCCACATTAGGAGAAAATAGTCTGAGCTAAGATACAGGCGGTCCTCAGGTTACGAGGATTTAGTCTGAGCTGAGATACAGGCAGTCCACAGATTACGAGGAGATGGTCGGAGCTGAGACACAGGTAGTCCTCAGGATGTGAAGACATGGTAAAAGCTGAGATACAGGTAGTCCCCAGGTTATGTGGAGATGGTCGGAGCTGAGGTACAGGCAGTCCTTAGGTTACGAGGAGTTAGTCTGAGCTGAGATACAGGTAGTCCCCAGGTTATGTGGTGATGGTCGGAACTGAGGTACAGACAGTCCCCAGGTTACAAGGAGATGGTTGGATTTGCAATAAAGGCAGTCCTCAGGTTGTGAGGAGATAGTCAGAGCTGAGATACAGGTAGTCCCCAGGTTACGAGAAGATGGTCAGACCTGAGACACAGGCAGTCCTCAGGATGTGAAGACATGATTGTAGCAAGTAGTCCCCGGGTTACAAGGAGATAGACTTAACCGAGATACAGGCAGTCCTCAGGTTACGAGGAGACAGTCGGAGCTGAGATACAGGCAGTCCTCAGGTTACAGGGAGATGGTCGGAGCTGAGATACAGGCAGTCCTCAGGTTACAAGGAGATGGTCGGAGCTGGGATACAGGCAGTCTCCAGGTTACAAGGAGATGGTCGGAGCTGAGATACAGGCAGTCCCCAGGTTACGAGGATTTAGTCTGAACTTGGATACAGGCAGTCTCCAGGTTACAAGGAGATGGTCGGAGCTGGGATACAGGCAGTCTCCAGGTAACTAACGAGCTCCATTCCCTAAGCATGTCTTTAATCAAATTTGTAGGTAAGCTAGAATAATAATGCAGCACAACATAATGGTAACTTCATCTGATACTGTAGTATACGTCAAGCCAATGGATCGCTAAAGCCACACAATGTTTTCATGAGTGTCACAAAGTAGTGTGTGCTTTTAATATTACAAACCATTGCATTCATCTAAAATATTGAATACAATAAAATTTATGGCAGTCCATTCATAAGTACAAGTTGTCCATAAATCAGATGTTATTAACTCAGGAACTGTCTGTATTGTGATTAAAATAACAAAGGGAAGACTGAGACTGTACAGCGTAGTTTAGTGGTTTCCAGTTAAGACATTTTGGTCCAAGTCCAAGACACACATGTCCCAGGCAGGTAATCAAGGGCTTCAGAATTTTTTATTAGAATCAAGAGTGTCGGTGGAGGAACGTTTGAATTAGTTTGGAGGTGGAGGGGTTGATAAGGATGGGTCTGAGAACTGGAATACTTACTGTCTAGTGATGTTCATAATCAAATGGACAACTTGTGCTGTCAAACTACACTCATGTAAAATTAACATTTGCAATGTCTATTATGATCATAATTTTCTGGACAAAGTTTAGAAAATAATAGCAATAAAAATGAGAATAGCTTGTTGACTTTTTCTCTAATCTGTACTGAGCAAATTTCAAATTAGACCACGACAGGGCAGCAAAATATGCTGTCCCATCAGCACCCTCTTCACTGTCACGTTTAACATGTGTTTTTTTAATTAACGATATTGCTATTGATTTTTGTATAAAAACTGAGCTCAATTAAAGACTGCTGTGACATTCAGAAATTAAAGTTCATTGAAGCTAAAAAGCCAGTCTGAAGCTGAATGGATTTCAAAGGCCTGGCTTGACTCAGTAGGCCAGGGGCACCAAGCGGGTCATCTGCCCTTAAGTGTGGATGTCACCGACAACCGCCACAACTAACTTTATTTCAGACTGAAACAGAACTGGAAGTTATTTCAGGTCAGCGTCACTCGTCATTATTCCAGATTGATTTTTCTTTTGATTTAACACACTGCATTAGCAATTAAAATAGAAAAACAAGTTAATTGCATTTCAAAATTCCTGTGGTAAACATGCTGAAATTACATTCATTCGGGCTTCATCTAAACGTAACTGATCTTGAAAGAATCTGTTAGAAAATAAACATGTAAAACATGAGATGCCTCAGACAGCGGGGGTCCAAAATACCAAAAGTTTTTCTTAGCCGTAAAAAAATATCTTGCGGATATAAAAGCGAAAAAAGGGGCAATGACAAAATAAAACTCCAAGAATAAACAGCCACCTACATCAGGAAAGACAAACAAACAATTAGAGAAAAGCTAGGGGTGTTATTTACAGCACACAGATACTTCCACCTAGTCTGGCTGCCATTCCCCGGCACATCTGGCTCTATTTAGCCCTGCCAGTGTAATCAGGTCCATCAGTGCCAGCTGGGCCATATTCACAGAGGCAAATTCTACACAGGGTGACAAGAATCCTCTACTGCACACAGGCAGGTGCCAAAGCTCTGCTCCGTAATGCTCCGAGCAGTTCGCAGATATGACTATGAAACTGTTGCAATGTGAATCAATTTTTCTACTTGCTGTTTCCAGGAAATAGAAAGTTTGCTTTTCCCCCACAGGTCTATGCACTCTTAACCTTTGGTTTTATCATGCTAAATGCAATTTGGCAGGACCTGAATAATGCACCCACAATGTTTACCCCCCTAAGCACTTTGATTATTATCATCTAGAGAGTCCTGACAAAAGCCGCAGGACCTTACATGCTTAGTGTAGCGTGGCGTTCTCGAGGCACGAAACAGCACCCAAAATACCGTCATCTCATGCCTCGGGGTGGTGGTCCCTGTGCACCACGGCTAAAGAAATCACGTTTAACGCTGGTTCTGCCTTTGACATGGATTTTACAGTCAACCGACTGTCGAGATGCAACAGCGGGCAACAGGCACGAAAAAAAATGAGGTTAGAGGCTCTGTGCGGTTCTGTTGCCTGTTTCCTGATTCCAGGTCCTGCAGACATATGCTCCTGGTCTCATCATTCATGCAAACCTCTTGATTTGACTAATTATTCCTGGAAATGGTATAAATTCAGTTTTCTCTCTTTTGCCATACTGGCCTTTTTAAAAAGATAGATAAAAACCTTCACACATTCTGGACCAGCATGTGTGAAGTTAGTCACAAGACTAAGATCTTTACAGTCATAAAGTCAAAGCAAAAAAACAAACAAACACAGAAAGAACACCCTACACTGTTTCTGATTCTCCGGTTGTGCACCTTGTAGCTACGTCCGATTCGGGAAAAACGCCACAAACAAGGGCGACATTTCCTTCCTCGATCAAAATGGGCAGCGCTTTCCGAAAATGCACCCCCTTCGAATGGGCTGACTCCTAGTGCCGCTGAAGCGGAGAACAAAAATATCCATTCATTGACAGAAACACCTTCACTGGGATGTAATTACTGTTGTTCTCTCATGTGGCACCGGTGAGGCTTTACATAGAAAGACATGGGTTAGAGGGCCAAAATCGGGATTAAATGAAAGGCAGTTCAATTCAGAGGACTAATGCTGTAGTTCAGAACATCCTGAGGATGGGCATGGAATGTATTTTGAGGCACCTCAATACCAAACTTTTCAGCTTCATAAATCCTGTGCTGTATAACAAAAAATGGAAACATCTTGCTCAAGATAAATAGAACATTGTATTCTTGCAGTGTAATGGTTTCTAATTTACCCCAAGCTCCATAATGCAATATTTTTCTGGTTTATTCAGTTTCCAAAAAATGCTTTTTTTGTCTCCTGAAAAATAATTTAGTTCAATATAGCACTAAGTGCCTTAAATGGATTCCTAATCATGGATCCTCTGAAAGAGGAGAGTATATCATGTGTCCGGCATCATAACGTCAAAAAGGGCATCAGAGAGACGCTCTGTCATAAGCGCTGCTGGTTAGCAGAAGAGGGACGTGATGGGGCTGTGACACGGCTTCTGAGCACCCGATTTGCATTCCTCTCTGTCCCTTCCGAGCGACGGGCTAAAGGGGATGAACAGATGGCTGTCCGATTGACTCATGGGCTAAAAAAAAAAAGAAAGAGTTCCTCCAGGAGCCGCGACACCAACGGTTCACGAACCTCATGAGGAGGACAAAGCCACAAAAAGTAGAAGAGGCGCATGGGAATACTCCTTGTGCGCAGAACTCAATATGCTTATCTAGGAGGCTGGGGAAAAAGCAGTAATTACAATGCAGCATGTATCATTTAAGTCTTGGGATTCCTCTGCACAGTACCTGGGGTGCATCATATAATACGCGCACATCTCTATCATTTCACATCATATCACATCATATTAGGGCTGCTTGATTACAGCAAAAATCATAATCACGGTTATTTTGGTTAATGTTAAGATCACAATTATTTAACAAGATTACTCATTGACTTTTGAAATATCGTGCATTTATTGAACTTTTATAAAACATATCCTTTCTACAGTGGATTGCTTTGAACTATAAATATACTTGAAACAACTGAGAAACAAATAAAACGTGGCTGGAAGGGGACGCGCAGGGGGTTAAACACAAACGAAAAATTGAACGAAATAAAATGCGGCGCAATAATCATTTTATCTGGATTATTTTGGTTTGTTAATTGGTGGAAGCCAATATCACAATCGAAATTAAAATTTAATCAGTTGCCTAGCCCTACTTAATGTCATATCATACAATATCACATCATCCTGACTTGGCGCTCGCCAAGCGACATCGTAGTGGGAGAGATCCCTGTAGGACAAGGAGGCTGAAGCATGTCACCTGACGGCACTTGCGCCCCCTGCAGGTGGCTCTGCGGTAACATACGGCGTCATTGCTGGCGACGCCAAACCGCCATAACGGCTCTGCTTAAGCCGCGGCCAAAGAAGGGTCTCGGAGGACGCCTCCGGCAGCGAGCGCGGCGTGAGACTGATATAATCTAAAATCTGCTACATGAGCTCTGTCTGTAAAGCACATAAAAACATTCCCACCGTTAAAAAATCAAATCAATTTCGGGACATCTGGCAGTGCCAAATGAAGATATAAATCTGGGCGGCATTTGTAAGCGGCAATGGATTTTAAAAGCTAGCGTTTAAAATGCAATCGAGACATTCTCGCTTTGAAAAAAAAAAAAAATTAAGATTATCTCCTGTTGCCTTCAGGAAATATGCTTTGGACAAACACTGAACGATAGTGCCATGTAAAATAATTACACATAATTAAATCTCACCAAATTCAATAAAAATACTACACACATCAAACAATTTTTTTTTGAGATATCGAAGCTAAACATGAAATAGCAGACTTTCAGCTGGATCCCTGTTATTCTTTTTCATCATTTGCAACACACAGGAATTCCAAGTAATTTAAGCAGTTGCTATGGAGCGATGCCATCCATGGGCGGGCTTGGCCTTTTCGGACCTGGGGCTCCTCCGGTCTCCTCATCTCTCACAGCTATCCCCTCTTTTTAATTTTCACGTTGACTTCCCAGACACTCGTAACCATTTTCTCGCTCCCTTCACTTAGTGCGCTCTCACTTTTCCTGAGCCTTCCACATCCATTCTGCAGATTTGTTGGCCATTCCTGTTTGGCAATTTGTGCGGAGCTGCTAAGACAACACAATGGCAGACTAGTAATCCTGCTCAAAAGTAACACAAAAACAATCAAGAGTAATAGTCCTTGCTCTTAGCCACAGAACTGGGTCTGCATTCTGCAGAATATGGGGAGAAACTGTGAGGACGCTGGCAGTGAAATCCAATCTTTCACAGTTCAGTCCTGGTCTCTCACAGTTAAATTTGGTCCTTCAGTCAAGTCCTGGTGCATCGCAAAGTTTGCATGAGCACATGGAGCAAACGCTTAAAACATAAGACACAATCTTAACAAGCGGAGAATGACCATGACACACTATGGGGATTAGGGTCATCTTTCAAAACACTGTTGGGCTCCATGGCCACATAAAAAGACAGATTTCACTGTTGCAACCAAAACTGCCACCATAAAGGTTTTGGCCAATCTCACACAAATGGGGGGCAACCAGCTAAAATCTGCTTCCCTGGAGCAGAGGAAAACTGATGGGTGCGGGAAGACTCCAGAATATTCTACAGGCACCAACCTGGGGAGTTAAACTGACAGAAAAATTAATGACTAGGGAGGAGGATGTTCAAATGGAAGCTGAGCCCCCGGTGAATTCCACCTAAGAACCCCCTACTCCCCCCCCACAAGGAGCAGACAATGTCATCAAACATCTTTAAAACCAACCAGTGGTGGAAATCAGCAGCCAGCCCTAGACTTTGCTATAAAGTCGTAACACAGTTACTGCTCAGCTAAACCAAAAGCACACAATTACATCCTGTTTGTCAGTAATCACAGCCTCTCCTGTTGGAACGGTACACAGTTATGCTGTCACACAGCATACAGCATGTTGTATGAGATATTTAAATAAAATAATAATATAAAAGGCATTCAATTAACAGTTACAGCCCCAAAAGGATAGTAGTACACTGATGTAATTAAATGTGCTATAATTAATTGTACTTTCCAGCTTTGAAAGCCCAGGTTTGTGATTATTAAAGCGAACACCAGCTAGACCAGGGGTCCCCAAATGGGAGACTCCGGTCAGAATCTGGACCGAGATACAATTTAATCCAGACCGCGCCATTGACCACGATTGTCATGCCCCCCCACCCCCCCTCGCTCAGCAAAAGTTATTGGGGGCAGTGGACCTTGGCTTTGTGTTGCTGATGGAATTTAGCCCTGGGGAAAATTAGGGACCCCTGAGGTAGACTGTAGGTGAAGGGGAAAGCAGGCAAGCTGAACATGCACGAGGCCCAGCAGCTGAACATGCGCGAGGCCCAGCAGCTGAACATGCGCGAGGCCCAGCAGCTGAACATGCACGAGGCCCAGCAGCTGAACATGCACGAGGCCCAGCAGCTGAACATGCACGAGGCCCAGCAGCTGAACATGCACGAGGCCCAGCTCCGGCTCCGTCGCTGCTCTCCACTCGCCAGTGCCAAGGCTCCAGCAGCCATCGTGCTGCGTCAGACAGCGGAAGCCCCCCCCCCCCCCCCCCGGGAGCCTCACGGACTGTCAGAGGGGCTCAGGTTGGGAGCGGAAAGTGCAGCAGCGCGGGTGTTGTCAGAAATGCCACCCCCCGGGGGCTGGAGGCATCTCACATTGCTGCATCATGCTGCCCCCCAACTTCCCCCCCCGCCCCCCCATACCCTGTTGGAAGCTCTCAAATCCTTCAATGGGGAAAGCTGCCGTTCTTGAGAAGCAGTTTTTGCGGAGCTCACAGCCATATTGTTCTTTGCCGCCCCCCCCCCCAGCTGTAATTGCTTGCTTACAACTCACTCCATATCACTTTTTCCCTCCCTTTTCTTAAAGGGCCCCATATTGGCATTGAAGAGCTAAAGCAGTCCTGTCGAATAAAACATTCTGCGTGTGCTGTATTATTATTATTATTAGTAGTAGTAGTAGTAGTATTGCATTGTTACTTAAATCTTGCTTTTGTCCAGGATGACCAGTTAACTCTTTCAGACAGCTGAATATTTTACTGGTTTGATTCAGGTTAAAACACACAAAGGTACAACAAAAATTTCCCTTCTGTGATTTGACCTTGAAACCTTTCAGCCAGTGATTAATGCCAGTGTTTGTCAAACTGGCCCTCGGGGACCCCCAGGCAGTCCCTAAGGTAAGGTAACACCAGTAAGGGAGCTGAGAGGGAGCAAAAACACGGACTGTCTGGGGGTCCCCAAGGGCCAGACTGAGAAGCACAGCTTCCAGCACTATGGTAGGCATGTGTCCAGCAGAGAGTGCACCCGGCCCAGGGGGCAGGAACAGCGGCGGCGTCAACTGGGACTCAGCAGCCATCAGAGGCAAAGCATGTTTCAGATTCCACTCAAACAGTCACCACTCCAAGCTAACACTGCTCTCCCTCAAGACCATCACCGCAACTAAACCAGCAACTTGAAGTCCCAGTCTATCAATAACTGAAAGTCCATGAAGCATGTGATATTGAAAAAAGGAAAGAAAAAAAAAAACGAGAGCAAGCGAGACTGAGATTGGCTTGTCAAGCGAAGCAAGTCCAGTTTGCAAAAAAAAAAAAAATCAATAACCCAAGATCCCAAGTGGATTCTTTTTAAACTCGCAAATAAATGGCATCTCATTACGAGTAAAGACCTACATATGTCACCGGCTGCACAGAGATGCTACAACTCGCCGCTTTGTCTGGGGGATGTTTTACAAATTGGTTCCCCAAACACACAGACCACTACAATCTGCTTCTTCTCACATGACGGCGACTCCCAGGACCGGATGCATCGATGCTCATCGGCCTCTTTAGCTGCTTCTGTGAGCAGGTTCTGTGGGAGTTAATGGGTCTGATTCCATGTGACCGTGTGCCCGCCTGGCAAGCAAGATAACAATCATAAAAGTCATAAAACCTCACCTGTCCAGTTCAGATTGGATAGTGGTGCGCTATCAAGATAAGTCTGTTCATTTGATTTTGGCGGTCTACCGGAGTATACATAATTCTCCATCTGCTCGAATCGGGCCGGAACGCGGGCCTGGCTCCTGAACTCTAGGGAGAAGGCGAAAACTGCCAGCCAACTGCTAATCACATTGGATATAGCCAGTGATGCATCATCGGTCTGTCTCTAAGACACATCAGCAAGAATTACTGGGGCTCCTTCGGCAAGGGAATGGTTGAGCGAGCTGTGAGCCTGGCGGAAGAGTTCGACGGATCGGGAGCTGATGGTATGAAGCAAGCGGAGCCCATCAATTAGACCCAGGGCTTGCAGATATGCTCCAAGAGGGAGACACCTTTTGCCGAGATGAACTCTATCTGCCGCGGAAAAGAAGCTCCGGCCGTTTAATTATGGGCAGTCAGGTCAGCGGTTAGACCACGTCGACACCTGCGTGGAAGTACTGGGACCACTGAGCGCAAGCGGGAATCCAGTTTGACTAGTACGGCCCAGCCCGAAATAGCTGGAGCAAAGAAATCACTTTGTAGATGCGAGAGAATGGACGCTACAACCTTGTGTGAATGTGGGTTGGAGTGTGATCAAGGTTTCAGGGCAACAGGTGTTGAGATGGAATACCCTGACCCATCGGGGCTGAATCGAGAATCAGAGGCTTATGCCGGTCAGCATGTGCAGTTATGGATCGAGCCTACACCGGTCGCGTCTCACTCTGAGCACGGTTGGATCAAAGGGCCCCGCTTTCTCACGTTGCCAGGTCGTGTCGGGCTTAAATGCCACCCGGAGGTCAGCGGCTAGGGAGAAGCAGGTGGCATGAAGCAGAATTGATGTCGTGACGTTTTGGCTTAGCTGGGGATCGTCATCCAAATGCATCTTCTTTCACGTCGCAAACTTAGTCTGGCATATGGTCTCGTTATCCATGAGGTCTCAATCACTGAGTCTCATTGGCAAACATAGTTTACTGTGGTACTTCATACACGTAGAAGGAGGAGAGAGAGCGCAAAGGAGACAGAGAGAAATTTGCCAGTGCTGTAGGTAAATTGTGAATAAAACCCCACTTTTTACATTTGTTTTATCAAATTCTCTGTATTAATACTGTATCTCCATTAGTCAATGTTCTGATTGATTAGCTTATTTGATTAGCATTTTTATATAATTTTTGTGTATGAAATTATTTCCTCACTACAAAAATTAATGTGAAGCACGCATTAATTAGACCTGGAGTTCACCTTTTTCAAAACGATTTCCCCCCATAAGCCGAGATGCAGCTGCTGTACATCTACATGTCCTCCTGAAAAATCGTTCATAGCAGGGAAAAAGCAAAACGAAAACGCACGTTTGTATAACTGATGCTGGCGCAGAAACCTCTCTGAAGACATCTGACCGCGAAACGTGAGGCGCAGGAACTTGGTAGGCTGAGAAAAATAACTTTTAATTGCTTAAATAAAAAACAAGCCAGACTTAACATCGCGATCGAGTGACAGTGATAAAATGCAACAGATATGTTTCCCCCTAAATACGAAGTACTTTACATATTGATCAAGTTGACTTTGCCCGCAAATCCATACAAAGAATTCATTCACATGTGATCAATGAACAAACAAGCGCGGATGCAGAAAACCTCAAATCGTGATCAATCCAGAATATACATCAAGTAAAGATTTTTTTCTAAAGCCACAACATTATAAAGTATACATGAGATCAGTATTGCCCGGTTCCCCTAAAATAAGACGCCGGCACAGCCGCTGCGTAATCGCGCAAGCGATTGAATCTGATGCTTAATATTTACCGTCGGCTTGAATCAGCCTCCTGTTATGCACCCTCCCTTGCCACCCTCCCCGTCAGTGCCATCCCCAGAAAATGCCAGTGAACGAAAGGGACGCTGCTTTAGAAATGCCGAGCCTCCATGACGCGAAAGGAGCGGATACTCAGCCCGAACAGAAAAGGTAGAAAGTTGCCATTTGCGAAACACACACGCAAGAATTGCGCAAGAAACTGCCGAAAGATGGGGAAACGGGCAATGGACGTAGCAAACCGAAACGTTACCGAAACAGAGCTGGCACGTAAAAATCCCGGCCATACAGCGCTCCTTCTTCGAGTCTCTCTGGATTTTTTTAATGGCAGAAAACTCACAGGGAAACAGCTGGACAATTCGCGTTCAAGCCGACGCCGTTTGCAGAAGGGGACCCGACTTACCTACGGCCAAATCCAGCAGATCGGCGCACAAGAGGAAACACAAAGAAAAGACGGTCATCTTCCACGTATTTCGCAATAAATCCCAAACTCCATCTGCGTTTAGCTGCTCTCCTCTCCCGGGCTGCGTAACCCACACCATTCCAAAGGTGCGAAACCGGGCGGTCCCCGCAAACTGCTCATGGTGCGATTCGGATACCAAGAGAGGAGGAGGGGGGTGACGGTGGAAATAAAAGCGGATCAAAACATTTAGACACTTCAACCAAAGACAACGGGTACGAACTTCCACTGGAGAAAAAAGAGGAATGTTGCAAAGCGCAAAGGTCCCCCCTGCACAAGTCTATGGTCGCAGCGCTGCAGCGGTTGTGGATTAAAAAAAACACAGATACAGATTTGGATGAAAATCTATGCTCTTCACTCAATGCTCATCTTCCCTCTCTCTCTCTCTCTCTCTCTCTCTCTCTCTGCCTCTTTTCCTCCCTCCCCTACACACACACACACACACACGCACATATACATTCGCTCGCGCACTCATTTCACACAATTTTCCATAATTCTACCCCGGCTTTCAAAGCCTTGCCTCTCTAATTCTGTCCGATAATCCGATTTATTTCTGATGGATTTTGTCTTTCCTCTCTCTCCTCTTCTCTTCTTCTTAAAAAGGTTTTTTTTAAGAAAAAAAAAGATCATTATGCTCTGCACACTGCATCGCGTTGCCCTACACCAGCCGGGGGGAAAACCAGGACAGGAGCAGCAATATTCGGCACAATACACATTATCTCGGGTTAACCCGACTCCGAATTAACCCAGACTCGGTCTAACCGTATGGAAACGTCAGCCACTGTAGTTAGACGGCTTTGCACCCGATCGACATTGGAAATACTGCTGCCTGCACATGGAGGATTCAAACAAACCCTTGTCGACGCAGCTTCTCCAAAACCAGGGCTACGTCGCAGTACCCTTGGGTCTCGTTAAACTTTTTGTTTTTGATTTCTAATGGATTTTTTTGTTTGTTTTTTTTACGACCGTGGCGGACATCAGCGTCTCCGACGCCTCAGCCGCGTATACTGTTACTCCACGCCGCTGCTGGATGCCGCCGGAGCGCTCTCGTGCCGTTTGTGTTTCGTCTCTGCAGCCAGCTATAACATGCACGGCGCTATTCGATATTTTGCATTATTAAATAAATGAAACAAACTGATTCGACGATGATTGTCCATCTTTATCATTACGGAAATCTGGTGGAAGTGCATGTTTAAAATAATCATGCTCAGTAAACTCAAGCATGTATGAAGTCGACTGCCAATCTTTTATCGCGGAGTCACACAAGTCTCCTCTTTGCATAAACAAACGAATACCGCAGGGAGGTTACAATGCACGCAAAGAAACAAATGCACCAAACATATCATTATTAACATATTTTAATATATAACATATATTATTAGAATCAGGATATTATTATTAACAATATGACCATCAAGACTACGGAAGATGCAGAGCTCCGAGAGGTGTCATATCTCCGATTTTATACCAAAAAAGATAAATGCTCTGTACGCATCATTTTGCGACTTCATAAAAGGGGACACTGTATTTTGAAATGCTAATGAAAACTCAAACGCGCCTCTGCACAGAAAGAGAACTGGGGCGGTAGATGTTTGCGACCCCCCCTGGGTCACGATCCCACTGCAGGTGTGTGAACAAAGTGTGCTTAATATAATTATAGACCAAACAACAAGGGTTTAAAAGCCGTATCCAGGACTCGAAACAATAAATTATCAATAAGTGCTAATTAAGCAGGTAACGTGGTCGGTAACCACAAATACCGACCCCGAATCTGTATTCCGCAGGCTTTTATGTCAGTTTAATTAAATTCAATTTGCTTGGATCTATGTATGTTCACCTTTACTTTAGGCCAAGACGAACTGAATATAAACTACAGCTTGATAAAACTGGACATTTTAATTATTATTTTTTTCGCCCACGGAAGGACTGCTTATCAAGACGGGCGCTGTGAAAATGACGGGACATTTAACCAGCTCGAATACAACCAAAGAAATGGTTATGAGAGTCAGAGTGTTCTGCTGCTGTCTCCATATCCTCCTCAACCTCGCACACTGACAATAAGCCATTATTACTGTTGTTGTTGTTATTATTATTATTATTATTATTATGGAGATATGGGGGTAACTCGAAAACTGAAGCTCTTTGCGTAGAATCTGATCCCTGTTTCCGTGTCCTCTCCTAGTCCTTTTACTTGCCAAGGTAATCTGTTGGCACCCCTCCCATTCTTTCATACCAATGTAGTCTTCTCAGCCTACTACCCTATTACTTAGAATCCATGACCACAGCGCTGCCGATTTTAGCGTCTTTGTTGACTTGTCCTTCCCGCCCCGTGCATTTACATCTTGGCACCCGACTCGGAGTCGGTCACGGCAAACCATCGCCTTTCCAGGAGGATGTGGGTCGCATTCCAGCGTGCAGCATGCCAAACGAAGGGCATATTTCGAAATTAATTGTTACACACTTCCAACAATCGCCAAAACGACATCAGCTGCGTAATTACACTGTCAATCCATTCATCAGCAACTTTTTTGTGTTTTATGTTTGACAGAACTTGCACCACCTCCCATCGGTTTCTTACACCAAGTCGTCTGAAGGCAGCTGTCAGATTCCGCAACAAGGCAGCGCAACTCAAGCAGTACCGTAAAACCTTTTACATTTCGTGCAAATGGTAGAAATCGCATTACGAGTCGGCATCTACTTAACGCTGACGTGCGGCTGCTATCCGGAGGGCAATTTTTACTCGTTTTTCTGCACCAGCCTCAACGTCATTTTATACGTCTGTCTGAAAGGATTAAACTGTGTGTAATGCACCCGTTGAGTGGCCGGCAAACTGATATACTCCTACGGAGGTGAAATGTGACTTCAATCCAATTAACTTTATTCTTGTCTAGAGTCTTTCCCAACATCACTGGCCAAAAGCTCTTAAGCAGTGATTTAACACGTATAAGAACACCATGCAATGGCAAATGGAGATAATGGTATACAGTGGTAGAAAGCTAAATGGGAAAAATGTCCAGTATTTATATGACTGTGCTGATATATATAACTTAATTTTATAAATGTCATTTCCTGGTAAAGGAGGAAAGGCTCACTGGGTAGCACTGAAGCCTCCTCCGCTATGGTTGTGGGTTTGATTCCCACCCCTGGCTTGGTGTGTACAGGACTTGCAAATTCTCACTATGTTTGTGTGGGTTGCCTCCCACAGTCCAAAAACATGAGGTTCGGTGAACTGGATCTCCAATTTGCCTATAGTTTGTGAGCATTTGGACTGGCATCCCTTACAGCAGTGTATCCCAATCCCGCTCCCAGGAACCCGCAGACAGTCCACATTTTTGCTCCCTCCCAGTTCCCAGTAGGACCGGCTTGGGAAGCACTGTCCTACAGGATGTACCCTCTGCCTCCAGGGACACGCTCCAGGCCTCCTGTGACCCTGCATTGGATTGGCTGTTAAGGAAAACTGACAGATGGATTTCCTGATGACTTGACTCACTCGACTTGGCGTTGGTGAGCTCAGCATCGCTGGGTCCATATTGGGTTCTAGGCCCCGATTCTGCACCCTTGTTAATAAGTGTGTCAGTTCCTGCTTGTATGCAACATGCCATGAAGTACTTGTCATATTTCTCGGTGTCTGAACACTCTTCCGGAAAGGCTGGCATTAATAAATCATTCCTCATATTAATAAGGTTATTAGTATTACTGAACAGCCACCACCGATGCCTTCTTGGATGTGTGCTTGTGAGTTCTCTTTTACTACTACAGATTATTAGAGGTTTTGTAATAGTTCATAAATGGATGTATGGAGTTCTTTTGCTTGCGGGCCGTGGTGCTGATGGCATGCATCTGGGCGCCTGCATGCACTCAGAACCATCTCCCTCGAATGTCATTCCAGTGGATAGAATATTGATGCTTCATTAATCCCCATGGGATTATTCCGACTCCATCTTGCTCCCCATGAGACAAACGTGCAGGTGAGAGGATGCTTGGGGGGGTCACAGCACAGGGTCAGCCTGCATGCGGCACCCATGGAGCTGGGGGTTAAGAGCCTTGCTCATGGGCCCACGGACATGTGACTATACAAACTGGCACCTTCCGATCACAGGGACAGAAGCTTATCCTGCCTGTTTGGGGTCTCTAATTTTGGCAAGTGTAGGAGCCTAGGCTTCTCCCCATACTGAAAACACTGAAGCACGCAGTCTACCTGCCAGTGAGGCACCCAGTCATGACATACGCAACCTGGAGCCCTTTCTCCAAATGACTAACAGCCAGGTTGAGCTGTACTGGGTGGGGGCGAAGTGGGGGGAGGGAAAGAGAAAAGAGGAATGGGGCATTGGACTCAGTGGGAGGGGCGGGCTCCGGCTGCAGCCAGCCCTCAGCCACGCTGCATTACTGCTCCACTTTGCATCTCTAGAGGGCAGTGTCAACAGCAATTTACTGAAGCCGAGGTGAGTGTCACATCTCTGCCTGCGATTCTGCCTCCTGTGCCTCTTGCGCAAAGAGCCCCCCCCCCCCCCCAGCACGTTAACCTTATCAAGCAATAAAAATATCATGTAAGGCCTCTATTTAAATTGTTTGTTTGTTTGTTTAGCTATAATGGAGGAGTGAGCGAGGCGAAGATTACACACTGTAAATCTGTCCTTATCACAGTACTTGCCTTTCATCTTGGACTTGAACATCTTAGGTTCCAGGGATAAGCAGGAAGGAATCTGTGGAGGTGCTTTGCTTGACTGAAGATATCAGCTGGTTCTGTCCTCACAGTCTGGATGTTTCAGTAGAGCAATTCAGGTGAACCACCAAGCTCAAAGGTACAACAGGTATTCCTCTGCTGGGTTTTGACCCAATAAGTCTTTGGATTACCACAACTTGTCCACAAAAACCACAGTACCTGATTCCTCCGAGATATAAAACCAGAACCAGTATAAGTTTCTTCGACGCAACCGAGATGGTATCAAATTTGATCCTTTGCGGATGTAAAGTGAAGGGAGGAAGATTGCCGGCTCAGAATTGCGGGGGAGGTCTACACAAGCGTGGCGGCTGACCCGGATTTCTTCAGAGAATACTCTGAACAGAACCGCAGGCCGACGGTGGTCAGAAAGACAAGCAGGAGGTTTCGGGTTCCTGCTCGCGGAACGCAGCGGCCTGTCCGGCAGGAGTCACTCCGACAGATGAAATCTCAGTTTTCCCCAGTGCAGGAGTGATGTGCTCCGCACGCTTCGCCCCGACCACAGCACTCAGGTGTCTGCTGCCGTTCTTAATATCTTAAATCAGGCCTTTGTGCAGCAAGCAATTGATAACAGAAAGGAAGCCTGAACTCAGGGGTCAGCGAGGCAAGGTGGGGGATTTAATCTGAAGTCTTTCATTCTCGCTAGAAAACTGTGATACCCTGTATAACCTTCTGCAGACTAGGCTTCTTCTAGAAGGACATGGTGCAGACCGAGGCGCTGACTGATATTCCTAACTGGTCTAGGTCCAAAGCCAGGCCACATCATTGATGGGTCAAACCAAGTGTTCTTTAGTATTTTATCCAAAAAGAAAAAGACAGCTGACAATTAACGACCAGGACATGGCTGTGTGAGGGGACTATTGATTGGTTATCTCTCTGAACATTTTTGTGTAAGTAAAACTCCCACGAGCCACATGCCTAAAATCAGTGAAACGTCTATGACAATTAACTTGAGAGCACAGACCATGTTTACGTTAAGCCTTGGCTAACATGTTTGCCATGTTGGAGTGTTTGATTCCATGTTATTGTGATTGCTCTTTCTTCTTCATGACCTGTTAATACTGTACGTCGGGAAGCTGTTTAATGCTCTGCAGTTTTTTAATCCCCACAACTTGCTGCTTCAGTTAAGCAACAAAACCTTAACCCCAGAAGCCTCAGTAATAAAGAGTTTCTTCTGTAATGCCAGTACATTTTCCCACTTCTAAAAAAGCTGATATATGCATTTTTGATGATGATGATGATGAATGCAATGAAGAGACACATGCATTTTTTTTTGCTTTAGAAACATATTGCAGGATTAAGCTTATGGTGCCAGGGTGTAATGTTTGCTCTGATCAACAGGGGGTGACACACCCTAGTGATCCCTGACCCACGTGAGGCAAATAGACCATAATGAAAACTGCAGATCTCCTCCATCAGCTCTGCCAGGCCTCTGGGGGTGGAATCTCACACTATATGCCCACCCCAACCCCCACCCCTCGAAAACAAAAAAGCTGCCTACCCGACAACTCCCATCTTCAGCTCTCTAGAGTCGGCGAGGTCGCTGATGGAAGACAGAGACCCCTGATGTGATTAATTGGCCATTTCAGGCTGACATAAGACGTGTTA
This sequence comes from Paramormyrops kingsleyae, assembly GCF_048594095.1. Classification (NCBI taxonomy): domain Eukaryota; kingdom Metazoa; phylum Chordata; class Actinopteri; order Osteoglossiformes; family Mormyridae; genus Paramormyrops; species Paramormyrops kingsleyae. The sequence continues at coordinate 9,440,217 of NC_132804.1, forward strand.
CAAACGAAAGGAGTCCATTCAGAATGTTTGAATACGGAACGTTGCATCCATCACTGATATAAACAAATCTAAAAACTCAATCCCAGAGAGGCTCTTTATTACTCCCACAATTCTTTGTGTATGGAAAATTTTTCTCCCACTCTGATCTGAAACTGTCTGCATTAGTGGTCCCGTGTTCTTGAATCAGCCCTGATGGTAAAGTAGCCATCAAGGTTGGCCTTGTTCATTTCCCGGAAGATTTAATGCACTTGAATCATCCCACCCACAGTAATATTTGCTTCACAAATACAGTGCTTACGTGGCTAGATTAGATTATTATTACTGTGTTATATTCTTCAAAGCTTTTATACAGATTTACATCTGTTAAATATTTGCTGGAGAAATTCTTGCTAAGTACCTGCTTGAGGCATTTTTTTAAGGATTCGAACCCATTTCCATCCAGTTGCTTGTCAGGTTCCTTTGCCGCATGCTTTTGAAAACTGGAGAATCTCTGGAGGTATGCAGGGAAACGCCAGCAAGCACATTCTAATGACTCTGGGTGTGTGGAACGTGGTGGGGGGAGGGGGGGGGCATCGCTCCCTGGTGGGAGGGGGGGGCATCGCTCCCTTGCCTCCATTTGCGCATCAGGGCTGCGGCTCTGGGGCTCCCACATCTCAGCAGTTGCGAATCACCTGACCCTCCTCCCTCACACATTTTTAAATATATATATGCTGTACTTAGTCATTGTAGGGGTGGGGGCCGCCATCCACCCATCTCCCCAGGATGTGTGAGTCAGGTGACCATGAGGGTTTGTCAGCTGCCTCCCACATATATATCCCCCCACTTCCTCTCCCGGGGCTGTCACTCTCATTTACCGGTACCAAAAGTTGGAAAACTGCAATAAAAGAAATCTAATTTGACACTGACTTCGTGAGGAATCGGGTTCCTACGATGCACCACCTCGGCGGAAACGGGAGCTGTTTCATGCTGCACGTTTTTCTCCTGCACATGCTGAGCTCGGTCGATGTGAGGCGATGGTCATGAATACACAGTGAGGCGGGAATTAGCAGTATTGATGGGAACGCCGTATCTTATTATGGCTATCAGGTTATAAATTTAAAGTCGTACTGCCTAATTATATTCACTGATGTAGAAAATCCCTCTGGCGACTCTCTGAATCTCAGCCTCCTTAAATGAAGCTCGCCGGCCTCACGAACCCTATCGCTGTGTAATAAACACCTAAGCGCAAGTCAAGCTGCCGCAAGCCTTTCCTATCGTACTTGCTTGTATAGGTGTGAGAGAAACCAACGTTTAAAAGGCAGGAAAAAACAGTAATTAAAAGGGAGGAGGGAGGGACGCAGGGGAGAAGGAATCACTAGAAAAACTGAGACTGCTACAAGGCGTACAGCAGTAGCACAGCACACGCATGCGCCATCTGCCCCCCCGCCTACTGTGGGGGCTTCTTAGGCCTGCTGTGCATTTCATTTGCATCTAAGACGGAGGACCACAGCGGGAATGGATCGGACGCAGGTTGGCGGAATTGACCAATGAGGGAAGAGAGGCGGGGTCCTGATCGCCAATAATATCGCGGCAAAGTGCTTACAGGGTGGTGTTAGTTTGTCAGGAAAGACTGGTGCAGTGTTTAAGCGAATCAGAATCCAGAATGGAAACAGGCAGATTAAAAAAGTGTCTTCTGTCATGCACCTTATCTGCCAGGTCAGCACGAGCTGGCCGGAATAGCTAGTTATGGTGGCTGTCTTGTTTCTCCAGGTAAGTACCCCCCCCCCCCCCCCTCAGCTGGGGTAGTGAACGCATTTTGGTGATTAAATGCCAACACTGCCTGTGGTTTTCGGAAGACTGAGGAAGGAGCGACAGCTATTTTTCCAGAGGGTCTGGTGGTGTGTGATAGAGTGACCCTTTGAACGGCACGTGCTTCAGCTGAAAATGTCAGAGCTGAGAGCAGAAAATGGAGCCTCCTCCTTACCTTCCTGCTCAGCCTGCTCCCTAACCGAGGGCAAGGAAAACCTGGTGGTGGGGGCCACAGCCGTCAGAAGTCCAAGCTTTCTTCAAATAGCCGGTATATAATGGCTTTTTGAAAGGGAGAGACAGAGGGGGCCCTGGTTAGCGGCAAGGACTGGTAACCTGGCTAGTCTCTCTCAGAACCTTCACATCAGAAGGTCCAGAGCTTCATTCTGGAGCAAGACCATCCTGCACGTTTCTTTTCTTTTTTTTTTTTTTTTTTGCATGTAGGAAAATAACCGGATCTCATTTCTTGTGGGAGTATTCAGATGTATGCCTGAAGGCTGGGATACTGGTCGTGTTGTGAATAAAAACATCAAGCAAAAAAAGAGCCAAGTGCTTGCAGGCGGATTTGACTTTTGAACTGGCTGGTGATCAATGGGGCTCCTAATAAGATCTGACTAAAAATTGTGTTTCGTCCCGCAAATCTCCCAGCTCTGAGTACTGGAGTCTTCTGGGTCACACCAACACCAGCCCACGTAATACAGTAACTGGAGAAGAATGCACACGATCACATGGTGCCTTTTCACAAGTTTACTTTAGCACCATAAACAGAGTTTTCAGGTTTGGGGGGGGGCAGTTTGTTTATTGATTTGGGGTCTGATAAAAGTGGCTGGGCGGAAAAAAGACTTCAAAACTTAGAATGGGTTGGTTTACTGGGTACTGTCAGCCACAGTTTGGTTTAACCCAATGCAATAATGGCTCCCACTGGGTGAAGCTTTCTGAAACTTCAATCTCACCTCTTCCATGACCGCTTGGGCATTCCACATTAACGTCATTTTCTCCAGCCCTGTTTTAGTTCTCATGGCACGATCCAGCTTGGCGCTAGCCAATCCCAAGCCCAGGCAGCATGCGTTGCTTGCTCCTCACATCCAATTAAACATACATTTACATTTATTCATTATTCCGACGCTTTTATCCAAAGTGAATTAAAGTAGAGGGTCGGGTTGCAATTTATGTGCTCCCTGGGAGAAAATTGCTCCCTGATGACAGAAGTGAGGGTTAAGGGACGTTTTTTTTTTACGGTGTAGGTGAATTAGACAATCAGAATATAAATCCATAAGAATGAAGGAGACAATGGTACCTCTAAATATCCAGAAGGCACTGCACTGCAGCACTATCAACATTTGTTAGGAAAAGGAATAATGGACGTGCTGAAAGATCGATACGGCGATGCAACACCACGTTCATAGACAATTAGCACAAATGAATCCATTCTTAAATCCGTCCCCATTCGAGAAGTTGATGCTTTGGCCTTTAAGTGGGAATCAGGGAAGAAAGGGCTGTGTTTTATGACAAGGGAACGTCCTTTAGCTCCAGTGCTGAACCATGACAGTTTAGGTTTTAACCCCAAAAGCCACATACAGGGTGCACTTTTGTGGCAAAGCTGAGAGGTCCTTGGTAAGACTGTCCCGCTGTAGCAGTCAAAACTGGTCTTTAGGTGTATATTTGTTTGGTCAGTGATCTAAGGGAAACCCTAACCCTTTACAAATCTGTCTTTTTCTCCACAGAATTTCCTCAAAAGGTGTCTTTCTGAATCTGCATTCCCCAATTTAGATCTGTAGCCCTGTCCTGTGCCCTCAGCCCCCTGGGTTAGTCTCTAGCTCCCCCGTCACCCTGACCTGAATTACCATTTACAATATGGATGGATGGATGGAGAGCAATTGAGCTTCATAAGGAAATGCTGTGCAGAGAGAAATGATACAGAAAATTAGTGCTTAAGCAAAGGATGGAACATAGCTCAGACCAAAGTAATTTAAGGGTCATAAAAATGCACAAAGCATGTGGTATTTACATAGACAGATGGATGATATGCATTTGAGGCCTCCTTTTGGTTGCTTCTGTGAATTTCATTTATCTTCCATCCTCTCATCTCTGCCTGGTCACCCAGTCAGCTTCTGCCTGCTGACTGTTCCTGATCCTCCAGTCACTTTCCCTCCTCCTGTCCCAGCCTGGTCCTCCAGTTACCTTCCCTCCTCCTGTCTCTTCCTGGTCCTCCAGTAACCTTCCATTCCTCCCATCCCAGCCTGGTCCTCCAGTCACCTTCCCTCCTCCTGTCTCTCCCTGGTACTCTAGTCACCACCCCCCCTCCTTACTTCCCAGCCTGGTCCTCCAGTCACCTTCCCTCCTCCTGTCTCTTCCTGGTCCTCCAGTCACCTTCCCTCCTCCTGTCCCAGCCCGGTCCTCCAGTAACCTTCCCTCCTCCTGTTTCTTCCTGATACTCCAGTCACCTTCCCTCCTCCTGTCTCTTCCTGGTCCTCCAGTCACCTTCCCTCCTCCTGTCTCTTCCTGATACTCCAGTCACCTTCCCTCCTCCTGTCTCTTCCTGATACTCCAGTCACCTTCCCTCCTCCTGTCTCTTCCTGGTCCTCCAGTCACCTTCCCTCCTCCGGTCTCTGCCTGGTCCTCCAGTCACCATCCAGTCTTCCATCTTAGGCTTGTACTCCTGTCATTCTGACAGTGTGATTATCAGTCTGACTGCACAAACAGGAGCAGTTCTCTATCATCTCTGAGATGTGGATTTGACTGAAGTCACGTGTCCCCTTAATTCTCCACTACCGATGCTCTGAGCTAATATTGGGCCGCATAAAACAGGCCCCTGGCACAATTTTGCATTTAAATAGACACACATACGGCACGGCGTTTGTCTTGTGACTAGATAAGTGCCTGAGAGAAATATTTAATCGACTTAGCAGTGTGCGAAACAGTAAGCTGGATTTCATGTGGACAGCCAATGTAGTGGCCGTGGGGAGGCAGGAGAGCTGGATTTGTAATATTTAAGTGTGGTGTATTTAAACAGAGATGGCAAACAAACTGGGCGGGGTGGCTTTCGAAGTGGTGTGTGCCTGGTAAATCCATCCATCCATAAGCTGAACACTGCCACCATACACCAGCACATCCGGAACATTACCGGTCCATTTGCAGCGCAGCGTGGAATTGGATGCCACAGATCTCAGATACTCTTGATTTTTCAAGCACAAAGGATTGACTGTGTAATAATACTGCAGATTCGAACAGTTTTTGTTCTCACTTACAGCGTTTTGTGGTGTTTAATGCTGTGTACTATCAGGACAAGACACTTACAGGAACATTGTGTTCATTTCACTATCTGGAAGGAAGTCATGAATCCTGATGACACGTCAATAGCCAGACATGCATTTCACCCAGAATGCATTGCTCCGGCCCCAACACTTCACAAACAGCAGGGAGATACAGCAGCATTAATTTCCCAGCCTACCTGGTTCTTTATATGAGAAGAGGGATGGCTTGAATCGTAAAAGATGTGCTTAGGGGATTTCGGGAGAGGTTGTTATATTCTGTATCCCACCTCCCTGTGTCTAGCTTTCTCCACCAGGTGACCAGGGGCCCGTATAGAAAAATAACCTTAGGATGTGCCCAGCAGCCTAAGTGGACCTGCACACTTTCCTTTTCAGGACTGGGGACTGGGGTTGGCCCGTTGTGGACGGGCGGGGCGGACATGCCACTCTCTAAAGGAAGATGGATTACGCCTTCCTTTGGAACTAATTAGCCAGCGCCTTTCAGGGATCACGTTAGAAACACCAGGTCTGGGCAAACTGTGTTGGGGGTGGGGGGGGGGACACACTCGCTCAGACAAACAGAAACACACATACCATCATATAGGATGGACTCATTAGATAGGCCAGACAGCACTGGAGTGGGATAATCAATTACACACCCCTTCGGAAACTGGGTGATGAAAATAGCAAGGGGGGGCGGGCAGGGGGGGGGGGGGTGGTGAGTCGCTGATAGAGATACATGAACAGTAAACTCTGCATCACCTTTAAAGACTGTTACCAATAAACTGGCCACTAATCCTGTTAAAATATCACCAAGCCTTTCACGTCTCATGCCTCGGGGCGTTTTCGCTGCCCTCCCTGCGACTGGGTGGCAGGCACAAATGCAGGCCATCCAGAGTAGCCCCCGGAGGCAATTCCCTGAAGCCTATATTACCATTTTACTTTTATTTTCATTCTTTCCTTAGCCTTGTGCAGCATCGGGTGACCTGCCCGCTGTGGGTAATGCCCATCTTCACTTTTTACACCCATCTACGCATCTGCATCCTCGTTAGACTTGCTGCATTAATCACACTTTACCTGGGAATCGTTATATGATTAAGGATAATGCAGTCTCACGAAGTCTCTCCATCAACGCTGCAATCAAGGGGGTGTCATCCAAAAGGCTTTTGCGAAATCCTCCCGTTTTACGCGTGTCGGCCGGCCCCATCGCAATCGGTTTCACAGAACGCAAACATTGTTAGCGTTTGACAATACACACCAAATAATTTGCACAACTGTTTACTTATGGAAATACCACTAATGTCATGCACTAATTTTCGGATGCGTTGCGGATAAACTCTAATCTGATGCGACGACACATTAAGCAACACAACCCTCATGTAATTTAAATAAATTAAGAGAAAGTAAAACAGTAACAACGCAGCTATTTATAATTTATTGCACATGTTGCTGATACTCTTGTTAAGCATGTAGACAAACCTAATTATAAAGATTTCTTAACAGAAAAGCATTCCCCGGTTTATTCTTCTCAATTAGTATGCATGAAGAAAATGAACATCACTCCTTTTGTCTCCCCAGTGCATTATTGCGGTCTTCTCTGATATGTATCATTGTTTTCTCATTTGTCAAGTGTATGCACTTTCGATAATAAGGGATTGATATGCAACTGCCAGGACTCCCAATCATAAACACTTCACATCATTTTTTTTTTTTTATCAGGCAAGACATTACTGATTATGATTAAGCGCCAAACGGCCCCTAAATGTCCATGTATTATAATGCAGGATTTGATTGAGTCTGTTCCTTCTTAACTTTCTGTTATCTGTTGTCTGTTACTTTTGACCATTAAAGCCATCTATTCATATGAAAATGCCATTTACCTTTTTGCCGAGTGATTGAAATTCAACAGTACACCATACTGAGAAAAGAGGGCTTGAAAGAGTCTTTATGGTCTCTAAGCTTTAACAGTTAGCTGTTCAGTTCAGTTCCTGATCCATTCAGCAGCACCAGAGTGCCGCTGAAATTGAATGATTCAGAAAGAGCAGCATTTAATTGCCCCCCTTCCTTGCTCTTTTGCCCCAGGGGTGACTGCAGACCGAGGGCCGCTGACTGTTGGAGTTACATGCTGCCTCTTGTTACTCATTTCTAAGGGTTCATTCGCAAGATAATTTTTTGCCGGATGTTAGTATTTTTTATTTTTTCCGCCGGCCCCCTCCCCACATCTGCTTGATAAAAGTAAAATCCATTAGCAAATTTCATCCAGTCGGTAAAATTTGCCACACCCTGTAACTTTTATCGTGATGAAAAGGGGTTTGTGAGACTTGACCAGACCCATCTGGGGGAGACTGCAGACACAAAGTTTGAAAATAAAACACCCAAGCTTTGCAAATATGAAACCAGTCTGACTGAAATTTTGTCTTTGAAGTTGTTCTGTGAGAAAAGAGGTTTGCATTTGTCTATGAGACACATCACTCACGCAACCTGTAAAGATATCACTGAGTATGATGTCATCCTCTATATAAGCCTTTATGGATTTTCCAAGGACACAGCACCTGCACCAAGGCTAATAGCTCAGTCGCTGACTCCTGTTTATTTATCATGGACTCCTTGGGCACTCTGGGTCAGTGTCATGTGGCATGACTCTCAGACTGAGTCAGTCTACCAGTTACAGATGGCTCAGCGACGTGATCAACTGAAGATCAGTTGACAAATTGATCATCAAAAACATTAATAGGACTCAATACATGCAGCAAGGCTCCTGGTGTCATGATGGTTATTAACATTTTACCAGTAGGGGGTGCTGTGGCTGTGATCAGCAGGTCACTGGTTCGAACCACATGGACAGCAAAGTGATTTTAATGCCCTTAAATCCCGGCTGTACCAGGAACTGGTTTGCCCTGCTTCCTCAAATGTACGTTGCTTTGGGTAAAAGCATTTACTAATTAACTAAAAATGTAAATAGCTGATATTTCCCCAAATTGACATTTCAATCCCTTATTCAAAGGTACGACAAGGAAGTCTTACTGGGATCCATAAAATACACGTGTCCTTGTTGGCAGTCCACACGCTAATGCACCCGTCTGGACACTATGACATAGTTTTGGCTTCTTAGAAATCAAAGGGAAGAAATGGAGGGGAAAGAGGACATTTTTACACTGCAAATCTAGTTTCTTCAGAACTAGAATTGATTAACATAAATAAGAATTCACAATGAATGTTTGAGAACCTGGTACTCACCTGCATGTAAAATGAAGCATTTTTAAAAAGAAGTACTTAACAATAACTACTATTATTATTTAAAACAAATATGAAGTATGCAGTACCTGCAAAGAAAGAATTTTATTTTTTTTTTTCGTCCTAAAATGCTTGTTTCTCACACTATTCAGATTGTATTTTTTCTTAGATGAGGCTGATTTACATTAAAAAACTCACATTGCTGACATAAACAGAGGACTGACTTGTACCGCCTCAGGTGCAGTGTCATATTATGACTTGTATAAACTTTCAAAACATTTTTTCTGTCATTTGAGCCTTTGCCGAGGTTGTAATTTTCTTCATTGCCAACCGATCCCTCTCACTGTGTTCTTTGGAGAAAAAGCAACCAGGATCTCCACAATATGCAAGTGACACCGCACGCCCCAGCCACTCGAACAGATCTAAAGATACCCGCCAGCGGTAACAGTGACTTAGTCATCCACCGTGTCCAAGAAATAACAAAATGTGCCACACCGTTTATCACTCACCTGTCAAAACAAGCATCCTCCCTTCTGATCCGCGCAGATTCTCTGAGTCACTTGGACAGGCCAAAACAGGGACGGTCACTCAGCTCCTCTTCTCCCTCCTGGAGACTCGCTCTCAGTCGTGCCGCCAACGCAAATGTTGTGGTGCCACGAAAAAGTGTTTGCGGTGAGTCATTTTCGAGTTTGATGGCCTTTTGAACCTTTTCACATGGGTAATACGGCGGATGGATAACTGTTTTCCTTAAACAAATGAAAAGCTAATTAAAAATGTCGCGTTAATTCAGGTTACCTTTGTGTAGCATCATTTTTTTGTCTAAAGATATGAAACAATCTATTGCAGCAAATATACAATAATACAGGAAATTGGAAATGGGACAAATACTTTTTGATGTCAGTGTCACGTTCCATGTGGACCCCTGGCCTCCCCCCTAGAGAAGCTTGATGTCCCTCACACTCGGTGCATGGGTGATCCGATGCAGCTTAGTGAACGCTTCTCTTGTGTCTTTCGTCTCTTCCTGTCTAGTGACAGTCCTGTCACGTACCCCCCCCCCCCCCTCTGATCCCCGTCTGCTTACCTCCGGTCCCTCGCGTTCCTGTGGGACACTGACTTCTTTGCTTCTATGACCCTGATCAAGAGCACTGTGTGTCGATTCCATTTCTCTCTGCCTTTCTCTCTAACAAAACTCCTGTATACTGCATTTGGGTCTCCGAGTTTTTATCGTTACTCCGTATCTGTGGTTTTGGGATATTATTCATGTAAATGCATCCACCACCCCCCCTGAACCCCAGTCTCTTTATTTACCAGTCACCATTCAGCAGGTATTTGTGCCTCGCTGCCGAACTCCCTTGCATGGAAGTGAGGCCAGGACTACGGCCTCTTTCGGAGGAGAAGAGACGGCTGACCCTGGATCTGTTCCGCATCCCGTTCTGTTGTGGCCTGAGATCACAGCTGCAAGCAGAAGGTCCAGGCTGTTTAGCAAAGTGCCCCCCCACAGCGGTTTAGCATCACAGATGATTCCAAGGCAACAAAAACACAGCTGACTTGTCTGCCCTCCCTTTCTGCTCCTAGTTGGACGGTCAATGCAGGAATGTTCGCACTGTTAAGCCCCAATTAAGTACCTCATGGGCCAGACATGAGAAAACCTACAGCACGGTTACACACAGAAAGCAAAATAACTCAGCACTTCACAGCCTGGATCCCCTACTGGGTGCGAAATAAAATCTTGGTTTGTGCTTTAAGCAGACAATCTTAAACATGACAAAAACTGCACCCTCCGAAAGGTATGTGCAAGCAGCCTTATGAACCTTAATTCATGTTTTAATTCCAAAATATTACTTTTAGATTTTTACTTTTTTTCCATCATCAAGTATGTGTCAAAGCAGTTTAACGCCACATCCTCATGCTTCCTTGGCATTTAAATCACCATTGTTTCTCTCCAAATGCTGCCACTCGACAGATGTTTGCCCACTGACACTGTCTGCCCGTCAGCGGAGACAGGCGGAGACCCGCCACCTGACCTGCGATATTAATGCTCTGCATATTAATCTGCACAGATATGGCCAAGTCAGAGGTCAGAACGTCCTGATGTTCATTTAAGGCAGAAACCCTTAAACTCCTCCGCCGGCCCACATACCTGTTAAAATATAATAAATCTAGAACATTCTGGGTGAACCAGATATGTTATCAATGACAGGGACTCCCGAGTATTAATTGTTATTCATGACAAATCCTTTAATCAATCATGACAGGAGTGACGTTTTTTACGATGGGTTTTGAGCCAAGCATGTCACACAGAGCTATTTAAATCTCTCCCGAGTGATTTACTGGTGAGCCTGACCTGGAGTAGTTTAATATCAAATGTTTTGCGAAACCACAGAAGCACTTTTCTTTTTGTAACATGTACCATTACGGGAATGTCTCCATTTCTCTCGAAGGCAGCAGTTTTGGAATTGCAACTGAGGCCAGATATGTTCTGAAAATGCTCCAGAGAGGATTTGTCAGGTCAGCTAAATGCTGCTAACCCTTATGTCCTCAAGTAGGACAGAGACAAACTCGCAACTTCAAAAGCTGCGTCACATGCTGTGGGCTGAGATCCCGGGGGGGCATCGGCTTCGCGGTGCCCAGAAAAGCACTTTCATCACCTACCGGACTCTGCCGGTTTTCATTAACAAAAAAAAAAAAAAACAATTTTTACGTTCAGCAAAACACATAACCCTTTAGGAAGGGGCGAGTGTCTGCAGAGATCTCCAGCCGGCACCCCCATTCGAGGCAAAGAAGGGGGCTCCCTAGTTGGTAGTGGCCTATCGGATGGGGCGCCTCTGACCATGATGTCGTCTTTTTTTTTACCTTCTATTGGAAAGGACTGACTCAGGACTAAAAGCAAGATCAAAATCAGAACTGGAATATTTTTATTACCCAGGAAGAAATTGCTTGTGATTACAGACTTGCACAGTGCACAACTACAGAACAGAAAAAAAATAAATCACATACAACAATTTCTATCCATCCATATCTTTTCTATTCCATATAGAAATGGCAATAAATTAGTTATGAGTGGGTCATCATAGTAAATATTGCACAAGAAAGATAAATAAATACAGACGCTCCTCTACATATAAACTTCCAACTTACCAACTTTCAGACATATGAACGAAGAGGACTGTAAGTCCAAATTATCTTCACTGGGCTCCCGTTTCCTGTCCGCAACATCAAGTTTTTTTTTCTGCGCGCCAATTCCGTCTAGTACGACTTCTGGCCGCTACTCCCGCCGCGCAGCAGCGTAGCGTGCGGATTCCCAGCATACTAGTTCTTTGTACTTGCGTATACCCTTAAAATGATGCTGAATAACGACTTACGGACATTTCAAGTTCCGAACGGCTGTTCGGAACTTATCTTGTTCGTAAGTAGAGGAGCGTCTGTAGTTAAATAGATGAAAAAAGGTCATATTTCACATGTGCCATGTGTGTGAATCAGAGGCTGCATAGTCTGATGGCTCTTGTAAGGGATGGTTACCTGAGGCATTCAGTGGAGCGTTTTATGTTGACTAGTCTTTAGCTGATTGTGAAGCGGGTGAGCAGCATTATCCATAATCCACTGAAGACTGGACAGCATCCTCCTCTCCAACACAGCATGAATAATGTCCAGTTCCTCCCCAACACCCAAGATAGCAAAGGCTAAAGGCTATGCTAAGGCAAGGTCATCACTCTTTGTTATGATATGGGCTATATAAAGGACAAGAACCATTAAGAGAGTAGAGAGGATTTACCACATAACAAGGACATAAATTCAAATGGTTAACAATCCACAGAGAGATAGACATGGGGTAGTTTGTGTCCCAGACCTCTGAGTGCAAGACATCTTCATTTTTTTCTCCTCCATATGCTAGAGTTGAAAGCAGAAAGGGTTTTTTTTGTCTGTTTGTTTGAACTGATTGGCTGAATCATTTCACAACAGTAAAGTGGACGGAGCGTAAGTGATCATTTCACGGGCTGTTACATGGGAAGGCAATTTTTGTAAAATGGTGAAAGAAATGGAAGGTTTGTTCTGAAGGTTACATTAGTAGACAGTTTCATTGCATTTTGACACATATGTGTTTCATATAAGAATCATTTGTCTTCCTTTATGGAATAAAAATATCTTAAAATACATAGCACAATCATTTTGTTGAATTCCAATGCACAGCCCCAATAGCCTAATAGCCAGCATAGAGATGATAACTTGTCACGGTGTGTGACAAGAGAACCTGAATGAGCATCAAATCCAGAGAGCAGAAGTTTCTTGCAGCAGGCAATAATCAATCCAGATCAAAACCAGAACAGGGAAAACAATTTCCAAATCATGGTGGTCGGAAACCAGGCAAAGGTGGGGCAATAGCAAACAGGCGATCTAAAAAGGGGGCAAGGCAAACTCAGTGTCAAGGGACAGAAGCAACAATCAAAACGAGCAGAAGAACCTTGGAGGCAGATGCAGGGAACAAACGCTCAAACTCTCAGAAACACAGAAGATCTAGCATGTAGCATGTAAACATGTCAGAAGCCAAAACATCAAACATGCATCATTTTCATTCAGAGTGGGAAGAGGACTATTTTGTGAGTGTGCTTTTACTGAAGAAGGGAAGTTTGGAGCGGCATTTCAAAATGGTGCACAAAAGCTAGGAGACCGAATTCCCCGCTAAAACAGCCATACGCAGCCAAAAAGTGCGAGAACTAAAAAGTCAGTTAGCAGCACAGCAGTCAATTTTTACCCAGCTGCATCTTCACAATGCCAGCGGTCCCACTAAGGTAGAGAAATACATTTATTTACACTTTTTCAATTTGGAGAATTACCTGGATTTGTCTGGATTTGCTGTGTGCATGTTAACTATACAGAACTATACAATAGCTAGAGTAATAATAGAGTAACAGAGTAATAGCTATGGCTCCCTATTTGAACTGGTAGATCTCGTCAGACTGGCCACTTGAAAAGTAGATCTTGAGTTAAAAAAGTTGAATTTACACGATTCATAAATCAGCTGAGGTAATAAAAAATTACGGAATATTTTACCATATGGCTGACAAATAGCATTATATTTTATTATGTAAACATATTCTCCTTAATTATATAATTCACCAGGCCACTAGTTAACTATTTTCCCATATTAAATGTGACTGAATTTGTGTAATATATTGATAATACATTTCATTTATCAACATTTTTTTCTTAAAGCTAGATCTGCATGTTGTAACATATTTCATGCTGTTTGCTCTTTCAGCAAAACACACTCCAATTTACCTGTTTACATCTTTCTGATACATTAAGGATATTAGTCCACCAAGAATGAAAGCTAATAAAATGTTCATTTAAAATACATATTTGGGACATTTACATATACAGCAGTAGTATTACTAGTTACTATTGCAATTATTGTTAATTGTTTTGCAATCAATCAGTAAACATAGATTAATGCAGACTAACGGAATGGGAATTCATTCGTAATAGAGATGTATCGTCTGCATGATATTTAATTATGAAATATGCATGACCGCTCTGTGGCCGATGACCCAGTGGGTGATGTGCTTTCAAGGGGCCCAAAACCTCTAGTGGTGGCCCCTGCATAGACTGAGACTGATTTGCCCCAATAACACATACAAATATATAAACAGACACAATTTGTTGAGAACATGTCTGGTAAGCAACTCAGTAGTGTCACAGCAGCAGTAAATAAGAGGTATGAGAATGTGTAGTCAGGCCCGGATGCGCAGCTTAAAATAACGGCATTCCACCCAGATGCCGTGGCTGTACAGACGGACCCTCAGCTCGCATGACAAAAGGCAAAATGCGGACATAAAGCCTCAGGTGGAGCCAGCAAGTCCCCGGTGGCCATCGGCACGGTGGAATCCTCAGTTAGGGTGGCCACCAATCCATGCCGGGGTGGGGGGGGGGGCGCTACATCAATGAGCTACTTCAGGTTTTACAATCAACTTTAAAACTGAAATGGTCCTATGCTTGGCTTAATAATTCAGTTCTTGTGCTTTAACAGATTTGTTTCCTTGATTCATCCAGTTGTTTCGCATTAACATTAGTGACACATGCATGATTACAGGAGACTGACCAATCAGCACACAGCAAGAACTTAGTGCTTAAGTGAAACCTGGGTCTTTTTAATTGAAATGGTTGAAACGGTAGTTTACAAACCTTGTCATTCCTCAACTCGTCTGCCGCGACATGGATTAGCTGGTCACCCTCAGTATTCGGTAAGGCAAGTCCATGGAACATTGGGGCTTAGGAGGAAAGCTGGGTAATATAAGGTATTTATTTACAAGCCTCGTCCTTTTTACCACCTCTGACATTTTCATGTTCTGATTGCAGTTGAAATAACATGAAAAGAGCTCAACTTATAAAACTAATAACCCCCCCCCCCCAGTCAACACATTTTTGCCTCCAGTCATAAAAAAGTTGGGAAGCCCTTTCATAAGGGACACTTGTGTCACCTTGTTATAATTGCGTTATTGGATTTCTGAATATATTTTTGTTGCCCATATTCTGCAGAATCATGCTGAAAATTCTGAAGATGAATTTGTTTGTAGTGTTTGTGCGAATTTGTATGAAAATTGAGGAAAATGACTTGGTAAAACGGAAAGGGGGCCATATATGAACCTCTTCTGCTCTGTGTACAAAAAGTACCAAAATACATCTTCTGCTATGACGTATTTTCATACTAATATAAAAAGCCGTTTTATCATCACTGGTAATGAATTTGTCGTGGAGTATAATTCAGCCACCTGAGTCATCAGCTGACTCGGATTCAGTCTTTTTCTTTCCATTAATTTCTCTTTCTCTGACAAAAAAAAACACATTCATCATCATTATAGCTATATAGTGTGCATATTGTCACATCTCCAATAAAATCTTGGCAAATACTTGTGACACAAAATCCAAAACGCTTATGCCAATCAGTTTCACTATTTAAATATTCCAATATTTCAAAGGCCATTGTAATGTATAACTCATTCATTGTTGATGTTGCTCAGCCAACACTTTTTTATCCGTTTATACATATTTTATTGCAACCTTTCTGGGATGTACCAAGGTCCAACAGCAATGCCAAGGTTGAGGCTTGAATGGGCAGTCAGTAAGACCACAGCCAAGGTCGGGTCCTGGTCAGATTATTAACTGCTTCACACTCCTGACATGGGCCGGTTTAATCTAACCATGGCTGCCACTAAAATTCTGCCAGCGACTCTGAAGCACGACTGAGAGCTGTTCCTGCTCCAAAACTGAAGATGGGATCTGAGCATTTCGCCACCCCTACTGATCTAACAACGCCGGGCTCTCCAGAGGTTTGTAAGGTGCCTTCTCATGTTATACAATTTCTGAATCATTCTGCATGTAAACCATCTATACCGACAGCACTTTGCTTATGAGTCACATTTTCTTGTTTAAATGTATGAATTTAGAATTTGGTGATCAGTGTTGACACACCACAACGAAATGTGTCCTCTACATTTAACCCATGTGTGACATAGCAGGGGGCAATACCTTGCTCAGGGTACCTCAGTGGTGCCTTGCTGGTCAGGGATTCAAACCAGCAATCTTTCAATTACAAGAGCGCTTCCATAACCATTAAGCCTCCACTGCCCACAGAGACCACTGCCCATAATAAAAAAATGAATAAATAAGCAGAGAGCGCAAACACAGTCCCCCACTGCCAGAAATTATGCAGTGGAGATTCCCACATTTGGGGAATTTGCAGGGGTCAGCACAGCCGCAGTGCAATGGCTGGGCCTCACCCTGGGTGAACCACCAGTGATCTCCGCTGCCAGGTAAGTAAACTCCCGAAGATCTTTGATTTTTCTGAAGATCAGCTTTACATGATGGTAAATGCTTCACTGGAACTCCGATTTTACTCCTTCACCCCGGAAACCTGCTAACATGTGCCCCCTCCACCGGTTTCCTGGTCCCCATAAGGGAAAACTCTATTTCATAAAAATCGGTGACTGCTATGAAAAAACTAAAAATGCAAAAACACTTGTATTTTGTTTGGTTACTTATGGTTATGGTTAGGGCAGGGTAGGGGTTAAGGTTGTCATAGTTAGCGTTAGCATTTTTCCCATTGAAATGAATGAGTGGTCCCCATAAGGACATGTTTACCCTACATGTGCGCGTGTGTGTGTGTGCATGTGTGTGCGTGTGTGTATTGGGTTGGAGCGAGGGTTCTGGTAACGCCAAATTTTCCCTGCGCTCAGAGATTAAAATTGCAGCATGGGTGAGTGTTTGCCCGGACTACAAAACGGCCAGGCTTGCTTTTAAACTCAATGTCCATCCGTTCATGTCGCATTTCCAGTGATGGGCCTCAGTACGCATGCAGCATTATGACGGCTGAACATTTCCATTACAGTTTATTTGGTAATTACACAGTTTGTTTTCTTTCCATACTTTTAGTGATCAGTTATCTTGGATAAATTCTGCTTCATTATCTCTCTCCTTTCCCCCTCAACCCCGGTACCATTAGCCGCTCTTTACGGTCCATATCACTGTCACTCAAATGGTGCCATCATTGAGCACATTTCCCCACTTAAGCTGTAATAAAATAAACATCGATGACGAATCATTAACCGGTACGCCACCTAATCCAGCCATTTTTAAGAGCCGGCAATAGATTCATCACCAGTAATGATCCATAACTGTCAAACCGTTTGCGGTCTGCATTAACGCCTTCAACCTTACGGCTGCACGCCTTCGCTAATCGTGGCCAAGGGGCAAAAAAGTCAGAGCTGCTTCTGGTGCTGCTGAAGAAGGGGGGCGGGGGCTTGTCCTTATTTAGCTGAGGTCTCTGTGACTTCACAGGGTAAACAGTCGGCCAGAGGGGAAGTCGAGGCCCTCTCACCCCGACAGGTGAGCTCTGACGAGCCCGTGGAGCTGTCAACCGCTCCCGCTCTCAGCCAGGGACCCTTCAGCCTGCCGTTCCGGGGCACTGCCTTCGCCATGGCCGCCACATGACCCAGCGTTCACTCGGGCGTTCACTCCTCAGCGTGGAACATTCCGCAGAATGATTTGTATTGTCTGTTGATATGACGTGCATTTGTCATTCGTGTGTAGTTTTCCGTCCATGCTGTTTACAAAGTGATATAATCGGTTATTGATGTTTATTCCAAGCCAATTTTTGGTGTTGTTTTATTAAAAGATCCAGCAAATAGTGAAATGAACAGAGTTCGAGACAACATTAATTTGATTGGCTGATGATTTAATCCAGTGTATCTTTTCTGGGGGGCACTGTGGCAACCTCAGTAGAGAGTATCAGGTGGGCAGAGTTAGTGCTAATTACTTCCACCTGTTCCCCCTCTCCCTGTGATTTGTATAAATAATGTTTTTGGGTCCTAGTGCCCTCTGTATTTATTCAGTCTCTGTCAATAGGGCAGCATTCTCTTATTTTCTCTTCTTAGTCTGTGTTGGAGTTTCCTATCTCTGTACCTGAGTGGAGTCTTATGGCTGATGCGTGTTCCCTTGTCCGTGGATCTGAATAACCAAGGGTGAGTTTCCCGAAGCCTTCTTAACGCTATGTCGTTTGTTAGTTCTATCTTTTAACACAGAACTTAAGAACGACGTAGCGTTAAGAACGCTTCGGGAAACTCACCCCAAATAACTACCGTCTTCAGTCTTTGCCACTTAAATTTCATTTAATTTTGTTACAACAGAATGAGCAATAATCATAAAAGAAATAAAACTGCATTTTCCATCTTTCCATACAAAATTAAGAAACACAATCAAAGAAAACCATGAAACTCCACTCTCCTGAAAGCCACTATACTGTACCTCTCTCTCCCTCCCCTTCCCCACCATATTAGTGCGTAAACGTCTTAAAGCGACAGACATCCCTTTAAGCTCAAAGTCAAGTGCGATTAAACATATACAGTTAGGAGCCATTTAGCTCCTACAGTCTGTGTCATTAGTCCCTCTCCCCCTGAAAAGGACGCCATAAAGGGCTCCCTACCCCTCCATCCCAGTGTTACATGGTTGTGTTTACAATGCTGACCGGAGACCATTGCAACCTAGTTTGTTCAGCTTCATAAATTTACCAGAACAATCCAGGGCATGTCCCCTACTGCAAAATTCTGGATTAAAGGAACCTCACAAGATTCGAACCAGCAACAGTCAGGAATCTAGTGTCCTTAATAAAGTGTCTTTAAAGCACATTGTCTGGCATGTCATTATCTGGTAAGGAAGCGGAACATTCATCATCAATGGCCGTAGCTAACCTGGATCAAACTGAATATTACCATGGTATGCTGAAAAACAGCCCCCCCTGCAAAAAAAAAAAAAAATGGGGGGACAGGAGGACTGGCAAGATGGCGACCAGGCCAACGTGACATGCTGAAGAATGGGAGGAACGTGGGACTTCTAGAGGTGACGGGTTTAACAAAACTGGTGAGGAGGAACAGAAAGAGAAGACAAACATTCTTTACGGGCATCCGTCCGCGTGACGGTTTGCATCAGGGAGGACAGGGCGCGCCAGCCTCGGTTACATCCGTAACGGTGCCTGACAAACTGTGTCTGACACACAGAGGAAAACAGAGAGGGGACTGAATTCTCTGCAGTGGAAGAGCAGGACGCAAGTAAGTCTGAGCTAACAAGGGAGCCACTGTTTTCTCCCGCATCACAGAAACAAACTACTAGGCCTTAGGCTAAGCTATCTTACTTAAACTTAAACACCAGCTTTATAAAACATTTCGGTTAAATAGGCCTACACGGCTTTTTCCCCTGCAATATTGATGTTTTGTTTTTTTTTCTGAAATCTGTGTTGCTGACAAAACTGGTCAGATTCATACTGAACTGGATGGCTCAGTTAGACTGAATACCAAGGTACACAAACAGTTGACTCTAATTATCTCTTTATTTTGTTTGTAATGTGAAAAATACCTGTAGGAACATGTTATCTTACCGGTTAATGCATACCCTGAACTGAAATCTCACAGTAAAACACACAGACTGTTTAGCAGGTAAAACTATACTCCTCCTAAGTGGTGCCATGAATCTCTTTTTCCGTTCATGCCACGCACTGGTGGCTTAGCAATTAAAAAATAAAATCGTTTGAGAATTTTTTTTTGAAAACAGAGGCCTTCCTCGATCATTCTTATTCAGCTCAGACTAAACTGCGATTAAAAAAAGAAATCAGTGCACGCAGGAATAGGACGGCTTGTTCATTTAAGGTGTTAAAACAAGTCTCTTTGATCATGCTTTATGTCATAATTTTGTTTCTCTTCCCATACTGGCAGCTATTGTAAGTTTCATATTAGCAGCTTTTCTATTGGTGTCTATCACTCGTATTATAAGACGAAGAAATTAAGTGACTTTTCCAGCTTTTACTATTTAATCCCATTGTGTTTGGTTCACTTTTTACATCTTTCTTATGCAGCATTCTTATGTAGTTGAACAATCCTCTGGCTCATTCTCTAAAAGAAGCTTTCTCCCCAAACTGTGGGTCCTTCTCCAAACTCTCAATCACTCTTTAAATGGGTCTTTCTCAAAAGCCTTTAGCCTCGACCGACACAGTCAGCTCATGATGCACCTGGAGCTCGTCAAGGCGAACAAGCTCCCTGCCGTTTCATTACGCTTGATGTTTCTGGTGAAGCTTTTTTATTGGTTTACCTCTGGAAACATTTTGCCTGCCGTTTAGGGGACTTGGTGAAGTAGGAATGAGTTGTCCGGTATAATGGAGACCCATGAGTCGCGACCCAATTTGGGTTGCAGCAAGTTCTGAAAGGGTCAAGAGAACGAGTTGGAAATTTTAAAGCCAGCAAGCTCCTATGCTGATCCACGATCAGATTTGCCAGCCCCAGTCCTCAAATTAACCTATATAAACGGGTCTTAGGTCTGCAAATTCTTAGTGCAAAACTAGTGAATGCTCAACCAATCCAAGAAGCCTATTCACAGATACTTAATTTAAAATTCAGTGGCACATCCAATCAGATTTGTGCACTAGGCATTGATTGGCATGAATTGAATTGTGAAGTGAATTTAAACCTGTACTTGATATAGGGTCACGACTGAGCAGGCATGGTAAAAATTGGGTCACAGTATGAAAAAGTTTGAGAACCACTATGCTATATCAACCAGCTCTCAGCATAAAGATTGCATAGGCGAGCAACAAAGCAGCTTAGATAAAGCAAACCACACCTTGTGACCTTCTGTTCCTGAGATCCAGCAGCATGCTTGGGTCAATTGCCAAGAAAAGAGCTTGTCATACATAGCGAGCAGTAAACCAGTTTAGGGTACTGGTTCAGTCTTACCCTGGGAGCTGTCAAAGTACTTCTTCCCTTACATCTCCTGGTTTAATTGACCCCCATTCTGAACTAAACAACTTGTTTGCATTTAGTTAGTGGAATGTTCAGGTTCAGAAAGTAGAAATCCAGACCAAGATTTTGTTTCAAACAACCAGTTGAGTATAAAGAGTCAAAGTCACAGAGTACTGAAGTGGTCAGTTGAAACAAATTCTTCGTCTGGATTTCTACTTTCTAAACTGTCCATTTTGTTAATTCAAAGTCCAAAGAGAACAGAGAAGCTTTTGAAAGCTCATTAGAATGAAAATGGCAGGTTTTCCCCTCACATTCATGTCTGATCGTCAATCCACCTTCACCTAGCAAACGAGTGACTGGGGTGTGTGCTTGACTGACTCAAGGCCATCAGAAGGTCTGGGTGCAGGGCACCATAAAATAATAATGTGGCACAGAAAGGTATTGGAATTCAGCATGGCCCTGAATAAGTTACATTCTGAATATGACTTTTGCCCCCCCTGCAGGAAGGGTAAGGTGCTGAGGGATTTCAGGCCATGTTCGGGGAGAGGGCAAATGTCAGGAATCTGGATATATGCTTTCGAGTGGTGTCTGCATGCTGGAACCAATATTAATCCGGCACCGACAAGATCTGTGGGATGTGCTACGGTGCAAGTTTTACATACCCAGAGTTAGCTTGATAAAGCCGAGTTAATTCTACCCGATTACTGCAATCCGTGTGAAATGGTACTATGAAGCATTTTTGAAAGAGCCACCACCGAATTATTAGTACAAATAAGTAACACTCTGTGTGTTAAAATAACCATGTGTTCACTATACATAGTCTGTCCAAATAA
Source organism: Paramormyrops kingsleyae (assembly GCF_048594095.1). Classification (NCBI taxonomy): domain Eukaryota; kingdom Metazoa; phylum Chordata; class Actinopteri; order Osteoglossiformes; family Mormyridae; genus Paramormyrops; species Paramormyrops kingsleyae. Next base: position 9,461,598 of record NC_132804.1, read on the forward strand.
TAACCAACACAAATAATATATTTATAAATCGGTGTCTGATCTTGAACGTTCATGCTGTTTGAAGTGTGACACAAAGGAATACTCAGAAACAATGAAACAATTACTACACATATCAATTAGATTTAGAGGAGAGCCCTTATTATTGCAGCCACAGGGTATTTAAGCCCCCCGATCCCCCCAGGCTATACTGCTGCCACACCCTCCCCCAGTGTGGTTTAAATAATAAACAAACAAACAAACACAAATAAATAAATAATATGCATAATATCAAAAGTCATGTTCATGGTACAATTTTTTTACTCTGCAAAACACTAGTTTCAATATTATCAACACATCTAAATAATAATTGGTTGAGTATCACAAGGATAACAGCACTGAGTGTCTTCGTGTGTGGCGTGGTCAAAGTACACTTTAAGAAGGCGATTGTGCCACTCCCAACATTTTAAGATCTTTTGCAATCTTAGTTTTGGACGCTCTTCAAATCAGACCGCAGATTTTCAGTCAGATTCCAGGTGCCATTGCAAAGCCCGCATTGGGTGAAGCCATGGTGGCACGGTGGTTAGACTGGTGGCCCATGCATCTGGGACCAGGGTTCATGTCTCTGCCGCGGTTCCATATGTATGGAGTTGCCACGCCCTCCCCATGTGACTGTGGGGTTTCCTCCAGTTTCCCCCCACAGACAAAAAAAAAAAGCGGTGGTGAGTTGGGTTTACCAAATTGTGCGAGTGTTGCCCTACAATGTGTTGGCACCCCGTCCTCAGTTGTCCCTGCAGCTTGTGGAATAGACTTGGGACCCCGACCCTGAATGGGATGAGCAGTTACAGTCAATGGACGGGTGGTTTCGTGTTACTGCAACCATGTCTGTGTTGGTTTTTGTGTGTATTTGGCCTGATTGTCTTATCAAAAGGCTCCTCTACAGGCAACTCATGGGCAAAATCAAATATCTGGGTATAAAAACAAACATCACTGACCTGGTTTATCTTACTATGCTTTTCCTTGCATGAAGTCATTGGCGGATTTAGGCGTCGCGACATGCCCGCATAAAAAAATAATGCAATGGTTACATTGTAATGGTGCTTTTTTTGTTGGTGGGGGGGGGGGGGGGGGGCATTCACCCAGGGTGCCATACAGGCAAGAACCACCGGTGTGCAGTCATCTTTAGGCCCCAAATAAGTTCAATTTTGGTCTGACCATTAAAAGTTTATCACTGATGATGATTTCTGTGTTCAGACGCTGCCATTTGGGCTTTTACTGCGCATCTGTTCAAAAGACCTTTTCAATATGGAGGTGGCAATAGCTAATTCTGACGCTTGGAAACCCGTGTCCTGTGCAGCTCTTTGAATTCCTCCCTCACCATCTCCCTCACTGTGCGTGTAGGCAATCTGCACACGTGTTCTCCTCCTGACAGATCTGCTACTATTCTAGAATGAAACTTTTTTGTTATTGCCTTGATAGTACTTAGTGGTATTTGCAGCTGTTTAAATATGTGTTGGCATATCTGTGTAGGATCAGCAGCTATGTCATATCAGCTGTGAGCCCTTCAGCTCTTTGGCGTTGGGTGACAAAGGGATCTCACATGCTTGCAACCTCACATTTATACTCCAGGCAGGGATGGGTGGAAGGGAGCCATACAGTTCTGGGAGATAGAATAACAGAGGCCACTGTTTATAACATATTTTAGATATTTGTAGAAGTCCTAATAATTTTGAAACTTATGTTCTACATTCAAAATGCACTACTGAATAAGATGCTTTGTGTTTGAAAAATTTTTATGTAAAAATTTTAGGATATGATTACCCAAATGCTTGAACAGAACAAATGCATTATGTATACTGTTCGCTTTTTGCACATTTTTTTTCTTATTTTCATGAAAGGTGGCTGTAATTCGCCATGCATTTGAGCATACGGGACTGTCACTGGGAGAGGTGGTTTGAGTAACGGGATATGGGGACCCAGTGGTCAGGGGCAGACCTATTACCCAGCATTTTTCTTCTGATGGAGAGTTGGGGAGGGGGGGGCATTGCGCTAATGAGGCACGGGTAGAATTAACGAGCTGGATTCTCTGCGAAGGAAGGGGCTGGGGGAGGATACTTACAAATGTGGGAGGGGTACATCAGTCATTAACATGGACAGGCAGCTGTGGGGGTGCAGGTCACTGTGGGGACAGAGCATCCATTTATAAGTATGAAAGAGAATGAGGGACTAATCAATATGAGAAGCTCTTGTCACTTCTATCTCCTCCTGAGACAAATTTGCAGCCCCCCCCCCCCCCACACACACACACACACAGAAACACAAAGCATAACTAGTGGCTGTTTTTTTTTTTTACAGATGCAAAGTGTTGCACAGCCACTGCCTCTTCGCCGCTGCACAGAAGGCGTCCAAACTCTTAGCCCCCTCTTACTGTGACTCACTCTCCAGCTGGGCAGGTTGTGCACTGTTCAGTATTCGCACTACACCTCCTCTCCCCCCCCCCCCCCCAACTGATCGACTCTAGGATCAAAGTTCAGCACTGCTCTTGAAGAGTAACAGGCAGAGTCTTATTCAGAGTCTAGCCTTGTCCTCCAGCTGTAGGCCATGGTGGTAACAACCAGGAGATGCGGTTCAGGTTTGTGCCATACTCCAGGGAAGGAAAAGAATCCTCCTCGCAAAATAAAATCTCCTGCATGGTCTGCTCCGGCCTCAATCCAAGTGATGTATCGGAAGAAATCTCTGTTAACGAAGGCTAAATTGTTAGCGGCCGTCGTATTCACGAGCGAGACTTCAGAAACAATGACAGGATCACGTTAATTACATCCCACTAAGGTACCGCAATCAAAACTGCTTCCCGCCGTGTGCTAAATAGTTCTTGGCTGCAGAAAATGCTTGATAATTGAGTTTTGCTGCACTTTTGTCTCACAATAGTATCGCACATAAATTATAGCTAATTTTCTACAGCAGGAGCGGATATAAACAGACCCAACATTTACATATTCTTACCCCATCCTGGCCAACATATGTGTGATATTTTCATACATTCCATTCATCAGCTGTTCCATAGCTCTTCAATTGAACGACGTAGCAACATGGATGATGGGGCAAATGAATTTCAGGGGGAAAACATTCAAATTGTTCAATTTGGCAGCATAACTTTAATGTTTCTCCTCCTCAAAGTTAATGACAGAGAATGAGCAAAACCAGTAACAACAGGATGATTCCTTGGTACTTTAACCTATTTAATTAAAATCTGATACAATGGATGCATATGCTGTGCTGATAATTATTTTTAATTATATTGGGGTGCACATGAGTAAAGATGCACGACGATGGACATGAACGCCAAGCCTTCTTGCATTATCTCTCCGCGCCTGGTGGCGATATGATCTAGAATTGAACGTTTGGGCTCCGAACCACCTTGAATTCACAGTGATTGTTCTTTATTTGTTTTCCTCTGAGCCAAAACTTGCACTTGATTTTAATACATTTTCTCTCTAACAGATTTACGTATCTGACAAACCGTGTTTGTCTGTGTGTGCTTTTGACACCCATAGCTGCTTACACAATGTAGATTTCTCAAGTAACATAGGGCCAGACGAACTGTGTATCCCAATCCAACACAGATCACACACACAATTAGAGGAATTCAAAGATTACAATCCACTGCCTGTTGTAGAAACATATGAGTAATCTCAAACAAACACTTAGCCAGGACTGAAATTCAACCCATATCCCTTTACACTGTCACTACAAGGTAGGGTAACATTTTACTTAAAACAGTCATTGTAGTGCATTAAACATACCTTCATAGTGCATTACAATGCATTCATAAAGTATAACAAACATGGCTGTAACAATAATGACAGGAGACCTCAATGCTCAATCCTCAGGGCAGGCAGGGCAGGAACAGATGAGGCAGGAACAAGTTAAGACAACACGGGCAAGACAGAAGACTGGGTTAGAGGAGTGCTCAGTACGGCTCATCTAGCTACAATACTGCGCAATGGCTGGTTTGCGGGTGCACTTTTTTATAATGCGGAGAGCCAGTATCCTACTATTGCATACTCCCCGGCCCTGTGGGTGGCGTGACAGTATCCCCGCCCCCCCAACCACCACCTCCTGGAGCCTGAAATAGGCACTGGAGTCCACCCCTAGGATGCAACCCAGGCTTCTGCGGGTGATCTCTATGATAGGTGCCGATGAGGTCGAGTAACGTGAGTACAGGAGGGCACGGATTGTTTATGCCTTTTCACCATCCTGCAGAGTCCGAGGGGGCAGGACAACAGCGTCAATGCGGGAAAGTACTGAGCTGTACCGGACAGGCTTGAGCAGGGAAGCAAGGAACGTCAGAAACAGACGGCACATGCTCAGTAATGACAGACGGTAAGAGTTCGGGCCAACCTGGTGTACCACCTTAAAGGGGCTTATGAACCGTGGAGCTCATTTCTTGCATATATGCAGCTTTAGATTTTTTGTAGATAGCCAGATGTGTTGCCCTGGGCGATGAGCAGGAGGCGGGCACCATCTTCGAACAGTAAAGGTCTTCTGTCTTTGGGCTCAGCATTCTAGGAGACATAGGGCTTGGGACCACACCGCCTTACAACTCCGGTACCACTCCTCAACCGGGGGCATGGGCGGAGCATCCTAAGGAAACAAACCTGAAACCTAACGCACAATGAAAAGGAGAAAGGCAAGTGACAGGATTTTCCCTGGTGTTAATGACATATTCCACCCATGGGAGGTGTCGAACCCAGACATTCAGGCGATCTTTACACAGGACCTTGGACATCTCCTGATTGGTCCTCTCGGCCATGCCATTTGTTATTAAAGTTATCCTGCCAAATTGATAACCACAGGTCAGACTGAGGGCGAGGCGCAGCTTAGAACAAAAGGTCCAGAAGACCTGGGAGGTGAACTGGGGGCCGTGATCAGAGACCACGTCATCGGGGATACCGTAATACCTAAACACCCAAGTGACCAGGATCGTTCACTAATGGAAGCCTGGGGAGAGGGATGAGGCGACACATTTCTGAGAACTGATCCAGAATAGTCAGAATCACAGTTTTCCCAAGAGATAAGGGAAGGTCGGTCATGAAATCCAGCGCTAAGTGTAACTAGGGCCGAGAAGGAATGGGAAGCTCCTCTAAAAGACCAGCAGGAGGTGCATTGAAGGACTTGAGCTCTGAGCAATCCAGGGAGGACGCGACATACTCATCTTTATCCTTCCGCCATCCCGACCACCAGTATCTCTGGGAGAGGAGTCTGGCGGTAGCAGCAACCTCGGGGTGACTGGAGCTGGGGGACATGTGGACCCACTGGATGGCAGTGGACCAAACCGGGAAGGCACAAAGATCTTACCCGCTTGGCAGTCGGGGAGCGGAGGATGTTGACAGTTGGCGGCCTGGATGGACTCATCTAGAGTCCACATCACAGGGCCCACGAAACATGACGATTCTTTGAACCATGAAGGTGAAACACTTTGAAGTTAAAACGGGTTAAAAACAAAGACTATCGTGCCTTTCGCACGTTCAACCAACTGGTGTTTTGGAGGTATTCAAGATTGCTGTGATCTGTATACACGATGAATGGCTATTTGGCTAGTATGACTAGCCCCCAGTTAGTGATGTCTATCTTCAAGTGCTACTTTTATGGCCAGAAGTTCATGGTTTCCAATGTCATAGTTGCACTTGGCTGGAGAGAGCTTTCTGATGTAGTAAGCTCACGGGTGCCGACATCCGGTGATCTTGTGTCATTGCAATAGAACCGCACCAACTCCTACCTATGAGGCATCGACCTCTAATTCATAAGGGAGTTTGGGATGAGGCTTAAGTAGAGCTAGAGCAGAGCAGAATGCATTCTGGAGCTTGTGGAACACAAGCACACACACTATCTTTCCCTTGGGTCACCTGCCAGAAATTCCTTATAAAGCAGTAGAAGTTAGCAAACCCTAAAAATCATTGTAGTTCTTTTACCATACGAGGTAGGGGCCACTCCCTCACATCTTTGACATTGTCCTCGTCTATGGCCACAGACTGGATGACGTGACCTGGGAATTTCGAGGTATGATGAAAAAACTCACATTTTTCCCCCTTAACATATAAGTGATGGTCAGGTAGCTGTTGTAGAACTGTACGGACATGGAAAACGCGTTGTTCTAGGGAGGAGGAATAAATGAGAATATTGTCGATGTAAACCACAACAAACTTATTCAACAGACCAGAAAGGACCTTGTTCATAACAGCTCGATAAATGGAAGGGCTGTTAGCTAATGCATAAGGTATCACCAGATATTCAAATTGCCCCACATGTGTTATAAAGACGCTTGTCCCTGTAGCAGCTGGTGAACCGGGGAGGTAAGTTGGTTCACTTGTTCTTGGAACTGCTGTGTCTCTGCAGGGTCTATCTTTGCTTCGGTGAAGTATTCTGTCACGATGGGAGACCAGGGATGACAGGAGATCATTATAATGCATTATGAAAGTATCTATAGTGCATTCTAGATAAGAGCTTCATAGAGCATTCATAACACATGAGAAACATGGCTATAGTGTGTTACGCCATTTGAGACAAATTGATAGCCATGTTTATAATGCTTTATTATTCATAATGCATTATAATGCATTATGAAGATAAGTACAATGCATTAGAACAGTGGGCTTCATGCAAAGTGATACCCAAAATTAAAGCTTCTAGGCTTTTGTCTTTTAAATGTGATTTTAATGTCTTTTATTTAAATGCATCCTTCTGCCATTCTAAAGCCTTGCGTCTGAATTGTGCTATATAAATAAGTTTGCCATGCCTTGCATTTAGGTGAGAGGCCACATTACTGCCTTCAGGGGCATCCCATGCAGTTTGATTCACATATGAATACAGCTCAGTGCTCGGTTGAAGATTCTTGGGCTACACAAATTTGGTAGAAGATTCTACGGTAACACTTTACTACAGCTGTCATCTATAAAGTACTACAGATCACTTTATAAAGCATTATAATGGTAGGTATAAGAAGTAAAGCATTACATCATCTTCTGTTGACAGTCATAAGGCATTATAGTGTTGATTATAATGCTTTATAAGCTCCTATGTAGCTCTCATCTACACTTCCCTCCATAATTATTGGCACCCCTGGTTAAGATGTCTTAAAAGCCTTAAAATAAATTCAATTTTTATTGCAGAAGCATACTCTCACACTGAAAATTGTAGAAAATGTAACCTTCAACTCAAGTGAATTTTAAGGGGAAAAAAAGAAATAATTATTTTTCATAAAATCACCTGTTCCACAATTATTGGCACCCCTAACAACTCCTAGGAAATAAATGTAATTGAAGTATTTCTGTCATTTATACAGTAGTTTACAAAGTTGATCAGAGTATCTAGGAACATTTAATTAGTAATTCATCACTTCCTGTGTCCCTGGGGTATAAATATGACGTGACACAGAGGCCATTTCTCTTGTCCACTCTTCAACATGGGAAAGACAAAGGAACACACCATTCAAGTAAGGCAGATGTGTGTCGACCTTCACAAGTCAGGCAATGGCTACAAGAAAATAGCCACTCGCCTGCACCTGCCCATATCTACTGTCAGAGGAATCATTACGAAGTTAAAAACAACTGGAACAGTGGTAAACAAGCCTGGACGAGGACGCAAGGTTATTTTGCCACCACACACAGTGAGGAGGATGGTAAGAGAAATAAAAAGTTCTCCAAAGTTCACTGTTAAAGAATTGCAACAAATGGTAGCATCTTGGGGTCACAAAGTATCCAAAACAACCATCAGGCGCTATCTACATGCCAAAAAGCTGTCTGGGAGGCATGCATGGAACAAAACTTTTCTCACTCACAATCATCGCAAACATCTGGAGTTCGCTAAGCAGTACTGGGGCTTCAACTGGGACCGTGTGCTTTGGTCAGATGAGACCAAGATAGAGCTTTTTGGCAACAGACACTCTAAGTGGGTCTGGTGGAACACAAAAGATGAGTGCAGGAAAGCACCTCATGCCCACTGTGAAGTATGGGGGAGGATCGGTGATGCTGTGGTCCTGTTTCTCTTCCAGAGGCCCTGGGAACCTTCTTAGGCTGCATGGCATCATGAATGCTTTGAAATACCAGGACATTTTAAATCAAAATCTGGTGGCCTCTGCCCGAAAGCTGAAGATGGGTCGTCACTGGGTCTTTCAGCAAGATAATGACCCTAAACATGTGGCCAAATCTACATAGAAATGGTTCACCGGACACAGAATCAAGCTCCTCCCATGACCGATCTCAGTCCCCAGACCTCAACCCCATTGAAAACCTGTGGAGTGAGCTGAAGAGGGGAGTGCAGAGGAGAGGACCCAGGTCGCTGGATGATTTAGAGAGATTGTGCAAAGAGGAATGGTCGAAGATCCCTCTTTCTGTATTCTCCCATCTTGTGAAACATTATAGTAGAAGATTAGGTGCTGTTTTGTTGGCAAAAGGGGATTGTACAAAGTATTAACATCCGGAGTGCTAATAATTGTGGCACACATGATTTGATGTAAAATAATTATTTCTTAATGTGGGATTTTTTTCCCACTGAATAAATGCACTTGAATTAAAGGTTGGATTTTCCTCTTTTTTCATTGTGGTCCTATATTATTTAGAAAACAACTGAATTTATTAGAAGCTAAAGAACACATCTTAACCAGGGGTGCCAATAATTATGGAGGGCAGTGTACAGTATAATGCAGTATAAATACCTTCATAATATATTATAATGGTCGGTATAAGCATTAAGGATGCTTTGTACTGCATTATGAAGGTATCTGTAGTGTATTCTAGATGAGAGCTTCATGAAACATTCATAATGCATAATAAACATGGCACTAATGTGTTGTGCGTTTTCATAAATATTTATAGCCATTCTTATAAGGCTTTATGAATGCATTATAATGTGTTATAAATGTGTTCATAGATTCTTCACAGAGAGTGTTACCCATTTTACCCCTCTGTAATCATGGATCAGTGCCTCGGGGGCTTCAGTAACAATCTCCCATGGTCTTAGCTCACATGTTAACATCCAACTCATATCTCTGCCTGCAAGTTAACCAGTGACAGTTCTGGTTCATACTAAAATACAGGTGATAGGTTTCAGATGCATGATCTCCACAAAGGAAGAGAATTTAACAAAATCAAAAGTGATTAAAGTGAGCCCTGACTGAACTGTACAACAGTCCTGTCCTTACATGATTAATATTGCTGGTCTTGCGTTCTTACATTTCATTGTGTCTCAGGCTTCAGAGTTGATGGTCACCATCTCACAATGCTGATTTCATAAAAGACACCTGCTGATTCCTGGCCTATATGAAAATTGGTTCCTGTCCTTTTCTAAGCTTATTTCAAATTGCTGTGCTACACTTGATTCTGCAGTCCAAGGTCCTGCCATCAGAGCAAGAAAAGCTAATTAAAAAAAGAAGATAATTAACATTAGCTTTTAAAAAGATTTAAACCTGCGGGAAATAAGTATGAGTAACAAAAGCGCTTTATGTACCTTTAAATTTTTATTTTTAGTGCACAATTATGTTTAAATGTATGTGACATTAGCTTTTGTTATGATGTTGTCCCCTTTCCTGTTTTCTTTATGTCTATACTAAATTTAATGCTATGATTGCCTGCTAAATAAACAAATGTAAATGCCATTGAAGTAAATCACTCCCCATCAAATCTATTAGAATCAATTAGAGTTGCAGTTCTGGAATATAGTTATTGATAGACCTATAATATGGTAATTAAACAGTGAACATTAGAGATGTTACAGACCTGAACGCTTCAGTTGTCCTGGTTATGATTACAGCAGCAGGTTCATTCCCTCGCCTCCAGTGCTAACCCAGCTGCTTTTAGATGTTACTGGTGAGTCGTTTTTCAATGTAACTGGGAATTTACGCCATCTGCATTCAGGGAATGTATCCCCCTCATCTCCGCTCCCCTCCCCACCTGCGAGCAGCCGGTGAATAATTTCTTTGGAAACTTCAGACCTTCACCTCTCGGGAGTCTCTGTGTAATCCCCGGCCGTGTTTATTTTAGGACGGGCGGGGAAGCCGGGCCAGCCGTCAAGGCGATCTGACTGCAGGAGCGCGGCTCTCATTCCGTGAGTCGCTGTGTCTGACACGGTCGCAGGGCAGACGCGAGCAGGTTTTAATTGCTGGGTCCTTCGCGCGCTGGGTTCTAATTTTAAAACTGAGCAGCTTCAGACATTAGCATTCACTGACAGTGACAGCGCGACTAGATTAGCATCTCCGGTGATAATGCGGTCTTCGCGGCGTAACACGACACGAGACCAGTTCCCCTCCCTGAGTCTCCGAGCTAAGTCAAGGTGCAATTGATTTTCCATTACTGTTCATCTTTGATGACTGGGCCTTAAAATAAACAGGCATATGCTCTTTACCTGCCACAGTTATGCACTGCGCAATAAATAAAAAACATTTACAACACAATTTACAGAAGGGCATGATTTTGCTATGCTTTATGACTGTGCAAACATCTGAAGAGCCATTCTATGGCATTGGTTTATGTTATGGGGAGCTAGAATTATGATTATGGTTATGATTAGAGTTGAAATGTACTGTATATGTTAGTAATGTGGAAGACTCGTTTGGCTGGAATTCCTGTGGCACTGTATGGAAAATGCCTGACATTGACAGTCAGGCATTATCCATACAGTGCAGATAGCCTATTCACGTGTTTTTAATGTAAGTCCAAATCCTAACAATAGCACAGTTGACGATATACTCACATTGTACTTAACCTAACACACACACACATTTCTCTGACCATTAAAACACACACACACATACACACACGCCCGTCCTGGTGACAAGGGGATGGAGGATCAAGGATTTCTCACTTCCTGGGTGTCTCTGGGTATTCTTTGCTTACTGGCTGCCTGTCTAGCTTCCCTCTGAACCCAAGGGCCTCAGGGACTCAGAGAAAACACTCCCATGTAAACAAAATCTTGTGCTTTAGCAGCCCCCCAGCTGCATACTGGGCTCCCAGTTGATTTGACCTCCATGCATTCTGTACACTCTTGGTACCACTGGCAAATGTGGAAACACGCAGTGTCTCCTGTCGTCCATGAGGAAAGGGCTCCCTTGCATTACATGAGTTTTGGGTTTTGGGGCTTGTGCTGCACTGATTTGAGCGAGACCTCAGGTGCAGACGTCCTGTCAGAGGTGCAGGCTTTTAGGGATCCACTTCTCCGCATTTGCGGCAATGAAGTTTACTGCATGGTGAGGGGTTTAAGCAAACAAGATCTCATCATCACGCGAGGTTGGTGATAATCAGGCTGCATGAAAGACATTTCCACAATTCCACAAAGGTTGTATTTTGCAGCCTGTTTAACTTAATGCACCACGTGTAGCTGGTGTAAACAAAGCAACTGCACTCCCACCGTATGATGGTACATAACCTGCCTAACTTATAATACCCATAATACACCATCTATATTCCAACCCGCTTATCCTTCTGGGTCGCGGGGGGTCTGGAACCTACCCTGGAAGCTACAGGCAACAACCCAGGACGGGGGGGGGGACCCATCACATGGCACAGTCACACACCATTCACTCACACATGCACACCTATGGGCAATTTAGAAACTCCAGTTAGCCTCAGCATGTCTTTGGACTGTGGGGGGAAACCAGAGCACCTGGAGGAAACCCCATGACGACATGGGGAGAACATGCAACATTGCTAACCACTGCACCACCATGCTGCCCCCCCAGCATACACCATGTGTAGCTATTGTGAGCAAAGTGACTCTGCTTCCAGCCATATAATGGTACAGTACATAGCCTATCAAGCTTATAATACCCATAATGCACCATGTACCTTAGTGTAAGCAAAACGACTCCGCTCCCAGCCACATAATGGTACAGTACATAGCATAACTTATAATATCCATAATGCACCATGTGTAGGTAGTGTAAGCAAAGCGACTCCGCTCCCACCGTATAATGGTACAGTACATAGCCTATCAAGCTTATAATATCCATAATGCACCATGTGTAGGTAGTGTAAGCAAAGCGACTCCGCTCCCACCGTATAATGATACAGTACATAGCCTATCAAGCTTATAATACCCATAATGCACCATGTGTAGGTAGTGTAAGCAAAGCGACTCCGCTCCCACCGTATAATGATACAGTACATAGCCTATCAAGCTTATAATACCCATAATGCACCATGTGTAGGTAGTGTAAGCAAAGCGACTCAGCTCCCACCGTATAATGATACAGTACATAGCCTATCAAGCTTATAATATCCATAATGCACCATGTGTAGGTAGTGTAAGCAAAGCGACTCAGCTCCCACCGTATAATGATACAGTACATAGCCTATCAAGCTTATAATATCCATAATGCACCATGTGTAGGTAGTGTAAGCAAAGCGACTCCGCTCCCACCGTATAATGATACAGTACATAGCCTATCAAGCTTATAATATCCATAATGCACCATGTGTAGGTAGTGTAAGCAAAGCGACTCAGCTCCCACCGTATAATGATACAGTACATAGCCTATCAAGCTTATAATATCCATAATGCACCATGTGTAGGTAGTGTAAGCAAAGCGACTCAGCTCCCAGCCATATAATGGTACAGGACATAGCCTATCAAGCTTATAATATCCATAATGCACCATGTGTAGGTAGTGTAAGCAAAGCGACTCAGCTCCCACCGTATAATGATACAGTACATAGCCTATCAAGCTTATAATATCCATAATGCACCATGTGTAGGTAGTGTAAGCAAAGCGACTCAGCTCCCACCGTATAATGATACAGTACATAGCCTATCAAGCTTATAATACCCATAATGCACCATGTGTAGGTAGTGTAAGCAAAGCGACTCCGCTCCCACCGTATAATGATACAGTACATAGCCTATCAAGCTTATAATACCCATAATGCACCATGTGTAGGTAGTGTAAGCAAAGCGACTCCGCTCCCACCGTATAATGGTACAGTACATAGCCTATCAAGCTTATAATATCCATAATGCACCATGTGTAGGTAGTGTAAGCAAAGCGACTCCGCTCCCACCGTATAATGATACAGTACATAGCCTATCAAGCTTATAATACCCATAATGCACCATGTGTAGGTAGTGTAAGCAAAGCGACTCCGCTCCCACCGTATAATGGTACAGTACATAGCCTATCAAGCTTATAATATCCATAATGCACCATGTGTAGGTAGTGTAAGCAAAGCGACTCCGCTCCCACCGTATAATGGTACAGTACATAGCCTAACTCCTGAGTTCCACCAGCTCTCTGTCAGCGGTTAATGAAGGCTATACTCCTTATTATATGGCAGTTTTTATGTTTAATGCTTTCTGTTTGTTTATATTCTGTCCGTTCAGCGCCCTCCAATTAGGCGGGTGGTGGCGAAGATCACAATGCTCACGTAGGCATTTAGAGTTTATAGTTTATAGTTTATAGTTTAGTTTATTGGTTTGAGTGTAGATTAGAAACTGAATGTTATTTTTTTTATTCTTTTTTTTCAATGATGTGTATGTTTATACATGTTTATTATAATGATTATGAACACTTAAAAGTAATCTTGGTTTGAGGTTTTTATAAACCCAGCAATAGTTTATTGACAAACACTTTAATATCCTAAAATTAGACGTGTGATAAAAACAAAAACAGGACTGTTACAGCTATTTCCACTCTCATTCGCATATAAATACAAATCATTTTGCTGCCTCAACAAATACAGATCTAAATTTAAATACTGGGCTCTCTACACATACCTACTTGTTATGTCAAGATCTTGATTTTTCTTGTTATCTCAATGTAGACAAAGGTATTTTCTTGAGATCACAAAATAACGAAAGTTGTTATCTTGTTGTAATTAAACATGCAAATAGTGTCTGTCAAGAGAAAGAGGGAAGCGGATTTCACAAAAAATGCCATAGCTAATGCTATTGAATTCGTGTATTTTTTTGTATTGAAAATCTAGCCGCCCCCCCTCCCTCCCCCCTCCCCAAAAGAAAAAAAAATTGTGCTACACATAATCCGTTGTGAGAATTGAATTTCAAGCTCTGAATGCATGTCCTGTATGGGCTTCCGTAGCATAGAGATTTAGGGTATTATTAATTTAAAAAGTAACTGTATTTCACACTATTATAGTTAAGCTTTGCAATTAATCCGCAGTTCACATGTGCGCCAGACTGTGAGGGCAAAATCTGTACAGTCACGGTTACAGCACTGCTGCTCAACCACAGTCATGCCCCAGGAGAGACGTTATAATCAACTCACCAAATCCAGGCTCCACTCGAAATGAACACCCCCTCCCCCCCCCCCCCCCCCCCAACCTGGGTTGTGTGGGGCTGGGTTGCGTTAGTCATCTGCAGACTTGTGCCTAGTAATGGCTTCATAGAGACCTTTATTAATCAGCCAATCAGCATGAAGCCTTTTCTTCATTCTCATTTGTGCTTCTTTGGCAGCCATGGCTATGAGACAGAGGGGTCATGTTTTGGGGTTGGGGGGGGGGGCATTAGCCTGTGTTCCACTAGGATTGATTTTCACTTCAATAAACTTCAGAAGCATACATTTTCCATATAGTACATCTCGTGAAGCCCCCCCAACCCCGCTATTTAGCTTGCCGTGTTTATTCTAAATTCTTCTTTGGAGGGCGGGAACACTGCGATGAGAACACAGGACATTACGCTTTCAGGTTGTCCTATTTTCACAGATGCAGCTGCCCTATTCTGTTTGGGTTCTCGGTTCTAAATGGGTCGCGCGTTTCCGGATCATTCCCAGCACCTAGAAAATATTAATCCAGAAGCGGAAATCTCTGAACTTCAAACACAAAGATATCACACACCTGCTGAAGCAAAGCATTTGAAAAGAAATAATGAGACGGAGGAGGGGGTGCGGGGGGGGGGATAGCCACCACAGTGCTGCAATAATTGTGGATCTGAAAAGAGCCACACACATTCCAGAAGGCCCACTTCAGAGGGCTTTAATCTCAGAGTAGAGGGAAAGGTTTGAGAACAATTACAAGCCCAGAGCACGGCGATTAAGACGTACCGGGTGTTTCATTCCACTGTGTCTGTCTGCCTCATTCATTACCTGAAATATGTGTTTTCATTCATTACCTGAAATATGTGTTACCTGAAACACCGCATTGACACTGTGGCACCAGGGCGAACCTCCACAAACAGGCTCCTGGTCTCCGTTCTGAAGGCGGCTGGGCGCACAGTGAGCCCACTGTAGCTTCTGGCTGCCAGAATGTCCATGTTTGCTGAAATGTGCCGACTGGCATTAAAATGGAGCAGAACTTACAGAAAATGCAGACTTTAGATGCCCTGAAGGATCTAAAGGGTCTGGTTCCTGCCAGTCACCATTCCTCTCAATGTGTGGGATTTGCTTGTTCTCCGGATGGCGACTCATGCTTCCTCCCTTAGTCCAAAACCATCCATCCATGCATCCATTTTCTGTACCCACTTGTACTATTTAAGATCGCAAGGGTCTACACCCTATCCGAGAAACCATGGATGCAAGACAGGGAATATCCCAGGATGGGGCACCAACTCACTGCAGGGCACGTACACCACTGCACCTACAGACAGTTTGGTAACTCCAGTTTACCTTGGCATGTTTTATGGACTATGGGGGGATATTGGTGTACCTGGAGGAAACCCCCTGACGATGGGGGAGAGCATGCAAACTCCATATATGGAGCCAGGGTGGAGACTTGAATCCTGGTCCCAGATGTCAAGGTAAGAGTGCAAACCACTGCAGCAGCACGTCTCTGCCAGTCCAAAATCATGTAGCGAAAAAAATTGTCTCTAAATCTCCAATAGATTCAAGATTCAATTCTTCATTGTCATTTTACATGACAGTACAACGAGATCGGGATAGCAACTCCCTGAAACCAGAACACAAGACAAGACATGGACCATTAGCAATATGTACAAAATACATAGTGGTGCAGTGTGTGGGGGTCGCAGAGTCTTTGGTGCTTGGTTCATTAATGTTTGAGTGCTTGAGCTTGTGTGTACCCTGATCTTCAGGGTCTCCCAATGTTCACTATGAGTCTGCAACTGATACCCAGTTATGAATGATGAATGCATGGATTGGTGGCTATTGACTAAACTACTTGTGTGACCCTAATGAAACATCTTCTGTGTTGATTTATAATGACTAATGTCAAATAACTTGTAACCTTTTGGGCTTAAAGAGTGGTATGGATAAGAATACTGACTCACAGCTTAGTTGTTGCTTCTAGGTCTCTTACAGTGAAATGTTCCATTAGGATATTTATCTGTCACATACTTTTGCCAATCAGATCATAAACTGAAAAGTTGTATGAGGGTGTGGTAATGTTGTCCTCAGAACCCTGTCCAGGATAAGTTTTTAGAAAATGGATGGATGGTAATACTGTACTCCGGGGGCAGGGGAGGGGGTCTTGAGTACTGTGACCTTGTAGTGAATTTGGGGGGGGGGGGGGGGGGGTCTCAATATTTGTTGGTGGGATAGATTAATGGGTTTCTGGTTCCTTTAAATAAGTCAATTAGTGCCATTGGTTTCACATTAAAATGATAAAGTAATTTTAATCACTTCAGCTATTTCTGCTGCACAGATTAAGTGATGTGGAATAACTAAATAGGCAAAAATAGTGTGTTTAATTGAACTAATTAGACAAGGAAGTGGGTCAGGATAAATGCCAACGTATGGTACACACGTCACCTCCATGTTTTTGGACTGGTGGGTGAAGCGCCAGGAAGCGAAAATGCCACAAGCTGTAGTGCCCTTGATGGCAGTAAGTTGTGGAGTGAGTTAGTGTGAGCTCCAGAGACCATGGTGCAGGTGTGGCATGTCCATCCCTCCTCACTGGGGCTGTAAGATGTGCATTTGGCTGGGCTGTACTGGAGAGATCTATCTCCTTCCAGAAGGCTTATGGTTGGGGATTTGAAAACATGGCTCAGTAAGTCATGTCCCCATCACAAAAGCTCAATTTTAGCTAAACTCCATAGTCCTTTCACTTGCGGTCTGGTTTTTGGATCAAGCACATGTCGAATTGCAGGAATCCAGACTCTGAACTTTTATGACTGATCTGAGATCAAATTGTGTCATGTGTAGCCATGATCCAATATGTCGCAATATCTCCCTTTTAAATGTGACAGCATCAGGTTTAACAAATGAGGCATATTTTCTTAAAAAACATTACGAGTTTGACTACCCCTTCAATGACATAATTCAGCGATTTGTGTGTCTCTTTGTTTGTGCATGATGATGGCATTCAGGACCATTTGCTTTCCTGATTCCTGTGGGCACTCACCAACACAGCATGATAACACCAGCATCATGACAGTGGAAATAATTACTAGGATGTGCATCTTTGCCACTTCCAATTAAGCCAGCCTCGCTCTCCTGTTTCCCTGCGAGGTGTGAAGCTTTGCAGTGTTGCAGGGTGCATTATCTTGCTGAAAGAGGCCAGTGTCTTCAGGGAATAACGTTGCCATGAAGGGGTGTACTTAGTCTACAACAATGTTTAGTTAGGTGGTACATGCCAAAGTAACATCCATTTTTACTTCCAATGTATCAACTTCAAGAACTGACAGCTCTCTTGTATACTACTGCAAGAATTGGTCAGGAATGTTTTGAGGAATCGGAAATAGAGTCTAAGTTGCTGACTTGGCCTCTGGATCTCAATCTAGTCGAGCATCTGTGGGACGTGCTGGACAAACAAGTCTGATCCATGGAGGCTCCACCTCACAACTTACAGGACGGAATCTGTTGCTAATGTCTTGCTGCCAGATACCACAGGACACCTTCAGAGGTCTTGTGGAGTCCATGCTTTGACAGATCAGAGCTGTTTTGGTGGCATGAGGGGGACCTACATAATATTAAAATGGTTTCAATGTTATGGCTTTTCTGTGTATATCTGTGTTCAGTGTTGGATAGGTTACTTTTATAACATATTTTGTTACGGATTATTGGATACAAAATGTAATTTGTAATTTACGTTACATTACCCAAGGTTAGTAACATAATCTAAATATTTTTGATTACTTTTCCAGCTTGAACATAAATATAATTAAAATGGAAAAGAAACAAATTCATTTAAAAAATATTTTACATTAAGGCATTTAACTCATGAATTTAATTCACCTAACATCAAACTGCACAATGACTCAAAGTGCATCAATAATTTTCATTCAACTCTTGTAAAATAACATGAAAAGCATGTTGTTACATGAACTGTTTACTCTGTAGCCACATTAAACATTTGAATGTGTGTGATTAAAAATAGTCCATGTGACTTCAAACATAAAGAGTTATACTCACACTTAAAAACACCATTACTGTCACCCGCCATTTTCACAAGTTGACGTGTCACATCTGGAATTAGGGGATTGGACAATGTCCAGTGTTTGCACATTTAGGATTCTGACTGGATGTAGCGTGCCATCCAGGAACTTTTTGTGCACTTAGTCGACACCCACAGTGGTTTCAGACACACTGTTATGTCTTGTGAACTGTTTTGGTGCACTATTTAGTACGGAAGTGTGCAATTTTGGATGCAGCATCAGATTTTACTCATGCACACTGCAAGGCTAACATGGAGTTTTCCGAAGTATTCAGCTCTGAAAGCGTTGCCAAAAGTCTCAGTTCTGGGGGGACAAAAACTCCGGGGTAGTGTGGACACAAGGTGAGAATTTAGATAAAACATAGATATCTGCTACTACACTGATTTTATGCAATTAAAAATGTTAAGTTTGAAGATAGATGGTTTTTGTTCAAAAGTGACATCATTAAACAAGAACAAAAGCATGTGTGTCACTGTCTTCACAATGGCAGTTAATGCACTTTTAGACAGGCATACATTGCTAGGTTGAACTGCGCCAGAAGAGCGCTGAATATTATAGTGTATCTCTTAACATACATTTGAACATGCTGGAAAAAATATACATTACTTCATATCTATGATATCTGTTTCTTGGCTGTTGTCCTCAAATGCCAGCATATAATATGTTGATTGTTTATACAATTTAACCAATATAATAATGCATACAATACCCTGTGACTGTTTGGCTAATTAATGAAAAAGATTATTTTTGAAATGCTTCTTGAGGTTTGATGTTGAATCTGTCAGTCAAACAGAGCTTGGATTGCACTGTAATATTCCTTCCTTTAATATGCTTCAGTATGAAATGTTCCCACAATTTCCAAGACAAAAATGCATTGTGTCCGGTGGGCTCAGTCATTCTTACATCCTGTCTATATGTATTTTTTTTTATTGAACCTTGGGAACATGACTGACATACCCAAATAGCCTATTATTGCATAAAGTTTGAATAACATGATTTTAAAAGCTAAAACAAGGTACACTGGAAAGTGAAAGTAATTTCTTCAGTAGTCTGCATGCTATTGAAAAGTAATTGTATTTTGATTATAAGGTAACTATAATCGAATATAGTTAATCATATTTTGTATTATCAATATGTAATGCCATTACGTGGATTCTGTTACCCCCCATTCCCAACTGTGCTTACTTATATATCTGCAATATTCCAATATAATATTTTTCGGATGTATTTACACCATGTTAAAGGGGTAATGTGGAACAGAGCATGCAGGCAATGCGTAGCTCTGAGGTAACCAGTAATCCTGAACAAGAGTTACAATTTTGGGAAAGGAAGACTTGGAAGTGTAATACAGACCATGTGTTTAAACTGGATGAATTGTTGTAAGCTTTTTTAGCTTTCTAATAGCCTAAACAGAACAGAACAGTGTGCTGTTGAGTGGACCGTGGGTGTTATTTTGTTAGTGTTCGCTCAGACAGTGGGGCCCACCGGGTGGCGGCTTAGTGAGAGACACAGGGTATCTGCAAAGTGGAGAGACGCTGGTATTTTCACCTCATCAGCGAAACAGCCCAGCAAACAAACGAACTACAAATTGCGGTGCTGACTTCTGCTTCTACAGTACCTGTGGGAAGAGGTGGAAAGTTCAGGTCCAGAAAGTACAAATCCAGACCGAGATTTTGTTTCAACCAACCAGCTGAGTACTCTGTGACTTTCGTTTGTGTTTTTTTTTTCATTTTGCTCTGGTCCTGCACTAATGGACACTGACAGCCTGGTATCAGTCTCTAGGATGAAAACACCTCCCTTCATGTCAGATTCAGTGTGCTTCAACCCCACACTGATTCTTTTTTCTTTTCTTTTTTTCCCTCTTTTTTAGAGATGCTAGGGCTCTTCTGCTGACACCCAGGTCCAAAGTTCTGCACATACACTCACCTAAAGGATTATTAGGAACACCTGTTCAATTTCTCATTAATGCAATTATCTAATCAACCAATCACATGGCAGTTGCTTCAATGCATTTAGGGGTGTGGTCCTGGTCAAGACAATCTCCTGAACTCCAAATTGAATGTCAGAATGGGAAAGAAAGGTGATTTAAGCAATTTTGAGCGTGGCATGGTTGTTGGTGCCAGACGGGCCGGTCTGAGTATTTCACAATCTGCTCAGTTACTGGGATTTTCACGCACAACCATTTCTAGCGTTTACAAAGAATGGTGTGCAAAGGGAAAAACATCCAGTATGCGGCAGTCCTGTGGGCGAAAATGCCTTGTTGATGCTAGAGGTCAGAGGAGAATGGGCCGACTGATTCAAGCTGATAGAAGAGCAACTTTGACTGAAATAACCACTCGTTACAACCGAGGTATGCAGCAAAGCATTTGTGAAGCCACAACACGCACAACCTTGAGGCGGATGGGCTACAACAGCAGAAGACCCCACCGGGTACCACTCATCTCCACTACAAATAGGAAAAAGAGGCTACAATTTGCACGAGCTCACCAAAATTGGACAGTTGAAGACTGGAAAAATGTTGCCTGGTCTGATGAGTCTCGATTTCTGTTGAGACATTCAAATGGTAGAGTCAGAATTTGGCGTAAACAGAATGAGAACATGGATCCATCATGCCTTGTTACCACTGTGCAGGCTGGTGGTGGTGGTGTAATGGTGTGGGGGATGTTTTCTTGGCACACTTTAGGCCCCTTAGTGCCAATTGGGCATCGTTTAAATGCCACGGCCTACCTGAGCATTGTTTCTGACCATGTCCATCCCTTTATGACCACCATGTACCCATCCTCTGATGGCTACTTCCAACAGGATAATGCACCATGTCACAAAGCTCGAATCATTTCAAATTGGTTTCTTGAACATGACAATGAGTTCACTGTACTACAATGGCCCCCACAGTCACCAGATCTCAACCCAATAGAGCATCTTTGGGATGTGGTGGAACGGGAGCTTCGTGCCCTGGATGTGCATCCCACAAATCTCCATCAACTGCAAGATGCTATCCTATCAATATGGGCCAACATTTCTAAAGAATGCTTTCAGCACCTTGTTGAATCAATGCCACGTAGAATTAAGGCAGTTCTGAAGGCGAAAGGGGGTCAAACACCGTATTAGTATGGTGTTCCTAATAATCCTTTAGGTGAGTGTATATGAAAGCTGGCAGAGTTCCAGAGGCCAGCCCAGCCTAAGTTAGAAAGGAGAACAAGAGACTCGTTATGAATCTCAGAGCACATCAAGTCACTGAGCAGGTTCACCTCCCAACTTGGTTTTATCAAATAGTGTCTGATCAGCAGGGTGTTAAATCAGAAAGCTTAGCTCATTCTCCATGTCTACTTCCACATAGGCAACAGCGAATAATCCTCCCTGGTCTGTGTGGGCTGCCTTCAAGTTGTCTTGTTCCAAGTGAAAGCACTTCTCCACAGAAGAGCTGTCCATCAAATTTAGTTGATATCCTTCAATAATACGGAAGTTTATCCGCCAATCTGCCCTCCTCCTCTCCTCAGGTCCTTCTGTTAGCTTTGGCGTAAGGGTTAGAGTTAAGCTAGCACTGCATGTGCTCTTGGGTTTAGAGATAACACTCAGGCTGCCATTAGGGCTGAGGTTAGGGTTTCTCTCAGGAATAGAGCTACGTTTAGGGGTGCTATTATGCAATGCGAAAACCGAGTTCCAGAGGCGGAAAGTTCAGGTCAGTAACACTTAACTTAAGGCCATGTTTTTTAGTAATGTATAAACACATTCATAACAAATAGTAATGCATTCACAAAGCATTATAAACATGGCTATATTTATCAAAAGGCATAACACATTATAGCCATGTGTATTATGCATTATGAAAACTTTATGAAACTTATCTATAATGCACTATAGATACCTTTATACAGTAATGCATTATAATGGTGAGACTGCATTATTAATGTATTTATAGAAAATTATACATGAGAGCTTCACAGAGCATTCATAATGCATAATAAACATGGCTATAATGTATCATACCTTTTATTAACAGGTATAGACATCTTTATAATGCTTTATGAATGTATTGTAATGCATAATGAATGTGTTTGTAAATTACTAAATTTAAGTAAAGTTCCAGAGAGTATAAATCCAGACCAAGGTTTTGTTTCAATCAACCAGTTGATTAGCTTTAATGCTAATCTCAGCCATAACCCAAGTTACCTTTATACCAAAAGCTCTAACCATAATGGCAACCCTTAACCTCACTGTATCACTTAAAACAATCCTACCTCTAACCCTAAAACTAACCTCAATCCAAACAGAAGAGATGGAAAGTTCAGGTCCAGAAAGTACAAATCCAGACCAAGATTTTGTTTCAACCAACCAGTTGAGTACATTGTGACTGTGACTCTTTGGCTGTGTCCCAATTCAGGAATTGCATCCTTGGAAGAACATGGTCTACGTAGCCTTGGTAGGCTGTGCCCTTCGAAAAGTCTGTGCAATGAATCTTGGGATATATTGGGCTATGGAGGATCTAAGAGGCGGATCATTCACAGCTTGGCAAATGAAGGATGCACTCCTAGACCGCATGTGAAGGAGCCTTCAAAATGGGACAGCCTTGTCTCGCTGTTGTGACACGTTCGGCCTTTGAATGCAGCCTTAGAAGGATGCAACCTTCTAAGCCTTTATACTCAACTTGTTGGTTGAAACAAAATCTTAGTCTGGATTTGTACTTTCTGAACCTGAACTATCTACCCCTGCCAAATAGCATCCCTTACCCAATCCTTAGCTCTAACCATAAAAGCAACCATAACCATAGCTATAAAACCAAGCATGACGGCAACCCTAATGTTAGCTGTAACACTTATCCTAACCCTAAGCCTAACCCTAACTCTAGCTTAGGTTTTGGGCTTTTATTTAATTTGATTGAGCTGGTCCTGAGTTCCCGCACAGAAAGAAAGACCCCATCCCATCCTCACACCCCTCACAAAATCAACCAACACAGTTAGTAAAAACTATCAAAAAACTGCTGAGCTATGTTTACATTTTTCCTTAATTCCTCTGTTCTCATTTCCGTCTTTTATAATACACATTAATTTATCATTAGAAATCCACTGAGTCCCTGATTTCATTTTTCATTCTGTCATTTTTGGGTACATATTCCCTAAGATTAAAGACAGTTTTTTAATTCTCTTAATCAATTCAATTGCATAAATTATTGAAATGTTTTTGGTTTCAGAACCAAGGTGATCTACAGAAATATGTTTCTGTTGGCAGTTTATTACACGCAAATATATATTGTTTAAACATGTTCACACACAGGAAAATAAAGGCTACATTTCCAAAGAATAAAGGTAATGAATAAGGGGGGCTTTTTTTTAGGACCTTATAAAGACCAGGCGACATTTTAAAGCACAACAAATATAATACACAAGGAAGCAGTAAGGCAGAGGACAGGAACATGTTTAAATGAGGCCTGATATTTCCATTTTACAAAACTGCTGTTTACATGAACTGTGGACAGTACGACACAAGATGGCAGATCTCAGATAATTCCATTTAGGGAATAAAACAGAAACCAAATTCAATTGAGTACAAGCGGCCCTGACAGCTATTTATACCCTAATAATTGCCGCGGGAGAGGAAACAGTGTGACTCTTCTGAAAAAGGCTGTCCAATGGATTAGAGAGAAGAGGCAAAAGGCGAAAAATGAACTAAATATCATACAAATGTCGCACAACTTTATTTGAACATTGTTATTTTTTTTTGTAAGAGATTTATCTGATAATAGAAATAGTTATTTTGAAATAGGTGGTAGTTTTCCCTTCATTTTTAAACTATCAATTATATAGATGAATGACAGTATTCATCTGGTATCTGGTTTCAGTGTCGTTTGTTGTCGTTGGTTTATTGGTTTATTATTGTCATGGGACTGGATTTTAGACATTGGCATTGAGACACAATGTGCCAGTAAGTGCATCAACATTGAAAAAATACCCCCCCCCCTTGTAATTTTGGTTCTATGCAGGTCTCTCAAAAAATCTCTAATTGCTTGTTCTGGGCCGAACTGTCGAATTACGACAGGGACGTAACAAACTCAGGCGACCAATCAGAACACTGCTGGTGTTAAGCGCGACATTGTGACTGGCAGGCTGCCTGCACTGACTGCAAGGTGCTTCCCAATAATTAGACATGGCAGAAGAATGAGGGGGAGTCAGTCATATTCAGGGTCTAGGCTACCTTATCAGTCAGGTTCTTTACGGGACAATCCCTTAACCCACTTGTGTTGTATCATGACTGAAATGTGAGAAACACAGTCAGGCTTCAACCCGTTACTGAGAACGGACAGGCAGCAGCCTCAACTCATGCAGTGAGTTGAGGCTCATTAAAGTTAAGGGCATTTTTTTTTCACGCCCCTGTGTCTTCGCAGGCGATATTGTCACAAAACATGCAGAGATTTATTTCACACGCTGCACAGCTGGGTGGTTTGATGCCAGGCACAACCCGTAAGGGTTCAACAGGCAATCCCCTTCTGGGAATCCAGCGCTGTCTTCGGAAGCCATACCGGCACGGAAGAGGACCTCAGTCTGAAATGTCGGCATCTCTGAGCATCACCAGCTTTTAATGTCACTAACTTTGCACAGCATTTCACTGCTCTCTCTCTCTCAGTTGCACTGTAACGTTACTGTACCACTGCCACTGCGGCTTTTGTTCAGCCTTTGCTCTTTGGATAGGAACCATGTTCTGAGTGAAATAAATTAGCCATTCGGTTTATTTATGAGTTTCTCGAGGCAGCTGAAAAATGACTCCTTTTAGCAGTGCTTAAAAAATAATCGATATAACTGGAGTCAGCTGTGAGAACCTGTCTCTTGAGATTGTGAACTTAAACCTATAAACTTCTATGCAACCTGCTGCCACAGTGTCGTGAGAAGCATATGGAATGGTTAAAACTCCATAATTTCACATTAAAATGATTTAACGTGCTGCATGGTGGTGGGGGGCGGGATTTCAAGTCAGGTGATTCACATCACCCGTGGCTTCCTATAAGACTGAATGACTGAGTTCTGATTTGTCTCTTGGACCCCCAGAGCCTGATCCCCAACCCCTCACTCCCTCCACCGCCCCCAATGCCAAGTCTGGGCCTCAGTGTCTGCATTGTTTTCCTGTTTCCCTTCCTTCTTGTTCTCCATATTTATTTTAAGCCATATACCACGAGCTGGACCCTAGATATGGAGGGTATCTAAGGGAGGTAAATCTAAGGAGGTTGTGACCTGTCTGAAAAGTAACGACCCCCTTTCAGACCCAAGAGACAGATTTCTAGGGGAGGCAAGAGCCCAGAATGTTCCCAGGCTGAAGAGAGCTCTGCTCCCCTCCGCTATCTTCCGGGTGCCCCTGCCACAGGAAATAGGAGGTGGACAGCCCTGAGATTAAGCCATTAAACTGTCACCGCGCGGCCTCTAGGAGTGAGGGGGTGGGGGAGGGCATGAAGGACTCACTCTAGAGCATAGTCTCATTATGTGCCAGTGACACCCCAGCTTTTCCTGACTGGCCTCGGTGGTCCCTCGAAGTCCGCGCTACATGCATTTCATTTCTAAGCATGCATGCACTCTCTCTGCTAATATTTAAGATACAATCATTTGCAGCGGTGTGTAAAAAAAATAAAAAAAAACCATCAGTGCGAGAATGAGTGACGCCACCAAATCACAAGCCCATCTGTGCTGCTGGCATCGCTCTGAAAGCAGGCAGCGACAATAAGTCTCTACGACGGATATTCTGCAGTCCTTTCATTTTTGAAGTGAATTACTTTTGATAAAGGAAGACTTTACAGCAGGATTTCTGAATTGAAAAAATGTTCATATTTAATATACTGTCAACAGGCAAAAACACAGCAACTCATTTCTGCCTCCCGTCCACATAAAGAATAAAATAAAATGAAATATATATACAGTTCTTGTGTTTGTACTTAAAAAATCTCTAGTCGTTCAGTACTGAATATTTAAGCTGTTGTCAAGTTCCAGGCCAAGAAGAGTCCAAGCAAGGCATTATGTAGCAGGTCTGATATTTTAACTACCAGTATCCAACACAGAATTTATATTTTAATTAGTCCCCAGCCACATGTTATTTCCTGATTTGCATCAGGTTGTCTCAAATGAAAAAAAAAAAAATCTGTTTGACTGTGACAGATGACAGATGGCATGTAAGCATGTGTGTCCGTGTCTGCATTTCAGTCCACGCCTCGACTAAAAATGATATTTGCATGAGCTACACTTTCTTTGACAGATGTGTCATAGAAATATACACTCGCCCAGGGCAAGGTGTTGGAGGGGGGGGGGGGGGATTAGAGCCTGAAGATGAATCCAGCTATTGATTCCCTTTTCATACTAACAGATTGTCTTTCTAATTTTCCCAGAGTAATCCAAACAGCCCCCCCCTGGGTCACACGGTGCCACTACACATGGTGTAATTACCAGCAGCCGGCCTTCATACGGAGACGGACTCGCTCTTTTCCTGTGGCCGGCCCGGCCGTCTCTCACAAGCCGTCACTCCTTTTATCATGGGTCTGACTGCTGTCCACTCCAGTTGATTGAGTCCGTCATTTCCCAATGATTTTTTGGATCCGTCGTTTGACCTTCAAGTCGAAAAGAAGGAACCCCCCATCCCCCCATGCCAACACAGGTCCGCTTTTGCCATGGTAACAATAACCGCCCTGCACCAGCCCCGACTCCTGCACTCGATGCTGCAAAATTCACCTTTCATCTTGATTCCGGGTGGATCATCTTGATTACGGCTTATGGGCCCGCTCCTGGACACAGCGGCTCGCAAACAAAGTTCGGCAATTTCCGAATAATTCAGGACGCAAAAGTCTTTTTTTTTCTTTTACAGCAACCAACCCAGCCCTTCCTCACAGCAAATCCTCGTATTTCAGGTGAGTAGATTAACGTCATAACACAAACAACTGGGAAATCCAAGGGGAGTAGCAGATGAACTCAATTAAAAAAAAATTACTGACTCAGGCCCATTATAAAATTCTATCCAAAAAGTCGACCTTTACAAACTTTCCAGGTCAGACAGAGCTCAAGGCACAAAGGTTTTAGCAAAGCTTATGCAGAGCTTATTCAAAGGAAATTTTGGAAAATTCCACAAGGAGACTCAAATTAATCAGAAGGGGATAGGGCAGATATAAATATGCCACAAACAAGCTGTGATGTGGTAATTGCTTTAATTTTCCGGGAAAGACATTTCATTTGTGTCGGTTGTCGGCAAAGCTATTTATAAAGACTCAAGTTATGTCTTCAAAATTTGTTGGGCAGACACCTCAAGAGTGAAGGCATTCTTGGGATCAGACAGTTGCTATAGAGATAAGAGCCTCCCTCAAAAGCATAGCAGGCTTATAGATATCAATATCCATGCCTCCAATTGCAGATAGCCTCTATTTCCCTCCTTTTGGACTGATCCGTCACACTAAACCAGACCGTATCAATCGCTTAACGGACTCTTGGAGAGCTCTGTCGATGAAGACAACATCCACACATCTTGTATTTTGACCCTGTTTTTTTTTATTTTTTCAACAAATACCTCCTGTCAAATTCCAGGTGTTTCCTTGATTGTATCGTTAACTCGCAGGTAGCTCAAGATGGCTGTGAACAAGTCACCCACTAATGAAATTAGGGACAGGATCCATCTGGCACTAGGTAGATGGATCCTGTCGACGGCAGGAATTTCATTAAGTCTCGGCAGATGCGGCAGATTCTTTGTGTCCCTGCCAATGAGAAGGGATGTGAATGTTGAGTTTCTTCCCGGCCAAAACACCAAAGAGTGAACTTTCAAGATTAATCAGTGATAACTGTTGATTCTTCTTGTTACAATAACAAAAAAATTAAATAAAAGCAATATACAAAAACTACAGAGGACCAGATAAATGAGATTTAAGAGCTACATTGAAAATGCACATTAAAAAGCATTAACTGCGACAAGCAATTAATAGTTGAAGTTGCTAGGCTACAATGAAAGCAGGCATGATTCTGGAATAAACCAAGGAAGTAGCAAAGGAATCAAAAATAAATATCTCTGAAAAAGGTTTAACAATAATTCTTAAAATGAAACCTGACGTTGGTGATTTCACAGCTCTTATACCAGGGTGAGAATTATTGTTCATCTCATTAGAGACAGGAATATTACTTACAGGTAAAAAAAAAGCAGTGAAGACCTGATCTTGTGAACTAAGATAGAAATTGGCATTGCACACATTAGACATTTTGCAGTGTTCAGCCTAACGTACTACCTGTTACACAATAACATCTTCATGAACACTCAGAATATACTTGGGGGAGGCAATGTCTATGCTGTAACAGTCTTAATACATTTTAGAGTTGCAAAATGTGGTGAAATTTTATTTAAAGCAGTCATCATAATGCATTATAGATACCTTCATAATACAAAATAATGCATTCATAAAGTATTATAAACATGGCTTTAACTATTTATAAAACGATTTAACACATAGCCATGTGTATTATGCATTATGAATGCTCTATGAAGCTCTCACCTATAATGCACTATACAGTAGATGCCTTCATAATGCATTGTAATGGTCAGTATAAGTCATCACAATGCATTATGAAGGTATCTATAATGCATTATACGAGTGCTTTAAGTCAAGTGTTACACAAAATTCTTTCGATAAGCTTCCACGCAGAAAGCCAGTAGTAAAATTAGAATGAGCTGGAATCCAAAGTGATCAGACAGGAAGTTGTGTGTCTTTTTCAAAAGGCACTAGCTCCGCTTTGCCTGGCATAATCGGTGTTCCACATGGTTCCATGCTGGGGCCAAAGCTGTTTGTACTTTATATGATCGCCACTTAGCCTGAGACGCTTAATTAATTGGTTAAGATTGCAGATGAAGTATTATGTGACACAAATAAGAAAAAGACCTGGACTAGGCAGACACTTAATATTTGAAATTCACTCAGGGCACAGGGGAAGTAATTTGATTTGCGAAGTAGGAATGCACAGTACAGGAGATATGAAGTATTTTTAGCCCCGATGTAGTATTAGTAACGATGACTGATAGCTTGGTGGAAATTTGAAATATGAGTTTCTGTGACAGGAGGCAGTGTAGGTAAACACGCTAATTCTAATACTAATTAACTTATAAGCATCAAGTTACATTTTGCTGCACTGTGAAAATTAAAGTGAATGTTTGAGAAGTAGAAGACAGCTCTTTTTTTAGACGTTGTGGTGTGATCATTAGGCCCATTTCAAGTAAAATAATAAATGAATATATCATGGAGTCTTCTGTGTAGGACATGGTAATGCTTCAGTTCATGTTATGATTTAGCTTCCATATTTTTAGCTCCATAATTCATGTAGCAGTTTGCTTCCGATACGTTTATCGGTCCTTAAGGCCTAACCTGGCACACGTGCTTTTCTTCATGGCAGAGTGTCATGTTTGCTGACAAACCGAATGGACACATTCCTTGGCTGCTCTTTTCAGCTTGTAAGACCCTGTTAGAGATGTCTCCATCCCCGTCGAAGGTGATGCCCTTTTCCGGATTTTAAGCTGGGGGTTGCATTCCTCCATTTTTATTCTCTCTAGTGAGGCTGTGCCATCTCAGCGCACCCCATACTGCGACTTTGCACGGTGCAGAGGGCTAGATGACCGATTCCTCGACTAGATTCTAGCAGAGATGTTTATTTTAGTGAATCCTGTTTTACTGCATAAGAGGCTATGCTAGTTTCTTTTATTACGTTGACTTTGAGACCATAAGTTCCTGTATAATTGATTTTTTAATCATTTTTAGGCCAAGGGTATTTGGGACATGTTCTGCACGTGGCTTTGCTGTCAGGCGTAAAACATTTACTGCTTTTCCTGAAATACTGGCATTTTTTTTGTTTGTTTGTTTGTTTTGGAGAGGTCATTATTGTGTGTGTTTCAGATTTACTGCAAGCGCAAAGTTCTGGCAGCATGGCGCTGAGCTCTGCTATAACGTCCCCGCCTAGCAGCTCAGCGGGTGACAGCAAGACCGGATCCTCTGCGTGAGGCGGGAATGCAGCTCCTGCACTGTCAGAGGTAGGCACACACCGCATAGATTAGTCTGCATGCGCGCAAATGAGCAAACGATACTAGCAAACTCTCCTGCCTCCCTCTATTACAACCTTTCTGTCTTGTTTTCATCCTTCACTGATTTCACACGTGTTTACATTATGTCATAAACCCTGCTCCACATCCTGGAGTAGATCAGATGCCTCACCTTTTATAACTCCGTGTAAACACATGCCTACGTGGCACAAATTATGGGGTTTGCTAATAAATACGTAGACTGTTAATGTTTACTTATTTGAAATGAAGGCAGTCTGATTCAAGCCATTGTCCTGGATACTGAGTCTATTGTTCACTTTCTCAAAGTATGTGGTTTGGTGGTCTTTGGCCTCCATATTACACCCTGGTTTCTCATTTGGCTGTATACTGGGAGGTGTGGTGCAAGTGTATATTGGGAAGTCTTACAGTCACCTATTTAACACTTTATGAGAATAGAGACCCTGATTTCCTGAGTCCTGGTCTTCAGTCCAGCTCTCAGGGCTAAATGTCCTCGATCACACCATAATCGCTGCTACAGCAGTAAATTTTTCCGTGCCACTAGAATTTATTGACAGTGAGTGACGGAACGAGACAAAAAAAGGCAGAAAGGAAAAGGAGAAGAATAGAAATGAACTGGCATGACCAAGATGACAGAATTATGTTAATAGAAATTCTTTGTCTGAATGCAACAGGAGATATGCATTAGATAGAAGAGATAGACGTAATGAGGTAAAACGTGACAGAGGTTCAGTTCCAGGAACTGGTACTGTTTCTGCCAAATGAAACAGATGTGAGCAAACAATAAAATGAGATGGATGTTGCATATTATCAGCTTTTATTAATTTTCTCCATCACACGTTGCAGTGAGGGAACTGTATCCGCTGCTCTTTGTGTCATCCCAGACAATACAAAAGCGCAGACGCAGAACCAGATCGATGCCGATGCAAGCCTTCCGACGCTCCGAGCCGGAAACATCGTTCAGGTGGAGACTTTTTAATCTCTCTGAGAGTCGAAAGAACGGATCTTAGGCACGAAAAATGCACCTACAGCCATTTTCATGATGCATGTTCCAGTGAGCAAACCAGCCTAACTGGACCGGGTCGATTTGTAAAAATGCACCTGGCCCTGCAGGCAAATGGTGGGTCTGGACAGTTCGAGTGAGGTATAAAATTTAAACCAAAATGCAACATGGCTATTGTAACAACAGGTACCAAGTTCTACAGGAGATAATTATGCTATAGATGAGAAATGAGCCACAGGCTGGAGGGAAAAAAAGACCATAGAACCGGCTCCTTATATGGTCAAATCACTTTAAAACTGTCTATTTCCAGTGTTTCCTTTCAGTTCCCCCCCCCCCCTTAGATGTTCCAGAGGAGGATATCTTCAATAATACTTGTTTCTGACAACTTCTGCATTCAAGTAAACATGTTCTGAGCATCATAAATAATCCCTTTAAGCTGCAGAAGAGGAGATGGTGCTTCTAGTCTTTGACTTTGCTGCAGTTAATGGGTGTTAGAGTTGCACACAAAAAGCGGGGTAACATAACATTGCAGACATTTATCAGCTTGTTGGACAACACAGTATATCAGCAAACATTAACGTCACCTCCTGATTTTACTCCCCTCAAAATGTACTCAGTGTTGATTAAAATGAGAAAAGCTTTGTTGTCTATTTCTCTAATTAGTTTTTTGTTCATTTCTGTAAACGGAGTTTTCAGCCTTTTATTAACATCCCTCTGCTCGTGGCAGATAATGTTTCAATCGCAGGAAATCAGCAGAGAATCACAGCGGCCACGACAACAACTGCACCTTTGTCATGAAATTTTGCTGGGAGTATCCAGTCTGGGACCAAAGTCTTAGCTATAGGGACAGATTGCACCCCCCCCCCCCTTTCCTTGGATTATATCCTATTTTTATGTTTTATTTTGTTTCGTATTTACAGAACCTAATGGACCCCTTAAAGGAAATCTATGCAAAATGCAAAACCACTTGGTCAATGACAGCAGGTGATGATCTGTGCTGGGACAGACCTCGCACAATTGGACAGAAGAGTTTATCAGTCATGCTGTGATTTCTGATGGCCCCCAAAAAAGTGTCAGCTGTTGTCCTGGAGGGGTCTCAGAGACCCCCTCAGCCGGATAGATGATTTATTTCAGTGAAAGGCTGTCAGATTTATTTCCTGTTACCCAGTTGCTCAATGATTGGTGAATACAAAATGTGGTCCTCCAAAAACAATCAGGTTGGGACCTGTCTGGCTTTGTGCCTGATGTCAAAACCTCAAGTAGCCTGAATATCAGCTGCAAGTTAATATTTGTTTCTGGGACTGTAGGTCTACTTGGGTCCTGCCTCCTTGAGGTTAAGGAAAAATATGAACTGATCCAGAATCAGTCTCTGTGAAGGGTGTATGACTGTATTTACAGCATGCTACTTAAGACCGTGTAACCATGGCAACCTGAGCCATGAGTTGGGGGAGCTATGGAAACACGTTGCCGTACCTGTTGGCTGTTAACTGGTCCAAGGTTCTCCATCTCTTGCTTGACACACACAACATGACAGAATCCTACTCAGCTGGGAGGCAGAGTATCTCAGGCTTGAGTCAGACTGCCTTCCCACTGATGGGAAAGGAGAGTGCCCAGATAGCGTGACAGTGACGACGTTTATGCTAAAGTAGGATAACAACGCAAAAAAATGAGCCCACCACACATTTTCACATAACAACTGGCTCAGGAAGTGTCCAGGATGTGTCAAATTGGAATATTATTGCTGTTCATTAAATACTAAATCTCTGTATACTTCATGACACAGATACCCTCTAAACATAAATGGCCTCTAAACGTAAGTGGCCTCTAAACAAAGTTTTCCTGATGCTGACTTCTGCTGCTCCACCACTCCAGAACCTTTCAGAACTATTACAGAATTCTGCTGAGCTGACATATTGTGTGTCTGTGTGTGTGTGTGTGTCTGTGTGTGTGGGGATTAGGTTTATATTACATTGTGTGGACCAAACGTTCCCCACAATATAATAAAAACCTGTTTTTCTTGATGTTGTGGGGACAATTTTTCAGGTGCCCACAAAAATGCCAAAAGTCTGGTATTTTGTTTGGTTACTTATGGTTAAGGTTAGGGCTGGGTAGGGGTTGAGGTCGTCATGGATTTTCCCCATAGAAATGAATGGAGAGTCCCCACAAACCTATGTGCGTATGTGTGTGTGTATGTATGTATGTGCATGTGTGTTTTGAGACAAAAACAGCACATTTCATGTTTGAAACATGAGGTGGTATCGGGTGGGACTCAGAAGGCATGATCTTGCAACCTCTGAGGGCTTGTGGGTAATCAGTATTTACAGATGGCTGGTGGGGGAGGGCATTGCGGGGGCGATTAAAGCATTGGAAACAAGGAAGAGAAAAACCTATTTGTTTTTATTCATTAGGCTTCTAGTAAGCCGGTCTTACACAAAAGAACCTGACTCTAGAGGGAATATTCAATCTCTTCATGTCAAGCTACCTGCCCTGCATGGGGCATCACCTTTTGGGGTGAGCTTGATGGTGAGGCCCGGCTTTGGTGGTGCCGATCGATATAGCAGCTAAGCAGGTATCACTGATGTAGGAGGAAACCATACAGATTTCATAACCCATTAAGTTCCTCTGGCATCAGGTCATAAATCACACAGGGACACGAAAATGTCGATCTGCGCTGCCACCCCCTCAAACCGCGGCCCCCAGGCTGGCTTTGGCACATCGCCCGGGTTATGCTGGGGGTTGATTTCCGTCAAGGCTTGTTTTTCTCAAATTTAACGGCATTCTGCTCCGGTGCGGAGCCGTGAGACCCTCAGGGCGTGACTCTGACCCAGCCCTGAGCGTCTTTTATGCTGACAGCGGAATCCTTGAATTGTCACGGTATTTAAAATATTCTGATTTTCATTCCCAAAAAATAATTAAAGGAAATGACAAAGTGATGTCTTTCAGTTCCTTCAGAGTCCTGGAAGCTCTGCTAAGAAGAAAAAAAAAACAGTTTTGAGTCCTCAAGGAAATATTTTCTTCCCTCGTGGAAGGTCGCAGTCAAACAGTCATGGACTGTCATGGTGCCATTTCATGTTAGGCTGCATCATAGCCCAAGGCGGACACATTACCCAACTGCGGAATCCAGCAGGTCCCTCCTCTAAACTGGCTAACAAATCATCACCATATGCACCTTTCACCCAGTCTGATGAGTCCCCCGGTTGTGAAATTTGTAAGCGATTGGGCGAGAGCGCGCAGGTGACGAGATGACTGACTGAATGAGTACGGGGGGAGAATTTAATTAAGCAGTTGGATAATCCCGTAACCAACATCATTTTAAACGTAGAAGACAGGACCTCCTTGGCAATTATAAATCATGAAGTGCATAGGAATTCACCAGATTGCAAGGTGAGGCAGCTTTCTTTATTGGAACCAGAACCACGAGAATGTCGCCATCAATCATCTCCCTTCTGTTCCTCCACTGGAAGCGTACTGCTGAAGCCGGCCCAATGCGAGTGACCCGCTCCCCCAAATTCATCTCCGTAATACACCACTGTCGTGGCGATAAGTCAGAAAATATCAAAGCAGCTGTGTCCGGGCATACTGAAGACACACTCTGCCCCCCCCCTGCTATTAAAAGTGGAAGCCAGGAACAGCTTTCATCAGAGAACCATCCTTTGAAGAAAAGCCATCAAACCGGATGCTGCATATGGGGAGAACGCATGTAAGTGTGATTCAGCCCTGACGGGAAATAATAACATAATGCAGTGACTCTTCTGAATATAGCCTTTCATATTAAACATCCAGTTTTCTAGTCATTTTGTAATTTGTAATTTTCCAGTGCGACCTGCCACTGCCTTTTATGCTCTCGTCGATGCTTCCCTCCTGTGAAGTACTCCAGTAATTAAATTAATTTGGAGAACACAGAAATAAACAGGAATGCAGAGGGATTCGTAGAGGAGCTGGATCAGAGCTGGGCTCTGCATCGTCCTCCGGATTATGCACCTTGTCCTTCTTTAGCCTGGCTGAGAGCAGATGGCACCTGTTTTTTGTACTTTTTGAGTAGATCTCACAGGGGATTGGCAGGTCACCTCAGACCTCGAGTGCTGGGGCTTTGAGCCACTCTCTCTTTGTGTGAACATGGTGTTTTATGTGGGCTTGCTGTCTGGAGTGGAAGCATTTATGGGGCCCAGCCCATGTGGTTGGTGTGTCTGCGAGCCCCCTCACTTAACACTGCGAAAACACTGACTGGACAAGCTCAGAATAAAAGGAAGAAGGAAGGAAGCCGACCAGCTGATATTGAGAGCATCAAGCTCTCGGAAGTATCAAGTGAGAAACATCTATATTCACCCATACACCATCCATCTCTGGCAGAAGGGGCCATTAATCCATCCATCCATCCAGGCAGAAGCGGCCATCCATCCATCCATGTAACAGTGCCCATCCATCCAGGTAGAAGTGGCTATCTATCCATCCATCCATCCATCCATCTATCCATCCAGGTAGAAGCATCCATCCATCCATCCATCCAGGTAGAAGCAGCCATCCATCCATCCATGTAAAAGTGTCCATCCATCCATAACTATTTATCCACTATAGCCTGTTTGTAAGGTTTTTCATTAGCCTGTAGTGAGGCAAAAGACAATCCCTGGAATAACTGTACACAAAACAGACAACGTGGTTTGTATGCCGGTCCATTAAAGAGTACACATATGCGTTCATACACTAAGGGAAATTCAGAGACACCAATTAACAAAACTGTGTGTTGGCTGGAGGACACTCAGACTGACACCGAGGGAAGGTGCAGGGGGCTCGGGGAGGTGCAGGGGGCTCGGGGAGGTGCAGGGGGCTCGGGGGGGCCCTGAGCTTGGAGCTGGGAGGCTGTACTGCTGCCCACTGGAATTGGGGCATAAATGCCAAGCAAAAAAACAAACAAAGAAATGAGTTTGGCGGTTAAGGCAACTATTAAATACACTCAGTATGCTAACAAATAAATTTACAACATGTTCATCTTTTGAGTACCATTATTAGCAATAAAATGTCATATCTTTGATTCATCAAAATATCCCATTTATAATAACAAAGAAAATTCAAGGCATTCTTTTTTCTACCAGGGACATTAAATACTGCTCTGTTTCATGAGATGAAACTGTTAACTAGTGCATTTAAAGTTAAAGGACAGCCTAGAATTTGACTCTGCCATCACAACAGAAAAAGTTAATAGGAGGTCAGAAATGCACTGTTAGGTCCTCTTTAAATGTTATAAAGGAAACTTGCTTTATTTGACCTATATTTTCGTTTATTGTTGTTCACTCAACTTTCCCATGCTTAACAACAATAAAAAATCTGCAGTTTGTGAAATAAATGGAAAAGTGGCAAAAACTTGTGGTGTGGAAATACTTTTGATTGGTAATGTTTAAGCAATTTCTGTGTTTTTTGGGATGTCCTACAATTTCCTGTGTTAAAAAAAAACACTTCTAATATAATGCAAAAAAAAAAAAACAGGCAGGAAATTGCACAGTATTATTTAAGCTCGTTCTAGCTAATGACAAAGAAGAAAGTTTGACTGGGAAGTGAAAACTCTGGGAAAGACTTTGACTGCACTGTATGATACTTGAGATGAAATAATTAAGGCTGATTAAGCACGAGGGAAAAGTAAGTTAAGGTGCAGGGAAGAATGACTGGGGTCACCGTTCTCAGCCAATCAGAGGCTGTGTGAAGGAGCCGCGGCTGCTCTGATGTGAGAAGCCGAGCAGGACCTCTGAGGGCATGTCAGCGTCTGTTTTCTCAGGAAGGCAACAATACGAGGCTTCACTTCGGTCAGCCAGGGAATAAATCGTCGTGACATGAGAATGGAAGTGCAAGGCAGGGAATTTATTTTAGGTTTGATCAAAGTGTGTGTGTGTGTGTGTGGGGGGGGGGGGGGTGGATTCGGGGGACAAGGCAGATGCTGAGTCTACAGGTGGGTATGGAATTAGACCTCAGGGTTCAGGCATTTAGTCGGTTGGGGCCTTTTTTTCTATTCTCTATTTGTAGATTTTGCCTACAGGTACAGTACATAACAGGCTCATCATATGAATGACCCCCCCCCACCCCCCAATATCCACACACATGATTATTTACTGACGCCCAGATACATGCTGACCTCTGACATGTCTGATGTGGCTGATGTGGAAATGAACTGAGAGTCGCAAAAATGTCAGCAAATGCCAACACGATGCACATGGGCTCTGGGCCGACCCGGTCCATTTACTGTGCTGTTCAGCATTTCAGAAGCTCCTTTCACTGGATCCTCGGGAGGATCGCAACTGACGGGACCGACGAGCAGGTATCAGCGGTGATTCAGCAGATTAATAGTCTTATAACATTTGCCCCGACATTGCTCCATGGGCCCGTGTTCCTTTGCCTCTCCGTCCGACACAGGAGGCCATAAGTCGACTTCAGCACCATGGATAGTGACATCACCCTGTCATTCGCCAATCGTCAAGCATGCAGCACCAAGCTTCGCCATTAATTCCTCACATCCTGCCGAGCATTCATTGGTCCAGGTGGCTAAATCATCCAAAATGCTTGGCCTATAAGAAGATGCGGCTTGGCAGAACAACGGTGACACCCCCGCATCTATTTTTAGTGTTGTTGTGAGTCTGTCTCGAATCAACCTAGCCTGCATAGGCGCTCATCTCCGTTACCTGCATGAGTCTGAGCTAGAGTGACCACCTCATCCATGTAAGGAGGGACACTGTGAGCAGCCACGGGGTTTGTAAACTACCATTTCAACCACTTCAATTAAAAGGACCCGGATTTCAGTTAAGCACTGAGTTCTTGCTGGTTGCTGATTGGTCAGTCTCCTATAATTATGCATGTCTCACTATTGTTAATGTGAAACAGCTGGATGAGTCCTTCAAGCAAGGAAAAAAAACAGTAAAGGTACAAGATGAACCAAACAATTTAGCTGAGCACAGCCTGATCCTTTCAGTTTTAAAGTAGTTTATAATATGAAGTAGGTCATAGGGTCCCTCCTGACATGGATTAGGTGGTCACCCTAGTCTGAGTCAGAACCCCATGACATTTCTAGGAGGAGGCAGAGATAGGCAAAAGGTCACGACCTGCCTTGAATATGCAGCACCTACCCTGTGTGTCCCCAGGATATTCGGCATTGAGGAATGAGCTAAGGGTCTGGCAGGACAGATGTCTCCCACAGTGCAACACATGGCCGACCTGATCAGGGTGGTAATGCGCCCACAGCAAGCAGTGGTGGAGAGAAAGGCCTGCAAATATGTTAATCTGATGACCTCAAGGATGGCGTATGTCATGAAGTTGTGGCCCACAGAGAAGGATGGAACTCTGCCAGCTGGATCCACATTTTGGCCTGACGAGATGGTACAATATCCCCTCCTGAAGCAGGAGATCCTACACCAGGTAGATTATTCCCTGTGTGAGAGATACAGGAATTGCAACAGTAGAAATACACCCCAACCCTGTTGAACCAGGTACAGATGGCACATCTACAGCCTGCACAGCGCTGCCGGCACCTGGAAGAGCACTTGGCAGCTCGGGTGGTGGAGCAGGTGGCCATGAATTGCTACATACAGGCCTTGCCCTATATCATTCAAAATAGCCATGGGGCAGATGGCTCCCACCACCTCACAACTAGTGGATGATATCGCCAAGCAGGTACATGCCATACACTCCGTGTCAGAAGGTAACAGGTTAAATAGGGCTGGATGGCCTCGGGGAGAGTTCAACTCAATGGAAATGGGGTCAGAGCAACACACTGACTTTGGAGCACAGGGGATCTTGGCCACCATGGGATGACCCAAGATCCATAAAATTACGAGCTCTGGGAAGTCCCTCAACAGCACTTTATAGTCCAATCAGCTATATTATGTGGCCATAAGGAGGGGAGAGGCAACAGAGCAGCTCGTGGCCCTGAGGTCCAAGATTAATACCGTACCCATTTCACATTGTTGGAGTACTTGAGCAAATCGCTTTGCTGTAGCACTACCCACGGTGAGTGATACGCTGGCACAGTGGACTCATACCTACAAGGTTGTGAGTTTTAGTTTGACCCCTGCTATGTGTATGTGGAGTTTCCACCTTCTCCCCGTGTTTGTGTAGGTTTCCTCCACGAATGGCATGCCCTAGGGTAGACTGGCGTCCCGTCCAGGCTGCCCCCAGTCTCGTGACTTGCACTTCCTGAGACTGTCTTCAGGCAGACTGTCGTCCTGTGTTGCATATGTTCTTGAGAGAAATGTTACAGGCATGCATTTAATTTATTATGGAGCCGTGAAGGGGCTATGAACAGCTTTTTTTTATATGATTATTTCAGGCACATGATATACTAAATCGGCTGCACAATTTAGCTTAACGTGCCCAGGAAAGACTAAATCGAGCTCACAAAATCGCTAAAATGTGCGCACAATTTACTTTTTTCAATTTGCTATTAAATTAATTTCCTTGCGCCTCACTCTTTGGTTTGTTCTAGCCATCTGTACACTATTGTGTAGGACTCTGATATTAGTTGCAAATAAATTGTTATTGAATTAAAATAAAAAAATACAATAAAATTCATTAAAAAAACAACCTGATACATAAATGTATAAATGACCACAAAGCACAGTTTTTGTCCATTAGAAAATACTGGAGAATAAATCTGAAGTGAGAGACATAATGCGGCTTTAGAAAGGCTCAGAGATGTGTGCATACTGCGTAATACCATGTGCAGCTCTAAGGGGGAGAATAGCCCCTAATTTCCACCATCTAATTGTTTGATACCTTGTGTGGATGTGTCAAATCTAGCAGAATATGAGTCATTTGAAATGAACGTGTTCTGATTTATTAAAAAGATATAGGCTACGTGGTGTGTCTGTGTGTGTGTGTGTGTGTGAGAGAGTTAATACAGTACATGTTTTATTGACCGTAAGGCCTAATTTCCACCATAAAACTTTAAAACTTTATGTGGCTCCCATTGTCAAACTGGAATGCCTTATCACAATGATATGCGCAAATACATTTGCTACCGTAATACTGTAATATTCGCGCACCTGCAAAATATGTGCAGATGGCTTGAATGCAGTCACAAGACTGCAGCTCCTGGCTTTGTGGGCACTAATAACCAAAAAATGAGTGCAAATAAATTAATTCATGACCTGGAAATAAACTTAGAGAAGGTATTTTGTGAGCTTGTTCACACATTAAGCTAAATTGTGCGCACAATTAAGAATATCATATGCACAAATTTTTAAAAATTAAAAATCAGTTTCTGGCCCCTCCAGGGCTCGGTAATTTGTGTTGCACCATAAGAGATAGGTGACCCATTGATTTATATACATTCTTGCTATATGCTAACTGAGTAACTATAAAATAAACACTCAGTTCATTTTTCTTGTACATCTGTTTTCTTGACCGATGACTGGAACGCCAATCGTGCATTTCATCAAATAATTCAACTTTGCAACTTGGCTGTCTAATTAAGTACAGTCTAAACATTCAACTGGAACTGCAAATTGTACATCAAATCAAAAATTAGGACATGACTCAATATTTATGAAACCCACGAATAAATGTGAATCAAATATGGAAATAGAACAATTGCCTATATGTTCCCCAGAGAAAGCTTTTAAACGAAGCCCTAACACCGACCGTAACTTTTTGCAAAAAAAAAAAAAAAGGTACTTATTCACCACAATTTAATTGCTCTTGTCTGCATATGAATCGCTTGGGAATTGTTGCATAATTTACATACAATTCTGTCAGGACTAATGGGCACAGGAAACGAAATGTTGAAGTCCGTACTTCACATTTAATGTCCCAGATGACAACGGGCGAAGTAATGGAACACATTGGGTCTGTTCTTAAGGGGATCGAAAATAAAGATTATTGTAAGGCTATAAACCTGAATCAGAAGGAGAATGGACATTTGTCACAGAGGTGGGAACACATCCTCAAATGCTCCAGATAAGTATGGATTGATGAAGCAGTTTTCCCAAGTAATTATATCAATGTTACTCTAAACTGTTACCTTCTAAGATTCCTACATTACTACACTAAAGATACTTCAAGATGTACCCTTCTACATGAAAGACACTCCAGAGTGTTACCTTCCATAGCTCCAGCATTACATACTAAAGACGAAAAACCCACATTTATTTAATTTTGGTAATAACATCATCTCTTTGTCTTATTGCTCTGTAGAAATATAACAATTAGACTTTTGTTGGCCTATAACGTGAATTAAAAGTTTCAGTACAAAACGTTAAATCAAACGTGAAAAACTGAAGACATTTTTATTTCGCAACTGCCTGTGATTTTGTGAAGGGTCAATTTCATGCACTTATAAACATATTTTTCTGTCTTGTCAAACATCCTGGCTTATGACCTTGATGCCAAACTGAATGCAAACACCAGTCACCTTTTCAAACTTCCAGGCACCCGGGCTGAGCACCATGACTAAAAGCACACTTATCCTCCTTCAGGAGATCAGATGGAGCTGAGTTCTGAAGAGGGACCAAAAATTGGGGTTCTTTAAAGGTCCTAAATAACCCCAAGTGAAGTTGGATTGGTTGGTGGCTGCCAGTGTCACCTAAGGGTCCTCGCTCTGAATCTCCATTTTTCAAAGGCTTTGACCCGAAGACCCATGTATGACTTTCTTTTCTAGGTTTTATATTATTAATGAAATTAATGGCAAAATACTTGCTTCACCATGACATTATTTGTGATACACACAGCTCCTGGGAGACTGAAAACAGGCCACATCTTCAAAGCGATGTAATGAAACCCTTTAACATAAATAGCCTCTATCTCTTTCAAGGTGATAATTCTTTTCTTTTTTTTTCTTATAAAAAACAGAGCTGACCTTAAACAAACCCTAATTTGAATATTCATTGAAAGCCACTACAGGGATTCAGCTTGTTACTGCAAGTCCAAAGAGAGTAAGGTATGTGAAAGACTAATGTAGTACATAGTTATTAAGCTCAAGTGAAAGTCTATAAAATATTCTGACGGTGACATCAGTATCATGCCGCACTGAACTCTCCTCCAGTCCGACAGTTCGTCAGGCTTGGACACATAATAATTAAGTTATTTCACCCAAAGCTGAACCGAAGGTTTAGCTGAAGTTTTCAGGTCGTTGCAGGGGGGTCCCAAAACATTAGCTGACCGGGTGTAGCCAGAGCGGGTCCGCCTTCTGTAACTGGCCATCCGGGACAGGGTCATGGTGAAGCCTGGAGCCAGAACACACAAAGCATGGGGCAGGGGGGGCAAGGTAGAGCATACTCTCACTAACATAACAACACTCTCGGGGCAATTTAGAGACACAGAGTCATGTGATTTTTCATAATGCTAAAACCCCTAGAAATGCCAGAGGGACGTTTAGGCCCCATATACACAAAGCTGGGGAGGGAATCAAGTCCCCATCCTGTATATCATTGCTGTCTGATGCAAAACACTTACCTCCAAAAATCTGTTATATCAGGAGCCCGAAAAAAGGCATTTTCTCTGAAACTACTTTACAAAATAAAGCACCCTTAACACCAGAAATAGAAACCTATCTTTACACAGCCATCAGTGAAGAGTCATTGGAATTTACATTTAATGGACTTACATGGATTGTTGTCAGAGTGGCACATATGGGACTGACAACAAGATAAAAAAAACTCAATCTTAGTTAGATATTCACAATTAACAATGACGTACATCACTAAAGCTTGCACACAAGGTATCTTCCGATCCTCTACTTTCCCTGTGACTTTCGAATTCTTCTTCATGAAGAACAAGGACACTGGGTTTCAGCCATGCATAGACTACCATGTCCCAAATGCTATCATGGTGAAGAGAAGGGAGCCTCCCGTTGGTGTTGCATCTTTATGAAGCTTGACCTCTGAAGTGCGTGCAATCTTGTTCACATCAAGGACAGTGATGAGTGGAAGACCTCATTTATCACCTGCACAGGCCAGTTTGAATATCTCATCATGCCGTACGGTTTAGCTAATAGTATGGCTCTTTTTCAGTGTTTTATGGATCCGGTCTTTGCAGGCTTAACCGGTTTGAGATTTACATTGATATCCTGCTGTACTCTTTTCCCCCAAAGCAGCATGTTCACCATGTATGACAGGTGCTGAAAAGGCTCCATGAATACCACCTGTTTGTAAAAGGGGAGAAATGTGAGTTCCACTGGACCATCCTCAAGTTCCTGGGTTATGTGATTCATCCCAGAGGTATGGCAGTGGTTGAGGGAAAGGTCTGGGCTGTGCATGAGTGGGCCCATCCTCGAACTATCAGTGAGCTCTTGGGCTTCACCAACTTCTACCATCACTCCATCCGGGTCTTCATTTTGGTGGCTGCCTGCTGACCTTCCTCCCGTGTGCCAAGATCCCTGTTCTGTGGTGGGTCCTGGACACTGAGGTAGCTTTTCACTGTCTACAGGAACTGTTTTGTTCGGCACCCATATTCTCCAGCAGCCAGACCCAGATCTCCTCTTTGTGGTCAAGGTGGACGCTTCAGAGGTGGCTGTGGGACATTGTCTCCAAGTGCTTTACATTATCACTGCCTAAAGCCCCCAGCGAGCAAGCCAGAGGTGACAGTGGCAAGAAAACATTCCCTAGAAGGAAGAAAGAAACTTTGGGAGGAACCAGACTGTAAGGGGGAGCCCATCCTCCAGGGGCCGGCAGAGGAATTCAAATGAGCAAGATAGCAAAATTATAATTTACACAGTTCAAATGTTAAGATTCAAGTCTGTATGTCGTGGCAGGCAGGTGCTGGTGCTGCTTCTGATGGCAGGATGAACAATGGCACAGCAGCAGGGCAGGCAGGAGGGACATCACAGGGACAAAGGTGAGCGGGCTGGAAAGACCCCACAGGTAGTGGGGGCGTTGCAGGCAGCAGGGGAGGCAGAGTATCTCAAGTCTCCAGGCAGCACATACCAGGAGAAGTGAGGGGAATAAAAAGTCAATTAGCCAAAGTAGGGGAATATCTGAGGTGACAGCATTACCCACAAATCCCCTGTGGTTCCCATTTAGAGATGGAACCAGCTTATGGCTGACTTGGGGGAGACACAACTTTTTGTCCTATATTAGGTTTTTGTCGTATATTAGGTGTTAGCAT
Organism: Paramormyrops kingsleyae; assembly: GCF_048594095.1. Classification (NCBI taxonomy): domain Eukaryota; kingdom Metazoa; phylum Chordata; class Actinopteri; order Osteoglossiformes; family Mormyridae; genus Paramormyrops; species Paramormyrops kingsleyae. Next base: position 9,506,029 of record NC_132804.1, read on the forward strand.
AACATATTTGTACTATGTCTGAAATTGTTACTAACAAATTATTAAACAGATGGAAACACACATAAATATTTGCATAAATGCTGCATAAATACTGAAACCAAAATATCAATATTTGATAAATGCATGTCTGTATGATTTACAGTGACACTTTTGGAGGTGGGCGTATACGAAACTGGCAGGCTGCCCATTTGGTAAGACCCCTTTGCAAATATTTGCTTAGAAATGAACATATTTACAAATGCCAGTTTCTGTGCCCTAATACAGAATCCCAGCAGGATCTCTAAGACTCCTAGAGAGGTGTCCTTCGGCTCAGACCTTGGCCCTATAAATATTCATGTCTGTTAGCATCGTCATCAAATTCATTAGTGACATTAAACTTAGCCTGTGTGCAATGAAAGAAACGCCACGGTCTTCGGAGACCCTCCATCACTAGAATGTCGTTCTCAAATGTTTCTGAAATGTTTTTATCCATTAGATTTTGTTGCTTTAACATTCCAATGCTGTGGTTTATGTAGGTGAATGCATTAGTCCATGTCCGAGAGAGTGGACTCTGGAGATGCAACATGTTAGTGCTGGAATGCATTACATCCCAGGGGTGACCAACGATGCAGTTTGTGGTCGTGAATTATTTACTAGTTAGGCTGTGTTCCTATCAACAGCACATTTTTATCAGCAGAAATAGGGTGATTTTTTCTACACAAACTGTGCCTTTTATGAATCAATTACCTCAATGATTAAAAATGAGTTTTTTTATTATTATTTTACTAAAGTTCAAGCATCAAGTTAAAACGCTTACAAACATAGGTACATGGGCAGGTATGTGACTGTTTGCATGATTACTAATCAATAAATTAAAAGCGCAACTGCACACAAAACCAGCTGTTTCGTCACTATTGTCTGCAGACATATTGTCAAATCAACTAATACTCATCATGTATCTACAGCAAGAGAGACGCTGAAGTATAAAACACCTGAACTTGTGTAAAAGAAGTAAGAAACTGTAATTATTTCGTAGGAAACTGATTTTTTTGTCATTTTAAATTAAATTCACCTCATTTTAGATGGGATCTCAAGCTGTTCTGGGTGCTATAGGCGTCATGCAGCGCTAATTATGAACGATGAATTGCAACTCGAAAGAAAAAAATTATCAGACAAATGCAAAAGTCTGTCTTCAGCTCAATGCATGTCACTATGTCCATCAGCGAATAATAGTTCTTGAATATGGTTTCCTTGTTATAATGCGTACACATCAATGAAATGTACATGAATGAAAAGTATAGTTAATGAAATGTACTGCATATTATGGAATAAATTCACCCGATAATTATGGTTGATCAAAGCTGAGTAATGATAGGCCAGTGACTAAACAATGACGTTTATTTTGTAAAGTGATTTCCGTTGAGTCAGCATTCATACTGACATCCCTGTCAGGACAATTGTGCCTTTTGCTATTATGTTGACTGTTGTGCAGAAGTGAAGATTAATGTCTCTGCAGCAATGGTTTAGGTTGACAACCAGTGCAGGTCATTATTGGCTAATAAATTTAACCTTGTTTTTTCCCCGAAGTGTGCAACAATGAGAGGGGGAACTATTTCAAAGACAAATAGTACTGTGTGTGTCCTATGTTTAGATAAAAAAAAAACCTAAATCCCACCCTTAAAAAAATAAAGTGTAAAAAAATGCATTAAACATCCTTTTGTTCCAGAATAAGCAATGTGAAATAGAAATGGATACTGAGCCATTAGCATCTATACATAAAAGCTGTACAGTTAGAGGGGCTTTTCTTAGATTAGACCTTTGATTTATGGTGATGTTTCATTTAACTCTGAGGAAATATGGACATCTTGTAAGTGGTCCTCCATCCCATGGTAAATTTGACATTATCGTCAATTATATGCTAATCCCAAATGGAATGCATCATCTCTGGATGATTTGTGTCGATAATTACATGCCTGGAGGAGAGACGACTCCCCGCGTCTCCGTCTCCCCCGTGCAATGGGTCATTATCAGATTTTCTGTTTGTCTCAGAGAATCAGACATTAGCCCCTTTGTTCAGGTCCAGTCCATTAGAGCTGAATAGATGCTTTTTATTTTTGTCTGGGTAGGTTTATACGGCAGGGCCACACTGAGGGTTAGCTGGCATGGACTGCTCTGCGTTGTTAGTCTGGAACCAGATTTGGGTTTAGGTGTCAAGTCTCATGATGTGAGCACTAAACACAAAACTACCTGGTCAGGCTAGGATCCATCAGAACAATGTTATTTCACCCGGAGCTGTCGTACTAGTTAGCTGAATTTTTTAGCCCAATATAGCACAGAACCGAAGTAGTCAACTCAGGGTAGTCGAGCCTGTGTAGGTGCTTGTAATCACTTTAAAGCTGATAGTTCAGAGTCGAGTTTACAGTCTGAGGCAGACTGGGGGGCTTTAGTGTCCATACATTCATCCACCTTCTATAACTACACCTGCTGCACGGAGTCTTGGTGAACCAGGCACAAGGAAGCAGAGACCCTTCAGGCAGGGGGACGCACAAAATGGGGCTCCGAAGTATCGCAAGGCACGTTCTCGAGCATAGGCACATGCTGTCAGATTAAGGGGTACAGCCATGGCATAGTTATATTCCTCCAGGTACAACATTAGCATACTCCCAATAGTACAAAGAAAAGTTCCTTGGGGCAGTGGTGGCCTAATGGTTAGGGAAAGGATTGAAAGGTTGCTGGTTTGAATCCCCAACCAGCAAGGTACTACTGAGGTACCCTGAGTAAGGTACCACCCCCACACACCGTGTCAATAATTACAGTTAATCACCTTCAGAGTCTATTTCTGTATCTTAAATTAGACTAAAAGGTACACTTGCCTAGAGCTACTGTAGGGTACAGTTGGCAGAATCTTGAGGGTTCAGGCCAAGTGAGGAGTAATTGTACCCTCAAAGATACAAATTGGTACTTTTTTCTGACTGTGCATTCTAAGGGCAATTTAGAAACACAGAGTAACACACATATCAAAAAGTCAAAGAAGCCAGAGTCGGGTGGGAAGAGAACCTAGATCCAGGATAGTTATAGTGTTGCCCACTGAGCCTCTGTGGTTCCCGTTTATAGACAGAACAGCCTTGGGCCTCACTTGGTGGACACATGACTTTTTTGGCGTTTTTCTGCTGAAAGTCATTGTCTGAGTGTCTCTTCCAGAAAGTCGGCACGTGGGCAGGTGTGTGAGCTGAAGCGTGGGCAGCTTCTCACTCCCGGAAAGTGGAGAAGGAAAAAAAAAAAAAAACACATGAAATACTTCACCTTGATTACTTCAGCAGAAAAGAAATAAATAAAATAATAATAATAAAAAAAAAAACACGTTAATGGTCTCTGGCATCTTTAAATCACTCCTGATGAAAGCGTCAGCCAAATGAATGAATCAATAAAAAAACGAACACAGCCAATTTAAATTCCCTAACGCTTAATGATCCATAGAAAGTAATAGACTTAGGGAAGTAAACATCAGGCTTTGGGTGTAATAGCCTGCATATTTTTCAGGTTCCGTGTGCAAAGTATTCTGATACTTTCAAGCAGAAGGGGTCCCCGGTGGGTCGTTTGTAAAATATTCATCTGGAAACCACACAAAATGTCCTTTCGTCAATGCTGTATGTCGCTTTATATATAGACTGCATAAATTTACGTTGCGTGTTTACGGCGCCGACTTTAATTACAAAGTTAGTCACTGATATGTTTTTCTTTTTAATTACAAGCACATCTGTTTAAGGTGCCATCCGGCCTGCAGGTCAAATGACAATATCCCTGATACTGAAATTATCCGGTGAATCAATGCTATGACTAACTGGTGTCACGTCTTGCGAGACCAAGGCCTTCGAAGGCAGATGTTTGGCAAATGTAGGGGATTTTATTGACCAGAATGGGAGCAGGGAAAGAAATAAGAACGCAAGGGGTGAAAACGAGAAGGTCAGTATGGAGAAGGACACGGGCAGACAGGAGGAGCGACGGCAGTGACCAGACTGGGCCTGACGAGACAAACAATTACCTAAATACAAAGACTAATGAGGGGCAACAAGGAACAGGGGTGGATCATCAGTGCCACATTAGGGAGGAGACGAGTGGACATCACGAGCAGGACGTTACAGCTGGGAAATACGTTCAATCTGTGACAATCACTGCCAGCAGCCAAACTTCCTATAGTTCAGACTAGTCAATCCACCGAAAGCTAAGCAGGTTTGGCCAGTACTTGCCATATACACTCACCTAAAGGATTATTAGGAACACCATACTAATACGGTGTTTGACCCCATTTCGCCTTCAGAACTGCCTTAATTCTAAGTGGCATTGATTCAACAAGGTCCTGAAAGCATTCTTTACAAATGTTGGCCCATATTGATAGGATAGCATCTTGCAGTTGATGGAGATTTGTGGGATGCACATCCAGGGCACGAAGCTCCCGTTCCACCACATCCCAAAGATGCTCTATTGGGTTTAGATCTGGTGACTGTGGGGACCATTGTAGTACAGTGAACTCATTGTCATGTTCAAGAAACCAATTTGAAATGATTCGAGCTCTGTGACATGGTGCATTATCCTGCTGGAAGTAGCCATCAGAGGATGGGTACATGGTGGTCATAAAGGGATGGACATGGTCAGAAACAATGCTCAGGTAGGCCGTGGCATTTAAACGATGCCCAATTGGCACTAAGGGGCCTAAAGTGTGCCAAGAAAACATCCCCCACACCATTACACCGCCACCACCGGCCTGCACAGTGGTAACAAGGCTCCACGTTCTCATTCTGTTTACACCAAATTCTTACTCTATCATTTGAATGTCTCAACAGAAATCGAGACTCATCAGACCAGGCAACATTTGAGATGAGTGGTACCCAATGGGGTCTTCTGCTGTTGTAGCCCATCCACCTCAAGGTTGTGCGTGTTGTGGCTTCACAAATGCTTTGCTGCATACCTCGGTTGTAACGAGTGGTTATTTCAGTCAAAGTTGCTCTTCTATCAGCTTGAATCAGTCGGCCCATTCTCCTCTGACCTCTAGCATCAACAAGGCATTTTCGCCCACAGGACTGCCGCATACTGGATGTTTTTCCCTTTGCACACCATTCTTTGTAAACCCTAGAAATGGTTGTGCGTGAAAATCCCAGTAACTGAGCAGATTGTGAAATACTCAGACCGGCCCGTCTGGCACCAACAACCATGCCACGCTCAAAATTGCTTAAATCACCTTTCTTTCCCATTCTGACATTCAGTTTGGAGTTCAGGAGATTGTCTTGACCAGGACCACACCCCTAAATGCATTGAAGCAACTGCCATGTGATTGGTTGATTAGATAATTGCATTAATGAGAAATTGAACAGGTGTTCCTAATAATCCTTTAGGTGAGTGTATCTGCAATACGCCTATATGAGTTTTAGCCAGGCTTCTTCTTTGTAAGTCTTTTTCTAATTCTCTTTCCTCTACAAGCTTTTACTCTTATGAATTCCCATTTCTCATCAAGATACTTTTTAAAAAACTCTATTCTGTCTGTAAAAACTATTTTTGTCAGCATAAAACCTGAAATAAAGAGTTCTTGGTAGCCTGTCCAAAAGATCTCCTCTGAGATACTTTACCTTTGTTTTCTCCATTTCCATGGTATCCAGGATGCTGCCGTGGGCACCCCCCCCCCTTCCCACCCCCTCACCCACACCCCCAGGGCCCTCTGGAATGAGGAAGATAAGATAGCAGCCTCACTATTGTGAAATCTTCATTATGTCAGACGAACTGCGTATTACATACATTATTCACCCAAAAGAAAGCAAAAGAAAATTTAATAAACTATAAATAGCTAATGTACATGGATTGTTTGAAAGACGACATGGATTCATTATGTATGATATTCCTGAATGTAAAAATTAATTTAATTGAAATTAAATTTCACATAAATACTACCTTTTTTAAATCCATCTTCCACAACCACTTAACCAGTACAGGGCTGCAGAGAGCTTGAAATGTGTGCCAAAGGACGGAGAATAATGCAGAGGGGGCACCGTTGGCAATTTAGAGATGCTAATTCTGTATTTTTGGAGCGTAGGAGGGAACTGGAGTACCTGGGAACAAAACACAGAGAGCTAGGGAGGGTACTAAAAGCTGGAGGTTTGAATGGTTTTTCATTCTAGAAGTAATCAAAGTGTCATTTATTAAATAATGTTGATATAGTCAGATTTCAAATGAAACTTTGCATAGCAGAGCTGCTAACTTTGGTCAGCTGGCTGGAGTGAGATTTTCAATCCGAGACGAGTCTGCACACGCATTTACATGCATGTAACAGTTTTATTAACCTGTAAATAGTCTATTTAAACATACCTTTTATGTACCACTGCCACAAATATCAGCCACGGTATAACTGACCAGCTGAGAAGTCGTCATGGGCAACAGTATCCTCTGAGCACATAGCGGTCATAAAAACCGGCGTAATCTCATTACCAACAAAGGATTTATCTCCGTCTGCTTGTCAAGAGCGAGCCATTTCCATTAGGACCCATTAGCTATTGCGTGAGATTATTAGCGAACCAGGCCAAGGGAGGTAAAGAATACAGCTGGTCCAGTTGAAATACTTCAAGCTATTAGGTAGAGACGTAAAAATGCGTGGCTTCTCGCGGTCCCCCATTTTTCCCGGCCACTGACATGGGAAAAATGAATCGGCCCACACTTGGATGCAGTTCAGGTCACTGTTTATGTCTCAGCGTGCTCAAAATTTAATAATCCGCTCTGGCTTTAACGCACGGAGCGTCAGTGGCAGGCAGACTTATCTGCTCAGTCATAATCACCAGCTAGACCCAGAAAGTGCTGTGCCAATTCACAAACCAGTATGTGGCGGGAAGCCTTGTTGGAACACATGTCATGTAAGCTTGCCCTGGCTTCTTTCCTTATTAGCATTATGTGCTAATAAGGCTCAAGGTTTCGGTGTTTGATTTCCACTCCACTTGCGGCTAAAGTGCCGTAGCAAAGGCTGAGGTTGCCGTACCCAGGTTCTCATGGGATCGTACTGGGTTGCATTCCGGTCCCTGTTCCTAACATATTACTTTTCAGATCTGTCCGATTGGTCAACACAACTTAAATTAAGCTACAAAGCTACTGTACAGTATGTGAGGCTTGCTGTGTGACGTAGACTGAATTTCTTGAGATATACTTATAATTGGCAAACAAAAAGAAACTTACGGTAAATGTTAAAAAGATTTTCCACACTTTTAATGAAGATTCCAGTGAATATCTGCGATTTCAAGGAAATATTTTGATTATTAATCCTTCTTGGGTCCTAAACTATCAATAGACTACAAACTAAGTGTGATTGGCTGCGTCTCAGTCTATGTGCTGGTTCTATATCTGCTTATTGAGCCACAAAACACAAATCAAAAATCAGAACTGGGAAGACAGGCAGGGGTCGTAATGAGATCAGAGATCACCCAAACCAAATCATTAGATGTACCTGAAGTCGGTAAACCCAGGGGAGAAATCAGGACCACAGAGGAAGAAAAGATCAGACTAGGAAGTATTGTTCAGCACGGAGAAACTTACAATACCTTGCAAACCAATAACAGACATGACAATACTTAAGTTATACAGTGCTGGTACACAGGTGCAGATAATTAACTGGTTATTTTTCAACCGTGGGCTGGAATATGGATCAGGAGGCTGAAAGGTTACCGGACGTGACACAAAGATATTAATAACTTTGTTTGAAACTGATTTATTATTAAGGTTCAGAATGATCAATTAAAGGGGATTTTCGGAGATTTGTAGTTGTAATGAGCTGCTCCTTGTTTTCTGATACTAATTAACAAAATCAATTTAACAGAAATTAACACAAATTAGAGCCAGGTTAAAAATGTTGGATTTCAACATGATTTGAATCCCGTGTCTCGTTCATTCAGGCTCCAATTAAAGCACAAACTGAACTCAGCTGGAAACTTTCTGGAGTCTAAAATCCCGTTTAAGGTGATTAACGCTTGGTATCACTTTTCCATGCCCGTAATTAGAGATTTCTTCTATTTAGGCGAAACCTGTCCATCTCCTAAATGCAATGTTAATAGCTGTAAAAGCAGGTTTAGGGAATGTTGATTTTGGGTGTGCAGTGTGTATAGTGCTTTTAATGAAGGACTTGGGCAAGGTGCTGTCTAAGATGGTCAGCTAATGGTCTGTTTGAGACGCCTCTGACCCAAACTCTATGACCTGACCTCTAATAGCCTTCCTGCTTTGGTTTCAGAAGTGTTACCTTAGCACAACACTTTTCCCCCCACAATTCACAGTCATGCTCCGCCCACCACACACACACACACACACACACACATACACACACACAGTACAGGTGAATCTCTGCTCCCTGTGATGGATGGGCTCTGTGTCTCCACTAGACATGCAGTTACTGACAGTGGGTAGGCAGAGAAGATTTTTTTTGCTTTCGCTTTCTTTGTGACTCCTGGAGGATTTGTTGTCTGAGACTGGCTTTGCTTGTACCACCTAGTTACGTCTTTGACTGGACACCTCAACCCTTTCAATCTGTCACACTCATGCAAACCTCTCACTGCTATTCCACTCTCCCTTTTTTAAGTGTCACCTCTACTCTGTCTGTTTCCGAGTCTGAGCAGTGGGGAGTCTTAGGGGAAATACCATCTTTGTTTTTTACTATGTCCTCGCAATAGCAGTAGCTGTGGTACCCAATTTCACTTCCATTTAGTGTGGAATGATACTCTTCATGAGAGTCGAATATGGATTTCCTGGTGCCAGGTAACAAATGGTTGACGTGAACAGCTACATCAGTTCTTCCGACAAATCCCCCAAGCCGAATTGCGTTGGCAGTGAACGTTCAACTATACAAGCCTTAACATTTAAAAGTGACTTGTCTAACATGCTTTGAAGCCCTGTAATTTGTGGCCCGGGAATGAGTTTAATGTGTGCATTGTACGGTAATATAGAGACCGCCAAAAGGCATTTGGGTCTGCTCCTGTTCTGGGAATGTGATAAAAATGGTTGCTTTAAGGAATCTTGCTGCAACGATCAGATTTTTGTTCTTGAAGTTAATTCCATCATAAACGACCATTTTGCTTGTGCAAGACATGCTTCTATTTAATATGAATGTACAGTGGGAAGCAGATGTGGAATATGCAGTGTTCCCTGTACCACTGCTAGTTTTTTATGTATATACATATATTTCAGTGATGTTGTAAGAACAGTGGATTAAAAACACCAGTTACTCCAGTCTTTAAATACCCGTCCCCATGAGCAGGTGCCCTGACCCTAACTCTGACCTGTCGTGCATGGTTTTGGTTTTCAGGAAGGTTTTTAGCCTTCAGTGCACTGCCGTCTCTTTAAATCCCCTTTCCTGGGATGGGGGATTTCACAAGAGGTACCATCTGTGTTCTGATGCCTAGGAGTGAGTCTTGTCCTCTGTAATGACAAATAACATCTTTGTTTACCAAATCGGTCATTAAAAAATACCAGTAATTGGAACAGGGCTTTTTTTAAATCTTAAATGTGTAAAATCTATAATTGTAAAAAATGTTTCTTTTCCTGGTTAACATAATAAAGGTAAAATATTCAGCAATGTCCCTGTAGTGTGTTGTCGCCTAACACATAATTCCTAAGGTAGTCAGTGCTGCAGCATATCTGCACGCCAATCTATAACTACAAAGTTTTGTGGACATAAAAACGCATTAGTTTGTTGCATGGATGCATAGAAATAGGCATTAAAACAGCTAAGCTGGCGATAACGAGGCCTAAAAATGCAGACAGCGATACCCGGGCTCTAAAGAGCGTGATAATTCTCAGCTGAAATGGCAGGCCAGGGAAATCTGCCTAAAACGAGCACCCAGCTAGACGTAAAGAAGGGGACAGATCACAATGTGCGCAGTGCAGGGCTCCACAGGACATGTGGCTAACAGAAGAACTGCAGCTCCCAGCCAATAGGAGCGAAGCAGCTGGGAGTGGTGCAGTGTGGGTAACTTCGGTGAGTCCCTTCGATAAAACACCCCGGATTTCAGTACAGGAGATACTCGGGGTGGTTGCCAGTCGACCGAGCGCTCAGAGAGCCTCATGTATAGACAGCTGCTGTTATTTACAGTATAGAGCAGTGAGAGCAGCTAGATATGTATTGCGAAGCAGTCAGCCATCAAAGGGGCTGGTCACAAACCAGGATGCTACGTTAAACTGCATTTGGGAAGTATCTGACCTCTGCTTGATGCTTTAAACACACGATTAAAGTGTCAGTTTCTCCAATACGCTTCTGCTGCGAACACATGTGAGCACAGATATGCCCTCTTTGACCTATAGCCAGCTGGGTAAAGGGCTCAGAATCAGTTCCTTCATATAAAGTTTAAAACTTAAAAGCAAAGCATGAATGTATGACATCATGGTGTCCTTCTTTGCTGCGATGACGGAGGACAGGACAGAAAGAAACAGGAAAAGCATCGTAATATGAGATGGCGGCTTGATCGGTCACGGAGTCTAGGAGCCACTCTGGTTTTCGATACAAATGAAACGCTTAGAGGATTATAAGGCATTTAAAAATAGTGCAAAACTCGAGAGGTAAGGAAACTATTTGGAGGTCTGACAGCGATAATTAGCATGTGGTGACTCTGTGGGAAGCTCCGGTGCCTCACCGCTCCAGGGCGGGGAGCCTGGCGCCGCATCCTGCTGCCTCTGCCTTAGCATACGTCTCCTTGGGTGCTCCGAATGCTTCCCCAACTCTGAATATGCATTCTGCAGCTAATCTGGTGACTCTGAAATGTTTGTGTTTGAGTTTCGTTCTGGCACCATATCCTAGATCTACCTTCCACTCTGGCTTCTGTTCCCACAAAGATCACAGGATCCCTAAACTTGGACAGATGGATGGATTTTAGCTTGTTCTGGGGGGAAGTAGCAAGAGGTGACTAGACCTATTCATTGGCTAAAGTGCATGCCTAAGCTTTATATTGCTTTTTGTAAGCAGGGTGTCCTCCTGAGAAAGACTGACTCAAACAATTTAGAGTGACTGCGGAAACTGAGGGAAGGCAGATTTTGTTGGGAAAGACCTGAACCAAATGCCACCAAATGTTTATGCGGCAGAGAAAAAGAAATTCGAAGAGGAGAAGGCTTGGACAGAGAGTGATTCTAAACCATGCCAGAAGCATTTCCCTCAGACACCCGTTACGGATAAAACAGATGGGCCACAGACAGCACCTGCTCTGAGCGGAGAGGCTGCCGAGAGAGGCCCAAACTTCTCTGCTGAGTCATGGAGAGAGATGTCCCTTTTCCAAGTGGACTGACGGCTGGTGGTAGAGATCTGCAAGATGGATGCCAGTTGGTTCCAGCACTGAACCCTTGGCAGATAAAACCCAAAACAAGCCAACAGCCCCACTTGCTCATTTCTGAAAAGTAAGCTGGCATTTTCGGCAAAGAAGTCAGTCGCCGTAAGGCGAATGTGGGCAATTTGTACAATTTTTGACTTTTTATAAATGTTATATTCCCAGGACTCTATGTTCCCTGGAACAAGGATAGGTTTAGATCCCATGATCCCAATTAAGACCTAACAAGCCATGTCAGTGCATTGAGGGAACGCCAGGCTAAGGGCGGATAGGACCCGGGGAACACAGACATGCTATCATCCCAGGGAAACCGCATTAAGCAAACGAGACCGCGACTTTAGTGGTTGGGTATTAGTTTTAAAAAAAGAAAACAAACTTAAATGATCATGCAAATCTAATCAATGTGCATTTTGATTTAGCATTACAATATTTACTCAATTAGCAATAAACATCAGACACTCTGTTTTTATTACTGCTAAAATGCCTTAGTGGCTTTTGTTTGGCAATATCATAAAAAAGAGTGATTGCTTTGCTAGCATATTCATCAATGGTAATTAAATTATAACCAAATGCCCTGTATTACATGCCGTAACATTGTTGCTCTCCTCAAACTAATATCCAGTTGGTAGCCCTTTCTGTTTCCAGAAAAACATCCCCATGATCGAAGTCATTTGTGGTGGCCAGAGGGATTAGAACAGGGGTCCCAGACTATTTTTCCATCTGAAACGCAATGCCATGGGGGAGGGTTCCCTCGACAATAAAATTCATCTACTTGGGGGGGGGGTTAGTGTGATCCGGATTCAATTCAATTGAGCCCACCAGTTGGTAACCACTGGATTGATTTTGCGAATGATTTTCAGGGAATGCGGCAAAGAGGCAGTCGATGTCTGGACAGAATCGGCTTCTTGCCGAATTTGGCAGAGCCATTGAATAGATGACAAAGTGGATGGAGTCACTCTGCTGCACAGATGCGGTTGTCACCGCGCAAGGTTCTCGTTTCTGTGACGGAGAGGTGTGAGACGGAGTCTGGCCGTCACAATTCCCAGCTGCCATTGCAGCTGCTTCCTCCGCTGGGTCTGCCGTCTCCTCTCGATCTTTATTTTACTGTATTTTCATCCCCCATAACGTCTGATTCCCTAGCACAGGCTTTCCACTAATGCCACCCATGTCAAGGTGCCCATTAGTATTGCTGACCAGTTAGCTAGCAATTCAGTCTGAATTGTACCACGGTAAATGGCCGTCCTGGTCCACCTACTAAACCTTTATAATCTGCTTTGCCACATTAACATGCAGAGCTTGTTTTGGGTACAGTATTGAATTCTGGCAAAAAACAATTATTTGGAACTCTGCAAGTTTTACCCAACCTGACCAAAAGCAGTTATCTAAAAACGAATTATGGTATATCATTAGTATGATGCATTAACATTTACAAGTTTCTACCTTAACCTTTCCACCCTAACCCGCTGATTTGTATGTAAGAGTCCATCTGTTAATATGTTCCCGGAGAGAAATCTCAGGTATCTCGGAAAATGAATGCACCCCTCCCTTGGTTAGCTGTTAAAAATTGAACATGAGGTAGTCTTCATGTAAAGCTTGTGCAGGGTGAGTGTGATTGACTGCATAATTTCATTAGCTCTGAAGTTTGTCTAAGATCCTCCATCTGTTCTGTTCTTTATGGGTCCATTTTACTATGCTAGGTGGGGTCCCAGACTGCAATTCTCACTTCTCATCAGGAAACATGGCAGCCTGGCCACTACTGGATGTACTGGCTCTAATTCAGCCGGTTCTTTGACTGATGGGAACCTTGCCATGTGTTCCAGGTATAACAATGTTTCTGCACCTTGGGACGTTGGGGACTGTGGATTTCTCACTCCTGTTTTACGGGTCTTCCTGAGTCACTCCCACTGCTCTGTTTCCTAGGTGCCAATCTGACTGCATCAACATTACCCGAGGCTGGAAATGCAGTTGCCAGACCAAAAAATAATCAGCCAATAATCTGGCAACCTCTGAGGAAGACTAAGTGGGGGGGGGGCTGGGAAAGCAGCTGTAAGGGAGGGGATTTCTTGACAGAAAACATCTAGAAATTCTGAAGGCAGTGGTGCCTAAGAAGACAATTCTGACAGCGAAGACAATGTCAGACAATAGGTGGAAATGCCGTTATAGGATTGCGGATATAAAGACTGGAGACTAAGTATATTTACTAAGTATGCAGTACCAGTCAAACGTCGCCTACAAAGGAATACGTTCCATGATGCAATACAGTGATACGATACTCATGGGTGACACATTCCAAGACCCACCATGGATAGCTGACACTATGGATAATCGCGAACCATCCGCGGATCCCATTTATAACGGGATTTCCGCGTACTTATATATGGTAATTGATAAATTACACACACGGAGACATTACCAGTATTAAATACAGTAATAAGAAAGCACATTGTACCTTATAAGGTAACGCTTTACATTAACTGCATCTTCATAATGCTTTTATATTGCATTCATAAAACGTTCAGTACACCTTCATAATGTATTCATTAAGTATTCATAAACATCATGTATGTACACCTTAACATCATAACATCCCTTAATAGCTGTAATATACATAAATAAGAAACATTGTATAATAATAACAAGCATTATAATTGTATAATCATGTAATGTTTGTTGTTAATGTATATTAAAGCTGTTAAGGGCTGTTAGGATGTTAAGGTGTACTTGCATGCTGCTTATGAATGTTCTATGAATGCATTATGAATGCATTATGAAGGTGCACTGAATGTTGTATGAATGCATAATGAATGCATTATGAAGGTGCAGTTAATGTAAAGCGTTACCCATTATAATATACTGTAGTGACGTACCCTCTTGAATGAAAGGGATTCTGTCATTTTAGTCTAAATCTCAAGAGACGATAGAGCAATGAAAAAAATATCATGTATCAAGGGATTTTGGAGCGATGAGAATCATGCTTTTTATACCCCTCAAAGGACAAAGGAACAATGGAAAAACATATTGTTAAACATTGCACATTTTTTTTTCAGACTGCTGTAAACCACAGATAACTGAAACTGCAATAACTGAAACCGCAGTAACTGAAACCGTGGTAACAGAAACCGCAGTAACTGAAAACGTGGTAACTGAAACTGTGGTAACTGAAACCGCAGTAACTGAAACTGCAGTAACTGAAACTGCAGATATGGGGGAATGCTGCAAGTAAATAACCAAGTAAACTGTTTGCTATTGGCTAAATATTAATGAATGAACAATCTCAGAATGAAGCCATGACATACAATAGGAGCTGTCAAGCAGTATCAGTTTGTGCTGAAGTAACTTCAGTCCGAACAACTGGAGACCTTCACAACAGACTCACTGTACCTGGTTCTTGTGTCCATTCTGAATTAAATTTCCAATAAAGTACCCAGCTCTGTACTTCTATAGAACCCAACCCACCACACCACGGAGGGTGGGGCTTCACCTCGCACCCCAGGCCCATCACACAACATGCCAGTGTGTCAGTAGGGGAGACAAGCCAGGTGCCACATTTATAGCTGAGGCTAATTCAGGACGTTATCGTTCATTCCGTACTAGAATGATAAAGTTTGGAAATATCACACAAGCTGCACTATACATTAGAAATGTATAGAACTTTCAAAATATATGCAGGTCACACCAATGAAGAAGAGATTATTAGGTTAATCTCTGGGACTTTGAAAGTTCACTTATCTTCAATATCACTGGCACAGCAATGAAATCCAGCTGGACACCAGAATGCACTGCATGCCTGAAGATCTTTCCATGCACTGCTGAAAAAAGTCACCTAAATTTAATATTTGATCTAAAAACTCTTACTCAAACTTATTTAAATGTAGGGCTTGTTTTAGCACATTTTAGCTATGCCAGTTTAGGGTTTTTCTGGTTACTCTTAAACTTTGCTTGTTTTTAACAAAGGCCATTTACTCCGTGATATAGCACAGAGCATGCTTTAACCCAATTAAGCGATACCCATGGATACAATGTGACAACAGTTTGATCTCAGTTCAGGGACTACAGGGCAGCTACAAACTGCCACAATGCCTGTTTGTTTGGTCAATTGAGTTCAGGGACTTCAGGTTATCTGATTGGTGCAGCTCAGAGGCTGCAAAGGCACACTGTCAGCTTATTTGATCAGGTCAGCTCAGGGACTACCACGGCTTCACTATATCAGTGATTCAGCTCAGACGCTGCATGCTACATTTGTCAGCTTGTTTGATCAATTCAGCTCAGGGACTGTTTGTCTGATTGACTCAACTCAGAGGCTGCACAGCAGTTTATTCACTGTACGAAGTTATGTAGCCATTCACCTCTGGGTTAACTGACCAATGAGATTAGTCCGGATTCTGGAATCATTAGATTGAAATGTACAGTGCTCTTAAACCAACACTCCATTGCAGGGCTATGCATCTCACAGTCTTCATGGTCCAAGCACTGCTGGTTTTCCATCCTTCCTTTACCCGTCTGCCAGGTGTGAAGCCTCTGGCCAATCAGAATCAGTAATTATTAAACTAACTATCTTAACCAGGAATTGTAGTAGCACTAGGAGTTTCTGAATGTTTTTGGTATGTGGTGCGTATCCTGCCAATGGGCAAAACATTCTATGTGCCATGTTGAGATTCGGTATCTCAACCTGCAGGGAAGCTAAAAATTGTGCTGGATGTCGAGCATATTGCACACATCTCTCATTGTCTGTCCAGTAAAATTAGTACCCTAATGAGATTCAATTTGAATTGGCACCCCCCAGTCGAGGGATGATTTGGTTTACTAGCAGTCATGCCACAAGATCCACTGTGATGTTGCAAGTGGGAATTGCTTTAATCTATTTGGTGCGACAGGGTTTGCATTGCGGCAGATGAGCAAGATCACACAGCCATGTCTGAGGCTATTGTCAGCCACTAAAAGTAAGTCTGCATCAAACCGCAGTATTTTACCAACTGAAAGATGGGAATCATCCTCTGAAGAACCTCTGGAACAACATTTTTGCCACCTCGTCATTTCTACCTAGTACCTCCTCTCTGTTCTCTCCATCAGCTACTCGGCTATCTTCCCCTCTCAGTCTCCCCCGTTTATCCTCCTTATCGTTTACGCTGCATCCCCTCGGTTCTCATTTTCTTCACCTCCATCTTCCCGCTCCATCCCTTCTTCTTTCCTTGCATCTCTTCCAGACTTTCTGTTGTGCGCTCTCTCAGTGAGGGTTGTGAGGTCACTGGTAAATAAACAATGGCTGAGGGGGAATCAGGGAGTTTCAGTTTTGATTCTAACATACAGTCCTCTGTAGAGCACCAGTGTAGAATTTGGCTATTATCCCAAGCAGGCAGATCAACATACCCTTTAAGGCATATGGCACGGGATTCCATTATTTCATATCTATACTTTCACTAACAATTTCCTGGTTAGCCCTGTTTATTCCACATATTCTCACCCCAGGGGATTTCCTCCATTTCTGGTCTACCATTAGGTACAGTAAGTCGGCCCATTCTACACAATGTGTCTATACGAGACCCCGAGTTTCCCTTCACACCATTATTAGAAATAAAGAGATGCACTTAACTGAAAACAGAAGCAATGCTTCACCAAACTTCATGCTCTGAATGCTGTGTTAGTTCTTGCGAGATCACAGCATCACCTGGCCCAAGAACGGAACTCAATCAGAAAGCCTAAAAGCATTGTATATCTGTAGATCCATCCATGCCTTTCTGAAAAAGTTACTTAAACAGATTAAGGTGAATTAAGTTTGACTCCAGTATTAGGCCAGTGGGTGATTCTTTACCGGTACTTTTTCGTACACCCAGTGAGGCTTTTCCCCTTACGCTAGTGATCAGGTTTCACCGTATTAATGCCCGGCCTGTTATCGAGACACCGTGATGCACAAATAAGTGCATGAGGGTATTGTGGGCCGAACAGCTTTTAATGAGACCACCCTGGCTTGTAACAGCGACGAAGCCTCCACCGGCACTTTTTAACGCTTCTCCCATGGCCGCTTCTGCCGCCATGGCAACCGCTGCGTGACACGCGTCTCATCGAGGCGGGAAAAAACAGCACATGATTCCACACGACTAAAAAATCTGTGTCAGCCATGGCAGCTGGTAGCCTATTTGAATTGCGGCTTTGTAGATAACATTATGTCGGTGCGTGTAAAAATCCTTACAAATATTCCTGTCTGCGCGGGAGGAAATGATCTTTTGAAAGTTTAATGTGGAGAGTTCAAAGTGAGAATGAATATTTATAGTGAAGCCCTGGAGATTGCTTTCATTTCCAAAAGCTCTGAGTGCGTTGCACAGTCTTCAAAAATCTTTAACAGTTAAGAACCGATTGTAAGCGTGATATTGGATGGTTACCTACTGTGTAATGGCCTGGGGAGTAACGGCAATACCGTGAGAAACAAGTTGTGTTTTGGGGTTATTCACGCCACAGGAACCAAGAGCCAGCAGACCTCACCTCAGCTGCTCCTACCGCTTCATCATTGCTGAACAGGACTGTCCAGCTGGCTCCTGTTCAGCCAAAATGTGTCAAACTGGGCCAGCTAGGTGTCATGGGCCGCCACACTAGGTTTAAATGGCCCTCAAATTCCCTTTGTTGAAGAATAGAGAAAAGGGATAATCGTAGCCTGTGGCAACAGCGCACCTGTCAACAGTTCACATTATTAGACAGAATCTACTTATTCATATGTATTATTTATACTCACCCTTAGGGCCACAAAGAGTTACTCAAGAAGTATTTAATCGTCTGGGGGGGGGGGGGGGGATCAAATTCATGGTGGCACATGAATAATTAAGAGTAGCAACTGTTGCCAGAATGTGCTAAGACACAGCCCCCTGTGAAAGTGCCTCCATAAACGATATCTGGACGGTGCCAGGAACAGTAATCTGTCCCGAATGGCAAACACTGTGATGTGTACACTAAAGCATGGTGCCATTTAAGGACTGAATAAGAAATCGCCCTGCATTATATACATCGTTAATCTTATATATTGGTTGTGGAGGTTCTGGCTTTTGATCTGTTAAACGCTATGGCTTCAGACCTACCGAGCGCATATGAGCGCCGCGAAATTCAGATGTATGATCAACTTTGCATTTACCTATGAAAAATATAAGCGAGCCAAGCTTTGGTGAGGAAACCCTGCGCTGTTGTTTCTTTGCCGGCAAAGCAGCTTTGACCCGAGGTGGAGACGCCCTTCTCTCTATCCTCTGCTCTGGGCCTCACTGCTGCCCTTGATCTACTTCGGCTGCCCCTCCCCTGCCAGGGATCCACCCTGAATGAACGATAAGGCCTGTCACCTCGAACAATCCCATGGCTTGAAATGCACCGGGAATGGCCACACTGATGGCAAGTAATTAGGGTGTCTGTGGAAGAACAGGTAATAAAAAATGGTGTGGAGATAGTCCGCCTTTGCTCAGATGGGCCCACAGGCCTCTAATTGTGACCTAGTGCACTGGTGAAACCTGAAAGGCCCAGAACTGAAATAGATAGATAATGTTACATTATCACCACCATTAGGAAGTCGGTGACTGGATCCCCAGTCACGGTCTCTGAGGATGGTCTTCATTTTACAGGACCGAATTTCACAATTACTGGGTATCAATAGCTTTGAATAGTTCCTTTGGAATATACTGTGAAGGATCTACAAGCGGCAAAAGACACCTCTGAGACTGGCTGTCCTGCCCTCTGGGTCCTGACCAGAAGAGGTTTGGTTTATTCTAACAGAATGAAAATAATCCATCACAAACCACAAAACCATGTCTCTGAAACAACTGCTCGAACAGCGGCTTTCACACCAGGTACACAAAAAATAAGTAGGGCTTATCCCAGTTATATCACCAAATATACCCATGCATAATTTGTTAAACGTGAAACAGTAAATTCAAGGATCATGCTGGGTAAGTAATATATGTTATTATAGTATTTGTGACTGAAAACTATAGTAAAATAAATAGCCTTAACCTCGGCTAATGTTTAAACCCGTGGAGGGAGACATGGAGCAGTGTCATGCTGACGTTTATGCGATTTGAAGACCTGGCTGCTGACATAAGTACATCTTACCTGCCCATGTTACTGACTCAGGAGCTGAATAAACAGGGACGGGCGTCAATCTCCCGGGGGACCCAATGGCAGCTCGCATAGCGCTAATCCCCTTAGGCTGGACACGCCCACCTGCTAATGTGCCAACATAAGGTCACAACTCTTCTGTTGCTGATGCAGCCAGCATTAAAATTCAATTAATATAAATGCAACTTGATGTGCTCCTGAAGAGCCACTCGACCCCTCTGCTTCAGTCAGTTTTACATAAATTGAGCATTAGTCTTTTAAAAGAATGAAGTTCATCCAATGCTAAAAAAATGATCGATTCTCCCACCAAATGCGAAAAGCTTTCCTTTTCTGCTTTTTCTGTCATGAACTGGGTTCAATTTGATTAAATAAATTTAATTACTTACTTGATGCTTTTAACTAAAGGGTCTTGTATGGCTTACAAATGTACATGGTGTATGTTTTATACAAATGAAATTTTACTTGAGCAATTAGTAATGAAAATAAGGCTCCCCTTTTAACATTCATTTAATGGTCAAATACAAAAAAAATCAATGTGTTTAAAATGAAGTTTAAGTCAAAACATTGAGAGCTGGCACAGTGGCAAGTCTGTGTTCCATGTGTTATTGCAGTGGATGTGAAATCTCGTCACCCACTGATGTTGCACGTTGACTCTTCATGCATGAATAAGCGGAAGTGTCAGTGCCAGCGTCAAAATAGGGAAATGGATTAGGACACGGCCATAACTTTTAGTTCCGCTTTGCGCTTTACGCATTGCGTTGGATCGTCAAAATAGAGCCCTTGATCTTGGTTTTTAAGAGTTTTAACTTCATATGAAATGCATTAGTTCATTATGAGTGGAAAGGCTCATGGTTGTTAAACACAATTGTGTGGTATCGCCACTAATGTTAATTAAGTGTGTGTGTTTGTGTGTGTGTGTGTGTGTGGTTTCACAACTAATACAGTCGTGGCCGAAATAATTGGCAACCCTGGAATTTTTCCAGGAAATGCACCATTTCTCTCAGAAAATTGTTACAGTTACAAATGTTTTGGTATACACAAGTTTTTTTTCCTTTATGTGCATTGGAACAACACAAAAAACAGAGAAAAATGCCAAATTTGACATAATTTCACACAAAACTCAAAAATTGGGCAGGACAAAATTATTGGCATCCTCAACTTAATATCTGGTTGCACGCCCTTTGGAAATCAATCACTTCCTATAACCATCAACAAGCTTGTTACACCTCTAAACTGGAATTTTCAACCACTCTTCTTTTGCAAACTGCTCAAGGTCTCTCAGATTTGAAGGGTGTCTTTTCTCAACAGCAATTTTGAGATCTCTCCATAAGTGTTCAATCGGATTTAGATCCAGACTCATTGCTGGACACTTCAGAACTCTCCAGCACTTTGTCTTCAACCATTTCTGAGTGCTTTTAGAGGTATGTTTGGGGTCATTGTCCTGCTGGAACACCCAGGACCTCTGACACAGACCCAGGTTTCTAACACTGGGCCCTACATTCATACATCTTCAGATTTCATGATGCCTTGCACACAGTCAAGGCACCCAGTGCCAGAGGCAACAACACATCCCCAAAACATCGTAGAACCTCCACCATGTTTGACTGTAGGTACTGTGCTCTTTTCTTTGTAGGCCTCATTCCGTTTTCTGTAAACAGTAAAATAATGAGCTTTACCAAAAAGCTCTACGTTGGTCTCATCTGTCCACAAGACATTCTCCCAGAAGGATTCTGGCTTCCTCAAGTACATTTTGGCAAACTCCAGTCTGGCTTTTTTTTTTTTTTTTTTTGTCTGGCTTTTTTATGTTTCTGTGTCAGCAGTGGGGTCCTGCTGGGTCTCCTGCCATAGCGTTTAATTTCATTCAGATGTCGACAGATAGTTTGAGCTGACACTGTTGCACCCTGAGTCTGCAGAACAACTTCAATTTGTTTAGAAGTTGATTGGGCTGTTTATCCACCATTTGCACTATCCTTCGTTGCATTCTTTTATCAATTAGCTACAGTGCCATGTGTTGAGAACTTATTGATTATGTTGCGCACAGTGGACAAAGGAACATGAAGATCTCTGGAGATTGACTTGTAGCCTTGAGATTGTTGATATTTTTCCACAATTTTTGTTCTCAAGTCCTCAGTCAATTCTCTGCTGTTCTTTATGTTCTCCATGCTTAGTGTGGCACACACAGACACACAACAGAAAGGTTGAGTCAACTTTTCTCCATTTTAACTGGCTTCAGGTGTGATTGCTATATTGCCAGCACCTGTTTATTGCCACAGGTGAGTTCAAATGAGCATCATATACTTGAAATAAAACAATTTACCCACCATTTTGAAAAGGTGGCAAAAATTTTGTCCGGCACGTTTTTGGAGTTCTGTGTGAAATGATGTCAAATTTGGCTTTTTTTTTCTCAGTTTTTTTGTGTTGATCTAATGCACATAAAGGAAATGAACATGCGTATACCAAAACATTTCTAATTGCAACAATTTTCTGGGAGAAATGCTGCATTTCCTGGAAAAATTTCAGGGGTGCCAATAGTTTCGGCCATGACTGCATGTCTGTTACGCCTTTCGTATTTAATAGAATTGTGTTTTCTTATGTTGATTTTTAGTAATTAGTAAATTGTGGTGGTTCATGCAAGAGTGTTGTCAAGGCCAGACGAATTGTTTTTAGTAAACAAAATCATTTGACCTTCACTTGTGTGCTACCTCACCAATGGCGGGTTTTTTCCCAAGCAAGTAAAGCTTTTCTTGTAGGGGGTATAAATTTGTATTATTATCCAAATTTTATAAAAAAATCCTACTGATTTTGATGCAAAATCATTATGTAATTCAAATATGCAGAGTAAGATGTACAGTCATCTCCAACTGAACACAGCAGCACAGCAATCTCATCCCAGGGAACAGGACTTACAACTCAGATAATCATAAGCGTAGTTTTATGGTTGCAAAAATGCATCTTGCTTACCTTATGTGTTAACACACGTATCTGAAGGACACATAACCTATTATTTTGTGTGCCTATAGGATACCATGCTCTTAATGCTCCAAAATTCACCCAGCTGACCCCATTTACATCTTAACCAAGCAATCATGCC
Source organism: Paramormyrops kingsleyae (assembly GCF_048594095.1). Lineage (NCBI taxonomy): Eukaryota > Metazoa > Chordata > Actinopteri > Osteoglossiformes > Mormyridae > Paramormyrops > Paramormyrops kingsleyae. The sequence goes on from NC_132804.1 coordinate 9,528,514, forward strand.
AGTCAGGGTCGGCTGGCTGTCATGGCATTGCCAAGGAATTTTGCCCACGTGAGATTGGTGGTCAATGGGAGATTAAAACCACCCAAACCCAGCCCTAGGCCATAATACTGCCCCCTGCTGGCTAACATTATACATTTCCTAATCATGCACAATCATTTTTGGGGAAAATAAATGTCAGGTGACTTGGGATGTGTTTTTTCTTTAATACTCTCTTGGTGGCATGTCCTTCATGCATATGCAAAGATACTTAATCAAACATATGGTCAGGGGTTATGCAAACTGAGAAGTAATGAAATATGTAGATATAGTGCCATGGAAAGCCGCGCCCTTTGAGTAGGGTAAACAGACACTGGCTAGACTCAGAATCAGCTTGGAAGGGAAACAGATTCATCTGCAAAATGCTCATGTTTTTACTGTGTATTTCATGGCTATTCTGTGTTGTTCATATCTCTGAATATACACAATAAAAATATTTGATCAAAAAAAAAAAAAAATGCTCATGTTTCCTGTCAAACTTTAAAAAAGCTGCGGTGAAAGTTGGGAACCTGCAAATTACATGTGTTTAAGCAGGAAACACTAAAACGCTGTTCTAGTGACCAGTGCGTAGTTACACACCTCTACTTTATTAAGCGAGGCGAAAACTCTTTAGTGAAAGCTAAACAGTTAACTGTTAAACTCTTATTGATCCCTTTTAGTGAAACTCGCTTCTTTGGTATTTGATCGTTCATATTCGACAATGAGCAGCAGTGTGCTGCAGTAAAATGGAATCCAGATAAACAAGAGCAGGATTAGAAGCGTGGCATGTCAGTCTGCTTTTTGGGGGGTCTCACTCCTCGTAGAGAGTCCGGGTGCCCAACGTGATGCAACCTCTGTGAGAACAAATGGAAAAAGCTCAGGAGCAAGCAATGCCAAGAAATAGCCCCCTGCAATGTTACTCCCCTTTAAGTATAGTTGCTGTTATTGTTTTCACTGGGAAGACATTGCCGTCTGAGGGTGGGCAGTTCAATAAAAGAGACCAAAGCTTGCTTTCCCCAAGTGGTGGGTGGGATTGTGATGCTTTACTGAAGAATCACTTTGTGTTGCCTGTAAACACAATCCAGGAAAAAACAACTGATACAAGGACAACTGCAAATCATTAATAACTTAACAAAGGCATTTGACATCAATCACCACTTTCATTAAAAGTAATGCAGACTTGGTTAATCATGTCACATTCTAAGAATTCAATGTGAGTTCTCTTTGTCTATGTTTTGAGGACTTTATTTGTATATTTGTAAACAGGGTCCTTGAAAGGAGGTTCTTTTCCTCATTGACCCTTTATTTATCGGACCGAATCTAGTACAGGCTAACCAGTGGCCAATCAGAAATCTAGCAACACCAGATGAAGGATAATTCATATTTCTGTTTTAGACTTAACTCTTTATTCCTTTGAGAGAATTCAGGCAGCCTATTCTAAGACTGTGATCCTTCCAGGCACTAGAGAATGATAGATGTTATTCTGTAATAAGATGATAACCAACGTGTAATACTGTGATGGTTTGGCAACTCATCCAACTTCGCCTCATATGCTGTGCTTCCTAGGATAGGTTTAAACCGGGGTTTCCCAATCCAGTGCTCAGGGACCCTAAGATGGCCCACACTTTTGCTCCAGATTGGGAAACACTGGCTTAAGGTTGCACTGCAAGCTTTTGTAGATAAGCGGTTATGGATGAATGGACTTATGGATGGATCACATGACCATATACTGTAAGCATGGTCACCTGAACCATGTCCTGAATTATGAGCTCTGGATTTTGAAGCAGAGTTCAAGAGGCAATGAAAAAATGCTCGATTCATCAAATGAAAGAGCGAGAGAATGGATAGTCCTCAATTCCTTAGAATCATTCAGTAACACAAGTATGCTGACTTATTTGGATTGGGACTATAGCTAATGATTAACGACATAGCAGAGTACTCTCATTCTTCATTCAACAATGGATGAGCAAGCCGGGCAACAAGTGCAGTGGAGAGTGTGGTTAATTCTCATTATTATAATAGCAATGGCAGTAAAAATCAAACACATCATCACAGTGGAAATCACTATGATATCTTATGGTCAATATCTCCTGCTTGGCAGCTGTGTCTTTCACAACTGGACAAATATACATAACGACTTCCGGCTCATGATTGGAAGGGCATCACCACTGTCGCGTGAAAAGCCTGCTATCCCTCGTTGATTGGGTTTATCGTGAGTATCTTGTTTGTGACAATCCTGTGTCAAGCTGGAGATGAGATGTTCTAGATTTCATTATTTATAGCATCTGGAAATCATTGAAAGGGGGCCGCATGATTTTTGCTGCCACAGAGGGCATACAATCAGAAGGTCGAGTATGAGTGTTACGTTAAGAAGATCTAATGTGCAGAACTTCTCTGGTGTCGGAGCTAGTCCCCGTCCTGCCCCCTTCTCCATGTCAGTTCCTTTTTTAGCCAGCTGGCTTCACTGGCCATCCCTTTTGTTCTTAGCTCCTGTTCTCCTGTTCTCCAGGCCTCCAGGTGACTTAATGGGCTAAGCGGACAGGTATGTCATCAAGATGACCCTTTTGTTGTAGATTAATTGTTTACATTAATGGTTCTTGGTTTATTCCAGTGTCTGTGTATTTCTATATGGTGCCTTGTTTTGTTCCCTGTTGTCATTTCAGTTTGTAGTAACGTTTAGTTACTCTTGTTGTTTCAGTCTATTCTGGTGTTTGATCCATTGCTCTCTTATTGCCCAAACTTTCTCAGTGTTCTGAGTGATTGGTAACTTTTGTTGAGTCTAGTCATCTGTGTATATAATTGCCTGTCCATGCTTCTGTCTTCAGTTGGTCATTGAGTGCGTTTGTGTTCACATCAGATGCTGTTCTGCTGTAACTTGTTGCCTTTGTTTCCTGCTTGTTCCCCTAAATAGTCAGAGTGTGTTTGCCTCGTGTTACCCGATTCTCCCGCGTGAAAACTCCCTTAGTGTTTCCCTGCTTGTTTTGACCTCCCGAGGATCCCTTTGTTTTCTAGATTTCCTTCTTGTTTTTGGTTTGTTAAAATAAAACACCATCAGCCTGACAGCTACACTGTGAATTGTCTTTTCACCGTGCCAAGCTGTAACACTCTGGTAACCGAAATACAACGGTGGTCTTATCCTGAGACAGAAACCTCAATATCAATGTCCATTTTTCCCTAACTTGAACTGTCATTAGCCAATGGGAAAGCTCTAATTCTCTGGGTCCCAACAGTCAGGTAACATTAATGAGCACCGACAGTAGCCATGCTCAAGACCGTGTGCAAACTCTGGCTTAACTGCTTATTCAAAGTCACACTTTTGACATGATAAGTTCTGCGCTTATTTATCCATCCATCCATCCATCATCTGCCGCTTGTCCGGGGTTCGGGTCGCGGGGGTAGCAGCTTCAGTAGAGGCACCCAGACCTCCCTCTCCCCAGCTAACCCCACCAGCTCCTCGGGGGGGACACCGAGGCGTTCCCAGGCCAGCCGAGAGATATAATCCCTCCAGCGAGTCCTGGGCCTGCCCCGGGGCCTCCTCCCTGTAGGACATGCACGGAAAACCTCTCCGGGTAGCCGCCCAGGAGGCATCCGCACCAGATGTCCAAACCACCTCAACTGGCTCCTTTCGACGTGAAGAAGCAGCGGTTCTACTCTGAGGCCCTCCCGGATATCCGAACTTCTCACCCTATCCCTAAGGGAGAGCCCAGACACCCTGCGGAGAAACCTCATTTCGGCCGCTTGTATTCGCGATCTCGTTCTTTCGGTCATTACCCATAACTCATGACCATAGGTGAGGGTAGGGACAAAGATGGACCAATAGATCGAGAGCTTGGCTTTTTGGCTCAGTTCTTTCTTAGCCACGACGGACCGGTTAAGCGCCTGCAGAACTGCAGACGCCGCTCCGATCCGTCTATCCAGCTCCCGATCTCGCCTACCCTCACTCGAGAACAAGACCCCGAGATACTTAAACTCCTCCACTTGAGGCAGTACGTCTTCCCCAACCCGAAGAGGGCAAACCACCCGTTTCCGGCTGAGAACCATGGTCTCGGACTTGGAGGTGCTAATCCTCATCCCTGCCGCTTCGCACTCGGCTGCGAACCGCCCCAGTGCCTGCTGGAGATCCCCAGCAGATGAAGCCAGCAGGACAACATCGTCTGCAAAAAGCAGCGAGGCAATCCTGAGGTCACCAAACTGGACACCCTCGACGCCTTGGCTGCGCCTAGAAATCCTGTCCATAAATATGATAAACAGGACCGATGACAAAGGGCAGCCCTGGCGGAGCCCAACACGCACCTGGAACACGTCCGACTTATTGCCGGCAATGCGGACCAAGCTTCTGCTCCGTTCGTACAGGGACCGGATCGCCCACAACAGTGGACCCCGGACCCCATACTCTCGAAGCACCCCCCACAGAGCACCTCGGGGAACCCGGTCGTAAGCCTTTTCCAAATCCACAAAACACATGTAGACTGGATAGGCAAACTCCCAGGCCCCCTCCAGTACCCTTGCAAGGGTATAAAGCTGGTCCAGCGTTCCACGACCAGGACGAAAACCGCATTGTTCCTCCTGAATCCGAGATTCGACTATCGATCTCACCCTCCTCTCCAGTACCCCCGGAATAGACTTTCGCTTATTTATTTTGGGTGTAAATCCAGTGCTCAAACTATGTAATTGAAAACACGACACAATTTCACCATGGTAGAAATCTAAAGTTTGCCAGTCCATTTACTTGTTGTTGAAAATTTTGAATTATTTTCTCCACTAAATGTGTGCAGATATAATAAATTCAAAACCAGTAGCATTGATTAAGGTAGCGAACCAAAGAGAAATGGACTATGTGTGTTTTATTAAAGCCTCTGCCTTTTTTGCTACATCTATTTGTCTAAAAAAGCCCAACTGATTCATGAGTCTCTCCACCATTTGAATTACACAGTAAAAACTTCTCCATTCAATATTTGTTCCGTCTCTTTGTCAATTCCAAAAACCCATAGAATACTACTGTGTTCAAATTAAATATAGATCGAGGATATGCGCTTTGCTAATTTCAACTTTAATTTATTCTTTTTTGTAATGTTTCAAACAGGGCTTTCTTCAGACCACCGTCATTTTCTCAGACGAAGTGTTCTTTCACAGAAGAACAAATCGATAAAATTCATTACCGCGCAGTCGACATTAGGCACACGTGCCCCCGGAGAAACTGATAAAATAACCTGAGAACATGAGATGGAGCGGTAACAAGATGCCAAAATTGATAACATAGAAACGTAAGAGCTCGACGACTATCGTGAGGTGCGGCACGAAGAGGCTTTTGTGGTGCTTTATAAGGTCAGTCCAAATTTTCTATTTTATCACTGCATCTCTAACAGGGGGAACTACATGAATAAGAATGTCCATTAAAACCTTACAATATGAATCTCAATCCTGAATATGGGTTTATATATCAACTGTACTGGCTCTGCTATTTATATAAATACATATATAACATTGGCCTACAAGCTACATATATTTTAAATATATTATCCTCTTTACATTCTACATGGCTATCTGGTATGGAGATTTTATTTTCCCAGAAATAATTAGCCGGGAATGTATCATACAAGTAATTATCAAGCGGGTACCCAGAGGGGGGCTATTTTCACATTGCATAGAACCTGTCACTATTATTTGCCCTGAATTAATTACATTCTTGGTGCAAACATGGTGCAGTCAGTGGCTCAGGGCACAGGTGTGAAAAATGGGCCAGGTAATGGATGCCCAGTATGCACCTTGCTCACGGTCCACGTCAACAACGTTTTTGTAATTCCCTTTTTAAGCCAAAGTCTATGTCCTGTGCTGTCCAAAACAGTGCTGGTAAATGCATGCTTTGGCAGCGCCTTGCATGAGTAGCCACACCACTGACTGATAACGAGCTTTGGCTAAAGATGTTAGTTAATCGACATTGCTCGAAACATGCAGAAGCGTCACTGCAAGAAGCGAATGGCAACATTTGGATTGCAGGCACAGGTGAGTATGTTCATTGTGTTCAGCTACCAAATGGCAATTCACCAAGGAAATGTGCAAATTGCAAAAGTGCCAGACAAAAGGAGCACAGAGAACTTCCTGCACAGGATGCCAGCCAATCATAGACACACTCTCACATGCACACCACAGGTAATTTAGAGTGACAGGGGTAACAAAGCCAACTGTCTTTGGACTGTGGGAGGAAACGAGAGGAAACTGATACAGAGACAGTGTGCTAACCCCACACATAACAATAGGGGATTTGATCCCACAACCCTCCTGGTGTGAAAACACAGTTCTACCAGCTAAAGCAGCCATGAATGTACAAATATTTTAAATATTTAAACAGATTTCAGGACATGTACAAATCACATAATACATATTTACTTCTGCTATAGGGTGTCATGAAAGCTGAGGTTCAATGTTGAAGAGCAGAAATGTTCATTTCAGTGCCGTCGAATAAAGGGTACTGTACTTCAAGCCGGTCGTGGTCACATCCCACTCGTTAACTCCCAGTCCTTGGATGATGGCTTGCTGTGAGTCAGCTTTGCAGCATAACACGATAGAAGCTTTGCAAGCGTATAAGTCAGGGAAAGAACATTAATCCATTTTCTGTTACATTTTAACTAGATAGGGATGCAGCTCATCCTGAGTACACCCTGGAGATGGAAAACAGAATTACAGACGCACACATACTTTTGCTGACACAGCTACACCCTAAGGGTGTTGTCATGGATTTGTTAGAGGTTCAACAGATTGATCAAAGCATCGTATTATATATATATATATATATACTGTATATATATATATATATATATATATATATATATATATATATAAAATTAAGAGACCACAATTTTTAAACAAATCTGCACTTTTTAAATCCTGGTGTAATCCTGTTTTAATATATATATATATATATATATATAATGTGTCAATTAATTCAGATTTGTGTCATTTGGGCCAAAACACATGGTGCCCCAAGCTTCATAGGCGTGGAGTGTCACACCCCTGTATTGCAGTCGTCCTTTTTCAGACAGAAGTGGCATTTTACCAGGCCGGGTGGAGCCAGGGTGGAGGCTTTCATTGCCAGTTTGTTTTCTCCATCTGACAGTCACCTAAACATTGTCGGGGGAACCAAGAGAATTTGCATTAATGTTTCACAAAGTGACTCACGAATATATCAACAAACTGGGACCCCAAACGACGCATCTCGCCTGTAACTTGGCTCTTCTCTGTTTCCTGTTTACAGAACTCCTGTCGTGCATTAAAGGGCACAGTGTGCGCCTGTGTGACAGACAGTATAACAGCGTGTTTATCATGCTTAAATCATGGCTGAATGGAAAATGTAATTCAAATTTTGAAGCCGCTCTTTGGTGTTAGAATGCCCTTGGATCTCGGAAATCCTGATATGTCTTGGTAAATACCGTTCAGATTTTTTTTTTGCCAAATTCAACCAGCTCCTCCGGTTCAGCTTCACCCTCTCTCACTCCCTCCTGCTTCCAAGGGATTCTGCTCTGTCCTACAGGATGTTGACAGGAGAAAGGTGACGTGAGGATCTGGTCTCACCAGAGAGGCTTGCCTGAGAGAACAGAGATAAGCCACGGAATATTATTACCTAACAATTCCTGGCAGATTTTTTGTTCTACTTATAACAGCTCGCATATCATAATTTTTATATATTCTTCCATTTATACTCAATTTACGCTCTTCAATACGCTTAATATTGCTCCTCCCCCAGGAATTAAATTGTCTGCATTTTGGAACAAATACAGATTCTTAACCACTGCTGGCCATGACGTATTTTTTGTTACATAGTTTAATATACATATTTTGATAACTGTCTTGTAAGATGCTCAAGCTGCTTATACTTGGGAATGGATCATCCTACAAGTGCCTTAATGCGTGATAACAATCCCCTCCTACCACTTTCACAATTTTACATTTGTTGGCTTCTATCATGAATTTGCCTTTTTCCAGAACTCTCCGAATGGAAAGTGTGTGACTTTTGAAAGGCTTTTGAAGGCCGCTGGTGGGCGGGTTTATCCTGCACTGTCAATCGCCGCCTGAGAGAACACAGTCGGCAACCAATGGCAAGTGGGCTGAAGATTGACAGTACCAGATAATCCCGCCTACCCTCAATTCCCCCATGGAGGGAAGATTGTAACATGTTGAAAACTTTGCAGAGGCAAATGACCACCATTGAGACGTTTGGAACAGATTTAACAAGGCGATCTCCCTTGTGCTGTTTTTGTACTGCACCTCCCACTCCTACGATTCCCTATTCCCACGTAAAGTGGTCCTCATTTTGTGTTTATCTTTGTATGTGTCCTGACGTTTGGTCACTGATGCTTTAAATGTCCCTTACGACGCTGGACTGAGCCCCCATGAGACCTCCTAACACCGCCAAGAAGTGTCCTCCCGCACTCCAGCTAATGGAGAGTTGTTCCTGTGAGCCGTAATGAGCGCTGCTTCTTCAGGACTGGGAAAAGCCAGTATAGAAACTACGTCATTAAAACATTCATTGTACTTATTTGCTAACCAGTGGGCTTCCAGGAGGATTCTGTGCTAGATCTTATGTGTTGTGATCGAAGTCCTGCCTTCAAACATACCTTCTAATGTACAGAGTCAGGCAAGACATCCCTGTCATCCTTTTTGGGGACATTCTGGTGTGTCTCTCTGCTTTTGACCCTAGATACTACATACTTGACCAGGGGTGGGGAACCTGTTCCACGGAGGGCCAGTGTGAGTGGAGGGTTTTGGGATGGCTGATTGAGAGGTCATCCCAAAAACCCGCACCCACACCGGCCCTCCATGGTTCAGGTTTCCCAACCCTCTACTAGACAATAGCACCTCCCAATTTTAGCTCACCTGTTAACCATTTACAGTACCTCTGAAGTTTCTTAAACTGCTCAAATCGAACTCAATAACTGCTCAACTTGCAGGGGACATCAAAGCAAATAAGTAAACTGTTGGTGTTTCAACCACATCTTCACGGCCCTCACCAGCAACACTTATCAGCGTATTTGGCATACAGCTTCAATTCGCTACTCCACCCCCCAAGCAGCTAACAAATACTAGATATAAAGCTCGTCACATTCTTCCTTTGACCGTTAACTTGGGTGTACCCTGTCAAATATTACTTGGTTGTGCGTTTTTTGATCCAGGGGGGTTTGGGAAAACAAATATTTATAATTCAATGGACATTTATATATGAAAAACATAACCCCTACCTGTGACCTTTGAAATCCTGCAAGGGTTAAATTCTTTCACATAAAGCAAATTTGACAAGTCTTTTCCACTCATTAAAGTAAATACCTGCCTTCGCCTAAGATCCTTCTTAGTATTCAGACCCTGCAATATAATTTTTCTCAGCACAACGGTTGACTTGTTGGTTCAGCTTATTTCCAGGGGGGGGTGGGGGGGGGGATCGTTTGTTCCTCGCATAGCATTTTCCAAATGATTGGCCTGCTCTCCGTTTAGTAAACAATAGTGTGAAATAGGATTTGTCTGACAGCGAGAAAAGCTTTTGGCCGGATATCAATTATTACTCACAATGCACATCTTGCTCCATTAACTGCAAACCTTCTCAGTCTGCTCTTGCTGTGCTGTCAGCTTACATCTGCCAGAATTATTCCCAGTGTTCACTTACCCTGATACCAGACCAAGAAAGGATTACCCTAGAGGAGACATTTACACATACAAGACGGGAGGTCAGATCACACGTTAACTCAGGACGTGACCTTTAGGACACAAACTGCTTTACGCTAAACTAATTAGTTATTTTGATTCTTTGGCAAGTAACTGGAAATCCCATTTCTAATCACTGATATATTGAATGTAAATACATTCAATATTTTATTTGTATTGTGTTAAGGAGCTCAATCAAATCACATCCACATCCATTTAGATGATTCTCCTTTCAAGATTTATTAGGTGACCAAATTTATGGATATTCAACAAACAATATAAATGACGCCTCCTCAATGCAAAAATTGTATTCAGTTTAGTTTATTTTTATATAGTGCCCTTCACAACAGTCGCCCCAAAGTGCTTTACATGGGTGTGCTGTGATGCATTACAACATCATTAAGAGAGAATTATACAAAAGCAGGGAATAGGAAAGACCTACTCAACACACATCGTGCCCTAACTGAGAACGGTTCCAGAAAAGAAACCATGTCTTTTTCAAATCAAAAAACATTAGAAATATGTCCAGAAACGTGTCCATACGAAAAAATCAAAATGTCAGCATGAGATAAATAATTTGAGGGATGAAAGCAAAATTTCTCCAGGTGAAGCATCAGACCGGATAAAATATAAATCAAGGCTCCACAAAGCTCAATCCTGACCTCTCTTTTGTCTTATTGACTCCTTTGCAATAAATAAATTAAAAAATAAAGTTTCAAACGCTATCAAAACTTTTTTCCTGATAATACAAACGATTATTCGTAGACTTTATAGTTGGTTGTTACTGCAGTATTTTCTAAAAGCAGAAGCGACGCGCTCTAACAACTTTACGAGGGACCCATCGGCTTTAACGACCTTACCCGTGCCATGCAAATGCCGCCACAAATTATGGAGATAATTTAATTTGGTGAAGCATGCCACCTCACCCCCCCTCCCCCTTGCAGCTGAGTCAGCTGCTGTGATGGAGCCTGCAGAGCCGGATCAGGGTTGCCCAGTTTCTTAAAGCTAGCTTCACGAGCTAAGCCAGAAATGTGGCCGCAGACGCACTGTTGTGGTGGTGATTTGCGCTTGTATATGATAAGACAAGCTGCACCTTCCCTCATTTCAGGCCTATCTTGTCAGGATGAAGCACAGGACATGGGATCTGGTCCCTCTTGATATGCCACAGAGGCAGACACTAATTAGTCATCTGGGCTGCCTCCCTCTCAATCACATGGTGCAGCCCTAGCCTGAACAAATGCTAATAAATCTGACTTTTTGGTAATACTTTCCACGATTGCCATGTCTATAAGGATCTATAAACACATTCATAACATGTTATAATGCATTCATAAAGCATTATAAACATAGATATAAATATTTATAAAAAGGCGTAACACATTATACCCATGTTTATTATGCATTATGAATGCTCCATGAAGCTCTCATTTATAATGCACTATAGATAACTTTATAATGCAGTACAAAGCATCCTTAATTCTCATACAGACCATTATAATGTATTATGACGGTATCTATACCGCATTATAGATGAGAGCTTCATTAGAGCTTATGAAGTATTATAATCAACGCTATAATGCCTTATGACTCAATAGAAGATGGTATCATGTTTTATTAATTCTTATTATTGCATTACAGAAGACAACTACAAGGTGTCACCAACTTTTTTATTTGATTATTGTAGGTAGGCACTTTTTAGACTCATAACCCCATGCCCCCCCCCACCCCCTCAGCCATTCCAGAGAATCCCATGAACACTGCTACATCATAAAGCAGTAGCCAGGCTGTTGCAATCAGCACTTGGGAGGTATAAGCAAATCGGGATTGCTGGAACATTCCCACATAAATCCGAGGAGATCCTTTGAAATCTGCACACGGCGCCGCAAACAGGAATCCAATCCGCAGCCTTGGAGATCTGAAGCAAAGGCACTGACCACTGAGCCGTTGTTAAACTGAAGAGTCAGGTGTTATTAATTTAGAATACATGCAGGTTCACCTTCACACTGAACCCCCCGGGGGTGTATTCTCTTATGAAAATGTGGATATGGGGCAGGGGGGCAAGCGGCATTGGTAAGCGTGATGTTACCGAGCGGGCCCCAGCCGGCATGCCTGTGGTTGTTCCAGTAACCCAAAACCTCACAGTCAGCTACATGGATGAGTCATTTTCTATGGTATTGGCCCATAACCCGCAGTAGTAGCTTGTGTCAAAACGACCCGCCAAGCAGGAACTAGGAAAAACTTCACTTTACTATAAGTGCCTTTATTACACTGGTGTTACACTGCCAGCACATCAGATATGAACTCAAGGTCCAGACTGCACCATGCGATACTGTCTATTTCCAGTTACAGCTATTTTATTTAATGATCTTTAAAAATATATTTGAGCCCAAACATCTGGGAGCTGCTTTTTAACTCTCTCTTTAGTGCTTGTAGGACTGTGGGGAAGAATGAGATCTAAGTAAAATGGGGGGGTATCCAGCCAAAGGACACCTGAGACTCACTCTCCCCAGACCCAGTTAATTAGACCAGATAAGGTCAGATAACTGGGCCAGATTCCTTGCACATTTATTTTCATCATTTTCTTTTTTTCCACAAACTGAATCTTTAACTGGATAACAGAACGCGGTGAGGATCCTTTCCAAAACAAGCACACAAATCACAAAACCTTTCCCAGTTCATGCAATATCTACTCAAATTATTGGCACATGACCTACTCCGCACAAGAGATAATGTATGATTATGCGTTTTTGATGAAACAATATTTTTCACCCCCACAACTGCCGCCAGTATCGATATCCGCAGAGCCATTTTCAGGATGTTTAAAAATCATCGCGAGACTTTTATCATCGTTAGCTCGGTGTGCCGCGATCAGAGGATGGTTTATCATCTGATTTTCTCGAGATGGAGATCTCAATCCAGATCGAGCTGCTGCCTGTACATACACAAGCAGTGCAATCCTCCACAGGTTATCATTTTTAAAACCATGTCCCAGTGTATTGTGACAGGGTAAATGCAGAATCACCATTACTGGATTTATTTTCCAATGGAGAATGTTCATTCTCCAAAGCAACATGCATGTATCGGTCAGAGAGTAGAATCACTCCCTGGGGGGTCGGGGTTAATGCATGACAAGCCATGCATTATACATCCTTAAACACAAAAAACAAACCCAGTGTTTAAACATGAAATGCACTGCTTGGAGTGCATTAACCCACTTACCACATTACCACACATTTGGTTTACATTTCTACCTTTAGACAGTTGCACGTTTATGAACCAAAAATGCATTTATTAGTAGAACCACTATTTTGCCTAGATTTGAGCCAAGCGACTGTTGTTAACTGGACAATTATCCAGCGCTAAGACCAAAAGTCAGCCCTTAGTTTGGATTTGCCGATTGTGGAATCCAAATGCCAGTCAATGGGTTCAAATATGTTAGCCAAAGGTGCAGGAACCATGGGAAAATGGGGTTCAGTACAAGCAGGCTGTGTGTTATACGTATTTAAATGCACTACGGGGAGGCAGAGAGATGTGTGTGTATGTCTGTATGTTTGTGTATATATATATATACACACAAACACACACACAAACATTTATGTACCTGTAGTATTCAGTTACGTTATGAGTAAGTTATTTACTGTTTACTGATTATTAAAACTGGACTTCCATACCATGTCATTTAAGCAGGTTACAAAGGACTGCAAAGCATAACTAGGCTACTATTGTGCTACATCAGTAAATCGTTTTGATGTTAAATAACTGATTAGAGGTCTTAATCATAAGCAAGTTGTACTATTGTCTCAGTGATTAATAGCAATTTCTCTATTTTTATGGTTTCCATTTTTTTCAAGTTGTGTTCTATTTCTGAAATTTTAAGTAATGTTTGTTAGAATCAAAGATTGTAATGGAACATTGATTTACTACTGTGATTCGCCTGACTGGCATTACGTGTGCGGTTTTAGAAGATTAACACCTTTTTGACCAATCAGATTCAAGAATTTAACAGTGCGGTGGTATAATTGGGATGAAGGGCCTTGCTTCAGGGCCCAATGGCGACGTCACATTGCCAGTCATGGGATTTTAACTGCCATCATAGGCATGGAGCCCTAACATGCCAAGCGCCCCACTCTTCACTTATAACCACAATATTATAAAGTCATCACTCGTGCAGTAAATCCTTCCTTCCCTAACAGGTGAATAGAACCCTTTGGATCTTCAGTAAACACTCAGCCGCCTCTCTTTGCTGGTCAATGTAGATGCTGCATTTTTGTTCTGGGCACATCGGGCTCCTTGCAGCTCTTTGGTCAGCTTCTGCGTTCATAGCTTATTTCCCGTCTATGAAAAATGGCATCTGGTTTGTGCGTGTCGTTTACCGGACCTGCCCAAACTTATGATCAACGATGTACATCGCCTTTGTAAATCCTTCTCCAAAGCACCAGCGAGTAAATGAGAGATGGGCTTTAAGATGTATCCCTCGTCCTACATCCACAGATACGAAGGGGAGTCTTTTACTCTTTCAACTTTGTGGCTGGCGTTAGCTATAGCTTACGCTAATAAGTGTATGCTGTGATAGTGTATGCATGCGCTGAAGAGGTATCTATGAACATCCCCAGTCATTCTAGAGGAGAATGTCTAACGTAATATGTTCTATACAGTATGTGCTTAAGTACATATTGCGTCAATTTGTCTTTGCTATTCTTAGTGTCAAACTGAAACACAGCAACAGGAGAGGCTGCTGTAGTGATTTTTGTTTCAGATCCGTGAAGAAGCACGACAGACCTTATAGTGTAGTTGGGCAGCACTGCTAATTTGTTAGAGCTCGAGTTAAAGCTGTTCAATGTTCAGATTTGTGTTCTATGTCCTAAATATTGTCATGTTCCATTTGGCCTCTGTGTTATTACTTCTATTGGTGTTGTATGTGTTTTATGGTGCGCTCAAATGGTGTCGTGTTTACTGTGTTCGCGAAATGAGCCCATACGTATGGAGGGATTATTCAGACTTTATTAAATAAGGAAATGTGTGCATAAATAAATGTATTGTGAAATGTGGCTATACATAAATGATAATATGAAATGTGTGCATTAATAAATATATTGTAAAATGTTTCAATAAATTATATGAAATGTGAGCATAAACATGTTAAGAAAAAATGTGTTCCTGCTTATTTATTGCTGGTTTTATTTATGTATATGTTTGTGTGCCCCTATGATCCTAGAAGCTGTGTTGTCGGGGGTAATTACCCCTGGTAGGGTCTCCCAAGGCAAATTGGTCCTAGGTGAGCGGCCAGACTAAGTGCGGTTCATGCTGACCCCTATGATGATCGACAATAAGGACCATGTTACCCTGCCTGGATTGGGGAGACCGGGACCTCCAGGCCAGGGGCGGGAGCTCGTATGTGAGCACCTGGTGGCTGGGCCTCCTGATCACCACCTGGTGGTAAGTTGGATCCAATGGCGGGGGAAGATGCAGGATAGACCTGGTAGACCCAAACATATAGAGCGGGTATGCTGGGAGCATCTGGCGGAGGCCCCTGTCCGGGAGATCATCATCTCACACCTTCGGCAGAACTTCTTTTTGCTCTTTTTGAGGGTGTCAGGGGCCATGGAGCCTGAATAGGCTATAAGGTTGTTGGTGCCTGTCGTGGCGACAATCCCCAGACCCGGTGGTGGACACCAGCAGTGAAGGGAGCTGTCAGGCTGAAGAAGGAGGCCTCCTGAACTTGGTTAGCTTGTGGGACTCCTGAAGCAGCTGACAGGTGTTGTCTAGCCAAACGGAAAGTGCCTCTTTGGAGGTTGCTGAGGCAAAAACTTGGGTGTGGGAGGAGTTTGGTGAGGCTATGGAGAAGGACTTTTGGACGGCCTTGAAAAGGTTCTGGCAAATTGTCAGGACACTCGCAGGGTATGTACAGAATTCTCCTCTACCTGGTCGCAGTGAGGATGGAGAACTGCTGACCTCAACTGGGGATATAGTCAGGTGGTGGAAGGAGTATTTCGTGGACCTCCTGAATCCCACTGATGCTCCTTCCTTGAAGCTGGATGGGAGTATCCATCTCTAGGGCTAACTGAAGTAGTCAAAAAACTCTTCGGTGGTACGTAAGGCTCCGGAGGTGGGTGGGATTCGCCCTGAGTTCTTGAAAGCTCTTCATGTTATTGGGCTGTCTGACTGACACGCCTCTTGATCATTGTGTGGATATCGGGGACAGTGCCCCAGACTGGGGTGGTGGTCCCAATTTTTAAGAAAGGGGATGAGAGGATGTGTCCCTACTACTTTTGGGGTATGTCGTCTTTTATGCAATGAAACAAAATCTGATGATGAAGAAGCCCTCTATTGGAGGGTTGCTTTGTCTGATGGCATGAGAGGGGAGGAGCCTGTGGGATGGGGCGGGGGGGGTGGATGGTGGCTGTGGATGACATGGTAGCACGCAGTTACAGAGACGCTTCTCCAATTCAGCATATGTATTATTTTCTGTAGTGATGTTACTCATAATCATGTTTCTCAGGTTGAGAACTTTTTGTTACCTGTGCCACTTTAAGCATGGAAATGCACCCCCCCCAGCCCATCCCATCCCCCAGCACTTAGAATCACCACCACCTAATCAGGTGTCTGCCCCCCCACAAAAAGAAAAAAAAAGGTCCTGAGATGCCAGGCCAAAATACCACATATATTGGCATATTAAACGAGTTTCTGGTGAGATCGATTAGGTGCCTCTTGCACGCCAGATCACAGAGGGACAAGCAGCAAGTTGCTGTAAAACATTTTTCTTTTCCAAAGAGGATTTGTGTCTCACTGTTTGCCAAAAACGGTTTAGGGCCTACAAACACAGGCCCAATCATCGTTAACAACTGAAGACGGTGGTTCTCAGGTCCTCAGACCTGCAGTACTGCGAAAAAGTCAAAGAAAATGTTAAAGAATGCTTATATGCTTAGCAAGTGTATATATGCTGGAAAAAAAACATGATTTAACAATAGAAATTGCAAATAATCAGAAACACAATGAAAATATGAACATGAAATTCTTATGCTCTCCAAAACATCACTGACGTCTAAGCTAGATGAACACCACTTTGGTTTCCAAATCTCTCCTCAGTGGCACACCAGCCATTTCATGTTTGTGTTAAATCTCAATTAAAATCAGTTAGTCAAAGGTGTACTGATTAGCCAGACAGGTTGGGGTGGTGCTCCAGTCAAAAAAATACATGGGTGTATCGGATAGTTTCTGTAAATAATGGGGTATGTTTAGCAGGGGTCTGGGAATGTCTAAGGTGACACACTTTGACAGTTTTATACCAACATGAAGTTAAACATCATTTTCTTTGACTACCTCACGCTTTTTCACAGTGCTGTGCCCTGAATACACAGAGAACCATCATTCTCCGTCTACCTGATTTCCCAGGAGGAGCTGATGGACATACAATGACCGTCAGCAGACTGAGCCTCATCTCTTTTGATAACGAGGCCAGAAAATTGCTAATGGTTAATCGGACCCAAGGCGAAAAGGAACAGAGACCTGAAGGCTGAATGCCAGGTGTCTGGGAGACCTCTGCCATGTCTGCGGATTGTGAACTGATTTGCCAAGTCTTTCATCTTAATTACCTTGAGATTGAAAATCTGCATAAAGTTCCCAGGAAATTGTTCTGGCCATGATGGAGACATGTGGTGGATTAAAGGACGGTAAGTAAACACTTGACAAAGAGTACCTTTGTGTTTTTCTTTTTTCTTTTTTCCCCCAGTGAAACGAAAGTCTAACTAATGAGCCAAAAAAACGACGTCAAGAAATGAATAGAGGGATCCCATTTAGTTCATAAAGTGAGCACAGCAAGAATTAAAGGCACTAGTCACATGACACATGATAAAGGCGATGTGAGCAAGATGAACCAATTAGAAATCCTGATGGATTTGGAGTTGGGGGGGCGGGGGTTACAAGACAAAACAAATCATTTGGTAAAAGAAATATTGCTGATTGCTTTTCAAGTAAAGTGAGATAATTACATTGAGTTACCAAAAAAAGAAAAGATGGACAGATGGTCTTTGTCGCTGCAACTTTTTAATTTTCACTCCAGATGAAAAATAGATGTGAAAATGCACAAATTTCCATGTGGGTTGATAAAGCTTTCTTCTCTTTATTTGTATTGAATTTCCTCTGTCTGTTTTTCTTTTGACAGGTGCAATTTCTTGAAAAGAAAAACTGCAATACGGCTTTTAAACCTAACATCGGGTTCACTCTTGCGATGCACAATTTACAGAACAATCGCTGAAGGGCATTCAAACACGTCAATGCCATGACACTTTTCACAGGAACACATGCATATGATGTGGTAAGATAATCCCAGTTGTTGCATGTTTCATCAGTCCATCCATCTACCATAGCTGCATATCCAATCCAGGTTCATGGAGAACCTGAAACCTTTCCCAGGAGGTACAAGGTACTGAGTCACTGTGCCATCCTAAAATGTTTCTAAATGTGCATTTACCCTCCTGTATCTTGCGATGGATCACAGCAACACTGGTGAAAGCTCTACCACTATTACCCTTCATACCTGTCTGCTGTCAGTCTGATGCAACTGTAGTGCTGTCAAGCATTTCCCGAGGAACAGTCCAAACTACAGCAGGTAACTGTCTGTTTAAGAACCCTTCAACCACCCCCCAACACCCCCCCCTCCACCCCAAAACCACTACTAAGCAGCTCAGACAAGCCAAGTATCTTCCATTTTTTCATCTCAACATCTTCAGTAGAAATGCACTGAACTGAGTGCTGAAGTAAGGAGAACTGTATTTTCCTTTGAGTCTCCCTTGTCTTGAACTACATAAGGTGCCAAAAATTTCTGAATCCGAAAACTTATACGATGAAAAAAAAACAAAGAATTAAATTGCCTGAAGATGAGAAGGATTGTCCATCTTTTTTGTTTCATGCGGTACGGCATGACATACTGCTACAGGTCACTTGTCATTCCTCTACGAAAGGTCCACTTACCCTAGAGTCCATCTTCATCTGCTAGTTCCTGACATTTATTGCATAGTTGTATCTCCTTTCCATCAACATTTTCCCAACAGTTTACTCTTCTCTGTGGGAAGCCCTGAATATACAGCCGTCAGTATAACTGACTCCCTGTAAATGATCATTTTACAGCTGCGTGTTGGAGTTTATGCTCATTTGCGATCAGGTAGAGGAGAATTCTGGACATACCTAGAAGTGCAGCATTAAGAGCTGGAGAACCATTATGCTGCCACTTGACATTTATTGCCAAAATGTATCACCTATGCTTTCGCGTATTCCCCTATTGTAACATTTACATAACACATCATACATACATAGTTACTCAATGGAGATTTTAATGTAGGTCATAATTTATACTTTATAGCAATGCTGATGACATTTGTGAATTCAGTATCTATTTCAAAGTATCATAGAAGTGAAACCTTCAAGAAGAATGAAAGTCTCATAACAGCCTCCTTAAATTTTGTTCAGAGCAGAGTCCTAGATTATATGTTGTCTGGATAAGGGTATGATGAGACAGGAAGATGCACACGGGTCTTCTGGGTAAAGAAACATTACACCCAGACTTTGGATGCAGGTCATCTGGGTAAGGAGTAGAAGATGGGAGTGGAAGATGACTGCAGATATTCTGGGTGAGGAGATGCCAGACCCAGATAGCACACACTGGCATTTTAAATGGCACATTACATCAGAAATAAAACACACCCGATTACTCTAAACTGTAATTACTGGGTTTAAAGAAGAGGCAGTGTTCTGAAAGGAACCGCAGCTTTACTCATCATGTTTGCTGCTTAATACAAATGTGTCTAATACAGCTCATCTATTTCCTCTGGTCTTGAATGAGGAAATAAACCGGTCGTTCAGTCAATCAATGCTCCATAACAGTGATTTAAAACACTGAAAATATAGCATTAAGTAACGACTAGTTTATCATTGATGGTTTGATTGTTTCTAATTGCCTCTACATTAAATACAAGGCCCTCGTTACGCTTCGATTATCATACGCCAGTCAGATCCTTTGGTTTATCTGCCAATTTGCATCTTTCCCATCATGCCCTCAGGACTGAATAGAGGTATCTGAGTGTTTAGTAGGAAAATTCAGAGACCGTGGGTATTTATCAATATGCATATTTAACCATTCTTGTGTTCTCACATAGATTGATGTCATTTTCCATTACTGAAGTACAGTTCCAATACTCAAGAGAAGAAGTACGGGGGACAGTAAAAATACCCAAAATGTCATTCTTGCTCAGCCCCAAATTCCAGGATCCATCGGTTGCATCCTCATCAATGAGAACAAACCCATGATTCATTGCATCCCAGGCTTGTTCTTGGGAGACATGTTAGTAGCAAGAATGTTCTTACCAAGAACACAAGTATGTTTTTTGAGTTTGTGGCATTGATAAACACCCTTATATCTAACTTTCGATTTTTGTGTGGTGAGGTGGCCCAGTAGGTAGGACTGAAACCTCCCACCATTTGGGGTTGCTGGTGCAAATGCATCCACATCTCCATTTCTGTGCATGATCTTCCCTTAAGTGTGTGGGTTTCATTCCATTGTCCAAAAAGTAAGAGGTTAGGTAAATCGGTGTCTCTTAATTGCCCAAATTGTGCTTGCCTATGTCCTGTGATGAATTGACCTCATTCCTAGGCAGGGTCGGGTTCATAAAGACCCTGAACGGAATAAGCAGTGGCGCAATAAGAATGAATGTAAGTTGCTTTTCCATAGCCTAAACATGGCCGCTGGTCAGCTAGAAGAGAACATATATTTGTGTGATCCACTGTGTTTTGCCCCCAGTAACTCAGACTGCACTCTTTCTGGTTTACGTGCATGTTGTTTTATTTTTGTCTTTGTTGTCATCTAGATTCTGGTGGGCTGCTGTCCTTGCTCTTTTCCCATCTGTCCCTGAAAAAAGCATTTGCACAATTAAAACTCGTCTGCCGTTAAATCCCTCTGCTCTTAGGTCTGTTCATTGAGACTCCTGGGCACTGCCACACAATTTTAATACCATTCTGGCATCCTGATAAGTTCTCTGATATTTTAAGAGAAATGCATATACAATGTGACAACAGTGCCAAAATGTACAGTATAAAAATATCTATATAAATATTGTTTTAATCCATACAGATTGTTTTTTATCATTTTGAATCTCTGTAATCAAGGGACATAAAATGTATGAAATCATATTTTACCCACTAAATTGTAGAATTTAGACTCCTCCTTCTATTTTACTAAAAATGTGTCAAAATTTTAATGGTATCCAAAGGCTTCCATCTATATTTCAGTGCTCTTCAGATACACCTGTCAAATAAACTGCACATGTTATGATTTTTGTTTTTTATTCTCAGAAATGCAAACAAAACAGGAGTCATGGCTGTACCTAGATAATTAATGCCATCTGCAGTGATGTCAAAGGTTCCTCTAGGTTTCAACGTATCGTCACAAGGTGTGGGTCATCATTCATATTATTGTATCTGGTTTGCTATAATCATTCCTGCTAGCCAAAATCATGCACATTACATTATAGTAAATTATACATCTAAAGCCTGACTGTTGATGCCCTCACTCATAATGAAGTTGCAGTAGCTGAGACCCAACAGCATGAGTCGACAAGCTGAATTGCTTTTCCACGGGATTTGTTTCAGTTTTCGAGCTTATTTTGTGCCTGGCGATGAGATCCTGGCTTCAGCTGGTACTCAAAGGAGAGGAAAAATTAAATGAAGTTCATTTTGTTCATGGCTACATGATATGCTGCACCCAGTTGTATTTCTTGTACCACAAACATAGTTTTCATAAAAAATGACAATGCCAATAATTATTCTGCTACATAAGACCCCAAACTCCTCAAACCTCACTTTCCACATAACTCGGAAACGCATATTGGTCTAAGCAGGGATCCTGATTCTCTCCCCGGGGGAAGCTCAACCATGTGATATGTTTACTTTGTCCCATCACCAGAGCATCTGATTCAGCTAATTAACCACTCATTAAAGCCTCGATTAGCTGAATCAGGTGTGCTGGTGGAATGGCTAGAGGTCTGCGTGGGGATGTTCAAAACAAGGGCAAAATAATACAGTACTTTCTGTAGTGAACAGAGATCTACACACCAGGCAAAGTTTATCACCTTCAAAAGGACTGGAAGTAAAAGAAACACTGCCATGTTTCTGACACACAGATATAAATTTGGTTACTCTCTTTTGTTGCACTAACACTTTACCTTTAATGTTCTGGGGACGGACTCTCCCTGATGACTTTTATTCCTGTTTCTACTTCTTGTTTGTTCAAGTCTTTGCTTTTCTGTTGCTGCTGAACGTCCCTCAAAAGTTTCCATGGTCCTTTGCACAGGATTTACTCAAATACTTCTCGCACCCTTGATTACTAATGCAGCCGACAGAGCACAAACGTTTCTTCTCTCTCTCTCTCTCTCTCTCTCTCTCTCATCGTGTATGTTTTAAGCACTCCTCAACAGCCAATTCACTGCTTAAAACCCTCCCCCAAACAAGAAAAAAGAGCATTACTGAAAATAATTTTTTAAGGTCCCCATTATACATCTGACACAATATGAAATATGACTATTATTCAGAATATGTTTCAGTCTATTAAAAATCCTGGATATTGAGTCAAGCTCTTCTTGGCTAGTTTGTTTCTTTTTTGTATTTTTAAATATTCAGTTTAATTTGTCTTTTTTTCCTCCAAGGTCTTACCCGAAGTACTTAATTATAGGCACATGTCCTCTGCTTGTATTTAAGATTTTTCAAGATGGCTGTTGTGGCAATTCAAGTGGTTAGTTTACACAGGTTTGGTTTATGTTTGTTTTTGTTCAATGCCCTTCCACAATGTGCTTAACGTAATAAAGTGACAGGGGACAGAAAACTATGACAGACAAAAAGGCAATTAACCTTCGGCGGTTTTAAATGTCAGCACAGCGCAGGCTTCCGGATGATGGAGGAGAGGGAGGAGCAGCTCCAAGGGCTGGTTTGAAAATAAACACACTGGGGTCCCGAGACCAGCTGACTCTTCAATTCCTACTGTAGAAGCGACTGTGAGAGCAGAATTAACAAACTCCATGAAAATGCCTCCACTTTCAGAAACCTTGTCTTTTACAAAGTGTACCAAAATAGTACACAATGGTAGTACACAATAGTATACAAAATAGTACACAATGGTAGTACACAATAGTACACAAAATAGTACACAATGGTAGTACACAATAGCACACAAAATAGTACACAAAAAGTAAATCACAATTCTACACAAAAATAGTGCACAATACATATTGTAAATAAAGCTTGGAAGCTATTTAGAATTTGTGGTCCATCAATGAACCGAATCAGGGTGACCAGTGACGTCACTATCTTGTGCTTTCTGTTATTCTTCCCCCTCAGTGATGTCTGGTCCTATCGTGTCACTGGGATGGTGAGCTCGTGCACGATCTGTTGATGTAAACACTAACTGCATCCATCCCTTCTGTGAAATCTCTGTGGAGAAGCAGTACTCTGACCCAGTCTGACTAATTGGGCCACTTATACTGGGGAATGGGATAAAGAAAATGCTATATTGTCATAGGACTGAGCCTGATAACAGAGTGCTAACTGAAGTCTTTGCTCTCTGTTCACTACAGGCCTCATTAAAGGTTACATTAGGGAAACAGATGGCATATTCCAAACTTCTGTTTCAACCAGGGGTTACAAGCCTCAGCCTGCAAGGCAAAGACACCTGTCTCTCTGTGTACATATATATTTTTTGTAAACTCGTTGTAATTCATACAGAGTGGTGGCTTTGAGGCTAGGGATCTGTGGCAGCAACTGGAAGGTTGCTGGTTCAAATCCCGTGAATACCTGGAATGATTCTATTCCGTTGAGCCCTTGAGAAAGGCCCTTAGCCTGCAATTGCTTTGTCCTGGGCATGGGCGACATTAGGGGGGGGCATGTGCCCCCCCTATATCCCGATCATGGAATTTTAGAATTCACTGCTAAAATACTGTTTCAGAATATGTATTTTATGTGTTGTAGGTCTCCGTGTTGATAGGGGGCGACACAGCAAATTAAGCAATAGGTTGCGTCTTTATTTTTTAAGTTAGTTTGTTGTTGGTATGAAAATTAGAGAAAACTAGACAATCAATCGGGCAAAATGGCTAAGCGTCCCAATACGCTGGATAAGTACTTTTCCAAAAAAACAAAAACAGATAATGCTGATGACAGACAGGTAACGTTAATTGAGCAGAATGAGCACTTAAGTGTCAATCTTTAAGCTCTTCTTAACTGTGTCGATGAACAGCGCATCGCGCGAAAGAAATTTTTCTTGCTTGCGCCGACTGAAAACTTATATGAGAAACACAATGTGCCAGGAAAGACTCTCGGACATTGCAGTACTTAACATTGAACGGACCATTCACGTAGATTTGGATAAGACCGTTAATCGCTTTGATGCCGCGCCTGGTGGACGACGTTTAGCCCTTCACTAAGGTAGGATGTTGTTTTGATACCTACTCGTTAAAATGTTTTTCTTGCCCCCCTTGACTCAAGAGTCAAATGTCGCCCATGGTCCTGGGTATGATGTTAATCTGCTCCAGCCCTGTAAGGAGGTCCTCTAACTTATAGGGAAAATCTTCGGGGTTGCTGGCAGGATTGTCACTCCATCCATCTGAAAAAAACTCCCATTGGTCCATTCGGACTAGTGTGGTGCTGAGGTATCGCCTGGCGCACGGCTGCACTCAGGCTCTCATCCCTGAGGTGGCTTGTCATGTGGTGGGTATGGCAACGTAATCAGTGCATGCGCTTTACTGTACCTCACCTCTCTTTCATTGAAATTACTTGATTGACTGAAACCTAAGGCCAGGCGACTTGATTTAATAGATTTGATGACATAATTATCACTTGGGCACAGAAAGACATCCTTTGAACTTCGATCATAATAATGTGATTTGAAAAATGTACAACTTTGTGAATGTTAGAAATTGTAAATGAGCATCCAGAGCAGTTTCAAATGGATAAAAGAACAATGCATATTGTAAATAAAGTCTGGAAGCTGTTCGATATTTGTGATCCATCAATGAACCAAATCAGGGTGATCAATGATGCCACTATTTTGTCTTGTCTCTCCTTCTTCCTCAGCGATGGCTGGTCCTACCCTGGGAGGGTGAGCTCATGTACTATGAGTTAATATAAACATTTAGTGAGAATCCTTCACAGAGAAGCAGTACTCTGACCCAGTCTGGCTCCTCGTTAAGCTGTTGCTGGCTCTTCCCCTGTGGCCTGCACCTATATAAATTCAGCATCCTGTTTTGCGTGCATCTTCTGCCCACACGTGCTCTTTGCTGCACCTCCATGCCACTCATCCCACTGGGAGGCCTGCCTTGTGCCGCTCATCCCACTGGGAGGCCTGCCTTGTGCCGCTCATCCCACTGGGAGGCCTGCCTTGACGCCCCAAGCACCCGCTCATGTTCGGCTCAGCAGGGATTCCACCACCGCCCCCCACCCCACCCCAGGAAAGTGTCTCAGACTCTGCTACTGTCAGCAGCTTTCCTGGATTTTGGTCTGTCTAAACTGTTTGTTTTAATAATTCATTTCTACATCCGTTCCTGGAAGCGTGAAGAGTAAGACAGGTAGGTGCTTGACGGGCCCTCCCATGCACACACACAGTGACTTACACAGTCCCACAAAGTGTCTTAATGACGCATCATTAGGAGGAAAGCAAAGAAAACCAATGCAGACTCAAGGAGAATGAGCAAGTTCATACTACAGCTCAAACCTGCAACCCTGACACTGTAAGGTAATGGTATACATCAAAAAAATCCCATATATTCCTATCTATATCCACATCTGGGTCTATATCTATATAATATATATGTTATTATGCTTATCAATCTATACTATCTATACAATATAATATAGTGTTCCATAATCTGGTCCTCAGGGGCCTCTAGATGGTCCACATTTTTGTTCCCTCCCAGCTCTCTGCCAGACAGTCCACATTTTTGGCACATGGGAGTTTACTTACACAAAAATGTTCTGAGGGCTGATGGAAAAATGATTGATTCAGAGAGATAACCAATGAGACTGTAGAGGAGGTGCGACCAAGACATCTGATTGGTTGGTCCTGCCTCCTCTAATTGCTTGGACTCACCTCCTCTACAACCTGAATGATTATCTCTCTGCATCATTTTTCCTTCTGCCCTCAGAACATTCAGATCACCATGTAACTTAAAAGACATTAAGCATCAATGGAAAACTCACCCAAAGTGAGTTTATTTTCAGCAACAGACTCGTGTGTGACATACTTTTAAATGTGCATCCACAGTGTTTCTTTTTTTTCCAACCAGACCTGAAACGAGAAAGTTAAGGTAGCGCATTACTCTCAAAGATGAGAGTAAGGATTGTGCACCCCCTCAAGATCAGACGGCCTCATTATCTTACTCTGGGCTCGCCCTACTTCCCCTGTGTCTCTATATCGTCGCCACAAATCCTAACCCTAACCTGTGAAACCTGGACACATTCATCCTTTTCCACTTTTGCTTTGGGTGGCTTTCAAGAAAATAATTTGTGTAGCCGTGCAGTTCTCACCTTTGGAATCACAGCTCTGCCTCACCGGAGACCACTTTCAAAAGCTCTAATGACTCCTCTGAGGATAGTTTCTCTCTGAAAACAGTTATTTTATTCTCCTGAAGCTGGTTAATGTTCCAAGAATAACCATATTCAAAGCTAAATAACACAAAATATTTGGACGGATGAACCACAGCCAGCGTGAGAGTTGAGCACTGTGGCAATTTTCAAGTGTGTTCTGGGAAAATGTCTCCACCCCTGTATGTGTTTCCAGAAGGTAATTGTATCACGCTCATCAGTGTGGTGAAATTTCTGCTGCTACCAACTGGAATCTACTTGGGTCAAAGCCTGATTTTTGTATTTCTGACTCCTGTGCCGATCTAATTCTCAGAGTATGTTCCAGAACAGGCTTTCTCAGGCCTGATTGTGCTTCTTGACCAGCCAGGAATCTGGGGGTGAGGTTTCCCCTATACCTCAGGGTTCACCCCGCCAGTGTTCCCCCCCGCTCCCTGCGCACCACCTTTGTGTCAGCACCAGGCTCTCCACTCCACCCAGTCCACACACCTTGAAGTTAGTTTTTTTGACACATTTTTAGTGTCTACATTTTATTCTTTTTTTTCCAGCATCTTAACAGTTTAAGTAGCAAAGGTGTAAATATTAATCTTTATCTAGTGATATATTTCTACAAAGAGTTACCTAAAAACAGCCATGGCATTTGGCTGTAACATACAGTCTCACAGCCCAGACTGAGGTTCAAATTTGGCTGGGTTGCTTCAGGGTGAATTAATTGCCTGTGTTCTGCTAAGCGAGAGAAGGGCATTCCTCCTGAATGGCATGAATTCCTCCTGCTGTCTCTTATCAGTGCTTAAGCCCTCATGCAGGGCGACAGGTGATTTTCTGCTTGGAAAAAGGGGCAGAGATATGAATGGGTGGAGCCTGTGCTTCTTTCCTGTTGTATGCTGTTTGTTTTCCTTTTTCTCACCCATATCCAGGCCCTTAATAACTTGACCAAAATGAAGATGGTCCTTTTCTCTCTGCCCTAAGAGAAGGACAGGAAGAAGCTCGCACGTTACAGTAACCCATACACACATCGTACTGACTTGCAAAACAGAAGCAGGCTAAAGGGAAAGCTAGATTTTAAAATTTTACATAATATTTTAGTTTCCTTGCTTTTTTCTATTTTTTTTCTTGCTCTTTCCACCCCAATAACACAATTTCTTTGAAACTGTCACCGGGCAAAGAGCACACGAGAGAACGGGACTTCCGTGGAAGGACTTTATTAGCTTGACTAGGCAAACAGAGTCGGAGGGGGCGATCAGAAGACGTAATCGGGGCATGGAGCAAGGGGTCTGGAAAGCCGGTGAAGTCAAGCCGAGGGAGGACACAGGACGTGGGACGGGAGGACACAGGGGGGAGTCGGGAAAGCGGGGGGTATCGGCAGGGGCGGATTAAGGTGCACAGAGGCCCCTAGGCTACAGTAGTCTGTGGGCCCCCCAACCCCACCCCCCTCCGCGCCAATGGGGGCCCCCTTGCAGGCTGGCACACGTGGGGCCCCTAGGCTTAAGCCATATCTAGCCTGTGCGTTAATCCGCCCCTGGGTATCGGGACCAACACGGAAGGACTGGGCTAGGGCTGCAAAGAAGACAAGGAGAGAAATGCTCAGTAAGTCGCATGGAAATCAACAATACCTCATACCGAGGAGAGCGAGGCGACTCGTTTTAAAGCCGCTGGTACAGGTGGACGAGATTCCGCAGATTAGGGAGTGCGCTCCGTCCGTCGGGGGCGTGGTCGGGACGTGACAGAAACATTTTCAGTTTTCCTGAAATGCATGTCGTGACTTAATAAGCATAAGGAGAAATTTACATTTATATTTAAGTACACTTGAGTGGGAAATTTAAAGTATTTAGGTGGAGCAGCAGATGGAAAATCGATAGCTATTTTTAAAAAAAATGTTTTGCTTGGGGAACAAATTAATATGCTGTGGCAGATAATCCTCTGTGGCGCTACTTCACATGCCTTCTGCTGGAGACCCGCTTGTTGCTGTAGCAGAAACAGCACATGACATGTCAGGCAGGCTGACAAAACACTGCAAACCTTCAAGTATACATACAGGCTGCAACACCTGCCCGATGCATTTTTTTTTTTGTATCACTGTACTGGTGACCTACAGTACAGCAGTGTTTCCCAATCCGGTGCTTTGGGATCCCCGCAGGTCCATGTTTTTGCTCCCTCCCAGCTCCCTGCCAGACAGTCCATGTTTTTGCTCCCTCCCAGCTCTCTGCCAGACAGTCCATGTTTTTGCTCCCTCCCAGCTCTCTGCCAGACAGTCCATGTTTTTGCTCCCTCCCAGCTCTCTGCCAGACAGTCCATGTTTTTGCTCCCTCCCAGCTCTCTGCCAGACAGTCCATGTTTTTGCTCCCTCCCAGCTCTCTGCCAGACAGTCCATGTTTTTACTCCGTCCCATCTCTCTGACAGACAGTTCATGTTTTTGCTCCCTCCCATCTCTCTGCCAGACAGTTCATGTTTTTGCTCCCTCCCAGCTCTCTGCCAGACAGTCCATATTTGTGTTGGGAGCTGGGAGGGAGCAAAAATGTGGACTGTCTGCAGGTCCCTGAGGACGTGATTGGGAAACACTGACCTAGAGTAATGTACGGAGAATATAGAAAAGGCCAGTCTTAAGTATAATCATTACTTAAATGTGCTAGATATTTGTTTTGATTTTTAGGTTGAATTATTGCCATTCTGAGGACAACTGTGAGTAAATTACCCACAGTTCCAATATGTACAAGTCATTTCTCCCCTTGTTCCTAAATGGCATTTTAGCATAGCCCCAGTTTGCCACGTTGTATATGAATAAATGAAAGAGAAAAGGCGTGTAGGAAGATATGAGCACTCAGAAACGCTGTTTATAGTGACAGTGGTTTGAAATGTGGCCATCACGACTACATGGGTGAAATTCATTCAGCTTCATTAACAGTTTTCCTCTCCCAGGGGCCATAACAACTGTCTTGCTCTTTAACTAACATATTCTGCGTTCTGTATCCAATTCATTAAACTTCACATGCCTGACATGTTAATTTGATGGTTACATTCCTGAATAACCTAAAAAGCCATAAAGTCATGCTTGTAAATGGGAAATTTTCTGAAGGCATTAAAAAAAATTATTTATTATTTAGTAGCATTAGATAGACAGGTGAGCAGGAGGGTCAGTGGCAGTCTCAGACGCTGCGTTCCATCTCTGAAAATGTTCTGCGGGATAATATGATGAGTAATCGGTGAAGTGCTGCGGTTTATCACACAGTCCGGGCAGGTGCGAGCCCAGCGACCTGAAGGGTCAGCATCATTTTAAAAGAAGCAGCTGAAAGTGGATCAAGGGTAAGGCAACGATGCCAAGAGCAGCGGGAATGAGCTTTTTTTTCATAATGGGATATTTTAATACTGGCATCTCATTAGAGGTCTTCCCCTGACTTGTGTCCTGTGTCCTGTGCTGTCTGGGACAAAATCTCACGCAGCCCTGAATGAACAGGTGGAAGACTGGTATTTCAGTTAGGAATACGGTCTCCCCAAAAACACAGGAAAGGACCACAGCACAACAACGGAGGAAGCTTGTATATAATCTAATTACAGCAAATAGCATACTGTTGTTTGAAATTGTGCTATCGTTTGTCTCATGAGCTATGGTGGAACAACTTCGTGTTGTTTTAAGATCATTACTGAAAAACGGCTTCTCATTTTGCATTGCCATACCCCGATGAATCTCTCAGGCTGACATTCACTGCTGATTTTGAACACATTTTGAATGGTCTCTGAATTCTGAATATGGCATGGAAATTAATATTGATTAGCACAATGACATCATACACAGAAACCTCCAATAAGCCACTGCAGGATGCAAACAAATACAATACCATCCCCAACTGGCGTCACTGTGTCAAATCTCATTTTTCATTGGCAGACAATTCCTTTTCTTTATCATCAGCTGGAGGATTACGGCTTGAATGTAGAACTATGCCTTGGTTTTGTATATTTAGACATGGTTAAAGCCATTCAAGATTTTGATTAGTCCCAATTCTTTTATCCGAATGAATATGCCGCACTTAACAACCATAAAACCAATTTGCTTAATTACAGCTTTTGATCTCCCAAAATGAGTTTTATGAGTTTATTATTTTGAGGTAATTTTTGAAGCTGTAGGTACTGTGAGAAGGGGCACAAAAATGTCATTGTTTATGCAGTTAATCCATGGGGGCCACAAGTTTGCCCAGCTAAGACTGTTTGACCCCCCCAGGGCACAGGTGAAGCACCGAGAGCATCTGACACCAGACTGTAAAGCTATAAAGACTGATCTAGGGAGAGAAGTTCTTCTTGAACTGATGTTAGAAGCTTCAGAAGGGATTTCAAAGTCCTTTTATTTTGTTATAAAATGTTCCGCCTGCCTTCTATGCCTCTCAGTTCACACACTTGCAGGTTTCTTCTGGAAAAGTTTGCTTTTTTCTGTCTGTCTTAGTGTAGAGCAGATCCAAATTATTTGGTGGCAGGCAACAGAGCTGCGCATCTGTCCTGAGGGAGAGTGACGTCGGTTTCGATGTGTGAGGTGGGACCAAGTCTTTGCGATCTGTTCTGATATGGCAGCCAGCTCTCTTACAATAATATTAAAGAGACCAGGATTCTTCCATTGCTGTGTCATTCTGTAATGCCAAGCTAAAGAGACCTGCTTCTTGTCCTCCCATTTTATTCCAGCAGTTGTCATATGTGCCCTCGCCTTCAATGACATCGCATGCTTTACCTCCTATGCCACTTTGAGAGACCTCATATCACAGCACCAGACTGGATCAGATGCTTTTTGCAAAAGCAATGTTTATAATCAAATAATTACAGGCTGAATACTAAATAAGCCTCTTCTAAGCTCCATCCACACTAACTTAAAACCAAAATGTCACTGCCCTTGGCAAGAACTGAACCACAACTGGAATACAGGAGTTCAGTGAGCATATTTTAGTGGTCCTGGATCAAACACAAGACAGAAACGCAAAGCACTCCAAACCGTATCGTCCCACCCACACTGTCAGGCTTCTGCCTGGTGGTCCCTGAGTCCATCAGAATGGAGACAGCAGGAGACAGACAGTTGCCAGGAATTTTGACTGGACAATTGCTCCAGAACAAGGTACTCAGAAAGAAAACACTGATTAGTGGTAAGAGAAGGGAGCTAAAATAGAAAACCAAACTAATGAATCAAGGAATAGAATTAATCAAACACCACCAACGTGGAATACAAACAAATTATAGGAGAATGTGAGACTTTAGAGAGAAAGAGAAAGGCCACAAGACTGCTCAGCCTACAGCACGCCTGCAACTTTGGTTTTAAAGTTCTAAGGACGATCCCCATCGTCCCCCGGTAAAACCAGAGACCGATGGGCTGCGATGGGTTTGTTGTCTCACTCTGACGTCAAAGCCAATGTGAGTTGAGGCTTCCAGGCGCCAGCCTGTCCTTCTCCCTCAAAAGACTGACAGCTCAGAGGTGGTCTCTGCAAACCCAGCGTAAGTAATCAGAGTGAAGCACCTTCAAGCAGAGGAAGAAATAAGCCAGACCAGGCGGGGTGTGTGATAATGAGATACACCACCCGTTAAGATCCTTACAGATGCTTGTCCAACTCTTCATCACCATGCAGCATTCAAGTCAGCCAAGAAGTAATAATGGGAACATCTAGAAAATACAAAAGATACTAGAATATAACAGCAGGTGGAATGAAAACACATAAACGGGAAAGTATGACTTCTGGTGTTCAAAAGTATGCTCTTTGAGATTTTTTTGAGTGTTTATTCTTGATTGAAAAAGGTAGAAATTTGAACCAGTTCACAATGTAATCTAATAATCATTCTGAAATTCAAAAGTTCACTCTCCAAACCCTTGTGAATCATTTTCCCCGGCTGAAATAAGAAATGCATC
This sequence comes from Paramormyrops kingsleyae, assembly GCF_048594095.1. Taxonomy (NCBI): domain Eukaryota; kingdom Metazoa; phylum Chordata; class Actinopteri; order Osteoglossiformes; family Mormyridae; genus Paramormyrops; species Paramormyrops kingsleyae. The sequence goes on from NC_132804.1 coordinate 9,560,702, forward strand.
GTGACCCTATTCAAGGATTGTCTCAAGATGGCAAAATGCAGAGATATAAAAAAAACAATTATGTTCAGTTCAGCGAGGTCTTCTTCCTTCTTCTGTCTTAGAGAAAATCAAGAATCAGGATTTCATCACAGAGTGGATTAACAGCATTGCCCTTTAGTAACACTGGTCTTTTCATCTACCCCATTGCTGAACTCACATAATGAGTTTTCAGATTCATTTTGAAAGCATTTAATCAACCACAAAGTAACCAAAGACGAAAGGACACCCATGAAGACTTTGCTCGAAAATATAATCAAACCATTTTTCCAAGGTTTTAATGGTTGCCTCGGGTAAATAATATTTCACAGTTACAAAGGTCTTCTGTCATGGAGGGGTGATCCTCTGTGGGGCTACTCTGAGGCCTTTTGGTCTGTGATTTTCAGTAATGCAACAAATAATTGTCACACCCTGCCCACTTGAACCTCTTGTCACTGGCGTGACCCAAACAAGCCACACCCGGCACTTGTTTGTTTCACCTCTCATTCCTGACCTCATGTTAATCACTCTAGCTGCCTCTCATTAGCTCCCTCGTCAGCCTTGTATTAAAGTGCTTCCCAGTCCATTGTTCTCCAGTCCTGTTATTGACATTTTTCCCTCGCGTTGCCAGTGCCTTCCGTTGTTCCCATCAGGTCCAGCTACATAAAACCCCTGTTAGTTTTGTCATACCACCTGCTCCTGCTTCACACAACAATAATTATTATTATTTCTGTAACTTGTTTAATGAATCATTGGTATGCCTTCATTCCTTTAGAATATTTTTTTCCTTTTTTTGTAGTACTTTCTCTGTCTCAAAATGCTCTGAAGTTGATTTATCTATCTCTACATTTTCAGGGTATTTCAGCCCTAGCATAGCTGCCACTTTGGCTAATTTGATAGATGTCACTGTTAACCAATCACAGTGTCGCTGTGCAAATTTAATGGAATATATGTAAATTGTCTTTTTTTTGTGTCAAGGAAACATTTTTCAGGACATTCTTGCACATTTGCTATAAAGGTTGTTTCTGTAAGATGACATGAGATAAGATGTGATAGGACTTTGATGATCCAGGGACAAGTTTTTGTTGTCCAGTAGCACAATGAAAGAAACAAAGTAAATAATCAGACGGACAGACAAAAACAGAGAGAGTGACAGAGAGATTACAGATAGATAGATAGATAGATAGATAGATAGATAGATAGATATCCACAAAGGAAGTCACTGCATGAATCAGTTTGTTTTCAAGGCTAGATATTACCTCAGCTCCTTGTACAGCAATGTGTATGTGTGTCACATACTCTATAAGAGCTAATAGTCAAAGGATCCTCTCACTCATTCGCCATCAGACATAAACCACACTCCTGTTTTCACTATGCCTTTTATTTGAAACATCCATTAGCGCTTTACCTGCTTTCTGTGAATATCAAAGCGTTGAGTACTCGAGCCAATCCAATCTCCATAGCGTAGGCTTTCGCCTTAAACGATTTTGAGACAAAGGTGGTCCACAGCTTTCTTTCTCGTGTCTGCCACCAGCGACCCTGGCCCGCAAAGGCGGGCGTCGCTATGCACGCCTCCTATCTCGCAGACCAGGAGGTTGCCAGTTTATGTGTGCTTATTCATGGCAGGAGAGGGCGAATAAATGAAAACATGATTGAAAAAGAAAATAGATTACATTCTGTTTGCTTTTTTTTCACTCGCAAGTAATTTACATTCGGTTTACTGGGCCTCAGAACTAATCTCTCTCTATCAGGTAAAGAGCATCTGCAGATTCAAGAATATGGTTCATTATTTATTATTACTATTTTTTTTAATGTTTCTGAAATGCAATATGCATTCACCTCTGACACATAATACACAAATAATTACATTCCGGTGATGATTCCTTGTTATTTTTTTTTATATTGCCGCAGACACACAAAAAGAGAAACAAAATCCAATTACTTTCAAACATCCTACTGCAACCACCAGGCATCAAGTGGTTGTTTGAAGAAGAAGTTAATACAATTTCCTCTGTTTATTTTCCCCCCTTGATACTAACCGAAGCTAAAATAGCTGACCTTTATAATAAATTTATATTTGATATGAATATTCATATGTCATTCACAGGTACACAGCCCCACCATCTTCCAAAGGCAGAAAAATAGCTTCATCACCAGTATGCCAAGGGGCCTTATACTGCCTCCTGCTGGCCACTGTGCAACCCTCACGTTCGGTCCCACGTCAGACATTTCAGTGGCTGCTGTACTGCATGCAGGCAGGCCATGTAGGGCGGCCACATGTGGATTTCCTATTCAGACACAGCAGTGGCACGCTGGCCGACAGGCATCCTGCGGAGAGGCTCTTGGGAGTTCTACTTACGCAAAAATGTTCTGAGGGCAGAAGGAAAAATGATTTGTTCAGAGAGATAACTAATCAGATTGTGGAGGAGGTGGGTCCCACGAGCTGTGGAGAGACTCAGCATCCCCCCCCCCCTTTCTGCACACAAGGCAGCTGTCATGGCCATATCACTGCAGGCCAAAACTGCTGTTCAAGCCTTTCAGCATCGCCACCCAACATTTCTGGTTCTTATTGATCCGGGTGTAGTTATGTAATTAGAATTCTGGGGATAGTCATACTAATAAAATGAACTGGTGTTTTTTTTTCCCCAAGAAGCTCTCGATATATGATCAGGAAGGTTCTGCTACACTGCCGCCAACAAGAGAACAGGGGGGCATCACCCAACGCTCCAGATGGAACAGGAAGTGACATCACAATGCACTCATATAGCTAAGCAGAACACCTTTAGCGAGTTGGCATTAACTGGAGAAGTTATGGCCAATTTTCCATTTGAATCACTATTTTTAAAATAGGATACAGCCTGAAAAGGGAGTCATAAAATTGGCTATGGTGAAGAGATGATAGCCCAGGAATGACTGTGAAAGATATCACATCGCAGTATGATATATTATCTTTTTTTTATTTGAACTCACAAGCCACATTGCACCTTCTTACCATATGACTGAAATGTTGGATGGTACGATTTGGTGCCTCTCAGTGTCTCGATTAGCATAATGCTGCTGTTTCTGTCTTTAAGTATGGATTGTTTTAGTGGCAAAAAAGAAGTGGAATATTGTGGGAAAACATCTTCTATTTAAAGTTATACTAGATTTATGTTGAGGGAATGTCATGCCATTGCATAATACATTTCCTCTTACTGATTTATCTCTACCCTATAAAACCAAAAAAAGTGAGTATGTTTTTATTTATGTTTGTAACTGCAGCTAACTTAACCTTACTAGAATATTTTAATTTGTACCATTTGCTTTGAAAGCACATTAAGTTGCATTATTCATGAGCTGTAGTATAAGTAGATCAGGTGAAGAATTTGAACTAGAGTAAAATCCCACTAATCACTCTGGACAACCGCACACCAAAGCTGAGACTCTCTGAGACTCTCTGCCTGCATATGGTTCGCTGTAGTGACGAGGCTGTGCTGTTTCAATAACCTGTGATTCTGTGACTTAGTAATAACTTCAAACAAAGTTCGACCCTGCATAATGCCAAATGTTTTTACAGCCTCCCCCCCCCCCCAAACACACACACACCTCCCCACTAGGTGGACATAAGTCCTGGGCTGGGGTTCTGCATGCCCCCACCGCAGGGCACTGCTCTCTCGGCGATTGGTATTCCAAGCTAAGAACGGCATTTGCTTCGCTGCCACCGGCTGTGAAACAGACAGGCCGGGTGGCACAATGGACTGCAAATGGGATCCGATCCAAACCCTGGGCAATTTCACAGCCACTCCTCCATGCGTTGGACTTTTAACTGGCAGTGACATCAGTGCCTACAAAGGACCTTTAGGATGGTCTTTGTGTAAGAAACGGCCTTTTTGGTAAAAGTCATGCTGCTGTTTATGACTGAAAACTGTATCTCAAGGCCAGTATCACTACAGCATAAGATATCCGCACTCAGAAGAAGATGTCACTGACACAGGCTTATAAATTACTGAGCTGACACAGAGATGTAGGTGGTGCTCTTCTGAACATGCCTCCCTTTCCCGGTGCTGCCTCTGGCTTCAAACGTGCGACGTCGTTCCCAGCCATTATGGGCTCTCAGCAGTTGAAGTGGTTCATTCTAAAGAAGGTTGCAGATTACATGGCCTCGCATGGAAGTTCTGGCCATCACCCAGCAGGGTGGACGTGTCTCCCTCTCTGGTGAAATCGATAATGCTCTCCTCTCAGCCATTTAAGCGATCGTCCCACGGCAGCAATTGAGCCTGAATTAAAGGTTGGCGTCACAAGTCGTACAAGAGCAAGTGTGCAATCTGGCTAGTGCCAACACGCCATCATATGGAAACTGGGAGTGACCTCATAGGGTGACCTCTGCACTTCATGCCGGCAAAATGAGAGGGAGTAACAAAGTCTCACTATTTGTCCTCCTGACCTGCCCTACTTGCATTCCACTTAGGTCATGCGTTTGAGAGAGTTCAATCTAGCGCCCTCCACTCCCCATCCCCAGTCTAACACAGATGGAAGGAGCCTACCGTGAGATCCCTGTGTACCACAGTCTTCCCAAACACAGGGGGGGGGGTGAAAAGCTATAAACAGAAGCCCCGTCATTAGCCTTAAACTTTTGGCAATTAGCAACCAGAGATGCCACTCAGTACCACCCTGGTGACCCAGTGAGAGGCTCACTGGCGAGAGGGAGCTCATCTGTCTGACAGATAATAAAATTTGCATTAGGAAAGAAGCCTCATTGGGGAGGAAGGAAGAAGCACAGTATCACAGAAGAGAACACATTTCAGAGAGGCTTTTTTCACAGACAGTAAAATTGAGATCTTACAGCTGAAATTACAAGATGGCAGAAGATGAAAGTGTCTAGATGTCTAGATGTTCGCTTTCATAATGACAGGAACGGATATTTTCACCCAGGAACAGAAATGTTGACACTGATCCAATAAAAAGACGGCCCCGTTTTGGGATCTTCAATGCTTCCTGAAATTAACTAGGACTATTATTTTATACTGAAAAGGTGGGTAAAATAATTATACATCCAAAAATGAAGGAGAGGAATACCACGTGACCCAGGACCTCTTCATCTACCACCATGTGCTGAGTTCAGTCAGTGCGTAGACTGGAATCCCACAAGGGAAGACACATGTAAAACGGATTGTAGACTCTTTTGGAAGAGAATGCGATCTGTTCATTGACCCCAACCAATATCTTTCTGATGCTGACAGATTGTTTTGCTTGTGTGAACAATGTTGCCTTCAAGTCAAACAATTACATCTTAGTAATAATATTTGCAAAAATAAATATTGTAAATGAGAATGTTCCAAATATTCATCTTCTTTCATAGAAAAACATCTAGAAAACATACCACCAACAGATATTCCATTCCATTATATGCCATTTGAACGTGAGGCCACGGATTGTGACATCAAGGCAAAGCAGAGGACTTGTGATGGGTGGGAGGGATTGCCACTAGAGACACAGTGCTAATTCAGCCTTTTCCCACTTAGTCTCTTTGTCAAGAACAAACTGAGAAAGAGTAGGAGAAATTTATCCAGAGACAGTAAAGATTTTAACGAGCCCTTTTTCAAAAAATCCTCAGAGGAACATGTGAAGAAGACCTTCTTATAACAGTGTTCTGAACACAAGACAGCTTTAAAAATCCAAGGATCAAAATGTTCTGGGTTAGAAAAACAAAAGGGCCAATTATCCTCAGAGCGGACATCTTTGGACTGGAGTCAAAGTGAAACTCCGACGATCAAGACATTTTTGAGCAAACAAAGGTGACAGACCCTCAGGGCAAAGCTCAGAGCTGGATGAAGCAGACTATGTCGACGATCAACATGAGACAGTTTCTCAGAAGTGCACTTCACTACGTCTTTATCTTCTACATGGTGTGTTGGCGTTTTGTCATGCATAAGACACGGAACATCAGTTAAGATTAGGCCAAGCTTTCATCATGATTTTCATATTTTACTTCTTCCAAATAGCAGACGTAAATTCTCCACTCATCTTCACACTAGCCAACATTGGTAACATATCATAAGGCCAAAAAACCCTTGATTGTTTGACACTGCCACTGTTGGAAATGCACCAACTGTATATGGATGGCAGTGTTTCCCAATCCGGTCCTTGGGGACCCCCAGACAGTCCGTCGATCTATACTTTCACACAGAGAATTCTAAGAGTTGATGGAATAATTAGGTGGCTCCAAGGTTGCAGTTGTGCCAATGCCACTGCCACCAACCCATTTAGATTTGTATTGCACAACAAAAAAGAAAAACTTCAAGATATCCTAGCCAGTGGCTCCAGAGTTACTCGAGACCCCAGGTCTATAAGGAAGGGTGCAAGGGTTCAAATCCCACTGTTATGTTCTTTATACATGGAGTCTGCATCTTCGATCCACTTCCCATTAACCCTCTCCCTGACCTGTTTTTGCATTTCATCCAGGAGGAGTCTTTCCAGAGAGCCATCACAAGATAACCGGCTGCCTGAGCACCTACAACCAGATGGAGGAGGTTACCAAGCTGCTCGTGGTGCCACAGTTGAGGCATCTGGCACATACCCACCCCCTCGAGGGATATCTCAGAGCTTGGAACACAATGGAGAAGATCCAGAACCAGTTACAGTGGCCAGCCATAGAAACTGCAGTTCTAAATTTCTGACAGGGGTCAGCTGTTTGCCAGAAGATATCACTATGACCGTCACTCCCCACCTTTCTGGTGCCACTCCTCGTCCTCATGTGCTCTTCAAACAGGTTGTCACAGGCGAAGTGGGACCACTACTGTGGTCCAGTTGAGAGCATAAGTACATCCTGGTGCTAGTGCACTATACCACCCGATATACAGAGGCTCTCTCCGTGATAAGGGCACCCTCTAAAGCTAGTGCTAAGGACCTCTTCCTCCAGAGCACCTAAGTGTGAATCCACAAAGACCTGCTTACAAACTAAGGTATGTCTCAAAACTTGTGCCCGCATACCTCCATTTACCAGCCTCAGAAAGTGTGTGCGTGTGTGTGGGGTGGGTGTCTATGGGTGTGAAGGGGGGGGGGGGGGGGGGGAGGAGGGGGTGTGCCAGCATAGTTGGGCAGATGAACAAAAACGTCAGAAGGATGTTCGGGAGAGTAGTAGATGAGGATGGGCACAATTGGGTCCCACATATTCTTTTTCCAGAACTGCACCAGCTGCAGGTCCTTTGACCCCTTCTTTAGCAGCGTCTGTTCACACGAGAAGGCGGGACCAGTGAGCATCTAGAAGATCAGCCAACTGGGACAGCACTCCAGGACTTAGAGGCCTAATGCCACAATATTGAGGCAGAGGTTCAATGGATGTTGCAGCTGAGAGTGACGGAGAACTCAGCCCATGGTCCAGCCAAAGTTTGATAACATCGAAGCAGGATGGCACCGTTTAGTTCAACAGTAACTATGAAGTTTCTCTGATCAATAGCTACCTAATGTCTAGGGCTGGTGGACTGACTGAGAGTCTGGGGCTGACCCACAATCTTACTAAAGGTTACTGACAAAAGCTCCTAACCGCACAGGCCACGGAATACATAACATTCACTAGTTCCCTAGTGGGCATTGGCAGTACAAGGTCCTCCCCTTTGGGTTACATGAGGCTCCGACCACTTTACAGCACCTGATGTATGAGATCCTGAGGTCCCGCTGGGCAACCAGTCATGCAGGGACAAAAAAAGGCATGTATTTCTAAAACAACTTCAGACCTTTTTGATGGCAAATGCAGAGGGCCACAAGGGAATGTGCAACACCAGCAAACATAATTTCATTGTATCACACATTGTTCATTTAAAATATCAGTCTGACTTCATTTAAAATGCACAATAATTTTAAGAGGTTATGTTATGACAACTAATTTAAAAAAATACAAAAATCGCACAAAAGTTAAAGGCTGAGTTTCAAGTAGTACTTTGACCAGAGCTTGATACAACCCATCATGTTATTGTATTGAATATTCGTAGAATCACAGTGTGTTCGAAAATACCATGATGAATGAAAATAGGGAGGAAACCTACTGAACCTTCAAGCCTTGTCAGTGCAAATAAAGAGTGAGGAGAGCATTATTGTTAAAGCTAAACAAATAAAATATGGCTTGCAGGAAGGTGCATCTTTGTCTGCTTGAGGACTGAGGACCATTATACCCCATACAAAGCAGGGCTACAACAACATACAGAATGTAGAATATTTGAAGTTTATAAAATAAAATAAAATGGAGTGGAAGCCTTGTCTCCCCCCCCACCCCTCCCTGTTTCCCTTCCTAGTACTGCAAACACCTCAAAGCAATCAATAGGATCCGGCAAGGCTAACACACAGGGTGGGGTGTGAGGTCTAGTCCTCCTCTTCGATCACCACCCGCGTCTTCATCCATGACCTTGACTATGGCACAGAATCTGAAATCGGAATCAAGAAGCCTTAGTCTTCGGTATTCCACTGGCACAGGTGGTGTGGCACTTGAGGAAGGACACCACAAATTAATTTTAATAAACGGCCATATAACTAAATGAAGTTCTCCTGTGTTCATAATATACTGTATAAATCTGATGAATTTAATGACCTTACGAGCTCACCCTAATAATTTGGTCACGGTAATTACTAGATTTTAAATGACCCCTCCTCTACAAGGGCATCAAGGGTTTTTTTAGAATTTAGAAGAATTATCCATTATCTTATCTTTAAAATCGCTCCAGTGAATCCATTTTCATATAAAATATGACATAACATGACATCCTTTTGTGGGTCCTGGGGCACAATGGAAGGCTGGAGCCACAAACACACACTGCAGTTTAATCTACTTAGTTCAGGACCATCTGCCAGCTTAGGAGAAGAAAATGTGAGAACCAATAAAGAATAAACAAAAAAAAAAACATATTTAGTGATAAAAACCAAAGTGAAAGGTCATTCAATTATGATGTCACACCTTGAGTCAACATTGTTCAAAGTAAATTAGTGCTATATCCTCGCCACGGCACAAATGGCAGTGCATGTGAATGTTGTTTGGAATAAAGTTAGAATAATGAATATTCCCTCTGCTTCTGTGCCAAAATCCCTTTTTATAAAAGCACTGGAGAAATTCTCTTCCACGATGCATTAACATAAATGTCTCGTCTGGCAAAGTGTTCTGGATGTTTTTGTTGGGGGAATGAAGCTTACTGACAATATGAGGAGATGCACAAATAAAGTTTTTTGTATGGACCTGAAAAAAAGAGACGGTGCACACAGATTTAATTGGGGTGATGGGAAATTAGCTTAGAAACAAGGCAATTCTTTTAGGCAAAAAATTGCTTTGATTACCTCCCTCCGGAAGGTGAACATAATGGTTCGGTTTTTTTTTTTGTCTGACTCTCACCTTTTCCCAATGGCGGTTTGTTTAATGTTGTTTAGTGCTGCTAATAAAATCTGGAAACCTTTATTTTGTAGGATAGGTTGAACCTTTATGAAATGCCATTAATTAAACTGATAATTGGGCTTAACAAGAGGAAATCTGTTATGAAAAATAAAAGTTCAGCTCAAATGAATAGCTTTTTTCAAGAAACAAATAAACAAACAGATAGATAGATAGATAGATAGATAGATATATAGATAGATAGAAGTATATCTCAAGAAGCAGTTGGCTGTGAAATATGATGTCATGTTTACATCACAGCGAAAGTTCATTCTATTTATTATTGTGTCCATACTTGTGATGACCTGAGAGCTGCACAGATTGCCACAAACTAGCAAAGCAGACAGCCTACCTTTAAGCTCATCAGTAACCGCGGAGACACGGTGGGAGTTTGTGGTGGGCTGCTGGGCCCAGGTGGTGCCACGCCTTTGTGCGTCAATATTATGGCAGTGAGACCGCAATGTGAGAGATGTGAGCACTCTGTAGCAATAAAGCACCATCTTCACAGGACTCTGGGCCTGAAAGGGGCTCCTCTCACAGCCTTCGGGGGCAGTGCAAATGTAGTTCCACATTCCGTTAAATCTCGCATTAATAAACAGAAGGCTTACACTACGCGCGTGTAGCTAAACTGTTTAATGGTAACTGTAAAAAGAACAGAGAGAAAGACCTTTACATGCAAAAGAAGATAGGCTTGATTCTCACTGCATTACTTGTCTGCTGTATTTATTGATGCCAATAACAGTTAAACATCCAAAACATTAATATGCAATATAGCTGTTGTCACAATATTTATCTGTATCCTTAGGAAATCAGTGCTGTGGAAGAAGGAATATTCACGAATGATGTTTTAAGTTTAATCCCTTTCCAGAATGTTCTCTTTCAGCAGAAGATCTTTTTTTTTTTGAGCGTCACATTGTAGTTGTGTGTATTAAATATATTATTCTACAGTCATTTTCTTTCTTTTGACCGTGATTCTTAAATTTTTATCTTTGAAATAAATTGGCGAGAGTCACTGGTAGAATGAAGTTGATGAGGCGTGTTGTGGGGGGGGGGCAGGGGGGCAGATTTCACTCAGGTTCGGCCCAGGTTTCACACGTAGACCCGCTGTCAGCATGTCGCACAGCTGCAGGCCATGAGCCAGCTTGGAATTGCATCAATTTCCGGAACGACACCGAACATGGGAGTCGCACATTAAGTGCCACGGCAAATCGGTCAGCGACGTGCCGCAGTTTATCTTCAGGTTTCCTCTTGTATTGCTGATTTATTCTTCTCTACACTCAGACTTGTCCTGTGAAGTTACCACTTTTATTTACGTTATTTATTTCCATCTGCTGTAGATATTAAAACGCTACCGAAACAAAATGCCGTGCATTTCGTTGAGTCTGCACACAAGGAGGCCATTCAGGAAGAAGACCATGATTCTGGGACACCCCCTCCTCCCCCCCCCCCCTTCACACCCACAGACACCCACCCCAAACACACACACACACTTTCCAGTGGCAAGGCCCGGGTTCCCTGAAGGGAGGGTGGACAAGTGAAATTGAAGTATATGTCAGGAATATCCCCAGCACCTCTAATAAACCAAACCTCCAATCCTTTCAAGAACCCTCAGAGGTGGCTGACATGAGTGGCAGACTCGACGGAACATGCCGGAACGGTTATTGATTTCTCTGTTGCAGTCTGCCGTACATCAGAGCCAAGTTGTCCACGCTTCTCTTTTTGGGCAGTCAGATTGCTGGGGCTTTTCCGCTCACTCATAACTCAACTTTTTTTTTTTTATTATTTCTTCCTCTGACAGAGATCAGAGGAGTGTGATTTGTCGAAGTCTTGCTGTTAAAAAAAGAAAAGGTTACAGGTATCATTAACCTAAAAGGAAAACTGAGCAAGCCTTTTCAACGTGCCTTTCTTGTCACGCTCAGCCCAGGATGGCTTATTTTTTTATTCAAGCTGAGAGCAAATCATATGTGGTAAAACACTGAAAGAACAGTTGGCATTCTGCAGGTAATATGCCTGCCTAAAATGCTGTCACTGTTACCACGTCCCCTTAATTTATAACAAGAGGCTCAGCTTGTCTTATACAATTACTGGCCACGTCCTGCCCATAAAAAGGCTGCTAGAAGATACAAGTATCAAAACAGTGACTCTGATTACGCGGAAACCAATTGTCTTGTTGTAAGATCGGACATACTGTAAAGTCCTCCAAACTGGACCATTCCTCTCATTCTGCATGACCAATGGTCATAGAGTTGGTAATGGATAGTAGGGACATGGTCTGACCAATACTTTGGGAGTACTGTGTGTGTTCAGGGGGGTGGGGGTGCAGGGCAGATTTGTTCCCTAGCTACCAATGTTAAAACCAAACTTAAGGCCTTGTTCATGGCGATCCCTCGGTCTATTGGATACCAAAGGGAGCAGGTACCCCTCCCACACTTGGAGCAGCAGACTAGACAGGAGGTTCTGGATGTGCTGGCAAAGGCTCACATTTGGATGGTTTGTGGAGCCAAAGGTCAATCAAAAAGAGAAACCCGGGGCAAATGGATTACTGAAGTCAAAACTGCAGTAAGAATATGGCTGAGCCCGGAGAAAACGTCACTGTTCAGTATATTTCCAAGCCTGGAACTCCCGGTGCCAGTTAAGCCCCTGGTCGACACCAAACCAATGGGCTAAAAGTGGCATAACGTACCCTCACAACCTGGCCAGAAACCAGAGCTGAGCTTGGAATGCAAAGAGCTCTGGCCTGCCCTTTAAATCCCATTTCCCGGGCGTGAGAATCATAGGCGTGTGATGCAGGGTAAACACTGCACAAAATACCGCTTTACTCGTAGCCTCTCATAGACACACATTTTCTTCAGGAGAGGGAGGAAATGTGAGGGCAGGGAGAGAATCCAGCTCCTACAGAAACAGAGACAGGCTCCGGATTTGAACCTGCAACCCTGTATTTCGGAAGCTGTAATGCATGCATATACAAGATACTTTGTCAAATTGTACTCAAAACAAAGCTTAAAACTAATTAAAAGTATGTCCATCCATCCATCAACTTTCTTCCACCTTTCCGGGGTCGGGTCGCAGGAGTAGCAGTTCAAGGAGGGATGGTCAGGCCTCCCTCTCACCAGCCCACCTCCTCCAGCTCCACCGGGGGAATACCAAGGCGTTCCCAGGTCAGTCGAGAGATATACTGTAATCTCTCCAGCATGTCCTGGATCTGCCCCAAGGCCTCCTCCCGGGTGGACATGCCTGAAACACCTCCCCAGGGGGCCGTCCACCTCAACTGGTTTCTTCCCATGCAGAGGAGCAGCGGCTCTACTCTGAGTCCCTCCCGAATGCCCGAGCTCCTCACCCTATCTCTAAGGCTGAGCCCAGCCACCCTGCAGAGGAAACTCATTTCGGCCGCTTGTATCCGCGATCTCATTCTTTCGGTCACTAACCAAAGCTCATGACCATGGGTGTGTGTAGAAAGTAGATCGACTGGTAAATCGAAAGCTTCGCCTTCAAGCTCAGCTCTCTCTTTGCCACGACGGAACGGTACAGTATCCACATTACTGCTGACTCTGCAGCAACCCGTCTGTCGATCTCACGCTCCCTTCTTCCCTCACTTGTGAACAAATTACACTGCACCCGACCCCCACGACTTCCCCTGCAGATGGTGGGCTCACAGGAGGGGGGATTAAAAACTATGTACAAACAAATGATTAACATTTCCTATTTCCATCCATCTTCTGTAATCGCTTGTCCTATTTAGGGTCATGGGGGGTCTGGAGCCTATCCTGTACGTTATAGGCACAACCCAGGATGTGGCACCAACCCATCACGGGGTACACTCACGCACCATTCACTCACACACCATTCACTCACACACCATACACTCACACGTCATTCACTCACACACCATACACTCACACACCATTCACTCACACACCATTCACTCACACACCATACACTCACACGCCATTCACTCACACGCCATTCACTCACACACCATACACTCACACGTCATTCACTCACACACCATACACTCACACACCATTCACTCACACACCATTCACTCACACACCATACACTCACACGCCATTCACTCACACGCCATACACTCACACACCATTCACTCACACACCATTCACTCACACACCATACACTCACACGCCATTCACTCACACGCCATACACTCACACACCATTCACTCACACACCATACACTCACACACCATTCACTCACACGCCATTCACTCACACCCCATACACTCACACACCATACACTCACACGCCATTCACTCACACGCCATACACTCACACACCATTCACTCACACGCCATTCACTCACACGCCAGTCACTCACACACCATACACTCACACACCATTCACTCACACACCATTCACTCACACGCCATTCACTCACACACCATTCACTCACACACCATACACTCACACACCATACACTCACACACCATACACTCACACACCATTCACTCACACACCATTCACTCACACACCATACACTCACACACCATTCACTCACACACCATACACTCACACACCATTCACTCACACACCATTCACTCACACACCATACACTCACACGCCATTCACTCACACGCCATTCACTCACACGCCATACACTCACACGCCATACACTCACACACCATTCACTCACACGCCATACACTCACACGCCATTCACTCACACGCCATACACTCACACGCCATTCACTCACACGCCATTCACTCACACTCCATACACTCACACGCCATTCACTCACACGCCATACACTCACACACCATTCACTCACACACCATACACTCACACACCATACACTCACACACCATTCACTCACACACCATACACTCACACACCATTCACTCACACACCATTCACTCACACACCATACACTCACACACCATTCACTCACACGCCATACACTCACACGCCATTCACTCACACGCCATACACTCGCACGCCATTCACTCGCACGCCATACACTCGCACGCCATTCACTCGCACGCCATTCACTCGCACGCCATACACTCGCACGCCATTCACTCGCACGCCATACACTCGCACGCCATTCACTCGCACGCCATTCACTCACACGCCATACACTCACACGCCATTCACTCACACGCCATTCACTCACAAACCATACACTCACACACCATTCACGCAAAGTGTCAAGCGCTCATTTTCGTGTACAAAATACATTCTGTTCCACAAAAACCATTATTTTATGACAAAATGAATGCTGCATTCTGTCCACTAAAGCATAGACAATTCACTTTCTGTCATGCACAGAAATCAACAGTAATGTCTCATTTTGTGCATGGAATTTAAGTCAGCACTTTGCTTTTCGTGGACAGAAGAAAGTCATTTTGTGGTTGAAATCTATTTCGTCAATGAAAGAAAGTCATTTTGTGACAAAATGCATTTCGTGAATTAAAAACAGCCATTTTGTGGACAAAATTAATTTCTTGAATGAAAGAAAGTCATTCTGTTTGCAGGTTGCACAATCAAATAAGATAATCTTTATGAAAATTAATCAATATGAGACAATTAAATTCCACCATTTCACATAGCCTTTAATTGATTAACTGTCGTTTATGATACAAGGTCTTCAATGAGTTAAGCTTACATGCAAAGCCATACCGTGCTTCTATGCTCGCCGCTCTCTTTCCTCGCAGTTCTGGAAGTGAAGGTCTGCCTGCCGGAGTGCGAGTTGAGAATAAACCATTTTAACAGAGGGTAGAGATTCTCCAAATAAACACTGTAATGGAAAAAAACTTTAAATTATGCAATGAGATATATTGATCATATGTGACATAATATGAGACATAATATGTGATATTATTGAGGGGGATGATCATCTCAACATGAGGGGGGGGGCAACCCACATAAATCTACGCCTATGGACCATTTGGTAACTTCGATTAGCATCACCATGTTTTTGGACTGTGGTGGGAAACCAGAGCACCCAGAGGAAACCCCACAGTGACACGGGGAGAACATGCAAACTCCACACACATGGAGCCATGGCAGAGACTCGAACCCAGGTCCCAGAGGTGTGGGACAACAGTGCTAACCACTCGTGTCACTGTGCAAACTAAATAAACCCGATTCAGATTCCAAATTATATAAACATGGAACATATTGCAGTGTAATATATATATATATATATATATATATATATATATATATATATATATATATATATATATATATACAATATTTAACTTACAAGTGTGAAATACTCTACCTGGGAATTATCCAACCACACCCCCAGCCATAGAAAAGACAAACGGTGACTTTCTGTCTTTGAGTATGCCTAGATTATATTTTGCCTGTGCACCCAAGTTCTCACTCATGGGAGTTTTACTTAGACAAAAGGGTTCTGAGGGCAGAAGAAAAATGATTGGTTCAGGGAGATGACCAATAAGACTGTAGAGGAGGAGGGTTCAAACAACCAGAGGAGGTGAGACCAAGCAATCAGCTGTTTGGTCCCGCCTCCTCTGGTTGCTTGGACCGACCACCTCTATAATCTGATTGGTTATCTCTCTGAACCAATCATTTTCCCTTCTGGCCTCAGAACCTTTTTGTGTAAGTAAAACTCCCACAATTCCAAATTCTCCCATCTACCCCCCGCCCCCACACACCCATCGCCCACCTGGACCAGACATAGAGGTGTATTGTCTTTATTCGTGCATTCTTGTGCTGATCTGTCAGCCCATTGTGTGCAAAGTCCTGATTAGAATCACCTATCTGGTTTTTGTATCTTGTTTTACATTAAGCAGGACTCAATGTACCTTTTCATACCACACCACTTATATAATATTAAGGGGGGTGACTTCATCTGATTATCTGGGGGCTCAGAAAACACAATTACTGTGGATTGTAAGAATAGGCCTATAAGCTAGTGGAAACTGTAATTAAATCTCAGGTATGCATCCTTTCAGAAATTCCCTTTCACACCACAGCTGTCATTTCCTGTCATAAAAAAATGTAGCTGAAATGTAATCTCTTGTACCGTCTTGCACAAATTGTCATTTAATTTTATTTATAGCAAGGCAGCTAATGGATCTTGGCAGTCAATGCCGACCTATATTATTTATTTATTCATTTGTCCATGTTATTCATTTTTTATGTTCATTACTAAAGACGTTAGACACTCATGGAGGTGTGATTGAATAAATGACAAAAAAGTTATTAACCTCCAGAAGCATGCAAAACTGAAGTGATTTGGGACATGGGTGACAGATAGGTAGTAGTGTAGTTTTAATTATTTAATACAAATACGTAGAAGTTAGGTAGCTAAATGTGTGTGTTATGTATGCGTGCATGTTTGTATGCAATACATATCTTTTATGTAATTAGTAGAATAAGTTCAAGTTCATATTGTTTGCATACCTTAAAAATCTCTGTGATCCTCAATTTTAGAATCTAAATGGCTAAAAGGCAGGAACTAAGCTACAACAAAACCAGCAATGAAAATGTATCACCACTGGTGGGCTCTCAGTTTAAAATGTATTTCCACACTAGCAACACCTATTGCAATAATACCTTTAATGAAATAGGGGCCGGGACTCCCAGGAGCCTGCGATGAAGAGATGATTTGTTGCTTATGCATAAATTCAATAACGCAGATATCATACCTCATCCTTGCACTGATCAATTGTAGCAAACTGAAAATAGAGAAAAATGACATCTACCCTCAGAAATCAGACTGGTGCACGCTTGACAGTCTTCTGTCATTTTTTTCATGTCTTTCTGTTTGCTACATTTCATATGGTTTTGTTTTTTTATGACTTACTTCTATTTCAGAGCATGTCAAGCCTGAATAATTAAATTTTTCAGGCAGCAGCAGTGGGTAATTCAGGTCCAGAGCGTAAACCTCCTGACCAAGATTTTGTTTCAACCAACTAGCTGAGTATAAAGTCACAGTCACAGAGTACTCAACTTTCTGGTTGGAAACAAAGTCTGGACTTTTACTTTCTGAACCTGAATTACCCACCTCTGCCTGGCACACCCCAACAGTTTCTGTAATGTCTATTGTGACAGTTTCCTATTATGAATGCCAGTGAATATTTAATCAGAAGTGTTACAGTCAAATAAATAATCACTGTTAAAATGTTGTGTTGTGTAACCAAAGGACCACCACATGCATCCTCATGTCACTTATGCTCATCTTCATGATATAAGTAATTATAATTTCTAGATCAGTTCTAACACCACATACAGTATATCTGGTATTTGTAATCTGTAAACTTCTGAATTGTGCTTTATTAAAATATCCTCTGTATAGTGTTATATAGAGAAGGTTTTACATTCAAATATGTAAGTACATAAACGTGAGAATGTTTCATTAATTGTTAATAATGTTGTTAACAATGTTATCTTCATTATTAACTAATTAGCATGTATCACCTCATACAGTTTAACGGCTGTTATGATATGACTTTGTGTGGTTTCTGCATTTGTGTCTGTGCGTGTGTCATTACTTTGTTTTACAAGAGTCTCACCAACTGTTGGGTGGGGGCTGTGCTGGCCGGGGGGGGGGGGGGGTGACTCAGCTTTCTGTTCAGCCCGGACCAGGCAAAGGCGGACACGCAGCAGTACCCAATGCCACCGACGTCGGCTTCTGGTTACGCTAACACTGCTACGCTAACGCGTCCTCGCATAAGGACGCCCGACTGGCGGCCAATCAGAAAGCGAGTCGCCCCTTTGCTGCTCAGTTTTCGATTTTATTCCTGGACCTGTCAGACTTTGAGGCTTCCGTTGTGTGTGGGGGAGAGACAGCCTGCTGTTGACCACCTATTCCTGTACCTCCCGCCTGTCTCTTGGTTCCGGTTCCACCTACACAGGCACACCTGTAGTCCCGAACATATGGTAAAACTTTTAAATATTATTTTTTCATCTTCTCCTGACTTGTGCTCTATTATTTGTGAACATCCTTCTCTGTTTCTTCCTCTTATTGAAGATGAAAACTTTGTTGATGTGGCAGTCAGGGGCAAACCAAGTGAAAATTAAACAGTGACAAAATAATAATTAAATGTGCTAATGAATAGTTGAATAAAAACAGTCATTTAATGGGGAAACAGATACCTGGGTAGTGTTGTTTAGTCCTGTTGTTTTATACATGTCTGTGGATGTCATTGCTCTCCAGTCCTGCAGGGGGAGCTGGAATTGCATGGCCACGTTTGTCATGGATGCCTTCTACAACCTGTGACCTGGCTGTGGAAATGCTGCCAGTTAGCAAAGTGTATAGACAGACAGGTTACAGAGCTTGGTGGCTCAGTCTTGTCACTCAAGTCGCAGGCCTTATTTGATGGATTTATAACATGCTGATGTCCCCCTTTCTGTCACTCCACTTAACTGGTGACCTTGCTTTCTGTCACTGCCCTTTTGACTTCTGTGAGTCTTTCCTCTTCCTTGATTCCTGGCTTCTCGGCCCTCGCTCTGTCCAGGGTCCTATGTTCTGGTCTGGTGTCCAGTATCGCTGCTTGTTAGTGCGGCATCTGCACTGAGCCGGGCACACCCCATCAGCAGCCATGCAGCAGCTTTGCCAGGCAGCCATCCAGAGCGTTGAGGCTCAAACAGTGTAGAACAGTGTTTCCCAATCCGGTCCTCGGGGCCCCGCAGCCGGCCCGTGTTTTTTTCTCCCTCTGAGCTCCCTGCCAGTCAGTCCACATTTTTGATCCAAGCTGGGAGGGAGCAAAAACGTGGACTGACTGCGGGTCCCCAAGGACCCGGATTGGGAAGCATTGGTGTAGAAGGATGGTTGGTATAGGTGTAAGATCACGTTCACACAGTTCCCTGGTGAAGCTTGAGGTGCCTTGTGTCAGAACAGTGTAACAGCAATGAATGCAGCCAATTGCTTCCAGTCATGGTCACATGGTGCTGTTCATGTCGTTTTACTATGGTGTTGAACATCGTGATAATATAACATAGTAATTAAATGTGACATGCAGACAATGGACAGTTTTGTAGGTAACACAAACAGTATACGCTTCCAAACAGCAAATCCTGCAGCTGCAACTAGATGCATACAGCATGCAGACAGGGTCAAGAGCTTCACTTACTGTTCAGCTAAGCGTAAGAACTGCTGAAACGCCTGATTGAAGCAATTTTGAACATGGTTTGATTATTGATGCCTTACATAGTGGTTCCAGCATGTCAGGGACAGAGCTTGCAGCATACCTAGAGTGTACAGAGATAAACAAAACATCCAGTCAGAGGCAGTTCTGCTGCTAAAAAAAACCTTGTTAATGAGAAAAGTCAGAACAGAATGGCCTGACACTAGCTAACACAATTGCAAAAGTAACAGCTCAGTACAACCACGGTGTGTAGAATGACTTCTCTGCACACACAACTCGTCTATAGTGCATTGGTTCTGGAAAAAGTGGGAAAAAGCAATAGTGTAATACTTGTTTGTGGGTGCTTTCGGGGCTTTAAAACTGAGAAAGTTAGAAGATTGATATAATAAAACCCTCAGACACGGACGAGCTCTTCTTAACGCTTCCTCTCCTTTATTCCGGATTTCCCGCGAATCCTCTCTCTCCTCATAATAAAAGTCCTCACAACAATATCCAACAACACAAAATGGTTACTGCTGAATTAACATTGAATATTCAAATATAACATCAGTATTTATTTTTCCAACATTATCTCTGTACTGTAGTTATACAACTGTTAAACTCAATTGAACTCTTACACTACATTCACCCTTCTGAAAAGAAACGTCCTCGTTTCTGGAAAATACAAAACAGAAACAGTACATCCTTCACAAAACACACACATACAAAAAAAATTATGAAAAAAATAATGTTTTCTAGGCATTTGAATTTTGTTCAAGCAACACACTTTGGTATGTAACCCAGTCAAAACAAGATTTAGAATTTTGAACATTATAAACATCTAACAAAATACAAACAACACTTGGAATGTATCAGCTTCCCCCCCTTTTTAACATATGTCACAATACTCCACTCTGTTATCAATCCTACATTACCTAAACCTATACTCAGCTGTTAATAAACCCTTATGCATCCCTATAACGTAATGGAGGATGCACAGCCCGTCCTGACCTTGTTGCCATGCCATTTGTAGGCCTGTCAGTAGGAAGTTCTATTCGGAATCCACCTCTAGAACCCTCAGAACGTTCAAACTGAATAGGAGGTAATGTAACATCTCTCTCTTGCATCAGTTGAGCTGGTCGTACAGGCTCTGGCACAAAAAAATCATGAAAACCATAAGGTCTGGAACCTGATAGTGCTGTAAGTGGAGGCCGTTCATCTTTAGGGGATGTCAGAAGTGGACTAGGTTCAGGTGACCACGCAGAGCGATAAGGTTTTAATCGATTATAGTGCAGGACTTTAGGCTTTGACCTAGAATCAAGCAGATCTTTCACTTTATAAGTTACTCCCGTGTCACCTGTCGGTGAGTCTAGTCTGCTCAAGACTGTGTATGGACCAGCCCATTTCGGAGAAAGCTTATGTCTTGACAGAGCCGGAAGGCCAACCCATACAAGATCATTAGGTTGATAAGCTGTATGCCGAATGTGACGGTCGTAGTAGTGCTTTTGCTGCACTCCAGCTGTCTGGATATTGTCTGCAACAGAGGTAAAAGCAGAACGTAGTCGTCCAAGCATAGAATGCGCATACTCATTCGGAGTTCCAGATGTAGCCCTGGAAGTCGCTGGGGGTATACCAAGAAGAAAATCAGCAGGTAAGCGAGCTTCTCTACCATGCGCTAAAAAGAAAGGTGTATGTTTGGTTGAGGAATGAACACTTGTATTGTAGGCAAATTCGACCTGTTTTAAGTGATCATCCCATTCCCCTCCTTTGGTATACAAATATTTTGCCAGCTGATCTTTCACGGTTCTATTAGCACGTTCCACCATACCATCAGACATGGCATGATATGGTGAAGTTCGCGTTTTGTGAATCCCAAGCAGGGAACACAGTCCTTTTACCAAGTCAGAATCAAACTGCCGACCTTGATCAGTGTGCAGACTCTGGGGCACCCCATGATGGCTCACATACTCCTCAAACAAGCATTTGGCGACAGTTGTCGCACGCTGATCGGCAAGTGCATACAGATTTAGGTATTTCGTAAAGTAATCCATTACTACAAGCACATAACGATTTCCTTTACGTGTAATGGGCAACTCAGTCAGATCCGCAGCAACTTTCTCAAAAGGCATGCTTGTCACTATGTTTTGCATTGGGGCCTGCTGATGTGGTGTTTGTGGTCTTCTGGCCTCACAAGCCTGACATTCGGCACACCACTGTGTAATGTCCCTAGAAATTTGGGGCCAGTAACATCTCCCCAGGGCACGTTGCATTGTCTTTTGTGCACTAAAATGTCCAGTAAGGGAATGACCGTGCAAAAATTCAAACATGTTACGCTGTAGTGCAGGTGGAACTACAACCTGCAGAATCTGTTCGCCCGGAGGAGGTCTGACTCGTCGGCAAAGAACAGAGTCTACAAAGATAAGCCGTGGGAATTCCTTCCAGAAATGGCGAAACACGTTAGAGATATCTTTGAGCTTTGCATATGGAGGTCTCTTCTTACTTAACACCCATTCGGAGACTATGTTTAAAACAGGGTCAGCTTTCTGAGCTTTCAGTATATCTCCTCTATCCATATTCAGGGATGTAACAGTGGAAAAGGTAGAGACAACGGAATTTGATTGCTCAAACCCAGAATCTGCACTGGAGGAAAAAGGTGGTATAGACATAGGAGGCGACTCGACTACCTCAGTCTGCGTGGAAGCAGAAACAAAATTGACAGGTTTGATGTCATCTGGAATACTGCTGTTCCCGTCAGGTCGACGAGACATGGCATCAGCATTGACATGTTTGTGACCATGTCGATACTCGATAGTCCAATCATAGAGATCAATTTCCAGAGCCCATCTTGCTCGGCGACCTGTTGGATCCCCAGCCAAAACCAATTGTCTTAGATTAAGCAAGGGCTTATGATCGGTGATAATCCGAAAATAATTACCCATGAGATACTGACGGAAATGACGAATGGACCAAACAATGGCCCACAACTCCCTGTCATATGTCGACCATCGTTTCTCAGTAGGTGTCAGGATGTGACTGCCATAAGCAATGACACTTTCGTTGCCAGCAGCATTGATCTGGGACAAAACACATCCAATAGCTGTGTTGGAAGCATCAGTAAAGAGGAGAAACTCCCTTGAAAAGTCCGGGTAAGAAAGAATTGGAGCAGTAGTAAGTGCATGTCGCAAAGAATCGAAAACTTCTTGCTCTACACTGGTCCACGCAAACAGCTTCCCCTTTTGAGTTAGAGCATGCAGTGGCTGGGACATTTTAGCAAAGCAGCGAATGAAACGCCTGTAGTATGAGCACAGGCCCAAGAAAGCTCTAACTTCCGTAGGATTTTCGGGTGTAGGCCATTCTTTAATCTTTTGAATGTGCTTCTCATCAGGCTGAAGGCCAGCTGCTGATACAATATGGCCCAGAAACGTCACTTGCTGTTGCGCAAAAGAGCATTTAGATGGTTTTAACTTCAGGTTTGCTGCTCTCAACCGCTGAAAAACTTCTCTCAGGTGTTGAATGTGTTCAGCAAAACTCTTGCTGTAGACAATAATATCATCTAAATATACAAGACAAGTTTTCCAAGAAAGACCATGCAACACTAGCTGCATCAAATGTTGAAAAGTAGGCGGGGCATTGACAAGGCCCATTGGCATCACTGTAAACTGATATAAGGAACGACCAGTGGTGAAAGCTGTTTTTGGTCTGTCTGCCTCATGTAGCTGCACTTGCCAATACCCCGATGAAAGATCCATAGTACTGAATATGGAGGAACTTCGGAGTGCATCTAAGGTGTCATCTGTCCTGGGCAAAGGATGAGCATCCTTGATAGTGATAGAATTAAGACCCCTATAATCTACGCAAAAGCGCCAGGTACCATCTTTTTTCCGCACCATAACGACAGGCGCAGCCCAAGGGCTATGACTGACTTCCACAATACCTTTTTCCAACATGTCATCAACATGTGACTGAATCACCTCTTGCATTTGAGGGGAAGTACGGTATGCTCGTTTTTTAACTGGAATAGCACTGTCAGTATTAATTTTGTGAGTGACTACATTTGTTCTACCAAAATCTGTAGGACTCTTACTAAACACATCACAATACTCATGCAACAGTGAGTGTAGTTCATTCACCTGAGGGTCAGACAAATTACCACTTTGAATTCCAAATGGAAGTGGCGACACTAGTGTAGGAGGGGTGGTCACAGTACATACAGAATCTGAGTAATGAAAAACATCATTCTGGTTAATTGGAGTGAACTCACCCAGTTGCATACCTGGTTGCAGTATAAATGGGCTGTTTGTTGGATTCATGACACGCACTACAGTCTGACCATTTTCAGCTACAGTAAGGGTGCGTGCAATGGCAATGCCATCTAGTTTAGATGGATATGGTTCAAATAACCCACCGTAACCATCAGCTAAACCTGAATTAACAGTAGATGGGACGAGTTTAGCTGTACAGTGCATCTCACATTGTGGAGGAATGGTAATGGCCACAGTAATTTGAGCCGTACAGTGTACAGGGGCAAGTTGAGATAGGCTAAGCAAAGGTAAAGTCTGATCATAGATGCAGCACAGTCCTTTACCTACATTCAAGACTGCCTGGTGCTGCTGGAGAAAGTCCCAACCAAGTATGATACCCTGATTCACATTTCTAATTACATGCATGTCATGTTGTAACATTAGTGTACCTAGTCTCAGAGTAACAGTCACAATTCCCAGAGTGTCCAAATTCTGACCAGTAACAGATTTTGACAGAATGAAATTTCTCTTAAGTGGTCTCTTACACAAAGATGGAATGGCCATACGGGTAGTTTCATTAATGAATGAAATGCTAGACCCAGTGTCTATCATGATGTGCATGTCAGTACCTTCAACAATGCCACTGATGTGTGCTGTACAAGTGTCCGTCAGGTCTGTAGCAGAACAGCGTTCGTTATCTGGAAGACTGCTGTCTGTGGTTGTCATCCGTATGGTGTCGACTGGGGCTGGTGGTGAAACAGCTGATGTGTGCCCCGCCTCATCAGCTAGTGGAAGTTTCCCCGATGATGGCCATGGTGATCTCTGTACATGCCCCGTGGACCACGCTGAAGATCCATGCTGGGCTCCTGAGGTCCCTGATGACGATCTCTGTAGTCCTCAAAGGTGACATGCTTCCGATGAGGGCTCGGACTCCGCCGTTGAAATGAAGGGCTACTGTACGATGTTGTGTCAGTCCATCGTCCTCGCCTGCCATCCTCGTAGTAGTCAGTGCCGAAGTCAGCAAAGTATTTTGGGTAATCGCACTCCTGGAACCTTTCCCCGTGGTCATTACGCTGGTATGTATCATTGGTTCGTCTGCACAGGTCCCTGCGACGGTTTGGCGATCTTCTGTACCTATCAGGTGAAGGAGAACGAGCATCGGAATGTCTGGTCCGTGAATGTCCATACGATGCACTTCCAGACGCGTCATATCTAGTTGGGCTGCAGCGATATGGTGATAGAGTTCGATGAGATCGCCCTCGTTGATCATGCAACTGCAGTTTCAATGCTGAAACATCCTTACTTAACTCTTTGACTGTGTTAGTAAGATCAGTAACAGCTTGCTTCAGACCAACAGTGTCAGAATCGGAAATAGCATTAACTGTCTGCGCTGTGGAACAGTCCCTTACGGCGGACGAAACTGGCTGTACCAATCTAGCTGCCTGGCGGGCCCGTTCAGCTTGGGTAGCGACTTGGAAGGCGTCTTTGAAAGTTTCCACTCCCCGCTCATGGCATTTAATCTGCAGTTCTTGATCCAGACCAGCCAAAAATCTGGACAGTTTCATATATTCAGAAGCATTTGGTTCAAAATCTGGAAAAGCCTCTTTAACTAGTCTACATATATCTGCAGCATACACTTCCATGGGTTCATTAGGTAACTTGTGGCGTGAATTTGGAAACGTTTGAAAAGATGCAATCACATCCTTTTGACCAAAAGCATCCTGCAGCTGCTTTTTGGCTGCAGCAAAGGAGCTCTGAATTGCAGACGGAAAATTGTCCCAAACAATAAACAGTTCAGGCGGCAATCTAGTGGGCAACTCAGCTGCTAACACGGCATCCAAATTAACACCGCTATCTTTATAGCGAGCCTCTTGTATTACCTCGTAACGACGAGCCCACAGCTGAAATGACTCACTGCCATCGTTGCGGAATGGCGGTGGCAATGGAATGTCTCTCGGAGACGATTGTCCACGGCGCGGCAGCGAGGGTCGAGCATTATTCCCCCGCGATGCTTGTGCTTCCTCGTCCGACATCATTGAAAATTATCCACGGCACACCGCGATGTACAGACTGAGCGCGTATATAAAAAAAACTCGAATGTCCGACGAAAAACACCGCTGCCACCAGTGTAATACTTGTTTGTGGGTGCTTTCGGGGCTTTAAAACTGAGAAAGTTAGAAGATTGATATAATAAAACCCTCAGACACGGACGAGCTCTTCTTAACGCTTCCTCTCCTTTATTCCGGATTTCCCGCGAATCCTCTCTCTCCTCATAATAAAAGTCCTCACAACAATATCCAACAACACAAAATGGTTACTGCTGAATTAACATTGAATATTCAAATATAACATCAGTATTTATTTTTCCAACATTATCTCTGTACTGTAGTTATACAACTGTTAAACTCAATTGAACTCTTACAATAGTGCAGAGACTGGAGTTCATATCCTACTTGAGTCACCATAACCTGTTTAAATTAAACTGAAATCTGAGGGCCTTGGGCTCCATTCTATCGCTGCTTGAAACACAGAGCAAGCTTTCAACCCTGACCAAAAAAAGTACTGGCTAGTAACTATAGCAATAATACTTCTTAGTGATAATATTAATAATCATAATACTCAGCTAGGAAATTAGTATGACTTTGAGCATTCTTATAAAAAGGGAATTGTTTATTTAGCAATATTACACCACATTAATGCATGCATGAATTCAGGGGCTTGTTACACTTTTTGTTAATAAAATAGGGCTTTGTTTAAATACCAATTACTTTAACTGATGTGTTGTCTTTCTCAGGAGCCACACAGCGCTTTAGCCTTGTTCGCTCATGGTTTGCTTTGGTTAAGCAGTGAAGCTACGCTGCTTATCTTACATGCACATTCACCCAGGAAACCATGAAGTTTGAGAAACTTTTTGCATCATTAGCTAAAAAATATTGCAAAATTACAGAATGACAGAAAGGGGTTTTGTTGTTTAGTCAAGACAATGCTGATTTTGAAGCTGCATTTACGGCAGCTGTTGCATCTTTTAGACAAAGATTCCTGTTCTGAAAACTTTACAAGATCGAAGTTAATTTTCTCTCAGACACCGACTGTTTGTTTCCAAGACAGAGTAATACGCCTCACCATCAATGTGAATGACCTCTTCATTAAGGCCGACCTTATGTGCATTTTATGAGCTTGTTTCCCTTCCTGCTCGTCCAGTCTGCCCAATCAATTGGGGGCATAAAACACAGATTTTATTAAGAAGCCGTCCTTTGAAAGCCATGGGAGGGAAGAATTCTTCCCTTTGTCAATTGGGTGAAGGCTGACTACCTATACGAGTGACCTATTAAGTAACTACATGGTTTCTGAGCAGCTGCCAAAAGATCTGTCTGAATATCCATCCCAGTGATCGCGGGCTTAACAGTGACGTCTTACAGCACGCCATCCATTGCAGCAAGCTGCATTCTGGGAAACGTGAGTGGCCTAATCGCTTTTGCTAGATGAAGCACCGTCACAAATTATTTTTTAATTTTGAGAGACTGGGGCCACAAATGAACCTGTCACACATTTTCTCTTTTTTTAGCTTTAACTGGCTGTTTTGAATTCTCATATTATGACATCATGATATTGCATATTATTAATGGCTGCTGGTTTTATTGAAATGTATCTCCATCCATCCATTAATTTTTCCCAACTGCCCATCCATTGCAGGTTTGCAATCAATCGAAGGCATTTCTTTGCAACAGAGGGCAGGGGGTATCCTGAATGTGACTGTGTAGCTCTGTAAGCAGTAAGAAACACATGTCTGAGGTAGATAGTTCAGGTCCACAAAGTAAAAATTCCAGACCAGGATTATGTTTCAACCAACCAGTAGAGCATAAAGAGTCACAGTCACACAGAGTACTCAAGTGTTTGGTTGAAACCAAACCTTGATCTGGATTTTTACTTGAACTATCCACCTCTGCACATACTAGAATAAAAATGTGATGAGGAAAAAAAGTCAACATTGTTAGGTGTTGAAAAAAAGCAGTTAAAATAATCTCAAGTAAAACAAGAAAAGATGGTCGATTTTAATTTTCCATTAACTTCCTCCTTACATTGACTCATAGCCCAAAACTTGCTGTTGTCTCCAAATGCAGCTCATTTTAATCTGTGCACTCAGTATCAGAATTATTTAATATCAATTTCCACATCCCGCACTGTGTTAAAGGGTGCAAACTTCAGTATAGCAAGCAGTCATTTTTTAGATAAATACGTAATTATTAACTTCTCTGGCAGGAACCAAGAGGCAAATCAATATTTCAGCTGATCTGTCCACTCGAATAACACTTAAACTTCAGACTCAGGCCTAGACAAATAGTAAAATCTCAGGACAGGTCCTCAAAGCAGCATTTTAAGCCCCACAGAACAGTGGCTATAACCACAGTCAAAATGAGGCTGGTCCAGGGAGCTGTGGAGCTGGGAGTTCTCTGGTGGAGCATGCAGGACCTTCACAAACTCACGCTGCATGGTCTGCACGCCCCCGATGGTTCAGCACTCGGGTAATGTATTTTCTCCAGTGCCAGACAAATCACATAGCAGCATCTCTTCTAAGCTCATTTATATGTAACTACCAAGGGGAACCATAAATTTCAGTGGGAAATTGCATAATATATACAGACCTCAGCGTGTGCTGGAGTGTGACATAAATCAGTCACATCACATGTGGTTGAAACATTCTGCAGAAGACGGTCATGCAGTCTCGCTTTTACATTTGCAGGTGCCCTTTCACAGAGACGCCTCCCCGCTTTGAATCCAATTTTCATTGAAGGGAGTGAGAATGACAATGACTGGCTGACAACATGCCCTAAGAGTGTCTCTGTGGGCCCCGGCGGTAGAAGCAGCGGGTGCAGCTCTCCATGTTTGCGGTGTGTGTGACTAAAGGTTTCTGCCTTTATGAGGCCATTTTATAGGGATATTTGCAGGAGATAAACTTTTTTGTTTGTTTCATGTGATTTTGTGTTTTGGGTGTTTGGGATGTTTAGTTGCATTAAAAATTAACTCAAAAGGAAGTTCTCACAAACACATCTTTTTAAAAAAAAATTCTACCAGGGCTGGACTGGCCATCAGGCATTCGAGACATTTTCCAGGTGGGTCGACGGGTATGTGGGGTGGCAGAATTTTTTGGGGGAGGACCCCAAAATCCAGGATCGATTTCTAATCACAGTCCAGCCCAGTAATTTTTTTGAAGATTATTCAACAGAAATAACTATGAACGTTACTATTTATCTGTATTAATCATTTTGATGAAACAAGTATAAAAAAGATATTGAGTTTTTACGGGGTTAAATGGCACAGAGAAGCAGGTGATTACAAGATAAAAACAGTGTTAGATTAGTTGGATCATCAGCCCAAAACGCGCGCCGTGCTTTTGTACTAGAACAAAGGGCCCAGACAAAAAGCTTTAGATGCCAGTAATGGCTGAATAACGCAAACAAGCGCCTGCAGCGTTCTGCTGAATGCAATTTGGGACTTTATCTTTGTTTCCCCCCGCAGACTTTTTCCCTTCAAGGAGTCGGGGACCTGGCTTCCAGTCAAGGAACGAATTGGTGTAACCGGCTAATCAAGTCCCGGGGTGGAGAGAAGTGGATGCTCTTCATCGCAGTGGGACGACGCCTGTGGATCCCTGGGACAGCCTAGTCACTTCTGAGGGTGGCCAATTCCAGATATACTTCCCTGGCACACCTGAAGCGGTGGGGTGGGGGGGGGGGGGGGGGGGGGCTACATTTCTTTGTTTCTGAATAATGGAGAAGGCAAAGGAGATGGGATGTAGATACATCTTCCAGAACTGGGACAGAACGGTCACATTGACGTGTGACGTGAGTCGTAAGTGGCAGCAAGTATGATGTCATACACATTACAGGCAAATGTGGACCAAAAAAATAATTAAAAATAAATTAATTCGGACTTTGTATTTGCTCCCCTTTTTATGCAAAAATAAGAAGCAAAAATTTGTAGTAAAAGTACAACTTTGTCAAGACAGCAGACAGTACAGCGACTTTCTGATGTTAGCATAGTGTTAGTGCCTAAGCCTGTACAGAGGGCTGTTTATAAGCGGTACGGTACAAAGAGGCTTAGTGCCATGAAAGGATTAAAGATGAAAGATAATTACTTTTTGAGTAGATATGTCAGTCTGTGAGACTTTGAGAAATAAAACCTTTGGTCATTATTCAGAAGTGAATAAAGATCTCTGTGTTTCCGGCTTTTTGGATCTGTCTGTGTCCAAGAAAGGGTATGTCACAATCTGGAGAGCTGGGAGACACCATCCGCCTCTTTATCAATAAAAATGACAGCAACTAAAGTAAATGAATTTTTCATTTACTGACATAGGAGTGTGTGTGTGTGTGTGTGTGTGTGTGTGTGTGTGTTAAGCTCTTTAGGGAATCCTCAAAGTGCTGACCGGTTAATCAGTTACAGAAAACCAGCAGACGGCTTCCAAACATAATAACCATCAGCTGAACATGCGTAAAAATTCCTGTGAGAAATGTCCCGACCAGGACACCCATGGAGCAGAACCAGTCACCTAAACTCTGTCCCATCACGTGCAGGAGATGATGTCACTATGTGACTATTTGTGTGGTTAATGTCCGCTTTTTGTTTTGAATTACGATGATCTGTGGGCGTTGCTGAGGATGTCCAATACACAACATGGATAACATGGGTTTACAGTATCTATACAGGATGGTTGACAGAATTGACATCTTAGAGGAGGCCATAGAGGGGGTTTTTCCCCTCCCATTCCTTGGCTGTTGGTCTTGTTTTCAATGGAACAGAATTGTTTGCAGGTATAGCCACAAGACAGAGGCTCTAACAGGTACTGATCCAGAGGACGTCCCAAAGGAGACACCGGGGGGGGACACCTTGGGGAAGGGCTTTCCTTCTGGAGCACTCAGCACCACTTCCTGCTGAACACTGGGCCCCCTGGTACACAGCCGCAGGCGTAAAGCTGAAACAAGCCAGAGAACATTAGCATTCAGGTCTGGTCAGGTGGACTTCCAAAAGGACAGAAGGTCCACAAAGCTCCTTCTCAGCCTCCATTTCAATCAGGGCATTTTTTCCCCTTTTATTTCTGGTACCATTTGCTAAAACTCAGTTTACTGGTGATGACTCTGCCCAGCTGACCCCACCTATCAATCATGCATGTCAGTGCCCCCCCCCCCCCCGCCCCCCCGACATGTGAATAAAAGTGCCTCACTTCCTGTTGCTCACAGTGAAAGCGATTCGGTGACTGCCAAGGGTGACAAATGGACAATGATCACTGGCCACCAAATGGACATCCACGCACGGAACCACGTGGGGCTCTGGTCCAGCCAGACGGGATCTCCCACCCTCTCTAATCCCAGCAGCCCTTCTCACACCCCCTGGGGCCTGTCCTACGAAGCGGGGTTACTGGCTTATCGGGGTAACTTGTCAGATTTAAGGTAGTCTGGAAGAAATGTAAGTGAACGAATATGAAGTCCATTTAAACTGTGGTATCTTAAATCCGACAAGTTACCCCGATAAGCCAGTAACCCCGTTTTGTAGTACAGGCCACTGGTCTGACACATAAACATCTGAAAGCATATCGTCATTTTTACAAAATAGCCTACTTAGTATCTGGGGCAAATAATCAGAAAGACATGGATTACAGCTTGAAGGTTCCTATTCACTCCAATCAACTCAATGACGTACAATTTACAGGGGAAACATGCTTCAGTTACATTGTGTTCACTATAATTAATAATCATGGCACATGTGTTTTTGTTAAAGATACTTATTTCTTGATGAAGGATTTGTTTTTCTTTCAATAATTTTTTTTTAATGAAAGGTTGGATTTTTCTCATTTTTTCAGCGTGAGATGAAGCTACTTAATCAAAAGGTGATTTTTTTCTAACCCTTCTTACGAATCTATACAAGGGGTGCCAATAATTGTGGAGGGCGTTGTATATGGGTAACTTGAAAAGCTCTTCCTGTCTCTCTCTTTAAGTACAGTGTAGTCATCCATGTGTGGAGCAAAAAAGCACGCGAAAGTCGCTCACATAAGCATATCTGGGGACAGAAACACCAGTAGGATTATTTACCTCCCCCTGCAAGGCACTCGTGAAATCTACCGTAATCCTTCTATCAGACTAATTCCCCCAGGCTTACCGGTTACATCTATACATCGTCAAATCTGCCTGGGTACTCATTATATCATGAAACTCTAGGCTCAGCAGAAGTGCGCCTTGCTCTCGTTGCACATGCTTATCCAGTTCACGCATGGCCTGTGAAGGCAGCATTCAGCCCTGCCTCACGCACTCCATGCTATAGGCGGAGGTGATGCAGCTGTTCACATTACCAGCTCAAAGAGGGAGAGTATCTCACCCACACAACCAACACAGCCCTGCAGGCTGTCCTGCTGGCTTTCTGCACACAGATGTATCCATCCCGACATCATGAAGGACGCCACCGCCATTCCCTCGACAGACATATGTGAACTGAAGCCATATGAAGCTAGAGAAACGTGTCAGAACTTGATACAAATCCATGGCCCACAAGGATGCCCTTTTCAGGCTCTGATCATCTGTCATTTTTTGACATTCATGGGATTCCACAAGTCGTCCCAAATTCCTATGTCAGCCTCAAATTACTCTAAATGCTCAAACAAAACTGCCGCAACGTGGATGGATTCATTGTTCTCTATATGGATTAAACAGAATGGTTGAAAAAAGCATGAGGTAATACTTATATGTGCAAAAATATTTTTCATATTTGCAAAGCGTTTCTCTGATTTTAAACTAGATCTGTTTATCTCGAGACTATAGCAATGTGTGGAGATTAAATCCAAAAAACGAAGTAAGCTCAACAGCTCAGTCATATTGTGACATGAGCCAACTGATTTTTATTGTGTGCTGCTGTAACAGCTCAGTTGGCTGTAATTGGACTGATTACTTTGTTAGGCATAAACAGGACCAGCTGGGCAGATTTGAGGAGATGGAGTGAGCCAAGGGCAACTGTATTGTTTGCCTAGGCATCTATTGTGGTTGGTTAGGTCAATGTTTCCCAACCTGGTCCTGGCAGGGAGCTGCAGGGGAGCAAAAATGTGGACTGTATCACAGGGAACTAGGAGGGAGCAAAAACGTGGACTGTATCACAGGGAACTACTGTAGGAGGGAGCAAAAACGTGGACTGTATCACAGGGAACTAGGAGGGAGCAAAAACATGGACTGTCTGGGGGTCCCTGAGCACCGGGTTTCCATTTTTGTCCCTACCCCATTTCTGCATCTACAAAATAAACCCATGGTCAATTAACATCTTTGAAACCAACATAGCAGACAAGAGTCTCTTTTTGACATTTGGTCTGTTTCCACCGTAAAAATAATAATTTCTCCACATTGTGGAGACTGAAATCACAGAGGGAAGGCTTTGGAAGGATAAACTAGAATAGTATATGTTTCAAAACTTTACAAATCAGTGATATGCTATATAATTATAAAATGTTTGCCACTTGTCATGCAGGTTAAAAAAAGTTTAATTGAAATTGTCTCTGCTGTAGCAATAAAACTTTGGTGAAACATTGTCATGTCTTGTGGGCATAAATGGAGATAACGTTAATTACATAAATTAGCTCTTAAAGCTTTTAAAATGCATTGACATTTCAGTTGTGACACAAACAGTGTTTAGACTGATGCAGAAGTTGTTTCAGCACGCTGAACAGCGCAGACAAAACTGACAGTTTTCACAGATGTTGGTATGTTTCACAACACTGGAAACTGCTGGTCCATGGCAATGCGAGTGTTTTCTCTATCCCTGTCATTTCTGAGTGGGACGGTATGCTTGTCATTTATCAGCCATCCCCTGACTAGGGTGCAGTTCTATTCCTGCCCCTCGAAGCGAGGGGAAGCCGCCTTGAGAAGGTCAGGGTGGGGTAACAGGATTTAACAAGTCTGCATGCTAGCAGCTGGGTCCCGTCCCAAGTTAACCCCAACATCAGGGCTCAAGTTCTCTCTTACAGTGGATGACAATAACAATAACAACAGGTCAGTTGCCATCAAGTTGGGAGATGAAACCTTAAAAGGCAGAAAATCACACTAAATTCCTGGAGTGACGCAGAGAAAAGGGGACGACACCCATCTCTGCCTCCGAGGTTGACCAGTTACAGATCCTACCTACACTCAAATACAAAAATCAATACAATATTCAAAAAGTGCTACTGATATTAATAAATCATTCTTTACTTAACATTTTGGCTTGTCCCATTTTATAATTGTCACATTTTATAATGTACACTTGATGAGTTGTAACTGATGTAATAAAATGCATTTCAGTCCATCCTATAACAAAATATGGGTTAGAATTTGTTATCTGGGGGCATACAAAATGACCAATGGGCATAAATATTTACCTTTAAAAGCACATAATTATAGAGCAGTTTTTACTTCTGCTCTCCGCGGGAGTAGCTCTGCTGCAGCAACCAACAGGAAGGTGGATTTAGTTGAAAGAAGTTCCTCGCCATCCAGCATTTAATATCATCCAAGCAATTGAGCAGGTGCTATCAGCCGTAACTGGAAGGTAAAACTGTGTGTCATCTGCATAACAATCATACAAAAAAATTGTATTTTTCAAGGACAGAGCCAAGGGGGAGCATGTATAGAGAGAATAAAAGAGGCCCTAAGATGGAACCTTGGGGAACGCCACATGGGCGTGGAGGGTGAGGAGCAGTTACCTATTCTGACTAAGAAGCTTCTTTCTCTCAGGTAGAAGGTAAACCATTTTAACACTGGGCCCTGCAAACCAGTTTCCACCGCTACGCATTTTAAAAGAATGTCATGGTCAAAAAAGCCTCAATAAAATCAAGCAGGACCAAAACTGCACATGAACCAGAATCAATCTTAAGAAAAATGTCATTCAGTACCATCAGCAAGGCAGATTCTGTGCTATGCAGAGCTCTAAAGCTAGACTGAAATTTATCAAAGATTTTAGACTTGAATCTGTTCCTCAGAGACTTGCAGTCAAGCTGAGTGATGGAACAGTCCTTATGGATGACACCGCAGTTGTGACCTGCTGAGCCAGCTACTTTGAGCAGTTGTTTAATGCTGATCCTCTGGCTAGGATGTTGGACATCTATCCACAGGTCTCGAGCTTGATCCTCCAATCATCTGTGAACCACTCAATTTCACTGAGACTGCACGGGTGGTGAATCAGCTAGTGGTAGGGAAGGCCATAGAGATCTGTGTTATCTGGGGTAAACTTCTCCATGCTGGTAGTAAGGCTTTCCTCCTGGCAATGCAGGCAATCTTTGCTTCCACTTGGGAGTCAGGCGTCATCCCAACTGATTCGAAAACAGGACTTGTAGCCCCTATCTGGAAAGGAAGGGTGATGGATTGCGGCAACTACAGGGAGATAACTCTGCTCTCAGTGCCGGGTAAGGTCCTTGCTAGCATCATCCCTAACAGGATCAGTGATCACTTTCTCGCCTATCAGCGACCGGAGCAGTCGGTTTTACGCTTAAGAAGTCTACCATTGACCACATCTAGACACTGAGGGTTCTCAATGAGTGCAAGCATGAATATCGGCAGAGGTTCTTTGAAACCTTTGTTGATTTTCATAAAGCATTTGACTCAACTGATCGAGTTGCCCCGTGGGACATCCTGAGACTTCACCAGATCCCCCCCGAAGTTGCTGGACATCATAGCTGACCTGTACACTGGTACTGTGCAGACTGGAGGGGGAACCTCCCCGTTCTTCCTAGTTGATTCTGGGGTTCTCCAGGGATGTGTTCTCGCTCCTACTCTGTTCAGTGCTTATTTGGACTGGGTGTTGGGTAGGGTCGTGGGGTCCAGCAGTTGCGGGGCATCTGTTAGTGAAGAAAGATTTACTGATCTTGACTTTGCCGACAATGCTGTGATCTTCACAGAGTCAATGGAGGCTCTGATCAGGGCTCTCGAGAGACTGAGCGAGGAATGTGAGTGTCTGGGATTGTGAGTGTCCTGGATAAAGATCAAGATCCAGGCCTTTAATGATTTCTTAGGCACAGCCATCAGTAGTGTGTCTGTCTGCAGGGAGAATGTCGACCTTGTCGAGAGATTCACTTACCTCAGTAGCGACATTCATGTCTCTGGTGACTCTTCCTATGAAGTCAGCAGACCAATTGGGAGAGAATGGAGGGTCATGAGGTCACTGGAAAGGGGTGTGTGGCGCTCCTGGTATCTCTGCAAGAGGATGAAGGTCCAAGTCTTTAGAGGCTTGGTGCTCCCTGTCTTGCTGTATGGCTGTGAGACATGGACGCTATCCACTGTACTGCCTCTCTTTGGAGAATCCTTGGGATACCGCTGGTTTAACTTTGTGTCGAACGAGCGGTTGCTAGAGGAGTCTCAAACGAGGCACATTACCTGCATTGTGAGGGAGCTTCAGTTATGGTACTGGGGCCATGTGGCGTAGAGATGGGAGCCTTGTCCATTAAAGAATCTCCTTCTCCAACACACCACCACTCTCCTGCATCTTACCGTCATGAAGAATGAAGCATCTACCATTCCACCCATACCATTCCAAACTTCTTAATCTGGCAAACTTTAAACCAGATTATTCTAGCGTTCACATTCTAACTCACAACATTTATAAAAGACCCACTAATAATTGCTTATGGACTAGAAAAAGAACCACTTTTCTGTTTGACAAAGAATATAATTAGCTATAGACTGACGTAGCTGCGGATATGGGGTTTTGTTCCTCTGTCCCTCCCTCGGTGTGTGTTTGTGGCCTGCCAGGGCCTGTCATCTTCTTCCAGTGGCAGACAGGGGGCCAGAAAGGAATGCAGAAGGACGTGGGAGCTTGGTGTTCAAATCAATGCCGTACAGGCATTTCAGCACCGATTTTCAATTACCGCATCTCACAGTAATGTTCATTTGCCTTTGTTTGGTGTGTCAAATTGAGCCTGGAGGAGGCTGACAATTATAAGCTATCTACCTCTTCGTAGGCAGGAAATCAGTAAAAGAAGTTAGCCTTAGATAAATATATGCTTATTAGCAGGGGAATGGATTTGTAACCTGACATGACATCTGTATTGTCTTGGATTCTTCTTTCAGATGGTGCTGTGCAGTGTTCAAACTATAAGACACTATTTCTATTTTATTTTTCTACCCTGAGGTAGCGAGGCTCAAGATATAGCTAGAGACATTTACATTTTATTTATTTTGCAGATGCTTTTATTGAAAGTGATGCATATTCATGAGAAAGCAGGGTCAGCCTGTCGCTGGAACAATGGGGCATTAAGGGCCTCGCTCAGGGGCCCAACAGCAGAAGCGTTCTCCCGAGTCGGGGATTGGAACCAGCGACCCACAAGCACCCTAACTGGCTTAGCTACACCTCCTGAAGAAAAGCACTCATGCACTAAACTAAAAAGCCAGGTTTTGCTTAATAAATAAATGAAATGAACAAACAAATTCCAGTAATTAGAAGATTGCCATTGTGGTTTTTATTTTTTTTTTATGCCTACGCTTGGATCTGTACGAGACGCCAGAAATCTGTACCGTGGAGGTAATCATTTTCAGCTGCGTGAAGCAGAGGATGCCTTGTCTAAAAATTAAGAGAATTATGGGAGGCAGGAAATGGGGCTGTGTGTAATTTAATTTCAGAGTCCCAGGTGCGCTTGGCTCTGTCAGATTAACAGAACAAAACCCGGCCGTTTAGGACGTGATCGCGTTTGAACAGTATCATAAGCATTTAAAGGCGGGGGCTGAAAAGCTCGGCGCACCCCACCTAAGTTTGCTTGTTCTGTTGTTTTACTCAATCGAGTGTCGCACTTGAAGACCTGCATGCATTTCCGAGGTAATATGCACCTCTGTTTAAATTCAGCATCACTCGTTTTCCATTCCATTTTCATGACGGTGTTCTCTCTGATTCCTGACAGTCTACAGACATGCACTTAGTCTAACTGGCATCTTTAATTTTCCCATAGTGCATGATTGTGTGTTTGTGAGACTGGCATCCTGTCCAAGATGGACAGATTGATGGATGGATGGATGGATGGATGGATGGATGTTTGTTCTATTGTCTAATACCAAATTTCCCCTGGATCTATCTATCTATCTATCTATCTATCTATCTATCTATAAGCTCTATGTGTTTCCTCATATTTTGCATGGGCTTCCTCCTGCAGTCCGAAAACAGTCACTTACTAATGAGTGTGTGAGTCCTGTGATTGGCTGACATCCCGTCTGGGGTCTGCCCTGCCCTCCCTGCCATCCCGTCTGGGGTCTGCCCTGCCCCCCTGGCATCCCATCTGGGGTCTGCCCTGCCATCCCGTCTGGGGTCTGCCCTGCCCCCCTGGCATCCCGTCTGGGGTCTGCCCTGCCTCCCTGCCATCCCGTCTGGGGTCTGCTCTGCCCCCCTGGCATCCCGTCTGGGGTCTGCCCTGCCCTCCCTGGCATCCCGTCTGGGGTCTGCTCTGCCCCCCTGGCATCCCGTCTGGGGTCTGCCCTGCCCCCCTGGCATCCCGTCTGGGGTCTGCCCTGCCCTCCCTGCCATCCCGTCTGGGGTCTGCCCTGCCCCCCTGGCATCCCGTCTGGGGTCTGCTCTGCCCCCTGCCCTATGCTTCCTGGCACTGGCTTCAGACTCACCCAGAAAGGGTGCTGGATAATTTGTTTAAATGGATGTATATTTTAGACTCAGACATGTGCATTTTCAATAAAATATAAAACCTAAATTTCATCTAGAATGGAAGTTAATCTCTGGTCTTTTATACTTTTTCAAAGGAGTAAATGAGAAATGTTGAAACTGAATCTTTATGTATTCATGGCCCTGAATGAACTCAACTAAGCCTGGAAATTATTCATTTCAAATTTTAAAAACTGAATTATAGGCTAGAAAATTCTGAATTTTTGTATTGTATGGTTTGGTATGGATTGTATTTTGCAAACAAAATTCGCTACACTGCTAAATACAAATCAGCTTCATTTCAGCACTAACCTCATTCCTTATGTTCTCAATCTATACCTCCCGGTACTTTTATAAATTTACGATACCTTCAAGGTTGGTTGTTTTTATATATCAGCTTAGGCTTATTTTTATAACGATTGCTAAACCTGCCCCCATCAACTTGTGCTGCACAGGGTTACGTCAAATGACATCTTAATAAAACTAAATAACTGTGACAATAATGATGGAGAATGGATTTCTATATCTTTGCATATGTGGTTTGATGCATTTAGCCTGACTGGAGTGGTTCATCTCGTGATGCCAACGGTTCGTTAGGAGCTCAGGCATTATGCTTCTGTTGGCACCTTTGCTGGATTAAAACAGGAGCGTTTTGAGTTGCAGGGAAAAGAGTAAAAAAATAAAAAAGGTGACACCTATGATTCAGTGAGGTGGCACAAATAATTGCCCTGTTTTGTGTCCACTGCACCTTCACACACCTCACCTTTTTGGCTGATAGCAACTTGCTAACACCTTCTGCCACTAAACACCTATTTGCTAAATTAATTTACACAGATCTGATTTAATAGTAGTAATCCTTTTTTTCTGTAAATGGGCAGCATGGTGTCAGGGTTTATCCCGGCTATGGGGGTGTGAGGCTGCCTTGTTCTCTCTTCTCCAAGGGTCTTCCCTGTTCTTCTCCTAAAAACATGCATCTGTGAATTGCCCGCTGTGGGTGTGAATACAATGGCTTGGTGTCCTGTTCCCCCATCTTGTGCACACCATGAAAGTTTAAATAAAGCATTTTTAAAGTATCATCCTTCCTCTAAGTCCCTCTTAAGCTCCACCCTCGGAAAAATATCACTCTCTTCTGAAAATGCCAGAATTGTGGCAGCTGCCCCATCTGATGATTCCCGACAGAGCTAACATAGGACAGTAAACAGCAGTAATGGCCAAGCTCTGCGAGCACGTGGATGTCAGCAACAAACACGACTGCTGAGCTCCCCCAAGTGCATTCTGGGACATTCCAAAGCCTTTTTACTGCCCTTGATTTGCACGATGAATGTTTGCAGTGAATGAAAAAGGCTATCTAAGTCTTTTAAGTATGAAAGCTGCCCAGTCCATGCTCATGGAAACAAGCTGACACATAATTCAAAGGGCAGATTCAGTCAGACGTAGGTATGCAGGGTCGTTATGCTTTTTATTATTATGTAACTTCCAACTTTTATTATTGAACTTTTTCCCTTTGTGCTACAGAAACAATTTATAAGGCCCACTGGCAAAATCCAAGTCTAAACGCTTAATGACTGTGCCACACAGTGCCAGATACATTTTAAACATTTAACTTACGTGTGTTTTATTAGATCTAGTGTGAGTTAGATTAAGAGAATAATTTCCTTTAAATGGTGGATGTTTAGACGAGTGCCCACTGTGTCTCAAGGTTTCCTTTCACCGTTCCTTCCCAGAAAAAGTGCACATTTTTGTACAAACAAGCGCATCAGTCTGCTCCTGGAAGTAGTCAGAGTTTTCTCAACAGCTCCTTTGGGAGTGCTGAAAGTTCAACAGGAACAAGGCAGCAAAGACATTCGCTAACAGCACACAGCAGAAGAGAACCTTGAAGCCTTTCATATTTTTCTTCTGCTGTGCACTCGACATATTAATTGCTTTGATTTCTTTTAATGATTCTTCACTGATGACTCATTCTTCTGGTCACAAAATTAGACAGAAGAGAATTGATGTGCCTCATTTATATCTGACTGAGTTATTTACTCACTCTGCTGTACATAGATGATCTCATATATTCTGGATCAGGCTGAGAGACCTTGAAAACACTTCTTGGAATTTGATTGTATTTTCAGTTTTGGCAACAATTTCCTTTGGGGACTCTTGTGAATTGTCACTGTATATTATTACCCAAACAAAGGCAATTCCAGATACCCCAATGGACTCTTCTATAGTGACGTTCTGTTTAATCAGTTCAATGGAGAGCATGAATTCCTTCTCATCCAAGGGCCACAGAAGCTTGATCTCTGTTCAGATTGTCCCCTTACCAGTGACAGCATGACTTTGGGCCTTACCCACTCAGGGAAGTTCCAGTAATAAGTAATAAGTTCCCTGTAATAACAGGGAAACAGCTGCAAAAACAAATAAACAAACGAGTAAACAAATAAATAATATTTCTTCTTATTATTCTTCTTCTTATTATTATTAATATTATTATTATCTGTGATATGGCGGCTCAATGGGTCCTGCAGTCCAAAGACACACACATGTACACATGCTAAGTGATGTCTGTACGTTGCCCATAGTATGTGACTCTTTCCTGTGATGGACTACAAACCCAACCAATCCATCCCTCTGTGCCGGAAGCACTGTCAAGTCCCGCCAACTCAGACAAGCTGTTGTGAAACCCTGAGCGTTGGTGAGCTAAACCATCAAGCTATGAATCTACGCTGGCAAGCAAGACTGTGTTGTTGCCAGTGCTGTGCGGAAACTTTCTGAGTGGCAGGTGCTCAACATGGGGGTCTTCCAGCCATTTGGGCAAAAAGGGGCAGGTTGCTCAGACACCATAGCCCCCCTGCACGCGCCTGAACGCCCACTGATCGGCATGCCGGTCTCCGGGCCAGCTCTCTCGTTAGCGGGAATGACAGGTCGAAGGGGTTTCGTCGCTGTGTCAGCAAGCGAGGAAGCCCAGCCAGTCCTGCGTTTGGATAAATGTACTCCGTGTTCCTACCAAGAGAAGAAATTCAATCTCGGTGACCCGGGAGACAAACTCTCTGTTTCACTGTCTGTCTGAATTCATTACAATTCCCATCCCCTCTCGCAGATGGCTTTGCCGGAGTCATT
Source organism: Paramormyrops kingsleyae (assembly GCF_048594095.1). Taxonomy (NCBI): domain Eukaryota; kingdom Metazoa; phylum Chordata; class Actinopteri; order Osteoglossiformes; family Mormyridae; genus Paramormyrops; species Paramormyrops kingsleyae. The sequence goes on from NC_132804.1 coordinate 9,602,139, forward strand.
CTCCCCACTGGCCCTCTCCTCCACCCCGCACCCTCCATCCCCCCCCCGCCCCTTAATGAGTCCATTCCATCGACAGCTTCATCAACAACCGGTACCTTGTCGGGATGCGTCGTCTCAGAAACGCTCTCCTATGGGTCATGGGCCTCCTTTCCTGACCATGACTTTAAACGCATCAGCGAAAAATCCATCACAGACAGCTGCCCCCCCCCCCCCCCGCGTAAAGGTGGAGGTCATAACAGCTGTAAATAAACATCATGTCACTGGTGTGACCAGTAGTCTGTAGAACACATATATCCCACATGAGCTAGAACCAGAACCTCTATGCTTGGGATGTGAGTGTTACTGGTTTGAGTGATGTGAGTGTCTGAGTTTTTATATATAAAACCAGAATGAGGCAAAAATATGTTCAGTGCTGCTCCTCTTTCTCCACAAAACTGATGGGTCGAGTTTCGCTTTGTTAGGTTTATCAAGCTGTCATAAAAGAAAGCATTCTGGCAATAATTGAAATACATTCTGACAGGTTTAAAATGGAACAATCAATTCAATTTATGAATTGGATGGATGGATGGATGGATGGACAGACAAATGAATGGATGGATGGATGTAAACTGCAAGAGATTGTGCATTGGATGGATGCATGGATGGATGGATGGATGGATGGATATATAACGAGATACGCATCTTCAGATGAGTTGTCACCCCATCCAGGGCGTCCTCAACCTTTTGCACTGTGCTACCTAGAATCAGTTCCAGGCCCATACTGATCCTGTACTGGATAAGCAGATGGAAACTGGAATAAGATAAACACTGCCCTGGTAAGTAGTGGGACTGTAGGGGACTTGAATATAAAACTAGATTGGGGCTGGTGGAACAAATAAGAAAAATAAGAGAATCACTTCTAAGCTTCAGTACTGTAAATAATCCTTAAACGGTAGATGCAGTTCCTTTATTCCCTTATTTCTGCACAAGGCTGCTCCGCATAATTTCACACTAAATGAATAACGGGGGTGTTTATGCCTATATGACTTCCTAATTTTTATGTTACTGGTTAGCGCAGACATAGATAAACGGACGCTCCATCAGAGCCTAATGCCGATCTCATTACACCTCAATGTAATGTTTATGAACGGCATCTTCACAGACGTGCTAAATAAGTATCCTGAGCCTGAACATTATCCTTCTGCTCTCGTTCTCATTGACGTTGTTTGCTTCGCCTTCTCCGTTTGTCGTTGGACTTTTTCTTCTTATCGATGAGGGTGCCATCCATCCAACTTCCAGCTGCCTTTCTTGGTCAGAGTCACAGGTGTGTGTGTGGGGGGGGGGTGGTCTTTGAACTGCGGGGGGAACCTGTGCGACACAGGGTCACGATGCAAACTCCATCTGCAAAGGCGGGTGCGATTCTGCTCACTGAACCCGGACATGCAGTTATCGCGTTAAACAGAACACATTAACAAAACACAAAATGGTATTTCTTAAGAAATTTCATTTTATATATATATATATTTTTTTTTTTTGCATTTTCTTAATGTGTTTTCTTGCACATCAAGGCCACTGCACTGTATTCTTCTTATTTCCTGCGTTAAGGACTCTTAGAAGCAGGATTCAGGTCAGGTTGGGCAACATGCACCGGTACAGCACGTTGCTGCACCCACCAAACAATGAAGTACCGTGGGATCCCGGATGGCGACCCCCCCCCCCCCGGCCAACACCTGGTCCAGTCCTGCCCTCTGGAAATGCTCCAGCCAGGTGTTATGTGGGCGTCCCCTCGGCCTGGTCCAGCCGCTCGGATCCTCGGCAATGAGGATCCTGTGAGCCGGATCACCCTCAGGGCATCGAGCCACATGGCCATGCAGGTAATGTGCCTCATTCTGGACACCCTGAGGAATCGCTCATTTGACACAAAGTCCTGCATGAAGCAGGGCTGCCAACCTTAAATTTGTGATTTTACTGACAAGATTGTCTGTTTTTACTGACATACCATATTTTTTACTTGACACCCTATTTTTACCTCATTTTTTTAGGTTTTATGGACAGTCAAATTTATTTACAGATTTACAGGTGAATTTAATACGGACTGTCTGTAAATTTACAAACAGTTGGCAACCCTGCTCAGAAACCATTTTGGAAAGGGGAAGTATCTATAACATGCTGTATGAAATTAAAATAATTTAGCTTCAACCCTGGTCATTAATTTGTGTGTGTGTGTGGGGGGGGGGGGGTTGCTGTAGTGTGTAATAGGCTGCTAGCTTACTGAGACCTTGCACTGACTAAGCAGTTATGGATAATGAATAGATGTTTAATCCATGTGTATAATTTTACGGTTATATTCCGCACAATACCAAATAATCAGCGCTTGGGTTGGTCGCAGTACAAAAACTGTTAAGGTTAATGAGTTATTATAACATTTGTCCTGCTGGACCAGGAAACTTCCGCAGGTCAGGATTGTTTCCGCACAGCGGTCCCTGCTGACTGGCACTTGTGGTATTTTATTTTCCATTTGCCTTGGTGGTAATCCTCTGCTCCTTCACCCGATGTAGAAATTTGCAGTGTTCCAATGAAAAAAAAAATTACTAGTCATTTTCATTAAATGTTATCACTGTCTTGCAATTGCAAAATGATTTTCTTGCTAGGTACACGTTGTAATGATGGAGCTCAGCAATCTCTGAAGGAAGGAATTCCCCTGAAGTCTCCTTCTCGGCCCCCACTCTGAGACGCAGGTGCTGCAAAACCCAGGACTCAGAACATAAGGGACGAGAGTATTTTTAAATTATAAAATTGGGCAGCAGGGGGCACTATCTCATCCACAATTTATTCGGCTCCTGAGTAGGATTGCTTGGGAGAAGCTTGGTGGTTCGATTTTTTAACTGAACTTCCTCCTTTGCCTTGAGTTTCTGGTCTTCGTGTTTATTTTCGCGAATTAGAGGGAGATGCTGCTTGTATGGAAGGTGTCTGCAGTTGGCGTGGTGGTTAACCAAAATACCATCCCATAATGGTGATTAATGGTAATGGTTATTCAGTACTAGGTGTTGATACTCCACTTGTAATTCAGTACCAGGTGTTAGTACTCCTCTTGTTATTCAGTACCAGTTGTTAGTACTCCCCTTGTTATTCAGTACAAGGTGTCGGTACTCCCCTTGTTATTCAGTACCAGGTGCCGGTGCTCCCCTTGTTATTCAGTGCCAGGTGTCGGTATTCCCCTTGTTATTCAGTACCAGGTATCGGTACTCCCCTTGTTATTCAGTGCCAGGTGTCGGTACTCCCCTTGTTATTCAGTACCAGGTATCGGCATTCCCCTTGTTATTCAGTACCAGGTGCCGGTACTCCCCTTGTTATTCAGTACCAGATGTTGGTACTCCCCTTGTAATTCAGTACCAGCAGACATTGAGAGGTGCCAGCACTCTGATGAGAAAATCAAAGAGGTCTGGTACTGCATACTGGTGAGTACTGGCCCGCTTCAAGAACTGGCAATGGCCCATTGGAAAAAGAGCAGGGAATATGGTGGAATATTGATTTCCTGGGATAAATGCCTGTGGGACATTTTCAGACAAGAAATGTATGCTGACACAGAACTCACTGGCTGTCCCCACGGGGTCTGCTCTCGCTTTCATACCCAGCCAATGAGGTATAAAAAAATAACCACGATCACCCAGTTGACTCATTTCTGTCCCGGCAATCACTCTGTGACATATGGATTTTTGGAACGCAGTGGTGCATTAACAGTGCTTGAAAATGAGGAGTTATGATCATAACCATAATGCAGATGAAAATAGCTTTTAATTGAATGTCATCTGCCATCTAATGCAGTGGAACACATTAGGAAAAATGGAGGGGGATGTGAAAGAAAAACATAGCTGACTCACCTTCAGAAGGATCCCAGAGTGAAGGCTGGAGGGAGGCGACTTGACTGGCACATAAAGAACTGCAAACTTTTCATGTTTGGATAAAGTCATGGCATGAAGGGAGAAAAGATTATGATTAAAAATAGGTATAATGAGAGGTGTAATTTAGGACAGTCAAATTATGAAAATCCCATTTTTATCTTAACGTCCAGCATTCTGAAGGGGCCTGAGTGCGCGTGTCCCCTCTCAGGTTCAAAAACATCCTTCTGTAAGACACCATTTTACGGAAAGCCGGAAGGGTCAAAACGTATTGCGGTTAAAACGTATTCGCTTTTTTCACGCTAACAAGCTGAATGTTGATGCGAACATTTTGTTCTTCTGAACGCATACAAAATGTGCATGTTGACCTTTCAATTTAGAGTTTGTTAGCGTGAAAAAAGCGAAGATGTTTTATCCATTTTCATAAGGAAGTCCTGTGTTTCTGTGCAAAAAAGATACTGAACTTACCAAAGGCTGCGCCAGACCCCGTGCAACACTTATTTACTAGTCAGTTAGTTTAGAAAAGTCTGGTTATATCAGCTCTGGACTGTCTGTACTCTGAGCTAGTAGTTAAGTTCTCCCCAAGCGAGCTCGATGGGCCGAATGGCCTCCTCTCGTTTGTATAGTTCTTATGTTCTTACGTTAAATAAAAGTATTCTGCAGATGGACAGAGTTGTTCAATATGAGATATTTTTATGTGACCTATAATTACTCACACACATACTTAATGGCAAAGACATGTCTGTAGTTAGGAGAGCTGACACGCGTACATTACGATGAAATCGTTAATTTATAAGTTATTAAGCCAGACCTCACATGTGTTTAAAGAATGACTGGCACAGTAGCAAAACATAAACAACGGATCCTGTCGTAGCGCATCTGCGTCTTCGGGAGTGACGTACTGGGGCTTGAGTGTGGAACACGCTGTCATAATTTAATGACAGTCAACTTTAAAAAGTTGAATTTCAAGTAAAAACCCATTAGAAACTGTATTTTTGCTGTTGCCTACCTATTCATTTATTTATTGATACAATGTTAATCATTAAATGCTCTTTGGGAGGAGATTCTTGATACTACAGAAAAATCCATTTAGCGTATCTCTTATCAAAATATCCATGTGACTGTTTAGTCAGATTTAATGCTTGATCGATCTCGTTTGTATGGCTGCTGTATGGCCACAGTGTTGATGGAAAATCCCAGCCCGTCAAGGCTAAAATCACACATGTATGGAATGTGACAGTAGGGTGGGATCATGGGCATGATAAGAACCACAGCAGAGCAAAGCATCTTTCTGGCATAGTTTTATGCTCACGAGCAGCCAGAAACACACAGGAAATCCACTGGGGGGTAGTTTGCTCACCAATGCATGAAAAGACTCCCTCCCACAAAATTCCAATTACACTTAAAAGCTGTCCAACAGGGCCAGCATGATCAGCAAGACACCATTAAGGATAGGGGGAGTGGCCACGGAGAGTTCCCATCATCCTCCTCATGCAGGTGAGGCCTGCAGTGCAGTATGTCAAGGGGAAGTTCACGCATCACTTCCTGTTCCACTCTATCTGCAGACATTTCCAGATCAACATGCCTCTCTCCCTTCTCTACCAGCACTGAGACAAGGGAGGCAGGTAGTATTGTGGCTGAGGTTTATCACAACGTCTGGAAATGTCACATCCTGCACACCCAACCGTTCTGGCTCCTCCCTAACTTGGCCCAGATGAGCCACCCCAGCTGCTCGTTACCCTTCATTAGTGCTTGTATTTAAATACCTGTTTGTCTCATCAACCCCACTCCGGTCATTAACGTTGAACCTTCCTGTTGCCTGTGCCTTTCCTGCTCGCCAGTCTTCCCGTTTATGATCCCTCACAGTCCTGTTTGTTTCCTGACTCTGTTTATTTAGTTCAATAAACCCCTTTTGTTTTGCCCCCACGCCTGCCTTCGAGTCCTTCCTCCCTCAACCCACAACAGGAAATAGGTTTTACTCAAAAAGGGTCATTTCTTATATCTTTTGTTTGGGCGCTTCTACTGACTTATTGTGAGACTGAATTGCATGTGTAGAAGGTCCTGTAGACAAAAACACTGTGAATTGTCCTCTAATTGTCTCAGCATGTCTCAGCATGTTTATGCATCTCTGTTTTATTATCCAGCTATAAAGATTTCTTATTCAGTGCTTGTCTGATATTAAAAATAATCATGGAGATTTAAAGAGCTGTGTGCTAAGTAAAATTCCAGGTTTCCCCTTCCAAATGTCTCCTAAAACAAGTAACACTGCTTAAGAGATCCACGATATGATATAGCTTAAAAATTAATAAAATTAACAATCTGTAGGCCTTTCCATAATATCAATCATACATGCCTGAAGCGTACGCTTATGAAAACAGCCCAACTAAGTTGATCAGAGATCATAGAGTTATTGTGAATGTGTAGAAACGGTGCTTCCAAAAGAAAAGAAACTGGTTGTTTCTCAATGCGAAGAACACAAAGATCATAGTTGCCTTCCAAGAGCAAACTTGGGGCGCAATGAATCATGGGATTGGTCTCGTTCGGCGAGGATGGAACCGATGGGGCGAAAAAGAACATCCGGGAATTTTTATTGTCCTCTGTACTTCTTGAATGTTGGAGCTGGACTTCGGCAATGAAAGATGATGTAATTACCAGGTACACCAGAACACAAGCATGGTCAAGTGCACATACTGAGAAACGCCCACTGTTTCCAATGTGGGGTAGATGTCTTACAATGCATTGTGGGAAAGTTCCTTGTTGGAGTTTTTGAGGGCTATGGCTCAGGAAAGTGGAGGTAATAAAGAGGTGGAGGGAGACATGGCGACCAGGCAAGTGACATCGCTGCAGATTCGGAGCAGGGCTCTAACCTCAGCTGTGAGCAGGTATATCATTCGTCTTTGTGAGGAATCACTGTTGTTGGGGTGATAACAATCTGTCCTGTGGTAAATTTTCTGAGCCAGGACCACACCAATTCTCCACACTTACTCGGAAATGGCTGTGCTTAAAGGTTCCCAGGCAGGATAGAGCAGTGGATTGCATCTGTTGCTAATATAGGCCCTGGTCCAGCACATTTCAATTGAAAAATGCATTTTAAAAGGGTCTTTGTGCTGGACTCGGCATAAAAGCTGGAGAGCATATTGATTTTTGTTTTCAAAAGATCATTCATTCAGTGACTGGTTCTGAGGCTAATTGTGAAAAGTATTGGGACACCTGTCTTTACACACACATGAACTTTAACGACATCCCATTCTTAATGCATAGGCTTTAATATGGAGTTGGCCCACCTTTTGCAGCTATAACAGCTTCAACTCTTCTAGGAAGGCTATCCTCAAGGTTTAGGAGTGTGCTTATGGGAATCTCTGACCATTCTTCCAGGATAGCATTTGTGAGGTCTGGCACTGATGTTGGAAGAGAAGGCCTGGCTCGCAGTCTCCACTCTAATTCATCCCAAAGGCGTTCTGTCGGGTTGAGGTCAGGGTTCTGTGCAGGCCAGTCAAGTTCCTCCACACCAGACTCGCTCATCCATGTCCTTATGGACCTTGCTTTGTGCACTGGTGCGCAGTCATGCTGTAACAGGAAGGGGCCATCCCCAAATTGTTCCCACAAAGTTGGGAGCATGAAATTGTCCAAAATGGCTTTGAATGAGGCAGCATTAATAGTTCCTGGAACTAAGGGGCCCAACCCCTGAAAAACAACCCCACACCATCATCCCCCCTCCACCAAACTTTACACTTGGCACAATGCAGTCAGGCAAGTACTGTTCTCCTGGCAACCGCCAAACCCAGACTTGTCCATCGGATTGGCAGACAGAGAAGCATGATTCACTCCTAGAACACGTCTCCACTGCTCAAGAATCCAGTGTCAGCATGCTTTACAGCACTGCAATCGACGCTTTGCACTGCACTTGGTGATGTAAGGCTTGGATGCAGCTGCCCGGCCATGAAAACCCATTCCATGAAGTTCTCTACCCACCGTTCTTGAGCTAATTTGAAGGCCACACGAAGTTTGGAGGTCTGTAGCTACTGACTACTGCAGATAGTTGGCGACTTCTGCACTCTGAGAGCCTCAGCATGCGTTGTCCCCACTCAGTAATTTTACGTGGCTGAGTTGCTGTTGTTCCTAATTGCTTCCTCTTCATTATAATACCACTAACAGTTGACCGTGGAATATTTAGTAGCGAGGAAATTTCACGAATGGACTTATTGCACAGGTGGCATCCTATCACGGTACTACCCTTGAATTCACTGAGCTCCTGAGAGAGACCCATTCTTTCACAAATGTTTGTAGAAGCAGTCTGCATGCCTGGGTGCTTGGTTTCATACACCTGTGGCTATGGAAGTGATTGGAACACCCGAATTCAATGATTTGGAGGGGTGCCCCAATACTTTTGGCAATATAGTGTATGTTACTGGACTCTCCTGTGTGGGCTGTGAACATTTATACTACTTTTTACTACTTTTGTGAAGACCTTCCAGTGTTTGTTGTTTAATTGTATAAAACCACCAAAATGCAATCACTTAAAAAAGAATAAAACAAATTGATTAATGTGACTTTTAACCTGCCGGGGTTTTTCAGGGTCTACAACAGTTAAGAAGAGAGAACTTTTGGGGTCACCCCTGATCTGTGCAGCCCATGCTGCTGTTTACGTGCTTATTTCATTTTTATTTTTTGTGTGCAGCATGAACAAAGTAAATGGTGATTATGAAGTCTGCTGATGGAAAACATGTTTATTTTTCCTTCAGCAGGAGACTGCCAGGGTAAGAAGAGGTCAAGTATGGTCAGGGAATCTTAGTGGGATCCGTAACTGTAAATCTAGAAATATTAGAAAATGGCAAGTAGTTTATATGCTGATAAGCATATTTGTATTATCCCACTTTTTGTTATTTGTAATTATGCTGACTGTCTTGGCTTGGAGCTTCCTGTTAGTTGTACACTCATTTCCCGTTGGATGAACACTCCTTTAATTTCCTCTGTTCCTTCCTGTCTGTTTGTAAGGCACAGGTGCTAACCATTAAGGCTCCGTTTCCCAGCACTCGTAAAGCAAATTCTGCCAGATAAAATGCAATCTTCATACTGTACCTTGCGTGAAATGGTCCAACAGTTGTCATCCTCTCCCCAGGAATGGTGTATCTCGGCAGCCATCGGCACGGGAACAGAGCATCTTGGAAAGACGTGGGGGTCTCCACTGGGAACTCTGCAGCCCCCTGTGATGTGAGATTGCTAAAAAAACACAAAAAAAAAGACAAGACTTATAAATAGATTGAAGCACACAGAGGAACATGAAACTGAAGACAGGGAATGCCACACAGGATTAATGTGAAATGTGAAATGACATACATAAATAATATAGTGGCCTTTCAGATTATGCCCCCCGCCCCCCACCACCCCCTCATCTGTTGATGGAATCAGCTGTCAGCTTACATAAGCCCCAGAATGGGGGAAGGACAGATACTGTGTTTTCTTCACAGGTGAACCGACACTCACTCACTGTGCAGAATGGAGGAGAACAGGCCATGCCACAGCTGGTTCTTCCATTATATTTCATTCTTTAGACTTAGCAGAACAATCTATAGAACAATAGACAGATAGAACGATCTATCGCATACTTGTTTGTTATATTTCACGCCACAAACCTAGAGGCCGCAGAATGCTTTCGATGCAGCAGACCCACATGCTGAGTGCAAAAAAGGTTATTGTAGCAAGTCTGTGAGTCATTTTACTAAAGGGGATGACACCTCTTTAAAAATAAAAGTTACTCTCTTTGTTAACAGCCATTATTGGTTTAATAATTGCGGCGGCACAGACAGGGAAGCCAGCAATTTAAACAAGATTCACGGCTACATGCTAACAAAATGTATTCCACGGCAAACATTACGTGGTCACGGCATTTACGATTAACAGAAATACACAAGTACATATATTAATTTGCACCATTTAAAATGTGGTGCAGGGCAAAGCACGATTGGTAACTGCACAATTAGTCCTGCTGACCAATCCCACGGTGTCACATTTACGTCAGCCAATCGTGGAGAGTGGGTGGGATCAGAACAAATGAAAAAGTTCGCCTCGGGGACCCTGCACAAGCAGTGTGCCAAAACAGTGGTCGCTGCGGTTACTATGGCTTACACAATGTCGTATTGCCGTCGATTTCATCTGACGGATACAGCTGCCTTTCATCTGTGTGGAGAATGGACTGCTTGAGCTCCTGAAGCTACAGTATTCATGAAAAGGCATCCACACAAATGTCACTGTTGCCAGCAGTCTCTGTTCACAAAAACACAATGTGTACTACATCCAGTTACAGAGATTATATTTTACTCATTTTAAGTAGGTCTACAAATACCTTGTCCCCACATGTGGGGGGGGGGGGACACTTACACTGCCTTTGGGCGCTATTGTATTAGATTTGTAAATACTTACATCTCAGATCGTCTGATTTCTTCCAGCAGGAAAAAGTTGAGTGGTAGGTTTTCAGATGTTCACAGCTGGAGGATTTGTTAATTGATTCTTGCCTAAAGTGGGCACAGGGGGTGGTTAGACATAAACTATCTGATGGATTGGTGAAGAGTTAGAGAGAATCTGTAAGCCTTCAGCTTGAGACAGGTGGAATGCTGATTTTTGTCTCTTTGGACGTGACTTGGCTGTTATCTAAGATGAATTAACTGGGCCTGTTTAGATTTTCAAATGCAGAAATTCTTCCTCTTCACTACGCACTTCAAGCGAAAGTTGATGTGTTCCCATTAAACTGTCAGTGGGTGATCTGGTTCTTAAGCTTGTTTTTCTCTGATCTCTTATTTGGGGAAGGTTGCTGCAGATGAGGATATGGGAATCCTGGAAGCCCACTGAGATCGTGTAAACTACAGTGTCACTTAGCTTGAAATTGACTAGATTGCCAGTACATCACATTGTATGAAGGCTTTTTAATCTGTCAAGGTAATTATTCTGGTGATAATATTGGTAAATTACACAAAAAAGAATGTTTAGCATCACAATTCAGCTGGGTGCTCAAATCATTTTAGTCTATGCTCCCTAATCTGCTATTTTTAAAAAGGCTGTATAGTTTATTTTAAAGTCTGAGTGGGGGGTGGTTCTAAGGGGTGGTCAGGGGTCACCACAGTCCCCCCCCCCCCCCCCCAAGTACCTAGCACTGTTGCCACATCAAAATAATAAAAAAAGAAACATGCATTATTTTATTTTCTAAGTGGAACCATAGAATAGATAAGGGACGTTGTAGCCACTCCAAAAATATGACTGGCCCCTGACGGCCCCCCCAATCTGAGGCATTCGGCAGCAATGAAAAATCATCTCTGTTTCTGTATGCATGTAAATTTGGCGTTTACATAAAAAAGATTGTAGTGGGAGGTATGTAGGAGCACGCGTGATTGACAGCACACAATAATCCCATATATTGTGTATTTGTAGGTCTGTTTTCCCAATCTCCTGTATTGAATTGGGCACGTGCCATAGATTACTGTCATCTACTTATGTTTACAACCCAATTCCCAGTGACGTGTCTTTAAGAGAAAATCTTAAATCTTGAAAGAGCAACTGAAGTGAACAGAGACTGTGAAGTGAAGAAGATTGCAAATAAAAATAGTTTTAAATTATGAAGCAGTCCCCCCCCCCCAAAAAAAAAATAAAAAATCCATATCTGGTGGAAGTAATGTCAATAGATATATGGATATACCTATATGGACAGTGGTAGGTGGAGGGACACATGCCCTGAACAGACAGATTTTATTAGAAAAAAAGATAATAAAAACTGCCCAAGTAAAGTCAGGAGCTGGGGAAGGTGAATGGGAGACGGCAGTTGGACTCGTGGTTGGACGAGGCAGTGTGGGAATCCTGGGACTGGCGTCTTCACTCTGTGCATCTAAAGAAACCAGGGAGATGAGAGTAGGATGAGTCTCAGCAGTGTGTCTGTGAATGAAGAAGACGAATGGTACAGGAATCACGCCGTATCCAGCCGTGAGTAATCAGGGATGTGGCTCCCCGTCTGGGCAGGTGGCTGAGGTTGGAGATGCTGCTGCGAGTCACAGCCTCCTCCCCATGGTTCGAAACAGCCAGTGTATTGTGTATAGTGTGTTTGTCCCAGGGATGGCTTTGTGACAGTCCCCTCCCAGAGCCTCTGTATTGCACTGGTGGGGGCCAAAAGAATGCAGACCTGCAAAGAGTCCCTGGAAAGAGTAATCTTACAGAGAGAGGAGCCATCTGGCTATCCACATGTTGGTGTCCTTTGTCCAGGTCATATATCACTCAAGCTCAGCTACTGGCCAGTTGATGGCGAGAGCTTCCTTTCTTCACCAGCCCCAGGAAGTCACACACCTATATAGTTTTTGTTATTAGACTTACAGTGGCAACTTTTTTCTCTTGCAGTTTCAGGAGGCTGTTCCTGATTCAGTATTGCAGGTAGTGTGCCTCCTGTAGTCTCAGGCTGACATTGTCGGGGTTGGATCTGTGTCCTGCATCTCATGGCCCCTTGCAGCCCAAAGTGAAGAACCAGGTACTGGCAGTGCCCCCTGGGAGTACTGAAAATGGCCATGAGGTTGTCATAATCAGTGAGATCCAGGGTGGTGATGAGCCGAGCTTGCTCCAGCCTTTCTATCAGCTCATCGGACCTGGGCATAGGGTGGTCAGCAAACTGAGGCTTCTCATTCAACTTACAAAAATTACTACAAATGTGAAGGCCGATGTCTGGTTTGGAGACCATGACAATTGGGTTGGGCTAAGGGCTTCGGTTTTCCATGATTACTCCCATCGGCAACATCCGCCAGACCTCCTCAATGGCCTCAGATCATGCCCCGGGGGCCCAGTATGGCCATCGCCGCATGATGTAAATATCATGTTGGAGATGACATTTACATCAGGCAGATGCAGATACAGATGAAGGTCTGGCCAGAGGCAAAGAACACATGCTAGTATGGGCCAGCTGTTCCATTGCCTCCTGGCACTGGTGGGAAGTGAGATGTTCTCTGATGTCAACCATCTCAAAGGCTCATGGCTCTCGGGGCCCCCCAGGCAGACAGCAGTGGTATGGGCTCTATCCACTGCTTGAGCCAGTTGACATGGTAGCTCTGTTCAGTCCACTGTAATTCACCAACTAACAATGCTTTAGAGTTCCCACTGGAAGTTCTGATCTGTGGACACTGATTCATTGCAGGCCCTATCGATGACCTGGATCTCCCTTCATGAAACACTGCTTCATTCCAGAATATTACATTCCCATCCATGGATCTTTTTCATTCATTTTGCAACTCGGAATGAATAGTTAGTTACCAGGCATAAATCCATTCTTCTCTCTGTTTGTCCTCATCATAATGGTGGAGTGGCCTGGAGCCTATGCCCCACTTCCCAATCCACATATAAATTAAGTAACAGTTGACAGTTAAGACTTTTGCTACTGGGCCCTAATATTGTGAAAAAATTTGCCAGATTATGTTCGAGATGCCGAATTAGTCTGAGTCTTTTAATCTCGACTGAAGACATTTTAGCTTACCCGCGACTGAATACGTAACGCACTGTAACTATACTGTAGCTGCTGGTCCTTCTGCACATGCCATTTTGGTTTACTGTGGTTGTCCATTAATGTGTTTCTGCATGTTCTGACCAGCCATGTTCTCTGCCTTCCTTCCCACACGTCTGGGTGGTGCCCGGGGCAGAGACTGCTGGTTCAGTCCCATGAACGTGTAAGATGTATCATGGATGTGACTTACAAACTGTGATGTTGTGGGTGCAGCTTTCAATCTGCCTCCCTACACAAGCCGGAAAGGAGAACTGACTAATTGATGGACTTTGGCTTTGACCTTGAGCGTAGTTTACACCTTGCTTTTAGCAAGCAGGCCCACTGTCTCTTGTTCTATAATGTTTGCATGCCCAGGGGGGTTAGGCAGCCAGTTGACCTTGGACCACTCTCTTACTCAAAGGTTCAAAAGTAGGTCCCCTCCTAGGAATCATAAACCTCCAGAAAGCAGGTCGGAATCCATAACTGCTGCTCCGCCCACCGTTCCCATCTTATGCCTCTCAGCTGCTAGCTGCCAAACTCGGTCTCGGAACTCTGTCTAAACCCGCTGAATGACAAGTGAACTGTACAAAGTCAGCTTTGAATGAAATGTGTATGATTTCTTTTTTAATAATATATGTGGTGTCCCATTCATCTCATAGCTGTACTGTTTGGTGCCAAAAGAGCAAAAGCCTATCACCCAACAAGTTTTCACAGCAGGAACTTCTTGTATGGATTAGCATTACGCAGCATTAAGGCTAATTTATACTTCTGCTTCAAGCCTATGCTGTAATCATAGTGATAGGCTATATCATTTACACCAGTTTATACCTGTAGCCCACATGGTAGGCTATACCATTTACACCAGTTTATACATGTAGCCCACATGGTAGGCTATACCATTTACACCAATTTATACATGTAGCCCACATGGTAGGCTATACCATTTACACCAATTTATACATGTAGCCCACATGGTAGGCTATACCATTTACACCAATTTATACATGTAGCCCACATTGTAGGCTATGCCATTTACACCAGTTTATACATGTAGCCCACATTGTAGGCTATACCATTTACACCAATTTATACATGTAGCCCACATTGTAGGCTATGCCATTTACACCAATTTATACATGTAGCCCACATTGTAGGCTATGCCATTTACAACAATTTATACATGTAGCCCACATTGTAGGCTATGCCATTTAAACCAATTTATACATGTAGCCCACATGGTAGGCTATACCATTTACACCAATTTATACATGTAGCCCACATTGTAGGCTATGCCATTTACACCAATTTATACATGTAGCCCACATTGTAGGCTATGCCATTTACACCAATTTATACATGTAGCCCACATGGTAAGCTATACCATTTACACCAGTTTATACATGTAGCCCACATGGTAGGCTATACCATTTACACCAGTTTATACCTGTAGCCCACATGGTAGGCTATACCATTTACACCAGTTTATACATGTAGCCCACATTGTAGGCTATACCATTTACACCAATTTATACATGTAGCCCACATTGTAGGCTATGCCATTTACACCAATTTATACATGTAGCCCACATTGTAGGCTATGCCATTTACAACAATTTATACATGTAGCCCACATTGTAGGCTATGCCATTTAAACCAATTTATACATGTAGCCCACATGGTAGGCTATGCCATTTACACCAATTTATGCTTTTGCATCAGTGTTCTTGCGGTCCGCGCCAGTTGGAATTGTAGTGGTCAGCATGGGGGTCAGTTACTTTCCTGGGGAGGTGTGCGTTGTCCTACGCAGTAGACACACCGTAGGCTCGACGCAGAAGTATAAATCAGCTTTCAGTGCATACAGACGTACAGAAGCTGGTGCCATCATTTCTTCTGTGAAACATTAGCTCCTACTGTGCCTTCATAGCCAGCTTTAAATGTTAGTCGTATTAGAGCACTTCAAATACCACACGGCTGACAGAATATTAAATAAAAGATGTGAAATCGGCCACAGCTGTGATGTGTGGGTACCACAGGGAGACAGGGCGGCAGTGCAGGGTCTGCTCGGAGGCCCCCCACCTCTGCCACCCCCCCCCCCCCCCGATGCCTTAACCTACGATAAACATTGGGAGCGTAAAAAAATACAATCGCCGTGACATGACTATGAATGAGGGTCCAAAGCGGCTGTCTGGGCACTTAGCTGAGGCAAATGGGATAGAAATGATATAAAAAGTGAAACGTCGATAGAGAAGGTAATCATGAAAATGGGCAGGGTGGTCGCTGTGTCAGGTGACCACGCTTTTTGGTATTGATTGATTTCACAGACCGCCCATTCTCTGAAGTGTATATATTAGCATGTTCTGTTACCTTATGATCCCACCAAGTGGGAAAACGTTTTCACACAAATCCCAAGTGTTTTAATGGCGCGGCCAGCAGTGGCAGTGGTCTGCTAAACGGTATTTTTGGTTTTGGTATTTTTGTTCTTTGTCTTCCCCCCTTTTGCCTTCATCATCTCTGTCCAGAACAAAAAAAAACTATGTAAGCAAACTTGTTCCTCACCTCTAAGTTCCTGTGTCGTTTTGTTCTGTGTGTTTCAGGAAACGTTCATGTAGACAGGACTACGGCAATCCTGCACTGATCCCTGGGGTTATACCACAATACCCTGGGCTAAAATTCAGGTCATGCAAAATGTCCGGTATGGGCGTTTTTAGAGCTCCCAGTTTGTAAGGGGTCTCTGGGAGGGAGCTGCAACACCTGAAGCACCAGTGCTATGTTGTGGTGGTTTCCAACAGTACAGCGATCCAAAACAATTTTAGAGGTTAATTTCAGGTTTAATCGCATTTACTTTGTGTTTTTTGTTTGGGTTTTTTTGTTTGTTTGTTTGTTTGTTTGTTTTACACATCAGAGCCGTAATCTATTGATCGCTACTTGTACAATATACAGTGCAGCCTGTAAGTACTTGGACAGTGAAACAAGTTTTATTATTTTGGTGCCATAAACCATCACAATGGATTTGAAATGAATCAATCAATTTGTCCTCATAGTGCAGATTGTTAGCTTTAATTTACAGCTATGAACAGCTATATTGGGTGAACTGTGCAGGAATTGTAGCCATGTTTTCCTCCCCCTCTCCCCCATTTCAAGGGTTCAAAAGTTTTTGAAGAAATAAGTATTATTGATTTTGTTTATGGTGTATATTATAATTACCTGGAATTGTTTTCCTTTTTTCTTTTGTTTTCTTCTTTTTTACTTTTCTGTTCTTTATGGAAAATGTTGAAAATGTATAAATAAAGTTTACAAAAGGAATATTTGGTTTAGATCTTTTGCGGTCCATGCCTGCCTGAAATCTGGGCCCATAAACATCATCACTGGGTCGCTGGTGATGCTCTGCCAAGCCTGAACTTCAGCCATTACATAATTATAGAGTGAAATCTATAAAACACCATGTTTGTAACATAAGTAACATGATTTAACGTGAGCATTTAATTGCACCAAGTTAGCCAATGTAGTTTAATTTCTACCAACCCAGCACCTTTAACTTTCCAAAAGACATTTGAACCCACAATCCACAATGTATATTCAGGAAAAGACATTTGGCGAAGAGCTGCATGATTAAGAAAAATCGAAGTGGTGATTACATCAATAAGTATATATAGAAAGATGACGACAGAAGGTTCAGTGCGCTGCCTGCAGTTCCCATCAGCACGATCCATCGTTCGAACCACCTCTCTCCACAACAGGGCCCAGACTAATGATTGAATTGTTCGATGATAAAGGGATTTCAAAGCACAGTTAATTCAACATCATTTCTCAGTCTTTATTCTCCTCTGACTGTAATTAGTGGCATTTTTTTGTGCTTCGAATCTATTAGTCGCTAAGACAAAGCGTGCCATCTAGTTAATATATACAGTTGATTAATTTTATCTTTCCAGAAATGTCACTGTATTAACCTCATCTACAGTAAGGTTAGTATTGATTCCCCTCCTCCTACCCCCGATGCCATTTTGGGTTTCAGGCTGAGGGAAGTCAGCTGATTTGCCCTTTGTTCCCCTGCCAGATATAATAAAAGTGCTTTGAAATCTAATTCCCTATGCTTTTACTCTCCCGGTGAAAAATCCGTCCGTCTGTTACAGCACCTCCTTCACCCCAGCGTGAGCAGATCACTCTGAGGGGCCATAACTGCCTCTTCTACAGAAGGTGCAGATCTTCTACCACCATCTGCTCCTCAATTTCCAAGCCTCCTCTTTCGTCACCCTCTTCTTCATTAACTTCAAGCTCTTCTTCTGGCTTAAGATCACACTTCTGATCCTGCTTCTCTGCTACATCTTCTCTCATTCCTGATCTGCTCTCCTTTTCCCCAAAACCTACATCTCTCCCCACTCCTGACCTACTCCTGCTCCCCTTTTCCTCAAGACCTGTCCTTTCTTCCAGTTCTCTGATATTTTAGTCCAATACCTTTTTTTGGAGTCAGAGTATTTTTTCAATATGCTCTCAACAAAACCTACATGTTGAGCTTTCACATACGTAAAAATATCATACACTAAAAAATATATGTTTACCAGTAATGTTGACTCTATTCCCTTCAAAGTGATGCAGTTATAAATCTCTCAATATCTGTGTCACGACTTTCCAGCAGAGGTAACTCAAGTAACAGACTGTCAATTTTGCAACAATTTCAGGAACTGATGCAATCAATTTTATCTGTATCAAGTGGAAAGGTTGGATAAGGGACAATCACAGGAATGATCATCTGATTTCAATGTACTTTTGTCCCATGTGAAATGAGGGTTGGGTTCAGTTTGATACCTTGGCTATTTTTATCTAACATGCTTTTGAGAAAAGATGGGAGTGATGCATTAACTATGTCGTAATTTTTCCTTTCTCTTAAAAAAAGTCACCTTTCGCAATAAACAAAGCTCAAAGGCAGCCCTAAGACACCACAATCGAATTGTACTGGGGTGAGAAGATTGGATTGCACTGAATTGAATTGGACTGAATTGAATTAAATGTAAATGTGGGACTGAGAGCTTCTGGCTGCCTTTGTTAGGGTGCACATGCAAATTGCATTTTACCCACAGCAGGATCATAAGACCGGATAACCAAGGAGGCCAACTTCTTGTTATTGTGGTGGAGGAGTGTCTGTGAACTCTCTCAGGTCATTCAGGGGGCAAAGGAACCTGCCCTGAGAACAGGCCTGAAACTGGCCTCTTGCATGGTTTTGAATAATACTTCATAGCTAACAGTATAATGTTCTACATATTGTAGTAAGCTAGCATGAGTAGGTACAGGCATAGAGGCGAGGGGTGTGGCCATCTCCAGCAGAAGTCAGGTGACTGGGATTGGCCAGCAGAAGTCAGGTGACTGGGATTGGCCAGCAGAAGTCAGGTGACTGGGATTGGCCAGCAGAAGTCAGGTGACTGGGGTTGTCTCATTTCCATCCCTCCCTTGTCCTCGCCGACGTCTATAAATTGATGTTTTCCATTTGCTATTAGTCACTATAACGTGGATATCAGCTGGCACCCGCCTGAGGCCGGAGACCCCTGCTGACCTCTACATCAGCCACCCATTAACTTCCCTCCTCATCCATGAACTCAGCTGTTTGTTTTGATAAATCTGTTTGTGCTGTTAGGCTTAACATTCCCCATATAACACTGTGCAAATTGATTCTATTGGATGTAATTTTTTTGAATAGCTTTCCAGGATAAGGTTCTATGCACTTGTTACTGATCGTTGGATTCTCAGTTTACTAGCACATATATCTAAGATGATTTGTAATGCATTTTCTTCCTTACTGATTTGTTGCTTTGTTCAACACTTTACTTGTAACACTTTACTTGAGGGGACACAAATAATGTAGTAGTGTGCTATTATCCATATATTAATTAACGACAAATTAAGTGTTAGTTATAAACTGATCTCATGTTTGTTCATCATTAATGAATTGTCACACATCTTTTGTCTCAAGCAAGTACTATATTTCTTACGGTATCTGTTAATTATGCAAACCTTTATGAATTACTGAAGGAACTACTAAGGAACTATTGAAGGAACAACTGATGAATATCACAAGTGAAACACTGATCTCATGTTTGTTCATTAATGAATCATGACACATTTTTCATCATAAGTAGTGACTGCATTTTTTCACAATTTATACTTCAGTAGTAACTGAGTTACTAATATGTATTTGTGCCCCGTCAAGTACAGCATGACCTGCAAAATAAATGTAACAAATGTTGGGGGGAAAAAAAAAATATATATATGTAGCCGGGTGAACAGTGTGCGCCTTTAAGCTGTTCGGGTAACTTGACATGGCATGTTTTACCATGTGGCTTTAAGATTTGCGACGCACGGGTTTGGTCATGACGCGGTACGCCCGTATGGCGTCGGGAGCCAGGAAGTAGCAGCCCCGTGGAGCGCGAAGACACGTTGGCTGGAAGACGGGCTAGCTGTGATATCCCCCCCCCACGCTGAGGGCCGTACTGAGCAGCGGAGCGGCGTAAGTCACAAAGTGGCCGGTGGATAGGACCATCCTGTGTTGTAGGCACTAGCTTATGCGAAGCTGTATATTAATGCGAATGCTTTTGTTCGGTTAAGAGGGGAGATAGGTGCCTGCGCGGATTCCAGGTTTCGCATTCCCTAGCACACAAGCTACGCGACGGAGTCCGATTGTGAGTTAGCAAAGTTTCTTTTTTTTTAACAAAATGTTTCCTTGTGAAGTTCTGGTGAAATGGTTGTAAAAATGTTCTGTTGGTAGAACTGTATTACCCGCTAAATCACTGTATTTTCTGTTGGGGTAATTGTGTAAGAGAAGTTTTGTGAGATTACTGAGGACTGCAAAACCTGGGTTTGAGTTGATGGATTGTGTCTTTATTATAAAGTGTTGCCTTATTTTGTGTTGTATTTTATTTTCTTTATTAGGAACTGGCCACTACTGTTGTCTATAGTCCCAATAGTGTGTATTGTCTATGGGTTTTGTCATTTTGTTATCTGTTTATTGGATTGTCAGTAGGAGGTCCTGAGTAAAGTTTCCTTTTTTGTAAAATTGTCTTTTCTTTTGTATGGCCGTTGTTTTAAGGCCTCAAAATTCAAAAAGTTAATGCTGTTCTCTAACGATTGCAGTCGGGGAATAAAGACCCACGAGAGAGAGTTAATCTTTCCTATGTTTGGTTGTATTCTTTATGATTTGGCCACTCTGCTACAATTTTGGTGTCAGAAGTGGGATCTCCTGCTGGGTTTTGAGGTTGTGGTTGAATAGGGACGGTGGACAGATAGACAACAGTAGTGGCGAAGAGAGTCCCAGTGCCAGAGGGTGTGACGACTGCAACGTGGTGTCCCCGGAGCGGCTGTGTGTAGCCTGCAGCTGGCGCTTCAGAGAAGAGCGGGGCGTCTGTATCATAGCTGTGGACGGCTAGAAGAGGGAACCGCCTGGCGTTGCTCAGATTTCGGGTAGACCTTGCATCTGGTGGTGACAGTTATTCTGCTGTGATAAGGACACCAGAAAGGGCAGCTCATGCTGTCAGAAGACGAGGGTGCAGGTGCTCCCAGGGCAGGAGCCGGGGATGACCCGGCTGCTCCCTGGACCGGTGATGGAGGTAACCCCTTGGGACGGCTGCGGACCCAGATATTAGAACTTAGTAGAAAGCAAGATGCGGTAATGTCACGCATTGCCAGTCTGGGTGATACGCGGTCAATTGTTTACATCCCGAGAGAAAAACAGATTGTACCTTTTAGTGGGGAAATAGGGAAAGATATGTGTACTGTAGATGAGTTTATAGAGGAGGTAGAGCGGGTGATGAGAGCCAGGGGTCTACAGGGAGAGGATCAGGTAGACTTTGTTCTCTCACTGTTAAAGGGCTCAGCGCTAGAGGAGGTCAAGCTACGTATGGGTGGACGGGCTAGGCAACCTGGTGAATTGTTTCTTTACTTGAGGGACGCCTTTAGAGAAAAGCGTACTACTCCGCAACTGTTACATGCTTTCTACGCCCGTAAGCAGTTAGATGGGGAAGACTTGAGGGAGTATTCGCACGCGCTGTCTCACTTGCTTAATTCGGCCCTCCAGCAGTCCCCTGATGTAGTGGTTGATGTGCAGCTGGCACTTAGAGACCAGTTCATTGAAGGTGTGCGTGACTCCACCCTTCGGCGTGAATTGAGAAGGCTTATTAGAGAGAGACCTGAGTCTAGTTTGTTTGATGTACGCGAAGAGGCATTGATGTGGGCTCTCGAGGACCGGCCTGGCAGCACCAGTGTGGCGAGGAACAGAAATATAGTAGGTGGCGCACTAGATCAGGGTTTGGAAAAGGTAAATCTGACTAGTAACATACACGCTGATGTAACGGTGGCTCTGCAAGAGGTAGTCAAAGTAATTACGCAGCAGGGTAAAGCTATTAGCGAATTGACTGCTGCAGTCCGGGACCTTACTATGCGGAAGGCTTGCTCAGAAAATGCTAGCAAGGATGGCAGACCTAAAATCAAACCCAGGTACACAAATGATGGGCAGCCTATCTGCCTGCGCTGTGAAGGGGTTGGGCATATGGCTAGAGACTGTACTACCCCACGTAAACCAGGTAGTCCGTTTGCTGCTACGCCGAGTCCTGTGATACGGGGAAACGAGGGCCCTCCGTTGCTATGAGCCAGGCAATGCGAGGTAAGTCAGGAGGCTCAAGAGACACCCTAACCAAAGAGCATTTCCTGGAACATGCTGTTGGTGAGTGTCCTGAAGTGGATATCCAGATAGGCGGTGTGCCCCTTAGGTGTTTACTGGACACAGGAAGCAATGTAAGCACTTTGACAGAAAGCTTTTTCAGAAACCACCTCCATGGGGAAGATAGGGACTTGCACTGTACGGCTAAATGGCTCAAGATAACAGCAGCTAACAAGCTACCGCTACCCTATTTAGGCTATGTTGAGCTTGACGTGCAAGTGATGGGGCTTACTATCCCTGGATGCGGCTTCCTAATAATCAAAGATGACAATACAAAAGAGGACAATGCCAGACAATTAGGCTCATCCCCAACTGGCATTATTGGAATGAATATTGCTAAACGATGTAAGCAGCTGGTGCACACAGAGTTTGACACAGCTCTTCAGGGCCAGTTGAATTCTGTTTGGAGAGAGGCTTTCCACCGGGTAAAAGAGGCAGAGCTTGCGGAAAGGGTATCCACAGCTCGTGTAGCTAGCAGATACAAGGTGCACGTGCCTGCTTCATCCGTTGCCACAGTGTCTATAAGGGGGCGCAGAGGACAGGGTGATGGTAGATGCAGCATGCTGCTAGAGGCAGGTAATGTTCCTTTGCCCAGTGGGTTGGTGGTTGTTCCCACTATGATAACGACTACTAGCTCTGTGTTTCCCGTCCAGGTAATTAACCTATTGCAGGAGGATATTTGGTTGTCCCCCAAGGCTAGGCTTGGTATTCTTAGCCAGTGCCAGTGTGTCAAGGGTGACCCTGATGAAGTGAGGTTCCAGCGGATTTCGGCAAACCATGAGGAAGTGACTATCAACCAGAAGGACAATCATGGCTCAGGCAGTGGCCTACAGAGCTTGAAAGGCCGGCTCCACCTAGGAGGTACGGCAGAACAACAGGCAGAACTAGAGGCGCTTCTGATGAAGTATGCGGACGTGTTCGCGACTCATGATGAGGATCTGGGATACACCGACCAGGTAAAGCATGAGATTCCTTTAGTCGACGAGACACCGGTTTCCCAGCCGTACCGGCGCATACCACCTAATCAGTATGGGGAGGTCAGGGAACATATTTCCGGGTTGCTGAGGAAGGGAGTGATTCAGGAGAGTTCGAGCCCCTACGCTTCACCAGTTGTGTTGGTACGTAAGTCGGATGGAAACCTACGACTATGCGTAGATTACAGAAAGCTGAACTGTAAGACCAGACGGGATGCGTTTCCACTCCCGCGTATTGACGAGAGTCTGGATGCTTTGAGTGGTGCAGAGTTTTTCTCGACAATCGACCTTGCGAGCGGGTACCATCAGGTTGCAGTACATGAGGGAGATAGGCCCAAAACGGCGTTTACCACGCCATTTGGCCTGTACGAGTACCTCAGGATGCCCTTCGGGCTTTGTAACGCGCCAGCCACGTTTCAGCGGCTGATGCAGGCAACTATGAGTGATCTAGTATTCCAGATTGTGCTGGTCTACTTGGATGACCTACTTGTGTTTTCGCGGACCTTCCAGGAACACCTAGCGAGGCTTGAGACAGTCCTCAAGAGGTTGAGGGAGACAGGATTGAAGGTCAAAGTAGAGAAGTGTCATTTTCTTCAATCGGAGGTCAGGTTTCTGGGTCACAAAGTTTCAGCCCAGGGAATAAGTACAGATCCTGATAAGATAGAGGCAGTGAGGAAGTGGCCTGCCCCTAGTTCTGTAAAGGAACTTAGGTCCTTTCTGGGTTTCTGTAGTTATTACAGGAGGTTTATTGATGGTTTCTCCCAGATTGCAGGGCCTTTGCATGATGTGGTGAATGTTTGTACCACGGATCGTAACCAGGCCAGAGGTAGTCAGTTGTTCCGGACAGCTTGGACGCCACAGGGCCAACAAGCTTTTGAGTCACTAAAGGAAAGGCTTACTAGCGCTCCCACGCTAGGCTATGCAGACTTTACTCTCCCTTTCGTGCTGGAGACAGATGCCAGCAGTCTAGGGTTAGGTGCAGTCTTGTACCAAGTGCAGGGGGGGAGGAGGAGAGTCATTGCATATGCGAGTCGGAGGCTCAGAGGGGCAGAGAGGAATGACCAGAACTTCAGTAGCATGAAGCTGGAGCTTCTTGCACTGAAGTGGGCGGTGACCGAGAAGTTCAGGAGTTATCTCCTGGGGTCCAGGTTCACCGTCCTCACGGATAACAACCCCTTGTGTCATCTCTCCACTGCAAACTTGGGGGCCATTCAACAGCGATGGGTTGCTCAGCTGGCCGTATTTGATTTTGACGTGAGGTATCGCCCTGGCCGGTGTAATACTGCAGCAGATGCTCTCTCCCGGCGACCCGCAGCTGACGAGCTTGAACCGGAGAGTGAAGATGCAGAGTACGATGCGTGCGTTACCATATGTAACCCGCTCCGGGCAAGTACCGCTTTAGGGTTGGACCTAGTAACAGCAGGGTCCCAGTGTTGTAGGATCAGGCAGCTGTGTGCGTCTGAGGCAAGGGAGGCAGGTATTAGTGAGGCAACTCAGAGCGTCACCCCTACATTGCCTGGGTATTCTAAAGCAGAACTCCAGAGTTTCCAAGCCGCAGACCAAACCCTTAGGGTTTTGAGAGAGGTATGGAGCAAGCAGAGGAAACCTACCTACCAGGAGAAGCTGGGTCTGTCTAAGCCTGTGCGCTCCTTATTGAAGCAGTGGCTACGGATCAGGGAGAGAGATGGACTGTTGTACCGTGTAATCGAGGACCCCACGGTGGGGCAATGTCATCAGCTCTTGTTGCCTGCCTGTCTAAAGGAACAGGTGCTTAAGTGTGTGCATGACCAAATGGGCCATCAGGGCATAGAGAGGACACTGGGTCTGTTGAGGCAGAGGTGTTTCTGGGGAGGTATGTATGCAGATGTGGAGCAGTGGGTGAAGGGATGCCAGAGGTGTGTGTTAACCAAGATGCCGCAGCCTAAGATTCAGGCGCCTCAGACACCATTCTTAGCTACTCGGCCCCTTGAGGTGGTTGCTGTGGACTATACCACACTTGAGCGCTCCACTGATGGTAGGGAGAATGTACTTGTGATGACTGACGTGTTCACTAAGTTTAGCCAAGCTGTTGCGACACGAGACCAGAAGGCGGACACTACCGCTAAAGTCATTTTGAAGGAGTGGTTTCTGAGGTATGGGGTGCCAGAGCGCCTACACTCCGACCAAGGCAGGAATTTTGAAAGTGCGGTGATTGCGGAATTATGCAAGCTGTATGGGGTGAAGAAAACCCGCACGACACCCCATCACCCCCAAGGAAACCCACAGTGTGAGAGGTTCAACAGAACCTTGCACGACCTCTTGCGCACGCTCCCTTCTGAAAAGAAGCGGCGTTGGCCTGAGCATCTGCCGGAGCTCGTGTATGCCTATAATGCCACACCACATTCGACTACGGGGTATTCACCATACTACTTGTTGTTTGGAGTTCAGCCGCACCTTCCAATCGATGCTCTTTTAGGCCAGGAGCAGGTGATGGATGACGGGTCGGACTGGTTAGCTGTGCACCAGGAGCGCCTTCAAAGTGCACATGCAAGAGCGCGGGAGTATGCTGAGCGGAAGGCCACAGAGAGGGTAGCGCAACAGCGAGAGAGGGTCTACTGTCCGCCTGTTGAAGTGGGGCAGTTGGTGTACCTCCGCTATCGACCGCCAGGGAGGAATAAGATCCAGGACGCCTGGGCAGCTACTGTGTACAAGGTGGTTGATGTCCAAGGGGCCACGTATGCAGTGGAGCCACTGGAGGGAGGGCAACTTAAGAGGGTGCATAGGTCCAACTTACGGCCATGTGTGGGCCCGGTGCCATTGCCGAGGCGGCGGTGCCTTGTGGAGCCTCCTGTGGGTGAACCTACCTCGAGTCAGGAGTCAGAGGCTGAGTCAGAAGACCCGCAGTTTGCGTTGGTGAAGGAAGTCAGGTACCCCGTTGCGGGAGAAGTGGCAGCTGAGGACCCTGGGGATTTAGTCCTGACAGATGATGAGTCCGTGGGTAACCTAGATGATGTGGCCGAGGGCATGGTAGAGAGTGAGGATCCACTTGTAGAGGAGATGAGTGGGAGGCCAGATGGTGACCATCACCTCATTTCAGAGAGTCTCGGACCTTCTGGGTTGGAGATGGGGGCGAGGCCTGTGCCTGCTCCACGGAAGGGAAGGGGGGGAGATGCCCCACCCACTCCCCCTTCACGCAGGAGTCAGAGGAGCACCGCGGGAAGACATAAGAACCCATTTAGCTTGCCTAGATCGGCATGCAACGCGGTGTCGTTGAGCCCGGATGTGCTTTCCCAGGTGCTAGCGGGAATGGTTCTCTTTACATCAGAACGTAACGGGTGTAATTGATGGATAGGCAGTCACCGGGGACGTTGACTGGTAGCAGGGGAGAATGTAGCCGGGTGAACAGTGTGCGCCTTTAAGCTGTTCGGGTAACTTGACATGGCATGTTTTACCATGTGGCTTTAAGATTTGCGACGCACGGGTTTGGTCATGACGCGGTACGCCCGTATGGCGTCGGGAGCCAGGAAGTAGCAGCCCCGTGGAGCGCGAAGACACGTTGGCTGGAAGACGGGCTAGCTGTGATATCCCCCCCCCACGCTGAGGGCCGTACTGAGCAGCGGAGCGGCGTAAGTCACAAAGTGGCCGGTGGATAGGACCATCCTGTGTTGTAGGCACTAGCTTATGCGAAGCTGTATATTAATGCGAATGCTTTTGTTCGGTTAAGAGGGGAGATAGGTGCCTGCGCGGATTCCAGGTTTCGCATTCCCTAGCACACAAGCTACGCGACGGAGTCCGATTGTGAGTTAGCAAAGTTTCTTTTTTTTTAACAAAATGTTTCCTTGTGAAGTTCTGGTGAAATGGTTGTAAAAATGTTCTGTTGGTAGAACTGTATTACCCGCTAAATCACTGTATTTTCTGTTGGGGTAATTGTGTAAGAGAAGTTTTGTGAGATTACTGAGGACTGCAAAACCTGGGTTTGAGTTGATGGATTGTGTCTTTATTATAAAGTGTTGCCTTATTTTGTGTTGTATTTTATTTTCTTTATTAGGAACTGGCCACTACTGTTGTCTATAGTCCCAATAGTGTGTATTGTCTATGGGTTTTGTCATTTTGTTATCTGTTTATTGGATTGTCAGTAGGAGGTCCTGAGTAAAGTTTCCTTTTTTGTAAAATTGTCTTTTCTTTTGTATGGCCGTTGTTTTAAGGCCTCAAAATTCAAAAAGTTAATGCTGTTCTCTAACGATTGCAGTCGGGGAATAAAGACCCACGAGAGAGAGTTAATCTTTCCTATGTTTGGTTGTATTCTTTATGATTTGGCCACTCTGCTACATATATATCTGTTCCTCAGTTCCTGGGTCACATGGTTCAGTTCACTACCCAGATCACAGAAATTCTCACAATTACAAGACAGGCCTTGTCCAAAACAATAAAGAGGTGGACATAAAAATATATGCACAGCGTTAACGATTATTTTAACTTGATGTGTTTAGTTTGACTTTTAAGATAATATCTGCATAACATAAAGGTTACAGATTTTTTTGTAGATATTGATGCAATCAGCAAGTTGTACTGCACCTGTTACTAGGCGATATTAAGTCCATGATGAAGACGACTCTACGTCTTTGTGTTTGTGCATGTGCTCAGAAACCTGCAATTTGGCCCCATATTGCCATATTGCTTTAGGGGCTCCCAGTGTGCAGACCAGCGGCAGCAGGAAAACACAGCATTCACCATGTGACTCAGACAGACAGTGCACCGCCGTTACCGCGACACACTCAGGGACCTCCGTGTCTCCGGCAATACCGCGTCCCGGGTTCACGTCTAGGTGAGCGTGAGAAAATGCAAGCTGACGGCTGCTGGGTCACTCATTGGTGGCAGCGGACCAATCGAAATCTCCCTTGCGTCTCATGCTGAAATGAATACCGAAATAAACAAATCCGAAAAAACAGAAGATAACGCCAAAGGTGTGTGGCTCATTTGTTATTGAGGTTTTATTTATCTGTTATTAACATATCATTGTCAAGTCTTCCATAGCTACTTATACGTCAGTGAAATTATACAGCTGGATGTTTTACTGGAGTGAATCTAGTGGCTTCCTTGGGGTGATAGCAACACGTCCCCACTAGGGACTTGAGTCTAAGTCCTTATCGGCTGTTTTACATGCTATGCCTGCTGCCAGTACTGTTACGCACCTCTCAGAGGGGCACCAAAAGCCTTTTCACCATGCAGAATTCATTAGCTGTGAATCAGACGGGTATACTGTGACAGGTGTGCGGTTGGATTCTGCCCAGACTTTCCAGTCTTAGTTTAGCAATCTCAGGGGCTGTATCGGCACTGCCTGCGATGCAGCCGCGCCCGTCGGCAAGCAGCAGGCTGCTGACGCGTGCTCCTCCATCTGGCACCCCTGCCAATCTGCTCCCGACTTTTCGCAGTGCGGAGCGCGCAGCTGCACAGGTCCGAGCCGGGAATGAATACCGGCAACCGGCGGGAGCCGGAGAGGCTACAGAGGTCAGTTCTGCTGCGCGGTTTCCAAGGCGTCTTGCTGCCACGGCAACTCGGAGGCATCCTGCAGCTGGAGCGGTGGAGTTCGGTCTGTGCCAAGGAGGACTCTTCCCAAAACTGAAATTCGCAAGTTCTGGAAATTCAAGTCTCAGGACCTGCCCTGTATCTGCAATGAAGCTGACCCCCGCCCCAAGGACACGCATAGGCTGAATTAATTTTGAAAAGAGTTTTTAAAAATCGCTCTTTACGGTAACAAAACTGAACGCTAAGACCCGCGACTGCATTCACCCAGACTGCAGGAGTCGTCTTGGAGCCCATTAATACAATGGCGGTGATAGTGTGGCAGACAGGTCAGGGTTATGTGGAGGGCTGGTCGTGGGCAAGGGCTACAGCAAAGGGAATTCGCTTAGCAAGTGCTAACATACAGCTCCTGATTTCAGATACACCACACTTAACAAGCTCACTGACAGGGTGTTTAAATTCACGGAGCAGCGTGTATAGCCACCTTACAGGCTGCCGGTGTCTCCGCACCCCTGCCTCCGCCCCCCCCCCCCGGGGGCCCCGCCTGCTTTTTCACTCTGTTAGCCGGCCTGATTTCCCTTGGCGAGCAGAGGCGTCTGCGGCGCTAATGATGGCCCCGGCCGGCTCTCGGCATATCCAGCGGGGAAATTCGGAGGCTGGTGTAGCAATAAATAAATAAGCCACAGACCAGGCAGCCGACACCGAAGCTTCCAGGACGCGCTTCTCCACTCCGTGAGGAAGGAGCCTTTCAGTAGAAGGTGTCTGCGAGGCCTGGTCTGGGCCGCTGGGCAAATAGAAACATGTCATCACAGATGTGCATATTCTATATATATTAATGCATATTCTAACTGTATTTTTGCACTTATATCTATTTACAGTATTCTGCCTACTGTTTTAAATTGTATTGAAATATACCTGGCTGCTATAACTACTTAATTTCCTTCCAGAGATTAATACAGTTTATAGTTGATATATATACAGTATATATACAGTATCTGTCTGTCTGGTAGCATCATGCAATCAGTATGTTACCCTCTCAAATATATATTTTTTTCTGGGATGTATGATATTCATGTTTTTTTTCTCCAATCATTGCAGCATATGTATAATCATAGCAGTCCAGAACCTAAATGAAGTGGGCACAGTTTACTCTCCGTGCGTTTCGAGGTCCTGGGTGTATTCAGCGTGGACTGACAGACACGAGGGGACCAAGGACAGGAATGGGCTGTACAAATGCTTCCCAAGCGACAATACGTGCTCAATCCAAAATGTTCCTGTTCGCTGAAGATATAGTGGAAGTAAATAAACTGAGTTTCCCTACTCACGGACAAAAGCACCAAGCATAATAATTAGATGACTATTTAAGTACTGAAAATGAAACCATTTTGTCCAAATTATGTTAAAGGTTTAAGACTGACTATATTCATGTTTATCCAGAAGAAACAGGTAGCAAGTAAAAAAAAGCTTATATTTTACTGAGAATTTTAACATCCTATATACTGTACATGCCTCAGTTACTTTCATCAGTTGTCAAAAGATCCATTCTGTGGCGAGACACCCAGGCGACCTGCAGGTTGTGTCTCCGATCCGCTCTTTGTGAGACAGCATCCCCACCTTCGGCGACCTTATGCACAGCGGCCTGCTTTTTCAGTAGAACAGTATCGTACATTATGAGAATGAAACATGTTACCGAACCCTGTGACCGTTCCTGGGCAGAGTCTCTAGGTCACCTAAAGGTCAGGGGATCGCTGTGTGAAAAGCTCAGATAGACAGCTCACCGAAAAAGTGGATGAATCCTAGCTGGCGGCCATTGGATGGAGGGATCTGGAGAGAGCTGCGTGGAGGAAGCGATCATTACAATTCACTGAGGGCTATGTTTCTGTCACCCTTTATGTCATCGATCACCTTCACGGCTCCATTACCCTGGGGATTAAATCAGTTACTGTAGTACTTCCATTTGAAGAACTACACTGATCAATGTCAACCCCCAGCCCACAGAGCAAAATAATAAGGCCACACAGAAAATGCCCTCGCATGTATGTATACGTATGTACTGCACATCCGACAAACATAAAATCCCTTCTGTGTTCAATCTTTCAGACATTGATTTTCCTTCAATTCCCTCTTCAGAACTGGACTCCACTGTGTCCAGCACAAACCCTGCTCTCTCACGCTAATTCCATTAGTGCAGCTTGCTTCATGTTTTACAGGCACATAAAAAGGCAACAGACGCAAATACTAGCTGTGCACTTCGCTCAACTGACTTTTAGGCAACTACTGTACATTAGATGATATCTGCAGTCAACAAGTCAGAGGAGTCCTGACAAGTGTCGAGTATTAGGAGGGTCCTTGAATAAAGGTTGTTATCTGAAGTCAAGCTGTTCACTCATGATTTAATGTTTTTATTTTACCTGAGACATAGTGTTGATTGTAAAATTCCAACCGCCTGTGGCTGTGAATTTTAATTTCAGGATCAGAAATAAAAGGAGAAATATCTTCACCGAAACCAATGTAAAGACAGAGGATGTACAGTAACTAAAGAGTGCCTGTTGGCATGGTAACATTCTTCTTATAGAAACCCAGGAATAAAAATTAATGCTCTTAATGTGTAGGTAGCTTACTTTTAGCAGAAGATGAATGCTGCAAGCGCAGCCTCTAGTGAAGTTATGTGTAATTAATTTGTTTAATTGTATTTTCTAGAAGAATGATTGGTCTCAAACAGGGGTGCAGACAGACCTTGTAGAATGGGGGAGTCAGACTAGACCCAATGATTTGACTGGTGTGGCAACAGGGGTTAGGGGGGGACCTTGGTGCATTCTGCCCGATATTATCTATTAATCGAGTTGGAGACACACCATGATTGACTGATCGAGGGTTTGAACGGCTTTGGTGTGGGGTGGTAACTGGGGTGGCCGCGTGTTTACTGGGGCGGGGCGGGGCATCCCCCCCCCCCGGTCATGCATTGTGGCATCGCTGTTGGGAGGCTGTGACATTTGTGAAGCGATGGACGATCAGAGCGGATTGGTAATCACCAGTTGTTTGTGTGCATTGCATTTTATGGATGTTAAAAGGTTTGGCTGCTTGATTTGCACGAGCATGTTATTCTGTCTGAAACCCCCTGCCCCCCTTCGTCAGCAAAATAATTTGAATATGTATGAATTTATTGTGTGGTCCTGAACTTGTCCTACAATTACAAAATTATTTTCAACAGTGTGATTGAGGCCATATAAGGTGGTTTGTTTTAATTCTCTCTTGTTGCTTGTGTTCCGGATTTTTATTAGCTTTAGCTCTCAGGTGAGATTCCGTAAAATTAGCTGCCGTCTCTTATGTCTGCCTCTACTTATGTTCCTAATTCATTTAGCTTCGAGGTAAATGTTCTTACTGAAAGTTTGGAAGGGATGGTTGAGAAGCAGAACTGAGCAGAACTGAATAGACAGGAAAACATCAAGACTTGCCTTTATGTATTTTTTTATTTTTTAATGATGCTCTTAGGTTTTTGTTCCATGCGACTGATTCAGCACCAGCAAATTCTGTCATCTTGGGCTGTGCTACAGTGAGATTGACTTGATACAGCTGGTTCATGTCATGTTTGTATGTTTTTCAGCAAATAATGACTTTACAGATATAACTTTTATTTTAAAAAATAATAATTATGAGTCCTATACTTGGCAGGTAAACTACTATAAAAAAAAAGAATGCCTGACTGTTTTTGACAGCCAAACTGTGAAAAAGTATTGAGTATGGGGAAGGTCCGTATGGTTTGACCCCCCAAAGCATGCTGGGAAAATTACGGCAGCTTCAAAACTCATTAGTGAGTCGCACGGCCGCAAGCTGCTTCCGATCTTAAAACATGTCGAAGACGAGAGCTGCTCCTTCAGCCTCCCCAGCTACTACAGGTGATTTCCTCATAATTACCTCATTTCTCTCTCTTAGCTGTAAGAAGCACGAGTCCTGCATGTCATTTCAGAATAGATGAAACCTCTGCATCACATACAGTAGTCCTCTCACCTTTAACTTCAGCCCTTTTATAAATAGTAATCTATTTTTGCGTCAAGATTTTTATTTGTCACTGGCATGAATGTAGAAATAGCCCAGCAGTGATTTGTCTCTCCAGACGCATCTCAAAACTACAACTAGCTGTGCTTGCTGAAAGGTCCTGGTTTTTTTTTTTTTTGGGGGGGGGGCGGGCAGTTCCAGGAGAGGTCTCCATTGCAATCAACCCTCTGTGTGCGTGTGTGGTGTTAAACAAGAGACAAATGTTCAGTCACTTTAAATCCCTGAGTCTGGAGCGCATTTCTTCCTGATTTGGGTTTCCCCATTCGCAGAAGGGTCAACAGTCCTGGTAGAGAATAGATTAAACTCATATTTAGCCATAATCTCATTTTTAGTTCAGGGGGGCTGTTAGTGAGATGATATGATTAAAGTACATTTATTCTATACAAAATTTTTATTAATTAGTCATATTAAGACTGCAGGGCTTCACATATGACACTTTTTAAGCAAAACTTATGCCATGTTTAATTAAAGTCCATTTTTCTGTAAGCAATAAAGAATTTTTAATTAAAACAATCCCCTCTGTGGACATAATATTCAGAGACTTCTGCAAGAAACTTAAAATTATTCCTGTTCTCAATGGTTGGAAACACTTTGTCAGTGTGTGTGTGTATATATATATATATATATATATATATATATATATATATATATATATATATATATATATATATATATACTGTATATATATATATACATATGGTGTGGGGTTGTTTTCCAGTGAAAGGAACTCTTAATGCTGCAGCATTCTAAGCCATTTTGGACAATTTCATGCTCCCAACTTTGTGGGGACAGTTTGGGGACGGCCCCTTCCTGTTCCAACATGACTGTGCACCAGTGCACAAAGCAAGGTTCATAACAACAACAAACAACAAATTTATTTTTGTATAGCGCATTATCACAACATTACATCGTCTCAAAGCGCTTTACAGCATCCCCACCCAAAGCCCCCAGAGAGTAAGCCAGAGGCGACAGTGGCAAGGAAAAACTCCCTAGAAGGAAGAAACCTTGGGAGGGACCAGAGTCAAAGGGGGAGCCCATCCTCCAGGGGCCGGCAGGGAGAGTCAAATACAGTTAAGTCTGAAACACAAACGGGGAGCAGGGGGGAGATGACAAGCCGGTGCCAACGCTCCCTCCAGTCGCCAGGCAGCCAGAAGGCAGGGAGCGGGTCATACATGGAAGATGACACAGGCAGAACGGCGACATGGATGAGTGAGTCTGGTGTGGAGGAACTTCACTGGCTTGTATGGAGCCCTGACCTCAACCCGACAGAACACCTTTGGGATGAATTAGAGTGGAGACTGCGAGCCAGGCTTTCTCTTCCAACATCAGTGCCTGACCTCACAAATGCTCTCCTGGAAGAATGATTAAAAATTCCCATAAACATACTCCTAAACCTTGTGGACAGCCTTCCCAGAGGACCTGAAGCTGTTATAGTTGCAAAGGGTGGGCCAACTCCATATTAAAGCCTATGCATTAAGAATGGGATGTCATTAAAGTTCATGTATGTGTAAAGGCAGGTGTCCCAATACAGTACATTTGGCACTGTAGTGTATCTAATATGGCAGAGCAGTCTACAAGACCCTGAGCCCAATGAATAGCTGGCTAAACCACCCCATGAATTTCACCCAGGGGATGTGTAAGATTGGTGGAAGGGCGTCACAAACACACAGGTTCGGTCAACCGAAATGGGACAGAGATGTGACTCAATACATCGGTTTTTGATTACACTCCAAATCGAAATAATTATATACACATCAAAAAAAAAAAACACTCACCTTAGGGGACTCAGGAAGTGGCATCAATTAATCGATGGACAAGAGACTCACTCCAGGCTGGGTCTCCGTGAACACTCAGGTGCACACACACACACACACACACACACACACCCAGTGGGCTATATCCAAGTGATCTACACCACAGAGAGAGAGGGCCACCACCAGCAGGGAGGACTCAGATCGGGCAGCTCCAGGCCACTAACCCTGAAACAGACAAGACACAGGGATTAAAGCCACTTAATGCCCTGATGCCTTCGCTACCATCTGGGTTGAATACCGATAGAAATGCACCCAAAAAATAAAAGCACCAATAAAAGGAGGTACAAATACAAAGTAATCAATGTAAACACCCCAAACTCGGGGCAATCATAACAAAAATCACTCCACACAAAGCAGTAAATTAACACGAGACAAACAAAAAAAACACTAATGGCAGCCTGTAGCTGCCCTACAAAAGAAGAAAAAAAATCACGATTAAAACAGGCGATGTATCAGTCATCCGCACACCAACGCCAGACAGCCCGGCGCCCACCGGTGATCCACGGAGAATAACGTCGTAACAGGGATAAACGACAAAACAGCAGCAGAAGTCCGCTTCCAGCGGCAAACCTGCAATATACTGTATTACACTGCAGTATATTACAGCAGCCAAGGATTGGGCTAAATATTACATAAATCCAACTTAAACGGTACGATTTACCTACTGCAAGTAGATGAAAACAAGTGAACTCAACCAACCCAACAAAACACAGTAGCCTTAATTAAAATGAGTTCACCTAAGGTATAAAACTACTCGCTACTGTGCATCACGCTTACTGCCAGATACTCCGACGTGCAACCCTAACTTAAAGGGACAGCTGAGAATGCGCTGACTAACAATGCAGCCGCAACTACTGTACATATAAAATCGAAAACAATGTATCGGTAGCAAAAGGCGGCGTTAACTTTCAGATTTTAAGGTTAGAGTGACTGTACTAAGGGAAAAAAACATTGCGACTGCATGTTAACGGAAACTCAGATCTGCTGGAGGAAGGGGATTAACAGCAGAATGCTTACGTTTCCCGCTGGATAGAATGAGCCTCTAGACTGAGTCGTCCTTGACAAGTTCTGGAAGTATGACTGGAGCTGGTCCGGAAGTTGGTAATGAGGTCACGTAGCTGGGCTGTGGGCCATAAAAACAAACCTCCAAACAGTTCTTTTTGCAGGTGAAGAAAAAAAACCTGCTTACTCAAGCTCAAGCCTTCCTCTGACATGCCGGCCACTCATCCCAATTGCTTTATTTTACTGCAAATTAAACCATGATTCTCTCATAATCTTCACTAAGAGAAACTGATGAAGCTGATTGATAAGGAAGTAGTTGTTTGTGAACCATGAATTACTTCAGCTTTGTTCTCCCATTCGCAGTCATAGATCATCACCTTCTGCTCTATTGTCTCTCCTGAGATTTAAATTTACCACCATGGTTTCTTGGGCCTTTAGGTTTGCAGCTCCGAAGCTGTTCCCTCCCCCCAGAGCCTGTGAAACTGCTTCTCCCCCCATATTCAAGCCCCATCTCACCTCTCTCTGCTACGCCTCCTTTCCTGAT
The DNA here is from genome assembly GCF_048594095.1 of Paramormyrops kingsleyae. NCBI lineage: Eukaryota > Metazoa > Chordata > Actinopteri > Osteoglossiformes > Mormyridae > Paramormyrops > Paramormyrops kingsleyae. The sequence continues at coordinate 9,638,112 of NC_132804.1, forward strand.
CACTGACTGTCATTTTGTTCAATCTTTTTACCATGAATTGAGTTAATCTGTCTTTTTTGTTTATCATTCACCTATAAAGCACCAATGGGTTGGCGATAGGTACTATTGATTATAAATTAAACCTGTTGTTGTTGAATATGATTTCATCTATCCTTTTTCTAAAACTGCTTGTCCTATTCAGGGTCACAGGAGTCCAGAGCCTATGGGTGCAAGGCAGAGAACAACCCAGAATCGGGCACCAACCCACCACAGGGCAGAGAACAACCCAGAATCGGCACCAACCCACCACAGGGCAGAGAACAACCCAGGATGGGGCATCAACCCACCGCAGGGCAGAGAACAACCCAGGATGGGGCACCAACCCACCACAGGGCAGAGAACAACCCAGGATGGGGCGCCAACCCACCACAGTTCAGAGAACAACCCAGGATGGGACGCCAACCAACCACAGGGCAGAGAACAACCCAGGATGGGACGCCAACCAACCACAGGGCAGAGAACAACCCAGGATGGGACGCCAACCAACCACAGGGCAGAGAACAACCCAGGATGGGACGCCAACCAACCACAGGGCGGAGAACAACCCAGGATGGGACGCCAACCAACCACAGGGCAGAGAACAACCCAGGATGGGACACCAGCCCACCATAGGTCACACTCACACACCTATTTATCTCAAAGGTGTTCGATGGGTGATGTGTGGACCAGTAAAGTTCTTCCACACCAAACTCACTCAACCATGTTTTTATGGACCTTGCTTTGTGCACTGGGGCACAGTCATGCTGGAACAGAAAAGGGTCGTCCCCAAGTTGTTCCCATAAAGTCGGAAGCATAGAATTATCCAAAATATTTTGGTATGTTGAAGCATTAAGAGTTCCCTTCACTGGAACTAAGGGGCCCAGCCCAGCCCCTGAAAAACAACCCCACACCATTATCCCTCCTCCACCAAACTTTAGAGTTGGCACAATGCAGGTAATGTTCTCCTTGTGTCTGGGTTTGGCAGACTCATCCATCAGATTGCCAGATAGAGAAGCACGATTCGTCACTCCACAGAACATGTTTCCACTGCTCCAGAGTCCAGTAGCGCCGTGCTTCACTCCACTCCATCTGATCTGACACTTGGTATTGCGCTTGGTGATATGAGGCTTGCATGCAGTAGTCGAATTGTAAAAACAAATCAGGGGGGATGGTGAATTTTTTCGTTTATCAGACATATTGTGTGCTGATGACAGTGCACATGGTGGGAGATCAACTGTGTACCCTTTTTATTGTTGTTTAAGCAAAAACATAATTAATATATTCTACTATCCTAAACCAACATGCATGGTGTGGATGTTACATGTCAGATACTCCTGTCATTGATCCTGACCGAGGAACCTCAGAATTGGAGTCAGTCCCCTGGCTGGCAAAGCTATCACATGCTCAATAGTTAGGGTCAAATGCAGAGGACACATTTTCCCACTTGGTTCAAGTGCAGCTTCATACTCATGGTACTTTGAAATCTTTTGGTAATTCATCTATTACAATTCAAAACAAAACCTCAGAAAACATTGTAAATGAACATCTGAATCCACTCAAGTCAGGTCGAGTCCATTTTAATTCACATGCAAAAACAAAACAATGAAACCATTGAAACAATTTACAAAATCTGAAAATGAATCTTACAAATTACACAAATATATAGCACAAACTGAGATTTTTTTGGATAAAAGTGACTTACATAAAACCCCATAGAAGTTTCCAAAGATTTCCATAATCATGTTTTTTTTTTTAAGTCACCTTGTTAGAGACCGTATCTCCCTTCACTTATACAGCAACCGCGTCTCACGGCCGTTCGGGTTTTTTCGGCACCAGAAGGAAGCCTACGAACGCAAAAGTAACTAATGTAAGTGACGAACATAAATGAACGTAAAAGTGATAAGACAAGCGCAGACGGAACATGAAAAATAAATCCGAAATCGCGGAGGACGCTTTTGGAGGTTGAGTAGCCAAAGATCAGTTTTAAAAACGTTTTAAAATAATTTTAAAAATCGATTCGTTCAGACTTACGATTCGGTTCAACCTGTTCACTAAAAAAACGAGTTAAAAAGAACGATACGTTCGCGAATTGGCCATCACTAACGCATTCATTGATAAAATAGCACAAGGGATGGAAAGGGGGGATGTTCGTTTTAGAAGGGGGGTGATTTTGACTGTTTTTTTTTCAGGGGGGATGACATCCCTCCTCATCCCCCCTCAACTCGAGTACTGCTTGCATGCAGCTGCTCAGCCATGGAAGCCCATTCCGTGAAGCTCCCAGGGCACAGTTTTTGTGCTGGGATTAATGCCAGAGGAAATTTTGTAACTCTGCAGTTACTGAGTAAACAAAGCGTTTGGCGACTTTTATACTCTAAGCACCTCAGTACTCGGCAACCCCACTATATTACTTTATGCGGTCTGCTACTGCGTGACTGAGTAAAAACATAAAAACACTTTTCAGTAATACCACTTACAGTTGACTGTGGAATATCGGGCAGGGAAGAAATTTCACTTATTGCACTGACTTATTGCATCCTATGATAGTACCATGCTTGAATTCCCTGAGCTCTTCAGAACGACCCATTCTTTCACAAATGTTTGTATACTGACTGAATGGACACGTGCTTGACTTTATACCCCTGTGGCAATGGATCTGAATGAAACGCTTGAATTCAATCACTGGAGAGATGTGTCCCAATACTTTTGTCCATATAGTGTATGTGCCATCATGAAAATGGTTTACCCATAATCTCTATTTTTTCTACAGCCAATCATTTGATCATTAATTTCCTGGAGCTTTTTCCACATGTGAAAATAGGTGGTTCCCTGCCCCACCGAGAAAAACACAGACCTTGGAACTGTCTTTAGCATCAGAGAGGATTTCACAGTAATCCCCTTTTAAAACTACTCGTGTGATGATAGCTAACAGACTTTGGTAATTGTGCCGCAGGTTAGAAGCAGATCTCGCTTTATTGGCTGCAGCACGCTGTCGTCTAGGAGGCTTATGTTAAACTTTTGGTCTTGGTCTCTCAGAGTCCCAGAGCGGCAGAGCTTCCAAGCCCTAAAACACTTTGTTCACCTGTCCCGTAAACCAACTCATCTGTAAAGCAATAAAACGGTATAATTAAGGGCACAGATTTATTTATTTATTTTTTTGTTTAATAAATGGAACAGGGAGAGAAAGTGAGACACAGAAGAGATACAGAAGCCAGGTGGCGGTTCACGCTCTTTGGATTCAGACTGCAGAGTCTCTGAGGCGTAAGACAGACAGGGGCTTAAAGTCCATTGCTACCGGTAAGGTCAAGGAAAAGGCCCTGGAGGGGCACAGTAGATACTGGTGCTGTTTCAGAGACGTGGATTAAGGATCTCAGATGCAACGCAAAAAATAATGTGGTTTGAGGTTGCCAGGTCTCCACTGAGGATTAAAACCTTCTGCCTCTGTGCCTTTGGAATATTGAGGGGAAAATATTCCCGGCAAAAGGTCCCTGTTCTTATGCATACTTCTCGTATCTGGAGGCATGTGATAAATGTCATCACTGGGATGCTGTATTCATGATAGCAACGCCACAAATCCTTTCCATCCCTCTACGAGGTGCCATACATGTATCTACTAGGCCATTACCTTCAACAATCTCATCTGCTCTATTTACTCTCTATCTTTTTGCTCTTCCCAGGCAAATCAAAAGCCAGCCTTGTTTTTATTAAGTCTCTATGCTGCGAGTTCAGATTGCCAGCTGAACGACCCTGATTCTTAAAACCCGTCACTCAGCCTGCTGTGTCAGCCAGAACTTTGCTCTGAAGGAGTCGTTGCAGCGAATTGTCCACCTGATATTCCCCACAACGGACGAGATGAATCTGCAGGACTTGTACTGCCAAACGTCGGGCGATTTTTAGGAGCTCAAGACTTCCATATGTCTTCAGACCTTCAGACTGTACAGACCTATGGTGGTGAGAAGGTCTGGATTCAGGCCAAATGAAAATGCCTTCAAGATGGAAGAGAAGGTTTGCTGGTGTAGCAGAAATCTGGAGAACATGAAAAAACAAGATAGTCATCTGCTGAATAGGTCAAGTTAACTGTAATTAATAAAGTGAAAGCAGAAGGAATGAAGTACAAAGGCAATTAATTAGTCTTCAGCGATGCATACAGGAATAACACATGGTTGTGATTAATCACTGCATAGCCAAAAAAAGAAAAAATCACCTCAACTTGGCGTGGTGGACCATGTGTTCAAACATGGCCTACCTTGAAGACGGTTATTTATGTCCCATTCTGAGGCTTTGAGGGGCGGTCACAAATTTATAAATGCTGTGTCATTCCATGACCACCATTCTTTTGGGACAGATTTGGGGGAAAGTGCTTTTTAAAAGTAGATTATATATTTCATTCTTAAGAAAGTGTGTGACATTGTATATCCCCAAAGAGGCAGCTGACAGGGAGTATCAGTATGACTTTCCATTCCTGTGCGTTTAAAACAATTTTTCTTCTGGGATTGATAGTAGCTGCTCTGAACTGACGGTTGGCGTCGAGTCTCGTGCTTCTCCTTATCAACCGTTTAATCTCCAGCTTGGTCTCTCCTGTGGCTTTGCCACACATATTTCTTTCCAGGTGAAAGAGGTGGTCCTGCTTGATGGAAGCCAATCAGATCAAGTGAGCATGTTCTTCGTTGCCATGCCGCCGTTCATCTGAAGAGAATCGCGATTCTTCTCATATGAGACTGAGGGTCTGCTCAGGTGCTGCCGCGTTTCGAAGCCTTTTGTGCCGTCTGTCTGCACCTGTTCATAAAGTTTTCAGATTTTCCACCTGTGTTAATCTGATAGTTTCACCTGGGCTGTGCATCATCCTGCCTCTATCCAGAAGAAAGTTCAAGCTCTGACTTTTCAATTATATTGTATACATCAGGGATGTTTTAACGCTAATTTTTAAATAATTGCTCTGATGTTATTAACTGGATCATGTAACCATAAATTTACAGCAAAGTAATTAACTTTTATTTGCATACATTTTTAATTTCCCAATTCTCTTGATCACTATTTAAAACAATTTTTCTAAAAATTAATAAAATGTTAATAACTTTCACAAAGAGTGGGATCACAAGCTGAACACGGCTATTGTTATGGTGATTTAGTCATTCACGCAACACCGTCATCCATGGAAACCAGTAGCTTGAAATATTAGATTCTGAACAAACAGATGAAATAGACAAACTTCACATGATCAAGGATATATTGAGAACATCTGACTTGTGTTGCTTAAAAGTGCACTTGAACTCTGTTGACTCAGAAAATAGACAGAGTGGGAATTAGCTTTAATATAAACTGATTTAAGTCGGCAACATTGTGGGAGAAATGTATAACTTCAGGAAATCAAGACAACCGGCTGGAATAGAATTCTTAGGTAGGCTTTGAAGCAGACAAAAGAAATGGTGACAGAGATATTAATGCATACAGCAGTTATTCTGTACCGATGGTCGGTCTCATAAGGTTAATGAATATTAACCTGTTTATTCTCAGGGTGGATGCAGGAATAAAATAATTACAGGCTTTTACAACCATTTAACTAATAACCAGTTATTTCCAAATCTAGAGAGGAAGCATCGCCAAAAGAAGTGGAAATCCAGCACCCCCCCCGTGGCCCCCGTATCTGCCACCCCCAGCTTCTCACTGATTCATACCAGACCCCCCCCCCCCCCCCCCCCATGCACACACAGACAACATTTTGGCTTTAGAAATGAAATGCTTGTTTTTGTCTGCATGAAAATGGTAGCTTGGATGTGCCAAATACAATGCTAGTCAAATGTTTGGACACGCCAAGCCACCTACAAAAGAGAGTGATGGTGTGGCATCACATGACCTGGCCACCTGACCTAAACACAGTGGATATGGGTAGTTTCCTTCAGGACAGCTGGAGAAGCATCCCAGGAGGCCACCTCATGAAACTGGCCTAGAGGAGAAAGTAGGGTCAGCCTGTCCCTGTAGCGATTGGGGTTAAGGGTCTCGTTCAAAGGCCCAATGGTAGGACCACTCCGCCAACCACAGGATTTGAACCGGCAACCTTTAGAGTCCCAACTATTTTTTTGTTTAATACTTTTTTGGTCAGTACACAGTTCATATATGTTCTCATATAGTTTTGGTGTCTTTATAATTATTCTAAAATGAAGGGAATAGTTCAAATGAACATTGAAGGGTAGGTGTGTCCAAACGTTTGACTGGTGCTGTGCTGTTGATGACTGTTGGGTCCTAAGCTCTACCATTTGAGGATAAAGGTGCTCCCCGTATGTTACTCATTCAAACTTTCTCCAGCAGATCAGTAGCCTGACTGCTGCTATGGGGGGACAAGCCCCCCTTTTTTCCGCACATCGCCTCCTTGAATCGTGTTGTGTCATCATTTTTAAAAATTGCAGTACTCTGCAGGTAATTTGACTCACTTCCAGAAGTTTATAAATTCATTATGTCTGCTCAGAAATCTACTACAATATCATTCCATAAATTTGATATAGATGTTTATACATTCATGCTGCAATCAAAAATTGACCATGCAAGTCACCATTACTTGATTTTAAAGCGCAATTTAAAACAAAGGTCCAGAAACATTTTCACAGCCTAACATCTAAATTTGTCCCTACTAAAATTCTAATCATGCTGTCTGATGGATTAAGCTTTTAAGAGTTCAGTGGCAGCTATCTGGCACCTACTTAAGGAGCAAGAGTCAACTCATCAATAGATTGTGCTGTTTGTCTTGTTTTGTTTAGCCAAATTTTTACCCAAAAGAGATCTTATTCATTTATATGGTTATTTAGGGCCAGTCTCGGTTCAGCTGAGGGGTGCTTGTGGGAATCCGTGCCTTTAATCATTGTGCTACTATCTACCATGGTAGGTCATAAAAATAAGGGTTACGTCAGACCCAGAATCCCTCTGGGCCTCTTGCAAATGTTGTGTATGTGGTGTAATGGTACAAAAATGAAACTATAAATGTTACTATGCAACGATTCGGGTCAGGATGTTTTCTTCAAATCCTTGCTCATATTCCTCGTTAGATGCAGCATCGTCAGCGTACATACTTGCCTTCACATTAAAAACCAGGCATGCTGATGTTGCATTTTGTCATTCTAGGTTTTGTGTGGAAGCATTGCAACATTAGCAGTACATCTAAAGAAGAAAGGTTGAAGACAAAGCATAAAGAAACTGGCCTTCTAAACAGTGTCAATGATTTGACTACAGCGTTTCATTGATCCATAGCTAATGTTGTCACCATTATAACCTTCCTTTAATTTACCTACACTACATGAACAGAAGTATTGGGACATCTGCCCATTACACCCAGAGGGAATCTTTATGACATCCAATTCTAAACCCATAGGTATCAGTATGGAGCTGGTCCCACCTTTGCAGCTATAACAGCTGCCACTCTTCTCTGAAGGCTTTCCACAAGATTTTGGAGTGTATCTGTGGGAATTTTTGCCCATTCATCCAGAAGAGCATTTGTGAGGTCAGGCACCGATGTTGGACGTGAAGATCTGGGTCGCAGTCCCCGCTCTGATTCATCCCAAAGGTGTTCTGTCGGGTTGAGGTCAGGGCTCTGTGCAGGCCAGTCAAGTTCCTCTACACCAGACTCGCTCATCCATGTCCTTATGGACCTTGCTTTGTGCACTGGTGCGCAGTCATGCTGTAACAGGAAGGGGCCATCCCCAAACTGTTCCCACAAAGTTGGGAGCATGAAATTGTCCAAAATGGCTTTGAATGAGGCAGCATTAAGAGTTCCTGGAACTAAGGGGCCCAACCCCTGAAAAACAACCCCACACCATCATCCCCCCTCCACCAGACTTTACATTTGGCACAATACAGTCAGGCAAGTACTGTTCTCCTGGCAACCGCCAAACCCAGACTTGTCCATCGGATTGGCAGACAAAGAAGCGTGATTCATCACTTCACAGAACATGTTTCTGTCGTACAATATTTTGAAATACATCTGCCTAAATTAGTAAGTTTCGCTTATCTGACCATGTGCATGCAGAAAAATCCTCTTTTTGGCTACTAAAAGAGATGAGGGTTACCTTTTGGACCATTAAACTAATCTAATAGTGCAAATCTGTTAAACAATTTGATGCAGCTAACTGGTGTCGATAGAAAATACTGCATTGTTACGTGTTTAAGTAATTAAAAGCAAATTATCATTTTTAATAACCGATTTGTGTGTGAGACGTCATTCAAAATCAGTGTACTGCGGCTCCTCGTGTAATGGTGATCGCAGTAGGTCTCTGCGTTCTGAACTCCAGATCCTCAGAGATTACAAATTATACACTGCACCTGAAACTGCCGCTGTTTGTCCCCTCCGTCAGGCTGTCCTCTCCCGGCCTCTCCATCAGTAACAGGCACATCGGTTGCGTATCGATCTGGTATCTCCACGCATGGCAGTTGTTAATGGGTGGCACTTCAATGCCACTGCTTGTTAACTGTGGATTCAGCCGCATGCAGTTTATAACGCTATTTAGTCTGTCCGGTTTAATACCTGCTGTCTGCTTAATCATGTTGGAAGTGTTAAAAAGTTTGAATTGTATAGGTAGACACTAATGAAACTGCCCTATCACTGCAGACTAGGTCACGTGACTTCGGCTCCTTACATGAGTCAGTGCAGATCATACATTCTGCTGAAAGGAGCAGAGCATAAGCATCACCTTGGTTTTTCACACAAAAGAGTGCAAAAAATTTGCCCGGGGTGGGCAGTATTTCTGATACACTTACGCGAGTGACCCATGGCATCTGTCTCCCTTTTATAAGTAAACAGAAATAATTTTTACTTGTCTAAGCTCATCAGGGAGAGTGAGACAAAGGGCATTTTATTTTATGTTTTGTTCATCCCTCACACAATCTTGTCTCCTATCTGCCTCGTTTGTACTCAGCATATTAAAGTTGTCCGTGACACCTTCGCACAAACAAAGGAGCTGGAGATGTCCGCTGTACGGCATTCTTTTTTTTGTTTGTAAAAAAATGAGTAGATAAACATCTATGAAGTACGTTACAAGAGCAGAACATGGAGTATGGCCGAATGTCTGACTTGCCATGTCTTTCCTGGTCCTGCAGCAGGTTGACGAGCGTTTGAAGCACGCCCCGGTTCCTCGCGTGATGGATGGCCGCCGTTCCGTTCTCGCGGCTGCTGAGAAAGGAGCCCAGACGTCGGCAGAGTCTTCACTGAGCAGAAGCAGCTTCTATAAGACATATACTGCAGAATAATGAAGCTATTATCTTTTCACTAACGGATATATTTTGACAGCTGCCTGCTATACATCTTTTTAAAAGACATTACCAAAAGATTCACAGTGAGCTTTGTCTGAGGCGTTCTCACCCCTACAGGATCACCCCAACCTCTTGTGCTGAAAGACACGCTTAGTTTAAAAAGGTCAGCCCATTTTAGGCAGCCTAGGTGAAGTCATTTTTTATAGTGAGGCTTTTCAGAATTCCACTGCCAGAGCTTATTTAAACAGAACATCGAAGGTGGGGGAAGAGTGACCGGAGATGTGCTTGTAAATATGTGCTTGTTGTCGCTTTTCTCCCCCGTTGTAAAGTTTATGAGGTCGGCCATCATTATAAATTTGCAGCATAATAGTGATATGCAGTTTGAAGTAATTCCTTTGTGCCTTATGGCTGGATCATACTAGTGCTGTTAGTTTATTGTTAAGCAGGCTTATTGAGCCAAGCCATAATGTGGTACCGTACGTAGGAGGACACCATTATGTCCAGTACCTTCAAATTGCTTTGGCTTAATTGTTTCCAGTGGACCAAATTCGCCCCCCACAATATGATAAAAACCTGTTATTTTGACGTTGTGGGAAACATTTCTCAGGTCCCCACAAATATCTGTGAATGCAATCAAAAAAAGTAAAAATGCCAAAAGTCTCATATTTTGTTTGCGTACTTATTGTTAAGATTACGGCTGGGTAGGGGTTAAGGTTGCCATTCTTGGGATTAGCGTTTGTCCAAAAGAAATGAATGGAGAGTCCCCACAAAGACATGAATACAAACACGTGTATATGTGTGTGTGTGTGTGTGTCCGTGTGTGTGTGTGTGAAGATTACTGTATGACAGTATATTGCGAATGTACTGACATGAGGCAGAAACTATATTCACCTCATGAGCTCATCCAAGGTCCTTCTGTTTGCATAGGAAAATCCAGATGGAAGGCTGAGCCTCCAGGAACGCTAATATTCTGCTGCTGTCGATGGCTACGGCTTTGCTGTAGCACAGGGAGTCCAAAGAGAAGCTTTGCGGGTGGTTCGGCTGTCATGGACCTGCCCTAACTTCTAAATGTGAAGACCCAATGAGGATCAGGCAAAGCCCATTGACAAAGCTGCACTTGAAGCTAGGGCCTCTCTTTCATAAGAGCACGTTTCACCTCAACTTGCCCAGAAAAAGAAACATATATGTAAGTATACTGAGGTCCTAATATCAAGGACAAGGACAAGTCAAGAAAATAAGTTCACCTTATGTTTTATGTGCAATTTATTCACAAAAGCAAAGAGTTTCTTTACAAAGTGGATCACCTTTAACAGACTAAAGATGTTACTCAGTGGCCTAATATTATTTATTGACTGATTCCCCATACCAAGGCTTCCTCGTCCTGGCCTTTGTGACCTGCTATACAGTATCTAATAAGTATTGATGCAACCAAACTTTCAGCTAATTAGCCTTGGATGAGCTTTTGCTCGAATGAATGGCACAAAAATTACATGAAAATGAGCTGGTGTTGAATTCAGCCGAAGGCTGGCCTCCATCTATATATATTTCATTCCAAACATCATCTCTGGTTTGGTCTGGAAAGCTTACGCAAGGTCTTAGGCTGGGATCCACACAGCCTTTGTGTTTCCAGGCCGAGCAGTGTTCTCGCCTGGAGCACGACCAGCAGGATACGGAGAATTCAGCACGCAGCAAGAAAGCGGGCGAGCAAGGCCAGGTCTAACGGCTGTGCTTTAAACAACGAGAACTAAAGAACATGATAGAACCATAGATTATAGTATAATTCAAAATGAACCAACCTTCCATTCCACCACTGAGAGCTTCTTCTGGCTGCAGATACACCCTGAGATGATGATCAGAGACGGTAATCCTTCAGTTTCCTAGAGCCACTGTTTAACCTCCAGGTATCAGCCGAAGCCCTGCAGTGGTGGAGACCAGCAGAAGAAAAGATGAAAGTAAAAGTCTGATGAGAATCAGGAGCACTCCAGCAAGCCCTGGTCCTCAGTGCCAGGAATCAGACTCTTCTGTCGATATTCAGACTTGGGTCTCTGGTGATGTTTCTCCTTTCCACTGAGGAACTTTGTAATCCCACATATTCCTCAGAGAAATTTGCTTTCTAAAACCTCACCCCACAGCTAAAATTTGAGACTCATCATTCTTGTCCTCTGCAACTTAAAAACCCGTGCCTTCTTTATGAAACTCTACACGCTGCATGTTTTATGGTACCATATGTTTTATAGTGCATTTTTATTACCACGGTATAACACAAACAATGGCTAGACAAATTTTACGACGTTTCTGACTGCTGCATTTGTACCAGTGGTTTTTCAGTCTTTACTCTTGTACTTGGGTTGGCTCACCTTGCACTGTGTCAAAAGAGAACAATTCAGGTAAATAACACTTGGTTCTGTCTGGCCAACACTAATCTAGACCACAAAGTGTTTAATGAAGGAAATCTGGTGGATTGCAACTGTAAGTAGTAAGGGCTGTTTAAATGGCTGTTTAAATAGCCTCATGCTGTGTGTGTGGAATCTGCATGTTCTCCTCATGTTGTGTGTGTGTGGAGTCTGTATGTTCTCCTCATGTTGTGTGTGTGTGGAGTCTGTATGTTCTCCTCATACTGTGTGTGTGTGTGGAGTCTGCATGTTCTCCTCATGCTGTGTGTGTGTGGAGTCTGTATGTTCTCCTCATGCTGTGTGTGTGTGGAGTCTGTATGTTCTCCTCATGCTGTGTGTGTGGAATCTGCATGTTCTCCTCATGTTGTGTGTGTGTGGAGTCTGTATGTTCTCCTCATGTTGTGTGTGTGTGGAGTCTGTATGTTCTCCTCATACTGTGTGTGTGTGTGGAGTCTGCATGTTCTCCTCATGCTGTGTGTGTGTGGAGTCTGTATGTTCTCCTCATGTTGTGTGTGTGTGGAGTCTGTATGTTCTCCTCATACTGTGTGTGTGTGTGTGGAGTCTGTATGTTCTCCTCATGCTGTGTGTGTGTGGAGTCTGTATGTTCTCCTCATGCTGTGTGTGTGTGGAGTCTGTATGTTCTCCTCATACTGTGTGTGTGGAGTCTGTATGTTCTCCTCATACTGTGTGTGTGGAGTCTGTATGTTCTCCTCATGCTGTGTGTGTGTGGAGTCTGTATGTTCTCCTCATGTTGTGTGTGTGTGGAGTCTGTATGTTCTCCTCATGCTGTGTGTGTGGAGTCTGTATGTTCTCCTCATGCTGTGTGTGTGTGGAGTCTGTATGTTCTCCTCATGTTGTGTGTGTGTGGAGTCTGTATGTTCTCCTCATGCTGTGTGTGTGGAGTCTGTATGTTCTCCTCATACTGTGTGTGTGGAGTCTGTATGTTCTCCTCATGCTGTGTGTGTGTGGAGTCTGTATGTTCTCCTCATGCTGTGTGTGTGTGGAGTCTGTATGTTCTCCTCATGCTGTGTGTGTGTGGAGTCTGTATGTTCTCCTCATACTGTGTGTGTGTGGAGTCTGTATGTTCTCCTCATGCTGTGTGTGTGTGGAGTCTGCATGTTCTCCTCATGCTGTGTGTGTGGAGTCTGTATGTTCTCCTCATGCTGTGTGTGTGTGGAGTCTGTATGTTCTCCTCATACTGTGTGTGTGGAGTCTGTATGTTCTCCTCATGCTGTGTGTGTGTGGAGTCTGTATGTTCTCCTCATGCTGTGTGTGTGTGGAGTCTGTATGTTCTCCTCATGCTGTGTGTGTGTGGAGTCTGTATGTTCTCCTCATGCTGTGTGTGTGTGGAGTCTGTATGTTCTCCTCATGCTGTGTGTGTGTGGAGTCTGTATGTTCTCCTCGTACTGTGTGTGTGGAGTCTGTATGTTCTCCTCATGCTGTGTGTGTGTGGAGTCTGCATGTTCTCCTCATACTGTGTGTGTGGAGTCTGCATGTTCTCCCCATGCTGTGTGTGTGTGTGGAATCTGCATGTTCTCCTCATACTGTGTGTGTGGAGTCTGCATGTTCTCCCCATGCTGTGTGTGTGTGTGGAATCTGCATGTTCTCCTCATGCTGTGTGTGTGTGTGGAGTCTGTATGTTCTCCTCATGCTGTGTGTGTGGAGTCTGCATGTTCTCCTCATGCTGTGTGTGTGGAGTCTGCATGTTCTCCTCATGCTGTGTGTGTGTGGAGTCTGTATGTTCTCCTCATGCTGTGTGTGTGTGGAGTCTGCATGTTCTCCTCATGCTGTGTGTGTGGAGTCTGCATGTTCTCCCCATGCTATGTGTGTGTGAGGAGTCTGCATGTTCTCCTCATGCTGTGTGTGTGGAGTCTGCATGTTCTCCTCATACTGTGTGTGTGTGGAGTCTGCATGTTCTCCCCATGCTGTGTGTGTGTGTGGAATCTGCATGTTCTCCTCATACTGTGTGTGTGTGGAGTCTGTATGTTCTCCTCATGCTGTGTGTGTGGAGTCTGTATGTTCTCCTCATACTGTGTGTGTGTGGAGTCTGTATGTTCTCCTCATACTGTGTGTGTGTGGAGTCTGCATGTTCTCCTCATGCTGCTGTGTGTGTGTGGAGTCTGTATGTTCTCCTCATGCTGTGTGTGTGTGGAGTCTGCATGTTCTCCTCATGCTGTGTGTGTGTGGAGTCTGCATGTTCTCCTCATACTGTGTGTGTGTGGAGTCTGCATGTTCTCCTCATACTGTGTGTGTGTGGAGTCTGCATGTTCTCCTCATGCTGTGTGTGTGTGGAGTCTGCATGTTCTCCTCATACTGTGTGTGTGTGGAGTCTGCATGTTCTCCTCATGCTGTGTGTGTGGAGTCTGTATGTTCTCCTCATGCTGTGTGTGTGGAGTCTGCATGTTCTCCTCATGCTGTGTGTGTGGAGTCTGCATGTTCTCCTCATACTGTGTGTGTGTGGAGTCTGCATGTTCTCCTCATACTGTGTGTGTGTGGAGTCTGTATGTTCTCCTCATGCTGTGTGTGTGTGGAGTCTGCATGTTCTCCTCATGCTGTGTGTGTGGAGTCTGCATGTTCTCCTCATGCTGTGTGTGTGGAGTCTGTGTGGAGTTTAGTATTTTGTTTATTTTTATTATTATTATTATTATTATTATTATTATTATTATTATTATTATTATTATTATTATTGTTGTTGTTGTTGTTATTGTTGTTATTGTTGCTATTACAGAGGGGCGGCATGGTGGTGCAGTGGTTAGCACTGTTGCCTCGCACCTCTGGGTCCTGGGTTTGAGTCTCCGCCTGGGTCACATGTGTGTGGAGTCTGCATGATCTCCCCGTGTCGTCATGGGGTTTTCTCCGGTTTCCCCCACAGTCCAAAGACATGCTGAGACTAATTGGTGTTGCTAAATTGCCCTTAGGTGTGCCTGTGTGAGTGTGCCCTGCAAAGAGCTGGTCCCCCATCCAGGGTTGTTCCCTGCCTCATTGCTTCCAGGATAGGCTCCAGACCCCTCACAACCCAGTAGAATAAGCAGGTTGGAGGATGGATGGATGGATTATAATAATAAGAGTTCCAACAGATTATCTCAAGTAGGCATTTTTCTGCATCGTGATGTGGCGTGGATGTAAGTTATCCCAATTCATTCTAAAAAGCCAATATTAAAAAGAATAATTTTGCTTTAACCCCTTACTCCCAGAAACACTCTGTCACACATTCTCCTCTGTTTTGTCAGGAATAAATTGCATTTTACTATCTGTTGCCCACAAGATCTGAGAGCTGTGTCATGCTATTTACAGGTGAAAATAATAGCCTTTATGAAAAAGAAGTATGAGGCGAAGCCGTCCTTTGTGTAGATGAAATTCATCCTTTTTACCTAATTCTGGTCCAGTAAAGGAATGCAAAACAAAATTATACAAAAGGTTTCTGCCTGGAACAGCAGCTATACATTAGCATGCCACACAAATTGATCCCCCTCCGTGATCTGTAACTGTGGTTCTGACTGGGGGGGTGGGTGAATAACAGCTGTGATCATGACCAGGTAGGAACATGGAGTGTGTAGCATGTCACATGTACACACTGGTTCAACAGGAAATTATTTCACCCTGTAAATTTTGAGATTGGCAGTATTGCTGACTGGAGGAGCTGCACAGATACAGAAGCGACTTAATAACTAACAAGTTGGTGTCGTGACGGCACCCCTGGATGTCCCTCTCGGCTCGCACCCCGGCCATCGACAGTAGAAACAGCAGCCACACGCTAAAATGCAGCACCAGTGATGTGGACAGCCAGCCCGGCCCAGCACCCTTATCCGTCCACGGCTGGCGGTTGCAGATGAAGCTGGAGACTACAACATGGGCGAGAGGATCGGCAGACAGACACCAAAACGCGAGCGGCCAAGGACGGTGGACGTCGTCAAACTGAACGCGAAAAAACAGCCAGCCGCTAATTGGAAGTACACCCACAGACATCCGCCAGCACGCCTTGTCACCATCACCAAACTCGGCCAGCTTCTCTGCCCCCTCGTCCATGTACTGGCGTTTTAATAAACCCAGCTTCTCCAGCTGTCACTCACACTTGCTGTCCGCATAAAGCACAGCAGAGGAGTGTAGGTAACAGGGAATTTATGCTATCCCTGTTCTATCAATACAAACCCCAGAACCGCAAGATGGGTGACCCAGCCCCGTTTTATATATTTTACGTCAGCCTTACCGTGTAAATGTTTTAATATCATTTTGGGCCGATTCCCTCAGCCGTCTATCATAACTGAGGGCTGGGCCCTTGCTGTATAACAGCAAACTCCAGTCCCCAAAACCTGGTCAAACTACCAGCAATAATTCCATTTATAAATGTCTGGCTGAAGTATTGTGTATTTTTAAAAGATAGTTTTTCTGTCACTCCGCAAAAATATGAAAGCATGCTAGAATGTAGCACGTGTGTGAAAGATATTTCTCTGTGTGTCTGTGTGTGCTTTCATGTTTGATAATCATGGAAAGGTAAAGGCACAAATCATCACTCTTTTGTGGCTGCCACGCTTTCAACGTGACCTTGACTTGTCCAGAATAAATACGCACACCACACGGGAGCACGGTAGAAATGGCCTTCGGCAAAACTGAAGTAAAGACCCCTTTAAAATAAAAACATGAGAGAGACAACCCTGTTCCACAGGGACAGATAAAACTCTCCTAGCTTCAGACTTTCTCTCTGTTGCAGCAGCCCTTGATGTCCTCCTGTCTTCATATCTCTACCTTCCTCCAGATACCTGCACCATCTTGCAGATGCCAAGGTTAGAAGAAAAAACACTGGATGATCCTTATATTGACACATGGATTTATCAAAAATGTTTTTGTGTTACTGCGATGGGTTGGCGCCCCATTCTAGGTTGTTCCCTGCCTTGCGCACATAGCCTATGGGATGGGCTCCTGACCCCCCATGACCCTGAATAGGACAAGTGAGTTCAGAAAATTGATGGATGGATGGATGGGTTTTTTCATTATCAGTAAGCTTTTAATTTCTTGCCATCTTCTATCAGTTGCCACTGATTCATAGTCCGACAATCCATGAAACCCCAAAACCGACGTGTGTGTAGATTTTTGTACAATTATTTTCCACAGTTAGTCTTTAACTGCTTTGCTCATCTCCATGATGTCCAAGCGCTGTTAAAGGTTCCGTAAGGTTGTCACATCATAAGATAGATCTCACATTGCTTGTGGAATAAAGTATAAGTCATTTATCACTTTCTGCATGAGTTAGATTTTTATTCAGGTTTGTACAATAAATGCTGTTCTTCACAGCAACTCTGGATTTAATATGAAAAGTTTGTTTCTTAAGTGGAAAATGTAACTCTAAAAGATAATGAATATATTTTGTTGACATCAATGGCATCTTATTTATACTGTGCCTTCGTTTTTCGGAAAGAAAATATCCACTTTTTGTGCGGGATTTCCAATTAACTGACTGAATGGGCATAGCATACAACTGGGGGCTTTATCAGGCCACCGCCAGTGCAAGTAGCTCATCGTTGGGAAACCGTTGATTTTTTAGCTTGATGTCCTCAATGGGTCAGTGATCAGCTCTGTTAGGTTTAATTTACTAGAGTGTTACCCAACCCGGACCTGGGGAACCAGCAGACAGCCCATGTCTTTAGACCTTCCCAGCTCCCGGTAGGGAGCAAAAATGTGGACTGGGGGGTCCCCAAGGACCGGGTTGGGGAACACTGATTTAGTGGGGCAGAACATAAAGAAGTGGATCTACAGTTCACATCTAATTGGCAAACTGAGTTTTCCCAGAATCCCTCACTGGATTTATATAAATAAACATGACTACATGGTGAGGATAATGACAGGCTGTTAAGATGTTATCATAATTTCTCACTTCTCTTTTTTTATTGGAGCTTTTCACCTTGTAGTGAAACAAAACTTTGAAAACAAAGTGTGTGGGGGGGGGGGTTGAAGCTACTTTTTTTCTTCCCCTTCGCCTTTGGGAGAATGTTTTCACAATCCCTCTTATTCCTCAGGGAGTCGATGCAGAGTAGAGGAATCAAAGAATGCAAAATAAGGAGCACGTCACAGGCAAGCTGGTACATGCGTGAACTGGGCCCGCGACCCACACTAGACATGGGGAAAAGTGGTTCGGTCCAGTTAAGTATCCCATTTAAATGCATTGAAGCCCTGCAGTTAAAGGAGGGAGTAATGAGGGTGGGGGCGTAATGGGTAGAGCTCATGCTGCTGCCTTTGGGGGGAGACAATCGTATTGCCCCCCTGCTGTGCTCAGTGAAGTGGGGTATTTCGGGGGGTAAATCTGGTCAAATCCAGTCAATCTTCGAACATGGGGCCAGCGATTAGCCTAAATTCACATAAACACAGTGATATATTTCATACATGATAATGTTTCTTACTGTTGATGGGTATTAATTGGAGGATTCATCATGACTTTAATAAAGATGAGCAATTAGTGCAAGGTAGTGTGACGGTACATTAGATTAATTGAGTGCATAATGAAGTTTCTCTATGTGTCAAAAAATAAACACCGAAAAATCCAGTATCAATTCACTTTAATTTTAACAATTTGAATGCTGCAGTGAGTTTCATAAGGTTCATAAGACAGGAAAAAGTACATTACAAAAAATCTGAAAATCACCCACCCCTGATCTGCATTTACTTTTTTATCTTACATTGTGTGGTTCATGTGGTTAGAGTGGTGATTGTTATTAATTATGATGTAGATTAATCCGGTACTTAAACCGGCTTCAGTTGTTAACAGCTTTGTAAATGTATGCTATTCACATCTTGTTCAAGGTTTAGGTAAATGTGAAAAGAATGATTTTTTTGTGAGTTTGTCCTTTGCATAATCGAGCGAAAGCCGTGAGCCACCAGAGATCTCCATTATGCCATGCCCCGTGTGCCCGTGTGCCCCATGTGCCCGTGTGCCCCGTGTGCCCCGCGTGCCCCGTGTGCCCCATGTGCCCGTGTGCCACTGCCTGGTACATCTACACTCCGCCTGCAGCGTTGCACACTCAGTCCCCAAAAACTTAAATCCTTTCAACATCACAGTGAGGCCAAACACATTCCAAGTTTTAGCCATTTATCTTGAAGCCTTTTGGAATGAATTCAAACTTTGTGACTGTCCCAAATAAACAACAGCTTCATGTCAGAATCTACAACTTCTGAGTAATAAACTTGGCTCCTCGTTTTCCACCTGTAAAGTCTAGCTCCTTCTGTTTTCACTCCTTCCTTTCCTTGTTCGTTACTTTTTTTTTGCGGATTCCTACCGCTGTAGTAGTTGTTTCTGCAGAGTGGAGACAAATGAAACTTTAAAAGGGGGTTGACGGATGTTGTGTGATTTAACTGCCCCTGCTGCAGAGGCCTCTTGTCCTGACCACTGAAGTGTCAAAGAGGGGCGACCTCGCAGGGTGAATACAATCGGCCAGTTAACCATGGTGATGGAACTCACAGGGTGAGTACAATTGGCCAGTTAACCATGGCAATATAACTCACAGGACAGGCACAATCGGCCAGGTAACCATGGCGATGGAATTCACAGGAAAGGCACAATCAGCCAGGTAACCATGGCAATGGAACACACAGGAAAGGCACAATCGGCCAGGTAACCATGGTGAAAGCAATGAAGGTGTTTGTAATGGGGCCCAAGAACACAACACCCATGGTCACTCTATTAACCTCAAAGTAGATTCAGGAAATAGCCCTTGATGTTCCAGTCATCAGTTTATTTTAATTATTTGCTTCATCAAACAGCCTAACTGCTTCATTCCCTACCTAGATATAGAGATGTTAGTCATACTTGCTAATTTTTCGGACACTTCAATCATCTGAAGCTTTTACAGTACTGCTTTTCTGCATCTACATTATCCACAGTGAAGCTTGTACTGCTGCAACTGGCTTTTTAAGAAAAGCTTCAGAAAGGATAATTAATGGTCTAAATTCATGTCAAAGCAAATCTCAATTCACAGCATAATGTGGGCTGAGGCAGGCAGTCTCAGGTTAAATGTTTTGTGACCATTTTTGGTTTTATACCAGGCCAATGAAAGTGCCATAAAATGATTGGCGAGAGAGACAAAGTGGTCGGTCACAATCGCAGGCCATCAACTATAAACTAGGGTAATAAACGATACCCTCTGTGCCATGTCCTTAAAAATCACCAGTCCTGTACCAACAGCCTGCTCAGAAACATCCCAGTCTATATCCTCCTGCATGGAGGTGTGTCTCTAGAAAATCTCACTGCTGGATGGCAAGAAGTCTGCCACATATGCCTCAGCAAAAGTCAATGGGAGTACAGAAGGTTCCTTAATCTATGAATTCCAGTGTTTTCTCCCTCCGCTCCAAAGGCTAGTAGGCCAGGACACTGCTCCTATCTTTCCATTATCTGGCTTCTGCAGAGCATTTGAGCGACCCGTTAAATCACCAAAGGCCTTATCATGTCCTGATGCAAATTCACCCCCCCCCCTGCCCCCCAAGCTGCAAGTGTTAAAAAAAGAATAAATGAGCCTAATTGAAAACATCAGCTCCAAACAGGTCTGTAACAATGGAAGCACATTCACTTTTGGTGCCTTGTTTTGTGTTGTTCTCATTATTATTATTATTATTATTATTATTATTATTATTTCATAAAATAGCAGCTTTTCCACTTATATTTTCTCTGACCTTTTTATGCTGTTCAGGTTTTGATACAAAGGCTCTGGAAATCCGCATTTTTTTTGATACACTACAATGCATTCCCCCACCGTCTTAGCTGATTTACAACACCAGTTCTTCACAATAAGATAATATTTTTTTCTGTCATTTTTTATATTCTCTGCAGATGGAATTTCTGCCTTTTCCCTTCCTTCTCCCGGGGCGTCATCCCGAATTGGGATTTTTATACCCACCATGACCGGGGTCACCTTTGAACCAAACATGATGGAAGTGTCTGCACTGTGCTGATCACACGGCGACCTGCTCCTCGCCTCTTTGCCCCTCTCTCAGCGGACAGGCTATGTTTGTGACAGGCTTGCTCTTGCAAGCAAGGATTTTTTTTTTTGTTGTTGTTGTTTTGTTGTTATTCTGAGAAAATGCACAGTCACCGCTGTGCCAGAATGCATTTCCTAACACTTACTGGCCTGCCCTTCCTCTCTGAACGCTGCTGACTCACAAGAACACAGTGACAATATCAAATGTAGCTTGTTCTGGTACATCGCAACCAGAAATGCTAACAATTTCAAAAACACTGTCAGCATCTCTATTTAAACTTCTAAGTTTGACTGCAGCATTTTTAATCTATCAAGCATGTTGTGGTTGTCGACAAGGCCGCAATTTCGTATGCATTTACTATAAACCACACAGACCTGTGATAATGCATCAGTCTCAGAAAGATATTTTAGATTTTTATTCCTCCAGCCTTTTTTTTGGGGGGGGGGGGGGGTTGCAGCCTTCCCTCAAGGTGTCCTTCTTCCTGTGAAATCAAACTTCTCCTCTCTCATGCTTGCCGTCCCATTTTTCTCCTCCAGTCTGATGCTGAAAATCTCACGTTAGTTACTCCTCATGTCATACTTGTGATGTTCCCCATCTGCTTCATTTTCAGGTCCTCGTTTAAGTGCTTTGAGGCAGCCATGTTGACACACTACAAACTGAATCCAATTTGACACCCACGTTTGGTTTCTTTCCCTGCTTGGCCTGAGACATTAACACTCTAATACATTCATCGCATTTGGTCTGACTCTTACATAACTGTGATCTACCTGGTATTGCTTATTTACACCTTCCATGTATCATGGGCCCCACAATTCATACTGGAATAAGCAGTTTGAAGATGGATGGATGGATGGATCAAACATTTGACATGAAGTTTGAATGTTGGTCTTATGATTCATAACATAATATATGTGCCGTAATATGTGCTGTAGCACGTGGAGAATTTGGTGAGTGTTCCGTTCTTCACAGTCAGTAGGCTTATGTGTGACGTGTCATTCGGCCCTCAACCTGACCTCTTTAAGTGTGTAAAGTCTACAGAACGAGAACAGCAGTAATATATTCCTACTAAAAGGCAATTCATAATATGTACAGCATTTTGTGCAGCTCCCCCACAGCTCACACTGGACTGGAGGTCTGCGCGGGATGCAGAAACTTGTTATAATTTGCCCCACTCCTGCTCACTTCTTATAAGTCACGCTCCCACCCACAAAAGAGAAATATGTTTTGTTTGACTTTACTTATTTTAAGGTTAAGAATAAAGACACCCCTGCAGCCTCAAAAAATAGTCTATGTTCAATGTTTAATAGTTAAAACAGGCTATGCTTTCCAAAAAATACTAGGCTAGTCATACACATAGGCTTATATCACCCACAATGACGTTTGCAATAACAGGTCATAGATCTGCACAAACAAGATCCACACATTTTTGTGTTTCAGTTTTTAGTGCAGTTGTCCCTTTTGATTTGTGTGCACTTGTAGGGAATGTCAGTGTGGTCTGGCCCTTCGAAACTGAGCACACGTGGTCCTGAAGTGCCAGACTTGTGCCCAGCGTCTGGGCAATTTGTTGCATTTGTGTCAACAAGCAATAGGCAAGTGGTTCACATTGTTTTTGCTTGCAATGCAAAATGACTGCCAAATATCTGATTTTTCTTACTTAGTTTGACAGTTTTATACTCACCTTTCCTTAAGCAGACACTTTCATCCTCCAGCGCTCAGGATTTTTGTGCTGGCTCTGCCATCATAAGTCGCGACCGCAGTAGAGTAACGGGGGACTTTGCTTCAGAAAGTTCCAGAAGAGGCTCGCTGTGTAAAAACCAAATTAGGCATAGTAACCTATTTTTTGTTTTATTTGGTGAATTTTTTAATGCAACTTTTGGTTCACTTGAATAACAGTTTAATAAAATATAAGAATACATATTTGAGTAATATGTTTTTAAATTCTAATTTCTATTCTTCCACTCCTGCAAACATCTCAGTCACTTCCCACCCGCTACCGTATTCAAAATTAAAAAAAAATAATAGTAATAAATTGTCCCACAGTGCACTCTTGTTGCTGCAGGTCCCACAGGAGTCCTGTGGAAATACAGACCTCTACAGCAGACTTTGTGTAGGTAGCGACACAGAGAAACAATAATGTCCCCTTGGTGATTTTTTTGTTTGTTTTTGTTTGTTTGTTGATTTGTTTGATGTAGCCTTCGTCCTTTTGTTGGGAGGAGATGATCTGCTAAAGTTCTTCTAGACTGTCTGTCATGGAACAAAACGGAGCACCAAGCAGGTATTTTGCCCCCACTTGCATCCAATTAATACTTACGAAAATAGACCTCTAAGGGAACACCCCCCACCCCAATCCATATGGGACATTAAAAATTGGAGACTGGTCAAAGAGCAAATGTCAGTTACATGTAGCTTGTCCGGTGGTGATGGGAGGAAGACATCACCATGGCAGCAGAGTACGGTGTGTATTAGCGAGACTGTGGAGACGGTACTTATAGTCTTCTTTGATTTAAGTTTTCACTTCAGGGCCTTCTGGGTCTGTGGCCTTTTTTTCTGGCTTATCCAAAAGTGGGCTGAGCATGATGGGATATTCACCTTGTAGATCTGTGTAATCATTTAACTGCTTACATTCAGCAAGAAGTAGGTGGACAGCTTCTATTCCCTTAACCAATCAGAGACTTCCTGGCCCCATTCCTCATAGGTGGCCAGGTCCTATTCCCTTAACCAATCAGAGACTTCCTGGCCCCATTCCTCATAGACAGGAAATATCATTCGCCTTTCCCATAGATCACTTTGGACAATAGTGTCTGCAAAAAAAATAAATGTAAACGTATTGAAAGAGACTAAAGTTTTGATTTTTCAGCTGCAATGCCGAATTTGAGGGAGGCTTCTTTGTGTGCTAATAAGGAAATTAATCATGAGTTCAGAGACATTTTACCAGAAAGTGAGTAATCTGTGAGGGGGAAAAATTGCAGTAATTTAATCCGTGGGCTGATGTTCAGTGGGAATGAAAGTAATCTGTATTCCTGATGTGTTATCCTGAGCGGAGGACCCAGTGATGATCACTCTATTAATGGCTGATTGTAACAACGATAAGTGTCTTGGAAAAAAGAGGGAGGCGGCTCAAAAGCTAATCGACGACATGCGCCATGGCTGTAAATTTTATGCAACAATGTCGCGCATCTTTCTGCCTAACAACCATCTTGCCCGCATCTTTCATCAATGGGTGGTCCAAATTGAGCTTGTTAACATCTTAATGTGCTGGGAAATGAAGTTAAAACCAGCCTGATAGAAATCTGAACGTACACTGGGGCAGTTAGGGCTAGCGTTAGGGTTAGCGCTAAGCTAAGGGTTATGGGTAGGGTTGATATTAGGGTTAGTCCTAGAATTGGGGTTGATATCAGATCTACTATTGGCATTAGGTTTAATGCTACTGATAACATCAATATTATGATTCTCATTACAGTTAAGGCTAGGTCAGCTTTGGGGTTAAGGTTTGACTTTAGCTTAAGGCTAAAGTTAGGGTGAGCTAAAGGCTGATTTAAAATTCTGCATCAAATCAACTCTGTAGGTAAGGCATAGCCACATACCCTACGCTGAAGCCTCACACCAAAGACACAGATTTTGGTATGGACAGTAGAGACATGTATGCACTAGTGTTACAGGAGTATGTGTGCAGTAATGGGCCCAGCAGGGGGGTCAGGGCATATTTGATCCCTACCAATGCTGAAAATAAAACCCACAACATTGGGCCTGCTTTACGCGTGGGCCTGATGCACACATCCCCAGAAATGTAGCTACACATCGTAGTGGCACAGACTGCAACAACTGCGATTGGTCCTCTTAGTAACATCGCACTTTCTCCTCCATAAATATTTTGTCATTGTTTGTTTTCAGCTGGGGGTGTTTTTTTTTTTTTATAACTTTTTATTTTTATTTTCATCAAACAGACAACAAAAACAGCATACAACAAAAACAAAGACAGGGCCTGCAGTTAAGAAAAAGTAAAGGAAAGAGAGCAATCTGTCCAAAACCAATCAATCAATCATCCCTCTCTTCAGCCACTTATCCCAGTCGTCCTCAAACATTTCTTCCTTCATTCTTATCCTGTAAGTTAGTCTTTCCATGTCTTTTATTTCATCCACTATCCCCTCCCATTGTTCCTGTGTAGGGGTGTCTACCCTAAGCCATTTCCTAGTGATGGCTTTCTTTCCAGCAGCAAGCAGGATCCTAGTCAAATATTGGTCCCCCTTAACCACCACTCCATGAATATGACCTAAGTACAACACTTTACAAGTTGATGGAATCTGGTATCCTAAGACCTTGCAAAGCGCTGAATGTAATCCACTCCAGAAAGGGCGAATGTTTCTACAATTCCAAAAAATATGTGTATGGTCTGGGTTTGTGTGACCACATAATCTCCAGCATTGCTGATCTATCTTTGTTCGTTTACTTGTAATTTTAGGTGTAATAAAGAATCTAATTTGATTTTTCCAAATAAACTGCCTCCATGCTTGTGAATGTGTTGTATTAAGCTGGTCTTTCCACATGTGATCCCACATGTCCTCTGGGATTTTTTCACCCAGCTCCTTCTCCCATTTGGTCCTCACATAGAGGGTGGAGTGATTATTCGATTGTAACAAACTTTTATACAAAGTAGACATTATTCTAGGTAGGACCCTATTATATGCCTGCATAAACACTTTAATAATTGGATTAACGCCCTCCTCTCTCTTCTTGATTTCTTTATTATAATAGTCTCTCATTTGTAGATATCTAAATAGATCCTGATTCCTTAAATGGTATGTGTCTTTCATGTCCTGAAAGCTAATAATTTCCCCATTCTTTATTATTTTGCATGAAGCTGTCATACCCCTTCCTGCCCACTGCTTAAAAGTGTTATCTAATCTTCCTGAATCAAATTTATCATCAGCTGGGGGTGTTTTAGTGTGGGACATATTGTGTTTAGGTTGTTGCTAACCCGCTGTTTTTGCCACGGTTTGCAGCTGTGCACATTGTTAAAATCGTTCATTGTTGGGCTGCACAATATTGGAAAATTTCAGATATCACGATATGATTTTCTTGCAATAACTATTGCTATGTTTATAAAGCAAAAAAAGACGTTTTTTGAAACAAATAAATTTATCACAAACTCATCTATGGGTGATTTAAACAGCAATGATTATGATTATGATTGGCTTGGATACCGCATGTAGAGCTCATGCCAAAGCAAAGCAAAGTACACTTTAAACTCATTTTTAGATAATCATGAAAAGGAACAATCCTTAAAATTGCAAAAAAAAAAAAAAATGTTTCCTACAAATAAAAATATTTAACAAGACTTAAAACCAATCGCACTCAGTCAGGTAGCGTTTTGGTGGTGTAATTGCAGAGTGACACAGACACCAGTGCACAAGTATAAATGCTCGTGACCGCGTAGGCTGCTTGTGTACTGTAGGTCACGGGGTAGGCTCTGTGTAGGCTTGATGCAGAAGTATAAATCATCCCTAATGTTTGGCATTTGGCTTACGAATTGAGGCTGCATCATACACTGCTGAACAGAAAGTCAGACTTCCATACAGAATATCAAAATTTTTTTTGTTCCTTTTTCTTACAAGGGGAAGATAGACACCACTATGTGATAGACTGAACACCGGCTCAGGGTCTCACGACAGAACACTCGGGTGAGTTCTGAAACTCTTTATTGGGGCAAGACAGAATCGGGTCCAGAAGACAAGCAGGGTCAAAGCCGGAGATCTGTCCGAAACCGTTTACCAGAGCCAGGGGATGATCCAAAAGAGAAGCCGTGAAGCCGGGTGCAGCAGAGTCGGGGAACCGGGAGATCAGTCCGGTGACGTGGACGACACACACAAGGAGGAGCCACGAGGGAAGATCAGGGCTGGTCAGGAGGGAGGTGGGAAGGAGTAGGAGGCGCGGGCAGAGGGAGTAGGGAGAGTCGGGCAGAGCGGAGCTGTAACAGAGACTGGGGTTAGAAATGCTCGGACGTGTCATAATCAACAATACCTCGCACGGAGCGATCTCTGGTTTCCGAGATCATAGATACATCCGTCAAGGCTTCACCATAAGCATGTGCATGGTGTTTATGACTGGGTGAGTGAGTCAGGTGTGGCCTCAAGGGTTTGCATAACATTTTAAATCTGCCAAACGATCTTTATTCTTTCACGTTATTCAAGTGATTAAGCTGATAGCCTGAACTAGGAAGCATAGAAAGGATTTATCCCTAATGATGGCTTTGTTGTGTTATTTTTATATATTTCACCCCTGACACCCTTGCTTGGGCGGGAATCTCTGAAACAGAATCTGTGTCTGGTTCTCTGACTTTGTGTCTTGTATTCTGTTCCCAGACCAGCTTACCTGCAAGGTGACTGGGGGGAGATGTTGACTCTCTGTGTCACTTATCGTGTGCCTCCCCCCAAGTGTGCTGTTTGTTGATTACACACGATGATGTAGCCCCACGCTGTGATCGAGTGGGTTCTCTCTCATCTACCCATGGCTCCCTACTGGGCGAAGCAGACTGGAGACTGGTTTAGAACGTGACTACCTGGGTATCTATTCAAGCTTTTGTGACCTGGAATTAAATGCTTAACCAGAAGTCGTTCAACAAAAATGTCCTATAGTGTTAATGTGTATTGCTGTCTGTAGAGTACCTGTTTATACACAGAGAGTTGGTTATGAAGGTCAATATTTAATGCCTGGGCATTTGAATAAGTCCCCAAAATTAAGGCGTCACAAAACAGGAACCTGGGGTGGTGATGGTACTGATAATTCTGTCAGCTGATGCAAGTGTAAAATGGAGTGTGACCCTGAAGAGTCTTTGGCTCTCTTTGATTCACAGGTTTGCAGTGGCCTCCACCCCCCCCCACAAATCTCATTTTAAAACTCCTCATTGATTCAACAAGTTTGCTCCACCTCTGACTAGCGTGTGTTAATGATCTTTCCAGTCATGAGAGCTTTAGTATTGGCACTCAGATGAACACTTAATGATTTTAATGATCTCTGCCCACAGGTTTTGTCGTGAGATTTCCCAAACTATTTCCCCATTTCAGTGTTGTAAATGGTCAGGCAACCAAGAACTGTCGATTTGTAATTATGTCCAGTCAATTTAAAATTGAATCAATTCCAAACTGAATAGGTGAAATGGATTTATTCTTGAAAGGCTGCATATTCCTTTAAAGAATTGTAGACATGGCATTTTAAATAAGAATGGAATGCATGTGTATTTAAAATATGCACATACTTAGACTCATAGGTACAGATACAGGAAGTACAGTCTTTTTATAAGTGCATCACAGATTCTCTTTGTGTAGTTCTGTAAATTGCATGCACATTCTTTAGGTACCTCCAATTGATTCCTATTCTACTGTAATTAACAATCCGAAAATGAATAATGCTCACCGCAAACCACCAAAACTCAAAAATGCTTGAAAAATGATAAGAATGACAAATGTCTTACCATTATTACTGTTTATATGAAAAAAAATAAGACGTATGTCAGGCAAACACCACTGCAGAATCTTTTTCTCCACATTCTGCGATAGCTGTCCGTGTGTGCGCACACTCACTATACATTATTCAAATGTTAACACAGGTCTCTAGATGCTTAATAATTGATTTGTGAATCACCAACTTTACCTCTGGCCCTGCCTTGTTCTTCACATTCAATAAGAGTCACACTCGGAGCTGTATTACAAAATGCAGAATGAGTTTCAGCACTCTCCCTCAGAGTTTAGCCAGCCAAGCAAGGAAGTCTAGTGATAAACGGATAGATATGAGCATTAACGGCACAATTAAAGGAAATCGCATCAGAAATGGCTTAATTTGTTTCACAGGCCATCATTCTGTCGTCCGCTACTGCAACGCCCAAATTTTCATTGCAAGGCAATTACGATAAATCAAAGTGAGAATGTTTGAATACATTACAGGGCCAGTAACATTATTTGAGAGTTAATGGGAAAGGCACAGTGCCTAGCCTTGCTGATAGGGTATCGGCCCTTTGGATCCCATCCTGCGAAACCTCGCAATTAACAATTGGATATGGGGCATGCCAGAGACACCACTAGGCCAGCCTCCAACAAAGGTGGGGGGCTGTTGGATTGCTGCTCGTCTTTTTCAGTCACAGTACCTGGCGGAGGGGGGGTTAGCTTGGGGCTTGGATTTTGTGTGGCAGTCCTCACAGTTTTATTTATCATCATTATAATAATAAAGATCATCATCATCCTTTTCCCACTGCTGTCTTCTGGTGACGGCTAAGCAGAGGTGGAAACTTCAGGTCTTCAGGTCCAGAAAATAAAAATCCAGACCAAGATTTTGTTTCGACAAACCAGTTGAGTCCTCCGTGGCTGTGACTTTTTATATTGGTTGGTTGACACAAACCTTGGTCTGGATTTGTATTTTCCAGACCTGAAATTGCCACCTCTGGGGTTTAGGTAGTAGCATGTGTAACGAAACGGGGTTGTGCTCAGTGGTGTAGAGGAGGAGGTGGAAATATTTAGCAAGAAACACACGAATATTATTGCGTTAGGAATTCCACAGTGTTCGTCCTTTAATAATTCTCTTCCTCAACCTTACAAGGCCCGGTTGACCGGCTGTTGCTCACCATACATGGTGCACAGTGTTCATACAACCCGTAACGCTGCAAAAACGAAAGAAAAGAAAATAAAACAGGGTCCGTCTGAGTCCATGCACACACGTGCAAGCGTGTCGCTCTCGCACACCCTCCGAAAACAGTGTCGCATACTTATTACGACATCACCATCTCATGCCTTAAAGAGACACCACACAATTATGGCTGTTACACATGCCAAGCAGGTCAAACCAGATGTCTTTTCCACGGCCACAAACTCTGTTTTATTCTTTGTTCCAAGATGGGGAGATATAATCCATCCAGCATGTCCAAGGTCTGCCTGTGGACCTCCGCCCAGTGGGACATACCTGAATCAGCTCCTTTGGGACCCATCCAAGTAGCATCCTTATAAGATGCCCAAACCACTTCAGCTGACTGCTCTCAATTCTAAGGAGTCATCAAGATCTTGGAACTCCTCCTGGGCCTTGAAATGCTGCCCATGAACATCTCAAATAGGAGTGGAGACAAAAGGAACCTTTCACACAGGCCAAGACCCACTCTGAACAGCTTCAATTCGGTGCCAAGGATGTGGACGCAATTCCGATTGCATACATACAGGGACTGAATTGCACTGATTAGTGGGACCAACATTAAATACTCCTGCAACATTACCCATAGTATGTGCTGGGGCATCCAGTCATACCCAGATATCGAACCTTAGGAGTATTTATTTTCAGGGCAGTTGAGGAACACCCGGGGGGAGTGGGGCTATAGAGGGGGGTGCTGGGTAGGCTTCAGTGGTATTACAGTAATGCCATGTACTGTGTTATACCATATATCCCAACACCCCCCCCCCCAACCACCACCACCACAAGCTCAACCAATTTTATTGTGAAAAGCTGGATTACACTTGCTTCTTAAAATACTGTCAAAATACCATATATTGCAATATAATGTCTGGACGGCATGACAGTATTCAGAATTAAATAGGTCTGCCACCTAAGCCTGGTGCTGGGTGGGGGGTGCGGCAGTTAAACTTCTTCCTGGCAGAACGACAGATTTCCGGGACCTTGCACGTCATTCTCGGCTGTCAAGGAGCTGCTGTCAGTCTGTGGGAGACTCCCGGAATTTCCGGAAGAAGGTGAGATGCCAGTCATCCACAAAGCACATGTAGACTGTGCCTGCATGTTCTCATGAACCCTCACATGGCTGTGGGAGGCAGAAACGTTTTCCTACTATCCCATGGCAACTTGCACAGAAACTTTAGCCCGACATTTCCAGCAAACCCTGACCACTCATCTCAGGTCGTCCTGGTCCATCTGGCCTCCTCTCCATATGCTCAACCCTCCCTTGAGTGTCAAAAACACATTGCCTCAAGTTAGATGACTGTAAAGTCAATCATTATCAAATATTGATTTCAAGCCCCTCACCCACTTTCTGCTATTATGAGTTGCCTGAGTACAAAGGACAGTCAACTTGCAGAAGCACGGAGGTAACCCTCTTTTCCACCAGAAATTCCAGAGTAGGAAAGATTCCACCCCCGATCAAGAAGTCTGATTCCACAACTCATATGCTGGATGGAGGAAAGGCTGACAATCTATCCAATGCTTTGCTATCCCCAGCTGTAGCTCGCATTCCTTCTCTGCCAGAGGTAACAATTTGTGTTCCTAAATCCAGTGCCCACTGCCCAGGTCCAATCCATTTGGGTTCTTCCCCCTCATGCTCAAATAGCACTGCACCCAACCTGGGTGTTCTATCTTGTACAGGTATGTGGTTCCACATCAGTATTATAGGATGAGCACACCTGGGTTACATGGGTGGTCTGACCCCTAAGTAATCGCTAGCAAAGACCACCCCCCAAGACTACTTATTAGGTTTTGTCGTTTTTTTGTTGTTGATTAAGTGGACTCACTGTGATGCTTCTGGTGCTTCTAAAGAGCTGAGGAGGTCCTAATTAAACTTCTTAGACTTTTGTTAATCCCTTCAAGCTGTTGGTTGTTTACCAGTGTTGAATTTCCCAGTCATAATATGGATGACGGGGCCACGTTTCAGATATGCCCATTCAATACATTTCCATAGGCTGCTCTTAATTGTTAACAGGTCATTTGGGTGAATCGGTGATTGTAGTAGCATTTTGAACTCAGTCAACACTACTGTCACTGGCATTGCTCCAAGGCTGCCAACAGAGACAATAATAGATTTAATCCTCGGCCCTGGTTAATGACCCATGTCAGAGCTATTTTAGCAGTTGGGCGTGAAAAAGAGAGTTCAAATAAAGTTGCAGAATTTCCATAACAAATCGGAATATGGACAGATAAAGAATGAATGGGACTGAAATGAATGAATGAAGAATGAGGCTAGACTTGATGATGTAGAATTGGTGATTAAAAAATAACTTTGGTAACACTTTCTATGAACGCCATGTTTATGAGAATCTAAGAACACCTTCATAACACTTTGAAATGCATAGATAAAGCATTATAAACAATATTATAAATATTTATTAAAAAGCATAATACATTATAGCCTTGTTTATTGTGTATTATGAATGCTTTATGCTCTCATTTATAAAGCACTATAGATACCTTTATACTGCAGTAAAAAGCATCCTTAATTCTTATACCAACCATTATAATGCATTATGAAGGTATGTATAGTGCCTTATAGATGAGAACTTCATTGGAGCTCATGAATTATTATAATCAACACTATAATGCCTTATGACTGTCAATAGAAGATTATGTAATGCTTTACTGCTTCGAAACATCAAACAGTGTTCCAACTAATTACACCATCAGACACACACACACGAAGCTTCTGTCTGTGTGTCTGCCCTGCCCTATCCATATATGTAGATGCTTCTTCGTATCTCCTAGGCCTTGACCACATGAAGATGACAGAGTGTGACTTCATCCTGAATGGAAAATGTAATGATTTTCTTCATTCCCCCAAGGGAGAAGACTTATCAAGAGGGTTTAATGAGATTTCTAATTGCTGAACACTTGTATATCTCATTAAGGAGACACAGAGGACAGTGTCTTGGTGACACAATGGATTATAGCGTTGAGACTCCTGGCATCCAGGGACAGGGCAGCT
Source organism: Paramormyrops kingsleyae (assembly GCF_048594095.1). NCBI lineage: Eukaryota > Metazoa > Chordata > Actinopteri > Osteoglossiformes > Mormyridae > Paramormyrops > Paramormyrops kingsleyae. Next base: position 9,670,389 of record NC_132804.1, read on the forward strand.
GGCGGAGAAAGCAGACTCAGGGCAAAATCATTCTGGGTCCACCTGTGTGATCACACGCAAACATGAGTCCTGCAGTGCCCAGGCATCACCTCATCCTACCACTCAATAAACCCAGATGGTGTTGTGCATTTACTCAAGCTCCGATTGTGCGATTCCTCAGCGTACTGCCTCTGTCAAATGTGTCCCAAATGTAAATATAAACCTGTATTTTTCTATACGCCCTCATCAAAGTCAAATGGTTTAATTTACTGTATGTCACACACACAAACAGCCGATGTGTGTTTAAGTGCCTGTCGAAATTGAACTGGGTTTCTTATCTAAGGGTGAACAATGTAGTGTCTGCAGTTGGGCACATCTGAAAATGGTGGCAGCTTTGTTTTTGTCTTCACACGCAAGACACTGGAGAGATGTTTCAAAAAGAGCCTTTTGAAGCCCCGCTGTGGTTTCATAAGTGGCAGCTCAGAAGGGGATGTGCAGCGTTTGCATCCATGTTAAGCCATTTTTAATTCTGTGGACTTTTTCATGAGCTGAAAGCAAGAAGTTGAAATTGTGGATTTCACCAATAATTCATTTACTGGAGCCATAAGATGGTTCCTCATCTCATCATGGCCCAGTTACCTCAAAGAACTATGACCCCCTCTTAACGATACAGACAGAGTATGCTAAGGGACTTGCATGTGTGACCAAATACTTTGAAAATACTGATGACCCTACTTTCATTTATTCGTTGAAACATAAAAATAGCTGTTTCCAGACTCCCACACACAACTAGAGCTCACATTCTAGTCATTATCCAGTGCCTAACAAGTATGTTTATATAGCCTTGCTATAAAATTGTAGTAAAAATGTCTAACTGTATGAATTAAACCTGTTATATGTATACAGTTAGTCATTTTGAACTACTAGATAATTGAATTAATCATTTTGGATAAGTGTCAACTGAACTACAAGATAACAGAATTATTCAGGTTGGATTGATGTGTCAGCTGAACTACCGGACCATTTAATTATTCAGTTTGGATAGGTGTGCCCACTAAACTACTCAATAATGTTATTGTGACCCACAAATACACAAAGAAACACATTGTGTAAAATGCAGGTGCTCTCATATTTAAGTGGCTTTGCATTTGAATGTGGATACAAAACATTATCACTTTATACATAGTAAACAAATTGCATTAGGGGAAGCATCTGTATTAAATTTTAAGTTATTATGCCTGAAATGTGCTAATGAGGACAGATGCAAAGCAGCCTTGTTGAAGAATGCAAACCAGGAGAGCGATAGGAACTTCGGTGTTTTTGCAGCCAGTTTAAATGTTTAGGTGTTTATATTCAAGTGGTCACTCAAACAAGTAGAGGATTGGATAGGTAAATCTCTGCTTCATTTACATATTTTTTAAAAAATGTAGCCAGTAGTAATTTTTGCATAAGATAAGCTCTCTTTACATTACTGCAGAGTTGTACCATTCAATACACAAGAGGAAAAGGGGGTACTGTCACTTTAAGAGTTCGCACAGAATGACACGCTGGCGCGCGGCTGGCGGGTGCACGCCGGAAGTCCAGGCCGTACGCGTAAGTGTATTGTATATTATATTTTTGTGATTATGTGAATTAATTTTGATTTACATTATCGAGTACTCTTTATGTCTATTGAATGCAGCTGTGCGTTTTTAGTTCTCACGGTTTTATTTCAGGATGGTTTGGATTTATTTAGTTAAACGTATAGCTCAGGCATCTGATTAGGATGCCTCCTGGACGCCTCCCTGTTGAGGTGTTCCGACTTCCGGGCATGTCCCACTGGGAGGAGGCCCCGGGGAAGACCCAGGACACGCTGGAGGAACTATATGTCTCTCGGCTGGCCTGGAAACGCCTCGGGATTCCCCCAGAGGAGCTGGATGAAGTGGCCGGGGAGAGGTAAGTCTGGGTTTCCCTGCTGAGACTGCTGCCCTCGCGACCCGACCTCGGATAAGCGGGAGATAATGGATGGATGGATGGAGTAACTTTCTTGTTTTCGTTTTTACACCCTCGATTTATTAATTTATTAATGTATTTATTTTTCAAACACGTACAGAAAGAATATCACCATAAGCTTGAACATGATAAAGAACGAGGTAAAGTAACACATATAGTAAATGCTTCAGATAAAAGATGCGTCATGATTCATTAATAATGAAGAAATATGAGATCAGTATTTCACTTGTGTTATTCATTATTTGTTCCTTCAGTAGTTCACAAAGATCTACAGAATTAACAGAAATAGTAAGAAATATAGCAACTGCTTGAGATAAAACGTGTCATAATTCATTTTTGATTAATTAACATTGGATCAGCATGTAACTAAGACTTAATATGTGGTTAATTAATACATAAGTAATAGTATAATACTGTATTATTTGTGGCCTCAAGTAAAATGTTACTGGTTTTTCACTTGTTTTGTGTGGTCTTTGTTTGAACCACAGTCATTAGTCTTACATATTTTTTTTTTCCCTGACAAATTTCTATGTTTTTTTTTTTTGTAACCATGCTCTTGCTCCAAAGTGCCTAAAAAGAGAAACATTTCAGTTTTATTTAATAATATTTGCGCAACTTAAGAACCCCAAACGCAGTTATTGAGTCCTGACTGTTCTCTGAAATCCCAAGCTACGCAACACAATACCTTCTGTAGAGAATATTCTGCTGAGGCTATGTAGTGTATTTATTTTTTCAGTGAAAGTATATTTTTAAATTAGTAATCTTCTTCAGTCAAACCAAACATTTATATGCATCATGGAGTATAAATGGAGAGAGAACAAAAGTAAATGCTGCGTGGTCTTTTGTTGCAGTGTAAGTGAGACAAGATTAGTTTTCCTTGCTCTATAACACCTGGACATTCGAGCAGCCCTGTTTATATTATGTAGGGGCTAGACACCTGAACACAAGCGAGATGTAAGGTGTGCAGTAATCTGCTGTGATCTGAACCCATCCTGCGTCAAATTCTGCCCAGATGTGCTAGGCTAATTTGTGTAACGAGGACCAGGAGTCGCCTCATGACTCACATCTGCTCGTCATGTTATCAAAGCCTGCATTGTCATGGTGACAGCTGGCTCTGCTTGGAACACACCACTGAATTCTAGGCCAGAGCACCAAAGGGTTTCTACAACATTAACAAACCCGAAGTCCCAAGCTGACAAAGTTAAACCTCTGTGCAATTTTAATATCTGGTTGTATAAATGAGTGCAAAGGTAGAATTGTAACCCTATACTGGATAATGTAGATCAAATTTGCTAATTCACTGACTTTGTGTCATTAGGCTCGTAGCTGAAATATCATATTTATTGTAGTATTGGCACCTTTCTGAATTTCAGTCCAGCTTGTCTGAAAAAGTGTTTCCTGGTATCTTACATATAATGATAAAATGTTTTCACATGCAGGCTGATTTAATTTCTCAATCAGGTGCTGTGAGACCACTGTTTTTTTATTTCGACAAATAAAGAGCAAGTTAACATATCCAAGGTGTTACAAAGATAATATTAATGAAAATTCTTTGCAATAAAAGGCAAAAATGGTTATTATTTAAGTCTTTTGCGAGTGTAGGCTTTCTGCCACTATATTGCCAGTAAAAACTGATTAATTAAATGCAAACACATCTTCAGGCACTTGGAAAGTAGACCGGGGGAAAGGAAAATATTACAGATAGATAATGACAAGTCCATTGTATGATACAGCATTGCGTGATGGTGTGCTTTGTAAATTGCTGATAAAATGTTAATGAGCATGCATGCTGTAATCGCTCTGGCTCAGCCGCCCAGGTTGGTACCGGCATGCATGTGGGTGCACTGATCTATATGTGGGTCAGTCAGGAGATGAGCGAGCCCAAGCCCAAACGCCCCCCCCCAGGTCACCTCGTTCGGCAGTCTACTGTGTGCCCCTATCCAAACCCACGCTGAGGACCAGTGACTTCTCAGTCAGACAGAGGCGCAGGTTAGCTTACTTGACAAAGCGCAGATGAGGAGGGATGACATCCCTTAGCTGAACAGACAGGAGTAGTTAGAGGAAGTACCCCAGTAGGGGGCGAGAGGGAAGAGGCCAGACCTGTCTGTGTACGCATCACAGGCTCGCAGATGGCCGAGAGGGAGGCATACCAAAAATAAAAAATAATAATGACATCACTGTCATCATTTTCGCAAGGTGAGCCGGACTCGGGACAGGGAGCTGCTCTCCTTGCGCGCGCCCTGTCACCTCACAGACGGCTGCCCTCGCGCGTCAGCATCAATCACGGTGGCAAACATTCATCTGACGCTTCCTGGTGTGCTGCGCTTATACGGAATGCCGGAAAAATAAACCAAAATGCACAAGCGCACAGCAGTCAGGTTCAGCTGGCAGAGCCCCCTGTGGCCAACAATGATGGCTGAGACCGGAGAATAATAATGATAATGATACAGATGTACCGTCAATCATAAACATGGTGATTTATAATCATAAAAGTAATATTATTATGCAGTCCGATGAAAGATGGCTAACGCTGTGTGGAGAGATTCTATGTTTTTAAGAGAACTGCAACTTTTCAGCACAAAGGCTGTGAACCTCAGAATGAAACCTTCGCGCATGGATGGTTACATGTATCTTGAGTTCCTGGAAGCAATAGCAGGTGAGTTTTGGATGTGCAGGCCCGAAACGCTGCACTTCTGGCATCATGGGTACCCATTTGGAATGCCTGATGGAAGAGTATGCCTGGGACCGACCGGAGCTCCCCTTTTTATGCGGGTGCCAGTTAGGAGACAGAAAAGAAAAGGAAAGGAACGAAACAGTGGTTTATGCGGGAAACATGAAACTGTGGTACATGTATCACCAGTGGTACTCAGAGCGCCCCCAGGTGGTATGTGAGAAGACCATAGTTTTTTTCACCCATGTAATTGCCACTTGGTTGCATTGGCTTGATCCAAAATAGTACTTCGTCCAGCACGTTTGAGAACCATTGCTGTACCTTATGTCTCTAAATAAAGATCAGCCAGAGGATAAGGTCTGGCCAGTGCTGGCAGCATTATCCAGAGGTGAATGTGAAAATACTGTCTGCTTCAGTTTTCAGTGGCTTCACTGTGCTTTGCTATGGCAATGAGGCTGTCCCTGTCAACTGTGTGTGTGTGTGTGTGTGTGTGCTGTCTTGTTGGAACAGAAAAGCAGACATACAAGACTAAGGGTATTTCTCAATACCAAAAACAAGAAGAATTTTTGTGGTCTTGGCAAAAACAATCTTGCTAACTTGCCTTCTAAAAATGAGCTTGGGGTGCAATGAATCATGGGATTGGTCTCATTTGGCGAGGTTGCAACCAATGTATCCTTGATATTTGGGGCAGGGTAAGAATGACATCTAGGGATTTTTACCATCCTCTGTAATTCTGTTCTTGAATATTGAAACTGGTCTTTAGCAATGGAAGATGACTTTAAACGGGTATGCAACAACACAAGTATGGTTACGTACGCATACTAAGAAACACCCAAAGTGTTCTGCTTTTCTTGAGTTGCCCTGCTTAGCAGTTATAGGTTTGCTAATGAGATGCAAATGGAAGCCGCTGCTGTTGCCTTGGACGTGGCCTTCCAAAGAGACAGCCTTGGGATACCGGGTGGCATAGTCCACAAGCATCAGGATGCATTCATGTACCTGGGCTGACTTCAGAAGCGGCTTTAGGATGACCTTCACACCCAGCTCGAAGGACACCTCAGTAATGAAGAATGACACCACAGAAACAGCAGTGCCTGAGGGGAGATCTGGCAGGGGGCCCGAAATAGCAAAATTCACCTCTTTCTCGAGTCAGTGAGTCAGAGTTTCAGTCCATGTCCGGCTTCCTTAGTCAGTCCTAAGCCCATCTGAATAGGGGGAGAGATCCAAAACAGTTATTTAACTGTATTTGACTCTCCCTGCCGGCCCCTGGAGGATGGGCTCCCCCTTTGAGTCTGGTCCCTCCCAAGGTTTCTTCCTTCTAGGGAGTTTTTCCTTGCCACTGTCGCCTATGGCTTACTCACTGGGGGCTTTGGGTGGGGATGCTGTAAAGCGCTTTGGGACAATGTAATGTTGTGATAATGCGCTATACAAAAATAAATTTGTTGTTGTTGTTGTTGTTATTGGGGTAATCGAGGATCGCTAGTCCAAGTAGAGAACACAGAAATGGACTCAGGAACATTTTTGTACCATTGGAGGTACATTAATGTTGATTGTAACAAAACTATACCAGAGCTGTACCCTTTGTTCTGAAGTTTTGGTGGCCAAAGTGGCAGAAGATGGTTTTCTGTAGGCCTACACCATGATTTCAGGTTTTAAAAGTGTCTTCAGATTCCTAGATATTCCATTATCACCGGCTCTCTGGATAACATCTTCCTCACCTGATCGTTTGTACATAAATAGTGTTGCTTCTGAATGCGGTTTCCGTCATATTAACTGCAAATCAATCAGTGCAACAAAGCCTTTGTGAAGTAGACCTCAGACGCCCCAGGGAGTTATACTGTCCTCAGAAGAGCTGTGGAAAGGTCTCGCAGAACACCTCCATGCCTTCCCAGTGGCCACAATAGAGACATGAATCTTCATAGTTTACCAGGTCTCATATTTGTCTCCTCAACTGGACGGTAATTACTTCGCTTTCACTGACCGAGGGGATCGGTCCCTCCTAGACAGCATTAAGCCAGCCAAAGTCCATCACTTTATGGTCAAGGTTTTCAGTCGTTTCCTTGTCTTTTTCATCTATCGCTCACCTAATCGGTGTTAGTGCTACAAACGATGCATGTTGGTCACCGAGGGACAGGCAGACAGATAATTATTTCTCATTTGAATGCTATTTAAATTCTTTGCATCTGTCCTAAAAAAAAACGGCCCAGCTCTGGACTCAATAAGAAGATTAAAAGAAAATATATGTTTGTCATGGTGAGGGACTCATCCAGTGCTATTCTCCTTTGTGTCAGCTTTAAGTCGCGGGACGGGGGCCTCTGAGATGGCTGCTCCGGGGATTTAAGTCATTCTCGCAGGATCCCCTATCTGTCCTTGAAGCGCTTTAAACGTGACATGCAGCCTAGACGCTACATTTTAGTTGGAGCTCGGCAGGCTGTATTTTTGCAGGTTTGTTGGCGTGAGACAATGTCATCGGGTCTTAAAACGGGGAATTCCAGAACTTTCTTTCCGTGAAAATGCTGGCATCAGTCCTTAGAAAGAGGACCCCGAGCCGTAATGATTTGTACACTATAAATGTGAGGATTTAAAAAATACAGCTAGTAAACATTTTGTGGGTTTGTGGTCTGCTCCAGAAAGTCAGCAATGATTAACCAAGTGGTGTCAGATGTATCGTGGTGGCAAGGGAAGAGTACTCTATAGTATCGATCGCTGTGCAATCGATTTCTCGAGATGACTGAGCAATTTAAAGCTGGGATTTAGTTTTCTGTAAATCAATGTTATCAGGACAAAGTTCAGTCCAAGGATAACACTCTCGTTCATTTCAATGACACAGAAGTTCATTCTATACTGTCGCAGCCAGGACAATTCCTCTTCTGGGAAACAGCACATGTTCATCAGTGGTTATATTCCAGAATGAAGGCAGACAGACATCAAAGGCATCTCCCTGCTCATGCAGAAAACACATCAGACCGTGTGTTTTCTGGAATGGTTTTGGTGCTACAAGCCTGGTGTGAAACCTAAATCACAGTAATGAAAAAAAAACAGATGAATACATTGCATGTTTTCTTCATCCTTTAGATTGATATAATCTCTCTGTGATTGATTGGATTAAGACCAAAAAAATCATTTTAACCCGCATTGCCTTAGTGACTTATGCATGTCAAATCTGTAAAATCTTATAAACGAATTTCTAGGTCTTTACACTCCAAGTCAAGACCAATTGTTCCAAAGTAATTTCTCCGCTGCCCTGTGGTTATCATTTAAGCAACAATGATTCCAATTAAGCATATCAGGATACCACAGCATTTGCATATTATGCAAATTTCCTTCGGTTTTTCATGGATTGCTTTGATGCCTTTTTCCCCCCTACGGATTTGTTTATTTACATATTTATTTTATTATTCCCCTTCTGCCCCTGTAATAATCATTTAGACGTCATTATTAGCTGCCATATTTTATGTACACTGATGATGCTTTGGTCGTTTTTGGGTCTGAATCAGGACAGAGTGAACAATATATTTGTGCACTAAAGTATCCTAATAACAGGCAGTGTGAAAGTCACCAAAGAGTGCTTTATCCAGACAGGCAGTGTGAAAGTCACCTAAGAGTGCTTTATCCAGACAGGCAGTGTAAGAGTCACCTAAGAGCACTTTATCCAGACAGGCAGTGTGAAGTCCCCTACGAGTGCTTTATCCAGACAGGCAGTGTAAGAGTCACCTAAGAGCACTTTATCCAGACAGGCAGTGTGAAGTCCCCTACGAGTGCTTTATCCAGACAGGCAGTGTGAAAGTCACCTAAGAGCACTTTATCCAGACAGGCAGTGTGAAAGTCACCTAAGAGTGCTTTATCCAGACAGGCAGTGTGAAAGTCACCTAAGAGTGCTTTATCCAGACAGGCAGTGTAAGAGTCACCTAAGAGCACTTTATCCAGACAGGCAGTGTGAAAGTCACCTAAGAGTGCTTTATCCAGACAGGCAGTGTGAAAGTCACCTAAGAGTGCTTTATCCAGACAGGCAGTGTAAGAGTCACCTAAAAGCACTTTATCCAGACAGGCAGTGTGAAAGTCACCAAAGAGTGCTTTATCCAGACAGGCAGTGTAAGAGTCACCTAAGAGCACTTTATCCAGACAGGCAGTGTGAAGTCCCCTACGAGTGCTTTATCCAGACAGGCAGTGTGAAAGTCACCTAAGAGTGCTTTATCCAGACAGGCAGTGTAAGAGTCACCTAAAAGCACTTTATCCAGACAGGCAGTGTGAAGTCCCCTACGAGTGCTTTATCCAGACAGGCAGTGTGAAAGTCCCCTACGAGTGCTTTATCCAGACAGGCAGTGTGAAAGTCACCTAAGAGTGCTTTATCCAGACAGGCAGTGTGAAAGTCACCTAAGAGTGCTTTATCCAGATACAGCTTCTCTTAATTAGGTGTTTATCACCACTGTGAAGCTCATTGGAGATTAAGCCAAAGATGTCACAGGCATCGCCCTCCAAAGGGAGAGGGTAGAACTCACAGGATGGGCACATGAGCTGAACCCTTGGGGCATAAATTGCACCATTTTTGCATGGGGGGGTCTTCAATTATCAAAGGTCTCTGATCTTCACAAATTCACCACAAAAAAGAGAAAGTAATAAGAAATCTACTGTTGCCAGCTGCAACAGTGGCCTGCCCGTTTGCCTGCAGCATAACAAATAGCACAGAGCTCACTCAGCCAATCAGGATGCTGCATCGACGCCAGCAGTCAGAGGTCTCCTGTCAGACTGACAGTATGCGATAAGTCCACCTCCAGAGTTAGCCGCCAGAGTAAACAGTGAAGGTAAAATAGAAAAACAGTGACTACCACAAGGGAAAATGGACACAGAAATTTTACTTTGTTTTGCAATGCAGCTTGTTGACACTTGCAAAGTGACATCTTTGGGCCAGCATCAATAAAATCCCAGTAGGCTGGGTTTTTTCAGATATTTTAATTTTATTTTTTTCCCCTGTCTTATGGATTAATAAAATGCTGTAGGTGTGCATTCCAGAGTCCCAACACAGAGCCGCGAGACGTGCAGCGAATGCTAAGCCGACAGGAAGTGCCCCATACTTTATCACAATTCAGCACGTTTTCAACGTGGGTGGGTAAAAGAAAAATAATAATAAATTGAAAAATAATAAAATACAGAACCAAGAGTGACACATTTTCATGTTTCTATGGCAGAATCCAGTTTTCTACCAGCTTCACTGGGGCAATAATTAATAAAAGAAGTTGGAATGCTACTGTTTGACACGTGAGCCCCCCCATGAGTGGGACTCCCCCTGGCAGGCCGGAGGGGGTAATGCATATGAGGGATTATTTAAAAACAATGACCTGCTTACTGGCATTCAAATTCATGGACAGGGAGCTGGTACATTAATTGAATCCTCACTTGGATGTCGAGAATGCAAGGCTGGGGATGTTAATCTCATAGGGTGAGAATTCGACAATGAGGAAGTGCTTATAAGATACAGAGAATCACCTTGTCCCACTTAACATCTCATGCTCCTGTGACATTGTTTCCTTTTTAATTATGTGCAAGCATTCCAGAGGCCTCCTCATTAATAGCATGACAGCAATCGAGCTGTCCGAGACGTGCACGGCATTCTGGGAAATCAGACTCACACCCAGGTAGAGTTCTTTATTATGTGGTTCGGGGCTGTAACGCTATGAAAAACATTCCTGTTAACCAGATCTGTTCAAGAATGACACTTTAATTAAACACTTTGAAACAAACCTCATCTGGATCTTTAAATAGCCCATTTTTGTGCTTTCATCACTTTTTCCTGTAACAATTTTTCCGACAGAATATCACGACTGTGTTACAGGATTATCTATTCTGAATTATAAAGTTTAACTTGATATTTCTTTCAAGAGTTTAACTGAGAAGTGAATTATAAAACCCAAACTCTATTTGTGGTGGTTAATAGATGTCAAAATTTTGTTGATAACTGAAGCTGGGGGTTCGAGCCCCACTGCCGTCCTGCGATTCTGTTCGCATGTCCTCCCCATATCATGGCGAGTTTCCTCCAGTTTCCTTCCATGGTGCAAAGACTTGGGGGTAGAAGTGCCTTCTCTAAATTGCTGGTAGTGTCTGGATGTTCGAACCCCACCTCAGGCTGGCCACCATTTCCCGGGTGTCCCCCAATTTTGCTCTCTGCTGCCTGTTATAGGCTCAGGTCCACTTGCGCCCCTCCCCCATTTCCACACACTCTGTTATTTTTTGAGATTGTTTTGTACATATTGACCAATGTCATACATGTCATTTACTCCTGACAGGCAGGGGCGGCATGGTGGTTAGCACTGTTTCCTCACGCCTCTGGGACCAGGGTTTGAGTCTCCACCTGGGTTTCTGCGTGTACCCTGTTATCCCACATGGCCCTAAGATATGTTGAGGTTAATTGGAGTTACACTTTACACAGTTACCCATTGGTGTGGGTGTGCCTGTGATGGGCTGGTGCCCCGTCCTGGGTTCTTCCCTGCCTTGTGCCCATCGCCTTCGGGAAAGGCTCTGGCCCCCCCGCAAACCTGATAGGGCAAGTGGTTACAGGGGATGGATGGATGGATGCACTCCTGCATTTTTATACTTTTATCAAACATGCATGCACATGGTATATAGCAGTCAATCAGTGAATATCCTGTATTAGGGCCATGCACTCAGTACCTTTACAGCTCACGCACAAGTTCACATTAAATAGTTCAGGGAAAATGGGCAGGTGCTCGTGCAGCCCCCCCCCCCCCCACCCCCACCCCCCTCTGCACATGCCTGTACTGCAGGTGTGAGAGCTATTGACATTCAGAGACAATTCCTGTGTGTATGTGTGTGTGTGTGTGTGTGTGTGTGTGTGCGAGCGGGTTTACCTATCCTTATGGGGACATAATGTCCCCATAACGTGATAAATATCAGTTTTTTTTTCCCTTATGGGGACCGGTTTTCTGGTCCCCATGAGGGAAAACTCTATTTTATAAAAATCGGTGACTGCTATGAAAAAACTAAAAACAAAAATGTATTTTGCTAGGTTACTTATGGTTATGGTTAGGGCAGGGTAGGGGTTAAGGTTGTCATAGTTAGCGTTAGCATTTTTTCCATTGAAATGAATGAGCGGTCCCCATAAGGATATGTTTACCCTACATGTGCGACCGGGTGTCGATGAACCTGATTCTGATTCTGAAACAGGGTAAGAGATTAGATGTTTATGGATTTCAACTCACCCTCCTTATAAATGAAAATACCCATAAGATGCCTCATCATCTTTTGCTATACTCCAGCTTAACTTTTAAGTAGACAAACATTCAAACATTTCTACATGGACATAACCTGCGTCATGGTCAAATAGGACCTAATCCACCATTTTTCTGAAAACAATGGAGTCTGACCAAATCAGAGAGCTCACAATCTGGTCATGGTAATTGGGTGCTTAAAGTTAATAACTTCTGAATGGAAACGCTCGTCAGCTTTTTAGCATTTCATACATAATCTGTGACTGGGTCTCAGTAAGCGTTCATGTTAATGACTAACCACAGGGATTTAATTAAACAATTCTGAAAAAAAAATCCCCCTCTGTTTGACTCACAGAACTGAGATACTCAAAGATGCATGTAGCTGAAGATAATCTCTCTCTCAAACACAGTTGGAGTAATTTGAATAGCGCCTTCATATGAGTTTAATTAAAGACTACTTTCTTAACATCACATGAAATCTTTGTCATCACCTTTCTTGACTGAATTTTCCTCTTGATCATGCTAATAGTACTTAATTAGGCACATTTTTGTTTTTTTTAGCAGTAAGTTGTGTCATTTTGAGATCAAATGCCAGGTTGTTGGTCTAAAGCATATCTATGTAGGTTGTCTTTGGTCTTGTACCCACAATGCTCTCTGTTTAGGTCGTCTTTCATCTCATACCCATAATGCTCTCTGTTTAGGTCGTCTTTCATCTCATACCCATAATGCTCTCTGTTTAGGTCGTCTTTGGTCTCGTACCCACAATGCTCTCTGTTTTCATAACACTTTTTTTATACAGGTGGGCTGTATTCATAAAAAGGTGTTTTCATTATTTCAAGTCCTAAGAGTACCAGTACAATTTTCTTGCCAGTGGGGAAGTATTGTACTTAAATAAACAAATGAGCTGCAGCATTCTCCTGACGATGCGACAGCCCCCCCCCCCCTTTAGGAAATATGCCCCCTCTCTAGCTATTGTCGCTTTTTAGACAGAGCAAAATCTCTTTTGGTTTTCATTGTTATTAGCTTACAGTCGTTGCACTATATATAAATAATTCCCAACCCACACAAAACATGAGGCACAAACCTGGGATAAAATGAATTCCTTATTAAAAGTTAAGATTTTATTCATTTACTTCCCGGCTGACAGTTGTGCTTTCATGCTTTGTTGTTTTTAAATAAAAAATTTTGGGTTATGCAAAACAAATTTAGTACAACAGGATCTTTGGGGGAAAACCAGTTTCACAGACCACCACAGGTTCTGTCTGCTGGTTTTACTTGCCTGTTCGTTTGTTGATTTATTTGTTTACTTTGCATTCAGACAGTGTTAGACGTACCTTGACGTTTTCCCGGCTGGGTGGAAGCGCTTTAGAAATTTACTCCGAGCTGCAAAAAATAACTGACACAGCAGATAATGTGTCAGTATTGGCAGAAAACGTGACGTCGGCGTGGAGCAGGGCCGCACTTGTGGTTCATGCACAGAAAACGGATCAACATGAGTGGCTGAAACTGTTGGTCTTACTCTTACTGGTAAGGGGGTGAGAATATTACAACTGGATGCCATTGTGTCTGTGTTTATATCTGCATTTCACAGGCACACCTGAAGTGCCTTTAGGTTATATAACTGGCCCTCGCTTACTGTCTGACTCAAACAGAATAAAAAAAGGCCAGTAAATAAATTTTATATTTATATGACTTTATAATGAAATAGTAAATATACTTGGTTTCCCCAGGGTTACTGTGCACTCTTCAGTGCATACACTACATAATCATGTGACATGAAGTAATGAGATAAGGTATCATTCTTCAGGTAGGTTGGGGGGGTCGTTTAATTCACAGACACCCTACCAAGAGGAGCCCTGTCGGGACAAGAGGAGGACGGACGTGTTTTCTGCGCACTGGCAGATTGGAAGATACTGGGAAAATGGATTTTGTGTCTCGGCAGAGCTCCTCCCAACATATCCAGTCTACCTTGCTGCCTGGGGAGAGGGGGGTCTGAAAATGGGGGGGGGGCATGGCTGTTTGGTTGTCCGTTGGTGGAATTCTGTCATCAGCTCGCCTTGCTCGAGTTCCCTATTCCTTGCGGCCTGTGGTCTGCTGGCAATGTAATGGATCCAGACATGCTTGCTGAGCAATAGGGCAGAAGGTTAGGTCTTGGTGTACCTTTATTGCTTGAGGGACATTGGGGGGGTGGCGGGGGTTTAATGATACAGGCAATGATGATCCCTTGAATGGGTCTGGAGATGTGGTTTTTGAATAGGGGGGTGCATGGTGGGAGAACAGCTCACGGGATCCACTGACAAGGAAGCGGAGCTGCTTTTCCTGTGATAAAGTCTCTACCTGGACCAGCCCCCCAGCTATGCCCCCACCCCGACCCCCCCACTCTGTCAGCAGTAAGGCAACTTGAGACACAGTGAGTCACAGGTGCTTAGGGTATAAGGTCTGCAATGTCTCAAGGCAGGTTCAGTGAGGGATGGGGGCTTCCCCAGCGACCAGCTGCCATGACACCCGCCTGCCTTTCTGGCTGAAAAGATAAGTGGCCAGAGCAGGAAAGGAGGCCCAGCGTTACCTGTGCTGGGATTCACAGGAGCAGGGCAGAGAGAAGCTGCCTTCTCCTGCTGTGGATGTGCAGAGAGCGGCGTGCATACACATGCACGGTGACATGCATCTCACACAGCGAGCAGCATGCATACGCATGTACAGCGACGTGCATCTCACACAGCGGGCAGCATGCATACGCATGTACAGCGACGTGCATCTCACACAGCGGGCAGCACGCATACGCATGTACAGCAACATGCATCACATGCAGAAGGTAGCATGCTCGTGCAGATATGAAAGCAGATTCAGTCTTGGCAAGAGCCTCATCAGTAGTATATAAATAACTATAGAATTAATCACTGAAATCAATCATCTCCACACACCATTTTTCAGATACAATCCGCAGGGTTATTACATACCAGTGTGGGCTGATGTGTACAGTATGTGTAGCTGAGTCAGCATGAAGTTATTTCCAGGTAAACATACTAGAGTGTGGCGGAGTATCTGACAGACGGGATGCTTGGACGGTGAGATGATGAACTGAGTGACAGAAAGAGGAAAGGCAAGGGCAGGGTGCTCTGAGGGAGACCCCCCCCCCCCCCAAAATCCATGCCAAAACACACCCTGCAGCAGCAACCTGAGGAGGGATGGAGAACCCGCTTGCAATTCATAACACCTGTCTGCTTGAAGCATTGCATAGGAATAATTTACCATTGAAATGAGACAGAGATCACTGTGCTTTTTGGTTTGGCAAAGCTTAAGGAGGTGGGGAGGCAGCCTCAGTAGAAGTGTTTCCCTTCAACATATTTATCATCAGGAGGGGAGGGGTAAAAGAATGGGAACTGGGGCTGTCACAACCTGAGTTACACCCTCCTTTATCCAGACTCCACCTTCTGTGTGAGGCCCCGCCTTCCTCCCTGTTTATTGTGATGTCACAGTAGCCAAAACAGGAAGTAACATGTCATTTACACATGACACCCATGGTTCAGTATTTTTTATTTTTTTGTAAGCCCTGTTAGGATAACTATACTTTACCTCCTTGTATATTTCTTTCTTTCTTAATTAATTTTATTTAAATATTCGTTTTGAGGATGATCTTTGGCACGAGCATTGATGATTAGTTGTTCCAAAGTCTTGGAAATGGCTTCAATGTAACAGACAGTGATTTAAATGAAACATGAGAACAGAGCTGGCTGTGTGCAGCCTGTGTGGCATGAAGGGGGGCAGACAAAAGAACAACAACATGAACACTCCTCCCTTCGATACTTGTCACTGGCTGAGTGTGCTGCATGAGGCGCCGCACAGAGAGCAAAGCCTTCGCGCCCTGCCTAATTTCTGACTGCTCCTCCTCCTCCCAAGGCGGCCTGCCTTTAATTAAGCAGCAGCTTCCATGGTCGGTACGTCCGGGAGACGCTCATCAACCTGTCAGGAGCTGCGGGTGCCCCTCCGGTGGACCATGGCGGGTTGTAGGGTGACCGCATAGTACCTGTCAGCGGGGACCTCAAACAGCTCAGGAGAGCCGGGTGAAAATCCCCTTGGATCCCGGAGAAGGAATCTGCCGTCCTAAATAAGCCGGCTCACTTAGAGCCAGTGCTGTCAATCTCCCCTGATTATCAGACCCCATTTGAAGCAGCTAAGATGACGGTTGCTGGGTTGGTGTCCTGGCTCTCATCGGGAAACGGTCCTAATTGGCGATCGCCGAGCATCGTCTGGTGCCTAAGCGAAGTCGTACAGTACGTGCAGAAACAGCCCACATCACGACGCCTCCCCCAAAACTCGGCATCTGCCTGCCCACACCCCACCTGTAGCGAGGCAGCACTTCCACTATAAAAGTTTGCCGTCGTTTGGCTGGGCAAAAATTAATTAAGCATCGTGACTCACAGGGAAAACTCTGTCTAAACTGTCTGTTAAAAATTTCAATGGAAAAATAAGCCATGCGTGGCCAGGATTCACTGCGGAGCCGTTTATCTGCAGCCCCGCCCTCCTCCAGTGGGCCATAAATATTCTTCACGAGAAAGGGATTGTCACAGAACCCTTGCAATCCATCAGAAACAAACCCTCAGCTGTCAGAGGATAATGTGGAGATGTATATCACGGGCAAGCTTCGGACGGGGGGGGATAGAGACAGCGGCATTGTAGTGCCCTCACTACACTACGCCATGCACCTGCTCGAGACAGGAAACGCACCTTAGGGTAATGGTACGAGTATTTAGCCCTCACCCCAAGGGACCTAATCCCCCAGGCTCTCCCCTCAGCCTGCACCCCGAGCTTAAATTAGTTCAGAGGTTGCCATCGCAAATATTTGTCGTTCTAGAAATTCTCTTTTTTTGCTCTTTGCCTTCAAAGCAAAAGAAACAGTGACATCCCATATGTTTTTCAAACCTCTTCAGGCAAGATGTTTAAATATTGCGCAAAATATTGAGTTATTGCTGTAAGTCTTAGTGGGAAAAAGATTTTGAAATGGGTGGCATCACATCTACATCATAGCGCAGAGATTAAACACCCATGCTTAGGTAAATAATGTTTTTGGATACAGTTGTAAAATTGCGAAATTTACGGCAGCTATGCAGAGGCTGCATACTGAATTAGTCTGCACTTAGAGGAGAGCGTACAACTTTGGGCACTACCAAAAAGGGCATTGCTATGTTAAAATTAGCAATGAGCATTAGCATTAGCAAAAAGGACACTGCAAGATCAGCATTAGCAAAAAACTGTTAGCCGTAGCAAAAATAATACTGCTACATTTGCGCTAGCAACAAAGAGGTAGCGAAAAGATATGAGGACCTTTCCACACTTAGTCACCCAGTATACTTCACACTCCTAAGCTTCTTTGGACATACCCCAAACTGTTTGTACCCCGCATATTCTCACCCTTTTTTATATGCCTACATATATATTTGTTTATTTATTAATAGTACATCGTCTAATTATCTGTCTGTGTATTTTTATGCTATTTATTGTTTTCCATATTTGTGTATTTGTGAATTTTTTTGTCATTACAGTATGTTTACAATGTATACATGTGTCACAACCAAAATAAATTGCTTGTGCCTTTTTGTTCATAGTGAATAAAAGGATTCTGATACTATTACATAAGCATAAACAAGGAGAAAAAAAATGATAATTACTGGTAATAGATGTTTCCCACAAAAACAGCACTGAATCCCTTCGGTCTTAACCAAAGAGAACAGGGGTCAGACAGATACATAGTGATTCAGGAGCTCACAACCATACATGGAGTTTTGCGGGGGATCAGTTTGGATATGAGCAAAGAAATCCTTCCTTCGTATTACAGGAGACGGCGATTCGGAGCAGATCGCAAAGTGGCAGCACGAGATATGAGTTAAAGCATCGATGCCGTTTACACCGAGTGGAGATCCTGTGCTGACCTCCCGAAATATCACAACATGAAGCGCGTTGCAGAGCTGCCTCACAACTCCAGAGCTGCAGGTTCGAATGCAACCTCTGCTGCACGTCCATGTGCAGTTTTCATGCTCTCCCCCGCAGCACAAGCTTCCTCCCACAGTCCCGATACACACATTCCGGCTAATTGTGGCTGTCCGCAAGGTGTCACCACAACTGAAGTTCTCCAAGCTGCCAAGGATGGTGAGTGTGGAGCCAGTAGCTTCCAGCATATGGTTTTCAAAGGCTGAACCATCAGCCGTCGACTGAATTGCCATCTTATTTCATAGCTTTCTTTTGACGTGAACTTATTTCACATGCTTTTGTGAGAAATTAATTAACAATTCCATTATGAATGCTTCTGCCCAGGAAGTCTGGCCAGGCACTGGGAAGAGAGGTGACACATGTATACAGTGGGAAGAGAGGTGACACATGTATACAATGGGAAGAGAGGTGACACACGTATACACTGGGAAGAGAGGTGACACATGTATACAGTGGGAAGAGAGGTGACACATGTATACGGTGGGAAGAGAGGTGACACATATACACTGGGAATAGAGGTGACACATGTATACACTGGGAAGAGAGGTGACACATGTATACAGTGGGAAGAGGGGTGACACATGTATACACTGGGAAGAGACTCTGTGGGGTAAAAATGGTGCCATCCTTCAGATGGGACATAAAACCGTGGTCTTAACTCTCTGAGGTCATAAAAGATCCGTGGGCGTCATTCTAAGGAGTAGGGGTGGTACGTCGATGTCCAGACTAAAACTGCCCACTGTGGCCCTATCAGATCTGGCCTCCTAGTCATCCTCTGTATCTAACTGGTGAATTCTCTCCTGCGCCTTCACCACCATAGCTACTGTGTGGGGGGCGTACTGGCGCAGAATGGCTGCTGTCACATCATCCAGGTGGGTGTTACACAGTGGTGGCGGCTGAAGTGGCTCTTAATTGGTTCTGTGAAGCACTTGGGTGTCTTGAAAATCGCTATATAAATGTAGCATTCATTTAATAGATAGTGTTATATGACACCTAAGATGCAAATTTGATGAAATTATAAGGCAGTTAAGATGTTGATGTGTGTGTGTGTCCCCACCCCCGCTTTAACTCTAAGATGCCCAGAAGATGGGTAGCGTAGGCCAGCATTATTTGTTTTTGTGGGTTAGGCCAAAGGTGATGTACAGCATAAATACAAAGGCCTAATGATCTAAAGGCTGGAGGATGAATAATTTAGCCATCCATTAATTCCCTGTTTTTCCAAGGTTTATATCATCTAAAATATTTATTAGATTATTAAGTCTGTGCACTGGTGGGCTTTGCCCCTCTTTAGAGGAAGTTGGCTGACCATTTCAGCAGAAATGCATTGTGGGTAGCACTACGGCAGGATGAACTAAAGTCACTCAGGCGATACAAAACATTTAAATGAGGGCAACGTGGCAAAGCACACATGTACAGCGATTCAAGACAAGATCACTGTGTGCCTTACTACCTAATCGGGGAGTAAGGGTTTGTAGCCCCCATGTTTGATTATGCTCAGCTGGGATCTCTGGTCATGTATCGCCCTCGGAAGCAGGAACCACTATCAACAGCATCCAGTGGCATTTTAAAAAAAAAACAATAAAACGTGCAACTCACTGGCATTTCAAGCCCCCGAAATGATCCTTTCCGCAGATTTCTCTAATTCTGCAGTGTTTGTCAACATACATGTGTCTCTTCTAGTATAAATGCCACATTTTCACAAGTTTTTTCTGAGGCATGAATTTCACTCTGATGAGTTCCATCATCACCTTCTTTGGGTACCTCTGGTACTAACCCAAAATACTGAACCATCTCTGCAGGGCTCAGCTTTTAACACGAGTGGGAAAATGATCACCTTTTAAATCAGCTCTCTCCACTCCCCCAGAAAGAATGTTCCATTCATTCTGATTATCTAGGCATAATAATACAATATTGTTTTCTGTGCTGAAAGGCGAGTGACTCATTGTCATACTAACGAGTTTTCAAAAGAGCAGTGATGAGATTAAGGTAAAACAACCACCAAATGCTTCTTTTTTGAGAGTGGGTCGGCTTTCAGCTTGTAATCCTCATGTCTTCGGTCTGTGCAGAAATCATGTGGAACGTGCCGTGCGTATAGTCATTATCCGTGCAATTTCAAAGACTGGAAAAATAATATATTTCCATCCTGACAAATGCACTACCGCATCTTCAATTTGCTCACTCTGTTATTTCTGCAAAACCTTCAAATTACGCATGAAATAATTTCTCATAATTTAATACGCTGGGAAACTTATTATGCAAAATTGTGATCAAAATTTTGCGCTGGGTATGAATTTGCAGTCGTTGTTAGTTTCTACATGTTGCTCACGTTTACACGGTGTGCTGCTCAGGAACTCGCGCTTAACGGTGGCTGTTGACTTCTGAACTTGTCTAGTCTTTACTGACACTGAACATCCCTGTGTTTCAGACCTTCTGCTGTACATAAACAAACCCCAGTCACTTTGAAGTCTGGAGGCTTTGGAAGCTGTGAAGGGGTAACCCATGACACCTAGCCTCTCTCTTTGCTCTACACTTTACTACACCAGTGGGGGGTCCTCCCTGTGCTGCCGCAGACATGTCCGCTTCCTGTAAATAGCTTCTGCTTTGGGATGTGACCCTGGGTCACGAATTACATTCCATTGACCACAAGTTTCTGTGCGAGAATGTCATTGCGATTGTAGTTGCCATGGCTACATTAAAAATGATTCCTTGTTGTTGGATCACCATAAACTCCAGCTTAAAATGAAGTGCTCTGTTAAAACAAGTGCTGCAGTTATGTTTGTATGCTCTGCATTTTTAAATATATACCTAAATGGTTACACATGTTGTCAGAGTTAGAGGTACTGGTTCCCAGAACATCATTCAGCAGGAAACCACAGGAAGATGGAGATACCATACAAACGCTGTGCGTTAAATGACACCAAGAGACACAGTACTTCCGCTGGGACTTTTTTAGTGAAGGCGATGCTGCCGTTTCAGTTCATTGGCTGGTGGCGTGGATTTGTATGAAGCAAAATGATGCTATGGCACCTCACATAATGTCAGAAGAAGAGCCGCAGTATCCATGAATACGCATGCGGTAGCGTTTCCGTACTGTTGAGGACACATCTGAATAGTAATCGGTCTCCTCTGACCCAATCTCCGGCAAGCAGCATGCAAAAAAAAAATCCCACGCCTGGATCTGCTTTGTTGCCTCGTCGCCATTTTCACCAAAACTAGTGTTGTGGCTAAAAAGGTTTTTATGCTTCTGGAAGCATCTTCCTCTTTTATCCAGATCTAGGATCAAATGTATCGTCCACTGCCCCGCCCCCCTTGGATATTCCAGGGGAATTCTTCTGTCTGAAAAGACTTGTCTGATACTGTAACCCACAGAGCTGTCCTAACGCCGCCCTTGGGTCGAATCGCTGTCTCACTGCAATAGCCTGCTTCTGTCACACAGGGGATGTACCTGTCAGACCAATTTAAATTGGTACATATACCTCACAGAGGACAGGTAGGCTGCACTTAAACCCAGCGAGAATTTGAGTAGATATTTTATCATCTGACCAGTAGGGGTCTATGTGTCGTGATGTCAATACGGTTGAAGGTTGACATTGACTTTTCAGCTATGAATCCTTATGATAAACACTCCTCAAGCCACTCAGGGAGGTGTCACACCCCCCCCCCCCCAAAAGACCCAAGATGACTTGAGATTAGAAGAATCCATTACATTGTTTGTATTATTCATACCGCTGTAAGCTATAAGCCACTTGGTTAGAACATTCCAGATTGCATCCTTTCCGGAAGATTAGTTTGTTCTCTCATTACTTGGTCCAAACTCCCAGTTCTGTGAATCGCTATGGATTGGCTGTTTTTAGACTGTTGTTTATTGTGTTTCCGTAACTTTGTATAGTTGTAATTGTGTTATAGCATTGTCTGTCAGCATTTATATAACGTACCTTTTATGTGCAATGAGGGTCCATTGTGTTGTTATAGTGATGGTCGTGGTAGATGGTGTACATATTGTGTGTTGTATGCAGTATATACAGTATCTCCTCTCTGCATCTATTATACATACAGTACATGAAAGCTTTGGAAAACTCACTCACATAGGAATTGCCTGACTGCAACACCACCTTCCCTAAACACATTTTTTGTGTTCTGCTTTTCCCAAATGGTTTGTCATTGTCAGTAAGTTGCACATCTTCATAAGTGAACAGAAAGAACCAGACAGATGTGACAATTTCAGCAGTCTTCTGAACTTGGTAAAAAGGTGTGATGGTGATTGACTCAGTCAGATTAATTCAAAGTAATTACCATATACAGCTACATAGAAACAAGTGCCGCATATAATCGCTGTTTTTAATTCCGTATCCTGAGAGAACTGACATGCCCACGTCTTTCTTGACCAATCGCCAAAGCGACTGACTTTCTACTGATTGCTCTGCTCCATATTCTGTTTCAGTGCCTGTTATTATTTCACTTCTGAAAAGGACGCGCTTGGCCAGGAAGTAAAACGCTTGGTTTCCTCCTGCGACAGCTCTGATCCAGTAGCTGTCACCGGCAATAAAGTGAAGCGCTTTTACATCCCATACAGGAAAAATAGAGGAGTGAGGTGTTTTACTCACCAGCTCTCTGGCTGCATATGAAACTCTGGATTTATTATCAAGAACGTACCTGCTTGGTGTCATTTTCCAGGGAAATGTCCATTTATATTATTCATCACGGACTTCTGTCATAATCAGGTGCATGGGGGAGACCACATCCTTTTGTTCAAGCTCGGAGGTGTCAAAGATGGTTCAAGCCCAGGTGCCTGCTGGGAAATTGACAGGAAGCGGCTCTTGGGCGTATGATGGCTTTTTGCTGAGGCCTCAAAACATGGCCAACAAACCCACAAGCCAAGTCCAAACAAATTACCGCCTTTTGGAAACATTCTGTAGGAATTATTAGCTCAGGTAATTTTTAATATCTCCACCAATATGTTTGAAATTAATTAAAGTTTAATTAATTATTATTTAATGCTGATTATTAACCAATTGTTATGCCGAATGGTCGGCTCCTCCAAACTCAATTGCGGTATCCCTGTGAGTCTGTTAATGTGAGACTTAAATGGGATTCACTGATTACCAGTATCGCTTAGTAACCTGGGTTAGAAGGCTCGTCCCGCGAGCTGCATCACCAGGTAATGTAAACGATTGGTAGCGAAGCTCCCCTCACGGCCGATGAGAGAGAGTCTCGTGATGTTTCAGGCGAGTTTGAGGTTCAGAGCGTGTAGCAAGATCGCACAGAGGCAGGGACTTAGTGTGAGTACTCAATGACGGAGGCTGAAGTTGTGTAAAAGACATGCATTTATTCCTAGCTAACACTACAACTAACATAAGACAGACATTACACCTAACACAAACAACAAACACGAAATAACGTAATAAAACAAACGATGTAATTATGAAAATGCAATGACTGGATTTTAAATGAGTAACCTTAAATGGGAAATACTGTTCTGCAAAGCAAGCACAGTTTGTGGAAACACGACCCTAAAGTCTTATAGCAGGTTAAACAGAACAGCTTAAGTTGTTAGAATGAAAGGAAGTTGGTTTACTTGGTTGAAGAGTGGGGGGGGGGGGGGGGGGGGTCTTGGCAGTTGATGGCAGAGCTGCTGAGCTGATGGCACTCAGGAAGGCGCGGCGTTTGGAGCAGTGGAGTGGAGTCCCTTTAGATTCTCTCTCCTGGTGAAGCTTTGTCTTGGGTGCTGTTCTCTGTTCAGCTGGGCCTTCACCGGAGGGTTTCTTGTGGGCTTCTCGTCTCCCGGGCTGATGGTCTTTTCTGCGCTTGATGATCTGTTTGCCCCAGCTGATGTTCTCCTTCGGGCTGGCGGTTATTCTCTGCGCACCTTTGTTCTGAGGTGCCAGGTTTTTATGGTCTAAAGTTCATGAATAGGGATGACCAGGAATTCGACTCCTGGCCCAATGGCTGGCCATCCATTTGGCGGGCTTTCGGAAGGGGGTCTGTATCAGTCCTTTTGGGATTTATGGCCGACTGATTCTCCCTTTACTGATGATTTTCATTAAGCTGTTATAACTTTTGATACATCCACTTTTATGGTAATCACTGACCAGATTTGGAATCAGGAGTGATTTTCCATCAGTTTGACACCAAACATGCCATACCAGCTTCACAGGTACATACCTCATACCATCTGCATTAATTGATTAAACGATTAATTATTGTATCTATGTGACTGATTCACATCAGTATAGGATACAGGTGTTTTGGGTTGCACCTCCACAGATGTTACACTTTGTGCAGATATTACATCAAATATTCCTATTACAAACAGCACATCTTATCCATAGATAGGCGTGGCCGTTAGTTTGTGGTAATATCAATATAAGTTGCACATCTGGAAACAACATAATTTGTTTGGTGTGGCTTGTGCCAATTCATCTTCTCCAGAATGGATAAGATACTCCTTAATTCAGTTCTTTTAACATAGTACGTTAGAACAAAGAAACTTGGTAACGGTCCACCAAGATCAGATAAGGACCACAAAGGAATGTTGGAAGAGAAGGGGGGGTTTAACAAAGAAGACTCTCTAAAAGTTAGGACACATTGGTTACACTAATTTTCCAGATTCTTCTGGTATACCATGAGAACATATATACAATGGTAGCTATGCCTATCTATTTATTTAAATTTATATGTGTTCAAGTGCAAAGGGGTAAAATAGGTGATACTTCGTGAACATGGTTATAAGGGTGGCACACAAAACACTAAGATTGTCTAAGGACACATACAAACATAACCTATCTGTATATTGAGACTAGTAGTCGTGAGTAGATCAATATACAGGGTATACAAAAGCCAAACTTAAATGAAATTTCCTTTAGGGTGTTCGTCTGTTGGGTGAGTGAGATGTAAGGCAGAATGTATGGGGAAGGGGTTGTGTGCCAAGTCGAGGGACCCCTGTCCGTGAAGTCCACTCTGCTTGTCTGTAGGTCCCTAAATCTTTGGGCAATAAAAGTTGGAGTGCTGGCCTCCCTGGTTATCTGTGTGTGTGTGTTTGTGTGTGTAACCCCCCTTTGGTGCCTCTCGTACCAGGCTCGGCCTTGTCTCAGGCCACCTGGAATTTAGGCCCTGTGATATGTGCATGTGTGATCCTACAATTCTGTAGTTTTCTAAACACAGTAGGTTTACTCTCGGTTGCGAAACCCACTTCCAGAGACATAGTGGCAAAATCGAATAAGCAGCCGGAGTTAACCAGAGTTAGCCGGAGTTAACCAGAGTTAGCCGGAGTTAGCCAAACAAAACTGGCTATAATGGTCTATTGAAGTAGTATGACACACAAATTCAGGGAGGAAATAGGGATGGGATACAGAAAGGTTGATGGTGTAGCCATGATCACTGGTGGAGGTTCAGTCTGATGTTTAATATCTATGGTCGAGGCTCCCTGGCTGTTCTAAACAAGCTCTCATACAGACCACTACCAACTGCCTACGTTTACACAGTACTAACTTAGAAAATTGATCTCAAAGCTGTGCATTTAAGCTATATGGCAACACGGTACTTTTCAGTATTTATATTCATTATCTAAAGACATTTACATCATGTCTGCTGTCACCTGGGCTATGGCCGTGTGTAAAAAAAGAAAAAAATTAAGATTTTTTTAAAACAAGCTAACTCATCACAAACTCAGTCTTTGTAAAACACCATGCAGGTCCACAGTCAAAATGATACTCTGCACAGTACGAAAATGACAGCCTATGGAAGTCTTAGCAGTAATAATGAAAAAAGGTTTTCACAGTGCTTGGACACACAGATATATAGAAAACTTTTTCAAACAAATATACTAGTCAGCACCTGGTCCAAAGTGCTCTAAACTGCCATTGGAATTGGGCTGGGAAGGAGGGAAAATCCCCCCTCATTCATCCAGTAAGGCTGCATTCAACAGCATCACAAAAACTGGTTCACAAGGGCTTTTTTAGAAAGAGAAAAAAACAGAAACAAGCAAAGCACCCAATAATGCAAGCATGCTGGAAGTATGTCATCTTCCAATTATTATAAATGTAGAAAAAGATCTGGACACATTTCAGACCACATCCTAAAAATATGCTAAAATGTAACCATAATTTGAGTCAGCTGAGGCGGCAATAGCTAGCTGCTTAACCCCAAGTAATACTTGACGATTTTACGCAAACCAGCAGCTACATAAACAGCTGAGGTTACGAACTGAGACCCTTTGGCCTGTCCTCACCACATACATCACAGTCATCTGAATCCCGCCGTCTTTAATCACAGCGGTCTAACCAAGGCCATCTATGCCGACATTTCTCAGATGTTTCCGCGCTGATTTTTCTAAGTAGGACATGGTGGTCCTCCGGGTCTGGGAGACCTGTGCTGTCAGTCCTGTCTGCGACCTTGTGTCTGGTGCCAGCTGTCCTGTCCAAGTTAATGGTCACATTATCCTTCTCTGTCTAACAATTGGCTGGAAAAATTTAATCAGACATCACCTTAATAGTTAACGGAGACTGACCTACAATCATATCCCTACTTCCTCTTTACCTCACCTATTTCCATAATACACCAGGCAAAAGTATTCACACACTTTCCATTCTTCTCGTCACCATGAGTGCTTAAAGATAAAAGGCAATAGAACATTTGTAGGAAGAATATCTGTAAAGTGTTGATTACATTGTCATTCAAACTTTCAAATTAGTGTTTGAAAGAAACATATTTGGTTGGAATTATTGTCAAAGCTCTAGTTGTAGAAGTAGTAGAAATCTATTGTCAAAGCTCTAGTTGTAAATCTGTGGGTGGTGCAGTGGTGAGCACTGTTGCTTCGCACCTCTGGGACTAGGCTTTGAGTCTCCACCATGGCTCCATGTGTGTGGAGTTTGCATGCTCTCCCTGTGTTGTTGTGGGGTTTCCTCCATGTTCTCTGGTTTCCCGCTACAGTCAAAAACATGCTGAGGTGAACTGGAGCTAACAACTTGCCCTTGAGTGTAAACAGTGTGTGAGTGTGCCCTTGTGTGTGAGTGTGCCCTTGTGTGTGAGTGTGCCCTGTGATGGGTTTCTGTGTTATTCCCAGT
This sequence comes from Paramormyrops kingsleyae, assembly GCF_048594095.1. Taxonomy (NCBI): domain Eukaryota; kingdom Metazoa; phylum Chordata; class Actinopteri; order Osteoglossiformes; family Mormyridae; genus Paramormyrops; species Paramormyrops kingsleyae. Next base: position 9,697,298 of record NC_132804.1, read on the forward strand.
CTTGTTACCATAGCTTCTGGGATAGCTTCAGACCCCCTAACGTTGAATAATTCCAAGCTATCTTCAGCAGACCATAGATCAGAGGTGGGGGACCTCTTCCAGGGAGGGCCAGTGTGGGTGCTGACGGAGAGGCCATCCCAAAAACCCGCACCCCCACCGGCCCTCCATGGAACAGGTTCCCCTCCCCCACCATAGATCATTTCACCGCCCTTTCTCTTTAGAATTATTGTCTATGAAAACCGTCACCACATTTAACTTCAACTGAACACATTATCTCCATTTATGATGTCTCAGGGATCCAAATGTATCTAAATGTTATCAGTATTGTTTTTTCAGGCCTGATGAAATCTATGCTTTAGTCAGCAGTTGTGGGGAAAGTCTGGGATTTTTCACCCAACATTTTTAAGGATGTTGGTAAACTGTATGGCTCAGAAGATAAGATAGTAATCTGTTTGATTCGAGAAGGCAGCTGGTGAACTTGATAGTAAAGTACACCACATGGTTGTAAAGCAAGATGTTTTTTTCTGAGTGGTATTGGTGCCGCAATATAGGTAATCCTGCGATAAATGCAGCTCTAAGGTTCATTTCACATGGGATGGAAAGTAGAAGCACATGACATGAGAATGAGGGAATGGAAGAGACACGGATCCAAAGATGGGCGACCAGTGGAGAGAAACAAAAAGAAAACAATTAATTAACCAAGGTTTGCTAATGCTAAGGCTTCTTTGTGAAGAATTCAGCTTGCTAATGCTAATGCTATAGTAGTGTTGTTAATACTAAGTAAAACATAGAGTGTTGATTTCTGGTTAGTTATACGCAAGCATTATGCATTATTTTGGGTGACGGTGTGTGGATGAACAGAAAGAGAATTATTCTAGAAAAGAATGGAAGTATTTCTTCACACTGCTTCAGTGTAGCCACACTTAAGTTTTGGACATACAGCATCTTTATTGCCTGACAGGCAGATAAGGTGACAAGGTGACATAATCAACTGGTCAATCCATTTTTCATGGCCTTTTTTGGTCACATGTGATATCTAATTTAGCCTATGCTTTGTACCATTATCTCAGAGTAAATATCTTGGAAAAAACAGGCCTCTCTCATTCGTCTGATGTCCATCCACCACTCCAGAAGCTAGTCTGTTTTTAGGTCCACAATTACAGCCAGAGACCATTTATTAATTCTTTGTAGACCTTGTGGGTTGTTCCTCTGTTTGCGCCATGCACATTTGCAGATGCCCAGGTTCTTGGTATTATCACGGTGCCGTATGAATGTATGAATTACAGATTCAACCGATGTCACTCTTATTAGGCTGTTTTTTTTGTTTATGTCTATTTTTTCTCCTTTGCTCTATTTACTTGGGTGGGTATTATGCCTGAGGTCAAGCATCTTCCTCTATAGTTAAGCACAAGCCCAATCTTGGCTAGCAAACTGGCTAATCAGATTCCCTATTTGCAGTCGGCAAGTCCCATCAAACTGCTCAATATGATGAGCTTTACTCTGCCACTTTTAACCTCTTTATAAGACGGTCTTGTTTTTCTCCTGAAAAAAAATGGGGAAGACGACGCGTATGTTATCTCAGTAATTACCCTGGTGTTTGAAAACGGGGGGACCTTTTTAATAACGTGTCGGGCTCCATGCACACAGAGGATACAAATGAGCAGAATCAATTATTCATGTGACTGTCAGAGATGAAGTTGTCTGTCACATCACACCAGTGAGCTCTTCTGCTCTCGTAAGGAAAGACGGAGATAGGTGCTGGGACCAGAAGTGCTTGTTCATGTGATTAACGCAGTTATAACATTGGGGGGGGGGTCTAGACCTCCATAGACCTCCAAAATGGATGAGAGACCCGCCAGTAATCCTGGTGCCTGCATGATGTGCACGCTTAACAGATGTTTGTTTTAATTTGAGGTACGAGATTAGAATTCGTTTAATGTTTTTATTGTTTAATGGGGGGGGGGGGGGGGACGAGTTAGCCACATGTCCTAATGCAGTGTTTCGAAATGACAGGTATACATCTTTCATTTTTATGCCTCCATAGAGGAATCTGGACAGCTTGTTATTATTTCACTAACAACATTTTGTAAGTGTTTTACACCTTGCCAATGTGATTGGTCAGAAAAGCAAAGTTTAAGGGAAATGGAATTGCAAATGTCATAGGCAGTGCTGCCTGTTACCGAGACAACGGTTCTGGTTGTTATGTGTTAAAAAAGGACATCGTTATTAATATAATGGTGTACATAATTTGATGCGGAATCCTGTTCCAAATCCATATTACCCACCATGTCAAACACTAAAGGCATTGTTTTAAAAACACTGGTCTTGATAAAACAAGGCAGGACACAACGCACCCAACAATGATCATTCACAACTAATAGCAAATTTTATCCATTCATGTAACATCCACTTTATCACAAACCTCTGTTATCCAAAGGTTTGTATAATATATTGCCGTCGAGTTGTAATTTGTTTAGCACTGTTTGCCTTTTGGAAATTTAAAGTACCTGTATTTATCTCCGTAGTAACAGAAATGAGTCCTTGTTTTGAGAGCTTTGATTACTTTGTATCTGTTTGGGAAATGTAAATAAAACGGAGACAGATGCGGTTGCCTTGGTTAGTGCATGTGCATCGGTGCGTTATTAGCCGTGTGTTATGAAATCATAGTAAATACAGTAAATACTGCAATGAAGGAGGAAGCAGTTGGTTTAAATTATTTGATAATGTAATTATCCAGTTTATTTCCAAATGAAAAGGGGAAAATATCTCAAGGTTCCTGCGACTTCGAATTTCATGGGGTTAGACATTTGCAGACCTTCTACTTTAAGAAGTGCGTGAGGTTTCATCTTCAGATGGGTATCTGTGAATGTAGGCTGTCTGTCTCCCGTTTAGAGAAACGGGTAACTGGGAAGACTGGGATGCTGACCTGGATCATTTGTGGGTCCTTGAGTTACCAGTTTTGGGGAGTTTCTTCTATATGCAGAGGGGCAGCCTGAATGCCCCCCCCCCCCCTTTGGATTTCAGATGCCATCGTCAAAAAGCCCATTACAAGCAAAGATTGTCTTTCTTACCGATGGTATTCTGCTGTGAAAATGCTGTGAGACTGTCACTGTCATCTTTAAAAAGACATCAAGGCCTGTATATCTGTGTGTGTTCTGGAAGATAATGCTTCATAAGAATCCAGGCACAATGGCAAATGTGATGATACCAAGATTGTGACCAGAAATGAGTTTTGTGGCGGTCCAGGTCTCTCTTGATGGATTATGCCAACTGGGCAGGTCCCCTTGGTAGATCCGTAAGAGCGAATTTCAAGGGGGTTCAAACTTGTAGTTTTACTATCTGACTAGTGCCTGATCAGGTGAGGTCAGGCTGGAGAGCATGCACAGGTGCAGCACGTTGCCTTACCCACCACTTCACGAAACAACTTAGGATCTCGGGTGTCACCCCCCCAGGCCGATATATGGTCCACGATATGTGGTCAGCGACTTTTAGGGTCTTATCACAGAAGCACTCTCACACCACATTAGGATTAGCAGTTACACATAAGTCTGAAAGCTCCTCACACAAACTGCATGGACACTCATTAGAAGCAGCCTGATCTTGGAGTGGGGCCAGGTCCAGCCTCATTCTCCTAGTAGGTGGCAGCCTACTGGATCTAAGTTGAATCCACAGAGTAACAACAACAAGTCTTTAGTCAGAATTCACCAACTGGGCACTTCTGTAGACCCTGCAGTTCTGCAGGAGCCTCCAGCGTCACCCACAAGGATGTGATCGGTCTCCTTCTCCACACAAGCAGCCTTGGAGTACCAAGTTGGACGATGTAGCTCAGGGCACTGGAACCAGGATCCAGCGACCTACAGACCCTGTTCTTATGCATAGTCAAGGAACATGGAGCCACTTTCACGGCAGTCGCCAGACCCATGGGAACCAACACAGTCCTCATAACCAGCCCTGTCAGTGCCAGTGGTCGCATTGAAATCACCCATGTCCAGAGGAGTGTCACCTCGTGGGCACTCAGACAGTGTTGCCACTGAAATGAGGAGTTTAGTCCCCAATAGCTAGGGAAGATGGTCGACACACCGAACAGACAAGATGTTCCATGCACCTACCCAGATGAGCTGCCTCAAATTAGGACCATCATACCCAGGACAAGTGCCTGATTAGTAACAAAACCTTCCAGAGGGGTTTAAACCCATTATTTTACTATGTGGCAACATGCCTGTCCTGAGATCTTATTTCTGAAAGGCATACAAGGATAATGGTAGTTCCTCAGAATGTCTTCAGAGTGATGTCAGCCACTTGAGAGCAGAAATTCATCTGAACTATGGTTAAAGAGATAAGTGAGTCATATCTCCTCTATAGCAGCACCCATCAGTCATTCAGCTGAAACAACAGCAATGTATTAAACAGAATCTTTTACAAACTGGCGTGGTTGATGCAGTAATTAGGTTATGTCCCTGGTGCATAGATTTGAAAACCAGGGTTTGTTCAGCTTTTGTTAGTAACTCGAGCAGAACATGTGAAGGTTCCTGAGGAAGGCCTGGGCTCTGAAGCTTAGATCTCATGGTTCTTCGTGCTGTTCTGCTGCCCCTCCTTGGGACTGATATGAAAGTTCATGCCTAAATTTGTTCACAAGAGTAAAAGCCCTCATGAGTTATAGAACCGGCTGCCCCAAGGTGCCCAAGAGAAGCTTTTGAAGGGTTCCTTTAAAAGTCTGGCAGGAGAATTTAATAGCCCTACCTTTTCCTTTGTCTCCCCTACTCTTGTTCCTCTTAACGGAACCTGGGTATAGGGAAATACATAGCTTAAAGACTTTCTTTGTCTTTTTCTTTCCTAATTCATTTTGCACCATTTTTCTCCTCTTCGCCACAGTAACTCTTTAGAAACTGAAACACAGGGTTACTCCTTGTTGTTGTTCATCTGGTGTTTTTTTCTTCTCAGACAGAAACATGAATTTTAGAGCTCAGCCTTTGGAACTTGGAATTGCTAAGTGCTGATTAGTTAAAAACCTCCAGGGGTCACCCAGTTAGCCTGGGTAACTTGTATTAGTTTAATATGTGCGTGGAATATAAATGAGCTGTGCTTTTTTGTATGAAGTCAGAGTGTAATTGATGGGATAAAATGTACTCTACATATCATTAAACCCATGGGAACACATTTCCCTTATGCCGTGCGATACAATTCCATCTCAGTTGATAAATGAAGAGAGGGCAGAAGATAATTAAACGATTCCCCCACAGCTTTTAATGAGCTGCTCTTATTCATCAAACGGACCCTGCAAATAAGCATGCAGGCTAGGAGTCTCTGAACGTTGTTTTTTGTGGGACCGCAGCAGCAATGAAGGCTGTTGTTTTTGCGTACTGTGCCGGCGTTAAAATTAATTAAATGAGTCCAATCCCAAACAAAAGGTGATCCTGATAATTAAAGGAGTCCTCACCCCCCCCCCCCCCCGCCTGTTTACATTCCCCTCGGTCTGGGGCGTGAGCGTTGTCACGCGTTAATCTGCTAATCACAGTCGCTCAAATTCTCTCTGCATGACATCCTTGTCATTTAGGAGCCATGAGATTGGAATTTGTACCATGTGCGTCGTCTCTGCGACAAGAATGCTTTGGATTGACCTTTAAGGGGCAGCGAAATTCTCTCCTTTTTTCTCAATCCAATTAGTCCGCCTTGTTCAGCATTTGCATGCCCAGTCGAAATGTTTGCGGCCGACGTGAATAATTTAATTTCATAAAGCGGCCGAGGTCAGCTCTACGCCAGGATGCCTAGCAGAACTTTGAATTAATTACCTGCCTTGCAACCTTTCTGCGGCCATGTGTCCGTGTGCAGCAGAATAGCAGGCACTCAACCGGAATGGACCAGTTACGTTACCCAATGCGATAAGAGGTGTAGCGACCGCGATGTTTAGCGCAGCCATAGCCTGACATTTTGATGTTTCCGGGCCTTATGCTTCTTCAGATTACCTTCCCTGAACTTTTCTGCTTATTCTATGAAAATGTTTGTTTTCTTACTCTTTTCATCGTTAAAGATTTAATTGTTTGAATATTAATAATTTTGCAATTTTTGTTTTTACTTTTTTGTTTTTTCATTTCCGTTATCTGTGTTCAGAACGAAGCACAAACTTTTATAGATTTAGAGTTTCTGTCAAGTCTGACCAAAGACTTTATTTGAGAAATTTCGTTCCTTTTCCCATAGAGCGTAAGTTATGTCTGTGTCCCATGTCAGTATCTGATAGGTAAGGGACATTTGGTAGGGATAACTAAGGGAGAATTATATACAGAATATACCCACTGTTAACGGTATATATAACCCAGATCCCAGCTGTCCAGAAAAAGGGGTTATTAAATAATTCGTTCGCAGGCAAGTTCCCTTGTCAAATGGTTCCTTTTGCCCGCCTTAACTGGGACACGATTACAGTATCATTACACAGTGATCAGTCCAGACAGTGACATGAAAAAACGGTAACTCACAGTGGCAGATGAAAATGCAATTAAGGCCCACTGTCATTAGAAAGAGCGTGCACAGTTATCTCTGACTCACAGAATCATTTCTTTTGATAAGTGAAACTGCTTTCGAGCTTCACACCTCAATGTATTTGTTAACATCCTTGCTATTGCTGCTGCTGTCGGACAGAAGTATTTACGCGAGCAGGGGTTTCAGTGTCAGCTATCAGCTCCAGCACTGTTGCCCAGTAAATTAATTGTTTGTGCTGTAGCCTTGACTGATATATTACATAACTATGCAAAAACTGAAAACAGTTTAATTAACTACAACATCAAAGCATTCGTATCAATGCCAACCCTTTTAAATTAAAACAGCATTCATCACAATTATTGGTCTGGAAATGAAATAGCTAGTTTTAGCATTTTGCTAATGTGAAGCATGAAATATTGCTTTAGGATGAAGCCACATTTCGGTTAAGTGTCATCAAGTGGAAAACGGCCGAGTAGAACATCAGACAAAGAAATTTTTCAGCAGCCAAGCAGTGGTACCAGCTGTCGGGCACTGACAGGTCATCGGTGCTCTACCGCTCGGCGGGCTGTAACAATGCAGAGTACTGCTAAGCGATTTCTGAAGGAGAACAGCAGGCAGGGTGAATAGATGCTGGCCAGCTAGCGAAGACTGTCGCATACAATCAGCGGTGACAAGGCTGCATGTATCTATTCATGATTCTTTTGTCCTCATATCTTGGTCCAGGTCACAGGAGTCTGTTGGCCTTTTATATGATACAATGTATCCTTATTGTTTTGTGTTATAATAATAATGCGACAAATCATAAGAAAAAGGGCAATACAGAGACACCACTTAGCCTAACTGCATGTCTTTGGACTGTGGAAGGGAACCGGGAGCATTGAGAGAAGATCCGCAGAACATGGGGAGAATTCCACACACAGGGCAGGTCTGAACAGTCGGTGCTGCACATGTGTAACAGTGTCATCCGTTGAGTCACCACAGGCCCCATGGTGGAGGGATTGTAGTAGGTGGATGACGGCTGCAAATCTATGTAAAACCATCCTCACTTCAAACAATTCCAATATCTTCTATGTTTACAGATAGAAATAAAATGTTTCTTTACTGTAATATACGCATACATTCTTAATAAGGAATCAATTATAAATGATACTATATAATAATAAATAATAAAAAATACAATCAATTAGCCTAAAAATGATGTCACTCAAAAACTATGAGTGATAGTAAGATTCTGAGTGTATCTCTGAAATCAGCATTTTTAAAGTACATGAAAGACATCCCATAACTGCTCTGTGACAAAATCATCGTTGGCCAGTGCTGCTTTTGTTTATTTACTGATAAGCCTTACTTACACTTACAGCTTTCTCTTCTCTTCCCAGTTACCCTCGCCTTTTATTCTCTCTAAACAATACGGAAAAAGAATTACTTCTACAGTTCAAAGCAACAGCGCCAGATCACAAAACTGTGTGAAGTGTTTTTGTTTACTTATCGCATGTGAACAGATTGCTAAAGAAGAAGGTGGTGGGTTTGCTAAAAGGCCTTTCCTGGCCTGATTTATTTTGTAAACATTTACTGCCCTGTGGAGTGCAGCAGTGCTTCCCAATCTGGTCCTTGGGAATCCACAGACAGTCCACATATTTGCCCTGGGAACTGGGAGGGAGCAAAAATGTGCACTGCCTGGCAGGGAGCAAACATGTACCATCTGTGGGTCCTGAGGACCGGGTTGGGAAACACTGGAGTAAAGTATTACAGTTACGGTCCCTCCGTCTCTTGATGCCTCACTACTTCATAATTATTATTATTGTTTGTTTCCACTTTGTTAGCCCTTAGTTTAGGTCTAGACCAGCCATCTCGTCCTCCGCGCCATTTCCTGATAATAACATCCCCAATTAAGTCCAAAGTTCCCATGAAAGCTCGAATCATTTTGACAGACCTTTTATGTCCCCTTTATTTTGTTACAAATGGGACAGAACATCCCAACAGAAATGTTTAAATCCTGCAAATTAGTTTAAAGTAATCTTTGCAATTTGCTGCTCCTGCATTGAAAGGACCAATGAAGTATTGATTTTTCAAATTGCAAATGTGACTTGTTAAAATTAATAATTGCTCACAATTTGGCTTAGTATCAGGTCTCTGGGTTAAAATGAGAGGAGTTTCTTGGGCGGGTGTGAAGGGGATAGAAGGGGGGACAAGAAGAGCTGAACTCAATTTTTAAGCGTCATGAACATTAAGTGAGGCGATATCGAGAGAAAAAGGGTTCTTCGTGTCTCTCTGGAATATTCTAACATGCAATTAGGGACACATATTAAAGGGGAATTCTTTTTTAAATAAAGAATCTGCCAAACAAATGAGGCAGGAAACAAGGTCGTCCCTGATTCACAGCCCGAGGCCTCGCCTTTTCATAATCCACCTTTAATGACGGCAGCATGAATACATCGCTTTGACGTCTCTTTTTGGCAAAAATGCCGCAAATGGACTTTAAGGACTCGGCTGTTAATGGAACGTCAGGCTTTAACCTCGCTATCCTCTCACTGATGGTTCTTAATAGTGACCAGCACTTCAGACAAGTAAGGTGCTGGAAGGAATTCAGCGGGGGGTCTCATCGTCTCGTCCCTCTGGTTTGCGCTAAAGTGACCGGTCTCTGTGCTCAGACCCTCCTCCTCTGACCTTCATCCGTCTCTCGTTCTCCTGTATTAAAATCACACAGCCATCACATCTTGCTGGGCCTGTCCCTGACAGTTTGCCATCCAGAATCAGAACCTGCAGTGCTTTATGCTGCCTTTACGCTGCTGTTGAACATCGGATGCAGGCGCACTGGATTTTCTCGTATTTGAGCTTCCAGACATCTTATTTTCGAAGCATCTGAAGCTACCTGGTTCAGCAGCTTCCACAGCTGGTGGATGTTTGCTAAGGTGTTTCTAGTTCTGGTGCTTTAGAGTGACACACTTACTTCTCTGTGTAGAAGTCAAACCAAAAGAGTTGTAAATTCATTAGAGCAGTGGTTCCTAACCTTGTCCTTGGGGTTCCACAGCTGGTCCATGTTTTTGCTCCCTTCAAACTCCCTGTCAGACAGTCCACATTTTTGCTTCCTCCCAGCTGCTCGGAAACATTGTATTCAAGGCTGGAGGGCCTGCAGACCGGTGGGAGGGGGTCCTCCCTATAAGTCAGCGGCCTGATGTTATGAACAAGCCGCCTTTTTTGAAAACCAACATCCTCTGTTGACCATTTTATTCCAGTAATTTGTTTTTCCTGATTATAAATATAGCTTTAGTCTAGATTGAGACCTTTGGGGATTGGGGGGGGAATTAACACGAGTGGATTTTCATTTTTCCTCTTTGTGGGGGTGGCATCAGTGCCAGAAACAAGCTGTTGCTATTACATTAAGTGTGTTTTTAATCCCTAACTGGGGACCAGCTTCTGAGCCCCAGCTGTGTGTTTTGGATTTTTGGTTGCATAATAAATACATAATAAAGGGCAGTTAAAAAATATTCACTATTATTATTATTGTTCTGTCATAAAATACTACCTATCGAGCCCATGTGCAGTTCCACCGTCTTGGGATTAGGGTTAGGTTTTAGGGGTTAGGCTTAGGGTTAAGGTAAGAGTTTTAGGGGTTTTGAGGGGTTAGGGTAAGAGTTAGGGTTAGGGCTATCGATTAGCACTACGGTAGCATTTTTCGACAAGACAGCATATATCGACAGAACACCGACCGTGCGCCTTTAAGAACATGCAGAAAAAGCATTGGATATAGCGGACTCGCATATAACGGAATTTCGCTTATAACGGACAAACAATTTACTCCCCAGGGCCGCTATTGGCTGTAGTTTTGTTCGGCTATAACAGACATGCAGGCTCCGCCTACAAATCGCGTGGCGTGCCGGTGATATCCAGCGCAGATACGTAATCGGGATTATTGATAGTCACACATCTGGTCAGGTAATGTTGGATTACAACATGTAGAATATAATAATCTATACCACAAGTGTGTCTGCTGGGGTGTGGCATGAGTAAATGGTGTCCTGTAGTTGTGTTCTGGGCATACAGAAACTCTGGATATAAAGGACTGTTTGGCCAGGTCCCTTAATTGAAGTCTGTTATAATGGGATTTTACTGTACTATAATTAGGAATTATTTTTCTTTTTCCCCGCAGAGCATATGGTTGCCCTTAGTAAACAGCCTGCTTAAGTATGCTTTAAAAATACCGGACACTAGTTGTCGGCTGCCGGTAATTTGGGCTAAGCAGCGTTACCATAGCGACGCTTGGCAGGTCTCACATTATTTTTCCAAAAGAAACTATTTCCACTTTTACGCCACAAAGATCGGATAGCATTACATGGAGGGACTTCATAATTAATGCCATACATTACATTATCTATCCATCCATCTTCTCACAGCATGTCCTGGTCAGGGTCGCCGGGCCCGAGACAGAAGCGTAATACTTCATTAGGTTGAATTTAAATAATTGGAGAATTACAGAATGGAGGAGGTCGTATATAAATGCGCACTGATTGTGGTGTTTATGGCAGAATCCAGAAGGTAATGTTAGGCAGAGATGTGGACTCGAGTCACAATTTTGATGACTTTGGACTCGACTTGATGAAATCGTGCAAAACACTTGGCACTCGACTCGGACTTTAACACCAATGACTCGTGACATCACTTAGACTTGAACCTTTTGACTTGAAAAGACTTGATACCTTACACCAAACGAAAAGCGTGCTATTTTAAAAAGTAATAAATTTCTTGAATTAACATTAATTGTATTCATTTCCAGTCAGTTTATACGAACAGCCCAGAATCCCCAGCTCTAACACAACATCCAATAAAGTTGCAGAAGCGAAGCATTAAGTAACGTGATGTTACTGAGCGCCAGGCAGACAAAATGATATCTAGGGTCATTTCATTTGTTTTCACAAATTACGAGGTGGTGAACAAGAAATGAACTGCAGTATGCAAAACATGTTGGTCAAAAATTACAGACGGAGAGGCTACAACGTCCAACTTCGTTCGACATCTGAAGTTACACAGAGAAAGGTAAGTTGAGGCTAATGTAGTGACTAATGTCTAGTGAATATTAGCTTATAATGGCTTGGCGCATTTTCTAGCTTGCTAGTTAAATCGTGGGGCTCGAAAGTCATTTTGCATACATTGCAAAAAGTGTTGCGGGTTCCCGCTCAGATGTAAACCCGAAATAAGATGACAAATCTGCTTTTCATCAGACAGCTAGAGCTACAATGTACTAAACTCGCAGCAGTGAAATCGCACAGTAACCTAACGTTACTGTTACTCCTGTCATTGAAATTGTTTGATTTACACTGATTACTGTGTGAGCGGTTCAGTAGCCTATCTGTCTTTTGAAGAAGCAGAAGAAGAGTGTTGGTATCACTCCAGCACTACAGCTAAGTCACTACCTTGACATATCCGAAGGTCAGAATGCCCTTTTATTCTGGGAAATTAACAAAAAGGCTCCTCCTTCACTGTTTCGAGTGGCCATAAGGGTCTTGGCAGTGTCTGTCTCCAGTGCTCCAGTGGAGCGAGTTTTCAGCTACGGTGGCATCATATCACGGCCCCATCGTGCACAAATGACTGACAGACTTTTTTTTCCAATTTGGTCTTTTGCAAATGCAATCCTTGAAAGGGCTCTAGGGTAATCAAAAAAGCACAATCCTATAGATGATTAAAATTGTTCATGCATTTGTTCTGTTTATGCAACTGATGTGTTTTTACCTCTCTCTCTCTTTCATACACACACACACACACACACACACATGTAGGGTAAACATATCCTTATGGGGACTGCTCATTCATTTCAATGGGAAACATGCTAACGCTAACTATGACAACCTTAACCCCTACCCTGCCCTAACCATAACCATAAGTAACCTAACAAAATACAAGAGTTTTTGCATTTTTAGTTTTTTCATAGCAGTCACCAATTTTTATAAAATAGAGTTTTCCTTTATGGGGACCAGGAAACCGGTTTTTAACTTTTATTTAATTTACACATAAAACATGCAGCTACATGTAGTGTCACTTTAAATTAACAGTAATCTTACAGAAAATGTATTTTATTTATTAAGCATTGGTTCAGTATGATATGAGGTTGGGTATCGTAAAAAAGGAAAGTAACAAGAATAATGCTGTTGTACTGGGTTAATATTTACTGTGAAATACAACATCAGCAGTCCTTTTGTTCTATGATTAAGTTCAGTCGCACTTGCTGCTGTCAAATAAATACACCTTTTAAGAAGCATTCATAATTTCTGAAAATTATTTATTATTACCTAGTAATAAAGTAACATATTTGGTCAAATGACTTGTTTAGGACTCGAAATTCAAAGTTTAGGACTTGGGACTCGACTCGGGACTTGCAGGAGGACTTATCTCGAGACTTGAGTGAAAAGACTTGAGACTTACTTGTGACTTGCAAAACAATAACTTGAACCCACCTCTGATGACATTATTCATCGGACGCCAACATCCCTCTGCTCAGGAACTTTCTGTCAGTGTCGTTACCAAGGTTTCCACCCTCAGCAGGTGGAGCAGTCGTTGGAAGTGGTGCAAATCGTGATTTTGTGTGTGTGTGTGTGTGTGTGATCCATGTATGCATTACAAATGTCCCCACAATGTGATACAAACCTGTTATTTTGACCTTGTGGAGACCAAGTTTTCAGTCCCCACAAATGGAAACTCAATTTTATAAAAATCTGTTACTGCAATCAAAAAATATTTTGTTTAGTTACTTAAGGTTAGGTCTGGGGAGGGTGACAGCTAAAAAATGCTGAGCTAACATCCCCAATAAGTGCGCTGAGCCTCAGGTTTCTTTTCCTTTTCTTTCTTTTTTTTGTAAAAAAAAAAGAGAAAAAGGTTTTCTGACCTTGGTTACAGTCGCTTAAATTCTGCTCCTGAGGAAATAACAGCTGCAGTGTGACTTTGATAAGCAGACGCCGCTCACCTGTCAGGAGGCTGCGCATCTTCTCTATAAATGACAGAACATGACATCTTGGTCTCCTGCTTCACTCGGGAAAAATGGGAAACTGTACATGTGCTGATTTCTTTTTACTTCCCTTTAAATACAGATCAGCCGCAGCGGGTGTTGCGAGCCGGCGAGCGAGACTTTCCCCTTCATGGCGCGACAAAGTAAAATCAGCTTGTGGATACAGCGTAGGCAGGGCCACCCATAATGGGGGAGAAAGGGGAGCCCAGACAGCGGGAGGGGGCCATGAGTATTTGAGATTTGGATAATGGTACTTTTGTTTTTGTTCTTTTTTGGGGGGGTAGGGTGGGGGGTCAGAGACCCAGTCATGTCTTTGTGCCGCCCCGAGTGCAGCAACTTGTACCCGTGTCTCTCCGGGCGTGACTTTAGCTATGTGAAGATGAGCTCTGCAGTGAACTTCGTTTAGTAAGCAGACCGCGTGTGCTACGGCAGAGCATATGGGATATGGGCGCATCATTCATATTTATACATTTAGTCCGTTAGTGAAATTACATTAAGACATTTCTCGTTATTATGCACGGACAGCATTTCTGCAAATTCTCCAATCTAGCAGCCTGTCATCTACCTTCTGCCTAAACATTCTATACTTATTTATTGCTTATTACTTTTTTAAATTTTATTTTGTTTTTCCTAATGATATCAGATGATCGTTAACTTTGAACATAAACGGTACCAGAATCAGGTAAGGTGCCATAATAATTCTCAGTGTTGTGTCATCCTAATTATTGTCCTTAGTATTATGTGAGTCACACCACCACTATTTAGCTGTTGCTGTACGCAGATATTAGAATATCTTCATATTCCCCACTTCCATTGCAATTTCTCATAATAAACATACACTAAACACTGCCTAGTATCCAGGTATTGTTTGGAGGAGTTCTGTTCTTTCAAAAACGTATTTTTTTAGGTTTTTAATTTTGGGAGGGGGGGGTAATTATTATTATTATTAGTAGTAGTAGTAGTAGAAGTAGTATTTTTGTTGTTGTTGTTGCTGCTGTTGTTCTACCCTGCTGGGCACCCAGGTATCTACACTGCGCATCCGATTAGCCCGGCTCCACCGCACAGCCGTAAGAGGGAGCAGAAGGTTTGCGCGATACACTTTGTGCATGGACACATGTCGGCAGATGCAGGGAGTCGCGGGGGCTCGCTCCAAGCCCGCGGCGAACTCAGGACGTGAACGGTTCACCGCGCCGGAAAATGAATTTATGTAATGGGACGGTCCGCGGCTTGCAGACTCCGGCCGCGCCGCGATCACGCTGCCGAAATACCCGAGCGCGTCCGATGCTCGCTTCCGACTCGCTTTCGTTTCCGAACCGGCGGGATGCCTTCCGCGGGCTCTTCGGCCTCCGTGCCACGTGGAAGCTGCGCAAACCGTGTCCTTCGTCGAGTCTTTCAATGCAGAAAATATCTCAATATCAATTACATTTTTATTAGTTTTTTTTTAATTCCCATCTCCCCATCCTTTCCCCTGCCCCCCCCCCCTTTGTCTAACTGCTTCTGTCACAACTCCGTCAGAGAGATCGGATGCGAAGGGAACAGTCGCTAATCACTCCGGAGTCACACCAGCTGCCATATACAGTAAAGGGCAGAGTGAAAAATCATATCAGATTTCTGCTTTCTCTTTCCCAGACGAACTGGAGCTGCGGGCTGTGGGGTCAGATGCAGCAGGACAGTGCCCAGAATGTCTGTTAGGGGCCATTTAATCAAGGAGCAGTTTTGTTTTTTTATTTTATTTTTTTAGCAGACACCTGTGGACCACAGACACAGGTAGTGAAAAGAAGCGAAGCGGAAAATAGCCCTTCAGGGCTGCTGGTTACTATTAAGCTTGGAATAAAGGGAAGCCAGAGCAGCTTATATGCATTTTCTATTTACTTGGCCAGCAATTTTTACCCATTACAGTTTTTACTTATGTATTTATTCATAAGTGCAATTCAAGGTAAGTATTTTACTCAAGAGTTTAACAGGTGTCTGCCTGCCACTTCAGCTATCACCCCTCAGAACACAAGGATTCCAATACACTATTTGCAGTCAGATTTAATGGTTTTGTTCTGGGAGTTTCAGTATAGTCTAAATGAACGAAGGCTTGAGCAGATGGCCCTGCTGAGATGTGATTGGCTGGTTGGCCCCTGCCGTGTTGTGTCATCACTGGTCGCCGGCACGTGCGCTGGCTGTGAGAGACAATGTCAGCAGTGCCCTGTCCGTGGTGATGACCGGAGAACCAGAGCGCACAAGAGACGCCCCTGTCCGTGGTCCTGAGCTCAGCCTATATGGTGCCTGTCTCCCGTACTGCTAGAGTCTGTCACGATGCACAGATTAGGGTGAAGCGGAGAAAATTAATCTCTTTCTCTTCCCCAAGCAATGCAGAAAGCCATATTTCTATTTCACCTTGTACAACCATGTGCTGGCTGTGATGTAAAGAGTATTATTTACCTCTGGACGGAATCCAGTTCCTGGGAGGGGGGGGAGGGGGGGGTGCTTGGGCAGCGTAGATTGACTGGACCTGAATGCTAACGCTCTTGTTTTGTTTGAATAATGGGCAAAACGTTGGCATAAAAGTCACTTGATTCACTGCACGACATAAAAGGGGATTTAATCTCCCCTGGAGAGGGGGTCCTTGTGCAGAATCAACACCATAAGGCACATGAATTGAAGGTTGCTCCACTGAGACCTCAAGTCTCCATGTAAAATAAAGTACCGGGGAGGTCAAAGGAAGGAAGGACGCGGGGAGAAGTTTGTCCTCGTGGCGTTTAAGCCACACATGAGGGTGTGTGTGTGTGAGAGAGAGACCTTGCTTATTGTTAACGAGTAACGTCAGGTCGTGGACAAATAATTTCCTATGATGCAAAGTGACCATCCAAATCTGAGCCCTGCTATCACTGCCCGTTACTGAAAGCTACACAGCTGGAGCTGCGGTGGCTCGCAGTCAGCACCCGGGCGCGTCGAGGGGCCGCAATATCAACCAGCCTAAACCAGCACTACTGAACAGGAAGGGGGCTTCACCATGACGTCACACATTTGGAATCATGGGATCAAATTGGCCTCAGCACTGTGTGTGTGTGGGGGGGGGGTGTCTATGTATGATCTGTGTGTGCATAGATCACATTTGGAGGCCAAAATGTCCCCAAAGTGTGATAAAACCTGAACTTTTGGGAACATTTTTCAGGTTTCCATTTGAATAACCTCAATTTTATAAAAAATCTGTGACTGCTATCAAAAAAGTAAAAATGCCAGAAGTGTTGAATTTTGTTTGGCTACTTATGCTTAAGGTTAGGGCTGGGTAGGGGTTAAGGCAGTCATGTTGGGATTAGGGTTTTTCCCATAGAGATGAATGGAGGGTTCCCACAAAGACATGAATACAAACCTGTGTGTGTGTGTGTCTGTACTGTATGTGTGTTTGGACTTTACACATCACCCCTATTCCTGTTCCCACAGCCCAAACACGCCCAGCTTAGAGTTGCCTCTGCACACGAGTGACTGACTCTGACTTTCAGCAAGGTACGTGCTTGATGCATGGTCACTCAAAATACACTAAAATAAAGTAATATTTTGTGAAATGGGGTGAAAGTGTTATTAAAATTGGATTATATTCCCAGTCTGAAGCATTTCAATGAAACTAAATGACTGTTCCATTGTCGGGTTAAGTGCTTTGCTTAAGGGCACAGTAGTGGTTTCTTAGCTCAGCACCCATTTCCTTAACCATTGTGCCACCTACTGGTCTAAAATAATTAACAAAGTGTTTCTTTTTCCCTTCACTCAAGTTGACATGATTGAAATGGAAAGTTATACAGCTGTCATTTTTTACGCGGTATCCTTAAAAGGTTTGCACGTGAGCAGAAGTATTACCCAGTCTTAAGCCCTACCTTGCCATCGTCAGCGTAGTCTGTCATAGTTCCAGAAAACTAGAAAGTCTCCCTCCTGCCCGCTGGCCACATTGGGGCTGCTGCCTGTCTGATATGTTGATTATCTGTCCTGCCATCTTCCAATTCCCAGAGCCATGTTTGTCTGTATTTTTAAATAGCTTTCTAGGTTTTTTTTTTCCCATGCAATTTTTCAAGTCACACTTAAAATATCTGTCATACTAATTACTATAAACCTTCAAATATTTGAAAAGCCGGATACATTCAAGAGTTTTTGACGCAGCACAAATTGGCCCTGTGGGTTAGCCAGCAGGGGGAGACATTACCACCAGGGTCAGCCCAACTGCTTTCGAGGTCCTAGGCAAAATTCAATTATCCTGGTTGTCGTTTGTCATCTTCCTTCCTATTATGACTGGCTGATCAGATGGGGGGGGCACCCTGGTGGCCGCTGGGCCTTAAGCAGCTGCTTGTCCTGCTTATGTCTTAAGCTGCCATTGAGCACCAGGACCTTCGCGACCAGAGTCCTTAGGCTGTGGGAGTTTGTATCGTACCGATTATGTCAGCTAGGAGCGGAAGCTATACTGAACAGCAGAGAGCACGCAGGCGGACATGGGGGGGGGGGGGGGTAGGGTTGTGCAGGCCTTTCGATGAATGTGAAGCCATCATGAAATCTTCCCCTCCGGACTTTTCTGTAGATTGGCAGATTGGGACCGTCGCTATGGGAGACCATTCATAATTTTATCTCTTATTTTGGTGAAGGAATTGCAGTGGCGACTGGACCATCCCATAATCCTGACCGGCCGTGGACGAATCCAACATCTGCCTGCAATTACTTGAGAGATGGATGTTTCCGTGCGCTCAGCTTGAATGATACTGGCCGGTGTTTTTTTTCTTCTGTTTGTATGTGCTGAGGAAACCACGTCCACAGACACACACAATCGCACTAATACGTTGTCTTCTCATGTCGCAGCGGTTAGCTGCCCCTCGGACCCCGCGGCACGCAGACGAACTCCTTTTCGCCCATCTTCATCCGTTTAGAGCTTAAAATAAAGCGCAGAAGGCTGTCTGTGTTTCCGGATCAGCACAGCGAGGCTTTATAATGCTAATCTTTAGCAGTGTTAGAATGTGCAGTTTCGTTTGTAAGACCACACTGACCATCTGGCGATCAGAATTGGGCGAGAACACGGCCCCACAGAGCCAGCCCTGCTTCTCGGGAGTGCTGGAATCGGATCAGTCGGAGGAGATTTTTGCCAACAGGGGCTGCAGCTCAACGAGGCTGGGGAGGTCCCACTGGGATAGAGAGACTGGGGAGAGAGGCGAAGGAGTGTGTGCGGGGAGAGATGAGGAGGCCTAGCACACGTACGAGGCTCTCCTGCGACGGAGGGAGCTTTTCAGGTGGAGTAGTACAGCTTTTATATTCCAGGCAGGCGGGAGGGAGAATTTTTCAGCCACAGTATTAACACCACTGGCACAAAGCAAAGAGGACCCACTGGGAATGAGGAGGGCCTGTGCAGTGCAGGCGATGCCCAGCTACAGTGCGATTACACAGGTACTGCTTATGTCAGTGCAATCCCCCCCTCCACTGGAAAATGAGCAACACCATTTTAGTAAAAAAAACACGCTCACCATGGAGGAACAAACAAAAAAAATCATCTTAGCGCCAAACAAAACAATGACAAACCGCTAACAACTGTGCCAAGTGTGGAATATTCCAGCATGGAGGTTAAAGGGTCATATTTCATGACACCTAATCTGAAGCATTCTTCAGTTAGGTTTTTCTAAAACGTTCTTGAAGGTTGTAGGTGACGTGCCTTGGTAAAGAAATGACTAATGAATAAAGTAGGCAAAAATACTTAAAAAAAAAAATCTATCAGCAAACTTTATTTTAGACAGTGAACATTGATCATTGGTTGGCGTTAAGGGGCAATAAACGACATACCAAAACATGAAAGTCTGTAAAAAAAAAAAAAAAAAACACACAATATTGCTTCTCCCCAAAAGCAACTACACCGTTAGGAACCACCTTGTTCGGAACTTAAACTTAAACCCTAACCCTAACTGTCACTAATTCACTCGGCCCATTACTGGGCTGCGAATCCAGGCCTCCTGCTGGGAAAAGGCAGCAAAACAGCCGTGGCTATTGGGAGGGGGAGGGGGAGTAGGGTATCGCTGATAAACACCTTTAATTCTGGCTGTGCTGGTGCTGCGTTCTTCCTCGTGTTGCGCCGTCTGTCTTCGCCTCTCCCCTGCGGACACGCGGCCAGCTTCCCCCCCGCTTCCCCCCCCAGCTTCCCCCCCGCTTCCCCCTTTCTCTGGCGGCTCCCGGGTCACAGACACGTAGCTCCTTGACTGCAGAAGAGATCGATTTGCTAACCGACTGGGCAGACAGGTGCAGCGCTGGGATCAAGGCCAGGCAGCAATTTAACTTAAGTACTGCAAAGTGTCTTCCACCCGGAGGTGTCTATTGGACCTCACCGGCCGCCAAAGCAATCAAGCTAAGAATCTCCGGAAGGACGTCGACACGGGGACTGCCTCCGTGTGTCGTGTGTGACAACATTACTAGCATTGCAAGTTATCTTCCAGACAGGAGTTTAGTGGTCCGGAGCAGACGGTGTTAATGAACTCTATTAATTAGATGGAACCAGTGGGGGCTGACAGATTTTCCAGTGAGAAACGCTTTTGGGACAGTTTTAGCCATATTCAGATTTATACACTTCATTTTGGGTTAGCTGTTGCATCTTAATGTCAGCTTAATGTTGCTCTCTTTAGTGTCACTTGAACATTGATTTCCAGGCCAATAGTAGCTTATTATTATTATTATTATTTGTTTTTATATCAATCATCAATCCAGAACTGTAAAGATATCAAACATAAACAGATAAATAACACAATAATTGCTGTTACAAATGGCATGAAAATGATCTTACATCCACATTCCCACAGGTCCATGCATGGACATTTACAATAATCATTAACCACCAAAAAATATTTACAGGAAAAATACATAACTATAGTATCACGGGCTGCTGCAGCTCCTGGGCTCTCAGACTGACCCAGTCCAATAAGTTCTGGGCTTTAATTACCCAATTCTGGAGATGTAGTCAGTGTGGCATGAGACAGAACCTTCCAAAGAACAACCAAATGTGTCATTTCACAGCATCCAAAGAAAACCATTTAATACTCTAACAATAACCTTTGACTCACAAAAGGCGCCTTTTTGTTCAGCGTACGCTGCTGTCTGCTCCTTACGGAGGGGAATCTGTGTTTCGCTTCAGCCTGGATTTCGGATCGATCCTCTGCGGAGTGAGAGAGCACAAAGGCCCCCTCCGGGTGACTGGAGTCGCTCTGCTGATAATTATAGCCGCCCTGACAGGTTAATTGCATGGTGATGCTCTTTGCTTGAGTGTTGTGGTGGGTGGGGAGGCCTGCGGAGGAGAAGCCTCTGGCCTAACATCAAGCTGGGCACGAACCTCTCCTCTTCCTGCAGCAGCAGAAGTGATGCTCCTCAGATCTTCTAGAACCCAGCTTTATTTATACATCTCACATATTATTCTCAGCCATTTAATTCTCACCTTGGTCTAATGAGACACTGAGCTACCCAGTCCATCACTGAAACAGAGGCTCTGCTTCTCTGAGATCTTCTTAGTGGAAGGACTGCAATTAGGAGAATCAAGGCCTCAGATTACAAGCTGATTCACATTCAAGATGTAGGACAGTGACCTCTGCTGGTGACCTTTGACCAAGGCGTTCTTCATATGCTGCCAAAGGGAGATAACCGGAACTGTGCCGTTCGTTTGTATTTTATCCCTCCTCTGCCACAGTTCATGCTACGGTTTGAGGTCTGAAAAGTGCATAACTGGTTTTTCTAGAACAAACATACGTCTGCTTGTCTAGACCAATCATACATCTAGTTCCAGCTCCAAAAACTTAAGGCATCACAGGGCCCTTCTGTGGTTACATGACGGGAAAAGTGGAAAATCAGGACCATGACAGCATAGGCAATGCTCGGCCATAATGTAGTTTGATCCAAGCGTTTCCAAAGTTTTCCAGAAGACACAGAAAGGGCTCGTCTGCATGATTTCCATCATAACCATCACAGGCAAAGGGGCTTGAGGTTGGCCCTGGGAACCAGTTGACTTTTGGAGTAGCACCGTGAGGCACAGCTTGGATGGGGAGATGGTATTCAATCGGCTCGTCTGCAGCTGGAGTCCAGTCAGATTGGCATCCAGGCCCACTGCCGAGATCATGCTCACCTTTGAGAGAGCTGGACGGCAGATAGTTCAGAAGAGGATCCAATCAGAAGGCGAGCGGGAACTGCCAAACCATGAGCATACACTCAGCCGCCTCACTGGCGCCCTCTGGAGGCTCCTCCCCCAGGCGTCGGTAGCCCCGCCCACCAGAGAAAACTGCTATGGAGAGCACCCTGTCCTTTGGGGTCTCGTCCCTGCTGGGCAGGCGGCTACGCGCCCAGACCCCGCGGTCCTCACTCAGCCCATAGATGGTGCCGTCCTCTGGCTCATGTTCCGGGGACTGGGCCTGGGATGGGTCTCGACCAATGGCATCCGAGGGCCTGCCAGTCAGTGGCTTCCCTGGCAGGCCTGAGGTGGAGCGCAGGCGGTACCGCAGCATGACCTCGGCGGGCTCGGCCCGGTCATCCACCCGGCCGTCTCGGAAGGAGTCCCGGCTCAGCAGCTCCGAGGGGAGGGAGCTGGAGGCGGCCACCAGGAAGTTCACCGGACCGCAGTGGGCGTTGAGAGACGTCATACCCTTCCCTGAAACAGCCAGAGCCTTGTCACATGACAAACCGAGACTACATTAGGTCTGATAGCCCAGTCGCGGGTAAATATGGGTTAGAAAGTACAGCATCAAGGCTTCTGATTCTCACGCACCACCCCGCTGGAAATTACTATTATTATTGTTATTTTTCTCATATTTTAGTCCCTATTTTCACACAAGTGTAGGTCACCGATGAGGCCCCCACCCCCAGAAGTGTGCTCACCTCTTATGATGGGGATGCCCTCCAGTCTGGGCACGGGCAGCGTGATGATGATGCCCAGAGAGGTGCCCACCCACAGCAGCCCCTGACACACCATCAGGCTCGTGACCCGATCGCCCGTCTGCCCTGCGGAGGAAAAGGTGAAGGGGAAACGAGGCGCTTGGTGGGTTTGGATGCAGACACAGAGACACCCGCTATTGCAAACACAGCCTTGCAGATCATCACCCAGTTAACCCAAAGTCACACTTAGCCTCACCCACTTTCAGGCTCCTCCCCCCACATCCCCACCTCCCAACCACCAATTCTTTTCATCCATCATCTGCTGTTGCCAACTCATGTGGAATTCCACGTCACATTCCCAGCCCTCTCTGCCAATATGGTTTGTTTGTGGAGATTAAAACCCCATGCATGACGCACGCACTCCCAGCATTCTCGATCAGCACCATTTAGCAGAACACTAACTGCCACTTATCGTCCCGTGTCCTCCATTCCGCCGCCAGTGAACATAGGGGACTGTTTGATTATTGACCACGGGCGGCTCATCAGAGGCGCTTTGCTGACCATTATTTTTATCCACCTGTTCTGTCCTGCAGCCTCCACTGTCACAGAGCTGCATCACAGCCGCAAGCCTCGTTAGCATCCGCTTCCGAGTCTGCAGTGGGCTCTTCCGTGTCGTGCCCTGTGAATGTGGGTCTGATCGATTAACGTGTTGACGGTCAGGAGGCGCCTGATCAGGGTGCTAACCACATACGGAAGCCCTCGTTAAATACAGAGGTGGCACTGCGAGACTCATTGCTGGAGACAGGAAGCCATCAGGAAGTCAAAACTGGGATATGCAATATACTGTACATGTGATATACTATATATCTACATGATACTGTGCTAGGTTACCTAGGACCTAACCAGATGTCTTAGAACCATAAATAGCATTTGCTGCTATATTGCTGCTGCCACAGTAGGCTAGGGAAGTTAAAGGTTCTAAGGTAATACGTGAATCTATTCTGGGTCGACCCACCCTATAAGCAACATAGGCAATCGCCTATGGCTGCATTCTGTTACATAACAGTTATCAATGCGACTTTTAATATTTCACTACTTTTATTGTGAAAGAGATGCGAGCTATTGTAGGTAGTTATCAAGCATTTCATAGATTAGCCATTTGATGTTCATTTATCTAATATAGAAGAATTGACCAAATTTATTTTCTGCTGCCATATGGAGTTTGAGGGGTCTTAGCAGAGCCTAGCGCGCAACACTCAGGGCCGGCCCTGATCTATGCAGAACCCCCCCCCCACCCCACACACACACACACACATGGCAGGTAAAATCCTGGCTAAATCACAAAGAGGACAGTGTCATCCAATGCAATTTTCCTGATGCCTTCGCTTCCTAAATGTCAAGGGTTTGGCTATTAAGCTACACTGACCCCGAAGAGTCTGATCCTCTACATTCGTACTTTGGAACCTTCAGTAAAGGGACATGCTTGTCATCTGCTTGGAGGGGGGGTGCATTACGGTTGGGATTAAAAGCTGATCTTTAATTTCTTTCTTATCGTGGGTTTGGGAATAATGTCCGGGATCAGTCAGCAATCGGTGTTTAATAATGCCATTGGCATTCATGCAGGGTGCCTTTAAGGATTACGGCCAGTGGGTTTGAAATCAGCAAATTAGCCACGATTTTCCTGGTCTGAAAAGACTTTTATTTGCTTACAGCGTTCTCGCTGCAAATGGCTTCCAGGTCCCTGTATTGGATCTTTCTCCTTTCCCCACTTGTGTGTTTTTGTGCACTTGGGCAGAATGTGTGCACCGCGCAGCGTGACTTTAGAAATGTTCTTCTGTTCGTCTGCTTTGTGATTTTTTACATTACTCTCAAGGCTGATGAATCGGAGAAGAGGAACTGACTGCCGATTTAGGTTTTTGTGGCCCATAATAATAGTTATCTGCATTTTTGATGTTGGTGCGTGTATGACGTTGAATGGAAGCGGCCGCTCTTGGTTTCTCTGTCCCCGGATGTTGCAGAACAACAGGACAGAAACTCCTGGCCTTTCTGTGCCTGTTTTCGCATGCAAGCACGTATGTCAGGCTCTCTGTCGATAGCAGATAACACGCTGGGGTGCTCTGATAAATATTTCATCTGTCAGGAGTGCAGGAAGACAGCAGGGGTTCGGGGTCTCGGGGAGATCTAATACGGGGGGGGGGCGGAAAGCAGGGATCATGGGCGAAATAAGGGGAGGACAATGGGGAAGGAGGGATGTGGAGCGGCATGGAGACAGAGGGACAAAAGCATACATGGGAGGGGCAAGTGGAGGAGAGACAAAGGGTCTGTGTGCTGGGGACAGGAGAGCGTTTCCATAGCAACCCACCCCATCATGAAAGCTTAGTCTCCAACACTGCATGGCTCCTTGAAGGCATTGATGTGCTATTGGCTCCTCCCACTAACGCAGCCACATCCTGCTCTCAGGTCTTTAGCGTATCGCTCATCTGTGTCCATATCCGGGAGCTGCATCGCCTCTGGCGACCTCCAGAGGCGTCTTGTGGTGACTACAGTGCTCAGAGTCACACCTGCTGAAACTCCCCAGACGACTCCCGACCCCCCTTCTCTTGCTTCCATCTCATTCGCTCCTCCTGCTTGCCGTTTCACCCTCTAGTTGCATCTCTGGGTCACGTGGCATAAGAGGGTTTGCTGTTCTAGCTAAGCTATTCATGAAAAAGGCTTGAAGAAGCCATTTACGGAGCGAATCTCAATGATGCTAAATCAAGCGGGTTAGTTGAGGATTAATCTATCCCAGGATGAGAAATGTTTTGTCGAAATGATACATAAAGATCTTTCTGCATGTTTTTCATCTATAAAACTCACAGTTTCAGTCAATCACCAATTCCCCCTTAAACACTACAGTTTCAATGTATTCAGGTCTTTCTTTTAAGAGGCGGCATATTTTAGCTCATTAGCACAAACACACCTATAATAAATTAGAATGTAGAGATCAGTGGTCATTGCTGACACACAACAATGAAATGTGTCCTAATTCAGCGCCCGGGGAGCAGTGCTTGAGGGGGTGGGGGGGGGGGGGGGGTACCGTGCTCAGGGTACCTCAGTGATGCCTTGCTAGTCAGGGATTCGAACCAACAATCTTTCAATTACAAGTGCGCGTCCCTAACCATTAAGCCACCACTGAAGGTACCTGTAGATTATCAGGGTGGGGCAGGTAAGCCCAAGATTGGGGCAAAGTCAGCAAAGGGGTTCATGTGTTCACACCTGGGGCTTGTAACCCGACCTGTAAGGCTCTGTTCTGATTTTTGTTTTCAGCCCCAGAACACACATCCACCCCCTGCTGCAACTTTTCTCTATACCCAGTACCCAAGGTACTTCTTCCCTCAGGCTAATGCCGAATCCCCCCCATTTTGTTTTCATCCCAGTTCCTCCATTCTGTGAAACATAATCCCAATCCTCCCATCACCATCTCAAATGACTCTGTTACATATCCGGCCCCCATAAAGTGAGGTCCCAGACCGCATTCTGTAAGCCAGGATGCTGCCTGTACATGACACCTAGTCCATCCAACCATGCATAGCTAAGGAAACCCTCAGTGAGCGAGGGGAGGAGAGAAGCTACTTTCTGCACTTTTTGCAATTAAAACCTAAAACCTACCGGGACTCAGGAAGGCAGACGGCGTGGAGATGTTGATCTCCTGCAGAAGTGCCAGAGTTTCTGTGTGGAAGAGGCGGATGGAGGAACTCTCAGAGAAGGCCATCCAGACACCACCCCCCGCCCGGACCATTTGGGTGACGCTCATCTGTGGATCCTGGTGGGCCTCGAACCTCTGAGAGAGAGACAGAGAGAGAGACAGAGAGACAGAGAGAGAGAGAGAGCTAAGTCACCATGGAAACATTGGAGCTGAGATGGGAATCAAGAAGTGAAAAGCAGGAGCGGAACGGCAGCAGGAGCGGAACGGCAGCAGGAGCGGAACGGCAGCAGGAGCGGAACGGCAGCAGGAGCGGAACGGCAGCAGGAGCGGAACGGCAGCAGGAGCGGTGGGAAATGATGTTACCCACATGGAACGGGTTGATGGGGAGGAGGACAAAATCTGTGGATTCAAATCCCCCCCCTCCTCTCAATCACTCACTCACCCAAACCCAGACTCAAGCTTACAAATAGATTACAAAAACAGCCTTGTAAATTGGATAGACCTTATGGGAGCTGATTAGAAATTCATTAAAGGGCCTTCAAGAAGCTGAGTGGTACTCCACGAAAATTTGAAACCTGAAACAAGAAAACACACACACACACACACACACACACAGACATCAGCACCTAATCAAGCCAACACTCATAACAGGCTGGAAAGCAATCCATCACATCCCCAGCGTCGTGCTGCAATTAGCCACAGATCCAGCCCCACCCTCGACACCCAACCAGCAACTGCAGACGCCTCATTCACATACGGCCACTTTAGTCTGTCCTTAAGGCCAAAGCCGGGCCTAAGGGAAATGCTGATTAAATGTTGCTTGTTATTCTTTTGCCATTTAGTTTTCCTTGAGGAATGTGTTTTCTGTGTATACCATGGAAGGTTGGGAAGACCCCAGGGAAAGTGGAAAAAAAGCCCAGAGAGATCCCTCAATCAAATCCCTGAGCTGGATTTCTCTGTCCATCCTGCTCCACGCTCCACTCCTGGATTTTTTCAGCACCAAGCATCCGGACCCCCTGGCCTCCCCTTTGGTTCAGCCGTACCAGGGTTAGTGTCAGTCCTGCCTGGACTGGGAACAGGGACCACGATGCCTCGGCGTGCAGCGCAAGACGGGCCGCCACCGGCATCTCCCTGCAGCCTGCGGCTAACAAAGCACCGAGTGTGCCCGACGGGTCAGCGAGGAAGCAATGAGGCATAGCCCGGAGGGCAGGTGGGACGCGGCCCAATGAGGCGGAAAACACTGGGGCGTAATGGTCTGTCGAGAGGGCTCTGGTGCACAGCACCAGTGCAGGCTGGGAAAAGGACAGGGAGCTTCACATTTATCTGTGTCTGTGTGTAACATCTGTCTGTGCCTTTCCATCAGTCTATCCAGACATCTGTCAGTACCTTTCTGTACAGCTGTTTATATACCTCTGTCCATATATTTATACATATGCATGTGTATATCCATCTGTATACAGATATGTCTGTGCCTTTTAATCTATCTAGAGATCTGTCTGCCTGTATATCCAACTATTTATAGATCTGTCTATTCCTTTCTATCCATTTATTTATAGATCTGTCTGTGCCTTTCCATCAATCTATCTAGATCTGTCAGTGCATTTCTATGTGTCTATTTATAGATCTGCCTGTGTCTTTCTATCAATCTATCTAAAGATCTGTCAGTGCCTTTCTATACAACTATTTATAGATCTGTCTGTGCCTGTATATCCATCTATTTATAGATCTGTATATTCCTTTCTATCCATTTATTTATAGATCTGTCTGTGCCTTTCCATCAATCTATCTAGAGATCTGTCAGTGTCTTTCTATGTATCTATTTATAGATCTGCCTGCGTCTTTCTATCCATCTGTTTATAGATTGTCTGTGTCTTGATCCATCTATTTATAGAACTTTCGATGCCATCCATCCATCCATCCATATTCTAAACCCACTTGCAGGGTCACTGGGGTTTGGGGTGTTGCCCTGTCATATTGTCTGCTTGTTTGGTCTTACAATAAATCAATCACTGTATCAATTAATGCACCTGTCTCTGTATTAGTCCAGTGTACTCTGTCTCCGCCTGTCCACCCATCTACTGTCTGTCTGTCCCTGTCTGCCTGCATGTGGGGACAGACTGATTTACACAAAGGCCTTGTGTAATGGGCCCTTCCACCGTAATGTCCCAGCCTGTTGGAGCTCCACACTCATTTTGTCATGGGGATCAGCTTGTGTGTACATGTGGGATCAGTGGAGGAGAGCTGTAAGCTGCCCTCGAGCAGAGTCTGACTCACCCATGGGAGCCGCACGCTACCGCCCTCTACTGTTAGGGAGGAGCAAATAAAGAAAAGCGCTGCAGGGTGACAGGCAGTTGGTGGAGGTGGAGGAGGGGGGTAAGTTCCACCCTTTGACTGAGCATGCTTAGAGCACTGACGCTCTCAGAAATGTTTTTACCTTTTGACTCTTCTGCAGCGGGCGAGTGCCCTGCCCAAAACAATAACAGGGAATTTGAATCCTCTCAAATAAATGCAGCTTTTCAAACTGTTTGTTTGATTCTTTATTAACTTTATGGGTTTTGTTCTCACAGTCGCGCAGAAGAGCGTCACCCATCTAAAGTCACAGGCCCAGCTTGGCACCAGACCAGTCTGACGGCAGATACTGGGATACGACACAGCACGTTGACACTAGTCTGCCGCTTCCACAGGATGTGACGCATTGAATAAGAGTGGTGATGCAGCACAGATCGTTAACAAGTCAGACTTCATTAATTACCATTCTGCGGCTGTCATGCAGATGCACATACTATGAAAAGTCCTGGGGCATGTGGGTAATTAACAGAGCCTTTGCAGACACCTCCAGTGTAGCCTGGACGTCTTTGCCTCGCTCTTCTTTTGCATTTATCCATTCTGAAGACTCAGAGGACCTTATCGACGTATGGATTGAGTTCGTTTTCTTAAACCAGCCTCCCCCACAATACCAAAATCACATGCTCCCGTTGCCTGGTGATGCTGTCTTTGGACTGGGGTGCTGTAAATCACTTTCCGGACCAGTAAGACCAGTGAAGCAAATGCGCCCCCCTCCCACTGCTCTACCTGCTTAAATTCCTCATTGGAGTGACCCCTCCCTGCGAGGGCACAGAAGGCCCTCTATGGACAGGATATCCGCGTCCCAGGAGCTACAATTACAGCCGAAAAAACTGACTGTGGAGCCGAAGTCTGGCAGAAGCCAAGGTGGGGCCTTGGGCTCACTCTCCAGTGTAAGAGTGCATTATTATTACTATTATTATTATTATTATTATTATTACTACTATTGTTATTATTATTACTACTATTATTAGTATCACTATTATTATTATTAATATTGTCATTGTTATTATTACTATCATTATTATTACTATTATTGTTATTATTATTATTACTATTATTATCATTATTATTATTACTATTCTTATTATTACTATCATTATTACTATTATTATTAATACTATTATTATTACTATTATTATTATTACTACTATTATTACTATTACTATTATTATTATTAGTTGTTTTGCTTCTTAGTTTAGCACTCAGTGGGGGGGGGCAGATATTCAGGGCTGAGGAGAGATGGAGCGAGTACTCTGGATGGGGGGGCAGATATTGAGGGCTGTGGAGAGATGGGATGGGCATTCTGGGTGGGGGGGCAGATATTCAGGGCTGTGGAGAGATGGGTGGGCATTCTGGGTGGGGGGGCAGATATTCAGGGCTGAGGAGAGATGGGGTGGGCACTCTGGGTGGGGGGGCAGATATTCAGGGCTGAGGAGAGATGGAGTGGGTACTCTGGGTGGGGGGGCAGATATTCAGGGCTGAGGAGAGATGGGGCGGGCACTCTGGGTAGGGGGGGCAGATATTGGGGGGGTATGGAGTTCACCTACCTCCGTTTCCAAGCTGCCAGTCTTGATGGTGGTCACCCAGTTGGCACTGCTAGCCCAGATCGAGTCCTCCAGCACCAGAAGGGCCTTTACTGGCTCTGGACCGACCTCAACCCGCCTGCTGGACGCAGGGTCCCACAGCTCTTCTGGAAAGAGAGAAAACTTGTTACGCTTCCATCACAAAGCCTCCATCAAAGAAATCGCATCACTTCCTGTCAGCTCCCTCATCGAATCTCATAATGCTGTGCCGTATTTCTCCACAACATTGGGTAAATTGACACCATAAAGGGTTTGACATTAAAACATTCAAATTAGCAAAGCTAACTTATTATTAATTTTTGGAAACCCAGACATTGCATGCTGGCATGGATTGGAATGGCAGGACTTTGAGACGGGACTTTCTGTGAAAGCGAACAAAGAACAGGTTGTAAACTGAAATAACAACAACCAAAATAAGCATCAGAGTTTAGTCTTCCGAGCGGCTCCAGAAAAAAAGTCATAAATCACATTTACAATGTAGACTCAGCAAGACAATCACTCCCCCTCTGTTAGCTGGAAGGCAGAGCGAAACCGTTTCGTTAAGGTTTAATTACCGGACACCCACCACAGTTGGCATTGCCGGAATTATAATTTGAATTATATGTTTTTTTTATTATTAACCTTCATACCCATGTTAATGAAGCAAAATTATAGGAGGAAGTGCACTGAGCCATTTAATTAACATTTTGAATTGTTTATTTCTACCTTTGAAACTGAAGTAGCTTTTTTTCTTGCCCCCCCCCCCCCCAACTCTACCCCAGGTTAATTGCCTGGAATAATTTAAATGTCACCCGCCCCCCCACCACCTTCCCCTGCAGTCTGGACCCATTCATGCTTTTAGTAAACCTCTGTTCCGGACACTTTGGGTCCAAAAAAATAAATAAATAATGTGACTGGACACAGTTAGCATTAACCGAGCCATTTAACCCACTTTCTGAAACCGCAGAGCTTTCGGACACAAAGATTCCACCCTCCCCACCCCCCCCCGCGGCCTTTTTAACTACTGCACCCCCCACCTTCACTTTCCTCGCCGCCGCTGTCATTGCCACAGTTTCTAGGCTTAATCACTCAATCTCCTGGCAATCAAGATATTAGAAAGGGAACGACCCCCCCGGTGCAGCAAAATGAAAGGAATACACTGTGTATCTGCCTCCAGCAGCCCCCCTAACACCCCCAGAATGCGTCTCCTGAGACAGGCTCGCGTTTCCTTACGTCTGTGAACTTAATTTCGGAACGCGCTGAAGCGTTCAGACGTCTCGCAGCTGCCGTAATTACACTGAAAAGGACCGCGACTCGCGCACTGTTCCCGTGACGTTAAGATAAGGTCATATTTATGAGTCGTTTGACTGCTCTCATTTCCAGATATTCAGCTTCAGCAGTGTGGGTTGTGGAAACTACCTTAGACCACCAACTGCCCACCCTATCTAATGCAAGGTCGTCATCCATTTTGCTCCAAAGGAACTCACCAGTTTACCCATTTGTTACTGCTGTACATTCTATTGGAACAGTTGAGACGCCCCTTACCATTCAGTGTCTGAATTAAATCAGTCATTTAGGACGGTAATTGGATTCGTTTGGCCATGCTCCTCATTTCACAGATAAATGCCTTTACAAACTTGCTCATCCGCTCGCAAGGTGTCCAGCTAAAAAAACAACTCTTCAGGAATCGGAATTCATCAGGAGGGAACGAGCACTAGGCGGTCAGCACGTGCTACCAGGACATTAACACCAGCAAAGCAGTGTGCAGCACGTGTGGTTGTGATTGATGAATTCAAATTTCACTTTTATGGTTCTCCTTTGGTGTTTTATCCATGTCGACCCCACTGAACTTCGGCATCAAGTAAAAATGGAACATGCAAGGAAAGTTTTATTACTATCGTTCAATTAAGCAGCACTGTTCACGGTCCATAGTCTGTTCCTATTTTTATGTACTTTAATATAAAGCACATTACTCAAGGACTGTCTATTTGAATGAAGGTTCACTAATTGTATTTACACCCATGAAAGTCCTCATGCTAGTTGTGTATACATTATCTACTGTTATACAGTATGCAATGTAAAATCTTCAGGTTTTTGATCAGTAGTGACATCGCTTAATTTGTCTAGTGACCTAAGCTGTCAGTCCCTAATTGCGCTTATTATTATTTTTTTTTTTGGATTAATGTGCTTTAGCATCGGAATGAGGAAAATTGTAATTTCATTTAAATGAACTTTCTCTCCGACACTGCAATTTTTCTTTAATGCAGTCACATGGGAACATATGCGAGTTCCCAGATAATCACCTCAAATCTGGCTGTGCGGCAAAGTGAACGTTAGTTTTTGTTACTGTCTGGAAAATTGTTTCACATGATACAACAGTGCTGTGTTTTTGTTCTGTCTGAGCTACTAATTAGCTGAGCTGAACTGAAACAGATTGTGAATTAGTGATTTAGGCAAATCCTGACAGTGAGATATTACTTTTTTAATGTTTTTTTTGCACCGTGTTTTTTCCTATAGAGAAAATTAACAAAACTAAATGTTCTTAGTAATCGATAAAGTGTTAACCAGCTGAGCAAAAAATGGATTAACACACTAATGGTTGCTTAAACTTAGGTTGTGAAATTAAGTATGTAAAAGCCTGATAAACATTTGCTATATTGAATATGAATTAATACAGATTTGTTTGATGAAAACAAATAAGCCATAATAATAGAAGTAACAATGTAATATGTGTTAATGTTAAGCTAAAATATGCTTTTTTATGGATCTGTCTGTTTCCATCTCTCCCATTTAAAAATGCCACTTGCAGGCAGGACAGGAGCAAATTTTGGCAAA
This sequence comes from Paramormyrops kingsleyae, assembly GCF_048594095.1. Taxonomy (NCBI): domain Eukaryota; kingdom Metazoa; phylum Chordata; class Actinopteri; order Osteoglossiformes; family Mormyridae; genus Paramormyrops; species Paramormyrops kingsleyae. Next base: position 9,730,050 of record NC_132804.1, read on the forward strand.
TCACGGGGGGGGGTCCTGGAGGGGGTCGCAGGTCCCAGACAAGACACCAGCAGGACACAAATCTGTCGCTCTCACCTCTTATAAATGTGATACCCAAGCCAGTCTGTCAAGTGTAATTACTCAGGAAGCTGGTTGGAACACGAGTGAGCATGACCCCAGGATCGATCAAGTGTGTGTGTGAGGGGGGGGGTGTTCACCTCCATTGTGGCGGCTGTACACCCTCACTGTCCCGTCCCTCAGCCCGGCAAAGAGCAAGTTTCCCAAATGTTTCAGGCACAGTACGGGACACCTCTCAGGGGTCCTGAAGGCCAAGAGGCACTGGGTGGAAGTATCCACACTTCCATATATGACGATCCTGGCAAATTAAAACAAAGGTCACACTGATTTAACAATGTTAGGCAACTCATCCCAACATCCAGCACCAAACCAAAACACCAATGAATCAATGGTACATTTAGCCAAAACTACTCACAGTTTAAACAAAACAGAGAATTTCACTTTTAATTCTGCACATTATACCTTTTTAATACGTGATAAAACATTTGGAAAATGCCCCTTAGCTCTTATTCCCTATGAAAAATCTGCTCTTTAGGAGGTTTAAGATAGAACATTTCCAAATGCTAAGTGGGACTTAAAGCATGAAGTACTTCTTAATGGACAGTGTGAGGCTCATTCTGCTGTCGACTTCACCAGCCTAATTATCAGCGTTACAGAGTGAAAACTCCACATGTAACAGCTCCCCCCCCCCACTTTCGGGGGCTGCGGCGCTGTTTCCAGTAAACAGCGCCTCCTGTCATGTTTCGGGTGTACAAAGGGGGAAATTTGGGAAAGGGGTCAGAGGATCTGGAAGGGGGGGGTCTCTGTAATGTTCATACATAAAAATGACCAAGAACATCTTAAATCAGTCAAATGCTGCAATAAATGTTAGAAATTAAAAGAAACATTAACTTGTAGTGAAACGCTGATTTTGACAGCCTGTCTTCATGTCCAGGAAAGTGTGCATGCGGCTTGAGTGACTGAGCCGGTTTACCGCGAGTTTGAGGGTAAGCGTCTGTTTTTGGGGGTATCTCACCTCCCATCCTGAAGTCCTGCACAAATAGTGTTTCCCACACCCACTGGGCCTGTCCCGAAAGCTTCTTCCTCTTCCCCCTCTGTCTCCTCGGCCAGGCCAGGAACCGGGACGTATTCCAGGCAAAGCACCGGCGCCCCCAGCTGGAATGACCTGACCGGGCGGGGCGTGGTCCTATTCAAGGAGAAGATCTCGATGTGTCCTCCCTGGCCGCTGTCGGTACTGCTGGCGACCTGCGTGACAGCGAGCCAGTGGTCACACCATACAGAACCAAACTTTTCAGCACACAACCCCAACCCCACACACTGGAAGAGAAACCATCATCAAATTTCTAGTGCCACGGAGCACATCGATGCCCTGCAATTCATCTCAGGCCAAGTTTCTCTCTGTCAGCGATTTCACTCTGAGGGAAGAGTGAAGTTAAAATCAAATATACTTCCAAATTGAATCTGTCTGCACCTAACTTTTTAAATATATGTCAAATTCATAAACTGCTCACCGTATTAGATTCACAATGTCATCCCTATAACTTCAAACATTTTTTTTTTTACTCCGTTTCATCAGAATAGGAGAAGTGGGGAAGAAAGGAAATGTGTCTTTCAAGGCTCCTTGTCGTCTGATGGTTGAAAGTTTCTGCCTTTTTTAAATAGATGATTGATCTAAATTTTGAACTATAGTTTGGGAAACAACAAAGTCAATCCGAACCCAACCACATGGAGACCATGGGCTGATTTCAACACCTGACCATGTGCCTGGGAAAACACCAGTAGTGGGTTACACCTGCTAAGCTAAGTTCGATCTTAGCCAACGATGGACGAAAATTGCCCTTATGTTCGAGTTTATGCTCTACTAAAAAATAATCGCTTGCACCACGTAAATAGTTTCAACATAGCACTAGTTTATAATGTAAATTTTACACTTCCTTAACATTAGGTCTAATTACAACTTTTGTTTTTTCAGAGATAAAACAAACAACTTTGGCTATGTAAGATCACAAGAAAAATAAGTCATGATCTCAACATAAGTCAGAAAAAGACAATGATGTATGTCCTCTGTGGACTTCCGTCCTATGTAGAGTTGCAGTGAAAAGACAGACAAAGCAGTTGTGTGTTCACATGAATGTGACATTAAATGGTCCTTGCTTTGAGTTTTCCTTCAGTTCTTTAAGTAATACATGTTGTTGTTTGTTTTTTGTGATCCGTCGGCCTCGTACATCATACCTAGCAAGCTACCTAGCCAACACACTTCTTATATCAACATCCAAGGCACATTTATTCACGGGTTTCATTACAGAGAAAACAAATCGGTAGCTATGTATAACCCAAACTCGACAAACATGTCCCGCTTCCGGTAATATTAGACAGTGATAGTGATTGGCTATCCATGGTGAAAAGGTCATTCTGTGTGACAATATTTTTATTTAGTAGCCACTAACTATACTGTAAATTAAGCAGCAATTTCGCACCCAACAAAGAATGCGGCACTAGATTCAAATAAGCTAGTTTCAATGTATGATTTAAGGTACACTTTACACCCGACTTTACGATCGAACTTACGATAAGCTGGTGCAACCCGCTGCAGGGCCTTAAGGAGTCCCTAAAAATAGCCAAGCTCCAACAGCCACAACTGCGACCTCAAGCCCCCAATCTCAGCCCTCCGAAGCTCAACCAAATTATACCCCACAGAAGATCTCTCCCCTGCTCGCGTACACCGACCGGTGTCTGGAACTGCTCCTCGAAGCCAACTTTTCTTCTCCACAAGCTGCCTGCTAATTTGAACGGAAAAACACAGAACCGGCCACGTTGAATGTTTGACCTCTGTGCCGGATTCAGCAAACCCATCCCCTCGAATGAGACTGACTGCCCTCACCTTGAAGCGGGCATTCGGCAAGCGCTCTGTGTGCTCGGACCTCGCCGACGTGCTCGAGAGCAACCGGAGAGGCCTGGCTGGCCTGCCAGATCACCTCCATGACTGCTAACGGCAAAAAGCCATGGAAGAAGCAGACCTTGAGGTCATACATTCTATCACACTGAATTGCCCCTTGGGGGAACCGCAGAAAGGATGCTCTGGACAAACAGTATGGAGACTGATGGAGGTCAAAATGGGGCAACGTAAGGGAAGAGGGGGGGACCGGCTTTGCAGGAGGCTCTGTGTGTGTGTGTGTGAACGCCTGTGTCTGTATCACTGAGGCAGTGTGAGTCTCATTTTAAGAAGATAAATAAATAACCGCTAAAAAACCACTCAGTCCATCCTGCTTATTTTGATGCTTGATAATCAGCGTTGACATTAATGGTCCTGCCACAGAGCAGAATAAATCTTAAACATCATGCCCCTTCACTGCAGTACCCTGAAAGTTATTCCAAAGGAATGTTTTCCTGGTCTGGATACAGCTGGAAGTTTGTGATTTCACATTCTTGAATTAGCGCCAATGGGGAGGCATCTTCAGCGTTGGGTTTACTTAGACCCTGGAGAATTTGCTCTTTTGGATCACGCACTGCCCCCCAAGCCCCCCCCTTGACTGGTGTTTAACAGTCTCCTGCCCCTTGTGTGTCCTGTGACTAACTTGATACGCACTCTCTGCTGCGTGAAAAAGGCTTCCCAGGTGCTTGATGTGCAGGAGAGCTGGAGATTCCCATTCTGTTTGCAATGACTCATGCTGATTTGCCCAGTTCCCACCTTAATAGGGCCCCTTCATTTGTCCCTGTATAGGGAAACATTCATCTTTGGGACAGTTAAGGAGGCAGGTGATCCTACTCTGTTGGGCCCTTAAGGGAGGCATTTGTTTTCTCCTGGGTATGACGTTAATCTACATCCAGGCCTGCAAGCAGATCCTCCAACTTACTGGTTAAATCTGGGGGTTGGTGGTAGGATCGACACTCCAGCCACCGGAAAAATCTCACACAGTTCCATATGAACTAGTGTGGCGCTGAGGTATCACCTGTCACACGGCTGCAGACGGCTCCTCATCCTGAGGCGGTTTGTTGGGTGGTGGGTGTGGCTATGCTCTGTATCAGCGCGGTGGGTGTGGCTATGCTCTGTATCAGGGCGGTGGGTGTGGCTATGCTCTGTATCAGGGCGGTGGGTGTGGCTATGCTCTGTATCAGCGCGGTGGGTGTGGCTATGCTCTGTATCAGCGCGGTGGGTGTGGCTATGCTCTGTATCAGGGCGGTGGGTGTGGCTATGCTCTGTATCAGGGCGGTGGGTGTGGCTATGCTCTGTATCAGCGAGGTGGGTGTGGCTATGCTCTGTATCAGGGCGGTGGGTGTGGCTATGCTCTGTATCAGCGCGGTGGGTGTGGCTATGCTCTGTATCAGGGCGGTGGGTGTGGCTATGCTCTGTATCAGGGCGGTGGGTGTGGCTATGCACTGTATCAGGGCGGTGGGTGTGGCTATGCTCTGTATCAGGGTGGTGGGTGTGGCTATGCGCTGTATCAGGGCGGTGGGTGTGGCTATGCTCTGTATCAGGGCGGTGGGTGTGGCTATGCTCTGTATCAGGGCGGTGGGTGTGGCTATGCTCTGTATCAGGGCGGTGGGTGTGGCTATGCTCTGTATCAGCGAGGTGGGTGTGGCTATGCTCTGTATCAGGGCGGTGGGTGTGGCTATGCTCTGTATCAGGGAGGTGGGTGTGGCTATGCTCTGTATCAGCGCGGTGGGTGTGGCTATGCTCTGTATCAGGGCGGTGGGTGTGGCTATGCTCTGTATCAGCACGGTGGGTGTGGCTATGCTCTGTATCAGGGCGGTGGGTGTGGCTATGCTCTGTATCAGGGCGGTGGGTGTGGCTATGCTCTGTATCGGCGCGGTGGGTGTGGCTATGCTCTGTATCAGGGCGGTGGGTGTGGCTATGCTCTGTATCAGGGCGGTGGGTGTGGCTATGCTCTGTATCAGCGCATACTCCTTACCACCTGCTTCAGAAATGTGACTGATCCATGGTGCGTTTTCACAGGACTGAGGTAACTCAGCCAGTACAAACTGGTTCACAGCTAGGTGTACAAATCTGTATTTTATTACCTTTCAGAAGTTAGAATACTGGGGACAGGGTTCTAATCCAAATAAAATTATATTGTATTTTTAAATCTCATGTTTGCCTTTCTGATGCCTTTACCTTCCCTAAAAGGCACTATCTGCTTTTATCCACAGAGCACTTCCCAAAAGGATCTTTGGGTAAATTTCTACCTCCAGCAAACGGGAACATTTTCCTGAAAGATTAACGGGAACGACCCACCAGATCACAGATGGATACGACCCCTCCCTTTTTAATCCCGACACAACTTTGGAGGATTTCCGTATATTCAGCTACCGTGTAGTGAGTTAAATACCCGGAATGGGGGCCCCTGATCTAAAGTTATTGTTTGGGCTCCAGCTACAGTATAAAATGCTGCTGAAACAACCAGAAAAAAATTGTCCCCCTCCGCCCCCCACACAACATGGAGCCCCGGGTTACTTCCCAGTGTGTGTGAACGTCTGTGTCTGTATCACTGAGGCAGTGTGAGTCTCATTTTAAGAAGATAAATAGATAACCGCTAAAAAACCACTCAGTCCATCCTGCTTATTTTGATGCTTGATAATCAGCGTTGACATTAATGTTCCTGCCACAGAGCAGAATAAATCTTAAACATCATGCCCCTTCACTGCGGCACCCGAGGCACCAACGGGGCCGAAATTAGCGGGATGGGGGCCCCTGATCTATGTTATTGTTGGGGCTCCAGCTACAGCATAAAATGCTGCTGAAACAATGGGAAAAAAAATTGTCCCAACACAACATGGAGCCCCGGGCTACTTCCCAGTGTGTGTGTGTCTGATAAAAATCTGCCGCTTTGACATCGTGGGGACCATTTTTTTTCAGTTCCCACAAGAGGAAACTCAATTGTATAAAAATATGTGACTGAAATCAGTACACTAAAAATGTAAAAAGTGTGTGTGTGTGTGTGTGTGTGTGTATTCATGCAGAGGTAAGGTCAGTATGTGAAGAACATAACTAGAGGTTACGTGTGTAACTCTTGCCCTGTGTCTGTGTGCTCATGTGTGTGTGTGTGTGTGTGTGTGTGTACAGAGCAGTCCTTTCATCCAGAGGTACTACACGTGTGTATGCCTGAGCAGAATATTCAGCAGTGTGTCCGAGAGGCTGACTCACCCACAGGTACCCCTGAGGCAGGGAGGTGCTGGATGCTGACAGCCCCAGCAAGGCGCACTGCACGGGGTTGTGAAGTCCGGCTTCCAGCTGGAAGGAGCAGAGGACAGAGACGGGCACTGGGTCATCACCATGCAGCACTGTAACCCCCCCCCCCCAGCCAGTGCGTGCCCCTCCCCTCCCTGCTGCCTCTGGGAGCTGAGGGATCGCTGTCAATAGCAGTACAGCCATTTCACGCCGCCCACTTTGCCAGACAAAGCGGTGCATCCACAGGGAGGCCATCCTGTCTCTGCTAATCATCTTTCCCTGCGAGATTCCTCAGGTCACGTGGAAAAGTAACGCAGGAGGGTGAAGAACTGCAGAAGCAACCCATTCACAACGGTTTTTTCACAATGGCGCTGAATAAAATGGAGGAACAAATTGACCAACCAGGTATCCTTTCTTGGTAGAGTGAGATGCCAAGCATCGCTCTCAGACACTCCGGCACTCGCTACACTGCCATTTCCTTAACGTCGGCTCACACTTCCTGTCACGTGATACGCTGGCTGGTGCTTAGGCTCCGCCCCCTTCGATGCACCACCGAGCTCCTGAAAAAGCGAACCCTGGCCTTGCAGCTGCTCACGCTACAGTGCGCACTGCCTGGCTGTGGCTCCGCACTCCTCCCCGTCTCACCGTTTGCGAAGACAAACTCCCAGAGAAAAGAGCAGGGAGGTGACAGCGGAATATGTTCCAGTGATGCTATTTTAAAAAAAACCTTTCGGCCCTGTCCAAAGAGGCAGGCCTACAGGGCCTGCTGAGCGAGGCCTATTATCACCAGCAAGAAACGGCCAAAAGGGAGCAGGATTCACCTCCGCGAACAGGATGCGGGATGAGCGAGAGCCGCAGGCACACTGGCGAGCCAGCCGGGGGAGCCAGTGACGCCACAGACGATTATGGCAGAAACGACGAGAGAGAGTTTGCCAGAGATGGGAGGCGAGGAAACAGGCGAGCGGCGAGGCGTCAAGGAGCTAGTTAGCCTGTGACAGGCCTCAGTTTATCCCTAAAGCACAGGAACCAATCAGCCGGCCCGCATCTCAAACTGTCACCTAGTAACTGTATATGGGGATTGGGGGGGGGGCATCTGTCTGGCCTCTGTGAGGCAGGCGTCAATCACGCATGATTTATTACACTGACCCCCTCCCCCCTGGCAAATCAAAACGACAAACTAATGGGAAATACCAGTTAATGATATCAGCGAGTAACATACCCCCCCCCCACACACTGTCACGCGGCTGCCCTCCCCACCCCCCCACACCCATCACTGTGCTGAAAAACCAGTGTGTATGATGTATAAAACATGCAGCCCCTTTGGTACACTAATGCTACGCTGCCCCCCCCCCCATTGCCAGACCCTCTCTGAACAGTAATTACCTGCCTCTAAGCAGATATCATGGCGGCGGTAACAGCAGAATTAGCAGCGATAGGGACTCCGGCCCCCTCCCGGGACGGCCGCTGCTCTGCCGACGGGAGTGAGCATTCCCGGCTGCGCCGCCCGTCTCCGGCACGCCCCCGCCAAGCCGGCTCGCAGGCACGGCTGCTGGCGGGCGCCGCCATCAGTTTCCCCTTCAAACAGACTCCGCCCCTTTCGGCCCGGTTTGCGCTATTGAGCTCATGTGACTGAAGCACGCCGATGACCAGCCTTCCGGCACCAGCCGAGCTTCTTTTCGCATATGATCTGTAGATGAAATGTCGAGCAGCGAACGTGGCTTTGAATCTGAACCACCTAACTAGGCTGGCCTACATCCAGAAGGTGGGTGAAGATCTCCTGCGATGCTATCGCCCCACGCGAGCCGTGGGTGGACCCAGCAGGTGTATGATGGTGCAGCCCAGTACCCAATACTCAGACAGTTACCAGGAAACCAGGATACTTAGGTATGACAGCGACTCAGCGTGATTTAGGTAAATGTGGCTCGTTTTACGGTCTCCACATGCGGTGACCACACAGTCAGGGCCCTGGGGGGGTCTGTACACGCAGGAAAGGGCAGCTGTTCGTAAAGCAAGGTGGGGGGGCAGTACCAGCATGTTCTAGCGGGTCCTACTGTCCATCCAAGCCTCGGTGGTGGGGGGGGGGGGCTCCTATGCTCAAGGGGTGCAAATATAGCATAGCTTTTAAGGGCATGGGACAGAAAGTGGGAAGATAACTGGTTACTGGTTTTACTGGTTAGGGTGGCAGCGAGACCTTGGGCCTTTACCAGGGAGCCAAAAGGCAGGGGTTGGTGATGCCAGTCTATCACAGGGCACATACATAAACAAACACAGTCATACACTACAGGTCATTCTGAGATACCAAACAGCATGTCTTTGGATTGCGGAAGGAAAATGTAAGTAACACGTACAACACGGGGAGAATATCCAGACTCCACACAGCAGAGGTGGGATTTGAACCTATAACTCAGGGTGTGAGGCACCCTGACTACTCAAACCAATCTGGGAAAAATTTACAAAGGTTTAAAGTTTATCTTGCAGCTCAACATGGACCCCAATGTACTAAGAACACAAAGGTTGTGGGTTCCAGCCCACAAAGCAGACGGAAATCGGAACCTTTTCCTCTACTGTAAGTTGGTGTGGACAAAAAGTGTCACATGAATGTTATAACAGAAGTGCAGAAAAAAATCTCAACGAAGGAAGTTTTCTTCTCTAAGTCTGACAAAGGCTTTCACAAGGGCACAAAAACTGTTCCAGCTCTCACGCGAATTTTGGGTGCGGAAAAAACTTCTAAAGTCACAGGAATTCAGTGTCAGTTGGAGGGGAGAGACGTGAGGACAGGGCCCCCGGTAACCACTCAGACATCTTTATTAGAGAGTGTCACCCGGGGTGTCACCCGGCTCACAAATGGGGGCGACTGACCGGCTTTTGTTTACTTGCCACCCCTTGTCTAATATTTCCCCGCCAGCGGCGGCAGCAGAGGGACGGCCGGATCAGAACCAAAACAAGCCGCTGGGGTTCCGATTCCCCAAGCGATCCTATAGCTGAAAAAACAAAAAAAAATAAAATAGACAAGTGATCGGAGATCAAAGTGGCTTCCACCTGCAGTGGGCAGCAGTGAGTAGGGAAAACTGGAAAGGAGCCAACAGTCTGAGGCTTGGGGTTTTAACTCTATACCTGCCAGTCGTTAGGACACCTGGTCTGGTGGTCAAAGAGGTTGTCCGCTCTAAAGCTGAAACATATTGGTTTTTCTGTCCTGCTTTTCCTGAAATCAGTGTCCTTCAACCATGCACCGGTTTGCTGCTTCAGGTCGGCAGGATCTGAACGCTGTGCTGAGATCCTGCTCATCCTCCAGCAGCATGCGTGATCCTCCCAGGCCTGCTTACCCCGCAGCCGCCGAGCCGTAGATGTGCACGGGAACCTGTGTCAGTAAACAGGAAGGCGCAGCAATGCCTCCGTCCAGACCTGTCCGGATTGCGGCGGATTTCAGGTGCCGGAAGCGCTTTGGCTGGCGGCCGGATCCAAAGACGACGGCAACGGGGCAGAGAGAGTCCAGTGGCGGCGCCGCGGGACCCGGCTTAACGTGATCCCAGGCACAAGCGGAGATCTGCTGGTTTATCAGTCAGGTAACAGGAAGCATGGAGCCACAATCCCACATTCCCCACAGACAGGGACCTGGGACCACAGGGCCTGTCGGGTAGCAGAGTCAGAACTTACATCTGTTGCCATGAAACCGCACGACACGGCAGACCGCACAGCCCGGAAATAAAGCGACCTGGCCAACTGCTGCTTGCCGAGGGCCGTACAGAACGAGCCCCCGTCCTAAAAGCCCGCACTGCTAGGCTGGAGCAGTCCGGCCACAAGGCATCCCGCCCTCTAGCTGTGGGACCGGGTACAACGGCAACACGGACATGAGACAAACAGCAGGGGAGGATAAATGAACAGAGGTAATGCTAAAAAAAGCAGGCAGAGAGCCCAGGGGTGGACAATGGGGCCAGAGAACAGCAATCACAGGGATAGCCCCCCCCCTTCCCTGCTGCACTGTAAGTGCAGTTATACATCAGTGCATTAGGAAGGATCAGTTGGGTATCGTACCCCCCAGGAGCCAGGACCTTAGCAATCAGAGCAGGGGGGTTATTAACACATAACTGTTAATAAATGACAGTCAGGCCCCCTGTTCCCCCACTGATGCCCCCCATTCACATACATCTAGGTCACTACAACACAAAGCTGCTCGTCGCCCTCTACTGGCAGGAAGAATGAAACACAGGGGAGACCCCACTGAAGACATAGCAGTTTAGACAGAATGAAGTAGGACTGCATATTGTTTTAAATGCTCACACTCTCAAACAAAGGACTGGCTTTTCCTTGCAACATTACTCATTAAGGGAAAGGAATATTCTCCGCACCCTGTCAAACTCCTGGTTTGTAATGATGAGAGCATCTCAGTTAAATTGTGCACGCTGTAAAGGGTGCCTTCTGCAAACGCCGTCTGCGTTTCTCTGCCTTTGTCATGTTACTGTGCACGTAATTTGGTGCTTAGAAAAGAGGCTTTCAGATTATTGGAAGGTGAACCTTCCACCCCCGCTGCAGGATATAATTTTTTTTTTCAGCGAAAACAAAAATTTTAGAAACATGCCAAATCAATTTCAGAAGACTTGGAAATTATTCAGCGATTAGATTAGGAAACTTCTAGTTATCTGCTCACACCATACAGGAAACTACCTTCAGGCTGGTCACATGACTGGTGATTGTCACATGACCAGAGATTGTGGCAGGACTAAAGTGTTTGGGACTAAAGTGTTCAAGACTAAAGGGGGAAGAAAGCACATCCTGCTTCACAAGACAACAGGAGCAGATATCAGTCTTTGGTGTGTGGGAATTTCTGTTGTACCTTAGATTGGGCAACAAAAAGGAATATTGTGGAAAATGGTATTGGGTAACCAGATTCATTTTACTAAAGTTTTTAGTCACAGACAGGTAGGCACTGATTCAGGCTCATACCAGCTCACTGACTCTGCCGCCTTGACCGAGTGAGACAGCTGAAGTTAGTTAGGGAGCTGGAGCAGCAAGCGGGATGTGGCCAGTCGAGGGGATTTCGATAACTGGACCCAGGAGCAACCATCTAACCGGAACGGCGAGGACAGGAATCACCTGCTGCTCATAGCGGGCTGGATCCTGCACAGTGCCCCCCCCCAGAGGCCCTCAGAATACGCCACAGCAACCCCCCCCGCCACCATCCACCATGTCTCGCTCTCTGCAGATATAGTTTAAGGACAATGACTCCTGGACAGCTCCTTTTTACACGGATGGACTATATGAATGGATGGGCAGATTGCTGCTTGGAGAAGGGAGAGTTTATTCTTCAAATGGGGGGGGGGGTGTAATGATAATAAAGGTACACTCTCACACAATGCGATGCTCTTCCAGCCCGTTGTGCGGTACTTCAAAGGAAAGAAGATAATTTCCCTGCAGTTTAAGGAGCTCTCTTCAACATGTGCCGTCTGTCCTTCACTTTAACGCATCGCAAAGAGAATGGAGAAGGTTCTCGGGTCCGTAGCTGTTTGTAGGGTATCCTAGGGCTCCTAGGCCCACATGAGGAGGCCTACTTGGGCTCCTAGGCCCACATGAGGAGGTCTACTTGGGCTCCTAGGCCCACATCAGGAGGCCTACTTGGGCTCCTAGGCCCACATCAGGAGGCCTACTTGGGCTCCTAGGTCCACATCAGGAGGCCTACTTGGGCTCCTAGGTCCACATCAGGAGGCCTACTTGGGCTCCTAGGCCCACATCAGGAGGCCTACTTGGGCTCCTAGGTCCACATCAGGAGGCCTACTTAGGCTCCTAGGCCTACATCAGGAAAGCCTACTTGACAGCGAGAGCCTCAGCTGTCTGTATGACCACATCCCAGAAGGCTGGATAATCCTTATTATAATCCTCATAACATTTGTATTACTTTACATAACGCATAACTTGCACAATACTTTTATCTGAAATTACTTTTTAACGCCTGCTTATGCAGATGGAAGTTTGACTGGAGTGAAAAATCCCTTCCAAGGTACAACAGATGCAGCAGACTCAGCACTCAGACCCAAAGGTTTCAAGTCCTCGACCTCCGGCTCCTGGTCTAGCTCTGAATGCCTCATTCCCTTAGTAACACCCCCCCCCCCCATTTTTGTGGTGCTTTCCTTTGATCTGGGGCCGAAGGCTGTTTTCAGACTTTGTGTCTTCACCTTGTCATACGTTGTAGAATTTCATTGGGGGTGGGGGGGGGGGGTCTTGCACTAAGGAGGAACGTGACTTCACCTCCATGGCTTTATTAGGCCCTGCCCCCCCACCAGCATGAATCCTCACCCACACAGCCATTCTTTCCATGAGGTCACCATGGCAACACGCTTGTGATCTAGTCACCTGAAGGGACAGGCAGACTGTTCAAACTTCAGCTTGCATAAACAGCTTTGGTTAAGGATAAGTGATGGGGGGGGGGGGGGGGGCTCAGAACGGTACGTGGCTTTGCTGGGGGGGCTTTGACAGCCTCCGGTCCCACATTACTCACTGTCCACGCCCCCTGCATCTCAGCTATCCGCTAACTGCCTGATCCAATGCAGGACCATTGATTTCTACTCAGGTGTTGCTTGGTCATTAAACTAATTGCATGACCACTTTATAATGCCCCCCCCCCCCGTCTGCCCACCCGCCCGCCATGACTCCAATAACCACATTATGCCGACAGATGCATTCCGCCAGGATGCCTTCCAGATGGCGTGGATTGGATTTCGCTCCTGTTCCGAGAAGCTCGCTGGACCCATTAAAACATCTCACCTGGTCCGTGCCCACCCCTGGTCCGTGCCCACCCCCAGCACTCACTATCTAACCCCGAAGAGTTCTGTCACCCCAGAGAACAGGTGGGGGTTAGGGACGGCTTAGTGACTGAGCTGAAATAAGGTCCCTGGATGTGTTTGTGCGTGTGTGTGTGTGTGTGTGCGTGCGTGCATGTGCATGTGCGTGTGTGTGTGCATGTGCGTGCGCGTGTGTGTGTGCGTGTGTGTGTGTGCGCGTGTGTGTGTGCGTGTGTGCGCTTGTGTGTGTGCGTGCGCTTGTGTGTGTGCGTGTGCGTGTGCGTGTGCATGTGCGCTTGTGTGTGTGCGTGTGTGTGTGCGCTTGTGTGTGTGCGTGCGTGTGTGTACGCATGTGGCTAGAGTTCCCCCTGTACTTGCACTGCCTCCCTCCAGGTTCTCTGGTCACCCCCCCTCACCCCCAAAGTGTCCGAACAGGCTACAGACAGTGACCCCACCGCCTGTCACCCACCTTCCTGCCCTTTGCTTTGACGGAGAAGATGGGCACCCGTCCGGCGAGAGGCGGCCGGAAGAAGGGCACCTTCATCTTCTTGTCATCTTCATCGCAGGACCAGCCTGGCACGTTCTCCTCCCCTGGAAAAGGACGCAGGCGGCTGAGCCACACGGCGACATGTGACCTCCAGTGTACAGACGTACCACCACAGCTCAGAAACGCATTACATCATTACTAAGCAGAACAACAACAATAACCATAATAACGATCGTCATCCATCCAGAGAGTCTGGAGTCTGTTATTATGCGGTGGCTCAGTGGCTCATGGTTTTCGCTCGCAGTGGGGGGAGTTTGCATCGTCTCCCTGTTACACCCCTGTACTCTTAGGCTAAATGGAATCTCTAAATCGCCCATAGAGTATGACTGTGAATGTGTGTCTGCAGTGGACTGGCATCCTGTCCAGGGTGTAACCCAGCCTTGTGTCCTGAAACACAGTCAAAGCATCACCTTGCATCTAAACATACTCAGTAGCTCTCCAAATTTCACCATACATTACAACTGTAATTGCTATCAGAGTGTCCCACACAGGGGCATATACAGGGGCGGGACCACGGGGCCACTGGCCCCAGCTAAAAGTTGATTGGCCCTTGGGGCTCCACCTCCCGTGTCATTCACAGATTCAAAACATATCATTGGATAATAATTATGTTGTCCCTTCTGTATGAACTATGTCCCCTCTTATGCCCTGGTCCCACACATGACTGTACACTTTCTTCTTAAACGTACTTTCTACTGACCATGGAATGGGGTTTTATTTATGAGGCCGTAAGTCATAAAGCACAGCTGATTCTCCACGGAACTCAACACCCGAGGATCCAGCCCCACGGCCCTTCGCTCCAGTCACAGCCAGGGGTGCTTAGAGTCCCAGTGCGTAACAGCTTCCATCTGCAGTCTGCCCCCTGCTGGTAATGGAATAACCTTGCAGGGGAAGCCTAGCTGCAGGGCCATGCATAAGGGAAACGCAATATTATACAAAAAGTTACACATATATGAAAAACGTGAAAAATAAAGTGAGGCCAAGACTGCAGCAAGGTAAAATGGGCAATCAGGGAGCACATTCAGCCAGCGAATCGCTGCTTTTGTCAAGCAGAAACGGAGGAATGAGCTGAAGACCAATTAAGCCACCGAACACACCAAGCTAATCAGAGAGCGATTTTTAAAGCGGGGAATCGTTAAGACGTCGGCCCGCTTCCCTGTGGCTGTGGGGGGGGGGGGACAGGCTTTGAGTTCATTGGTAGTGCTAAGGTTTTTAAATCACATTATGGTGCAGAGTTGTTTAACTAAAACAGAGATGAATTCTTGGTGCCCTGCATGCGCAGAGTCACGTGTTGTTTCCGTGCCAACCAATCCATCACATACAGCGTTTGCACCTGGATATATAGAGACGTCATGGTTCTGCAGTAGAATATCAATCCTCTAAAGTCAAACATGGTGCCTTTTCTAGATTCATTTTCCCTTATGTCAGCCTTGGTTGCTGTAGCGATTCCCTCCACTAACCCATATCCTTTGTACCTTCACACCCTGGCAGTTCGGAGGTTCCTCGGTGCTTCCCCAAGGGGCCGCCAACAGAGCAACCCACGTTTACCGCAATTACCATGCAAGCGCCGCCCCTGTGGAGCTGGTCGGTAATTGCACAGCAGATGGCGTGAAAATGCAGTGTTTATTTCCATAACTCACATTAAGCCTTTGTTTAAATTGCACGCTCGGAATGTGTTCGCATCTCCTAAAGCGGCGGTTCGACTAGCTTAGGTGCCGTTTGCAAGCCTTTTGCATGACGCGTGGAGAGACTTCAGCATGGCCAGGTCTTCCGTGGCAGGAAAGAAGATAAATGAGCCCATGTTGTTGTAGACAGACAAGGGAAATGACCTTCGACCTTTCAGAACACCTTTTTAAGGTACCTTACATGGGTGATGATAATAGACCCCCATCAATCTAATTAACTACTGTAGGTACTTAGCACGCCCCCGCTGATTTGAGAACAGGGCACTCAGTCCTGCAGTCACGATCATCTTGCTTAACCCAGGAGAAGAGAAGATGGTCTCCCCCAGAGGTTTGTGTGGGAATGAGATGAGGAAGCAAGCTCGCATAAACCCCACCCCCACCCCACACACACGGAAAGGCATCCTCCTCATTTTTCACCACGGATGCAAATTCATGTTCCATGACCGTCGCATAAACAGCAGGACCACAGATAAACCTCCATCGAATCCTCGTTTTTGAAATTTTCATCTGCGTCGCTTCTGTACTGGCATGACGACGCGGAAAGAAGCCCATGGCGTTGTGACGTTCCGGTTTATTTCCCACACGGGGTCCGGCCCTGTCACCTGGTCGCGGCCCCCCGACACCGCCGTTCTTAGCGGGCCTGTGATTGAACGCCCCTTGGGGTCCATCGCTGGCTCCTTTCCACCCCAAAGCCGCCGTTTGCCCCGCCGCCCGCCGCCGTTCCGTTTTACCGCCCTTATAATGTCCTCCACGTCCGTAATTGAATTCATCCATCTCGGTGGCGCGGGCCAGCAGCCGGAGGAAGCGTTCCTGGCTTCCGCAGCTCCAGGATCATTTATCAAACGGTGCATCGGCGGAGAACGCTCACTCCTGGCCGCGCTCGCAGATGCCGGCCAATCTGCAGCGGCTGCATGGCGTGCTGCGGACAGCACGGGAACTTCTGCGCTTGCTGCTTCAACTGACCTTTTTAATAAACGCTGCAGTGGTGGATTTATTGGAACTGATCATCCCCCCCCCCCCCCCCCCCGCCAGTCTCCATGATGCTTTCTGACTCGGATCCGGTCCTCATGCCATGTGCTTTAGTGCAACCTAGAGCATTAACACCCCCCCACAAATGCGCTTTGTGCTGGATTAAGCTTCCAGCTGGGGCCCCCGGTGAAGGCTCCACCCGTTCAGGTCTGTCAACAATCTGGGAGGGGGGTCCTGCTTTTTGGGACACTGACGCCCCCACATAAAGTGGCACAGTGGCAGTGTGTGTTTCTCCCTCCCTACACCCAGCGCGTGGTCGTGGTGAGAAGGCAGGGGGCAGGAGACAGGGGGCAGGGGGCAGGAGACAGGGGGCAGGGGGCAGGAGACAGGGGGCAGGGGGCAGGGGGCAGGAGACAGGAGGTGCCCTCAGAGGGTTAGCAGCAGTGAATTTATTTTGCTTTAATATTTAATGTTTAATATTTCTTGTTTTCATTTTTCAAAAAGGCTGTGTTTGCTATTTTAAAAATTTTTTCTTTTAGGTAATGTCTCAAAAAAACTGCACCAATATGTGGATCCCTCATACACACACACAGACACACACACACACACAGACTCACACACACACACACACCCGCGCGCGTCTGTCAGCCCATTACCGGACCGCTTCCACAGCACCACCTGAAGTTCCGGCTCCGGCCGCCACAAACCAGAGAGGCCAGGATGACCCCCGCCAGACGCCCCCACCGCCGTCTGTACGCGCAGCACAGTCCCAGACTCCCCCTCTCGCAGGGCCGCGCGCTGCACTATAAACACATCTGCTATGTGGGAAGGCTGGAGGTGGCCGTCATGTGATCAGGTCCGCGCAGGAAATGCACCTCCGTGAGGAGATCCAGACGACTGGAGCAAAACGGTTGTTAAGCATGAGCCATGGCCAAGTGGAAACAGGGAAAAGGCACCTTATGTCAGTATATAAATAAAGAAAAACGCATTTCCAGACTAAGCACTAGTCATAAAACAGCACAAAACCCTTCAAGACAAGTGAGGAAAGGCATGATGGCCAATAAGACCATACCTGATCATTAACGTTTCATCGACAACAGAAATGTCCACTAAGCATGTAGGTTAGTTCTATAAAAAAACACGCAAAAGCAGGCAGAAGCTCCGCCCACTTGGCGGCGACACGGCAGGTCCCGTCACCCATCCAGCGCCCACTAGCCGTCAGAAGCGATCGTTTGCTGCCCATCGCCATAAAAATGGATTTGCTACGCCGATGCAGGTTATAAAACTATGAACAGTGCGTGGGTTTTATGTGCAGAAATGTTTTATTATTTTTATTTGGTTTTTTTTTTCCCGCAGAATTTCCAAACTGCACCTTAAACATCCCCAGGCATAGATGAAAATATAAATATACTGTTATTGAATGCTGAAATAAAATAAAATGGATGATATATCCAAGCCAGTGCAGGACACACATATCATTCACACCTATAGACAATTTGGCATCTCCAGTACGCCTCAGCATGCTTTCACAACACAGAGAGAGATCATCCAAACTCCCCGCACAGGGAGCCATAGTGGGGACTCAAACGCTGCTCCCACAGGTCCCAGTGCCACCACACCATCCTCACAGAGGATATCTGCTTGTCCTGCACAGGGTCATATATAGAATAATAGAGTATTTTGCACCATTTCTGACTATTTCATATCAATCCCTGTGTATTTGTTCCCACAGGCTACTGAACCAGCTTTATTAAAGTCTGATGTTGTTGGGCCGGGTCATAGGTCCGTTTGGCGAGATACTGCAGAACCTCGGCCTGGAATTATTGCTGAGAGCCGCATGACTGAGAACTGGCCCCCAGTAACCCCGGCAACCTCTTCTCGCCCTATTTTCAAAATGATTTTCTATGTACTTATTTTCCCTCTCTTTTACTTTTCTTCCCCATGACCCAAGCCCAGCAAACACCCAAGTGTGGGGGGGGGGGGGGGGGGCTTAGCAACACATCCCCTCTGTAGCCACGTCCTTTTACTCCCCGTCGGGCCACAGCAGGTGGCGCTGCAGAGCAACAAGATGGGGGGGGTGGTGGGAGGGTCTAACTTATTCAGACTGTCTAGACTGCTGATGTGAATGCAGTACAGGGGGTCAAGGCAGTATAAAGGCATTTCATGGCCTTTCATAGCAGAATTTGCCAGAAGCAGTCTTATTAGCCTTATCACCTGGTCCTCGCTGCAAGAATAAGCAGAGCCCCCCCCCCCCGGCTTTCTCAGGCCCCCTGGGCAACCATGATCCACCCACGCAATCTGAAACAGGTAAAATGTGCACCCCCCCCCCCCCCCCCAAAGGGTGCACAAGGAAAGTCAGACAACTGAGACATGGGAGGCAAGCAATAAATGCGAGGAATCTGACTGGAATGGCACTCTGAGGGTCAGCATACCGTGTGACAAACGAGGAGAACATTGAGAGACGTGGAGGAAGGACAGGTCACAAACACCAAGTGTCCGATTCAAACGTAACTACTGCTAGACGATGGTCCTTTGGCTCAACGCCACAGATTGGCTGTTTTGTGGATGCCCTTTCTCTGCTTAATGCTGATTGGCGGGTGCCCTTTCATGCCCCGCCCTCAAGGACACCCCCCCCCCCCCCCCCACACGCAATGACGCCACTCTCAGAGTCAGGTCAGAAGCATGGCTCACTTACGCTGAGCGATCTTGGCCAGATGCAGGCGGTTCACCCAGGACAACTTGCTGAGGGAACTGGGAGTGTTGAAGACCACCATAAATTTGACGGGACGTCCTGACCTGGAGAGACACGCGCATTAATTGCCACTTCCTGCACAAAGATACTCCATCCGACCACATCACCTTATCTGTGAGACGGGGGCAAGGGGCAGATTGCAGTGAGGGGGGAGGGGGGGTTCAATCCTCACTAATATTCATCCAGCACCAGTCCTCCCCTGCTGTATTGACAGCAAGGCACATATATGACAGAGGGGATCAGAACCAGTGACAGCGCCGCCATGAGGAGGGGGCAGGAAGTACCACCGATATGCAGCAGCAATGTCACTCTGCAGCTCTATCCTCTAGAGCACCACGAGGGCTCCAAATAGGATCCAATCAGTCCCAGGCCTTGCCCCGGCATCACTGGGCCTACTGCGAATTCCAGTTTAGCCACAGACAGTGACACTCTGCACCTTCCAGTGGGAAGCAAGACACACAAGCAGCAGCAGCTACTTAATCTTTTGTTCATTCCACCCAAACTGTGCTGGCAGAAGAGGGCAAAACAACTGGGTTTCTTTTATCTTTTTGTTTATTTTCTTCTGGGGGGTTGGGGGGTGGGAGAGAGAGAGAGAGAGAGAGAGATTAGAACATGGCCCCAGAGATCTAATGCTGCTGTATAAGTGAGAAAGGCAGAAGGGAAAAGAGCGAGAGAGACAGACAGATGTGGCTCTGGTTATTCATGGTGTGAACCCTGGAAGATCACTCCACAATGGCGAACTGGTCTGGCCAGCGACTGGGGTACATAACTTTGTGGAGCGATCCCACTGATTAATAAGTGATAACCAGGACCTAACAAAGGGAAGGAAATTTGCAATGAACAAAAACATTACGCCATTTCACCTGCAAGTCATTTTGAATAAAGGGGGTTTGTCTGGACTCTGAGAAGATGTGGAGAGAGCAGACAGTGAGCAGGAGGGTCAGATCATAGTCGTCTAACAGACCAGAGCAGCAGTGGATATGTCAGAGCGTCAGGCTGGTGTGTAAACTTTCTACTGACTTCCAGAAGCACCGGGCTGTGTGTCATTCTCGAAGGTACAACAGCTCACAGGAGGCAAACTCGTTACCTTTCCGGCCATGGGGCAGCGTCCCAGACCACGGCGCCATCTGCTGCCCAAATCACCAGGCCTGACATGGGGGCACGAGTTCATCCGGAGCATCTCTGGAAGCACTAATTACTGATCCGTGCCGTTTACTCGCCCGTCACGTTTTCCGGGAGGTCGTCCGCATGGGGACAGCGCTGATGTTTGGGATCAAGGAAGCGCTCCCAGGCTACAAGAGGAGCGCTCCGCACGGCAGCCAGGGCACCCCAGCGCAATCTGTCGCCATGCGCTCCCCGCCGCAGGGGCGTGTCCGGGGGGAGGGCCGCAGCCCCGCCGTCTGCTCGTTCGGAGCCCTCAACCTGCCAGGCAGCTGATGCCGCTGCGGCTGGAAGGTAAACACCGCATGCTGCCAGCTGCGCTGTTTCATGCGACGACTGAATAAACCTGCGGCGATGTGTGCCAACCAGACAGCCCAGTACTGCTATAAATCCCAGTGCCTGTGATGGATATCACTCATTGAATCTGCATGACGACAAAGACCAAAATGTATCTAAGACCTACTGATTGAAATCAATGTTGTAGAAGAACAGCAGTTTGGACACCAGTGTCCCTGACAGATGCAAGCATCTAAGTGATGGATACCAGTGTCTTTGCTAGCAACACCAGTTCCTTTCATGAATATCAGTATCTCTGACGGTTATTGATATCATTGACGCATATTAGTGTCTGTAATATATACCAGCATCTGTGTGATGGATGCCAGCACCTTTGTGATTGATATCAATGTGTGTGATGAATATCCTGCACTGTGGATACCTGTCTGAGCAAAGCACACTCATCTAGGAGGAAACTGACTCCCACAGCCCCTCCTGTCTCCTGACCTCCCTGAAAGAGGGACACGAATCTGTCTCCTTCAATCCCTTTATCACACATTTCTTCAAAGTCTTCACCCATTCCAGGTTGCACTGGAAAATGCGTCTGGATACGCCACATGCCCTGTAATCGGCAGCACGAGCAAATCAATGTAACGCAACCTCATTGAAGCGTACAAATGGACAGCACCTGCCACAATTAGAGCTGACACTGTCAATTATTCCATTTTCCACAGGGCTTTCCAGCGGCCCTCTGGGCCCGTGCGGAGCTGCTGTACCACCGCCGTAATTTGCTGCATCGCCGTGGTAAAGGTCAGACATAAAGACCCGTTAATGTGTCATGAATGGGCGCTGCACGTAATGGGCGCTCCACGTAGCTCTCTCTCGGTGGGCGGGGGGAGGAGAAGGGGAAGGCACCTGACCACAGGGTCAGCCGCTTCGTGATCCCAACGATGTCAGAGATGCCATGATGCTTGTTGGCACTACAGAGACTTCAGCCTCGGCTCTCGTTTTGTGCATGCTGCCAGGATTTCAGAGCTGTCAGCTAGCTACTGATCCTCTGCATCTCCCTGAAGTTACAGCCAATCATGTGTGTGTGTGTGTGTGTGTGTGTGTGCTGGTTCTCCAGCTGATTTCTATCAAAAGCCTAAGGAGAAATACTCCAGGTAAAAACCAGTGATTGTACATGTTAGCCAATCCAGTGCTACAGCAAAACTACAGAGTACTGGATACCTGGGACATTGGGGTCACCTGACATACCCCCTCCCCCACTATGGGGCTACTCACTTGTCAGTCCTCCCAGGGACCAGCAGACGAAGGCGGCACTTGTTGGCAACCTGTATCTGGTCCTCCTTGATTCGGATGAGCCTCTGTAGAGCCAGGCACCAGTCCTGAGCCACCGTGGTGTTAAGGTTCTGCACAAGAGAGACACACGAAACACCACCATGGTGTTCAGGATCTGCACAGGAGAGACACACGGAACACCACCATGGTGTTCAGGATCTGCACAGGAGAGACACACGGAACACCACCATGGTGTTCAGGATCTGCACAGGAGAGACACACGGAACACCACCATGGTGTTCAGGATCTGCACAGGAGAGACACATGGAACACCACCATGGTGTTCAGGATCTGCACAGGAGAGACGCACGGAACACCACCATGGTGTTCTGGTTCTGGATAAGAGAGACACAAGGCAAACCACAAACCACAAACTTTTTTTCGGATCCCAGCAAGCTGGTCTCAGGTTGCTTCTCACCCAGTGATTTTGGTGTCTGTAATGTGGGGATGCTTTGCTATCCAGAGGTACAGACGTGATTCAGATTTGGTCTGTCAGAGCAAAGGTTGTTGACCGTCTCTTAGGACACTATGAACCACCAAATAAAGCAAATAAAGGCAGCGATGCCTCAAAACAAGCTGACACGAGGCAAAAATCTCTTGCGAGGCTTCTTGTGTTTTCCGGCTAAGTTTGATTAACACTCTAGGGAAGGTAAAAAAAAACTGCTCTACTAAGCATTCCCAGAAACTCAGACATCATGGGCAGAGCCAACCTACTCTGGTACATAAGAACATAAAAACTAAACAAACGAGAGGAGGCCATTCGGCCCATCAAGCTTGCTTGGGGAGAACTTAACTAATAGCTCAGAGTTGTTAAAATCTTATCTAGCTCTGATTTAAAGGAACCCAAGGATTCAGCTTGCACTATGTTATCAGGAAGACTATTCCATACTCTGACTATACGCTGTGTAAAGAAGTACTTCCTTAAATCAAGTTTGAAATGTTCTCCCGCTAATTTCTACCTATGGCCACGAGTTCTTGTATTTGAACTAATGCTGAAGTAACTATTCGGTTGAACAGCACCCAAACCTGTTAGAATCTTATAGACCTGGATCATGTCCCCCCTCAGTCTCCTTTGCTTGAGGCTGAACAGATTTAGCTCAACTAACCTTTCCTCGTATGACATTCCTCTAAGACCAGGAATCATTCTTGTGGCCCTACGCTGCACCTTTTCTAACCATTGAAAATGATACCTAAAATGCATCCAGTAAATTATCTGTACAAATGGCCTAAAATTCAAGCTGCATTTGACACTGTTTACATAAGCACCTGTTAAGTAATAAAGTAGCCAGATAAAAATCAAATGGTCTTTGTAAAATTAAGGTAGGCACACAGAGAAGCTTCACTGGACCTATGATTACCAAAACTGTGGGTCATCTGGGTCCCCTCAGTACCGACCCCAGCCGTATAATTAGCACTGTCAGGTTCCTCTGTACAGTTATAGACGGTCCCTGAAGAAACCTTCATTCCCAAACATCGTTCAGATGTTGGATGGTGCTGTACCCAGGCATTACTGGCCTGGGGAATGCAGTCTTTTCCAGATACAATGTTACGGGGCACCATAAAAACCAGTCTGCAAAGCAGATCTTGACTATTCCTAAACCAAAGAGTTGCCCAGTCACAGTTTCCATGATGTTCGGCTCAGCTTTTGAGCCATTCGGTAATTTCCTTATGCCAGACCTGATTTTTTTTTACCATACTTTGCTTACCCATTTTTTATGTGACTTTCCTCATGTACTTTCATAAAGCATTTTCAAAAAACGCATTTGGTGTGCTGATTTTTTTATACTCTAAAGAGTCTGACAATTTCTGGTGCATTCCAAATTCAGGTGCATTTCCATCCTGTTTTCCCTCTCTTTTATGTTAAGTCAGCCTCAGCCAAAAATGTTTCTTTCCAGAAAAATCCACTGCAGAGCAGTCAATTCCACCTTCACTTTGAGGCATCCTGTGAGCGTCTTGATGTTTACCATTATTGAAAGGATTAATTGGCTTTGTTTGATCATTCTAAGTGGCAAGACGTTGGAAACCTGAGGTCATGTTGAGAGGAGGCTGGTTTTTTTTTGGCCCATCTAATCCAAGTCAAATTAATTAGAGCTTAAACAAGTTCTTTTTTCTGCCCGAGGGTCTGCGACCATTAAAGTACATTTGGCTCAATCTCCAAGGAGTTACAGAAACAGCTTAAGAAATAACTCAGATCCCTGTTAAAGACGCAATACCCCGAGGCTTGACACCAACCCACTAGGTCTTTACTGCTCTGATCAATTATTCCTCTCCTCCCACCATTCTATTTGCCGTCCCCCCCGAGGTGAGAGGCCTTGCTTGGTGAGCCGCTGACCCCACAGTCACACGGGGAGGCAAGTAGCTCTGCCAAGACAAGGGCTCACAGCCCCAAGGCTGCCCAAACAATTCCCATGAGGGAATTTCAGCATGTCGCCTAACTGTAATAAAAGAGAAAAAATCTGACTCTATGACTGGTAAAATTGGCTTTGCAAAAGGGAGACTGGGAGGCAGTTAAAGGACAGCATTGAAGAGAAGTGGATGGTCCATTTGTGCTTCATCTCAGGAGAAGGAGATGTGTTCTCACTCACATAGAGAATGATAAAGTGTCCTTTGATATGACAGGGGACAGCT
The DNA here is from genome assembly GCF_048594095.1 of Paramormyrops kingsleyae. Lineage (NCBI taxonomy): Eukaryota > Metazoa > Chordata > Actinopteri > Osteoglossiformes > Mormyridae > Paramormyrops > Paramormyrops kingsleyae. Next base: position 9,754,405 of record NC_132804.1, read on the forward strand.
GATGGCAAATGAGGATGTATCACAGTCAGACATCGCCGACTATGGACGGGACTAGGTTTACAAGCGTCTCGGAAGAATTGAAATATCGACGTTGACATTTGAGTTGCAGCCAGGAAGGTGCAAGTTGGGGAAATGGTAGTAGGGGCTCCTCTGTCCAATAGTCAGCCTTTGCGGTGTCAGCATGTGTTGTTTTACTGAGTACAGTGGGCGGGGTTTAGAGCGGGGCTCTTTTACCTGATAGGTCCCCTGTAGTGTGCCGATCAATAGCGTCACCTGCTCCACCACCGACAGGTCGTGCTGTAGTTCCTGGAGTTCATGGTAGAGACGTGGGGGACCAAGGACCACTTTGCCTGGAGTGCAGGAGACACAAAACAGACAAACATATAGAACACGGTCAGTCACACACAACACAAGCACACAACCCACACTAAACATAAAGCTTGGTTTAATTGGACAAAAACCTTCCCATGCTGGTGTTCCAGCTTGCAAGAAGGGACGATTGATAAATAATGAACTGATTGTCGGTGTCTGTCAAGCCGCCATGCCGTATTGCAGACGTGAGAGAGGGTGCTGGAGAAAAGGACACGAGACCAGCTAAAATGACAACGAGCAGGCATGGGTCTCACTGAAAAACAAAAAACTCCATCTGTGTCAACCACAGCCCCGTGGCTTAGAAAGGGTTACAGGTGGGTCCACCTCAATGGAGCTTCGTGGGACAAATTGTATTCCATATTGGAACACGACATTTTAATTTTCAATATGGCACGATCCCATAATATATGGGATGGGTCGTGAATCTAGGCTCTAAGATTATCAGAGCTGACACAATGCTTGAAAGTCCCAGAGATTTTTGCCTAGTGTCAGATCTGATAACCTTCTTGCCCATGTGGGTGAACTCCCACACAAGTCCAAAACAAACGACATGATTACATTCTGCTATGGATGCTGACTGGGCCCCAAAAGCTGCCAGGCCACCAGACGGCCACGCAAATGGGGACTTTTCCAAGTTGCTATTGCTCACAGTGGTCAAGCCCTTCAGTCTGTAACATCATAACAGCCCTACCAGGTGCAGAGCTGAGCCAGATGGCCTGTGACGGTGATCTGATTTGGTAACGGCAGATAGCACGTAGCGGGAGCTAACAGGTAACAGCAGCTATCTGTTAATGAAAGCTAATAGGTGACAGCAGTTAACAGTCAATGGAAGCTAACAGGAAGCAGTAGCTAGAAGCTAATTATTGCTAACAGGTAATGGAGGCTAATAGTTAATAGCAGCTGGGTTATCTGTAGCCTAAGAAAGGCCATTTTCAAGCATGGTCACACCGAACAGCTTGATACAAAAACTTCAATCGGCGAACACCACTGGCAGGGTTTTTCTTGTCAATGTCGTGCAAAGAGAAAAGTGTAAAAAGCATTTTTAGGATGCTATCTTTTCAGCCACTGCGGCAGCACAAACTGAAATCACATGGACCCACCAACTGAACCACTTACCGGACCCTCAGGTCCTGAGGCCACCGAACGGCGGGCCCAAATCCGCCAGAGGAAGACGTAAACAAAGGGGGAGATGGGGACAAGGCCTGTTTTAACTTTTTACATCTCAATTTGAGCTGAAGGGGAAGAGGAGCGATCCCTGTATTTCCCAGAAGGCCAGCCAATTTCATCAATAAATCAGGGCACCAGGGCCTGCAGGAAATGAAAAATGAGTCCATTTCAGCCGAGGCAGGGAGCAGGGGATACGAATCAGGGCAAGTGCCCCACCGAATGACACCTTCTGGGAGAGAACGGTGACGTCGTCCCCCCTACACATAGTGTCGGATCCAAGGTCTATAAATAGACAGCGGTTTGTCTGAGAGGAAGGTGTGGTGAGTGGTTTTAGGCTTTGGCGGGGTCGGGGAAGCCTCAAAGAAAGTGATATTTATGCAACATAGTACGCTTTTTGAAACCCGGGTCACCCGGGAGTCAGAGAGTTAGAGCAAAAGTGGCAGAGCAAGCAGCAGAGAGGGATGCATGCTACGGTCCCTCAGGAAACTCACCATGTACAGCAACTAAAACACTGTCACTACCAGTCATATCATGGTGATGATGTTTATATCTTTTCAGCAAAACCAGGGAATGACACACAGGGGGATTAGTTACAGGACCTTGTAACTGGACCTCGGCAAGATGCAGGTATTCTCTGCAGATTGATGACACCTCACTAAGTTTGTTTATGGTCTGTCAGAGAGTGAAATGAGATTGTGGACCCTGGCATGGTGTTTTCCCGCACGGGGCGGAGCAAAATAAAGGCCCCCGCCCAGAAGCACGAGCCCCAATCAGGGACCTTCCCCTGCCTCCGAGGCCTGGAAGGAGTGAGCAGGAGCGGTGTGTGAGGGACGGGACCCACCTGGAACCTGCCGGGCCCTGCTGAGCTGAAACAGGGTCTCCGTTCCCTGGTCGTCCTCCTGACCCACCTCTGCCACCTGTACCTGCAGCAAGGGGGCGCTCCACTTCTCGGCGTACTTTGTGCCAATAGGGACCAGACTGCTGACATCGGGGAGCCCCCTGATGGTAAAAAGCAGAACTACAGTCAGCTCCCACACCTTTACAGCTATGCCTGTTGTCGAAGGACACTTCACTTTTTTTTGATATATCTTATCTTAAAAAGAATGAAAAGACAAAGCTGGAATCCCTCTGATCGCTGTGAGCTTCGGACCCCTGGCTGCTTCAAAGGTTTATTGCTATTCATGTATTCAGCAATCAGACACAATCGGCATCGCGATCGGCTCCTCGAGATTTTATAGGGCACCCAAAAGTCAAAGGCGGGGAGCGAAGCCCGCGTGGAAACACGGGGGGATAATTACTTCAAAGCCCTGAGAGATAATCCCCAATGATAGTCATGGAGACTCGGGCGACCTGGAGAGAACTTTAAAACACCCAGTACTTTTGTGTAGGTGTAACATTGGCAGTGTGGCTTTCTGGTGGGAGCGGATGGAGAATGGAGGATGCGGCATCCAGCTGGATGGTTCCACTAACACCAGTCACCTATTGCTTTAAAAATACCCCAGCAACACACATCGCAACATTTATATTTAACTAATATGACTAATGTCACAGGACTGCAAATGACATCAGCCGCACTCAAATGCAGAAGACTTACATCCAAGAAGGGTGTCCCTGTTGGACCTTCATGCAAAGCTTTTAGCCAGGCTTTCTCCAGTAAAACATCCAGTCATACAAAGATGTGAAGCCGAAGATGTGCATATAGGTCTATTTTTGGACGGGTTCTTTTTGCTGGTCTGTTTCCCAGCGAGGGACACACTCACTTGACATTGATGTTGGCACAGACAAGCGCATTACTGAGGAGGAACACCTTGCGCTCTTTGGTCTTGAGGACCTGACCACGCTCCCCGTAGACGGTCTCCAACAGCGTCTCGCACAGGATCAGTTGGCTTTGGTCTGAGCTCAGCAGCTGAGGGGGGGGGGGAGGGTGGAGGATATTCAGACACCCACATCAGCAATGAAACCATCATGTCTACATTTTCCCTTTCAATCACTGCATTTAATGACTTACAAACCCAAACAGATGAGAAAAAAAGAAACAACTTTATTCAGTTTTTGCTACAAATTAAGCCATAAAGTGAACATTTGGCAACACACTCATGATGCCTCGTCTTCAGGTCTCGCTCTCTTGATGTCACAGATATAAAAACACGTCACAGATCCCTGGAAAGGTTTTTAGTTAGGAATAGTCAATTAAAGACACACCCAGTGGCTTATGCACAGAAACAGCAGCAGCTCACGCTGGTCTGTGCTCTACGCGCTTTAGCCCTGGCGCGGTGCGATCGATAAACAGGTCATTTCGTTTATCACACGGCCCCCTTCTGACCTGCTCGCTTCAATCTCATTTATTTTTTAAGGCACAATATAAGAGATCTTGTCATATTCAGCAAAAAAAGCTAAACGGTGAGTGAAATACAGACTCAATCTGAACAAACATTGCGGGTTTCTAATATTTATGTGCAATCAATCGGAACACTCAATTTCTCTAAATAATGTATTCTTATGCTGCCTACTCCACACCACAGGAAATAAATCGCTGTATCTGCAGAGAATCACTAAGGCTGCCATTTTGGTCAATTACATTCTAAAATGCAGCTGTTAATCAGGCAGGAGCGGCCATTTGCCATTCTGACGTGATCGGAGCACCCCCTAGAGGCCGTGGTGCTCATGATCAGGTTCTTTGAGCTCCTCATCCCCCCCATTACTACCAGAGCCCCGTTTCCCCGTCTGCATATGTGTGCATGCATGCTATCTGCCTGTTTGAGATACCAACTGAACCCACTCCCCACCCACCCTGCTTGCAGGTCTACATCTTCCTAATTACAGGGAGCTCAACAGCGGTGGAAGAAAGATGAATATTTCATCAGGGGGGAGAGCAGCCCCCTCCCACCTCCATCCCACCTCCAGCCCCCTCCGAAGTACTCTCAGGGGGCGGGGGGGGGGAGGGGCACGGTGAAACCCAGCCGTCTCACACAGGAGTCCCGAATACAGCACCAGTCCCCGCGGATGGCGTGCAATCATGCCTTCCAATTAAATGTTCCATTTCCTCCCTAATTCCCTAATTCGCCGACGCGGCCGCGCTGATTTGCAGCAGCTGATAGCGGGATGGTAATGGGAACGAAATGACCGCCGCCGTCGCATTTAGTCTGTGTTTGCAGCCGATAAAGTTGCATCATTTCGCCTGGGTGGCCATTTGGAAAAAAAAAATCATCGTTTAAAAAATGAGGTAAAAAATCCAGTGCAGCAGGCAGGAAAATTGGGAATATGAGGCTGGTTACGGCCCATGGGGGAGTGACGGGGGGCCGGTTACGGCCCCTGGGAGAGAGGCGGGTCGGGGGGCCGGGCTCGGATCACCTTTCTGAGGCCGCGGTCCCTCACGCTGCGTGCCAGCTGCTGCATCTCAGACACCTGGTCGGCCACGCGTTTCTGCTCGTTCAGCTTCTCAGCCAGTGTCTCCAGCTCTGTGAGGGCCAACTGCAGCGGCAGCCGGTCTGGATGCTCCTTGGGGGTGTTCTTCAGCATGTCCTGAAAGACAGAGGGTAGCCTGCCTCAAAGCTGGCCGTGTACCTCAGACAAAATTGACGGAGTCAAAATAGTTTTGGCAATATGATGTAGCATGACGTATAATCACCGCAGTGATCACTGTCTTGGTGCACTGCCTGTTCTGGGTCTTTTACATTTGTTCTGATCCCACTCACTGTCCACTACTGGCTGACATAAATCAAGTCGCGGTGTTGGTCAACCGAACTAATTATGCAATTACCAGCATGCTGTCTATCCCACCACATTTTAAATAATGTAAATTAATATACATATTTGTGTATTTCTGTTAATAGTAAATGTCGTGACCATGTAATGTTTGCTGTGGAATACGTTTTGTTAGCATTTAGCCGTGAGTGTTGCTTAAATTGTTGGCTTCCCTGTCTGTGCCGCCGCAATTATTAAACCAATAATGGCTGTTAATAAAGAGAGTAACTTTTATTTTAAGAGGTGTCATCCCCTTTATTAAAATGACTCATGTAGACACCACAGACATTTATTTGCGCTCTGTATATAGATCTGCTGCATCAAAAATATTCTGCATCCTCTAGGGTTGTGGGGTGACACAGAATGAACAATGCGGCAACGTCGTTTTAAGTATGCAATAAATTGTTCATGCTGATGTCTTCGATTTCGTTTTGTCCAGACGTTTGAAATATAACCCCAGCTTAAGGGTTGGATGTGGGGTCCAGCCAATAGCAATTTAAGGGAACTCAATCATGCACCAACCACCTGCATCTCCTTTACTACTAAGGCGTCAGGATCAGCTCCGTTGATACCAGGGCCAGCTCACGGGCTATTTAGGAGCCTGTTAAACTGGCCAAATCCAACCCCTTAGTCATCTGCAAGTGCCTGGATATCACATTTTGCATCCCATGAGCGATGCAGGCCCGTGATGCTTTTTGTGTTTTTGTGCATGTGTCTGCTGACTGCGCAGTGGGAACTAATGGTCTTGTGGGTGTGGTGAACCTCAAGCCGTTTTTTTTTAGCTTAAATTACTTTTCAATTACCTGTCAAAACAACTCGCCTTTCTGTGGTTTTTATATCAGTCATTCAATAGGTTTGGGGATAATTACAGTAAAACGGAAGCACATGGGACATCCAACCTGTAATTTATGTAATATGTACAGTATGTATAGTGCACCAAATGTCCCCACAAAACCTTGCTATTTTCATGTTGTGGAGACCATTTTTTCGGTCCCCACAAGAGGAAACAGCTGCCCACAGACTCAGAGCAATTCCGATTGCTCCGCCTCCTAATGTGACATTATATTGGGCGCCCAAAAGTCAAAGGCAGGGGGGCGTGTCATACGTCTGCGTGCGGGGGGGCGCCACGCCCTCTCAGGTGCGCCGGGTGCCACTCCCCACGCGACCCTGGCAGTGCACCAGGCGACACCGTGCGTCACCCCCCCCCTCCCGGTCGGCGGCAAGGTGTTTGCAGGATGGCGCCGTGAGTCCAGTATGTGTGATTTATAAGTTACGTGTATGTGTCAATCAGCCTGTAATATATGTCATTTGTATGCTATGTACAGTGTGCAATGGTATTTAATATATGCAGGGGATGAAATGTTTATGTTTGCAGTTAAAAACAGGGTTATATATGTAACACCTATGGTACAAGCACAGTGTATCAGCCTTTAATCAGTACACTGTGAATTAAACTGTATCACGATGTTTTGTATAGAGTGCTAAGTAGAGAGCAACTGAAAAGCATATAATAATTGTTACACGGGTGATTGTTGCCATTCACACCCAGTTGGTGACTGACCTGCAGCAGAAGGATGAACTGAGGGAATCTCTGGATGGGTTTTACCATCAGGCCATACAGGGTGATGCGGTCCATGCTGTTGATCTGCTGCTTCTGAAGGACGGTGGACATGGTGGGAATGAGGTCAGCCGGCTGGACGTGCAGATGCAAAGACGTGCGAACGTGCCCGCACTCGAGGACGGAGCTCACCTTCAGAAACACCAGGAAGGTGGGCTTGGTCATGCAGGCTTTCTTGATGATTGTCATAGCATGGATAAAGTTGTTGACGTATTCGCTGTAGACATCCAGTACCATGGATTTGGAGAACTACGATAGATGGGAAAACTGGAGTAATTTGCAAAACATTCACCTCCTTAATTGCCTCAGCACAGCAAGTCAACCTAACCAACTGGAAGATGCGTATTGCGGAAGTAACGCCTAAGTGTTCCCTAGTGACTGCCAGTGAAGGGTGATATTCCTCTGATTTATGCCAACATTCATTTATGCCCAAGCTAGCAACTGACGCTCCACCACGCTCTGAATGGGTTAACCGGAAACTTCTCTGGAGCGGGAAACTTTGACATGGCCGCAGGCAAGAAGGAAAATGCCAACTTATGGCTGAGGTCCTTAAAACACAATCTGTTTATTATCCAGAAGTTGCTGTAATTCATTGGGGAGGGGGGGGGGTCCAGAGAGATAGGAGGCCAACATCAATTTGCCTCCCTTTGATTAAACACACATGCCGGACACCCAGGGGTGCTGATGGCAGCAGATGGGGGGGGTGCGAGAGAAAATTAGGGGCTTGGCAACAAAAAATGACTCAGGAGAGGAGGATCCCTTGTCGACGCATCAAAAAAACGAAACACTAGGCAGGACACTTTTAGAATCCCCCGCATGTGAGGAATAATCCAGTACAAACATGTTACAATAACCAGGAATCGTCAACCTGTCCATACACAAACATAACGTGGCTGTTTCAAGACTCATCTGTGTCCATGACAAAATGTTTTGCTTAAGAAAAAATCGTAACTATGTAGGCTACGGTTTTAAATACCATGTCCAAGGTAAAAATTTCATTTTTGATCTGTCAGAATGTGCTACAACGTCCTCTGATAATAACAACAACAACAGTATTATTGATACCAATATGATGATAACATTAGCCATTATTATAAAACAGAATGCGCGCTTGATAATCCCTCTGCTGACTTCAGTAAAGGTCACTGTTCCGTTCCTCTGGAGCGGTCGGCTGACATCGATCCAGCCAAGCAACAGATGGGATCGACTCAGCCAATGTAGCACTTTTAAACACTAAACGACGGCTCGTTCGCATGTCAAGTCACAGCAGGTGACTCATTCCTCTAGATTAAATACGCAGAGATACTCCAGTGCGGGGGGAGGCCCCGTAATTGGACTTCAGGGCACCCCCGACCACTGCAATGTTCCAGATGGGCCAAACGTATATACCTACATGACAGCAAGATATCTGCATCGGCTGCTGTCTTGGGCTACGTTCCATAATGACACCAGTCGCTGTATGTGTTTAAGAAACCAGTTTGCTGCATTGACAGGTGTAAATGCAAAACCTGCATGAGGAGAAGACGAACTAGGCCTGCCTGACAATGTTACTCATGTCGGCATCATTACACCGTCTAAGTGACTGGAGTTTTCAAGAAACACATATTTATAAAGTTTTCATTTCATCCAAGCCGTATGTATCTTCTCTGAAGTCACCATCATTCATGTGCAGTTGTGCGTTATTCATTGTGCCACATCGGGGCCTAGTCTGACCCCACAACCCCTGCCAGTTGCCCCCAAGACTCACAGAGGCCACAAAGAGGTCGCCGATCTTCTCGCTGTTGTCCCACTCGGCCACCCGAGAGGTCAGCGCGATCTGGAACATGGAGTGGCACTGCAGGATCTCCTGCACTCGGTGGAAGATGATCCGCACCTTCCTGGGGCTCAAGATCTGGGGCTCAGCCTCCTGGAGGGGCTTCTGGTACTCCTGAAGATGGGAAGAGCATGATCCAGGGGGCATAGGAAGGATGGCAAAGCAGAAGGTGCAAAGTGGATAAGGCCAAACAGGGATTGAGGTAACAGGAGGCGAAAACACTGATTCTATCTCAGGGATTTTCTCATCCTCTGATCTAAATTATGCTCCGCGTGTTGAAACTCTCCCATGTCGCACTGAGGATCTCCAAGCTCATACCTCCACGGTCATGTGAACAGGATATACATGCTATAGTACACCAGGCCATTTTACACGATGTATGACCACAGTGCAGTTTCGAAAACATTGCAAACATCCATCTATCTGGATAAACAGTAATGGGTTTTACCCTGGAGCTTAAAGCGGAAAGTACAGGGCATGATGCAGGAGACACTGAATGGGTGGGAAGCTAATCAGAGAACTTGATGATAAAATTAAACACTAATAAACGGTAAGTCTAACCGTGTTTTAATAATCAGTTAAAAGACTCTGAGGAGACGAACAATCCACAAGAGGTGCAGAGCTAGTGAGGGGGTTACAGTGAGACCTCAGCTTTCCTTTATGTAAGCCTTTCAAAGCCAATAATTCCTGCCATCATAAACAGCCCTGCTGGGTACATAAACTTGGTTTTATCTACTAAAGGCCATTCACGGCAACCAGCCATTTCCTTTTTTCATCTAACCCCCCCCCCCCCCCAAAATCAGCAAAGTACTAAAGAAATCTGGTTCTGCCACAACTTAATTGAGAACAGAATTGTGCATATATACTTGTTTATAAGTCAAATCATGAAACATGCATTGGCACACTGTCCAATGGGGTGCTGCAGGGGTCTGGGCGAGGCGCTCACAGGACACCATGTCCGTGCTATATCACTGGGCCATGATTTCAACTGCGATAATAAATTTTATGCACCGTCAGCTGCTGACTGAGCTGATCTGACCTGATTCTGTATAGACTGGTTTCTAGGTTAATGATTTTACAAAAATCATCAGTTTCATAAAACAAATAGCCTGACTTCTGCTCATAAATATATACAGTGCATGGTGCCGAAATCAAAAGCGTGATTTATGTTTAGCATCAGTCACAGAGGAGATTCCAGGTGAGTGTGTTTAGCATTTTTGCATGAATAATTCTCCTGTGAGATTACAGGTGAATGTGTTTAACGTGTTTTATGTGAATACGCCTCCTGTGAGATTACAGGCCAACGTTTAAGGTCTTACCTGAACGATCCTTCTGAGGGACTCCAGGTAACTCCTCTCGCTCTGAACGATGGAGCCCAGGATGTGGCGACGAAGAACCTGAGAACAAGGGCCCACAATTTAGAGAAACTGGACTTTATTTCACGTGAAAGTTAAAGGGGCAGTTCACCCCAAAACTGAAAAAAGATGCTTTTGATGGGAATTAATGTTATCTATCAATCAAGGTCGTTCTGCTGGGAGATGCCCAGTTTTGGCGAAATGGGGGGGGCACCTGCTGGCTGCTCAGACCCTCGGGCATGGGTCCCAGCCGTGGGGGTGGGCTCTTCGCCTCGGACACCATCACATCCAGGAAAACTGAATCGTCCTCCAGCTTCTCATCTGAGTAGGAAGGCGGACATGAGGCATCACTGAGAAACTCACGCCGCTCAGCTCACGCCGGTGCCCCAAGGAACACCCAAGCAGACAGACACACACACACACACAAAATACATACATATACACATACACATATAAACACACACACACACATACATACGTACAGACACACACACACACACACAATACATACATATACACATACACATAAAAACACACACACACATACATACGTACAGACACACACACACACACAATACATACATATACACATACACATAAAAACACACACACACATACATACGTACAGACACACACACACACACAATACATACATATACACATACACATAAAAACACACACACACATACATACGTACAGACACACACACACACACACACAATACATACATATACACATACACATAAAAACACACACACACATACATACGTACAGACACACACACACAATACATACATATACACATACACATAAAAACACACACACACATACATACGTACAGACACACACACACAATACATACATATACACATACACATATAAACACACACACACACACCTATGAGAATCCTGCCACCAGCTGTGCTCTGTGACACATGCTTTTTCTTTCTAGCAGGGAATTCCCAGAGCACTGAGGGGAGACCCGCACACACACACACGCACGCACACACACACACACACACACACACACACACACACACACACACACACACACACACACACACACAATGCGGGCGCGAGCTCCGTCACGCATCGTATTTCAGTCCCAGAATGTTAAAATGCACATCACCACGGGTCCCTCACTATCTGAACCTGAAAATTCAAGTCCCAACTGCCCAGAACGGACCCAGTTCCCCAGACCCCACGGGAATGGCTACCTTATGAATAGTTTCTAAAGTACCTAATCATTCCGCACTAATGGCTGCCGATTCTGCCTCGTCGTGGGGCGCGAAGGGTTGGACACGCCGCCTGAACTCCTCCATTTGTCATCTTATTCTTTTTACCCCTCACACCGAAAAGGCCCAGACAGCCACGGCTCTGCCTTATAATCAAAGAGAGGCAACCCGGCTGATCCCAGTGACACCATTTCCAGCACAAGCTGCTCAGGATCTTTCTTAAAGTGTTTTTTTCCCCCGATTCTTTTCTCGGCTCAAACTGGGGCACAGATGGTTAGCAGGAGAGAAAATGTTTTACTTTGCTTCCTGGGCACCAATAAACTCTCCGAAGATGGAATCTGACTATGGAGAACAGTTATGAAGCAATCGGGGGTCTTAAAAAAGGCTTTGAAGGGGATGCAGGGAAGCAAAGATCACAGAGCACAAAGACCCCAGATTTACCCGCGGTGTCCTTTCTCTGCAGGAAATGCACTTTGCGCATCACAGCCATCCTTGTCTTCTCCAGACCGTCCTTCGTTCCACTCCTGGCTGCTCTCATCAGCTGGTGGACCTGTGGTTTAGGGGTGTGGGGGTCGGGGTGCAGGCACAACAGAGCAGTGGGGGGGGGGTGCAGTTGTTAATCCAGCACAAACTGACCTAATGGATGCTGCTCCCAACTGAACAGCACTGCAAAGCCTTTCTCTCATAGGGAGGATATTTAAAACGAAAAACAAGACGGCACCCCCCTGTTTTCCCGGCCGTGCAGGATCCCGAAAGCCCCCCCTCCCATCTGCCACGGTGCCAGCGCACCGACTCAGCACAAATGCTCCGGAAAGCTTCTTAATTTCACCACGGCTTGACATGGGGTCGTTAATTAGCCGGGCTCAGCGCGGTCCTGGGCGGCTCTTCCCGTCGGCTGATTGATGCACGCTGGCTGCTCATCGGACGGGAGGAAATTCCCGCGAGCCGCAGCCTGTCCCTGGCTCCGCCCCTCACGCCCCTTACCCCCCCACCACTTTACAGGCGAGGTATTGGTACCTTGGTGTGCCCTCTTGGCCGTCCCCAGTGCCGCAAAGATAGCCCACGCCTGGCCTTGGCGCTTCGCTCCTTTGACCGCGACACATCCAGGGAAGACTGTAGGAGGAAGATGTTATCGCCATGGTGACCCCACGAGGGTGTGGAGGAGGAATCAGGGAGAGAGGGAGTGAAGAGAGAAAGAGAGACAAATACAGAGGTCAGAAAACACAGCGCCAAGGTCACGTAAAACCACGGCCGACATGGGGACGCTTATCACATGCAAATCTCTCTCTGCATCTACACCATGTGATCAACGCGAAGCCACTGATTCTTCATTCCTATTGCTTTGTAAGCTTGATTCAGTGACAATTTCCTACCGACACGGAGCCCAGGAGCATCCCAGTCAGCAGCCGTGGGCAAATTCTACATCAAGAGCAAATTACATTGTTCTTGGCAAGTGCAATTGTGACGGGAGACAAATTCCCCTGTTCCTAAAGAAGAAAAAAAAAACAGTCATGAATTTCAGATCATAATCGTCTATGGAGGATTATTTTCGCAGAAAAATCCACAACAAAATTGCTTTGCCAAATAAAGAGAAAAATTGGAGTTGGGATAATCAGATCTTTCTGCAGACGAGTGTGTGAAATCTCCCCCCCCCCCCCCAGCACCTGTAGCGGGGGCATGCAAACTCTGCCAGCGTTACAGACCGACAGACCCAGCGCAACGGTTGGGTCTGAACACTGCAGAGGGAGGACTGGGGTATAGAAAGGAGCAGGCAGGGGGCGGCAGTGTCAGGGAGGTGGCATGAAGCTGATTCGCACAGGAAAGGTAGAAGGCAAAGGAGGGAAACACACATCAGAAAAGGATGCTGGTGTTTACTCAAGGCGAAGGAGTAGAGAACCCAAGCCAGCCAGCACCAGGCAGGACTCCAATGCCCTGCACCCAGCAGCCATCCCTGCCCCCGCCTGGGCTTCAGCCTTCGTTTTTAAATGGAGTGGAAAAGCATAAGAAAGCCAGGCGCAACACCCTGCTATCAACAGGCCTGCCACTCAGAGTGTGAACCAACAGTGCCACTCGGTGGTCAGTTTTGGGACTGCAGTTGGCGAGTCGGCATAGATGCGTGGGTGGACTGTGGGGGGGAACGATGTCTCAGTTTGGAATATGCTGTTGTTTTGTTTAGACAATGAGAGAATGAAGTGTTGCTCTTCACACAAGGAACCTGGCTCCCTTTCACTAGTCGGCATTATTTTCTGGGCCCGTTCTACTCGGTCATAAACTCTGCCAGAGTACCTCTGGAGGAAAAGCAAAATACAGAAACAAACAAATACGCTGACCCCTTACACGCTGACCCCTTACACGCTACGCTGGCCCCTTACACACTCACCCCTTACACGCTGGCCCCTTACACGCTGGCCCCTTACACGCTGGCCCCTTACACGCTGGCCATTTACACGCTGGCCCCTTACACGCTCGCCCCTTACACGCTCACCCCTTACACGCTGACCCTTTACACGCTGGCCCCTTACACGCTGGCCCCTTACACACTCACCCCTTACACGCTGGCCCCTTACACGCTCGCCCCTTACATGCTGGCCCCTTACACGCTCACCCCTTACACGCTGGCCATTTACACGCTGGCCCCTTACACGCTGGCCCCTTACACGCTCGCCCCTTACACGCTCGCCCCTTACACGCTCGCCCCTTACACGCTGGCCCCTTACCTTGAAGCGGACCACCTCTCGGCCCTCGCCGTCAGACATCTCTTCGTAGCTTTCAAACTCACTGGAGCTCCAGCCATTGTTCACCGCTGGCCCTGTCGCCTCAGCCTTCTGCACGTTCTCGTAGATCAGCTCACCTGACAGAGTCCAGTTAAAAACAGTACAGTGATTCTAAGGTCCAACAGTAGTTACTTTGCCAGGACTGGAAACAATGCCTGCTGCCTTAACACCACCTCTGGCACAGTGAACATGGCCCTCACCTTCTCTGGCGGGGACGTTCTCGACAGGAACGTCATCATAGATCACCTCCTTGCTCCATGTCCCTGGGCCGAACCCCGCCTTGCCCCCACCTAAAAGAGGGCACCATACAGCCATCAATACCCACAGGGTGGTGAAGTCAGTCAGTGCTGATCAGCAAAAGTTCAAAGAGTAAAAGTCCAGACCAGGATTTTTTTTTTCAACCAACCAGTTAAGTACTCTATGAGTGCGACTCTTTATACTCAAATGGTTGGTTGAAACAAAATCTTGTTCTGGACTTATACTCTCTGGACCTGAATTACCTACCTATGCTCATCATTTCTGTTGGTGTATGTTCAGTTACCTGTGTTTATGTGCAGGAAGTGCAGTTTCCCTGGGAATGTGCTTTTGGGATTTTAACCATGGATATTAGTCTATCCATCCTATCTTGGTCAGAGTCACATGTGGACCTGGAGCCTCTCACAGACAGCACAGGGTACAAGGCTGGGGTGCACCCCCACACACATACACACCCCCACACACATACACGCCCCCACACGCATACACGCCCCCACACACATACACGCCCCCACACGCATACACGCCCCCACACGCATACACGCCCCCACACGCATACACACCCCCACACGCATACACACCCCCACATACATACACACCCCCACACACATACACACCCCCACACGCATACACGCCCCCACACGCATACACGCCCCCACACGCATACACACCCCCACACGCATACACACCCCCACATACATACACACCCCCACACACATACACACCCCCACACACATACACACCCCTACATACATACACACCCCCACACACATACACGCCCCCACACACATACACGCCCCCACACACATACACGCCCCCACACACATACACGCCCCCACACACACACACACCCCCACATACATACACACCCCCACACACCCAACTGGACACTACAGCCAATGCACAGATTTCACTGAGGCTAGTGCTTATTATTTATTAATTATATTAGAAAGTGATCATACTGTGCATCAAGACACTGAAGGAAACTTGATCATTATAACTAAGTAAAAAGGTATGAGAAGATCCCAGAAAATGGCGAATCTCTTCCAGGTACGTTATCCTGTAAATTCTGCATGGGAGTTACCAGGAAAAGTAAGGAATTGGTGACAAACTCTGCCAATGGCTACCTGGTTTAACCCAACGAGATGCCGCTGAACAGGGGGGGCAGCCTAGAGCGAAGCTATGACAGACTCACTCTCCTGGGATTCAGTCCCATCACATGAGGAAACTCAGCATATGGACAGAAAAATAGCAATTTCACGGCCTGGCTTTGATGGTTGGGCGAGGGAGTCGACAACATGTCAACGCGCGACATGCATGTGGCGCTCCCTCTCGCACCAGCCGGCGAGCCAATCAGCTTCAAGGTCAGATTTCAAAAATAGGAGGAGCCATGAACAGTGGGGCCAGCAGAGCCAAAAACGCTAAAGTTAGCAGACTTTTTTAAACCAGGTGTCGGGGAGTCCCGGGTGCCTCTGACGGGGTTAACGAGTGTGACCACCTTCTCTAACAGCCCAATTGAGGAGGACGGAACGTTCCGAAAACCCTTCCAGCACTTCCCTCTGGCCCCTCCGCTCGGTGACAGCTCCAGCTGCCTTCGGTTGCACAACCATTGAGACACAGACAGGCGACTCCACTCTGAGGGACAGTTTGTGAACCACGAGGAACGTACCGGGAGAACAGGTCGATCTGCTATTCATAATGAATCCTGACAGGGGAGGTGTCGTGGATCCTGTTTCCAGATGTGCACCAAAGCAAGAAAACAGATTTAGCCTATTCCGGTTTGCTTCATTTGCTATTTTCTCAAATAGTGCCATTGTTGAGAAATCTAATCTGTTTCTTATTATATTATGTATTATTTGTCTTTCACTCAGCAGCTACATTATCAGGTACGGACTGCTTAGTAATGCCGACAGCCTGCTCCTCCAAACAGTGAACCATGTGACTTCGAGGTTCAGTTACTGTGTCATTTGGAGAGTGGTGCTTACATCTCAGAAACTGTCACTCTCCTGGTCTTTTCCTGCACTACAGCATCTAGATTTGACAAAAGACGGTGCCGTCGCCAAAAAAAGATTCATTCGGCAGTAGTTCTGAGGAAGGAAACATCTTGCAGATGAAACACAAGTTGAACGGCCAGACTTGTTAAAGCCAACAGGAAGGTTACAAGTGCAAAAATGTCAGGGGCCAAACTAAATAAGGAAAGTTTCTGACAGCTTGTTGAGTCCATGCCCTGAAGAATTCCAAGTATTCTTTAGGCTACTTGGTAGTAGGCAGATCTAACTAATATAAGTGAACCCCAAGTTGATATTAGCAAAGTTGTACTTTCAAAGAAAAAAGTAAATAGAAAGATAAAAGCCTGTAAAATATGCTGTTGCCAGTTCGGATTTGCGAAGAGAATTTAGCCTTCTGGTGATGCAGCTTCTTTGTCGGACAGGGTTTCCGAACCCGGCCCTCAGAAACCCCCAAACGGTCCGCATTTCTGCTCCCTCCCTTGGGAAATACTGATGTAGCAGACCAGAGACCTACTTCCACGAAGTCTGGGTTTCAGGCCACCCAGCCCCCAGTGAAACCCCCAGTGCGATGAGGCCCCCAGTGCGATGATGCCCCCAGTGCGATGAGGCCCCCAGTGCGATGAGGCCCCCAGTGCGATGAGGCCCCCAGTACGATGAGGCCCCCAGTGCGATGAGGCCCCCAGTGCGATGAGGCCCCCAGTGCGATGAGACCACATCTGAGGGCTCTGCCCACCTCGTGAATATACACCGCAGCTGGTGTTATTAAACGACTCTGCGTCGTGGTTTATCATCTGCGAAAGTTGGAAGCTTGTAGACTGTTTTAATATCAAGCACTCCGTTGCGATTGGGCCAGAGAGAGTCTAAATCAGGAGCACAGCCATTCCGTGTGACAGTTTTCATTCACTCAACACTTCAGAACGACATTCTTAATGCTGCAGAACAATAAACATCCAGGCAGCTGCCGGTTTTCTGAACAACTCCCTTAAGTGTCACGTTAAAGGAACACCCTTTGGCAACAGCCGAGCTCAAATACACCCGGCTCCTCGTCTCGATATTTGCAGGAAAATAACTTCTTTCTTTTACTTCAAAATCTTAATTTCACCTGAAGAAGTGTCAAAAAGTTTAAAGGCATGAAAGTCCAGGAAACCGATTAAATACTTCACGGCATGTACATTTTTTCAGTCCTACAACATCCAATATGACCAAATTTTAACAATTGCAAAACTCCAACCAAGTTAAAACATACAAGCGTAAGTGATACCTTCAACCAACACAATATAAGGATATTTTTTGAAAAAACAGCTGATTAAATATCCACAGAACACTGACAACTATTCAGAGATTTTTATAAATAAATATTTCATTACCAGACAATATTAATGTCATACTGATCTATATTCAGGAAAATGGAATCAGACATTTGCACAGGGCTACTGACCCAAATTCTCAGGCATGTTCATTGACTGAAAGAGATTCATAATGTAACAAAAATCTTTGCTGGAGAAGAGAAGCACAAATCAGTTGGACGGATGAAGTGATTTAACGGGAGTGATGATGCTGTTGCAGCTGCTCTGTGATTGGCTTTTTGGAACAGGAAGAAAAATGTTCATTAGTATGCAAATGGAATTGTTACATAGGCCAATATGGGAACCTTCACTGAGTCTCTACAGAATATCCCAACTGCTGTTAATATCCATCCTTCCGTTATCCAGTGTAGGACAACAGTAAGTCAAGTGCCTCTCCTAGTAAGAGAACGATATGGAGCAGGTAGTAAGACAAGTAGGATGGCTGTCCTTTAGCCTTTAGAGGGAAATCAGGTACACACATGTACTACACAAATATAACATCAACATCAACATGCTCGATGAAGGAGTAGGCAGAGGAAACCAAAAGGCGACATCCAGGATTCAAACCCAGGAGTCGAGCCACATCCGGTCAGTGTGCCGTTGCTCGGAGGCAGGGCTAACTAGAGATGAATCGTATTTAAGCGGAGCAGCCAGTGTTGCTCTACTTCGATTCAGAGTCTATCTACTGAATTCGTGGGACTTGGTTCTATTTCGTTAATATTTGTCATTAACCCCGAAAAGGCTTCACAGTGAAATGCAGCTTCCCATAAACAGTCGCATACCCATCATTAGATTATGAGGTAAGTGATCTTCTGATTCCTCCATCATGTTCAGTCATTCAATTATATCTCCTGTCCTGTTTTCTTAGCCCCCGTAGGGAAACAGATGTTCAGTTATAATAACATATCTCTGTTCCCTGCCTCGAAAAAGCTTCAGTTAATAAAGTAAATTCAAGGCACCCAATCCACTAAGTTATTTTAGGCGTTTTCTCCACATTCGTCCTGACATGTTTTTCAATTGTAACATATACACCGCTTGATAAAGACCTTTGTTTCTGGACATAACATTTCCTCCCAAGACAATGTTTATCTTCTATGACTAAGCCAGGAGGGTGAGTGTGTGGCTCAGTAGGATAAGACTCTGTATTCTTAATCAGATGGTCATTAGTTCAAATCCCCCCCCCCCAAAAATATCATTCTGCTCTAATATCTTTATGTTTTCGGAGGAAGGCTGTTCAGAGCATTATCAGCATCCGACAACCAAGCAAGCGACATCCAGTACAGGGTCCTGGGAGGGTGACCGGGAAAAATTAGGCAAGGAAATCGGCAGGTTTTGCACCTTATATCTACAGTGTAACTAAGGTATTTTCACAGTGTTTACACCGGGGACAGTTCTGGGGGCAGAGGATATCTTAGTCAAAAAAGTGTCACACGTCACAGCACAGTGCTCAGAGTCGGTAAAAGTGACTGTGGAAAAAGAACCGAAGCTTCACTAAAATCATTTAGGACTTAAGCCCTGTAAGGCCGCCCTTGACACAGGCCGTGTTTACACAGTCATTAAACATGAAAAGCAGCTCAGCAACACAGATCTGTGGCATTCCTCAGAGCCAATAAGTCAGCACAAGAGTCTAATCTTCTGTAACCACGGTGTCCAAGTCTGACACATTGCTAGGAAAATTAATTCTTTAGTTCTAATGGCGAACAGTAAGCTGTGGGAGTCAATGCTGAGAGGGGGAAAGCATGTGGTCTATCCAGAGGCCAGTCTAGACTGGGTGTAGCTAAAATAAAGCACAGGTGGGTGGTCCTGTCTGACCTGGTCCATGCAAACTTTGCTTCTGTGGTCAGGATAATGATATTTTTAAATGTATCTATTTTCGCAAACATTTTTGATTCACATTCAATGTTGAGTAGACTTCCAGAATATTCTAGAGCTTTGAGAACTGTCCAATAAAGTCTAGAGTTGGCCAGAATTTTCTATAACTTTCTGGAAGTTTTTAAAACTTTCTAGAATTTTCTGAGACTGCCCAGTAGCATCAATAGAAGTATAAAAGTGCGGGTGCCTGAAACAAACATTTCAGTTTATATTATTGCAAAGTGACATGATCGTGAATACCAATATTATTTCGGATGGCATCAAGAGGCTGCTTGCACCCAGTAGATGCATTTTGCTACATTTGTAGACAATTTATCAAGACAAGAGCGAAAAAGTACTCAGTGAAAGCCTCTGTTAAGATGTGCGAGGCTTACAAGGCATCGGGGATCAAGACCAGCCATGGGCATCTCATTTCACATGCGAACATTGCAAGAAGACTCTTGAAGGCTGGTATAGGGGAGAGAAAAGAGCAATGAAGTTTGCTATCCCAAGAATTTGGCGGGAACCAACTGACCACTCCAGCAACTGCTACTTCTGCATGGTGGACCCTTCAGAACGTCAAAGTGGCAAACAAGCATCTCCTGTCATGTATCCAGACATTCCTTCTTCCATCGCCCCGGTACCACACTGCCCTGAGCTCCCCATTCCCACCCCTCCGGAGAGGGATCAGCCATCTTCAGCAGAGAGCAGCCAGTCAGACGGTGAAGAAGATATTGCAGGTCACGATTTCACAGATATGGCTGAGGAGAGAAAGCCATACTTCCCCAACCAGAAAGACCTCAACGATCTGATCAGAGACCTTGTTCTTACAAAGTCCAATGCTGAGCTTCTGACATCCAGGCTCAAGAAGTGGAACTTGGTGGATGAAGATGTGCAAGTCACAAATCAGAGGAAGCGTCACGAACGTTTCTCCAACGACTTCAGTCACCAGGATGGGCTGTGCTTCTGCAGCAATGTGGCCGGTCTATTCGAGGCCATAGGAATCACCTGTAACCCAAGTGAATGACGCCTCTTCATAGACAGCTCATCCAGGAACCTCATAGACAGCTCATCCAGGAACCTCAAAGCTGTGCTGCTTCATAACGGGAACCAGTACCCGTCGCTCCCTGTGGCTCACTCTGTGCACCGGAAAGTGTCAAGACCAGTGTTACTGGTCTACACCAGTGTCAAGATGTTGCTGAGTTATTTGAAGTATGACGACTATGGTTGGGAGGTCATTGGAGACTTTAAAATGCTGGCATTCCTGATGGGCCTGCAAGGCGGCATCACAAAGTTTCCTTGTTTTCTTTGCCTCTGGGATACCAGGGGCACTCAGGCGCACTATCACAGAAGGGATTGGCCACAGCGGACCGAGTTCTCTGTGGGGTAGAACAATGTCAAGTGGAATCTGCTGGTAGACCCTCGGAAGGTGCTGATGCCACCACTGCGCATCAAGTTAGGCCTCATCAAACAATTTGTCACGGCTTTAGACAACGAGTCAGCAGCTTTCAAGTACCTCCAAGATCTCTTTCCAAAGCTGTCGGAGGCAAAGGTCAAAGCTGGTGTCTTCGTTGGACCACAGATAAAGAAGATTTAACCAAGTAGCAGAACAGGAAGGAGACAGCAGCTTGGAGCAGGTTTGTTGCAGTGGTTCATGGATTCCTGGGCAATCACAAGGCTGAAGGAGAATTCAAGGAGAACACAGGAGCTTACTCAGAGGAGCGAGGCGAGCGTTTTCACCAGGATATAAAGAACTATGAACGCCATTATCAAGGACAATATAACGAAAACATGATGGGGGACTATATTTCACCAGCAAGGTGCCATTTCTGTCAGTTTGATCCATCAAGCTTGATTAGAGGATGGTGGTACTTTTGATCATTATTTACATCTGGCGACTCTTGCTTTCCATTGTGTCTGCTGTGCTGCTTTCAGTCCCCAGAGAATCACAAGAGGAGGTGAAATCAGTTCTGAGAAACAATACTGAGAGCCTTCAAAGGAAACATAAATTTGGCAAGGAGCGTTTCTGTGAAAACAAGCACTACTATATTTCACAGATGATGTCAGCTCTGCCATCTTGTTTCACATATTGTTATCTCTCCTGTGGTAAGGTCGGGGTATGAGGGGGGTGGGGAGACACGTAGGGTCACCATACATCCGGGTTTTCCTGGACACGTCCTCTTTTTGGGCCCCTGTCTGGGCTTTCGGACGATTTTTCAAAAATCGCCAGTTTATCTTGGATTAGCGCTGCAACCCATATGACCCAGTGTTGCAAGTCACAGGGAAATACCAAGTGAAGGATAAGGCACTGATTTTCTATATATGGCAACCACTCAGCATCATCACACAGCATTTGCAAGGATCATGCGCATGTTTACTTCAAAAATTAAACGCTACACACATTCCTACGTGTCACGCTGCTCACGAGTGACATCAACTTCCGAAATGTTTCTCGAAGTTGACCTCACTTAAAAATTTCATATTTGGAACATTTGCTTTTTCCTCTCACCAAATATGGCAACCCTAGACATATAAGTAGCAAGCAAGAATCAATCACTCTGTCCTGTCTCAGTCCCAAATCCAAATATCGTGGCCCATCCTACTTGCCCAACCAAGAGGCCTGTGCTTTTATGGGTAAATTTACCCACAGTGACGTTCTTAGGCACCTACTGGAAACAAGTTTCTCCTCTTAACACATTTGCAATTCAAAGGAACTAAAACAGCATTAAAGGCAAAATCTGATTAGAAGCTGAAGCAAACTCTACGGACAGTATTTTATGTAGCAGAGGAAGCCAATCGAAGCACTTTGAGGGAAGATTAAAAGCAATTTGTATAAGCACTGAAAGTGAGAGAACGCTGATTATAACACCACCATGTTCATTAAAAAATGGATTTTTCAGTTCACGAGGAAGGGGTGCTTCCTTACCTTGGCAAAGCCCATTGCTCTCGCCAGCGGTGCCCTCCAGCTGATCTCTGGGCAGCACCTCCGCCTGCCTGTGCCCAGCGGCCCCCTTGTCAATGGATCCCCTGGAATGTGAACAGCGCGAGAGCTGTTAGCCGTCTCAGGGAAGCCCGGACGCTGCCCCATCTGGCCCAGGAGAGCTCCTGTCTGAACATTGTCATCTCTGTCACAGACGTTAGCAATTACATGCAAAAAACATTCACCGAAAGCATTATAATTTTCCTGCTTGAAGAATGCTTTGTAGTAGCAACATACAAGTCAACAGTCACGGCTCTCCCTGTCCACATGCTTCATAAACCGGTATGTTTCTAATCTAGGTTTATCTGGATCGGCAAACCATTCATACCACCGGAACTGGAAATAAATGCGAGTTCCAGCAGAACCCAAGTCAGGTGGTTTCAGCAGTTATCTGAGGGCACCAACACTGAGACGACCAGCACCGTGAGTTCTGAGTGACGTGGGGACATGCAGTTTGTTCATCACGTACCTGAACCCCTTACCAGAAAAACCAAATTACGTACTTTTGCAGGGCACAGAATACCAATACCAGAAACTGTAGCGTATTTTACATAATTAGGACGAGTTTTGTTCATAAACTGTCGCTGTACATTATAAGAATTACGTCATTACGCAAAGTGTTCTGTCGAGAGAGTGATTGCAAAAGAAGAAAAGACCGTTAGCGCCATAGTGGTGAGTCCTGCATTCTTATTTAAACATAACCCACAAACACACAGAAACCCTCTGCATTTTAATAGGCTTGTCTGCTGAGTGCAAGAATATACAGCAAGAACAAGGCACATTTGGCACTGAGAGCCAACCATGCTACTTCCACGCAGATCCAAAGTTCCCTAACAAGAAGCGACATGTTGCCAGTGAAGCGAAGAACATAAGACGAAATACCACCTGATTCAGAGGAGAACAAGACCGTCATTTTAGCAAAGCCTGCCATTTCCACCCAGATCCACACAGCTGTCCTTTTTGATCGACTTTTTCAGATCTTTTTTTGCAGAGAAATTTGCAATTGAGATTTATTCTCGTATTACTAAATGTTGAGGTATCTTGCATACTCACATCCCTTACGTCGGGGTCTTCATCGAACCCGAGATTGACCGCAGGCTGCCACGAAGCATGTGAACCGTAAGCTGAACTTCAGCCAAATACCTGAATTTCCACCACACAGGTCCGCCGTCAGGGCCTGACTGTACTCGTTCGGGGACATTTACGAAAAACACCCCTTGTTCCTCAACAGCAAATTCATCCAGCAGTGCGCAGAGCAGCCTACTCTACAGGTAATGCACTTCTGCCAGAAAGACGTGCCGTTTACCTGGCTCTGCGAGAGACTCGCTTGAACATACTGCCGGCATGGCATTAGGTTAATTCTCCATAGTTCATGGGACCCAGTCACCGCTAGCCTGTGCAGCGTTTATGTCCCGATTCCCCTTTTCCTCCTCGTCCTTTTTTTAGCACAGCATGTAAACACAGGATCCTCTTGCTGATGTAACTGGGATTAACATAAAAACAGTGTGCAGGGTTGGGTGTAACAATGGATATGATGTAACCTCATTAAGTAAGGTCAAAGGCGACAGGGTTCTGGGTAACCCAATAAATGCTGAACAAATATTATACGATGAAGATAACTAAGAACTCAGGGACAGATTAAAGAGAAGAAAAATAATGTTAAACTTCACAGCCGGTATTTTAAATCAAATGCTTAAAGAAACTTCCTAGTTACTGTGAATTAACGAAGATGCAGGGAGTGATTCTTCTACATAAAAGTGGAACGTGAACGAGACAGGAAAACATAATTTGAGGCATCCTGAGCTGGGATTCAAACATCTTCAGATGATTTAATTTCAGGTTCATGTTGAGAGAATAATTTATCATCGTCTGGCCCCAGGCATCATGATGTTGGAATGATTTCTCCTGAATTTATTAAACCTCTAATGTACTTTCAAAGTTTCAGATTGTTTCAACTGAACCCTTAAATATTATGAGAATGGAATTTACGGATCTAAAGTATTTTTGAATTAAATCTATAGTTCAGCACTTTTTAATCTTTTGTTAAAACATACCAAACAACATTTTTTGGGCTATTGTGTCCTCGTCTCATCTTTCCCCTCATAAATGACCTCATCCCTTGATTACTGGTTCGTGAGCAGTGTGAAAATTGAAACTGGCACTTCAAGTGTACCTCATTACCAGTGCATACGTGTAATTACCACAATTCAAGTCTCCCATAGAGAAACGCGCATTTCTGTTTGCCTCCAGAATAACTCAGTAACACGTCATTTTCAGGCATTGGGAAATCTGGCCAATCCTACGGGGCTGCGAATCCAGCAGGGTAGGCTGTGACTGACGAGGGACGAGGAGGATCTCTATAATTTGCAGGAGGTTCGGTTGCACCGGAGGGCAGAGGCCGGGGGCAAAGGCGTGCATGCTATTCTTTTGCTGTATTCCCTGAATCTCAACATCATCAGCTTGTTCAAGCCTTAGGATACTCAATGCGATTGGTGTGTCAGGACGTACAACAGAGGTACACAATGGGCTCCACACAATCCAGCCAGGATCCGCTGACTTACCCTCCTGGAAGCGAATGGGGGACGTCATCTGTCAAGGGTGAGAAAAACATAGTAAATCACAAATATCACCATGCCTCTTGTAACTGGCATTCATTTATCAAGCTGCATTTTACCGTGTTTTTTTGTGAAAGAGAGTTGTGCAATGCCTAGCTTTTCCTGAAGAAATGCTGTTACAAAAACCAGAGGCTGTCAAAGAAAACTGAAAAATGATTCCCCAACGATTCTGAATGCAAAACATTGACACAGAAAAAATAGCAGGTATAATATGCCTGCCAATGAAACAAAACTCTGTTTGTTTCCAAAGACTAGCCATCAAAATAAACCAACTCAGAATACATTTCAATGACTGTTTTTTTTTTTTATTTGCTTGATACAATCCAGCTGCTTGCCTGCTGGGACTGGGGAGGGAAAGCAGGGCTTAACGGAGGCCTGATATCAGGCAGTGGTGAGGCAGTAGGCCACCACTGCGTAACTGCTTTTTGGCAGCAGAGAGAGCCAGTCACCTCTGGCCGGACTGCACAGCACTGCCGTGGGGCTCCTCGGAAAAATCTTAAAGCCCCGGTTGGCACGTGCTCCAGGTTTCCTAGGAAACCGATTAATAACTCAACACGGTAGTCAACTCTCCCTCTCCCCCCTCGTACTTTTACATTAGATTTACTTTTACAGTAAGGGTATCTGTTCCAGCTGTAGGCGCAGTGACAGTTTCAGAGCAAATTCAAATGATGTATGTGCACTGCAACTGCAAACCGTATGCAGTATGTTTGACTGTCATCCCCAGACTTGTTTTGAAGTCTGACTTCTAATGCTGCAGCATGAAGCGCTGCTGCAGTGAAAACAAGGCTTCTGCAGACAAGACCTTAGCAGTGATGAGTTCTTACCTGACGTCCCAGTGCCAGGACAGTCTCCTGTGTTACAGTCTTCCTTGCCAGCAGGGGGTGCAATATTTCTGTCCTGCTCTGTTTTTTTTGAGGGTAATCTAATAGTAGATTCTTCAGGGGGTGCCACTGCTCCAACACTCAAAGAAGATGCCCTTTTCCCCACTGCGTTTGTCCTAGTTGTCTCATCAGTCAGTGCACTGATACAGTCCTTAGAATAGACATCTCCGTTGCTATTATCAAATTTGAATCGTTCTCCTTGTTCTTCCTCCTCTTCCTCCCCACCCTCCTCCTCCTTCTGTTGTGGGGTAGACTGTCTGGAGGACATGGAGCCTGGAACAAAGCCATTAAGATCATTGGCTGACGTCAGAAAAACACACATCTGTGAAGAGCTCTATCTGGACGATGATAATGTTCCACAATGAGGCTATTTTGCCCAGAATAATGGATAATGGACCGATCCACAGAGCATCCGCAGCACCAGGACTTCAGAGGTGGATAGTTCAGCCCCAGAAAGTAAAAGTCCAGACCAGGATTTTGTTTCAACCAACCAGTTGGATACTCTGTGACTGTGACTCTTTATGCTCAACTGGATGGTTGAAACAAAATCTTGGTCTGGACTTTTTCTCTCTAGACCTGAATTACCCACCTATGCTTAGCAAACATACCCTACCAACACCTGTAGTCACACAAAGGACAATTTCAGAGAGCAACGGAAAGTCTGAGCACTGGAAGCAGTCACTGAAATTATTTTTATTTACCTTAAAAAATAATTTGGGGGGAAATAGTTCTATCCAGCAGCTTGAGCCAAATAAGTTTTGGGCAGGATGAGTTTACAGCTTTGGGAGACTGTTTATTCAGGAACGGCCTCTGCTTTACATGACAAAACTGCATATAAACACATTAGAGCCAAAGTCGTTTTATATGTGAAAGACCAGTGGTTGCTTTCTAGAGCCTTCAGATAAATGCAGTTAAACCTTGAAGTTATACATAAAATTCATGACAAAGTGGACAAAGAGCAGGTTGAGTCCCGTTTGCTGAAAAGATAAATGCGCATCCCATTGAAAAAGGGAGTGTCACCATGTGGGGGCCGGCAGCATGTCACTGGAGGACGGCCCCCTCAGCTTACTGGGAGAGGAATTCTGTGCTCCTCATTCTTTGGTTTAGATGTTTTGGGAGCAGGTTGGCAGCAAGAGAAGGGCCTAGTGACCAGCTCTCTCTGACTGTGTCCTAGACAGCAGGTGAAGAATCTGCTTTGGTTTTCTCAGAGTCTCTCTCTCGTGTCAAACCCCAGTCACCATCATGATGGACATTCCGACTAGAAAACGACACGGGGGGATGATTTCACCGAGGTCTCCTTGCCTGCTAGTTGCCTTCGCTGTAAAATGTTAATGTCGCTGCTTCCTCATTAAACAAGATTGTTATTTTTGTTCAGGGGAGGAACCCCTGGAAGAAGGAATAATATTAAAACTGGCTACAGAGAAGCAGACTGCTGCATCATCAAAGATAAAAATCGAAAGAACGGGAAAATAGCAAAATTACGCCTCTTGTCCGGATACCAGCCACACCAAAACAAGTTTGCCCCTCATTGGGGGTGGGAAGTGTATATTTAAGGTTACACCAAAACCCAGAGCCAGTTCTATTGCCAGTTTCAATTTCCAGAACTGCTACATGCTGAATATTGAAGCTGTCAGTCCTGGTTTCAGTCCATTTCTAAGGTCTGTTAAAACAGTGTGGCTCATGAAGCCAAGAGCAGTAAGGTCATTGGTCGATGTCAGAAAAACACACAGCTGTGAAGGACTCTATTGAACTATGACACCGTTAGACAATGAGGCTATTTTGTCCACTGAATAAGGCGCGGATGAACTTATCCACAGACTGTCCTCACAGCCTGGGGCCACCACACATGCCGTACCAAAAACTGTAGTCACACTAGACAATTTCAGAGATCCATGGAAAGTCTGAGCACTGGCAAACAGTCACTGAAATTGCTGCTGTTTAGGGGAAATATTTAAACCCAACCATTTAAGCCAAAGCCATCTTGGGACAGGATTAGCTTTCAGCATTGGGAAATGGTTTATTCAATAAAACCCTCTGATTCACACGAAAAATAACTGCTGCTTATAAACATATTACACCCAAAGTAGTTAAGTTGTTTTATTTCTTAAAGAATGTTGGCTTGCTGTCCAGAGCTGTTACACACAGTGCTGTGACAAAGTTTTTGTTTGGCTCCGAATTTCCTCTATTTTTTCTTATTCGTTAAGACTTCAGAAATTTCTTTTGTCCGAGGCATGTGCTGAAATTGTTCTGTTTAAGTGATGGGTTGATTCAACAGGGCTGGCAGCAATCAAACTTGGGTTTGTCTCCTTTAATTTAACACATTGTCATTTACAATCTGTTCAGTGGTTGATTGAATGATTGAGGGCAATTACTTTGTCACATGGGTGATATGGACGTTGGCAATTTTTTTCCCTTCATTTAAAAATTTTGCTTTGTTCACTCGGGTTGTCCTTTGTATCCAAAATTTGTCTGGAGATCAGAAAGTGTTTTATGAAAAATACTTTGTCATGGCACTGCAAATGCAGTTAACCCTTGCAGTTACAAAAAGTTCTTGTCAAGATTAAAAATAGTTAAGTCAGCAGTTTTTTTTATTTGACATTTATTTTTCAGAACAACTACAGCACTGGAAAAAAAATTAGGAGATCACTCCATATTTTTAAGAAATCGGCATTGTTAAATTCTGGTTTAATCCTGGTTCTGCTAGCAGAAGGCTACACTGCGATGCTTCCAGGCTCAAAATTTCTAAGACGTACATAAGAACAAGGTGAAACAGGAGACACTGGGAACGACCAGAAACCAGCCAGGTAGAGGGTGGAAGTGACATTTTAATGCCAGAGATGACTGTCAACTTATCTGACAGTTTCTCATGAATCGTAGGATGACATCAAGTGACCTTCAAAAGGAATGGGAAACATTAAGTGCAGGTGTGAAGTGCACTGCTAGGACAGTTCATATCAGGTCCTAGAAGCAGGACTGAAGTGCCACAAAGCAGGGAAGAAGCCCTTCATTAATGACAAACAGGGAAGAACCAGGCTGCAGTTTGCAAAAAATAAAATATATTATTCACAGATGCTCACCCATAAATTGAGAAATGACTGAAACAAAAAATTGTGCTGTGGTCTCTTAATTTTTTAAGAATCTCCTCCACCCAGGAAACACCATGTTTCAAAGTTCAGAACGGCCAGATCCCGCTAATGGAAATGTTTCGAATGAAAATCAGGAGACACTCAGACTTTTAGGAAGCAAGTTCAAAGATTATCCATAAAGTTTCCATGCTGATGCTAACAGCCTGCAGGGACTCGAAGTATATATCAGCCAGAAAATGTACCCCCCCCCCCTCAATGAGGAATAAAAAAATAAACATGAGAGATGGAGAAGAAAAGGCGGTGGACAGAGCTCTCGGGGTCAGTCTAGTCTGGGAGGGGGGGGAGGGGGCTGGTGACATATTCATATTCACTTCCAGGACATGAATCCACATGTTCTGTAAAAAACACTATTATTAGTACAGTGTCCAATATTAATGTAGGCTTGTATTTCTGCTGAGTCTACAAATAGAACAAATGAAAACTTGCAGAAGTCTGACTGCAGGTATCCTAGAATGCTTCATATATCCTATCATGCTCTCTGTTGAGACACAAAGACAGGTAAGAGCAGAACTTTGAATCTGAGGAGAGGGTCAACCATTAATCCATTTTCGTGGAAGTTAAGGACCTTGCTCAAGGGCCCAATGGCAATTCAGCCAAGCACAGGATTCAAACCAGTTTCCTTTCATTCACAAGCCCAGGGATCTAACCGTCAGAAGAAGTCTGACTCAGTTAGACCTTCTCAATACTGAGTCTTCAGAGATTTGAGTCGCTGCATTGTACCTAAATGGAGATCTTCAGCAGTATGAGGGTTTACACTGAACTGTTATATGTATGTGCTGCAGTTACGGCAACTTACTTACCCTCATGCTCCTCCCTCCCCCCTCCCCCCACCCCATCTGTCCAGGAACAGGGACTGCCACCAGGATGCCTTTCCCGTGAACCAGCCAGACCTCGCCGCCGCTCCCCCCGGCACGGGGCCGGATCCGTCTGCACGGCTTTAGCAGATTTGGAGGGGGGTGCGATGGCAATTGAATTACTTGTCAAGGATTCCCCCCTTCAAAAGCAGGATTGCAAATGTCATGGTGGGTCTTGCCCAGAGAAGAGAAAGGGGATTACTGTACTCTAAAAGCCTCCGTGCCCCTTTTAAGTCCAGAGGCTCAGAAAAGGACAGGCTCGGGGTGGGGGGGGGTGGGGGTTTGACAACAGCCGTAGGATTGTCTGGCTTCTCTAGGGGATGGTTTTTGACACCAGCTACAGGCAAATATGGGCCGAGCGTCTGCAGGCAGGCCTACCAGTACCAGTCCTGTCAGCCGGCCGTCCCTCAGGGATCGTACACACAGCCTCCGCCCCCCACCGATACAAACCAACAGTATGCTTGTAATAAATATAAATTCCTTTCAATTTTTGTTCATTATGGGTCACCCCCCTTTGCATATCAATGACCTCTGTACGGCAGGCGTTTCCCTATTTCGATCTCATTCTGGAACGTGCTGGTAAACAGCTCACATCCTGTTATGTGTTTATTCGCACGGAGTCGCATTGCCCCTAGGGAGAGCCTTCCTCTGCCTTCCCCAAAAAATTCGAAGCACACGGAAGTATTGACCGTTGCCGTGGAGACAGACTCACTTTCACTACGAAGTGAGTGCGCGTGTAGGTGAGGCCCGATTTACCCGCGTCTCTCTAAGTTCGTCTCGTCCTGCCGCGGTACCGAGGTGGCTGCTAGCCTCACTAAGCGCATTAGAGCGCTGCACCACCAGCTAAGAGTGACTTTATGTGAAGAAAACTGCAATGAGAACTCAGCGTATCTCTACTCCTGTCTGCACGCAGAGCCAGGAGTGCTGATACGTCTGGTTATTGCTACTCCATAAAAGTAGGAGATGTGATTAAGTTGCCCGTATTGTGTGATTATGGGTGTGACCGTATGTGCCCTGTAATGGATCAGCATCCTGTTCAGGGTGCCCTGTTGGTCGTAGGATAGGCCCCAGGCTCACTGTAACCCTGTACCGCACAATGCCAAATGCCAAGCACCATTCCATTCACTCAGGTGTCAAGTGGCACATCTATTACGGAGATTAAGGTGGAGATGAATGGCTGAATGTTTGTGATGTCTGGGTTCCGGTTTTCACTTGCCAGTGGCAGTAGGCAAGCGTTCCAGAACAAGGGGGAGGGGGGCTGGAGCAGCTTTAAAATAGGAATTCCAGTCACCCCATCAGAAGAAAGCAAAACTTTACCGAGGACCGGGAAACTGATCAAATGTGAAAACCGACTCTCCAAGCCTCTACACTGAAATCCAGCATTGGCACTTTGTTATCCTGCCTCTCGCATGTCCCCAGTCTCCAGAAGTGTTTCCCTAGACAGACAGCAGTGTGAACAAGAACTGGGGGTGCGATCCACGTTTCACCACCTGGAGCTGCATCAACTTCCTATCCCCTCAGGAGAAGCGTATCCTCCGTCACGTTTACCGCTACGAGTGAGGGAGAGGAGCGCCGGCCACCAGACCCAGCCCAAGCAGGACATCTCCATGCAGGCCACCTCAGTGTCCCCCGCTCACGCTTTAAGAGCTTTGGTGAGGCGGCAGGCTGCCATTCAGGTACAGCTGTCCCACACGAGATGAAATTACAGGGAGAGAAATGTATTCAAGGATCAGAGTCTGAACAGCCTGACCAGAGGAGTCACATGCCAAAATCAAAAGTGGGGTCCCGGTGGCACACAGAGAACAGCACAGGGTGACCTCCTCCCTCATCAACCCCCCATGCCCTTTTGACTCTAGCCAAAAAGAAGCCAGCCCTGTTTAGGGTGGGATTCCAATGGAGAGGCAGACAGAATGAAAAATGGCTTTGAATAAATAGCACTTACCTCCTGGTTCTTTGAGTCGTTTTGCCCCCCTCCGACTTTATTCCCAGAAGCCCCCACTCTCTGTGCACCTCCTGCATGTGAAACAGAGGGACTCCAGGAAGTAGACCTCCCTCCCGTGACCCTAGACCCCTCCCACGCGGGACACCGGAGACAGCAGCAGGTTCTCCCCCATTCACTCCCCCACGAGAAAACTTCCCGGATCGGCTCACAGGCGTCTGCCGCTCCCCACAGAAAAAGAAACTCGCTCTGCCTCAAACTGCTCGCTTTCTCTCCTTCACCCTGCTGTAACACCCCCCACAATCTGACTCTCCAGCCAATAGCGTCACTCTGTCCCGGCGTCCCCGCCCATTACAGCAGTGGAATGAATCGGGGGGGCAAATGCAAACAGAGAGGGTGGGAATGGGAGCAGAGTGGAATGGTGAGAGTTTGGTTGCAGCTGACCGACAATGAGAAATCTGGGATCTGTCCATAGGCATTAAAGAGCTATAATAACTATATTTTTAAAAACTAGTCTTTAATATCCCCCTTGACTTTTTAAATAAACTCTTTACATTAAAAATATATATTATACATTGAATCCCAACTTCACTAAGAAATTCTCACAGCTGAACAACGGGGATTTTAAAATATTATATTTAGTTTAGGTGATAATTCACACAGTTTTTAAGGTACATTAAAAAGTAGCGTCTTAACGTTTGTGTTACTTGCTGAATATGTGTTTGTGGCACTGGAGCATGCTGGGAAATTATAAATAGCCCGTTTGTGTCATTGCTGGTACATGGTGTGTACCCGACTCTCTTTTGTGCCTTTGCCAGTGTCCTGCGTGAATCCTGTCCGATCCTGGACCATTGTATAACCTTTGTGCCTTACTATCCGGAGTCAGACTTCACTGTGCTTAGGGGCTGTTAACTGGTTTGGGGTTGTTTGATGCGTGCATTAGGGTGTGTAAGGGTGTAAAGAAAGAGTATTCTTTCTTCTTAAAGCAAGCGTTATCTTTTATTACCGCTGCTGCAATACCTCGGTCTGCAAGTTAATGCGTGTTTTATTTTGCATGTTTTTAATGCGAGAATTAGGCAAAAAAAGTTATGTATTACCTATTGAGGGGTTAATTATATCATAATTTACTTACTAATTCTAATAATATGTCTAACATAATGTAGACATCAGATTTGGGAACTGACGGTACGCCAGCAGGTCAGGACGACCTGGCACGAGACACGAGGAAAACAGGAACCCACCATATAGATACTTATTTTTGCTTATGCTTAACAAAAGAAGGAAACACGTACTTACTGATCAATTAGGAACATGTACTCACTGGCTAACTAGAGCGAATGTCAAGATGTGTTGTCACGCGAAGCGAAAATTACCGAGAAGGGGGGCGACACCCCAGAAGGCCTATAAAGGGACAGCCCCGATATTTATGGATTGATGAGCTGCTTCCTGTACATGCTGAATGTATGTCAGATGGTTGCTCCCGGATTGCAGTCTGTCAGAGAATAAACTGGTGACTTGCAACTACTCCTCAACTGTGCAGTGAATCTCTTCTCATCAACGGACTCGGCGGAGCTCAGACTCCAACACTATCAAGTTTATATATGTGTTACCAGTCATATTCCATTTATTCTACATAGCAATTGTAGACTTTGTGCTCAGGTTATGTTTTTTATTGCAAGTTGTACTACTAACTACCGATTTTATTCATTCACAATAGTGGCTGACAGCGCCAATGCATGACTGACGATTGCGTCAATTCCACCGCGCCAATTGTACGCCTGAAGCGCCCCCTAGCGGAAATGGTCCAGCCAGTGCACATTAGTCCCTGTTAGATCGATTGCTGATTAGTTTTGATGTCGGTGGAAATGTGCCTCATTTTCTTCGGTGAACGTCAACATTTTGCAAAAGGACGCATATTCGAAACTAAATGCGAGACTAATTTTTTAACAGATAGCAGTTTTAAAGTGTATATAAAGCGAATCGTTCTTTTTTAAAGATTGAATCATGAAACACGTAAAAACGGCCAAAATGGGGATGAAAACCAGTCACGCTTGATCATCATTTTCCAAATGTGCCGCACGGTCACAGGAAGCTTTAGTGGGGGGAATTTCCCACAATTTTTAACAGTTAAAGGCACACCCCAAACACAACAGTAGTAGGCCTATTAGTCATAAAACTTTAACATACAATAACCACAATTTTTCCAGAGGCATTTTGAATATACAATGATGAGCATCGTTGCCAGTTTTTTTCCCCTCACAAACACAGAACTTCCGTTTCTTACTGAGAGGATTTATTAAAACACATTAAACAAATACACTGAATACAAAGTTACCCCTCGTTGCTTTCTTTCAGATACCTCCCTCTGCACCATAATACTGTCTGATCATCAAAACGGCTTCTGTCCTTTTATATAACACCCCCCCCCCTACCGCCACCCCCAACAAAGATTTCCCCCTTCGTACAAAACATTTCACATGCTTCGCATACATTTCTACAAAGTTAACCAGCGCGGTAGCTTTTGAAGCCTTCCTTATTAACATGTATACTGTATATATACTTGTATTTATATTTTATTTATAGTAATTATACTGAAGCCTTTTTTTCTCATATATTCAATACATTCTTGGTTGACTTCAGTTTGATTGCATTTGATTCTTTCACCGTATTCATGTAGATCCATCTCTCTGGCACGAAGAGAGAGAAAAAGAGGGGAAAAATTAAATGAGCTAAACCCATTTTTAAAGAAGCTGCTTTGCTTCGCCTCGGTCTCTGTAACCGTGAAATGCGAGCCGTCCCGACGCAGCGACCTCTTACTCAACAAGAAGAGAGACGACATTAAAAATAAAATTAATTAAAATGAGCACTGGGCGGCTTGGCGCCCCAAGAGACGGCGCTACCTTTCGGGAACTCCGTCTTAACCAAGCGACCCACCCACCCACGATTAATTCACAGCAGCCCCCGTGGGAATAATCCCTTACCGGGATGTCCCGTGGAAACAGAAACGGCAGACACAGATACCAAAAGACAGTATTAACACCACTTTCATTCATTATCTGAAAATGTTCTTATAACCACAAATAACAACGATAATAAAAACAACAGGGATCCAGCACCTAAGACCGCTTGGACCAATAATAATAATAATAATAATAATAATAATAATAATAATAATGCCTTCAAAACCTCTTCGAAAAAAAAGAGTAGTTAGGGAATCGCATTCGAAGCTTGCAACATGATATTAAATACACAGTCGTAAAATGAGAGTATGATCAAGTTCCATTGCAGACAATAATTTAAAAAACAGCTTCATTCTGGATCACCTATCCAGACAGAAAGCGTAAGTGATACTGAGCCTGTTATTTCACACGTGTTGCTTCAGCTTGATGAATACTTCAGTTCAAGGTTTAAATATTTGGGGACAAAAGGAAAAATCCAATTAAATTCTCATACATCCAACAATAAATAGAACACACGGGGCTGACAAAAAAGAGGGGATGAAGACAGATCAAACACAAGGGCTTAACAGAGAACAATCACACTGGTTATAACAGAGAAAAAACAGACAAATGAGTTTAACAAACGTTTAAACAAAAAGAATATACACACAGGTTTAACAGAAAACATACAGACGGGTAACAATGACAGGCTTAACGGATCATACACAGATTTAAAATCAGGGGAAACGGAGACAATACACAGGTTTAACAGAGAGATTCAGCAGCTACACACACAGGCTAGCAAAGAGAACCACACAGAGGATTAAAACAGATGACAAGCTGATTCCTGTTTAGTGGTACTGAACACTTTGTCAAAAAAATTGACTCTGGGAAAGCTGTTAATTAAGGACTAACATGAAAACTTTGATCCCAGAGATAATCTGATGGGTCTTTCACTATGATACTGTCGCTCAGATAAAGGTGGGTAGGGGCCCGGAAAGATAGCACAGTGTATAACACAAACAACCCTAACCCTCCATAGTGCATTGGCTGGTCGCCCCCCCCCCCCCAAGATTAGAGTCAGGGGGGAAGTTTTGGGAACAGTTTCAGACATTCAAGCACAAGAAAAAAAAAAAAGAAAAGTCTGTACCACAAACCCGACCACATATCCTACTAACAAACGCTGCACGTTCCAGAACATCGCAGAATATCCGTCAATTCCGAACCCAGTGTAATGAAGCCTCGTTTACCTCTCTGCGTCTGCTGCGCACGGCAGGCCGACGGTAACATCATGCACTCAAAATATATATACAGATTACTCTCGTCTCCCTTTCAGTTTTACACCTTCCTGCCACAATGTAATTAAAATGCCAAACGTACTAATTAATGACGGGGTGAGGGAGGGGAGTGCTTTGCACAGCCCCTTTGCAGCTGCAGTCACCCCGAAACCTATGGAGGATCTATGCACATGAGGAGGGGGGTGGGGTGGGGGGAGGGGGGTGGGGTGGGGGGAGGGGGGTGGGGTGGGGGGGTGGGGGCGCAGGGTCACACAGAGTGTTCTCATGAGACTGATGAGGGGCCTACAAGGGGGCAAGTTCCAGTGAAGGTGCGGAGATCTGTCTGGTTGTCAAGAGTTTCGGGTCAGGTGGCAGCAAAATGAAAGGTTCCTCTGAAGATGGAGCACTGCTACGACGAGGCATTGAGTCCATTGGCTTCCTGTCATCCCTTCTTAGCATCTTGAAGCGAAGAAGAGAAAAATAAAACACAAACACATAAGCTGCTTCCTCGGGGAAGATGCTCTTCTGTCCAGGCCCCGCCTCCCTCCAGGCCCCGCCTCCCTCCAGGCCCCGCCTCCCTCCAAGTCCCGCCTCCCACCAGACCCCGCCTCCCAAAAACAGAATCGGGAAAATAAAGTCAAGGAGCAGAAGAAGAAGCATGTGCCATGGCAGAGTGACGCTGAGGAGGACCCCAAAGAGGCCGGTGCTGGTTGGTGTCGTTCGGCCCCTGAGCAGCTGGGTCAGTCCTCAATGCAGATGACATCACTGGCCTTCCCCATCTTCAGGTCAGGGGTCACCACGTCCCGCAGGCTGTCGCCTGGCTTCTTGTCTAGCTGGCTGGGAGGAGGGGGGCCGTTGGTCGACACTGGGCAGGAGAAAAAAAATAGAATGAGGGGCCGGACACTAAACATACTATAGGCCCACAGAAGGTGTTTGTCTGATCTTTTGCATGTTCTTCAGGAACTTCATCACCAATGCCCTTGAATATCATCAGTGGAGATGCAAACTGTATTTCTGGGTCAGCTCCATAGGGGAGGAGGGGGGGCAAAACAAACTGCTTGGGGACAAAGGCCAGTCACTCATTACACCGTAGTGATTTGGTGAGCACATTTTAGAATGTAACTAATATGTAAGCAGTATGAAGGTTTCTCCAAGAAGCTGACACCTGGTGAACAACTGCAAATACTGCTGGACCTCAACCAGTTATAAAATAAACACAGCAAATCACCACCAACGACTCTTACCGCTGACATAGGGTCCTAGGGGCATTTGGCTGTAGTTGACCATAGCGCCCCCTCCTGGGCCACGGAGACCACTGGCAAAGCCAGTGCTGTACATCTGCGCACAGCTGAAGGAGCCCTGGGGAAAAGGCTGGGGACAGGAGACAGCTGTGAGATGTCACACCTGCACAGACTCCTGAAGTACCTTAGAGCACCTCTGTCCTTAGACCAGGGGTTAGTCCCTTCAGTCCCGCAGAAGGTCATTGTCTACCTTTAATTAGCATCAGCATCGCAAGTCAGGTGACCTAACTGCAGCTGCGGAAAGCTGGGGATTCAGACCCCAAGAGGAGTAGTTTAAATTAGCTATTGCCACAGGTTAATATGCAAAGACATAATAAACCCATTAAGAAAAATGACACTCGTCTGAACAGTCGTTCCCAGCCGTAACTCCTCCGCGCAAGTAGGGGGCACTGTGAGTGGCCGGACCTGCTGGGGCGGCGGCTCATTGCCGCGGCTGGTGAGGCGGCTGAGGATGCTCCTCTCCGACATCTGCAGGCGTGCGGAGACGGGCGGGATGCGCGACAGCATGGAGGGCAGCCGCGTCACATCCGCCTTCATGTCGCTCAACAGCTCCTCCAGCTGGTTCAGCACTGCAATGGCAGCAGAGTGGAAATGGGGCAGCGTTAGCAGCCCGGGCACCGCAGGCAGCCAGCAGACAAAGACGCGGGACTCGCCCCCACCTTTGTGCAGCACGGCGTTGGCCGGCTTGTTTCCCGCCAGCGACTCCTTGCTCAGGTGCTGGTGCGACTCGGCCAGGCACTCGACCTCGGCGAAGCGCGTGTTCAGCGCCATGGCGGGGTGCACGGGGTCCTGCGTCATGTTCAGGTAGGCCGCCCGCCGCAGCTGCTCCTCGATCACCAGCGCCTGCTCCAGAAGCTGCCGGTGGGCGGCGTCACACATTTAATCACTTATAACAAAATTCATACATTTACCCAACTGGAAATTTTTACCGTAGCTATTTAGAAGAACCTCTCGAAGGTGCAGCAGAAGGAATCTTGTGGCCTATTAATCACCCCCACCCCCCCCCCAAGAATGTAAATCTATAAAATAGATATTTTATATGTAGGACCCACCCACCTTGAACCGACGTGCCAGGAACTTGTTCTTCATTTCCAGGTAGTTGCCCTTGTGCATCTCGGTCTTGAAGGGCTCGTTGAGGATGGCGTAGCGAGGGTCATTCTGGATGTCCTGCCAGCGGGCATAGCCGTGTCTGAGGGTGGCCTTGGTCAAGGACAAGCAGATGGGGTACCGTCACGGCGCGTGCTGCACGCATCTCCCTTCGCCTGCCACACCATCATCTGAATCACGGAAGGTCCACTGAGTTGAAAACAGAAGACTTTTATTGTAGTGGTTTAGATACCAGTGGATGAGTTTGATTTAGTTACAGAGGGAAAATTCTCTTCAGCTGATAATACATTCACGC
The DNA here is from genome assembly GCF_048594095.1 of Paramormyrops kingsleyae. NCBI lineage: Eukaryota > Metazoa > Chordata > Actinopteri > Osteoglossiformes > Mormyridae > Paramormyrops > Paramormyrops kingsleyae. Next base: position 9,793,278 of record NC_132804.1, read on the forward strand.
CCCCCACCCCCCGGACTGTTGCCCCTCCTTCAGCCTGTATCTTCATTTCATCAGCCAAGCTGACTAGAAACCTAAGAAACCTAAGGTCTGGACAGGTGAAGTGGGCGGCAGCCCGACATGTCCCGCCCTGGCCAGCCGCAGCACAGGAAGGATACGTGACAATGCCAGCCAGCAGCCAGTAGTCGTGCCGGCGGTGCCAGATATCGTACATCTTGCCCGAGGTCATGGCAGCACGCTCCTCATTCTGCCACAATGTGTGAAGCTCTGGAAAAAAAATCAGCGAGTTCAAAAGACACACACGCGATGGCAGCGAATCACATGTTAAGCAGGAAGGCCACACCCACATACACAAAGGCCACACCCCCATACACAAAGGCCACACCCCCATACACAAAGGCCACACCCCCACACACAAAGGCCACACCCGCATGTACCTAACTAGACAAACCATTATTGAGGAATAGGGGACAAATGAAGGTTATTCTTAAATATTTAATGACAAGCTTTTCATTTTGTAGCTTTATCAGAAACATTTAAAAAAAAAATATTAGAGAGGAAAGAAATTAGTTTAAAACCATTGGGAACCAGTAACGTTATGCATAGAAAGTGAGACAACACCAGGTTAGAGGATAAGAGGAGGAATTCCTAGGAATAGGAAAATATATCTTAGGTACGTTGGAGGAATTATGTGGAATTATGTGTATCTCCTGATAATCCCGGAAGATTGGGCCGGAATGAATCAGTCACCTCAGAGGAACATTTTGCACGCATGCCCCCCCCCCCCGTCCCTGACCTGTGAAGCCCCCATCTGCGATGTTGAACATGAACTTGTTCTTGTAGCAGCCCCTGTCTTCCCTCCTGCCGTCGTCCATCTCATCACGGATCTCCTTCTCCCCGTTTACTTGGCCCTCGGCTGCATCCTCAGTCTTTGCTTCTGCCCTGGGTGCTAAAGGGGAACCACAGGCTCACAATGAGCAGATCCAGTAAGAAATCAATTCATATATCTATCATCAAAAAATCACTTCTAGTCACAGGGACTCAGAGACCCATGTATTATTATTCATTCATTTAACTAAAAAAATTTATACGATGTAGTTCACACCAATGTCCTATAGGGGTCAGTGATTTGGCAAAAGCATAAGCGCAGGCTCCTGACCTGGTTTGCATTCCTTCTCCTCGGACCGCACAGCGGGCGACTCGCTGTCTCCCTTCTCCGATGGCCTCTCTGCCTCTCGGGATGGCTCCCCTGGTGAGGACAGCACAAGCATGGACTGTAAGGCCCTCACCAAAAAAGGGGAATCGTGCCTATCCAGCTCTGCAGTAATGGTGCACATTCAGGAGGATGGAAAACAGAAAAAGCATCATTTGTTCATGCTGAGAGAATTGAAAGCAACAGCTTTGGTCTCAATTTAAATTAGATTTTTATATCAGAATAAATATAGCTCATTAGAAGTATGTGTCAGGAAGGTTGTGGGTTCAAATCCCATAGCCAGTAGAGTAATCCGATCACTGTTGGGTCCTTGAGCAAGGTGCTTAACCCCAACTGCTCCCGGGATACTAGCTCACCCTGCCCTCTCTAACCCAAACTTTTCTCGCTTGCTGAGATGGAAAGTTTAGCTTCAGAAAGTACAAATCCAGACCAAGATTTTGTTTCAACCTACTAGTTGAGTATAAAGGGTCACATTTACAGAGTACTCAATTGATTGGTTTAAAATAAAATCTGGATCTGTATTTTCTGGACCTGAGATTTCCACCTCTCCTCACTTATACATCGCTTTGGACAAAAGCATTAACTACGTAGCAGGACACGTGTTACATTTTTTACTGTAATACAGGGCACAAGTGTGTAACATTAGACTCGTCTTGGGACTTAAATCTGCAATTTTTTTGTCTCAGATCCAACTCCATAATAGCTAGACTTATTGTCACCTTGGTTCTGAAGTGCTATGCATGCAAGATCATTTAATCATGTGACCAAACCCAAATTGGCCACCCTTTCGTTTGCCTCTGCATGCCTGTTTTGCTTTGATTGGAGGGCGACTCTGTCTGCTTCGAGGCTGACTGTGCCTGATTGGAGGAGGTCTCCATGTGACTGGAGGAAGGCTGGCTCTGATTCGTAGAAGACTCAGGCTTCGGGGGTGAGTCTGCTTTTGAGTTCTCCTCAGGCTGTCTCTCCTCAGACGCCTTGACTCTGGGCTCCTCACTGTCAGTGGGCTTGTCAGGCCTGGGGGACGACTCCAAACTGGGGAGAGTCTATGGAAAACAAATGCCATGAGGTCATAAAGGAGGAAGAGAATGAGAAAGAGATCGATGCAGATGGATGGATAAAAAGAGACTGAATAAGCAACCAAGAAGGAAAAAGAAGAAGTAAAAGGAGAACTAAATGGAGACAAAAAGGAAGGAGAAAGGACTGAAATAAGTTTAATGGAGGCGGAATATCACAACTTCTGGAAATAGTAATTATTAATTCAAACATCACAAGTTCATTAAGTCAGTTTGTTCCACATTACAACACCTATACAGTGGGATTACCATATCTGTGAAAAAAGTAAAAAAAATTCCGGAAACAATTCATAAGTTTCAGACGCCAATCGAGTACAGTTTGTAAGCCGGTGAGTAAGCACAACAGGCTAAGATATTTTTAAACAAATACATTTTTCTCATTACATATTTTTCATTGTAAAACGTATAGGAGCAGGCTATGGCATTTCAGTGTTCCTTCCTCCTGTGAGGGGTATAATTCCATTGCTCCGTCATCCCTTGATACATATTTTTTCATTGACATATTGAGTCTTGAGAATTAGGCTAAAACGTTAGAATCTCCTTCATTCGAGAGAGTACCGTGCTGTGTAATAATGCACAATGTACTTTATTATTACTGCATTTAATGTTGGTAATGTCTGACTGTGCGCAATCTTTCAATTAAACTTCACTTTATACATGTACATGGAAATCACATTATATAAAGGAGACTAAGGGGGGATATGATTCAGGTCTATAAGATTCTAACGGGTCTGGATGCTGTTCAGCCAAATGACTATTTCAATATTAGTCTAAATACTAGAACTCGTGGCCATAAGTGGAAATTAGCGGGAGAACATTTTAAAACAAATTTGAGGAAGCACTTCTTTACACAGCGTGTAGTCAGAGTATGGAATAGTCTTCCTGCTATTGTAGTGGAAGCTAAAACCATGGGTTCCTTTAAATCAGAGCTAGATAAGATTTTAACAACTCTGAGCTATTAGTTAAGATCTCCCCAAACGAGCTTGATGGGCCGAATGGCCTCCTCTCGTTTGTAAATGTCTTATGTTCTTATGTTCTTATATGGAGTTTGCAGGTGGTTTGCCATCATCCTGGCTATCCGGGACCGGTACATAATACTTGCGGGTACGGGGGGGGGGGGGGGGGGGCAGCCCTTAATTTGATAATTAAACTGGAAGATACTAAACACAGATCTGGGTATGACAAAGTCCTTACCTTGTTTTCAGACTCAGGCGCCTTCTTGCCATCCTGCTCCACCATTTCCTTCTCTTCAGAGGGTCCAGAGAGAGACTCCGCCTTCTCTGGATGGCAGTAGGCAAACGGTGAACAGCACAGAACCGGCAACCTGAATCAGGACCTGCCTGGCGGTACAGGTCAGGCGCGCCCACCTCACCTGGGGGCACGGGGGTGCCGGGCTGTGTGGCCGCCGGACTGGCCGGGACGGGCGTGTTGGGGTCTGAGGACAGGCTCTCCGTCAGCTTCTTCAGCTCCACCCCCTCGGGGATCAGGTCCGGCGTGCTGTATTTGCCGTTGACGTGCTCGAATTCCTGCACCTGTGGGCACGCAATCGAAGCTTCTCAATATTCTGACAGTAATAAGAAAATTATGCTTCACGTGATATTTAATTTCCAGCACAGTATAATAACAGCAAGCAATAAGAAATGGAGAGATACGAAGAGACTCCATTATCCATTTAAGTGGGGGAGGGAGGGGTTGAATAGTGCGTGACCTTCTTCCGGACCAGCGACATGACCCCGATCCTGGTGAGGACGTGCTGTCGGGACAGACCCTCCCGCGGGACGCCGTCGGCGAAGGTCTCCGCCCCGTCGGCTCCGGGCTCACACAGGTGCCTCATGAATAGGGACACGTAGGCCCTGGGAAACCAGAAAATGCTGCTAACTGACGCCAGCAGGGGGAGCCGTTTCCCTCCCACAAAAACCTAAACAGGGACGCCCTAGTAAAATAATCAACAACGCACAAGGATAAATTTTACTCTCTTTATACATCTGGTGTAAATAAAAACCGAAATATGTGTCCTGGTGAGAAAAAAAAAAAAAGAAAAAAAAGGTGATTATTTTCATTCATGGTTTCTATACTCAGGGTGACAGTATAGACAGGAGTCAGATTAGCGTGAAATGTTCCTTGACACAGCAGCTGTGTGACAGTAAATAAAAGGAGGGGCCCCCCTGGGGGCGTCGTGGGGGTACCGGAACTCCTTCTCGCTTTTGCCCCTCAGGTCCCGGACCAGCCAATGGGAGTTGAAGGCGTCCTGGGGGGGCATGCCCCAGCGCATAATGGCATTCAGGAAGGCCTTTCTCTGTCGGGCATTGAAGCCCAGCACCTGGGGGGGGGGGGGGAATCACATGTTACTTACTGCTAACATGCAGGCTTTTGTAATCACCTGAAATGAATGAGCAAATAAGGGAATATGCCAGAATTTTCCATATGTTACTTCCCATTGTGTTACAATGAGCTAATAATTAAGCACAAGTCCAAACAGGATTTAGTGACGGTATCTCAGATTTATTCTCCTACTCAGTTGGACACGGACAGTTGCTATGATTGCACAGAGCTACTTAAGGGGTTTCATTATGCAGAATCATCACTAGCAATTTAGCATTTCAAACAGGGCGTCCTCCATCAGAGAAATGCGACGTGCGGAACATAAACAAACAGGGCAGGGCTTTAGGGTGCGCCTTCGGCAGCATCACCTGAGGTCATGTGATTTCTTTTTGCCCCACCCACGCACCCACCTCAATGTTGCCTCCAACTCGAGCCAGCAGGGGTGGCAAAGGTTTGTCACGGTCGCTCTTCAGCTGTCTGCGAGACTGACGCCGCCCCCCTGGGGAACAATGATTGGTTTAACAGCACCAATGAGCGGGGTTTGATTTATAGAGCAAATCCAGGCAATTTACAAAAGATAGATCCTGAAGGACGTTATAAAGCCTGCCTAAAGAAGAAGACAAAGAAAGTACAAGAAACAGCTCAAAGAGCAGCAAATTGTGAATGGCGTCTTAAATAATTTCGATCCTTAAAATCTTGGGGGAGGGCTCTGTCCAAGTTCCTCTGTATTTCATTGGTTCATTGGTTGTCAAGGAAACAGCTGGTTGATTGAAGAAGGCCCGGGGTTACATTCAGAAGATAATCTTTCGGTCGAAATGACAATAAGTTATATAAATGACAGGGTTACTAAGCATCTGTGACATAAGAGCTTATGAGTTTTGATTGTTTCTTGTTTCCACTTTGGTGTATATATTGACTTATTTCCAGAAGCATTTTGCATTTGTAGAAGAACACCAAAGGTGACATTTTGTCAGCTATGTTTACTTTCTCCCTTAATTCGATTTTAATGGTAGAAATGTCTCTTTGTGGTACAAGTGCTTAAGCTAGTCAATACTCCATCACAATTCTCAATGTTTTCGAAAGCAGACAGAACCTGACTAATCCAAAGCATGCAAAATGTGTCGAAAGCATCATCTTCATACCTTCTGGGCGCTCCTCGAAATCCTCATCCTCGTCCTCGGACCCCACCGAGTATTCAGACTGGTTGTCTGAAAGATCATCCTGCCATTCTGAGCCACGGGTCAGTGAGAAACAACAGCACATTGACCACAGAGAGAAATAAACACACCAGACAGAACTGCTTCTTCGCGGTAACCAGGGTGATCATCTGGGGACACTGATGACCACTGGCGATTCACTATGACCGTTAAGTTACACTGGTGACCACTGGCGATTCACTATGGCCGTTAAGTTACACTGGTGACCACTGGCGATTCTCTATGACCGTTAAGTTACACTGGTGACCACTGGCGATTCACTATGACCATTAAGTTACACTGGTGACCACTGGCGATTCACTATGACCGTTAAGTTACACTGGTGACCACTGGCGATTCTCTATGACCGTTAAGTTATACTGGTGACCACTGGCGATTCTCTATGACCGTTAAGTTACACTGGTGACCACTGGCGATTATCTATGACCGTTAAGTTACACTGGTGACCACTGGCGAATCACTATGACCGTTAAGTTACACTGGTGACCACTGGCGATTCACTATGACCGTTAAGTTACACTGGTGACCACTGGTGATTTTCTATGACCGTTAAGTTACACTGGTGACCACTGGCGATTCTCTATGACCGTTAAGCTACACTGGTGACCACTGGCGATTCACTATGACCGTTAAGTTACACTGGTGATTCACTATGACTGTTAAGCTACACTGCTGTTCACTGGCGATTCACTATGACCGTTAAGTTACACTGGTGACCACTGATGATTCACTATGACCGTTAAGTTACACTGGTGACCACTGATGATTCACTATGACTGTTAAGTTAAACTGGTGACCACTACCTTGAGTCTGGCCTCGTTGATTGCTTTCTCCTTATTGCAACCATCACTGAAACCATGCCGTCTGTTAGGTATTACTGCATACACACAAGTGGCCAAAACTGAAGTAACACTTCTAATTTTTATTTTGCAGAGCTGTATTCAAGTTACTCCAGTTACTTATTTAATCGTCCAGTGTATGATATTTGTAACATTCTTTGATTGTTTATAAACATTACCGCCAGTATTCATGTAGTAATTTTTAAAGCGTAATGCCAAAAATGCTAGGTGTTTTGACAGTTTTGGCCACTAGTGTAGAAGAAGATTCTGATCATTAGAATTCTACAGTTGTACTGCATATAATATAATGGCAAATGAACACTCTATGGTTGTACTGAGGTTGGATTAAGGTTCTGAAAGCAGAACACTATGGTCATACCACAGATTATCATTAGCACAGTATGATAACTGACAGCTTCTCACCTTGGTCTTCCTGTGAGGTGTCGTTGTAGTTGACCTGCTTTCGAACCCGCTTGCCTTTGCCCAGGTTGCGCGCCAGGTCCTCCTGCTGCTGCTCGTAATGGTGCCTCAGTAGCTTCTCCCAGTAGTCAGGGTCGACGTTTTCCTCCTGCTTGATGATCTCCCGCTGCACCTCCTCCTGGGGGCAGCAGATGCAAACGCACATGAGCACTGCATGGTGAGGGGTTAGATCGCACCAAAAATGAGTCTATGGGCCATTTGTAAGTAACCTCCACGTAGGGTTTGGTAGTAAAGAACATGGAATAACACTTTCCTAGAGGCACAAGTAACTTAGCAACTCAGTTACTATGCAGGTACAAATCATGAACAAATATAGTAACTGCATGAAATACATGAACTGTTATGACTGATTTATGATGAACTAACATGGGATCAGTATGTAGCTAACACTTAGTTCATGGTTAATCAATACATTAACTAAGAGTGTACTGCTACATTATTTGTGGCCCCTCAAGTAAAAGGTTACCGAACGTAATAAACACTGATGTTAACTAACTGTTTTCCTAAAGCAGGCATAAATTTGTGGCTTTGCTCTATATGACATCTCTATGTTTTTTCTAGCAAAAGGTGCAGAAAATTAGAGCTTTGTGGATTTACTGTAGACGCTAAATATCAAAGCTCATCACCTCTCCATCCTCCTCCCGCACCACGTACTGGGCCACCTTGAAGGAGCTCAGGTACTCATTCATGTTCTGGATTTCCGTGTCTTCGGTGGCGTCCTGGCTGCGGTCCAACAGCTTGGAAATCGCATTGTCATCGTAGTGAATCACGCTGCCTTCTTCTCCATCCTTACTGTCCCCTGCAAGCAGGAAAGGGTCCAGAGACATCATCGGGTCAGGGGACCCCGTCCCCAGGAATTGACATGGACAAATGAGGGTCATGTGATCACAGAATAAGGATGCAGTGTAGCCTCAGGGGAAATACCAGTTAGAATCAGTGGGATGTTACGCGGGATGAAGATTAGATCATCATGTACCAATAGCCTCCACGTCGTCCTTGAAGAGCTCTTCAGTGCCGAACTTCAGGATGTCGTCCAGCTCCTGCTTAGACATGGAGCCCGTCTTGGAGCCCAGGCCGGGCCGCACCACCAGGTGGGTCAGCATCATCTTGCGCTTGGCCACCTGCGTGATGCGCTCCTCTACTGAGGCCCGTGTTACAAACCGGTAGATCATCACCTTCCTGTTCTGGCCAATCCGGTGAGCTCGGCTGAAAGCCTGACAAGGGGAGGGGGCGGCACAGTGGGTAAGGATTCCGTCAGGGAGGCAAAAGATCTCCAGCATCCATGAGGACCTTTGCAGATATTCTCAATATGCTCTCATCATTAGTCTATCATCCATAAAAACATATCCAGTACAGGTTTGTGGAGCTTGGAGCCCATTCCAGGAAGCAATGAACTCAAGGCTGGATACACACCAGTGCACGGCAGGATGTACACACAATCTCACACCATAGGCACTTTATAGGTGCCAGTTCAGCCAACCAGAGGCTTTTGGACTGCAGAAGGAAAATGAAAAACCAGGAGCAGGAGCAACCCTTGGGAAAATGAGGAGAAAATGCAAATTCCACAGACACAGGACAGGGTCAGGATTTGAACCTCCACCCTGGAGATGTGAAGCTGGAGTGAGACGCCACATCGCAAAACTGAGTAATAGAAATACTACTAATAATAATGTATGACTTCATGATCCATAGGTACATAAAAAAAAGACGGGAATATCTCTGAGCACCATCATCGCAGCACACGGGACTCACCTGGATGTCGTTGTGCGGGTTCCAGTCCGAGTCGTAGATGACGACCGTGTCGGCAGAGGCCAGGTTGATTCCCAGTCCGCCGGCTCGGGTCGACAGCAGGAAACAAAACTGCTGAGCTCCAGGAGCTGCGGAGAAAGGAATATGGGCGCATCGCCCTCCAGTGAGGTAAAGGGGGACTACAGCCATCTAACAAGCATGAGGAAAAGTTAGCCTGAACGGAAATGCTAACAGCATTCTGAATGTCAAGAAAATCCATTAGTTTTAGTTCAGTATTTGTGAATGATCATTTGCGTACACAGACTGACTCTTTTAGAGGAGTTTATGGGGGGGATAAAAATGGGAAACAGCTTTCTATCAGTTCCTAGTGCTCCTCTACTTGGTGTACTTCTATGTTTTAACCTGTGCAGCTCTTGCCAAAAACTATAGGTCAACTTTGTCAAAACAAGATTAAAGGAAGAACCTATTTTCTTTTAAAGATCCACCCCCACAACACCGTACCATTGAAGCGGTCGATGGCCTCCTGCCGCAGGCCCCCTGTGATGCCCCCATCTATTCGCTCATATTTGTAGCCCTCATATTCCAGGAAGTCCTCCAGCAAGTCCAGCATCTTGGTCATCTGAGAGGGAAATGGAGGAGCAGCCAGTGTAGAACTCAGAGAGCGGGTGTTTCTCAACGCCAAGAACACAAAGACTGGTCGAGCTCAGAGAGCGGGTGTTTCTCAACGCCAAGAACACAAAGACCGGTCGAGCTCAGAGAGCAGGTGTTTCTCAACGCCAAGAACACAAAGACCGATAGAGCTCAGAGAGCGGGTGTTTCTCAACACCAAGAACACAAAGACCGTACTTGCGGTCCTGGCAAGACCAGTCTTACTAACTTGCCTCCCAACAATAAACCTGGGCCGCAATGAAAACCCCCAATTCAATTTAATGGGAAAACACCCAATTTCAGGAAATTCTGTGTACTATTCTACAAGAAATTCTGCTTAAATACAGCACCTAAATCCTAACTACAGAGATATTTTTATGAATTTAAAACTTATGATAGCAGGAGACGGGAACAGAACACAGAGGCAGGTAGGCTGACCTGGGAGAAGATGAGAACCCTGTGTCCTTCATCTTTGAGTTTCTTCAGCATCTTCTGCAGCAGAGTCAGCTTCCCTGAGGACTTCACCAGCAGGTTCCCATCGTAGGAGCCATTGGGCAGAACGGGGGCTTCCTGCATCCAAACACAGATAAGTGTGGCGTCGTGCCCACACACACACACACACCACCACCACCACTGGTGTGGCTTTCAGCATAAACCCTTCACTACACACATGCAAATCAAAAGCTTTCAATCAGACCAATTAGGGATCAGTTCCGTGTTTGAATATCATCCCATAAAGAATAGCAATGGCTTCACGCTGACAGGATTGATTCACAAATACCCACGAGCAGATACAAACTTCTAACATGACAAACTTATATTGATTAATACGGGCGTCTGCATATGAAGGAAGGACAATTTGCATAATAAGAGAGCTTAGAGCAGGGGTCCTTGACTGCAGCACTCGGGGTACCTGTGTACACTGGTTCGCTTTCATTTAATGAGCCATGATTGAGCTATTGATTGAATGGCTGACACAATTAAAAACGGCACCACTGCCAACACAGCTGGGGACAGACTGTAATTAGAAAATTACAGGGTGAGTTCATTTGGGCAGAAAGTAGCTTTGAGATTTGGTAACTGTAAACACAGCGTTCCTGCCAATCAAATCTTCTCTTCATTTGATCATTATCAAGCATTATTTGCCGTTTCCAAAAGCCATTCTATGCTTTATTTTCATAGTGATTGTTACAACTGATTAATGGAAGCCATTGACATTATTACTGTGTTTAAAATTATGCCATAAAATTGCTTTCCTTTTCACCATTACAATTTTTTTTTTGTGCAAATCATATGTTTGGTGACTCAAACAGTCCGATTCTGGCATGGTGTCTTGGTTGTACTGGTCCACGATGTGCCCCTACCACAGCGGCCACTGGGAACAGGTAGGGGTGGTTGCAGCATTTCTTCAGGTCCATCATGATGTTGAGCAGCGACACCTGGTTCCCTCCACCCTTGGAGTTCAGCGCTTCAAAATTCCGCGTCAGGATGAACTTGTAATACTTCCTGCATGGCGGGAAGGGCAGAAAGGCCAGTCAGCGGGTGGGAGGAACTTAACTAAGCAAAATGTTAGAGCCAAATGGACAAAACTGCAGGAAATGAACAGGCTGAACGTGGAGTGAGATAAGAGCCAAATGTAACAGAATATTCCATTAAGGAATATCAAGAAAACAAACATGTAAAGGAAAAGGTTTATAATTTTAATAGGTAACTCAAATCAAATCGAGCTGCATTTGGGCCAAATCTGACACCTTAGGGTTGGATGGATGGGAAAGGGAGTGGGGGTGGGGGGGTGGGGGACTGAACTGCAGGGGACAGACATGGAAAGCGAGAAAGAGAGTCATGGCTGACTTCTGCATGGGACTGAGCTCCACTCGCACAATCAGCTCTGTCTTGGCCGGCATGTTCTTGAAGACATCGGCCTTCAGCCTGCGCAGCATATGCGGCCCCAGGAGGTCGTGCAGCTTCTTGATCTGGTCCTCCTTGGAGATGTCGGCAAACTCCTCCAGGAAGCCTTCCAGGTTGCTGCAAATGGAGAACAGACTCTAAGATGAAGCTGCTTTCCTACAAAGGCCGGCAAGCGGGTGAATAGATCCAGGTCGAGATTAAACGGTTAAACTGGGACCGGTACGTACTTGAAGCGCTCGGGTGTGAGGAAGTTGAGCAGATGAAAGAGCTCCTCAAGGTTGTTCTGCAGAGGGGTCCCCGTGAGGAGCAGCTTGTAGTAGATCTTGTAGCCATTGAGGATTCTGAAAAACTTCACACAAACCCACAAAGTAAACAGACTCATCACATACGTAGCCCATCAATATTTCGTACTTGACACGCACATCCTAAAGATACTACCGAATTCCATCTATTGTACGAACTTCTGCGCTGATGTCAGAGTTAAAAAATAAATATGCCTTAAAATAGTCGCTATGACAACAAGGGTTGATTGCCTCTCCTGAACCCTAATTTGCATGTAAGCAGCATACAATTTGCATCTAATCATGTCAATGGCACAGCTTAAGAATGGGTGTTTGGGAATTTTTGCATTCTGGACTACGTTACTTTTGGGCTGAGCATTTGTAATGATTGCATTCAACTCTCAAAGCACCCATCTTCACGGCTGTAAAAAACCAACCCTGGAGGTAAACCTATAATACAGCATGAATGCCAACACAGATGTAATTCGTTTACCCGATTAGCTGGCTCAAAGACAATCACAGACACTATAAGCATCTTGCTTGCCTGAATTGCGACAGATTAGCCATTTCACACAGCCTGGAAGCTTCCCAAGCTATCCGTGGTCTGACAGGTGAGGCTGGTCTACCTTTGACTGGTTGTTCTTCAGCCTGTGAGCCTCGTCCACCACCAGGCAGGCCCAGCTGATGGACCCTAGGACGGCTTGATCGATAGTGATGAGCTCGTAGGATGTTAGCAGCACATGGAATTTGATTGGCGTGTCCTTCTGTGGTTGGGGCCGGGCATGTCAAGACCAGAAATCAAGCCTTTAAATCATACCGCATTATCTCTCAGGTAGCAGACACAATACCAGCTGTAGCACTTTGCTGACACGTGCAAAACTTGCAATCCATTGACGGGCTGCTTTCAGGGCTGACAGTTGACTTCTCTTGAAGACTTCTTACCAGTCACCAAGAATAAGAAAATGTGGTGGGAGCTATGGGCAGGAGGTGTGGCCTACCTTCATGCGAAAAACCTTGCGATTTGACTTCACGTTGCTGTCCTCGAAGGTAAACTCGTTCTCTCGAATGACGGACCGGCTTTCCTTGTCGCCAGTGTAGGTCACAACGTAGAAGTCCGGCGCCCACAGCTCAAACTCACGCTCCCAGTTGATAATTGTAGAGAGGGGGGCACTCACCAGGAATGGCCCCTTGGAGTGTCCCTGTGGAGGGAGAACGTCACCATTTATGATAGAAGATCGGTAAATTCTAATCTGCTTAACTCAAAGTTGCGCCATAAAAAAATTGACCGCCAGGGAACTCACTTCCTTGTAGAGGGAGTAGAGAAAAACTATGGTCTGGACAGTCTTGCCCAATCCCATCTCGTCAGCCAGGATGGTGTCGGTACCCTGTGCCCAGGAGAATCGCAGCCAGTTGAGGCCCTCCAGTTGGTAGGGGTGTAGGGTGCCCCCTGTGGCATTGATGTAAAAGGGCTGCTGGTCGAATTTGATGGTCGGCTGGGGCACAAGGGCAATATAAAGAACCTTTCAATCTGCGGTATGACTACAGTGACTCCCACCTTCACCACACCCACTTCCTACGTACATCCACCAATGGAGTTTCAGGGGGGCGTTCCCGTTTCCCCTCCTCCTTGGCCCGTTTCCCCTTCCTCACCACCATGGGGCGGATGTCTTCCCCAAGAATCTGCTCCCTGGAATGAAGGACAGCAATCACCCGGCTGGTATCTCAGCTCGGCATTTCAGTTGGCGCGCCAATCAGCCATGGCGGGCTTACCTGTGGTCCCAGTAGGACTGCTTGAATCGATCGTACTCAGGGACGTCAAAGTCATCCACCTCCCAGGTACACTGGTCGTAGGGAAGGTCCCGCCACTTGATCAGGTAATGCACGTCCCCCTCCTTATCAAAGCTAACAAAGAAGAAAGACAAGTCATGGTAGTTATCTGGCTTTTGGGTTTTGCATATTTATAAAATTCTCAGGAGACTGGAACACACCTTGAATAAAATTAATGGCCAAAGTGAATTGGACACTGCTGACTACTTTAGCAACAAGGCCAAGAACCGGGCCAGTGGTGCACTAACACGCACTGCCACTGGTGAGCAGAAAGCACCTGTGGTTGGCGATCCTGTGGATAATCATCCACTCAGGCTTGATACCATAACGGTAGAAGCGCTCCTCCATGACGGCGTACTGCGGGTCTTTGCTCTTGCGCTTCTCGCTGTTCAGCTCCTCATCGCCGGAGCCATAGTCGTAGGGTGGAGGGTCCTCCATGTCATTCTTTCGTTGGTAGTTGCGGTACATGACTGTGTGGTACAGCTCCAACTGTGAAAGAGAGAGAGAGAGAGAGGGGAAGGTTCCAGTGAGTACTGTGGATCATTTGCCCAAGAAGCTACTCATAGCTAGATAATCCAGCATAGAAATTTTACAAACCTTCTCGGTCAAACCTATAGAAATATTATTCCACATTTTTAGGAAAACCGAATCATGCTTAGAGGGCCTCAAACACAAGTGATGTACAGCACTGGAAGAATTTCTTCTTGCCATTAAGTAAGAGCTGCCTGTTAGAAATTAGCATAAGATAATAGTCACGTTATTAGTCTTGGTTGCCCATCAGTACGATTTGCTGGTCATTAGGCTCCGATAGTCAGTGATGATATAAGTCAGGTACATATGGCTGCTGTCAGTGGGAGATCTCGTCCAGCCTCAGTTGTTCCCCTTACCTGCAGCTCGCTGACCCAGGAACAGTGCCAGTAGGAGAGACCAGCCCACTTCACAAACAACAACCTCTCGGGGTGGCCCTTCAGGGGGGGTTTGCACAGCGGCATGCCTGTGTCCCCTTCAGCACTGGGCGGGGCTTCGGGAGGCAAGGGGGGGTCCCCCCACATCCAGTGAAGAATCCGTTGTACCTTTCCTTTCAGGGGAGGGCACTGGTGATAGGATGACGAGAGCACATGACACAGAGGATTTTCACTGTGGTTTCCAGAGCCTCGACCTCATCAACTCTCATTCACATTTTCATTTCAGCCACTGTCACAACAAAACTGGGGAATTATGTAGATATCCCTGAGAACAACAACAACCTGGTCTTCACCCACCAAAAGTTATCAAAAGGACCGATGCCATTCAAGCTACACAACACCACCAAGTTTTGGCTCTATGAAAGAAAAACTACTTAAAATAAGTTTAGACTTTGAACTGCCCTTCACCGTGAGGACCAAAGCAGAAAACACAACAGACAAAACCAGTGGGAAAGTTAAATCAAATCATAATGTAATAAAACACACACATACAGACACACACACACACCGTTATGATTGCAACAGAGATAAAAAGGATACAGTTCTTTGTATGGATCCTTCAGAGTTCATATGGCTGTCACTGCATTTACCAATTATAATTTTACTTCCAAACCAGTACGCCATTATCTCCATACTTAAATTGTCAGAAAAGGAGAACCAACGGTGCAGAAGAAATCCAGAAGCTGATTGGCTCAGCTGGTGTCACTCACCATGCAGCGTGGACAGAGCCACTCCCCATTGGGTATCTCGGGCAGGGGGGGGTTGAGGCAGTGGATGTGGTAGGAGGATGGGCAGGTGTCACAGCAAAGCAGCTCACCACCGTCTTTGCACACCCGGCAGAACTCCATGTGGTCATCCTCTTCCTCACCAGCAGCATCCTCCTCTTCCTCATCATCATCTTTGGCTTCCCATTGGATGCCCTCCTTTTCCTGTGTGCACACATACGGACACACACATGAAATCACATACACGCCCTTCTTAAGCAGAGCTGTTGACATGATAAATATAAGGACTACCTAGTGGTACAGGCTTACGACAAGTTACGCCTGTACGAGTCACGCACAATCGCATTTACATCCAAGGTCTGTAGTAAATAATATACACCGATCGAGAGACGCCTGACAGCGGATGCAGTAGGACATTAGCGGGTGTATGGCTCAGCGTGACAGGACCAGGAGAATGGGCAGCACTACCAGTCATATAATGACCCACTGTACATATCTAATTTGTAATACAGTAAGCATACATTAATGCATAAGTGATGGATAGCTAAAACATCACGGTATGCCCAAACTGACTTGCGTCTGATGGTCTTGGTCTTAAATGCGAACGCAAGTCGATGCGAGGCTGTATAGGTTATTATAGGCAAATAAAAGTTAACACCTAATGTACTATCTGTAACAATCCTAATACAGGTGTATTTGATGTCAGAATAGGGGTCTCCAACTATTTTTCAGCAACACAAAGCCAGCAACTGGTGATCACTAGGTAAGATATAACAAAGACCAGGTAACCTTAAATGTTTTTACAATTAATAGCAATTATGCGCAGGAAAAGAACACGCAGGAAAGGTTCCGTGTCAGCACAGGTGAAGTGTGACACAGCTAAACACAGGTTAGCGCAGCTAAGCAGAGGTAAGGCTGTCTCACACAGTGGGGGCAGCTCCACTTGCCCTCCGGGGCCTTTTCCAGCTCGGGGTCGAGGCACACCAGGTGGTAGGCCCGCGGACAGGTGTCACACAGGATGATCTCGCCGCCCTGCTGGCACACCTCGCAGTAGTCCTGGTGGTCTGTCTCATAGCCATCCCCGTCCTCTCCTGTAGGGGGTGCCGGTGAGGGCAGCCATTAAGGTTATAGATTTACTTATTAAAGCTCATATTCAACGTTTAGTAACAAGATCCTTGGAGAGGAATCCTTAACCAAGGTGCTTCAATTACTTAATTCAAATAACCAGCAGACTGAATTATTGTGAGACATAAAAGACCAAGAAAATATAGATACAAACATCAGACAACTAAATCAAACAAGAAGGAAAAGCACATGCAACATGTGTGGAAGGTGTTCTTCTGGGTAAAGTATAAAACAAAAAAATGTAACTCCGCCTTCTGTACCAAGCCCTCAAAGCTCAGTTGAAAGATAAATGGATGGATGGATGGACGGATGGATGAATGGATGGCGTAATACGAACAATTGAAGGTGGGGCATCAGCTAATTATCAAACAAGTCAAAGATCTTTTGAAGCATCTGAGCTGCTCCAAACATGGATATAAAATATTGTTATTAACCCAAAGTAGGAAATTGGTAGAAATATAGTCCTTGCTATGTTTCTTGAATGCCACAATTTAGGACTGATCCACCACTGTGGAACTGTCAAGTGATGGAGGTCCAACCAGATTCCAACATAAGCTGTAGTTGTCTGAAAAGAAGTCATTGCTAGACATTACTTGATTTACAGAAGTTCTGCCTCATGTGGACAGGCCTGGTTTATCAGTTAAGTTACACTGAGACCTTGGGTTCTGTGTTAGGAAGGAGGCCTCGAGTTCTCAGGCCTCCACACCTTTCCTAACCAGGTTCTACAAACACGCCAAACCTACTCTTCCTCTTCTTGCGCCCCCTCCGGGCCTTCTTCTTGGGTGCCACAGACGTGTCCGAGAGTACAGAGACACTGTGGATGCTGACATCATCAAAGTCAGACTCCTCGAAGAAGTCCTCTTCACTCTGGGGACAGGAAAAGTGACTCTTATCAAGAAACCAAATCGGCGTGCTTGGGCTTCATGCTGTAGGAAGTCCATAAAAGGGCACAGGCCCACGATTCATGGGGAGACCCATAGACCCATGAAAGTCACCCCGTGGCGGGACAGTGGAAACAACTGTTCAGGCAGCTGTTGAGCGCATTCGTTGGCGGACAGGTGGAAAGCAGCGGAAGGTGGGCACTCACCGACGATGCCTTTTTCCTCTTCCCGCTCTGCCCGTGTTTCGGTTTCGTCTTTTTGCCCTTGCCTTTCTTCTTGTTTTCCTTGGAGCTCTTACACTTCCGCCTCACCCCGGGACCTGGGAGAACAAGGTATACCTCTGACTAATAAATAATAATAAAATTGATGGATTCACGTTTCTTTTTATGCCGGTACCTGTACATTTTAAGGTCATCGATTTCTGACAATCTATTCATTCAGTATCGATCAGAGGACCGAAGGTTCTTTACGTCCTGGGGGGTGCTCACCCTTTCCTTCTTTGGTTTTGGCTTTTCGGACGACCCCTCCCTGAGAAGACTGCTGAGTGCTGCCGATAGAGATGGGGGCTGCTACGGTGACCGTTTCCACGGCAGCGGCCACGGCTGCAGCCACGGCAGTAGCGGAGGTGCCCTTGAAGGGGTTGTTGGCACTGAACTCCCGCCACTTGGCGCCGAGCACTGTCATCATCTTGGACATGGGGATTTTGGGGTTCTTTTTGGCAATAAGGGGCCTGATCCAAAAACAAGGGTGGGTGGTGGGGGGGGGGGGGCAAAAAGAGAATACACCAAAACTGAGGTTCGCCTTCTTCACACTGATCAGGCTATTACACGATTACTTTTCACATGGTTAGACTCTGAAGAACCTCTGCTAAACAGCTAAATGGTGCCTCATACATATGCTGATCGCAGCTAAGCCACATGCTGATGCATGACATCACACAAAGGGGATGTGCAGAAAAAGGCAGAGAGCTGGCCTGACAGGAGGAAGCGCAAGGGCCTACCTGAGAAACTGACTGAAGGCCTTGTAGTTGGTGAGGGTCCGGTAGTCTTCTTCGGAGAAGGTGTATTCAACATTCTCAAGACCCCATTCTTGCATCAGCTGACAGGAGGACTTCGGTTCCTAAGCGGAGGGAGGAGTATTTTGCAAGAAGTCCATCAAACCAAAACAGGAGAGACGCCCTGCCAAGCATGAGCTTACCTTCATCCCGCCATCGTCTTCATCCTCGTCCTCCTCTTCATCTTTCTTCCTCCGTTTGACTCTCTTCTCTTTCTTCTCCTTCGGTTTTTTCTTTTTCTTCTTGACGGGGGCATAGCTGCTGTTCTCGCTCTCGGACTGCTCCCCCAGCTCGTCCTCCCGCTCCGAGGCGTCCTCCGGGTCGCTGGCACCGCCCTGTCGCCGCAAGTGGACGCTTCAACAGCCACCAGCGGTCGACCGGACACTCACACCCACGGAAAGCTGACCCCTTAAGTGTAAGCAGCTCTCCGTCTCGTATAATAATGCGGTGAAACTATGCCAGACTATGTTACGCACACAAACACGATACTGAAAGCTAAGTACTTCCTGTTGTCATTTTGAATCAGATTATCTCTCAGCAATAATGTGCAATAACACTCCCTGTTGCTGGTGATAAGAAAAAACAATTTCAGGGAAAAAGCAAATTCGTATAACCTAATAACTGGCTTCCTCCAGCAACCCAATATAAAATGAAAGAATTATTTTGTAATTTGTTTTTTTTTTTTGAGTGGATTGAAGGTCTGAGAGGACAGGAGGAAGAGCAGAAGGTGGAGGAGGAGTTTGGTCACATCCGAATGTTTACACATCGCAATCCAGCTCAGAGCGCAGCAGCTGCAGAACTGCCAGAGCACACATCAATCACCCAGGCACCCAGCCAATCAGAACGCAAGACAGCTCAGCGAATAAAAGTCTTGGCCAATGGGATCGCGAGGCAGCTTGGCTAATAAAAGATTTAGTCTCGGATACCGTAGCACTGTAATAGGGCCACCTGCCCTCCCCATTCTCTTGCCCACACCCCAAACACGCAGGTACTCGATGGGCTCCGAAACATGACATGTGCAGGCACTATCCTGCCACCTCCCTAGATTCAGGTGGGGGGAGGCTTGCCATGCCGCAGAATACCGCCGAGCGCCGGTTGCCATGGTTACCCCACTGCGCAGCGTCTGGACTCCCCCCCCCCCCCCCACAGCAGCTAATGGGAGAGCGCCCCCCCCCCCATCCAATCAGAGTCCTTTGCATAACAAGTCCGTCTAGACAAATCTCATTTACAATCTCCAGGGAAGATGGAGGGGTTCTGAATGATTACAGGGTGGATGCTGTGGTGGGGGGCGCTGGAGGAAAAGCAGAGATTCACAGCACCCATCCACAAACAGTGTTTCGCAATCTGACCCAGCGCACGGAGATTCAAGTCGGCCCGATTCGGCAGAAGCTGTAGGGTCCCTAAGATCACATAGAAAGCCGGCATCCGAAGGAGCAGCTCTCGGCGCATCCTGCGTGCTCTGTTACGTAGACGCTCCAGCCTGCTCTCCTCATCACGACCTGTATGTCCTCAGCCACGCACCAACTTAGCCACAGAGGCCCAGGTCGCTCTCGTGCGAGGAACCTCCCCAGGCCTCTGCACCCATAAACACGTAACCGTGCCGTCAAGGAGACGGATGGCTTCTCTGTTTTGCACGGCTTGCCTGTAGAGTGGGGGGGGGGGGGGGGGGGGTACTATGTCGAGTGCCACCCAGGGACAGGAAAGGGGTTCCCACACATTAAAGCTGATAAACTCAGCGTGCCGGGAACACAGCTGGGGGTGGGACGTCGCCGTACTGTGGGGATTCCTCCTTCATCACCTCACTAAAGGGCTCCATCACTGGGGTCACGGGAAGCTGGGAGATAGAGGCACTAGGGACAAGATATTTACCACAGGGCTGGCCTGCGGATCAGCCTGCAGCAGGAGGCTTACAGTCGCGTTATAAGTGGTATAGAAGGTGAGTCTCCCTCTTACCCATATAATTAAAAATTTGAATGTGATGAAAAAACAAAAATTAACCTTGCAACCAATCAGTTAGCTGAAACATTCTTCCAGCGAAGCTCGTTTTTCTTCTTTGTACACTGTCACACACACAATCTGCAAACAGTATTTCAGCAGTAGATAATTTAATAGGCACCTTCCTAAGCACCCACTATCCCCGCCCCAGCCAAAACTGCAGTAAGATGTATGTGTGCCCAATGCGTGAAGCTTGTCATTGGCATAGCATTGCTTGGGGTGGGGGGGGCAGGGGGGGGGAACAGCCTCACTGCTTCCTGTTCTGCATCCTGTCACGTCAGGTTTGCTTACAAAGGCATCTCTTCTGAATGAATCGTCCGGACACCGCCCCCTACTGGTCTGCACTCAGAACCGCTTTTCCTGCCCATGCTGCCCTCTCCTGCTTTTCAGGGTCCACCTTCCTCCTGCTCTTCTTCCTCCAAGGTCTACTGAATGGCCCTTTGTCTGCAGCGTCCATTTCAGTGTGCTTATGTGGCAGGTATTGTCTCAGTTAGCACTGTGGACTGCTGGGGTCTGTCTGTCACCAGTTCAATACCGAGAGGAACTAGTCCTGCCTTCCTGTTTTCAGTTTATTAAATAAATATTCAACTCCATATCATATCTCTCGCTTATAGTCACCTAGATCGTTTTGCAGGTTAGGACAAAATATTTACCCACTAAACGTTTTCATTTTTCAGGTCTAAAATTAGCTCTGAAATGATGCAACAGTAGTATGCATCTCCCATGTGATTTCCCATCATCCTTTACTACATGACATCATTGCACAGCATATTTTATGGCTGCCTGGAAATCAACCGACAACAGAAACCTAAAGGCCACAAGGAACAAGCCAGATAGCTATAGAAGAAACAAAGTTTAGTATCCCAGTTCAAGCTTCAGGGAGGTCCAGCTGGGCACTTAAATTAGAATGGCTCCATAAAACATCAGGCTGCACACATAAATGTAAGGGGAAAACCGGAAGCGGCTTCACATTAAAAATTCTGAAAAGAGCCTTACCTCCTTCATCCTCTTCTTCACCTTGGCTGTCATGCTCTCCTTTACCTTGTGCTTTTTCTTCTTCTTAGACTCAGTAAGCGGACCATCTTCGGAAAACAGCCGGTCCAGGGTCGCCAAGGGAACCGGCATCACCTCAGCCTCCTCGTCCTCGTCTGGTTGCGGACCAACGCGACATGTCAGTGCACTGGCCGCCCGTCCACTCCGGACGGCAAAAATGCCAGGCTGGTAGGGGCTCAGCCAAGCAAACAGGAGACCCACACCAGCAATTTTCAGCAGGGCTGTAACTCATTAGCGATTGCTAAAGCATTTCTTTGCGGTATCCACATGCAAGGTGCCTGTTTGCCAAGTTCCCCTTTAGCATTAGCTACGTCAGGCAGACCAGATAAGGTCCGACATCACGTGCTTTGAAAATGCCTTTTTCATTTCAGTTGGTGAAGCAGCCCCGGATCATTTCTGGAAATGACGAAACCAGCTGCAAAAAATTTTTCCAAAATAAATATATAAATATGCAGAGGAATTGAAATTGAATCATTTCAGAAGCACTGGCTGTCGCCGTGTGGAGCAGCGGCCTATTTCCAGTCCGGGTCTGATTAGCGTGTCGGACGCGGTGCTCGTGGCGGGGCAGGCTCCCTCCAGGCCTCAAACTCCCCCACAGCCGAAGTAGGTCAGGGAGGGACACATGGAGTGGGGGCAACTCCAGACGGTGGAGGAGAAGCCCTGTGCTAACGGCATGCCAGGCAGCCGAGACCGGGGACATGACAGGACCACTCAGCTGAATCCGCTAACAAGCAGCCCAGCAGCCTGTCGTCTTCCCCTGGAGATGGGCGACATTAAGACCCCATTTAACCTGTCTTTAGCTATGCCTGGGGCTTGGGAGTGGGTGGGTGGGGTCTGCTGCTCCACAGTGGCTAAGGGGCCCTAGCGTGGCTGGGGGCTACGCAGGACCCAAACCGCATCTGCGGAGATGCGTGCTGCACCACACTTTTGGGTCCTCCGATGGAAGGGTTTCCCTCTCACCACGCATCAACGTCAGGATTTAGGCTAGAGTGTCTGCAGAGGCTCCACTGGGGGTAATTTCTGCCACGCATGGAAATCACGTCGGCCGCCAGACTCCCCGCGGCCAAGCGTTCGGCAGAAGCCGGTGCCCTTTGAGATGCACGAAACCGCGACCTTTGCTGACCAAAAGCCGTGTTCAATTCACCTCTCGTAAATATTCTGTGCCGCGTTTTACCATGGGAGTTCTTATCCACTCAGCAGCGCTAAACCGCAGCTCTCGATCTGCGAGCACGACACCTCCTTGCGAATTCCCATGGATAAAGCTTTAACTTTGTAATCCTTAGAAGGTTATCTGAGCCGGGGAACCCCCCTCACCTGAAGTGATCGTGGCTGGGACGCGAGCAGGCTTATCTGCAGCCTGCCGGCTGTCTCTACTGCCACGGGCGCGGAAGCCCACCACATATCCACACGCCGGCGAGGTTAACAAGGACACAGCAGAAGAAGAACGTATCTCTTCCTGCCGTGGCTCGTTGGACGATTGCAAGAAGATACATCCCGAGGCCCCTACAGAGTGGACATTGCCCAGCAAACTCACCCCCATGAACCACCCATCGTCCTGGCTGGGCAATCAAAGATGGTAGTGTAGTGCTGACCTTCCTGGAAAAGCCTTAAGATCAGCGCTCTGCATTATGTAGAAGCTTTGTGGCACGGCCCTTCTAGGAAACCCGCTGTTTATGGGAAAACACATTAGCCGTCTGACATATTCCAAATGGAACTGTCAGGTTAATGGTGCTGGGGCTACTTAAGCTAGCCAGCTGGGCAGAATACCACCTTCATCACAGAGAGACGCAAACGCCTGCAAGTGCATGAATACATGCAAGAACAAATGAGAAATGCGGTGTCGCATTTCGCCCCACGATGCCAACTGAAAGAGTAACGCGCTATAATCAGAGGGACAAGATCCAGTGCTCCACGGCAGATGAAAAAGCTTTTGCCTATTAGCTACGTAAAAATAAAACTCAAAATGGAGGGGGCCATGATGCTTTTGTAGCCGTCCTTAGGAAAAGGGTAGCCTAAACAAGAAGAGTCCGCGAAACGAGAGAGAGCAGGAACCTGAACACAGAGAGGAGCAGAAGCACAACATTTAGAAGGAGAAGGAGCAGGAGAATGACCAAAGTGAAGAAAGGGATGGCAGGAACAGAATCGGGGGCGATGTGGGATCAGGATCGGCGCTTTGCGCAGCTTGGGGATGAAGCGGGGAAAGAGCCAGAAACCAAACGTGGAGTTTTGAGTAAGCCGAGGCTGAATCGAGTGGCGTCTGGACAGATCAGCACCAAAACAGGAAGAGAAAAGTAAACAGAGTGACTGGAGGTTGAGCAAGTTTTAGCTAAGGAACAGGACCAACGTTAAGGCAGAAGCTGAACATCAGGGGCAGAGTCAAGGATAAGTAACAGCAGCGGCGGAAGGGCAGAAGGAGCGCGAGCTGGAGAGGAGGTAACTTAATTCTAATAAGCCCCT
Source organism: Paramormyrops kingsleyae (assembly GCF_048594095.1). Classification (NCBI taxonomy): domain Eukaryota; kingdom Metazoa; phylum Chordata; class Actinopteri; order Osteoglossiformes; family Mormyridae; genus Paramormyrops; species Paramormyrops kingsleyae. The sequence goes on from NC_132804.1 coordinate 9,817,087, forward strand.
GGCACGACACGGTGCCAGGCCCTCGAGCCCGGCACTCCTTAAATTACCCTCCCAGCAACGCTGACTTACTCTCACACATCTCCTTCATGGAAGGCCTCCAAACCACCTCAGGACAAACAAATTCATTTTGTTTCAGCTCAAGAGATCTGAATTTAACGACACTGCAGCTTCGTTTTATTTCATCACAAGTAAAAATGCTGTGGGCGCCAAGGCGTCTCTGAATAAGCCTGCCTCCCCTTTCCTTATTTTCTGCTACCGAGCTGTTCCTCCATAGACATCGTCTGAGCTTTCGGAAACAGCAGACGCAATTTCCAAGCAGAATTCATATATACCTTGATCTCACAGTCCCTGACCTTATACTTCTCCAATTCCATTGTGCATTTTAATTTCCCCCCAAAAAATTTCAATCAAAACAATTCCGTCGGCGCACATAATTGTGCTGTACGTTTTAATTGAACTACAGACGAGGTATGAATTGAATTTGTGTATGTTGGGGTTAAAATCTAAGCCACAGCTACTTGACAAATACACCCGGACTGCCGGACTGTTCCGCCAACTCCTACGGAGGAAAGAGGGAAGAAAGGGAGAATCCGAGGGACTGGTGAAACGGGGCAGACAGCAGGAACCCGGGAGGAAAGGAAAAGCGTCTAAATAACCTTGAAAAGAGTGCTGTTGTCTTTTCCAATATGGGCAAACAAAAAAAGCCACGGGAAGCCTAGGTAGGGCTTCGTGCGAAAATGCACTGCAGGTAGTAATATGCGAGAGGCTTATTCCTGGTAATAACTGTCCCATAAATTACGCCTGTATGTCACGTCCAGTGCCCCGGCTCTGTATTACTTAGTTTATACACTATACTCTATTTTCCACCTGCAATAACAGAATGCAAATGGGGCGGGGAGAAATCAATGCCGTTTCCAGCTTGCCCTTGTATTTAATCTAGTATTAATTTAGTCACGGCCAAGAACCGGCTGAAGGGTGGAGCGGGGTGGGGGAACTATGAATGCATTGATTTTATTGACGAAAGTGACACCGCGGTATGGAAGGGGAGGCCGTATTGCGAGACACTTCATCACGGCGCCCCAGCTATGACACAACCAGTGAATCCACAGGGGCCCCAAAGACCACTGGCTGGGAGATTGATGAGCCCGGCCCCGTAGCCTCTGGCAGCGTGCCCCGGTCCGTGTCCCTCCAGGTGGTGATTAACCAGCAGCGTAAATAAAAGCTGAACACGACGCAGCGCTGACGGCCGGGTGGGGGGGGGGGGTGTCGGGGGGTGTCTCATACAGTAAGAGCCCAAGGCGTGGGTCTCCTGTCAGCCTTTCAAAACCTTTATTCTCAGAAAGCCGCCGCAAGCCCCGTCGCAGAACCTGCTAGCGTTGCCATTTCTCAGTCTTCGGTTTAGCACTAAGGGTTATTTTTCAGGATGGACGTTCACAACAAAGAAAAGACAGTAAGGGAGACTCCCTCAAGGAATCCCCCTTCATCCCCCTTTTTTTGTTATCCCTTGACCATGTAACGGGTAATGGTCCACTGATAGCCCCGCCCACCAACACCTCCATCTCTTGATTGTGATGGCGATTATTATAATTATTATTAGTAGCAGTAGTAGTAGTAATAATAATAATTAGTTGTCTTTGGCCTCTTTTCGGCTTGGGGGTGCTAAAGGCAGCGTCCCTCCCTTTTCTGGACAGCTGGGGATGACGCCTGTTTATTGGCTGAATGTTTTCCTGGGTCACACGTGGCTGCGGTCTTTACCCCATGCGATCAACACTGAACACCTGGAGTCCCAAATAACAGTACATTTAATAATATAACATGAATAAAACGATGAACCGGGACAGAATATTATACCTAAAATATAGTCCCGACCAAGACGGGGTTAAACAACTTAAAACAAAAACATTTTCCGGTTGGTAATGTTTATTTGCCCCCACCCATAAATTACATTATCATGCTTCATTACACAGAAGTGTGACCTAAACGTTATTGTAAATGTAAATACTGGAGAATGCGCAGTGACGTCCTAAATTTCACAGGCCCAACTATAGTGTAATTTAAAAAAAAAATACAATTATTATTACTGATAACAGCAAACAAAAATAAACCTCATAGTGGATCAACGAAGAGAAATAACAAGCAGCACCCATTCATATATTTACCTCGTATGTTTTCTCAGTGAAGTAGCTAAATGTATATATTTCACTCACATGGCGAGAAGCAGAATAATTAGGTAACCAAATCAGACATGCAACAAAATGGTGCACCTACTCAGATGCATATATCTGTATACAGACAACGGTCTCCGTAAATAAAACGTAAGATAAAAATTTAACGCAAATAAATAAATTGCTCTATGCAAAGAGTACGTCTCATTCCACTCAACTTCAAAGAAAAAAAAAAGAGGAAAATGATATTCATGTAGCGCCACCTCACAGCTGCATGGCACAGACCGCCGCTACCTTTTTAATACCCAGGCTTTTTGCCACTAACCGCTAAAAGGCGTTTGCGCTACAGAGACCGAGGACAGAATATTACAGGTCACGCGTGCAAGTAAATTAGGCTGAGCCCCCAGGCGTGCTGTCATTATCACCCCCCCCCTCCCTTAAGTCTACAATATCGCAGGGCAAGCCCTTTTCCCCCCGCATTCGGCGAAGCGTACTTGGCGGTACGGTGCACATCCGAACTACAGAAATCCCATCCACTTTTACGCTCTCACCTGGCATTTCGTCTTCGAAATCCATGTCGTCCTGACCCTCGTCTTCATTACTTAGCGACCCCGGCATCTTTACCGCATACGGCACCTTCACAAAAAAATCACACTCCAGCTATAGTGCAAAGTGCACCGCAAAACTTAACCCCAACGCACTTTGGAAACGTCTACACGAAACGAAATCCGTTCAGCACTGACTGAGACCCTTTTTATTTTATTTATTTATTTTTTTCAAGAAAGATGGCTGCCCTCTTTTTTTAAGGAGCAAAAAAATTCTCTTTCCCCTCTCCCTCTTCTCTGTCCAAATCCTCCAGTCTGAAAATAAAAAAGAGACAAAAATGGAACACACATGCCCAGATTGTGACGTCTGGTCTGTTGCCATGGCGATACATCCCATAATTTCTCCCCTCCCAACACAACTAGTTAGTCATGCCCTCCTGGTTACCAGTTTTACTAGTCGTGCGCTGTGCTGCAAGTGTCCGTGACAGGAGCGGCTATTTCTGGCTTCCCCTCTCCCCCGTTTCGCCTTCAAAGTCCGCACAATACGAGGTTACGCCAGGATACGGCGCAGAACTTCACAAAATCCTGATTGCTCTGCATTTACCCCGGCGAATAAATACGGACGGCAGATCTCTTTTGTGCCACTGCCAGTCCTTGCAGGAGAAAGCCCGTGTCTCCTCTGCATGTGGCGGATCGAGAGCATTAGAAGTGCGTGCTGGCTGCTCCACCTAAGGGCTCAGTGGCCAACAAGGCAGCCTGGTTAGTGAGATACCTGGAGAGTGACCCGAAACGGCCGAAAGACGTGCTAAACGCTGTGGGGGAAAAAACGCACTTCTTGAAACGTAGATCTGGTCACAGGAACAAAAAGAGACTCTTTATAAATAATTCCAGTAAGGGGCTTTGTCACGGCATCTTTGCGACCGCGATCGGGGGGAAAGACAAGAGTTTTAAAGATACAGGTGTGATGCGGACGCGGCATCTTCAGCAAACGCAGAAGTATCGGCGTTGGGGGAATATTTAACCGTTTGTGCGCTGAACAACATCCCTCCATCGTGTATGTAAAAACTGCGTACTCCGTGTGTGTGTGGGGTGGGGTGTCAAATAAATAAAACCAAGACGCTACAAAACCAGCCGGTCCATCCTCTAGGATGGTCGCTATGCACAATACGGACTGAGCGCCCAGGGTGGATTTTGCGGTTGTCAAGGTTACAGATGCTGCAAGAGATGAAGATTAGTAATAGGAGGGGACCGCCATCGGACGGTGTTTTTGTTGTGCTCTCGCACAAGGACGCACCGGTGGATCCGGCATCACACGAGCAAGTTCGCAGCGCGCGGGGAGGCTGCACGGCTGCGCCCCCCCACGCCCCGCCCCCCTGCGACGTCAGTCATTCCGGCCCATTCAGTTCTCCGTGTTTTAACATCCCTGGAGCCTTTGCCACACGAAGAGGAAGCGGCACTGATATTTCACGTGAAAGATTTTAAATCTAATAAAAGTGACAGGCAAACCACAATGACTGAGAATATTTCTGGATGATTACCAAAATATTTTTGATGATGGCTTAACATTGGTCTACAAATAAAACGTGTATACACAGAAAACACCTGCAAATTCAGCACTAATGAAATAGAATAATTTCTCATTAGGGTTCTAATTTACATGTAGACTTAATCAATGGTTAGAGACTAAGCGTATCGTTTCCCTGACACAAGTTTTATCCCAGTAAGATACAATAATGATCCAGACTAGTTGGTTTGTCATCAAGAGGGGTACTTTAATACACGAGGTAACCAAATCAGAAGGCCAGGGTGCTGCACTAAGTTTGCTGGGATCTGCTGTCCAGTTAACAACCAGTCCACAGTGCTGTCTAAATGAAGCTGAAGACACAGACAGACAGATCCGAACTGTTACATTAATTTCACTCGGAAGTCTCAAAACAAAAACAAGGATGATGGTATAGTTTTTTTTTTTATTCAATATACAAAATCAGGAAAATGCACAAGGTTCAGTCCTCATCTTCCTCCTCCTCTTCATCCTGGTTGATTTGGAAGTAGCGCAGCTCATAGCTCTCCTTGGTGTTAGCCACCACGCGGAGCCAGTCTCTTAGGTTGTTCTTCTTCAGATATTTCTTTGTCAGGTACTTCAGGTACCTGAAAAATAAAAACACTTTCTTGACACCAGCCCAGGCCCAAAGTCACCAGAGAAATTAAAGCCCCCTTCTCACTTTCTGTAAACCCAACATCGCACTAGTCAGGTCTTAAAGCAAGGGAGCACAGATCTGGATATCTGCTGCAGTGACACCATGAACAACATAAATGTGACTGATAGTCATAGATTCAGACATTTAGATGTCAACCAAGATGCTGAACAATCACCGGCTTAGGAAAGTGAAAGCAGGGCTCATGGGAGTTTAACTTACATGACCAATGGACCAACCAATCAGGTGTCTTGGTCCCGCCTCCTCTACAATCTGATTGGGCATCTCGCTGAACCAATAATTTTTTTCCTTCTGCCCTTAGAACATTTTTGTGTAAGTAAACCTCTCACAAGCAAAGGCGAGTGGGTTACAGGTTTTGGTGCGTGTGAAACAATGTCAGATGATGGCGAGATTAAATTCCACATGTTTGAAGTTATGAGTTCCAGTCAACTAGCACAGGGAAAATCTGACAGGCATAATACATCTGATTCCCTGAAGTGTATAGGACCAGGTTTGGAAGTGAGGAAGATTGCTGGGCGCTCTGTCAGTTTTTGCTCGGCGACACCAGTGTCATTTGGGGTGGCTGCATGCCCACTGTGACTGGGGCACTCCAATACCCTGCCAGGGAAAGAATGCCCCTCAACCCGCAAGATATTGCTGACAAAGGCACGGTGAGCTTGTATCATTTTGCTGGACTGCAAATGGGAGTTTCTCATTTTTATAATGTGGTTGAACGCATTGTGATCTATGATTCAAATCTGAAGGACTGTTACATTATTTCATTCTGTTCTGAGAAACTTTGTGGTTTTGCGAGAGGCACGACTGAGATCTGTAAAATGTTTGTTTGTGTAGTGAACCCCAATTCCAACAGTGTAATGTCTGCCTGAACCTTTACGGTGATCTCTTTAGGGCAGGGGTGCCCATCCTGCTGCTGCCAGGCACAGTGGTGCGGAGGGGGTATGCAGTCGGCCACACCCACACAACCCGCTTCAGGCTAGCACCACGGCAAAGATGGTCATTTACACCAAAGCTACATCCACAGGGCTATGCAGCTAGACGTCTGCAGATAATCGGGTTGGAGAAAACGGGGATCCCAGATGTTCTGCGCTCCAGCCGTCTTAAGAACACATTCGTTTAACACCCCCACAAAGAAAGAGCTAATCCCACCCGTTACATAAACACAAGGTCTCAGAGTTTCTGTCAGGTGGTGCCTCATAACCTACCAGTTCGCTCAGGGAACCAAATGGACTCCAAAGACACTGCATGACAGAACTAACACAGAGAACTCAGACTCAGACCTGGAACCAGACACTGCATCACAGAACTAGCACAGAGAGCTCAGACACAGACCTGGAACCAGACACTGCATCACAGAACTAGCACAGAGAGCTCAGACACAGACCTGGAACCAGACACTGCATCACATAACTAACACAGAGAGCTCAGGCACAGACCTGGAACCAGACACTGCATCACAGAACTAACACAGAGAGCTCAGACACAGACCTGGAACCAGACACTGCATCACAGAACTAGCACAGAGAGCTCAGACACAGACCTGGAACCAGACACTGCATCACAGAACTAGCACAGAGAGCTCAGACACAGACCTGGAACCAGACACTGCATCACATAACTAACACAGAGAGCTCAGGCACAGACCTGGAACCAGACACTGCATCACAGAACTAACACAGAGAGCTCAGACACAGACCTGGAACCAGACACTGCATCACAGAACTAACACAGAGAGCTCAAACACAGACCTGGAACCAGACACTGCATCACAGAACTAACACAGAGAGCTCAGACACAGACCTGGAAGCAGACACTGCATCACAGAACTAACACAGAGAGCTCAGACACAGACCTGGAAGCAGACACTGCATCACAGAACTAACACAGAGAGCTCAGACACAGACCTGGAACCAGACACTGCATCACAGAACTAACACAGAGAGCTCAGACACAGACCTGGAACCTCCACAGAAGCTGCACAATGTTGAGAAATAGATAAGTATATGCACTAGATCCAATAAATATTACAGCAACAAGATTTTCTTTATGAAACATTAGCAAATACAGATTTATACCACATTCAGAATAAGCAATGATATTGGGGGCTAAAAGACCAGTCCTATCTTTTGAGTCTGCTAGAGCAGCTCTTGAAGTTGTCAATCAGGGTAGCTGAGAGATCAAGAAGAAGAGAGACATTTTCCAGACGTGCCTTCACAGTCAGCACACACACGAACAGTAATAACTGACACCTTTATCAACCAATCAGAGCTCTGTTATCCTTCCACACTCCTTACTAAAGGCAGCAGCTCTATAAAGGTGACAGCGAATGGGCCTCTTCGTCGGACAAAACCAACGTCTTCAGGTCGGGAACAGACATCACGTCAGTGGAAAAGTTTACCAGGTAAAGAACAAAAAAAGCGCAGAAAGATATCACAAATGGGGATGGACAAGAATTCCCAAAGCCACAGAATCCACCAACCAGCCCCCCCCCCCCCCCCCCCAAAAAAAAACCTGACATGGACTTAAGAACGCCATGCCTGAAAGCACAGCTACGCTCGGTTAGTCTTGTTAGCCTGCTGAAAAACAGGCAGCAAAATCAAAACACTTTTCTCACACCACGGGTCACAGAGGACACCCCCTGAAGGTGACATAAGTGCATTTTTATGCACTGTTACCCCCCCAACCAAAAAAACCAAAGACTTTACATTTGACATGATGGATCATAAATCCTGCATTATAATGCCCCCCACAGCTTAGCCCAACTTAAGCTACCTTTAAACACGACAGCCAAATGAGTACAGCTCACTTTGTACGCGTGCTGCTACACCCAGATCCAGATAAGCATAAAATCCCATCAGGTGAAATTTACACAGCGAGGCACATTGCTAAATGAACGGTATTAATCTGACAGCGTATCACAGGTGACTGCAACTCGCATTAAAGGATATTTCTGCCTTTCCCCATCTGCTGCTTCCCGAGTAAATACAGTTTGAGACTGACAGTGGAGTTTTAGTGACCTACAGCCCAAGGGAAAGGCAGTTTAGTGGACACAGAGCTGCTTGTTTCTGATTTGCTGCATTGGCACCCAAGCAGAAAGCCTCACAGCCAATAGGAAGACAGGTGGATGTAAGCACGACGGTACCAAAAATTAGCATGAAGCATTGGGTCTGTGCAAATGCACAGAGCTTTTGACACATTTTGCACAAGTTGGCCATTATTACCTCTTTCGCCAGGTAATTCAACACGCCTCACCCATGTGCATCCGCACTACCGCCAATGTCCACTATCAGCCGTCTTTAAAGTTCCTCCCCCTTAAAACAAGATATTTTACAGACGCAAATTCCAATCACACGGGAAATACCAGCAGGAACCGCTTACAAGGACTGGAACACATAACCTTCAGGTTATGCGGAATGTCCAAAGAGCAAAACGTCGCTCAGGGTCACAGGAGGCTGATGCGTTTTCTTCGTTTTAGCAGGACCCAGAGGTGGTTAGGCAGCAGCACCTCGCTCTGCAGCTGACAGACAGGCCTGGCTGCTGTGGCCCAGCGGCGATACCTGGGGGACGACAGAGCAGCCGCCCCCAAACACCAGCCAGCGCGCAGTTCAGCCCCGCCGCCACCCGCACACCTGATTCTATTAGTCACGCTAATTAACAAAACCTCAATTACAGCACCCAGAAACACTACGGTTAATTATTTACCATATTAACGGCCTGCAGCTCCGAAAGGAACAGAGGATGGAAAAAAACGTGGGTTTGTAGCTTTTTTTAGATGTGGCAAAGCATTGCGATATCAAACTGGGAAATTACAAAACAATGCAAAAAGAGATTTTTATTAAATCCGTAAAAGAGTGATATTCAGATCCTTAACCAGCAAATTATCAACTGACTTAAGACAATATAAAACCCAAACTCTCTGAGTAACTACTCATTTTAACCAAAAAGGTGAAAGAACGAGTTCTATCCCCAGTATGAGCAAAGATTTTTATTAGAACTTAATTTCTATACTCAATCTACAGACTTTAAGGTGTTTTTGAATGTATTACAATGCGACTGCATGCGATTAATTGCAAAAAAAGCAAAAAATAGTTTGCTAGTCTACTTTATTATAATGCTTTTTATTGGTCACAGCATGCTAGCCGAATAGGGTCTCCCCCCCCACCCCCCCCATATCGCTTAGCCGTTCTTTGTCCCAAATCGGCACTATAGTACCGGGACTCAACATCCCCGACAAATTGAAACTGCCATGTGAAGTCGGTGCCCCTTCAGTCGTGTAGGGGTTCTATGCTGGCACCGCGGGGCACGAGTTATCCGGCACCGAACCGAACCGGCTACGAGCAAGTGAAATCAGCCGGCAAAAGCCGTCGCCCTGGGCAACCGCCGATAGCATTGAGTGTCTCTGATCGCGTCCACACCACCATGGACATGCAGTGGGGCTGGTAGATCGGCCCAAAAAGACCCATTTTCACACGGCCTGTTTCTGCTCGCACCATCAAAATAGTTCACAAGTGGTGATGGGGGGGAAAAAAACGAGGAAGAATAGATGCATCCACCTGCAGTAAGGTCCAAGCAACACCGTAACACACGATTGCCATGGTAACACACTTTACTATAATGGCTGAGGCTGCAACAAATTTACTTACACTCCAGCTCAATTAACTACTACAAATTGTAACAACAACATAAATGACATAGGAACCCCCTCAAAAAGGAAGCCTGGAAGGGACCAAGTGTAACATGAAAAGCACAGAGCTTTGCTACCCAGAAATGAACCTTTAACCGCAAACCGTTCCATTATGATGTTTTTAGGGTGTTTTCATTTCCAGGCAGCGGTCGACATCAACGTTAGAGGGAAAGTAATAACGAAAGGGCAACATTTCAGAGCATTGCAGCTGCAGACTGGCAAACAAGGATTGCTATCAGTCAAAAAACAAGACCCCGGTTTGAGTCTGAAACAAAGGTGTATCGATACTGGTTGCAGCATTTCCACGTGGATTCATTTTATATTTCTAGGTGAATCTGTGCCTGACACTTCATCTCTGAAATTCATACATGTTAGTCTCTAAACTTGATGGCACAGCTGCACAAGGTCCTCCTCTTTAAAAACATGCATTGTCGAAAATGCATTTTTTTAGTTATACTGTATAAAAATAAATCTATTACCAAGAAACCAAATGCAAATTTTCATCTGGAAAGGCTATCATCAGTGGACAGGAGTTGAGTTAATTATCTCTGGACCAAACCATATAAAAATTCTAAATTACACACACAAATACCAAAATAAACACATTTTAAACAGAAAACTTGCACAAGGCAGAAGAATTAGGGCATAAAATACAATTTGCCAAATATTAATTGCCACTACAACAAAATCAGATGAAAATCAAGGACCACCTAAAAGTCCATTCACAAACACGACCTGAAAATGAAACGCACTCCGCAATATTAACTCAGGCTGCCAGTTTCAATGATATTAATCGAGTAATCTACAGATCGACTACAACGGTCTAGAGAGAGTAGCTGATAAAACAATAGCAAAGCAGCAACAGCCTCTGCAAGTCAGTCTCCGGGTGGCAATTAAGGGGCAATCGGCGGGAAATTCAGCCCGGGCTAAAATAAAATAATCACGGTTTATCGATAAAGGCGATCCTACTTCGAAGCACAGGATTCAATTCATCGGGATTGTTATGATGTTTTTAAATTTACATTTGTAATGTGCAAATAAACATGTATTGTGTTATTCGGACAGAGACAGACATTACCTTTGGTTTACAAAGGTTCCTAATTGTGCTTGCAGTTTTAATAATTTCAAAACAAGTTGTTTTTCCTGCTTTACCGAAATTGCACCAAATTGCCAACTCAAAACAGGGGTTCGCAGCAAATCATACATTTTGTGTACCGTGACACCCGTAATGTAATATACCCACAGACCTGTACACGTGTCTTTGTGGGGACTCTCCATTCATTACTATGGGCAAAACCTTAACCCAAACAATGACGACCTTAACCCCTACTCAGCCCTAACCGTAAACATAAATAACCAAACAAAATACAAAACTTTTGGCATTTTTAGCTTTTTGATTGCAGTCACAGATTGAACTGATGACAGATGAAATAACAGGTTTTTATCACATAGTGGGGACAATGTAATGTATACCTGGACCATAAACACACACAGACTAAATATAACATATTCTGAAGCAATGAGCACGAGGCAGTAACCATCGCAGGACGTACACTCAAACACATGGTTTATTTAGACCAGGGGTTGGTAACCTGTAACTCACGGTTGCCACACGTGACTCTTTGACAACGTGACTCTTCTCAGAACGACAGACGCATTCACATTTTCATGTCTAAAAATATTACGATAATACTTTCATGAAGATAAATTATTTAAGGTTTATTATTTTTCATTTAGATATTTCTGTAGCTAAATGTGAATGAGGCGGTCCATCAAGCGCTTCTGTGATGTCTTTACTGCATCAGTTACATCTTCCTCTGAGTCATTCTCTACGACGAGATAACATCTGCGGTCAAATGGTATGCTTTCCGGAGTCTTCTTCAGTACTGGAGACGTACGATTCAACATTTATTGGAATTCCTAATTCTTTCATATATTTTTTGTAGTAAATCATCACCACTCCTTCGCAGGTCTTTGTAAAAATGATCACATTTTCTCTGATTTACATATTATAATGAGCTGAGTTCGGAGCAGTGAGGACGTTTTGCACTGCTTGTTCAGCGCATTTACGGTAGCGAAGTGGAGAGTGAAGGGAAGACGACTGCAGAGCCAAACGAACTTCACTCAAGAAGGTGTGAGGGTGAAGGCTATCACTACAGAACTGAACGATATTGGAATATTAATCATCTTCACTCTGTTATGAGTCAGAGTGATTTAAAACTGAGATGCCCCCCTCCAAAATTGTTTTTCTTTATACTGCAAATTAAGTACATAATTAGCATATAAAGGTGAAACTACACATAAAATAAGTACACATTTGCACTGTTACAATATTCGATTGGCCCAGGTAAAATAAGCCAATAAAAACAGAACCAAGAAGGGAAAAAAATAAGGATCTGCAGCTAACGCTGCTTGTACCCCAGAAAATAGAACCTTTCAATACTCGATAAATCATTCAGCCCCATGTAAGATGATGCGGCGAAGCAAAGGGCCTCACCATTTTAGCGGTGATTATCTTACGATAGAGGAACCGTAAAAAGTAAATTAAGCTAATTTAAGTCAAAGGGATGACAAAGGCAGGCTAGGTTACTCCAGCAGGCTAAAGGGTGCATAGCTTATCTACGGCTAATTTCACATTATTGGGTGAATCCGTCAAGCCTGGATGTCGACTTAGGGTGTAGCAGGTCGCATCGCAGTCATGCTGTTGTGATATTTATGTTCTGCTTCGCAGTATGAACAGACAACTGCATTTTAATTCACTTTTAATATGAAATGCTCCCACACAACTAAGGATTTTGCTCTTTTTATTGGACCCTGATGTGACATGCCCCATCTTCTGTCCAGCATATTGCTAAATAATGTTGGCGGCAAATTTTAATTGCTGCTTTTTAAAAATCTATTATTTATGTTTAATTTAGTTTGTTGGGGGGGGGGGCTTCATAAAAGGAACCATGTAGGTGACGTAACCTCATTCGGATCTGTTATGCATCAGGAACAGTGTTTCCCAATCCGGTCCTCAGGAACCTGAAGTCAGTTCACGTTTTTGCACCCTCCCAGCTCCAGGTAGCAGCAAAAATGTGGACTGACTAGCAGGGAGCTGGGAGGGAGCAAAAAAACGGACCGTCTGTGGGTCCCCGAGGACCGGATTGGGAAACACTGCATTAGGATTAAAGGGACTGACATACAGTCCACCAGGAAATGACATCAATCACTTGCACAGCACTTTCTCTGACCATGTTGTTTGTGGAGTGCAGGACTCACCATGCCAGAAACACACATAAATACACGACTCAAGATCCAAACACAGAACCAAATCTAAGGGGTTTATAAGGGATTGCTGGGTGTCCTGCAGTGGTGTGATCAAAAACTCCAGCAGCAATCAAAAACAGCCTTACCTTTTTGAGAATGGCACCTCAGAGGTCACGCAGATCTTGCTCTTGCTCCTCTCAATGGTCACCACGCCCCCGCCGAGGTTCCCTGCCTTCCCGTTCACCTTGATGCGCTCCTGTAGGAACTGCTCCTACAGCGAGATGATTAGGGGACAGCCACCTGGAAGTCACTCACAGCTCTAACACAAACCATCAAAATGTGCCATCCGACACTCTTGTGACATCTACACACTGCAAGTGTTCTAATAATTTAAAAAAAAAAGAACACGACAGAACATCTGCATATGGAACTGGATGTTATACCCGTCCATCCAAACGTATTCTCTACATTCATATAGACAATCAACCAGCAGCCACAGGCAGTCAAACGGACTTCATACGTACAAAGTTAGCAGCGTCCATAATCCCATCCTCCACTGGATGTGTGCAGTCTAAGGTGAACTTAAGGACCTGTTTCTTCTTCTTGCCACCCTTGGCACTCTGTTTTTTCTAAAGAGATAAGAAAAGGAAGCGAATCAGACATGTTGCCGTGATGGAGCTTACTTGAGGTTGCATCTGACCACAAGACACATACAACAGATCCAACTTACTCATCGGAATGCTTCAGAAGAAAACCCACACATGGGGACTGAAAGCAAATTCCTACCTTATACAGCACACATAAACCACCACAATGGCAATTTGTAGAAAATACAAAATCCACATCACAATACAAAACTATTATCACAGATGTACTTAATAGCGCGGCCACTGAAGGCTAATTCGTTTGTTACTCAACATGTCTCTCCATCTCCACTTAAAAACAGCAGTAAGAAATGCTCTACTGTACATAAGGAATGTCAAAAATCGGGACATAACCAGTGCTTCGTCATTAGGCATTACAACGCATAACCAGCTGGTTGAACCCTACCGGTGTGAAACCTGACTTGCCCCAAAGCGCCCAATCCCAGACAAGTCAGCCGTTCAAACACTTTCGAGTTTAGTTAAACATTTATGAGGCAAACGAAAACTAAATTCACGGAGTAGCAAATACATGTACACGACCTATTCTGACCATGTGGTTTATGAAAAGCAGGCCTCGATAGGACAGAAACGCGTCTAAATACACGCGACTCACGATCCAAACATGGAACTAAATCCGAACCCATGATCTACGGTATGCTAAGCGGTTCCAGTATCTTCTGGAGCCCGTATCCACGGGAAAATAACAAAATACAACGTTTTCAGAAAGACTATTCAACTCACCACCGGAGCCATGATGAACAGAGACAGAAGAGAGAGGGATACTACGGAGCATGCGCGTTAGCGATGCCTTACCGAATCGAGTGCCGAGGTCATCGATGCAATCGCTCAACTTGGATTTGATTAACATGGTTTGACTGAGTGGCGGTGTTGTTATATTAATTCTAATGCGTTGTTACTGTAATATTGGCTGTGTCAATATCATGATTATTTTTCCCATTATTAAGCGCCGTGCTGAAAATATACTTCCGGCTAATCTATATTATTATCATAAATCTAAAATTGGCTACATCAAAACCATTAGGGTAGTTTGCAAACCCTGCAGACTATTTACAAGGTAATACAACTCATAGATACATAAATGTGTGTGCAGACATTTCTCGAATTGAAAATATCACACCAACCAGCTGACCAAAGTTGCCAACTCGATGGCTGTCCCCAAAGGAGTAGCGATAGTACAGCCACCCGATGATGTCTAAGGGTACAGCTCGTTATTCTTGTTCAGATATTTACAATTTATTTAACCATAGACAGGGGAAGGGCCTCTGAAGATTAAAAAAAAGGTTTTGTGCTTTGTATTAACACATATAATAAAGCCTTTTGTTAATAAAATAATATCAGGTTTGCAACCTGCAACAAAAGTTGAGCAGTCTGTGCATTTAGGCTTTTGATAACTGAATCCTTTCCATAGCAAGCATGATCACAGATGTAACGTCACCACACCAAATCACTTGACATTTTGTAAGTGCAGGTCAGTGAAACACTTGTGAGTGAAGTTCCACAACAACAGCAGCAGCAGTGAAGATATAGTGCAAATAAAACAATAGTGCAAGAAGGAAGTATGTATAACAAAAAAAGTCAATTTAAGATGTGCATTGACAATGCAATTAGGGCTTCTTACAAAAAATGTCGCCACCGCTGTGGTCACAGCTTTTCATTAAGTGCCTTTGTGTAAAAGTGATTTTTTTTGTGCATTGCACTTGAGATCTGAAGAAGCCTGGGAGGTCTCCATTGCAATGCGCTACATTTATTTTAAGAGTTTAATTAGTTAGTATTTTATTCATTTGACATCCTTTTTGTTTTGAAATATACAATGGTTTGTTTTGAAATACAGAAACACACGAGAATCTAATGTTGAATAATATTTAATAGAACTACAATAGAAAATGAAAAGAAAAGCCTAACTGTCACTGTTCACATCTTGACAGCCAGCTCCAGGACCCCAGGGATGATCCATGGTATTTTCTGGAAAGAAGATCTCATCTTTGGAGGGTTTGCACGTCTTGGTAGTGGGGGTACCCTCATCATCACCCTGCGGACAGAGAGCTTTTCTTCCATTGCTGGTTGTTATAGCTGTGAGCTGCACTCAAGTACTGATATTTAATTTTTTTACAATAGTAATACAGCCAGTATCTTTTGTCAAGAGACCTGACATGGCAGTTGGACAGGTAGTAAGAGTACGGCAGGTAATTATGCATTTTTTTGGAAACAACACTGCACATGAACAGGGATGTTGGACCCATATCCAACTGAGACGAGGGGGCTGTAGGTTGAACTGGAACCAGTTACATAGGGGTGGGATGAACCATGGCTGGAATTCCAGGTGAAATTGGAGCAGGGCCATATGCAGAGACGGAGAAAGGGATGAGGACAGACAAGGAGATGGGCACACGGGAGAGTCCATGAACAGAGATGGAGTAGGTGATGACAAGTGAGGATGGAGCAGGAGATGGGAATAAAAATGAAATGCATGGAAAGGTAGAATCTGCTGAACAGCATTCAAGCTGTAATAGAGCTGGATCTCAATGCGGGACGTTAGAGATTCACGCACGTTCAATTTTCTCCCACGTCCTGACAGATCTTGTGTTGTGCTGCCATCACATCCTGCGCCCTGCTGACCAGGGCAGATTACCAGCAGGACGGGAACGGACACTGTAGAAGCGGACCTGTTCTGCGGATCGGAAGCTGGCCCAGTGCAGCATTGCTTCAGATGACCTCCCTTGCTGGATATGGTTGATCCTTTAGGATTATAAAGACAGGGACAGCACATTTAAGTGAATTGAATCCTTGTTATTGTACATTACATATAGAATTACAATAAATAAGTGAAAAGCAAGCAGAAAAATAAAGCGTAAGTGTAAAACTATAGCAAATAAAATAGAAATATACAAGATAAAAATATAAAATGAGACATTAGTGTTCATCTGATGGTAGTTAGTGATAGATATCGTGTGCAGAACCGAACACCTTAGCATTCAACGCACCACTAAACCTGGCCAAAGGGTCATGGGGGGGAGCCCTTACATCGGTGCAGGCCTGCTTCAGCTGCTTCCCGCAGGGAGACGACTCAGATCACTCCCCACAAAACACTCCAAGAACAGCTTCACCTCCAGTGCTATCAGAATCCTAAACAGTAACCCCTGCTGGTGATCTAACGACAATGTAACATTTGCACTATTTGCACGTTATAATAGCATTTGCATGTGGTCCATCACAACGTACACAGAGATACACAATAAGTAAAGTGTACAGACCTATATTAATATGGAGTGAAAACGCAACCTACACAGAGCTAGGGAGGGTATAGAATCCTTCACCATTAAAGAAGGGGGGGGGGGGGGGGGCGAGCGCTATATCCCCTGAGGCTTTCCACCACCCTGAAGTGAAACAAAGCAATAACTTTGTAGCAACATTATTTTCTCTTTTTATATGTCATGATCATATCTATTATGATACTGTATTATAAAATTGCACACTTTTATTGGCATGATTTTTTTGACAAAATACAGAAAAATAATTGCCGAAATTTGTTCATGTTGTTATTTCATTAAATAATGTACAATACAGTAGCACAGTCTAAACTGAGGTCCATTTGCAATTATCATAGAATTGCTATTGAACATATCCAGTCATAGTTGATATTGAAACTAACCAATGAGCAAAAAAGCTTTCTGATAAAACTGGAGTGTTCTGTCTGTATGAGAGTTGTTGCAAAGTTCCCCTTCATATTCCCCTTTGTTTTATAAGGTTTTAAATATTTCTGACAATTACATTATGCACTGTTTCTCATCTGTTTCTGGTAATGCCATTCAAACTGGTTTCGGTCCTGCCAGTTTCGTTTTTAGCAGAGTAGCAGGCTGATTGTGATATGCAATTGCAGCACTGTTTCAGAAGCAGGACGTCTCTGAGCGGTGTCCTCCGCATAGACCTGTCCACGCTCCGCTGTCTTTAAGCAGGCAGAGGGTATTGTATGTGTTATATGTAGAGATGTGTGTTGTCTGAATTGTAAAAGTGTCAACTGTTAAAGCTGGACCATTTAAATTTGCACAAACATGTTATGGCAGAGAAAGGCTGATCCACAGTGAGGATGGGTGACAAGGGGTTTTACTGGGAACTGAAAGCAGGGGAAAACAGAAAGAAAGGGCATCATGAAAGATGAAAACAGGGCAGGGAGGTAAAATAACCAAAAGGCAAAACTACGTGTAAGAAAAGTAAAGGGAACACAGACAAACATCTACAACAATACAACAAAACTATTAGCCAGTGACACATACGGAAAAGACGCAGGAGTCAAACACAATGACCAGTTGCGGAAAAGAGCAAGGGACAGGAATTTAAAGACAGATGACAAGGTCATGATGAGGGACAGATGTGGGGCGTTACTAATTACATACTGGAAACAGGTCAGAGTAAGTGACAAATACTAATAGCTCAATCACTAGGGGACACCAGAAACATGGATACAGACTTTACTTCAAAACTAGAAACATACAATCAGGGACAACTAAAGATACAAAACAGGGACCCAAACAAATATAACATCACATGAGTAACAAGACCTGCACGACAAAAACCAGGGGAGAAGAACACAAAATATCCAACATGGTCTCCAGCCAACATCCAAACCCACAGCAGAGCAGTTGATTGGGTCAGAGCCATCTACTTAGACCGTCTAACCACGGGCCAGCCTAGGGAGTAGGGGGACATACTAGGACCTGTGAAGGGTGCTAAACCTGAGGAAATCACTAAGGGAACACAGAATGGGATGGCCAGCGACACCTGCTGGCCAAACAGGGAAATGAATGGCGGTACAGGGCAGGGGCTGATCTGAGACAAACCACTATGTTTATCACATACTTGTGTGTACGCCTCTCTTATATGTTATAAAGATTCTGAGTCTAAAAACCCCAAATTGGCATAGTTCCAAAGAAATTACTTCTTCACATTGTTTTCCATATCAGCCAAGGAGTTCTCCAGCACTGTGTCAGTGTTATAGTGAGTCTAATGGTTGCATCAGACAACTTCCTTTCTCACACTTTGCTCATTTTGGTAGGACAGTCTTATTTTGGCAGGGTCTGGATTGTCCCATTTCGTTACAATGAAAATAGCTGTGCTTCTGGGGCAGTATTATCAGAATCTTTTGAAAACTTCTTTTACACTCATTTTAACAGCCACCTGCCAGTACTTTGTTTCTCACGGCAGCAAAAGTGGACTGATCTGTAGCGTGACCACACAAGCTCTGATATATTTATTCTTTATTCATGCAATACAAGAAAAACATCTGTCAAATACTTTTCGAGTCATCACAGTAACAAGTTCAAGTGTCTGAGGCTGTCCTTCTCTTTGAGATTACTGTGCAGCACTGCTTAAATCTCAGTGAGATTTGTCTCAAAATTTGATCACTTCCAGACCTTCCACATCATAAATGTGTCTCCAAAATTTGAAAAAGGGCAACTTGTCTCAAAATAAAATCAGGTGTAGATCTTCATCCATACAATGTTTTTGGGAAGTAGTAATAATATCCATCAAATACTTTTTGACTTATTACATTCAAATGGCATCTGCAGTCACCCTTCCCTTTGCTGCCACTAAGCAGCATGTTTAAGTCTCAAAATTTGATCAGTTCCAGTTCAGCCCCCATACATTGTCAGCAAAGTTGGAAAAAGATCCTTCAAATACTTTTTGAGTTATTGCTCTAATAAAATCAAGTGTCAAAATCTTGTTTTGCTATCAGTATGTGGTGCTGCATCTAGTTTAGGGCGATCTGTCTCAAAATTTAAACTCCAGGTCGTCACCCACACAATGCGAATTTTAAAATGATTTGTGAAATACAGTTATCATTCAGTTATCATCTTAACAAGACTGTGTCTGCAGAGTCAATGGCAGACTAGTCCCACAACCATGCATGTTCCTTGTCCTGGAAATACAATTATATATTTTTATATGCTCATGTTGATAAATATTAATAGCTCATATATTATGATCATATATTACAATCACAAATAAAACACTCAAAGTGAATTTTTAATTTTAGAAAGAGCAAAACACATATTTTTCCCCAAAAAAGTTCATCATGTTTTCCAGATACATGGAATCAGTAAGTCAAGATTTCCATAGTCTTAGAATTATGCTTCTATAGTTTTTAGAGTCACCAATTCGGATAATGAAATCTCTATGGTAAAATCACCGGACTTACCTGAAATATATACCTAAGCAGCTTCTGACACTAAATGCTACACTAACTATTGATGGCCAAAAATAACTTAAAATTTACAACTTCTATTTAAAACTGGATTGCCCAAACATAACTACGGAACAGGAAAATTTAGCATTCTGTTTTATTTCAAAATTTTTCATACCAAGCATTTTTCTCCCATAAATTATTTCTGTATATTATATACTTACCTTTTGACACCGAAATTGTCCATGTATGACCAAGTATGACCATGTATGACCATGCATGACCACGGAGAGGCTGGGTGATGGGGAATAATAATAATAATTTAACTGCCATCAGTCAAGTGTTCGCATGCTGGCATGTTAATAAACATAGTAATAAATGTTAATAATAAAGTGCCAGGTTTGTCTTCTCTTGAGCCTGACTAACAGTAAGTGATGTTCTTCCCTGTTTTTAAAGGGATCACATTTCATACTGCACATCCATTCAGTTCCTGGGTCTTCATGGCACTGCTGTGCTCTTCTTATCCGATTGCTACATGGACGTCACTATCGATATACTGCGTACAAATTTTCATATATTTACACTTAGAAAATGCTGCTTTTCCTAGCACGTTTTCCCTAAATGAAGATGGAGGGGTATTAATGTCATTTACTGCCGTTAAAACTCTCATCACAAGGGCTTTGTTGGGTAAATGAAATTTGCCCACATTTCTCAGCTGGCAGAGAATTAATGATTTGTCAGCAAACTGTGAAGTATAAATGTTATATTTTCCCTATACTGCACAGTTTGCTGACAAGCCTTTAACTGAAATATATATAAATATATATTTTCTCTCCCCTATGACAAATATATATAGCCTTTAACTTCACGCTAATAAACATGCTGTTTACGTGAACCGGCATCTCTGAATTGCGTCACAGTGCCTGTGTGCGTGTGTGTGTGTGTGTGTGTGTGTGTGCCCCGCGATGCCCTGGCATCCCTTACCTTCCTCGCACCCTTTGCTCCCGGGACAGGCTCTGGTGCCTCAGAGAATTTCAGAGCCACTCTGCTTATGCAGCTGTTTTGTGTCCTACTCTACAACTTTTCCAACCTCTCCGTTTATTACCGAAGCAGGCTGCGGTTACTCCTCTTGTGTTATAGTACAGTCTTACATAGTTTTACAGTGTTTTTGTCTCCGCATTCTTGACAGCATTGTAATATATTTTTTATGACATGGGTTTATCCAGACCTATGGACCTAAGGGAAGCCCCCTCACTGCCCATAACATGCCCATAGGGTACTGTGGGTCCAGTTTAGGCTGAATTTGGTTGTAATGTTGAACTTGAGGGATAACCCTTGTGCCCCAATGTACCCTATACGGGCTCTACGTGCATTTTGTGAAGTGGAAACAGCAGGTTTCTATACCCACCTGAAGGACACACACGATGCCTACTTTGACATCCACATGGGCTTTGGAACAGGGGCCCAACAGGAACAAACCCATGGCACCCACGACTGCTGGATTTTGACCCAAATGGATATGCAAATCAAGGCACGCGAAAGAAGTTTCTGGGAATCGCTTCTCTTCCTGGTGAAAACGGTAATCGCTTCAGAGCTTGTAGCGCAAAGTGTCTCCCTGGACCTCTGAAGAAACACGAATGAACCTAAGATGTATTAGAAATTAAATAAGGTCATCTGTAAATAACAGGGATGAAAACAACATTCCTTGGCGAGTCTGAGTCATAACATTGCAGTCCAAGTCAAGTCTCAGGTCATTTACCCTCAAGTCCAAGTCGAGTCTAAGTCCATATTTTTTGCTGTCAAGTCACGTCATCAAATTTGACTCGAGTTGTCAGTCATGTAACTTGACTTCCTACCTATGTCAGATTTTAATCTTTAGTGGTTAAAACTTGCTGCAACAAAAACCCTCCACAGTATGTTATAGGATGTGTTCTTTATAGGCAGATAAATTGAAAAGAAAGTGCCCACTCACGGTTGTCCTGAAACAGTTTTTATGCCAGTGTATATGCAGGGAATGATGCATCTTGCCAACAAACTATCTCAGGAGACCTTGCATTCAGCCAATGAAAAATGAAGACAGCAAAGAATTAATATACACTGAAATGATAAAATTAACATTATGGTATCCTGAGGGGTGACTATAACCTCAAGCCTCCTTGAATCATAGGGTCTAAGTCGGGTCCAAGTCTTTTCCTCAGTCGAATCGCAAGTCATCAAATTTGTGATGAGTCCAAGTTGAGTGGTGAGTCAGGGACTGGAGTCCCCACCTCTGGTAAATAAATATGTTCTCAGCTATGGTATCACCTACTTTTCTCTGACCTTATGCTCTTGAATTAGGTGTAACATTAACGGTCATTTGAGTTTATCTAATTTTCTCCCTGGGAACCAAACAAATTTAGCACACCACCAATTAGTTATAACGATCTTGTCAAACCATGAATGATCGCTACTGCTTTTTGCTGAGCTTGCTCGAATGCAGAAGTGCCCTTTTTAAGTGAAGTGACGAGAGTTGTCCAAGCTAGGCGTGAACTAATGCACCTTGCAGACTCAGCAAGACCCCAGGGAACTTAATTCTTTTCATATACAAATACATCCACGCAATTCGCATTACTTACTTGATCATGCCTTAGACCTGGCGGCATTTATGCAAACTCGTTCCCAAGAGGGGATGCCGTTATCTCTCTGGCCTCCCGTATATCAGCAATTTTCATAAAATTTCATTTCTCGGGTGTTTGCCTACTCCACAATGTCATCCCTGCCTCTTGTAAATATTTTGAACGTGCCGCCTCATTTGGCTTCACCTGCAAACATGCGCGGTTTATAAAAACATGCAGGTCTGAGCGTTTTTTTTGCAGCAGCATTTTACCCCATTCCTGGGATTTTTCCGACATTTTCCTTTGTCGGTGTTTCAGTTTGCATGGCGAACAGGAGAGAAAAGATTGCGCCGAACAGCCCTATATATATTAAACCTGTTTATATCACAGTTTTTTTTTTTTATTCCTGCAAAAGGGGGCAGCTCTCCGTAAGTCTGAAAAGCTTGACAGACAGATTCATATTTCACTTCACAGTTTTAGAAAAAGAAATGACATGTTTTACAATATATAATTAAAACGGAGCAACTATAAGCAGCGGTGTCTTACGTATCCCTGGAGGTAGCGAATACGGATTTGGTGTCACACAGCATACACACCAAAGACATTGCAACATCATACCAAATAGAAACCAACAAGCAATGGGATGTCAGAACATTACGTTAGTATATATTGTCAATTCCAGCCGGGATCAGTAAAGGATAGATAAGGTTAATTGTATCGATATTTGATAGGCGCTAATGCGCCATTGACCGAATCCAGCTCCATTGTTACCACTGGCACTGGCCCGGAGAGAACCAACAGAGTATTGGGTGGCTGATTCATTAATGATATTTATTAGGGTCGGATGGCCATTTCACCTGAGGTTATGCCTGGTGATAGCTGCTCGCTCCCAGAATAACTTGGTCTAGGTGGGGGTCAAAGAGGACGTGGCTGAGGGGGCCCGACAGGGACCAGCAGCTCATCACTGATGCCTGAGAGTTTAGTCAGCCCCCCTCCCCACAAACGAGTATAAATGCTAAATGCTGGCAAATATAATTTGTCAACATGGAAAAAACGGCTATAATGTCTATATTCACTGCTAGCTAACCATGTGCATTAAAATGAGATTAAGTTGACCACAATAACTTTTCTGTGAGGCATAAATAAACATTATAGCTTCCCAAATAATGCAGGCAACCACCTACTATTAATGTATATAATCATATCCACCTATGCGACACATCACTCAGAGTTTATTCACTGGAATAATAGAATTTCTGGGCAAACACTATGGACCTGAATTATTCAAAACACCATTTCCACATTAAAGTAATTGAAGTCATTTTATTATTATTTTTTCATATCTCAGCCTTATCATCTCAAATAAAAACAAATTCAATATAGTAGAAAATCAAACATTTCCAGGTATAATACTGTACATATTTACAGTTTGAAATTAGCATGGAAAAATGGGAAGCAGCAGTTTGGGAAAGATACGTGGGTGAAAAGTGTGTTCATTGCTGGAGGACAATATGTTGGTCAATCAAAAAGTTTTTGAAAGCGATTTGCACAGTTTCTCCTAAATGTGCTTTTAAAGCACTTTAGCAGTAATGCTCATATGTACCAGAGGTCACAAGGAAAGTGTGGATCCACATGAACCCTGGGAGTCTTCCTATGGGAGGAGATGCTTATTATCTCCACATTAGGGCTGCACAATTAATCATAAAAAAAAAAATGCGATCTCATTTCTAAATTACATCGGTTCTTCTGCATTGTATTACATCAGCTGGATCAAAACAAGTGCTCCTACTTTTCCCCAGAGTCTCAAGCATCCCATAATTCTGTATTCTCTTTAAAGGGTACTTTTCCATCACACCAAGTACCTTACTTTTGGAACTTCAAGGTGTTGATTTTCCACTGCCATAAAAACCGGTACCAGCACTGAATGACATCACAGTGCAAGCCAGGGTATTTTGTACTGAATTTGAAAGAAGGCTGTAGTATATTATAGGCCTGGACAATGTGTGATATTAATACCAACATCGCATGTTGTGTATGTGCAATTGTTACTTCACCAGGCAGCTAGATTAAGGTTAGAGTTTTTCTTACCTTATTTCGGTACGGATATTATAGTGCAGGGAGTTTACGTTTCGCTAAAATATCTTTCCTCTGTCATAGGGGAAAAAATGATCAAGTTTAGCAATTTTAGTTATTACTTTTTCAAGACTTTCTAGTATATGTTTAAAAATCAGTTTAAAGTTTAGCTCTGCTGCCTTTGCATGAGCGATGCATGCGTTCTCCGAGACAATCATAATGATTTTCATCCTTGCTATTTAATTAAATCCCCCCAAGATGGGTTTTTTGTTGTGTAAATACCCCAATATTTATTACAACAAAATCACATTGCAATACTTAGAAATTTTCCAATACCATGATGTCCTAGTATATTATACAAAATACTTGATTTCTTTTTATTGTATCCTGATCTCTGCTTCTTCAGACCAGATCGCAGTTAAAGCTTGGGTCACTTCCTTTGTCCATGTATACATTATTATTATTTTATGTCATTTATTGTTGTTTTCTGAGTTCACAAATGTTTTCAAGACATCAGTTGTATTGCATTTCAGAGGCAGGCTATTTGCATACCTGATCGACAAAGAAAGCGTTTCACATCCTACCCAACAGTACCAAAAAAGTATCCCACTTGCACTTTTGGTACTGGAACTTTGCATGGCTGTTTTGGTTACCCTAACTGGATGGCCAATTGAACATTTCCTTTGTGTTGCTGGAAGTTGATATGCCGGTCCTGGATCAGTCATATGTTTGGCACAGTCATGTTTTGTTGTGTTTCCTTTTGCAGTTTTTAGTGTAATAAATATTTTAATTTAAGAAAAAAATCATTACAGAAACTCTTGTGAATTGTGATTTTTTTTTCCAGAACCTCGCAGCCCTTCTCCACATTAGCAATCAAGCACACTACAGGTTCACAGTTAGACTGCCAACATCATCAGCCTAAACAGCACATTAGGTAAAG
This sequence comes from Paramormyrops kingsleyae, assembly GCF_048594095.1. NCBI lineage: Eukaryota > Metazoa > Chordata > Actinopteri > Osteoglossiformes > Mormyridae > Paramormyrops > Paramormyrops kingsleyae. The sequence continues at coordinate 9,842,393 of NC_132804.1, forward strand.
TAATACAGTAAGTGCTTAATAAGGAAATTCAAACCAAGTGAAACAGCCACAGTACTCACTCAATCAGTCCCACCAGGACATTAAGCCAGGTTACTCTTACAGTAGTACTTTCATACACAAAACTTTGAGACACTTCTGTTGAAATACCTTATATGTATATGCAAAAAAAACTGTAGGTTTGTAGGTATTAGAACTCATGTATTTTTATGCTTTTGGGGGCACAAAGTAGGAGCTTTATATAGGTACAATTCAATTTTGAACAGCATTTGAGCAATAAAAAGATTGTAGTCTATTTTGCATCCACCCCACAGAGTAACTGAAATACAGAAATTCAGCTCGGTTATAAAGAAATGGTATAATCAAAGGCAGGGCAGGAACTGCTGAGTAAATACTAATAACGGTCGAAGGCATCATGACTGACATGGACGAGCTGTGAAATTAAGCACAAGGAGAAGACGGAAAAGCCAATACCCTCCTTTTTTTGCCCCCCTGCCAGATTTCATACCAATTTTTTTCCTGTGCTGGTTTTCCAGAAAAATGTGCACTGACTGGGGTCACCCTTATTCCAAATTAGGGCACTAGCAAAGAAAAAAACAAACAAGTGCACAACATTTTGTGTCGCAAAGACAATATTTAATGAAAGTCCCCAGGTCTGTGCATAACAAAGAAGTAGCTGCTATCTCTCCGCACACGGAAGGTCTGGTGTGAAGGACGTGGAAAGCGCCAAGCAGGAAAGAAATGGCTGCTTTGTGTGGTGTGGCGGCATCAGAGCTTCCACGCAGGACGCCATGGTCTCTTCAGCACACAGAGAAACCCCTGTGGCATTTGACCATTAGCGTTACCCACATACTCCAATCACTTGTTCCTCCAGCCACTAAGTGGTGAACTGTATTCACAGGACCACCAGAGTCATCGCTTATCACAAGCTTTGATGGGTCTCCTCTAGGGTTACAAAAGTCGGAAAATTTTCCATTAATTCCCATATATTCCCGGTAATTGCCATGGAAAGTTTCCAATTTGGAATATTTCCAAAATTCCTTAGCTTAACTTCCCATGAAATGGAAAGTTTCTGGAAAGGTTCTGGAAATTTACCTGCCCTTTGCAACCCTAGTCTCCACAGAGTCTAAGATTCTATCTGGATTCCTGGGATGAAGGGCAAGCCAGTGGGAACCTTGCGCTTGTAGTCCAGGTATTCCTCACCGAAGAAGAGGATGAGGGACAGCTCTTCCTCCTCAACACGCTCCCGGAAGAAGCGCCAGCTGGCTAAGGTGTATCCCAGCAGGCTTAACTTCCCATGAAATGGAAAGTTTCTGGAAAGGTTCTGGAAATTTACCTGCCCTTTGCAACCCTAGTCTCCACAGAGTCTAAGATTCTATCTGGATTCCTGGGATGAAGGGCAAGCCAGTGGGAACCTTGCGCTTGTAGTCCAGGTATTCCTCACCGAAGAAGAGGATGAGGGACAGCTCTTCCTCCTCAACACGCTCCCGGAAGAAGCGCCAGCTGGCTAAGGTGTATCCCAGCAGGCACAGGGGGTTGCAGAGCATCACCTACAGCACACAAAGCCCACGGAGGGTGTTAACCAGGCCAGTGGGGCAGCGAACACCAAAGTCCTTAAGAACATGAATCCATTACCTAGGAGACAACAGCTGAAATACCAGCAGAAATAGATAGTTCAGGTCCAGAAAGTAAAACTCCAAAACAAGATTTTGTTTTAACCAACCAGTTGAGCATACAGAGTCACAGTCACAGAGTACTGAACTGATTGGTTGAAACAAAATCTCGGTCTGGATTTTTTCTTTCTGGACCAGATTTATCTACCTTTGAATCCCAGAAAATGGTCTTTTCAGAAAGCCATTCAAATAGAATCATTTTGATAAGCAATTAAGCATTTCCGTAAAAGAGTCTGGTGTCCTGCACACCTTACTGATGTGAACTAACCAAACTGTCACTAATAGCTTAAAGAAGCCATTAGCACATTTTTATCACTATACCGTCTGCTATATTATATTGAGGCTGCGGAGGATCCAACCAGTGGATCTTTCACGCCTCGGAAAAAGGACGCACTCTTAGACCGCATTTGAAGGAGCCTTCGAAATGGAACAGCCTTGTCAGGTCGCTATGACGCTTGCAGTCTTTGAAAGGAGCCTTTGAGTCATGCAGCCCCTGAATTTGGACACAGCCATCGTCTTACTGCCACGAGTTTCATCACAGCACAATACGCGCATGAAGGGTACACACAACCAAATGCGCCGGCTGTGCTCGTCGCTACAAGATGCACGTGATTCCCACCTGTGTGCCGATGCTCCAGTAGAACCAACCCACGTAGGAGGGGTGGCGACAGCAGGAGTAGATGCCGGCAGTCACCAGCACATGGCTCTGGGCCTTTTCATTCTGGACGATGTGGTTAAAGTTGGATCCAGCTGTCATCATGGCCGACTTACGCAGACCCTCCCCAGAGAGGACCATGAGAAGACCAAGTAGACTCAGCCATCTCCACTGCTTCAGGTCTGAGTGGGATTAAGGGGGAGACATAGAGACCACCACATAGAAACTATACCATAGTATGGAATCACACAGAAACGGGTAGAAACTCAATACTACAGTCAACCTCATACTAGACGACTAGACATACTATCTTCTCCTGTAAAACGTAAACACACACACACCTGTTACAAATGCATTATAAACTGTCAGAAAAAAAGAGTACCAATTTGTACCTTTGCTTGTCACTGGGGCTGTACCCTATAGGGTCTGCTAATCGTACCCCTTAGTTGCAGGTAAATGTACCTTTTAGTCTAATTAAAGGGGCAGAAATGGACTCTGAGGAACATCCCCAAGGCACAAACAGCATTAATGTACCATCAATGGTACAGAAATGTTCCTCAGAGTCCATTTCTGTACCTTTAAAGGTACAATTACCTGCAGCTAAGGGTACAATTATCAGACCCTTGAGGGTACAGACCCAGTGACAAGCAAAGGTACAAATTGGTACTCTTTTTTTCTCACAGTGTAGGATAAGCCAGAGTAGACATGTAAACTTGTGTGTCTGTCAGAATAAGCTGACCTGGGATCAGGAATTTCTCCAGTATAAACTCCAGCCAGGAGCAGACTGCTGCTACTGTGTATTCCACACTGTGGTTCAGCAGGAAGGAGTCCAGTGTCAGGCTGTGAGGGTTCATGACGGCCGTCATCAGGTACTCCGAGTAGTGAAAGAAGGACAAGGCACACATATACCTGCGGAAGGTGCAGACACAGCCCACTCAGCCAATCACAGCATCCCTTCACATCACATGGAAATAGTTTAATGTTTTTTTTACCAGCCAAAGTGTGTCCATGTTGTCTGACCAAAGCTTATCAGCAAGCCACATCCGAATGTGAAACCAAGGAGAGCTGCACGCATGGCCACCTTTGGGGGCGGGAATATGATAGCGTAGGATTACTGAAATATCTGTACAGCCTGAGTACCTGGTTTATTTCTGCAACATTACGACTCAAAAGAAAACATTGTTTTTTTTTTGCTTTTCTACAATAAGGTGTAATAAAATAGCAACTGCATTCCACTTAAGCAATTAAATCGGTATTACACGTACTACACTTGCTGCTAAATTAATTAAGAAAGGAGTGAAACTGAAAAGCGGTTAAGATGGAGATCCAGGTGGTTAATAAGGTGTTCGTGTAGACCCGAGACTATTAGAGGTGCACAGTCTCTTCTAACTGGGATAATTTGGGTCAACATGCAATCTGCACCATATTGCTCTTGCAGTAAAAAAAGTCCGAGTAGATACGGCAGATTGAGAAGCAAACCAAAGCTACAGTACGTGGTCATATTACAGCATAACACATCCAAATCCAGGATGATGCAAAATTTAACCGGCTTAAGAAACCGGAGAAATCTTTATCAGGCATACTTGATTAATGTAACTGCAACTAGTCTTTGCAGTTTAAGGATGCAGATCCGTATGGGACAAGCTGTTAACTAAGTATGATCGCTTAAAAAGTGCAGGACAAGTATTTATTTTTAAAGAATGATGAGGGAAATATAACAGGTAATATGATACCACATGGGGTACGGGCACAGAGCATCACTGCGTGCTTACCTTATGAATATGCCCATTGTACAAAATCAGCAGGGTCGCATTTACCACTCCCAAGTAAATGGCAAGGATCCCCTTTCCCGCAGTTCCGGTTACATCCACCGAGGTCAGCACCGGAATGAATACAACGGCCAGTCCCAGCACAAAGCCGGTCAGGCTCACTCTGCCTTCCAACACGAGTTCGCCTCCTGCCATGTTGAAAGCGGTAAAGGGTGCATTTGCAGGGGGGGAAGCATCGCGAGCTTTTCCAACCGGGCAGCGACGCTGCAAAGCAGGTAATTGCCAGTGGCGGTGGTCGGATGCCCTCTAGTGGTCGGTTCTCGCAACACAAAGGCAATTATTATTTTAATTTTGGCAATCCTCTGGCAGCAGAAATGTTAAAATGTAGTAGTAAAGTCTTAACGTGTCATTTTCCTGAAGTGTTCCGCTTATTTTAGCGTACTGTAAAGATACTTTTGCGTGATCATTTAGCTGTATACAGCTGGGGTTGCCAACTTTGGTCAGCTGGCTGGAGTGAGATTTTCAGTTCGAGACAAGTCTGCACACTTATTTACATGTATGTAAGAGTTTTATTACCTTATAAATAGTCTGTATGATTTGCAAACTGCCCCAACGCTTTTGATGTGGCTAATTTTAGGTTTATAATAGAATAATATATATTTGCTGTAAGATTTCTTGCTTGAGCGTGAGGGTCTGAAAGTGTGAGTGTCACGCCAGATGCGTGACAGCTGGCAACCCTGTGTATAAAAAAGAAATCCGTCATTTTCATTATTTGATAATTATAGAACCATTCAAGGTTCTGCTATTTTTCCGGATTAAAAACATGGATGGGACAGGATGCCAGTCTATCACAGGGCACTTCCACATTTTGTCTTTGGGCAATACAGACAGCAAGTAGTTTCGCTGTAGGAGGAAATTGGGGCAACACGGGTAGAATATGCAAGTCCCACATACACACAGAGCAGGGGGGGTGAGGCAAACAGACACCGTGCTGCGCATTCTTCTCATAATTCTTGTTGTTTGCCTTTTTAATTACAGCCCCCCTGTATCCCCCGACTCCCATGACAGATGGAAGCTCCCATTTTTTCCTTTTCCGGGGGGAGTATTTCTCCTATTGTGTGTACATAAAAATCCCTTCATCATAAAAAACCCAAAAGGCATTCAGTAACTGTGTATTAGATGAGTAGCATCGAAAAAGACAGGTTTTATATATAATGTCAACAAGGGAAAGAGTTCTTTCCCAAATCATTATTTAGAATATACCAGATTCTCCAGATGGAAACATCAGCGTCTAAATTCCTGTGATCCATGCAAAAAGGTCAACGGAACCAGAGTAATTAAAATCCATTGACGGACGTGCTAAATTAACACTTAGGACTTTAACTCCCACACACACTTTCCAAATGCACATTAACAGCTGAGATAATCGCCTCTGTTCGGACCCAAAGGGCAACGAAACACGCGGAAACATACGGTGACTGGTTTGTCAAGACCATAAATACGCACCGAAATACACAGCGCCGCATATTAAGAGTCACACAGGAGCAGCGTCAGAATAAAACACTAAATAGAGGCCCTACGGTACTATGGCCGTACATGACACGGATTTATACAGAATACAGAGAGAGTATAGCTACAGGTTGCCACTAAATGGGGATTATTGTGCAACAACCTGTAGTCAATCTGTCCTTGGTCACTCCTGATCAGTTATTTCCCGTACAACTTAATATTGCTTAAGGCTGATGATTTGTTTCTTACTTGAAGATTTATATTAGCAGAGGTGGAAAGTTCAGGTCCAGAATGTACAAATCCAAACCTTAGTTGAGCGTAAAGGTCACAGTCACAGGGTATTCTACTGGTTGGTTGAAATGAAACCTCGGTCTGGATTTGTACTGTCCACCTCTGTATATTAGCACGTGGTCTTGGGAGATGACAGAGTGGGAGGTTGTGCAGAGATTCATAAAAAAGAAAAAAAAAAACTTTGATTTTTATAACTTGTCTGGTATTTCCGGTAATCGAGCCCTGTTGAAAATATCAGTGCTAAGGTCAATAGGACCATTAAGGCCATCTGAAAGTGACTAGGTGATTCCTTGTCGCATTCTGGAGAGAGACACCTCTTTAACATTAATGCCTCAGTGTGCACCTTATGTGTCAAACAACATCTTGCCTTCAAAGAATCCTAATTGCACCCCCCTCCCACCTGCCTTCCCATGACACCACATTTTTCACTTACTGTGAATGGGTGGGGAGATGCACCATTATGCAGTTGTTAAGAAACCTTACAAGAAAATTTAGAGGTCAAATCTTAAACAGCTGTAATCGATTAAGTGTCCCAGTTCCATCTTGTTGGTGATTTTAAATCCCTTTTAACACAATTTATCTTACAGCATCACCACATTCCTAAGGGCTATAACTCCCCTCAACCCTGGGTAGTTTTTAGAATCACCTCTGCCGCTTCTTAAGGTCACGCAGCCGCCACTTTGCTAAGAATTACGGTGGGGGGGGCGGTAACGTGGCGGCCCGGGCTGCCGATGAATCTTACAGCTCCAGGTCCCCGGGGGGGGGCTGTCTGCACGTCGCCCGAATCCCAAAGGCGAGCACACAATCCAGAGAAACACCAAGCAGGCTTGATTTAGTACTCCCCATTTACTCACAGATCCCTACCTCACCCCCCACCCCCCGCTGGCAGTGAGATGAAAGCCGTCATTCCCAGCACTGCAGCTCATTCCCTCCTTTCTTTATTTTTTCATGGGGATTGGGAGGGATGATTAAGACTTTAGCCCTGGGGCAAGTCTCTTTTAAACGTTCTGCTGTGGGCGTTTTAATTATGGGCCATCAGAGTCCGCCCATCGTTAGCCGCCGGAGACTTGCCTCCCAGTTCCTGACAGTCTAAGAATGAGATGATGCTGTAGACACATTCGAAGAGATTCATCTGACATTCAGAGGACTTTTCCCAGCATTGGCACATGTTCCTCATGCGCCGATCATGTGACCTTATTGAAAGGAAATTCCTATCCATTTGCAATTGTGTGCAGGTACATTGGAATGCTTGTTTTCACTTATCTCACCGCCATTTTGAGACATACATGCACATACAGGCGAGCACAAACCTGGGAGTCACAGCGCAGGGTCAGCACAAACCTGGGAGTCACAGCGCAGGGTCAGCACAAACCTGGGAGTCACAGCGCAGGGTCAGCACAAACCTGGGAGTCACAGCGCAGGGTCAGCACAAACCTGGGAGTCACAGCGCAGGGTCAGCACAAACCTGGGAGTCACAGCGCAGGGTCAGCCCACATGCCGCGCCTCAGGGTCTGGGGCTTAAAGACCTTGCTCAGGGGCTCAATGACGGCATCGGTCTGCTTTTCCCAGGATTCCTCCTGAACTATCAGTGACCTTCTGATCAGAGGCCTATCGCGCTGAGCCGCGCAGCACCCAGGCTAGGTGCCCGGTGGAATCTCAGTCTCTGAGTGGCACCCGCGGAAAGTCACATATAGGTTTTGAGGAAAGACAAAGATATCTATCTATATTCTAAAGCAGTGCAGGGTCGCGGAAGGCTGGAGGATTTCCCAAGCAGCATAGGGCACAAGGCTGGGGGGGGAGGGTGATGCCGGGCAGGTGGTCCTCATACACATGATCACATGGCATGGGCAATTCAGACACCCGTTAGTCTATCTGCACCACATGGACACGCACATGGAGCGGGGATAGGAGTCGATCTCCTAACCCAACAGCACTACCCTGCATACAAACCAGCCGGTTCTGTTCTGTTGATCTGATTGAATTGTGACGGATCTTTAGCCGCTGTCATTCTGCTGTGTCTCACAGGTGAATATTTCCATTCGAAGACCTTTCTGGTTTAATTAAAGGTCGATGAATGTTTGATATCTAAGCTGCCTGCTTCCGACTGGTGATTTTTCACCTTAGAAGCTCACTTTTGACATGGGCACAAGATGAGCTGTTGCATTTGGCATATCAGAGACAAGGGCATAGGTTTGGTTACAACACTGAGAGACCAAATCATCCCCAAACCCCCCACCCCGTAAACACACACGCTACTCCCATAATATTGGTAGACCTTACCTACCATCCCCAAATCTACACCCTTCATTAGAGATGACATAATTCATTACCCATATGTAACAGATTCATGTTCTACAGCTTCATTAGGGGTTTGAGACCTAAGAACAAATTCATCTCAAGACAATGAACAATGTCACATCACACATCCAATCAGCTTAAGGTAACCTACATGCAGCCCTTCCCCTGCTTGACTGTGCCGTTGTGTACCTGACAGTGCAAGACTAAGAACGTTCTGCTACTCAAGGTGTTCTGGTGTCCCAGGAAAGATTCGGCTGAGTGCCCCTACAACCCTAAACCTAACCCCCCCCCCACCGTCCCACCATCCCACAAAGCAACAGAAACAAATATTTCAGTATCACTGGATATCTGGCTCCTAACTAACTAGCTGGTATCTGTTTCACAAGAAAAGTAGTGAAATATATTATAACTAGTGTGAACAACCATAATATCGCAGAATGCAACCAGAGGTATTTCTTCAAATTTTTTCACACTCGCTTTTTTGCATCCCCTATTCAAATGGACCCTATAGGGCCAGCCCTGTACTCTGCATTTAAGACTAGCTCAAATTGTGGAATTTTTCTCTCCAAGGTTAAATTCTTATGTTATTCCAGGCTGAACCAGCAGGGGGCATCTTTGCTAGACAAACATTTCCTATCCCGCGCATTACAGTCCTGCTTCTCAAACTAACGCATATTTGAACATTAACCAGAGCTGAGCTGGAATCACAGACATCACAGTATAGATTCAAGACAGCTACATCGTTTCTTATTTTAAAAAAAATACAACATCTTTTTAACACCCTTAATGTTCACTTTAGATAAAAGATTAGACCTGTTCCTTGTAAAATTTCCTTCCTGTGCCTCTACGTAATGGCTGAGTTCTCTAGGACCACAGTTCCCCCTCATCCAAATTGGTCCTGGGAGTTCTGTAGTAGAGTAACTTAATTGCTTTCCCGGTTTCATGGGGGAGCGAATGGAATAAAAGTGGGACAAGGTGTCTTGTCTGACCTTCGCCGAAGCGCCCCCTAGGGATTGATCATGTGCCTGCAGGTCACTTGCTGGTCTTCTAAATCTGTGTGAGCTGTGCCCACAGCGTGATATGTAATCATTACAGGAGCACTTTTCAGCCATGCTGGCAAAGATTTCTGAGAATATGGGGGGGGGGGGCACATGCCCATAAGGCACAATTAAAGATGAAACATCATTTGCCCTATAAGATAGAGTCAGGCACTTTTGGATACTACAGACTGTAGATAGTCAAGAATATACTAAATACCAGATCATAAGCTATGAAGAGGAATCAAACACAGATGTCCTGTATGTCAGTCCTGAATCAAGATCAGAGATTTTCATGCTACTCTGCTGAGAGTTACAGAGGATTAAACATAAAAAGAGACCCCCCTCTACACACTCACATAAAACCTGGAACCAACCGCTCGGTGTGGAAGCTTAATAAGTCTATGATGAAGACAGCAATGGTGTCCTTGACATAAGGAACCACAAGGTGCACGGCGATAGATCAGTCAATGAATCAACTGCCAGTTTCACAGGATCTCCCCCCTCCCCCCTCTAGCCCTGGGGGCACATGCTTGTTAAGGACTCTGTAGGATGAATCATTAGCAGGTCAGCTACCCTTGTTAAAAGCAGGAGCACGCATCACCACCTGCAGAGCTCACAGTCTGTGCAGCTCACTCTGCTGAAATGACTAGTGGATCCTCGACCCCTCTTGGACAAGTCAAAGAGGCCCGGGCACCATGGGGAGCTCATAGGGTTAGATGAGAAAACAACCAGACGTGAAGCTATTTTTGTCGCTGTATTATACCGTATGTTTTTATATCATTGAACTCATTATTTACCGCGGTGTCACACTCTTTATTATGTATTTACATGGGGCAAATCTTGGGTCTGCAGCATCATTTGAGAAACAGCTTATGTATGACATTTAAGGTTGTCTTAAAGCCCTCGTAGCAATTCCACTTTGTTTCCCAGACGACGCCACTCCTTCCGCCTCAGGGGCGTGGCCAAAACTCTCATCTTGTTGGACGAATCTCCTGGAACTGTGAGCTTATTCTGCTGTCGTCCTTTTGTTCACTGTCATGCGGTTGTGAAGAATACCCCCCCCCCCCCAGCCTTTCTTAACAGTGATACCCCCTCCTTATCCTCCGACTACAGGGGTCTGGGACGGATGCCAGCCTCCAGAACCTGCTCGTTATCACCTGGGCCCGGGACCTTCAACCTCCTTCATGTGTGGGTTTCTCACCTCAGACCCCCCCCCCCCCCCACCCCCTGATGAAATCCCCCCCATATATTGTAATTACCAGGTTGTCAACTTTGGTCAGCTGACTGGAGTTAAGTTTTTCAGCTTGAGACAAGTCTGCACACTCATTTACATGTACGCAAGAGTTTTATTACCTTGTAAATAATCTTCAGGGTTTGCAAACTGCCCCAATGCTTTTGGCGTCGCTAATTTTAGGTTTATAATGAATAACACAGATTCACCATAAGATTTCACGTGTGAGCGTGGGAGTCTGAAAGAGTCACACCAGATGCGTGAGAGTTGGCAGCCCAGGTATTGATTACGCAGGACACACATCTGTGGTAGTAATCTCCATTTTAATATCAATGTCATTAATTGTTTTGGGAGAGAGTGTGTGGAAGAGATAAAAGACTGGCAGAAATGAACAACATACATGTGTTTAAATGCATGTTTAAATATTTACATGTTGTGACTCAGTAGTGTGCATGCAACTGAGAGTAAGCTCATTGTAAATTAACATAGTGATGTCGTTTCACTTTTCCTCGTTTTCGTTAGTGACGGATCCGTGATTTAATGGTTATACGTACTACATGCGAATCCCATCTCAGCTTTATCGTGTTCTCTCATTTATCGATCATCATAGTTTACGTTACCTGTTACTCTTATGGTAAGAATATTAATTATTAGCTTCATACAGATTTTATTCATAGACAGCCAGCCACAGTTTTGGCTAATACCAATACAGTGAAGAATATTCTCCTTTATATCACTGCGTTTAATCCAGTACATTAACTGGTCGGTACAACATTCCTTGCAGTGACATACATTTATTAACCACACACACACATAGTAGGGGCGGTGCAGTAGTTAGTATTGCTGCTTCACAGCTCTTCTGGGACCATCAAAATATCGCAGTATACCGTATTATCGTTATATAGCACAAAAATTACCAAACATACTCAGAAGTTGAGTGTCTGACTTGCCCGTCAATAACGAACTTTTGATTAATTCACCAGCCTCATTGTTTTGACTGAACAACCTTCCAGCGACGCCTGAAACCTGAACTGTTCAGTACATGAATCCTCCTTTTTTTTTAATAACTTACACATTTCAATTCCACATCATGCCACAATGGATTTTTGCTCCATCACTCCCTCTACCCAGTCTAGGCTTCTCCTGACAGAGTCATTACTCTCTACAGCCATTTAACACACATATTATGACAATGGAGTTTTTTTTTCCCCAAACCTTTCTGCTTACAGCAGAAACCGTCAAACTTGGCCGGCGTGTTTTGGAAACAATCAACACAATTACTGTTAAGCTGGATTAAAAGAAAGGGTTCATTTTCTAGAGAGAGTTACAGCATGGAGAAGAAAAATATCTGAAGGCCTTTTATACAATTAAGAGTTTCTTCACTGCGGTGTTTTAGGCCGTCTTATTTAAGCATGTCTTCACATAGTCTGTTAAAGCTGGTTCCTTTTTTTTAAAAACGTGTAATGGGAAATAAAGTAACACCTGAAAGCAGGAAAAGCAAGTGCTACCTTCCTGCAGACTCAGCTGTGTATGTGCAAGGACACGGAGCCAAACCCTAAGGCCATTTCAGGGACCAGACGCTAGTTTGTCAATGATCTCCTAAAACATAATCTCCTGAAGCATCGATACTAACTATACATAATTATGAACAAACGTTTCAGAAAAAAAATTTAAAACCTCAATTGACGCCACCTGATCTATATTTACTCATATCAATTTTACTCATATCTTGCCAGGCAAGGTATTATTTCTCATCAGGAACGGGATGACTTGATATGAATTCAATTAGCAACACACTTTTCTTTTTCATCCTTATAAGAATTAAAGTAGACAAGAATTGCCTTTCCCTGCAGATGAAACATGGTTTCTATGGAGACCTGTAATATCGCTAAAGCAACTTGAAAGCTAACTTGGGGAAGGGGGGGGGGGGGTGTTGTCTAAATGTAAAGCAGAAGTTGTTTGTTTGTGCGCTACAGGAGTCCCCCCCCACCCCCACCCCCACCCCCCAGTGTCACACCCTGCCTTCCTCTGCTGATTACTTAATTAATATAACAAAAGAGGAGGCGTGAGAGGCAGAGCGACGGGAACGACCCGCTTCTGTCGTAACAGACAAATCTCTCATCGGTGACTAAACGGGGAACGTGGCGATTCTCTGCGCAGACAGTGCCGGCACAGGCCGGGCCAGCAGATGGGCGAACACACAGCTCCGCGTTTGAAGTGCCGACAGAGCACTGCACAGGCTTCCTTTGGACAGACATCACATGCTGGGACACCAGAGCCGAAATGGCCGACCATGTGCCGGGCGTGACAGCGCTCCGAATTTTAGCATACGAATTGCTACCAATATGAATCCGTAAAATTACAACTCTTAATAATGATGAACAGCATCACCAAGTAGACATTTCTTGAAGGCCATGGCAGGGTAGGGGTGGCATTTAACTTTAGAAATTTTATAGAAAGTCATGTGGCTCTGAGTACTAACTGCAAAAGTTCCTTAGAGGGCGTGACAGTATGTAGCAGGCCGACAGCGGTGAGTGACAGAAAAAGCACAGCAAAGGTGCAGTTTTCTGAGCACAGTTAGGGGGCGCTGTGTCACACATAAGTGTTAAGCTCTGTGCCTTGAGTGTTAAGGTGCACATAAGGCACCGAGACCTTAAACTGCTTATGATTTAATACTGTATTAGCGCTAACAAAGGGTGCATGGTATAAAGACTGTACGCTACTTGTGACCCATTACTGTACTTCTTACAGAATCATTTGACCTGTTCCTACTTCGTCTTATGGCTGGTGGTCCTGCAAACTTACTAATGAAATATATCAGCATACCCAAAGTTGCTCATAAGTGCAGCTGCTGTTTCAGTATGACAACTTTAGAAAAAGTAGTAGTAAAATCTGGCAATTGAAATTCTGGGTTCTTAAAGTAATGACCAGTTAGTGTTATAGCTTTCCAGAAAGGTGAAATGACATTCAACTCAAACTCAAATCTTTCATCCAATATTTAAACTACAGAGAGATTCACACATACATCACACATGAAAATATAATTCTAACAGCACTGAAGGTGAATGTTTACAAAAAACAGAAGCTAAGCTCTTATCAGCCCTGTTTTAACAACATGTTAGCACAGGCTTACTGCCCACCATAAGCTGTCATGAACCACAGTGCAGCATTAACTCCACATTCTCACGCTCCTTGGGCATGGCAGGCCTGCATCATGAACCACAGTGCAGCATTAACTCCACATTCTCACGCTCCTTGGGCATGGCAGGCCTGCATCATGAACCACAGTGCAGCATTAACTCCACATTCTCACGCTCCTTGGGCATGGCAGGCCTGCATCATGAACCACAGTGCAGCATTAACTCCACATTCTCACGCTCCTTGGGCATGGCAGGCCTGCATCATGAACCACAGTGCAGCATTAACTCCACATTCTCACGCTCCTTGGGCATGGCAGGCCTGCATCATGAACCGCAGTGCAGCATTAACTCCACATTCTCACGCTCCTTGTGCATGGCAGGCCTAGATCATGAACCGCAGTGCAGCATTAACTCCACATTCTCACGCTCCTTGGGCATGGCAGGCCTGCATCATGAACCGCAGTGCAGCATTAACTCCACATTCTCATGCTCCTTGTGCATGGCAGGCCTGCATCATGAACCGCAGTGCAGCATTAACTCCACATTCTCATGCTCCTTGTGCATGGCAGGCCTGCATCATGAACCGCAGTGCAGCATTAACTCCACATTCTCATGCTCCTTGTGCATGGCAGGCCTGCATCATGAACCGCAGTGCAGCATTAACTCCACATTCTCATGCTCCTTGTGCATGGCAGGCCTGCATCATGAACCACAGGGCAGCATTAACTCCACATTCTCATGCTCCTTGTGCATGGCAGGCCTGCATCATGAACCACTTCCACCTACCACAACATCTTTAATAAGTGTCAGAAAGGCACAAGAGTTTAAATAAATGTATAATTTAATCTAAAATGGCAAACAGTTTTTAAAACCTTTTAAACTCTGAATAGTCTTCTGACCGACTGTCACACGTAGGAGGAACACTGTCCAGAACTAAATTAAAATGGAAATAGTCAGCAAGCAGGGTAATGCTCAGAGTAGGATTAGCCAGTAACCCTACGTACGCTTTTCAATTCACTGGGAGCTACAGTTCAACCTCCAAATACTGATGAATGTGGCAGTTCGTCCCAGGTCTCTCCGTGCCCCTCTCAGTACGACATTGGCTTGCCGTCTTCCGCTTGGCCGAAAGGGTTGGCCAGTCCCACGGGTTGGTCCTGCTGGTCGATGGACTGGTACGCGTCACGGTTCCGGCTGACACCGGGGAAGCCTGTGCAGAACACAAGCCGCGGTCACACTCATGCCACGCTCGCTGATCGCCAGGTCGCGCTCACAGATTTTCTGCCTCATTTCCCAGTGCGGGTTGCTACAAATAGGTGTCAGGACATCGGATAAACCTGGTTAGCATTCAGCATGTAAAATGGATTAGCATTCAGGAAGTCCCCGGGAAGGGGTCCTTCCAGGCAGATGGCTAATCTACTGATAATTAGCCAACAAGCCATGTAAATTATATCATTTTTCCCCACTGTCATTCAAAGTATGTTTGTGTTAATTGTCCCACAGTCATGACCCAGAACATCTCCTAATAGTTTAGAACACACATGAACAGGGAAGACTGAATGGTTGCATTAATATCAAGGTCATAAACTGCCGTGACTCCTTATTAGTATTTTTACACTCAAAACAACAAGTGCACAAAAAAAATCTAAATTTCTGACAGTTGCAATGTGTGATAGATTAGACAGATTAGATTCACAAAAATAATTCCCCACAATGAAACTGCTCCACCCAGGTCGTTAGCCAGTATGACTGTAGTGACAGAACTGCTGACTAGTGTGACGTAAACATAACCATCAGTCATTTTAGCAGTCATGAGGGACAACGCTGGGGCGACATGGAGGGTCACAGCCAGAAGCGGACCGGAGCTGAGCCTCTGGGCCAGAACGCAGAAGCTTCAGAAACGGACTCTTCGGCAAAACGCACAAAAACAAACGCAAGAGAACTGAAAACCGACTGGCGTAAGCGACAAATGGACATCCACATGCTAAATTTAAGTTAAAAATGCATCTCCTAGCAACATTATGGGGGATACTTAGCAACAACACCAGTGCCTAGCAACATTTTAGCTACCCCACCATTAGATAGAACCTTTAACATCTGACCTGTGCTGTGGCATCTGGGGGGAGGGTTGGGGGTGTTCTAGAACATTCATTATGCCGACACAGAAACACAGGTGAAGTGATTCACAAACTGAAAAATAAGCCCCGTTCTGATATATAAGCTGAACAGACTGGGCAGAATAAAGCATTTAAACAAAACACGAGGTGTAAACAAAAACACGAAATTTCCTTCAGAAGAATTTATTAAAATAAACTTTAAAAAATAAATTTTAAATAAATTACTACTCTTAATAAAAACAGAAAACGTTAGCATTTTAAATTGCATAGACAGGCTTAACAAATTAAATGTTCATGTTAATCCTTTTTCTTCCATTTCTTCTCCAAACAGAGAGCTCAAGCGAGGGGCTAACCAATCTATTTCTGACATCAAACACGTACGATTAATAGGCTGAAACAAAACAGCCTGCTGAGGAAGAGATGAGACTGACAACAGAAATGGAAAAGTAACTGAAGAAAGAGAGAGTTACCCAAAAGAATTACAAACAGAAAGGGCAACAGAATAACCCAGTGCTTTTAGAAATGAATGACATCAGTATATCAGTAAATAAAATTAAAAAAGAAAAAGATCAGAATCGGAAAGAGCCAACGAGTGTGAATCCTTCATCTAAAATAGTAATGATAAAAATAATAAAACAGGCTATTGAAGAATTACAAAACAGGAGTGTGAAATTTCAGCGTTCAGAGAACAGGTGCATTGGAACTGCAGAAGAGGGAATTCCAGGATGGCAGGCAAGGTGAGGCCACAAGGCGACTGATACTGGACACGTGGAAGAAAAAGAGACAGTTATACATGACCGGCTTCTGTTGGTACAAAAAAACAAAAGGTTTTTAAATCATACAACAGAAAGGAGAGACAGACAGGAGGGGCAGTTGGGCCTGGAACTCAGTAGCGCCGGCTGAAGGGGGCGCTATCGCCACTGTCCGAGGTGCAGCGACTGTCCACCGAGGTCTCCAGGTCTGAAGAGGCGAGGGACAGGCCAAAAATGGAGGAGGGAAAAGAAAAACAGAGAGGGGTGAGATCCAATCCGGTACAGGAAAGAGGAGACAGGGACCAATCAAAACATTAGGGGCGGAGCCACAGCAGCGGCCAAACAGAAAACAGAGGGAGGGCGGATTGAACCAGAAGTAAAAAAAAAATCAAATTAAATGCCTGCATCTTAAAATAGAACTTCATGAATTTCATTTTGCTTTCATTCTAGCATTCCCCAACTCTGAGGTGCCGATGCTGCTGAATGTGCAGAACGAGGAAGCGTGAACACAGACCGCCAGGCTGAGGCGGAGCCGTACAACCGAGGAAAACAACAAAGAAACAGGCGGATACTCTGCAAATGTGCCTCCCTGAAGCAGAGCTAACAGGCCCCCATGAAGGTGGGGGGGGGGGGCTTCAAAATCATCTTTTTCTGTTAAAGTACAGGACCACCGTGGGGAAAACGGGACAACAGTGATACCTGGCAACCTTTCACCCTGGAAAACATTCGCTTGCAGAGCAGGACGGGACTGATCCAACGGCTCATGGAAAGGCCGACAGAACCGGTCCTGGATGCTCAACCTGAACACCGAGGCTCTCGTTGCTGCCGACATGTGATGCCGACAAGTACCGTCTGTGCCCCAGAGGGTGCGGATTCGGCTTCCTGTCTGTTGGCCGAAATTAGCTTCACTAAAAAGCCCGGCGGAGAGGCAAAGTGATTAAGCAGTGGGTTTCAAGCTACACTTGGAAAAAAAAAACCCAACACTGACAACCTCCTTGTCCTTGACACAGGTTCTAAATGAAGCCCAGCTTTCCACCGGTGCACGTGGAGCAACCAGGAGCCCCCCCCCCACCCCGCTCCACCCCCTTCAAATATAAGGTGTTATTACATTTGAACACCACTCTTCTGCTGGCTCTAAATTAGCATCACACACACACACGATTATACACGATTATCAGTGCCAAACCCCGCCCCCCCCTACCCCCGACTCCCCCTCCTGAAAGCCTTGTGAAGGACTCCATGAATCCTCAAGGAACATCAGTGGCTGGAAGAATATAAATAACCCAAAAATACACTTAGCGCACAGCTTTACCCAAAACGACGCCGTTAATTCAAAGCGCTGGCCTCCCATTACATTAAAGTAGCTCACTTAAGGGTATGATGGCAGTCGAAGCGGGTGGGATGTGAACTAATAAGAGCAATTCTTCGTACCAAATCAAATCAGAGTTGGATCAACATACTGACACATACAGGTATAACATACAGTAATGACACATACAGCTATAACATACTGTAATGACACATACAGCCATCTGGCAAATTTCTGGACGGGGACAGTTTTACAAAAACCAGTCTAAACCAGAATAAACCAAGCCTGAACGTACCGCCCAAGGGCCAAATTATTAACATTTCATATTGCACCCCATAGTGTTCCCCGGACGGCCATTTTGTGCCCACTGGTGCAAAGACCAGCCACTGACTCCCTAAATTGGATTAGCAACTTGGCTCATGGGGGCTCCACTGTTAACAGGGTGGGACAGAAACAAAGATGCAAGCAGCTCCAGGTCACATGACATGCTGGAGAGTGAATGGAGCCAAGATGGCCAGCGTGGCAAGAATCAGAGGTAGTGCAAGCACGACCATGTCAAGGCACTCCTCCTTTTCTCCTGTTAAACCGCAGATGAGGCAGAACCAGCCCTTTCTGGTACAACTGAATGCACAGGGGATGAACAGGTCACCACCGATCAGAACTGTTCATAGTAGGTTAATACTCAGAGGAGGCTTAACCACGTACGTGAATGGTTAACGGTGTCACAAAATGGCACCTAGGAAATGCGGCCAGAGCATATTCAGGAAATGCAAAATGACACAGCCCAAAATCCCCCCCCCCCGGCCACTTGATTGTGGATCAAACAGCAATAAAAGAGCTTGTGTTTGAATGCAGGAAGTCAACGACATGCGATTGCCTGACAGGCCTGTAGGGGTTAGCTGTTACACCACTGGCTGGGATACCAAAGATAGCCAACGGCTTCTTCACTGGGCCCATGAAGCGCGGTGAAAGGAAGTCATAGCTGCAGGGCTGATCTTGCAGAATGACTTACCTATCTGAACTTCTGCACCTGCAGTCCCACACTCACACTGGACCTCACCCACTCACCGAAGTTAACATTGTAGTCTCCGCCCCTCTCGCGGTACATCTGGTAGACGAAGAAGCAGGAGACGGGCTTAAGCAGCAGGCTGAGGATGGCCATGCCCACGCTGAAGCGGAACGTGTCCCGTGTCCTGTCCGTCAGGTTGTCCGCCAGCGGGTAGAAGATCCCAAAGTGGATGATGTCCATCAGCATGGTCATCACCATCCCAACCAGAAACTGCGCAGTTGGGAGACACAGCATCAGGTGGAGAAAGCAACAGGAATACACACAACACAAGGCATCAGCCAAAGTATACGATTTTCAATGATCAAATTCAGTTTTGTCCAAATAAAAACTTCTGATGCAAGAAAAATCAGAAATTGCTGTGCATCACTATGATTTGGAAACCGATATTTATGACATCAGGACACTCCAAGGGCCACCAAAAATGCAGATGAAGAACAGAGTAAAACTTCCCATATTACAATCTTCACCAGTACAGTTTACCTGTAGTTTCACTGAGCATCTTATTCACTTAACAGCAGCAAAAGTAGGTTTTATTTTGGTTTATTGTGGTTAGCGCATAACAGATGCATGGCACTGCAACACAGGGCTAAAAAAACTCAGCTATTCTTTCCGGATCTTTCGCTGAAACTGTCACGATGCAGTTCGACTCCGCTAACTTGAGTACGTCTCCCAGAGCTCCCCAATTATGAATGACTCAGGATTTAAAAAGCACAACTTTTTTTTTCTCGTATCGTAATTGTCTGCAGCTTATATGTGCCGCCGTCCTACTGGCCGTCCCCTGAGGGGGGTGCAGTAGCTGAGAAGCTCACCATCAACACTGCGTCGACAGAGTCCCTCTGAACAATGGCCCAAACAGCGAGGGCTAGGACTGTGAAATTCCCCCAGGCGTACGACGAGGGCAGCCATGAGGCCATGCAGCCCCTAGGAGTGACATACGGGTGTAAAGCAAAGGTACACACACAGCAAGTGACGTTCAGCACAACCCTTCCAACCTGCCACCATTAGGGACGAGTGTCCCAGTGAATACCTCAGAACTGGTATGTTCCCTGGAGGTCAGCCTCTCTTAAAATTCATAACTGACATGTGTGAATAAAAAGGTACCTAAACGTGAATGTCAGAGGTGTACAGGCGGCAGGGGAAGAGTCTAGGATTCTGAGGTGAATTGGTGAGTGACAGGGGCGGGTGCACTCTGTGGCCAATCAGCTCTCAGCTAGCGCCTCTGTGGCCCCGCCCTTGTATGTGCCCCCTGACTGGTGATGTTATATAGTGACACCATGGTGCCTTTGCACCAATTGCCCTGGTGTCTTTGCCCCAAGTTTTCATTATATAATCCGTAGGGGAACATGGGGATGGAAAAGTTTAACTTAGCAAGAATTTGTGTAGGAGGAGAAGGAACCCCCCCCCCACCTCTAACGAACGACCGAGTTGGTGGCTCCAGGTGAAATTCCTCTGGTGTGTGAGAAAAAGTAGGGAAAAAAGCGGCCAGCAGACTCACCAGATGGTCAGCAACCAGTGCACGAAGACGATGGCCTGCAGGGTGGAACACAAACAGTCATCTTAACTGCTTAAACGGACTTAAACGGGCGAGTTGAAGGAAACAGCAGCAGGACCTGCCGTACCGCCAGACTGGGAGGAGAAATACACGCCAGACTCATCCAATACACTAACGAAAGCAACCATATCCGAATTACTATTTAATCACCACCCGCCCAGCCCATAAAAACATTTGCCGTGAACAGCCCACAGGTTAATGGTTACCGATGGCTGATAAGCAAAGCCGAGAATCTCTGATCGCCAAAGCGATGCCTACTAGCGTCCCCTCATCGCATCGACTAACGTGAATGAATCAAAGGAAATACAGCAGCTGTCAGACGGCGTTTCCGTTAATTCACTCCGTACCAAATCTGTTCCGCTTAATTACCTTCAGGTTTACTGCAGGGATCTCCATGTTTGTTTTGTCCTATACGGACGCCGATCGTGTCCCACCGTATTTTCCCCCTACTTCCCGTGTAAAAATAACCGCTGCGAAACTTCCCAAACTACTTTTCTTAACGCCTCCCCTCCGACCAACAAGCAAACACGAACCATGTGACTGGGGGCCTGACTCGGACCACGTGACCCTCCCCCTTCGCCCGCCTGACGGACCAGACGCGATAATAATATCCCCTCGTTTTGCAAATCTTTCTGGTTGGTTGATTTTTTTTACTTTCACATACTGTAACAGGCAAAACAGCCTTATTTATTATAGTACAGAAAAAATATGTTTTCACTCAAGTGAGACAGTCAGTAGGTATCTGATTCATCAGTGCAAAATTTGATGTGGTGGGTGTGACGATATTACTGGCACTTATGCTGGTTTCAGATGTAAAAGTCAGTGGCCTATCAAGCCCTTAACACCATTCACCACTAACCCCACATTCTAGACCCAGTCACCCAGTCCTGAAGTGTCTGTTCCACCTGAAAACCGTCCACACTGAATCCTGTGCAAATGTGCCGTCTCTGTGTCTTTAATATTGCTCCTCTACGGTGCTCTTAGTATTTTCAATGGCAACAGTTTCAGTCAGGCTGAAGTCCAATAATCAAGCCCTTAATCCGCTCACTGTGCTAGAGGAGAAATTTACAGGGGTGAAGTGATGAGGAAATTGATGAAGAATGGATCAGTAAGTTTGAGAGACAAGTGAGATGGATTAGCAAGAATCGTGCCTCACTTTTGTACGTGGGTCACCATTCCACAGATATTTTCTCTCCACCCCATACCCCAGCCCCTATGATGAAAAATATAATCACATTGTATTTTCCACAGTTTAATTTCCAGACAGCTTTAGATTTTTTTTTTCCAGGTTGTTTAAATTATTTCCACAAGACCTAGAATACATGTTTTTTCCAAATATGTCTGCCTGTCAACTGAACTAGCACTCAAACAAATTTCTATTCAATTATGGTAGAAAATAAGAGCAAGGTATATTTGCAGTGCATTCTCAAAAAAAGGTAAAAATTTGTACCTTTGCTTGTCACTGGGGCTGTACCTTCAAGGATCTGCCAATTGTACCAATTAGCTGTAGGTACCTTTTAAGGTACATAAATGGACTATGAGAAACATTTCTGTACCACTGATGGTACATTAATGCTGTTTATAGTTTTGGAATGTTCCTCAGAGTCCATTTCTCTACCTCAAAAGTTATAATTACAAGGGTACAGCTCCAGTGACAAGCAAATGTACAAATTTTTGCCATTTTTTCTGAGTGTGGATGAAATGAGGCTTTGAAACACAAAGTGGGTGGGATTACTGTAACCTGTCAATCATTATCTGGTTTGCAGTGAAGCACGACTTGTGACGTGAAGCTGGACAGTGAAGCAAGCTGAATCAGTTTCTGACTGACAGAAGCATGCCTTACTCTTCCCATGACCAGGATTTGTGGAATTGTTTATGGTAAATACAACATACATCAGACAAATATGGTGGCAAAACTGATGGTCATCAGGAACAATTTCTCCCATTCCCTCTAGAAGGTGCTCTCTAAGAGCACATTCAGCCACCAGCTCTGTCCACCACAGCGTATAATGAAGCGCTATTGGGTATCGTTTCGAGCACTACAATGCCCCCTTTCAGTGTGCCCGCCCTCACCCCTCCCTCAATACATGCCAGGATTGCATTTTAAAGCAGATAAACTTTTATATGTCTATTTGCCACATTTACAGCCCTATTTATGTTTTATTATCTATTTTTCTGCTCTATCTATATTGTATTAGCGCTTTGTCTTGAACTTTCACTACTGGTGTAGAGAGGTTTCCATCTGTAGACCATGGACACAGCATCTGGAAGCCTCTTAGCAGACCTGCACCCCACCTTACTCTCAGCTGATAACAAATCCCTTTGTCAGGAGACAGGAACCACAGCAGATGGTTGGCTGACTTAGAACCCTGGTCCCCTGTGGCCCGTCTGCTCCCTCCATCACCAAGCTTAGATCTCCGTGACCCAGGCGACCTCTTCCAACTGGTTGACAACAGGAGAGTGTATCTTCTTTTAAATTATAACTTTAACTAGCAAAAATTCATCAACCGCTTAATATCATACGTGGATAGTTCAGGTCTAGAGAGTAAAAACCTAGATCAGTTGAGTTAGTCACAGTCACAGAGTACTCAACTGGTTGGTTGAAACAAAATCTTGGTCTAGACCTTTTCTCTCAGGACCTGAACTACCCACCTCTGCTTAATATTGTTTGCTGCATATTTATATAAAAGATGGAAAAACCTTCACGTCTTGAACCAGCTGTGTATTGCTGCTCTGGGATTTGTGTTTTTGTGTCAGGATGAGGCCAGCAGATTCTATGAGGTAGAGATGGATTAACATGCTTTTTTGACTCGTCCTGCACAGTCTTCGTGATTTCTCTTTTATTTCTGTCCAAACTTTGCTCTTCTCCCATGAGCAGTGAGCACTATATACTACCAGTCACACCACAGCTTTTATCATCTCCATTTATTTCATAAACATCAGAAAGCACCCGAAAGTTAAGTATAAATGAAACTATTAATCAAATAAAATGAGTTTCCTTTATAACATGGAAATCGTATGCAACATTGCATGTCCGACATCCTATTAACTGGTTGTGTGAAGATGTCATAGTCAAATTCTAGGCTGTCCTTTAACTTTCAATGCACTGGTTAACTGTTTCATCCCATGAAACGGACCCGTATTTAATGTGCCTTGTAGAAAAAATACCTCGAATTTTCCTCGCTATTATAAATGGGATACTTTGATAAATCAAAGCCATGACATTTTCTTGCTAATGAAGGTACTCAGATGGTGAACATACTGTATATTTATTTGCTAGAATAATGTCATATTCTTGCAAAGAATATTGAGTGTATTTTTAGTGAATGTTAAGTAAGCAACATACAAATGTAGAAAATCTCAGTGTGCGTGGTAGAGTGTAAATGGCTGAAAAATATGAGAAAGGCTGACGTGCACAACCCATTGATTGGCATGCTTCCAGGTCGATCACGATTGGAAAAATGTTTTGAGGGGGATCCCCTTCCCTGATCTGCAAAACATACCCCTCCCCCATTCCAGGGAGTATAATGTACCATTACAATTCAATAGCTTGCCAGAGTATTTTCAGAGTATAGCTCTCAATATACAAAAGACTGGGCACCCCTGGAAAAGGAGTAACTTCTGCCAGTAAGACCATGTGGGCTCTTACAGGAGCTAACACTGAGCGATGTTTGCATAATGTTTTGGACGTACGTCTCCTCCTTGAGGGGAGTATGGGTTGCACAGGCAGGAGCACAGTCACTGATTTGCTTGCCCCCCCCCCCCCTCCCTTTTCTCTCTCTGTCACATGTGAAGGGGTTGGGTGTCGTTTATCTACAGCCTCCCGCTGTGTCTTTGCTGATGGAGGGGCGATCCAGACGGGCGCAGTGGGCTTGTAGGGGCAGCTTGAGCTTTCGGATGAGCTTCCATTGTGGTTGAGAAAAACCACCAGAAAAAAAAAAAATTTGCTTTGGAGGAAAATTAGCTTGAGGCAGAAGAAAATCAAGAACATTAAACGCCGAACAAAACTGAGAAGGACGCCATCTTCTGCACCCTCACAGGCACTGAACAGCAACAGAAAACTTATTTACGAGTATTAATACAAAATACTAAAATGCTAGATGGTATTACTGCTTAATGTGTTTTTCACACAAATAAGGTGTTTTTTGTTCTTTCTGACCTGTGCAGCCTGCTCAGACACCGTTACTGTCATTTTTGTCAATAAAGTTTTTGGCTGGAACGAGCTGGACAGGTGGACTGTTAACGTGTCTTAAACCGTGCAGTTAGTTAAACATTTGAGTGTATCTGCGGACTCCACGGCCCTGTTTTGGCTGCGTTTCCCGCAGGCTCTGGCTGCCAGCGACGGACTCGGAGTTTAAGTGTCTGGTGGGGGTAGCGATGACTGTCGGGCCCTGATTGCAGTCTGGGCAGCCGTCGGCGAGCGCTACGCACTGGGTAAGGCTTCCCCTGCCCTCTTTGGGCCGCGAGACGCGGACCAGCGCCAGGAGAGCAGACGACAGCACGGGTGGTACTGAGGTCCAGTGCGGACGGCTGCGACAGATTCGAGCCCCCCCCTCCCAGCTCTTATTTCAAATGCTAATCCACGCACTCTAACAGCACCTAAGGGGGCCGGTTCAGCTGCCCAGATTGGTAAGAGGCTCTTGGTGGTTTGCTGCCACCCACTTCACGGACAGACCAATGGCGCGGAGGCTAGACATGCTCAGAGGCGGGTCTCTCCTCCCCCATCGCACACAGAAACACACTATGGGCCACTGCAGCGCCTAAGACCACCATCCGCCTCCCACACCATTAACAGATCGATGCGGGGCACGCACAAACCATGCACGCTACAGACCCATTTTCTAAACTATGGTCTGGGGACTAGTCATTGTCCACTTGACACTAAGACTTGTTCCCTTATTCCATACGGGTCACTGTGCAGGGCCAGTTCACCGGGTGGATGGGGATGACAGGTGTGAGAGGAACCAGAAATTACAGGCTGGGAAACTATGTGACGGTCGGAATGTGTTTAATCATGAAGGGAGATCAGGATAGAACAATGTTTTCTTGCACAGAGCATCATGGGAAGGGAAGGGAGGGGAGGAATTACTATCAAGTACAAAGCATGGGCATAGTGGGACTGAGGAATACCCAGTGCTGGCATCCCAGTGGGCACTGGTGCTGTATTGCCAAAGCTTCATGGTTCAGTGGGAGGCTTTAAAAAGAATACAGAGATTCAGATTTAATTTCTGGGGGCGGGTGAGGAGACTCATGTAACAAGAATGAACTCTACACAGCCAATCAACATTGTAGTCTGGTATCATTAATAAGAAAGACCAAGAACTGTACAAGGGGGCGGGGGGGCACTGTCACTGTATTTACTGCAGCCATGAGGTACAGTTGAGATATTTTCACACCGGCACGGGTTATCAACAGGGAAACCAACAGACAAAAAAACATAAATATGTCACATTACCATGCGACGGGCAAAGAGGGACCCCGCCCCTAATGAAAACATTTATGCCCAGACCCCTCCCCCACTCCCCCCCCCCCCCCCCCCGCTGTGTCCTAGACTGTGATGAAAGCCCCCTGATCGCTGTTAGCCGACTCGGGCTCCACGCAACGCCCCCTCCTCCGCGTCACCCGCCTCTTCCGGTGGAACTTGGCGTAGCAGCGGAGGCCTGGAACAGAGAATGGGTGCTTGTCAGAACGCCTACTTCACCATACTTGTGTTCTCACGTACCCGTCTTACGTCATCTTCCATTGCCGAGGACCCGTTCCAATACCGAGAACAGAAGTAGAGAGAATCCCCAGATGTCATTCTTTCTCCGTCTCAAATATCAGGCATTTGTTGGATCCTCATCAAATGAGGCCAATCCCATGATTCATTGCGCCCCGTAATCGTTCTTAGTAGGCAAGTTAGCAAGACCAGTCTTGCCAAGACCACGAGTATAATCTTTGCGTTCTTGGTATTGAGAAACACCCAAAACTTCTGTTTTTGTCACACAATGCTGCGGACACTAAAGAGAAAGTGGTGTGTGACTCACAGCTCTGGATGATGAGCTGTTGAAACCTTTAGCCATAGCTCTATAGAGGGGGTCCCTGCCCCCCCCCCCAGGCGACTCACTCACCGTCCTCGCACATGCAGTCATCATAGCACTTGTTGTTCAGTCCACGGTTGTGAGGCTTGCATTCGTGCTGCCTCAAGTCGCAGCAGGAGCCTGCAGGGGGAGACAGGAAAAGAACTGGTCAAAAGTGATGAACAACGTGGGACTCGCGAGGCAGAGGGTCAGGAGGCGGCTGACCAGGAAGGCAGTCTAAGTGGTGGTCACAGGGCTCGATAGCATCGGGGTCCGCTGTCACATTGCCGCTGCTCAGATTCTTACTGCGCTGCTTATCTGGACCAAGAAGAGAGAGAGGGAGAGAGGGGGAGACAGGAGAAAGTGGAAAAGAAGGGAAAAAAAGAAAGAAGAAAAAAAAAGCCAGGGTAAGACAGGAAGAAGAGAAGGAGACAAGAGAGACGGGGAAGAGAGAGAAAAAGAGCAAGAGAAGAAGAGAAAAACAAAATGAAGGAAAGAAAGAAAGATGGAAAATAAAGGTGAGAGGTAAAGAGAGATGGAGAAAAGGAAGATGGAAGAAAGAAAAAGAATGACAGGGAGAGAAAAGGAGTAAGAATGAATAGACGAGGGAGAGAAAGAACAGAGGGAGGAAGAAGGAAGAGCGAAAAAAGGAAGAGAGAGAGATAAAGAGCAGGATGGGGAAAGTGGAATAAGTGTAAGAAAGACACCCAACAATATGTCTAAATTTAAGAGTGATGTACACAAAATATTGATCAAAAATCAGGACCAGCTGTTTTACATGTACATTGGTGTGGATTTTACTCAGTGGGAGAACCTCAAGTCACTATCCTAAAGCTTCACTTATCCATTAAAAAAGGAGTCACCTTTCTTCTTAGATGATGGCCATGTATCTGCCGGCTTCATGTACTCGTAGTCAGTCCAGTCAAAGAGGGTCATGTCCAGTGTGGGCAGGACCTCCCCCTGGGTCTTTCCCCTGCCCGACTTCTGCAAGGCAAGACAGAGCATCTGATGAGTCACAGCTGACCTCTGACCTCCACATTCAGGAAACGGCATCGCCACGAGTCCGCTTAACAGCGACAAACTCGACATCTGCTCCATGTAAAGAACGTCTCATAGAAAGGTAAGGGTTACCAGGGTGACAGATTCTCCCATAATTCTCAGGGAGGTGATACCTCCTGAACCTGAACGAGGCCCTGTGGGATTCACATCAAAGACAGGGGAAACCCCCCATCCCCCAAGGGAAGGTGTTTATGGACCACAGGAGACAGACTTATTCAAATGAGGGTCAGGCGGGGTGACCCCGTGACCTTTGCACATCAGTCTATCTATACACCCACTGAGACCTGGTGAGGCAGAACTTACAAACGCACGCCTGTTCAAGATGGTCGCCCAACCATGACCTCAATTGGACACAGACCTCCCATACGAGGACAGTAACCCGTGCTGCCCATGTGCCTAAACCACAGGTCACTAAAACCAATGCATAAGGAATAATAGTTTCTCAAATCAGGGTCACTATCACCCAGAACTTAACCCTAGGAAGCGCCATGTAGAGATTTTTGGACTGTGCGAGGATACCAGTGAATGAAGAGATATGAACACACATAGAGAGAGAATATAAAAACTGCAAACTCCCGCAGACGGGGCTGGTTTGGACACACAACCCCAAAGCTGGGTATGGTGGTGCCCTTGAACGTCACTGAGTGCAGATTATCAAAACATCATTACAATTTTATGCAACATTTACCCATTGTTCGACTCATCTTACTGATTTTGTAACACTATACTAAATAACATGAAAGATCGACACTTCGATAAAAACATATGTTCCCCTTGGATGGATTGTGTAGATAGTTTTTTTTTTGGGCTTTAGCATTGATTTACAAAGACATCTGCAGATGTGTGACATAAAACCGTTTCTGGAGTCATGGTATGCACTAAAAAAATCACTATATCACTAAAAAATCGTCCTTCATCACGTAAAATGACACCCTCAGGACCGCCTGTCACAATTAAAAATCAGGTCGGACAGCAAAGCAAAGGCATTTTAGGGGTCAGCATCAACACAGAGAGTCATTCCCGATGCTTAACAAACTTCATTACTCTCCCGAGATTCTGAATACGTCAAGGCGGCATGTAATGCATACGATCTTCTCAATTAGAAGCCGCAGCTAATTCCGAAACCTGTCACACGGCCCATTCTGGAGCCTAATGAGGTCCAGTTGTTACTCTGCAGATGCTGCGGGGTGTCAGGATGGGGGCTGGGGTAGAGAACAGGCCCGTCCTCCCTGCCACTCAAATCCAATGTCGAGGAACAGCCTTGGTGCGAGAGTCTTTCAGCTTCAGTCAGATTCGCATTTGCACCAGCTGTCCAGGGGCATTTGAAACCTGGCAGCCAGATAAATAACCGCGCTTCTTCCATAGTAGCCCCAGAGCCATACATGTGACATATTCTAACTGCTTTATTACATGAAAAAGCTGCGGGGGGGTAGGTCAAGGAATCATTAGGGAGGGGGCAAAGGAAGAGGACTGAGACTCTGGGTTCTATAGGACAGTGACCCCCATATATTATCACAAACGCATCACACATACGAAGACTAAGGGATCCAGGAGAGTGTGTAGGTTCACGTTTAAGAAAAAAAAAGATACAAATAACTATAAAAATGGTGCGTATTTTGGGGTTAGGGACCAGGCTGTGGAGACTGTGCCACTCCTACAAGACTGGGTGACACGTACGTCGACCCCCGGAGGTACCTGCGGCTTGGTGGAGGCCGGTTGCAGGGCCGGGGTCTGTTCGCTAGTCGCCGTGGTTACTGCGGAAGAGTCGGAGCGGATGGGGGCAGTGGTGGGAGGGGCCGTGGTGATGGGCAGAGCAGGAAACGGGCTCTGGGAGTGGTCTTCAAAAACCTCTATGTTCTTAACCACGGTGCCCCCCTCGAGGTAAGGCACCCGGCCTGGGAAGCGAGGGGAGAGAGGAGACAGAAATGGAGAGACAGAGAAAGAATGGAAAGAAGAGAAGGGGGAGGGGCCAACGCTCTGGTGACCTTTAACCCACTGTCTCACCTTTGGCCTGCCGGACCTTGTCCTTGCGGTTGCCGTGCTTCTTGTGTATTGCCTGTTGTCCATGGCGACGACCCTTCCGTGCACTGTCGCCTCCTGGTGGCTGGTTGCCCAGCTCCCGCTGTGGCACGCCGAAGCCCAGGAGGCCGGTCTCTCGCTTGCCCACGGGCCCTCGCCTCTCCCGCGGCCCCCCCTCCTTGCCCAGCCTCCGGTGAGTGGCATCGCGCTGTGGCCACGCCTCCGGGAGCAGCGGGGCTTCACCGCTTTCTAGTGAGGCCAGAACTGCCCCCCGCCTGCTGCCTCGTGGCCCCGGGTCAGCACCATGCACCGTGGCCAATGAGGTGAGGAGGATAGCCCGGTATAAGCACCAGAGCAGAGCTGCCATCTTTAACCGCAGTGCCACCTGCTGGCCAGAGGGGCACATGATTAATTGGGTGACAAATAATAGGCCAGAAGAAGTAACCTTAAAATGAAAGTGTGTCCACTCTGGGCTTTTAAACACAGTCAACTGAGAAGCAAGCAGTGACAGTACTACAGATGATATTTAAAGATTTACGGCTTTACCATTTAGTCCATCAGTAGCAGGTGATTAATACACTGGGTGCACACTTATTAAGCAAGTGTCTATTTTATTTATCTTCTCAAGGCTAATATCTTCAGGCCAGAGGGATCTCCAGGTAAGAATGGAGTGTTTAAAAGCAGAGCATGCTCACTGATTAATCTGAGCACTTTCGGTATGGAGTAAAACAGGAAACCATGCATACACCCTTGTGTAAAATGATTAGGCAAATTGTTATTACAATTAAAATAACCCAAAAAAGAACTCAGACAGCGAAATTTAAGGAAACAATGTAGTCCCTGGCAGAGGCATGAAAAAGAATCAAAACTGCCAAACATGATCACCGTATTGTCCAGTGTTTTGTGGCCAACAGCCAAAGAGGATGGCTGTAGCATGTACGGTGAAGATGTAAAAATAACGGTCTAAGATTAAACGGTCAAATTAAAAGAGAGTCTTCCAGAAACCCTTTAGCATGAAGTTCCGCCATTTTTCAAAACTGTAATCTGAATGTAACCTCCAGAATTACTAGGTGCAGAGTGTTGCTGGGTCACAGAGGCTCAAACGCGACCTCGACTCAAAGAGGCACACAAGCCCGAACGTCAGGAATGGGCACAGGCACATCTAAAACTGATTTTACAGAGATTTTGTCCACAGATGAGTGACTCTTGATGGACTCGACGCAAGGGGAGGAGCGACAGTGTGGGCTGCAGTTACCAGTCATTCACTTGCAGTACTTTTCCAACTTGCAGATGGTGAAAAAATTAACTCCGAGATATATTGCAATTTCTAGAAGACATTCTTTAACACTGGCACAAAAAGAAGTCACCAGGTTTCAAAAAGTGACAGGGGCCATCAAAACACAGGCTGGCCAAGAACAGCTGCAAAGGTGATCTGTAGATGATCCAGCCTCCTTCATTGCCCAAATTTACCCCCGTTAAGAACTACTGGGCCTTATAAAAGTGTGAGATTTACCAAGAAGGCAAGCAGTGCACTTCTCAGAGCAGCGTCTGGGAGGCGGTCCCAGCTGCCTCAGCTAATACAGGACGGAATCACACCAAAAAGCTGACTGGTTCAATGGATAAGAGGCTCATGATGGTCATTGAGAAGACATACAGGACATTTAGCTTGATAAAGTGGGCTGTATAGAAAGGCTGGTATTTTCTTGTTCTTTATATAGATTAACTGTTTTAATTGAATAGCTAACTAAAACTAAAAACTGCGCTTTTATTGAATAACTAAAACTGCTTTTAAATTATTTCTGTTTAAATTAGGGAAATCCACTTACTTTCTGATTGCGGAATAATTCTGCACACTGATGATTGTTTTTCTTTTTTGTTTGTGACAGAGTGATGTAACATTTCTCTCTCAAAACAAATTTACTTTGATCAAAAAGATTAATAATTCTTTTATCAGTCTTGAAAATTATCATCAGGAATACACTTATTTATGTACCAGGTATATACGAAAAGCTCCACTAGCTAGCTAATAGTTCACCTAAATAATATTATTTTCCACAGGAGCCCAAAGATTCACAAATTATTGCTATAAGCATAAATATAGAGCTGGTGAAAATTCCAGACTAGCCAGTGTGGGAGGCAACTGCAGCCTACACTGGATCACACATACTAGAACTCTCCGATGTTCAACATTCTAAAAGTCCATTCTAAGAGTATTTCAGGAGTGTATACACAACTACTGACTCAAGAATGCTTTTTCATAAAGTAGTCAGACAAAATAAAAAGTATACATATACTACAAGCAGTATACTATACTATCACTGCAGTATACTCCAGTGTACTATATACAACACTAACAGTAAATAAATATCGATAAATGTATGTGAGGAGCAGTGACCACATGGGGTATTCAGTCACACCTCCTCCCTCCCTCTGTGGGCTCCGTACTCCTATTGGGGAGACCCACTCTCCTGAGTTCTGAGGCGTGCCCAGTGCAATGAGTCAGGCCAGACACAGGGCTGGCTTGTGGTCGCTGTTATCGACTCAGAAACCCCCGACTGCAAGAGCTGAAAGAAACCGTGTCTGAACTCCAGTCTGCTCAGCCCTCATGGAGAGGGGGGGACATTTACTGGGCTTTGATAGTCGTTCAGCTAAAGTGCACTTAGCACAGCTTCTATGCCATCACTCACACCCAGAAATCTGGCCTGGTACTGTCCCCTAACGGGGCATTTGCAGAAAGCGGGTGATGAAACATGCAACTCCATCACCACTGGGACCATCAGTGGCCATAAAAGCCCAGCTTGTATAAGTTTTAGGCACATGGGTAGGGTGCCCACCAGGGGATTGTGGGAGATGCAGTTTTTATTAGCGCTCCCCAGCTAATGTGCATACATTAATTCGGCAGTAGATCTCAGGCGAGCATTCGCTTGCTGTGATTGGCCAGTCACCCTGGTCTGTTCCTAGGCCCTGGGGGGGAGGCAGGAAATCGATAGAAAAATCACAGAGCGCTGAGGCGCCACAGCCCAGTGGCAGTCAGCTCAATGGACGGACCCGCCGCATGCGTGGGCACGCGTGCCGCAGCCGGCGTTCATTTCAGGATGCCTGCGGATGATGCCAGTTCGCCCTGGCTTTGTACAAATCACAGCAATCAACCCACGGCTCGGTGACATCATACACTCCGTGTCCTATGGATGTCCAAGGCCCACTCAAGATCACCTCACAGCTGATCACAGAAAAGATCAAAACAACTAGCTGTTAAGAAAGAAGTTATTTAAAAACACAATGGGACATGACAGACAGACAGACAGACAGACAGACAGACAGACAGACAGACAGACAGACAGACAGACAGACAGACAGACAGACAGACAGACAGACAGACAGACAGATAGATAGATAGATAGATAGATAGATAGATAGATAGATACTTTCATGTAATAGGTTGGTCAGCTGTTCAAGGGGGAATCAATCGATTTTACTAGGGTAGTAAGAATCACATAGCTGTAGATAACCACAATAACTGTGGATGGAACGTCAGGACTGGGACGATGGGACTGGGATGATTGCACTGGGACCATGGGAATATCCAAGTGCCACATAACCACCCATCGCCCCCCCCCCCCCCCCCCCCTCAACAGGTGGTAACCATAGGTGAGAAATGAGGGCAGATCCTGTGTCACAGAGTGAAACGGCCTGACACCCTGGATCACTCTCTAACATGACTGGGGGCAGACAAATGAGGTGATGACATAACCCCCCCCCCTCCCCCCCCCCAAAAAAAGCTGGGACCTCAGCCCAGATGAGAATGAGAGAAGGAAGGCACAGCGGGGGGCACCGGGAATGAGGCACGGCACCCGACAAGCCGCTTTTCTGGGTTAGATCCAGCAGAAATGGCAGCTCCATCAAAAAATGAGCAAAACAGGCGCTGAGCAATTCTGCGACAAAACATGTCACTCCGGGAAAGATGCAGAATGTAAGAATCTTCCATGAAAGAAAGGCTTGCTGAAGACTGGAAAAGGCGGTACTGTGCTTTCTGACGGAGAGGCCCTCAGGAGCCTTTGTAAAGACTGCAGGTGGATCTTCTGGGGGGGGGGCAGGATTTTAATGTCAGACAGATGACAGGGAGACAAAAAAATATGTGTTTTATCTTGTTTTTCGCTGCTCGGAGTTGATCTGGGCACACAGCATGTGGTTCCTCATGTCATCGGATTTGTGGCGTGGGAGTTGGGTGGGGGGGCTGTAGGAGATAATGGAATTTTTCACGTGAATGAGTGGGATGAGACGAGTTGAAGGTTTGGTGGTGGGTGGGGGGCATTCTGACAAGCAGCAGGAGACAGGGTCCATAGAGAGCTGCACTAGTAGGAACATGTTGGAGAAGTGAATAGCCAGCCGTCGCCGAGGGGACGGGGGGACGGGGGGGGGGATGGTTGGGAGGGGCAGCTGTGGTGGAGGAGGCGGGGCCTCACGGGAACTGGGCAGCAGAGAGGGCGTTAATGACTTTGCCACCCCACCCACTGAGCTAGGAGCTCCCAGGGACCATCTGGCCCCACGATTGCTAATAGCAACCGGCACGTTAGCTCCGGGTGTGATGTGTGGGTCATCCGCCAGTTTCCGAGGGACAGGGGGGACAGCGGAGAAATAGGAATACCCTTTGAAAACACAAATCAAAGCACCCCAGACTCCACGTCTTGTCGGCACAGAAAACCCAAATGGCAACGCAACTTGTCTGAAAACATCACTGATGGAGTGAGTAATTCCCCGCTTCCACCTAACGATCTGTCCAATTAGTGCTTCACAGACAGACTGGAGAATGCGTGTGTGTGTGCTCCCCCATGCCTGTGGGGCTGTAGCTCAGACCCATGAGGAACAAAAGGCCCAGCCGGCCACATTTCGACCGGCCCCGGGTCCCTCCGCCACCTCGAGCAGGCAGGAGCCGCCGCGGAGAGCAGCAGAGGGCGATTTCACACTCGACGGGCCAGGCGCTGGGGGGGCGGCCTGCACCACTAATCCGACAAACCCGGCTGTGCTATTCATCACGGACCGCGGCGAGTAGAGGGCAGAGCCTGAATGCGCCGCAGTGCCCCAACGCAGCCCCCTGCTCTTCTGGTGATGAAGCTCTCCAAGGTGCACAAAACGCAACTGCTGATGAATAGGAGAGAGGGCTGAGTCCTTAAACGACAGATTCATAAATGGGCTAATTTAAATATCGCAATAGCGCCCAAGAGTGACATTAATGTAAAAGTACCACTTATATATCATTTGTATTATCTAATATCTGTATTAATATCTTTATTATTTATATTCATTTTCCAGTTTCAGATTGTTATAGCCATTCACACTACAAAGGCTACACTTTTTACAGGAAATCCATCCATCTCGCATGGGAGGTCAGTCAGGCTGATTAATATTTTCCATTTCATCCCATCCAGGGTGTGTCCTGTATTTGTGGGGAAAGGCTGCATCCTAACCATGATCTGCCATAGGAAAAGTGACCACTGATGACGGATTGATGGATGTTCTCTGGCTGAAGGAATGACTCAGACCTGGGTATCTTTCACCCAGTTAATGTTCGATTACAAGCTGGAGTTTGACATAACAGACCCCCATTCTGACCAGCACTGCCAAAGCCCCCGTTTTGAGCCGCACTGCCAGGAAAGCGTACTGCCAAAACACACTGGTCAGCATCTTCCACGCTGTCGGCCCTCTGCTGGACACAAAGACGCTCAATTTAAACAGTCAGAGAGAGTTCTCTGAAGGATCCCTGGTCAGTAATAATCACTGCAGACCCCACAGAGCTCTGGCCAGATCTGCACAGATGTGTCTTGTTGCCCTTTTACTTTTTGACAGGTCTGGTCATAGTCTCTCTTTTACTGAGTACTAAGTGCCTGCAGTGAGATTAACAGCCCGGAGGGGACAATTAAATTTGCAGCACGGTGAGCAGAACAAATAGAAACGTAGCTTACATTACAGGGGAGATACAGATGCTTAATGTGACCGCAACGGAAATATAAATCTCACTGTACTAAGCATAAATCAAATTTATAGGTGTTAAATTGCAGGTGCACTTCTAAAACATATTCCATATAATCACACCCTTGATTATACGTCGTTCTTTGTACAAATTGCCGTAGTTGAAAAAACAGATGTGTGACTGAGCTGCTGTCTATAACGAAGTGTACCTGATCATCTTCGGCTCCGCCGATCAGAGGCGTGCATGTGTCAAAATATGGAAATGTCAGTCGGCTAGACACGTCGGCGGTCATGCGAAAATGTTTGAAAAACCATGGATCCTTCATAAAAGATCCTTGTCAAAGTAGTCATGGAGGATCAAGGAGTAGCTAGTGAAGTGCCGACTTAGGAGGGGGAAAAAAATCACCGTTTCGGAAAAGACGCGCTCGTCACTGGGAGTTTCACGTAAACTTGAAAGACACTCGATGTATTTTCTCGTTTGCTGCTTTACTTGCCGAAACCAGGCGTTTGTTACATCTTTGAAGGACCTGGCCGGACTCCACATGCAGTTATTAAGTGCTTTTAAAGAATGCGCAGACTTCAATACCCGCAACTCTTCCTACAGAAGACAAACGTCAAACGCAAAGCCAGATGCATGATATACCGACGCCCCCCTACCCCCCCCCCCCCACACACACACACACACACACACACACAGGGCAGTCCCACACGCCTGCTGCGATGCTGGAGCATCGATCAGGCCGATGGATCCACTGACGCGGCAGCATCCTCTCTGCAGCTGGGATCTGTCCACACAGGGCGTTCATTTCCTGCGCGACTCCCCATAATGCGATATTTCACCCGCAATTTCAATGCACCGATTTATGTATAATTAATTCATGGATGCGATATTTTTTATGTAAGACTTGTCCGCAACTACGGAATATTTATCAGAAAAAAAAATGTCTCTTAACTTCCGACGCGAATTAACTCTTGTTAGGAAACATACATCCTTCCTCAACATTTCCACATGCAGGGGGGGTCCTGTCAACTGCTGGCTGTGTGACGGCTTCTACTAATGTCGCTTCTCCTAATTGGTTTTACTTTCAATTAACACATCATTGGTAATCATGATGGCGCGATAGCTGTTACATGAAAGCGCTTAATTGCACGATCTTTAGATCCTCCTACGCGCGCGCACAGACAAGGCGAGCACGCACACGTAACCTGCACGAAAACCTTTTCAATATTCGTGAATTATTTCTTATGATGTGCGGATAAATTAAGTATATGCTAAGCATATAATCAGACGTGTATTTTACCATAAGGTATGCAATTATCCATTCAAATGCATAATTAAAAAAAAACGAATAGGCTAATTAATAAAATCACAAAAAGGAACAAAGATTGAAAATGGCATTACGGGTAAATGTAGGCTAATTGTTGCAATAAAAGTCTTTGCCTTAAGATTGTGTAACTAAACATTACATTACTAAGAAAGAAAATTGGAGTTTCTTAATATGCATTATAGCTTTTCAATAGTATGTGGTCTTTTAGACCGATTATGACTTGCATTTCACCAATAAAATAAGCTATTACAATATTGGCAGTTCTGCGGGTCTACATTGGTTAGCTGTCCTGGGAAGCGGTACGAAAGCCATAGTACTATCAAACTACAACTGGTTTTTAAAGCGTTATTTTTAGCGGCGTCTGAAGTATTCGTCTAGCATCCTTACCGTCACTGAACGAATTTTAATGTCGTATACCCCAGTAGCATCATTTGCATCTGTAATGACGGGTTAGTAAATTAATATTTCACTGGACAGACAAAAATAAAATTCTTACTATCATTCAGGTATAGCCTACATAATTTGCCATCTTACTAACCAGGTTGAATGATTAACAAATATTCGAAATCTGGGGCTTTAAGTCCAATAGTCTGTTTTTACAAATATATGTATGGTAGCGATATATTATTAAAAAAAAAAAAAGTATGGTATTACAGTTCGAAATATTTTATATCAAAATCATTTCTTCCACAAACAAAGTCATCAGCGAACGCCTTGCAGGCATAAGCTGCATCCAGCTGAACCACATTATTACAGAAATAAATTACTTTTTATTGAACTGTCACTTTCCATTCGCTCTAGAGGACAGTAGCTGGTCGTATTTTCGGAGTGTTACGTATTTTTAATGAGTAAAGTTCGTGATCGGAGGCAGCATGACTGCATGGTGATTACTTAGCAAACGGAGATAAACATTGTGTTCATATTAACTTTTACGAATAAATTAATTATCGTAACCCAAATGACCATAACGGCAGAATCGCTGCTGGTGACTGAACAGGAATCTTATCGACGCGACGACAGTGATCACGGCTATTGTAAAAACGGGACGGTCGGAGCACAATGATAGGTAGTAAAAAAAGACTAGTTATTCTTACCAGACGACTTCCACCCGCTGTGGCCGGCGTTAACAGTCAAACCGGACAGGTCCTGGTTGTTATTTCTCAGTAGCGGAGTTAGAGAAACCCAGTCGGGCGGTTGAGGGTTTTAGGTACGCTTGCTCTGAGCTGGACGAGAGACGTGTAGTTGCGCCGGCTGAGAGACGGTTTATTATAAGGAGTGGGCGCGCCTGGCGGTGGCGCGCCCTCGCAGGGGGACTGATGTCAGCGTGGATCCCCGCGGAGCTGGAGGAGGGGTGTAGGGGGGGATGGAGTACCTGAGGTAAGTGGGAAAGGATCGGCACGTTGAACAAAAGACCCCGGCTCAGCGCACGCTTTGACAGGGGTTTGGGGGGTGTTTAATGAGAACCGAATTCTGGGAGACCCGCCGGGTACAGGGACAGCGCCCAATGGACTGAGCTGTACGCACATATTTCAATACGCAGACCGGACGCTCGGTTGGCAATCATGGCCTTAGCACAAACACGAAATGTCTCCAAAAGTTAATTATGCCAAACACGTAATAAGTAGGCCTACACCAAAGCTTTTGAAGTGGAGGCGTTAATTACTGCTCACTTCAACAGCAATGATATTGCACACCTGATGCCGGCGCGTCTGTTTTGTGTGTGCAAATGACGCTTACAATTTTACATAATGATGATCGATGGTCCGACGGATATGAACTCTTCTGGTCAAATTATACTACACCAAAGTGCTGGTGATTAATGAACTACCACCATAACATTTTCACCTAACGAATAAGAAAAAAAGAAAAAGAAAAAAAAAACTGGATGACAGCGTAAGGAAAATAACTAATACTCCGTAAAGTGTAAGTGTCCAGTATGACTACCCCGGAACAATACGAGCAATTTTTCAGTTTTCTGTATATTGTGCACCACCCTGCGGGGTCAACCGCCGCCCCCGTCTCCATCCAGCACCATTCAGGCTAACCAGTTTATCACTAGACCTGCAGTTTGTCATGTGTGACGTTTCCTGTCAGCGCGATGCGCTTCAACAAATTAAAAGTTAAAATGGAGCCGCAGTCTTAAGGAACAATGTCGAGATTAAGTGATTTTGCCAATTGATGTAAAACGCAGATCTCTTTTGGATAAGCCGAAACAAACATCGATAGATATTTTTTTCTTTCTCTACCAGATCCTTTGACCTTAATTCTCTGAAAATAAATCATATGACGTAACATATAATTATTGTGGGCTATGAATATTTTTTATAGGCTACTCCGATACGGATACCCAGTTAGAAGTACTGCACCATAGATAAAACGTGCTCCTCATATAAGACACGTCATGTAAGATTTTCATTCCGAAAATCGTAAAAATTAGTGAAAACGATTTTAAAAATAATAGCAGGTCTAGGTCTATACTGATTAAAGGGTTCAGGGACATGGAGAAAATTAAAAGCGAATTAATCAGCAGTATAGGCCTATATCATAAATGTGTGGGCAATATCAGTCGTAGATACTTTTATCTGGGCTCCTAAGCTGTTAAATCGTGACCGACAGGGTGAGCCCCAAACTAGGATCTCGCAAGTCAGTAACCCGTCGTGTCAGAATAAGACGACTTCATGATTACCGGCCAGTGTTCATTACTCAGATCACGATGAACAGCCAACCAAACAAAATAACTGTGTTATGAATCAGAGAACCAGCAATTTTTAATTGTATTGCAATGAGTAATAAAAGCCAAAGTAAAAGTTTAAAAAGAGAATTTCCCCAAACCAGCTGTGAGTTTGATATAAGTGCTGCATTGTCTCGCTGCTCGTGTTATATGAGGCAAAAGACCTCAGAAACTTTGCAGTGATCTTCTCTCACTTCAGCCACTCTCTCAATGTGATACACTTGGCAGAGCCCATTATTTACTAACACCCACTTTCATCTAGGTACCCAAAGACCAGTGGATGGCGCTACAGAGCAAGCAGAGGGACTCCGAATTCCCAGCAACCTGACGGATGGTACCCTAACCCTCCTCACCACAGATGGCTAATGTGGCACAGCAGGGTTTGAACCCAGATCAGCACTGAGAAACACGTTGCCCATACAAGCCTGCCACCACAGATGTCCTGAAAACACAGGAGTTCATTCCCACAATGCATTTTCCATTAGCTAATTCCAAATGCGACACTGGTCACAGATATTCTAGGAGCTCTGTGGCTGCATCTCCAGTAAAACATACACCAGGAAAAAAAAAAAAAAGTGAAATGAGGCAAATCGGGGAAAATCACTCTATAAAATTATGACGCAGAAAGGCAAACAGCTGAACAGTGTGCGTTTACCTACGCAGTAGCGTCTGTTCCGCAGCACCCGACTCCCGCGCCTGGGATGTGCGGCAGAGATCCACCAGGATCCATATGATGGGAATTTATTATGCCGGACAGCATACAGCAAATGAGGATCAGGCCCCTTTAGGAAGCACAAGCGTAAAGCCATGCAAAATGGACTACAAAAAGCCTGAATTGAATAAAAAAACGTAGCTAAATAAATCTCTCTGCCAAAACCCCTGTGACTGCAACAGACCCTTCCAGGACCTGACCTTACACCCGGCAAGTTCCACCCAGCTGACCGTGTTTAAACCTGAGTGATGAGAGTATAATCAGCCTCCGTGGGGTTTTATCTTTGGCTGGAAGTCAGCAATCAATTGCCATGGAAATCCGCTTCCCGCTGCTCTACCCCTCGCAGGCTTACAGGTATCACGCGGCAGTGTTTCTCAAACCGATCCTCTGGGGCCCCTAGACAGTCCAGGTTTTTGCTTCCCCCAAGGTCCCGGGAGCAAAAATGTGGACTGTGTGGGCGTTCCCGCGAACCGGGTTGTGAAGCACTGTCATACAGGAGACACACTGGATCCAGCAGTCTAAAGGCTGATGGCTTGTTCCCAGAATGGACTGGTTCCACGTACCTCTGTACTTAGTTGGGTATACCTTTAACATCTTCCAACTCATTGGGTCAACATTTCTTTATTGTGTGTTACTAAAGTCCCTCTGTGAGGGCAGAGCTTGCTTGCCTTTTTGTCTCCAGCATCCACTCCTGCTATTTTGCCTGAGATTTGGCCCCTTTTTCCCACTCTGCCTTTGTGTCAGATGGTTCACAATAGTCAAAAATGCATATTTACAAAGCAGAGGCATAATTTTCACGAGTTGCTCCCTTCATGTTCACCCATTGGCTGAGAGACGCCGGAGGATGTGAAAGATGCAGGCAGACAGTCGTTCCTGGTTGTTAAATGTTGCAATTAGGCCATAAGTCGATGGTGCCGCAGAGGCAAGGAAACTACTGCCGGGAAACATTAAATTTCAGGTCACGAGTCACGGAGGTGTATTTAAATGCTTCAAGTCTCAGGAGGAGGAATCCAGCTGAGAGCTCCTTCAAGATACCGCCACGAATGTGACACGTTGAGCAACCGTCATCGACGAGGCTGCATGCGGGTCCCTGAAGAGGACCTGCTCTGGATGGAAGGATCTGGGTCCCGATCAAACTGCATGGATGGATCATGGATGATCCATTCCTCTTAAAAAGGGTTGTTCCTCAATCCTGAGACGGGGGGAGACTTGGTTGGGAATAGTATCGCTGAAATTTGACATTAATATATTTTTTGAAAAATAGTTCCCGTTAAACTTCACCGACAAGAGAAAGTAGTACAAATAATTCTTTAAAAAAATTTTTCAAGGTTTTCGTTTTAATTTGTGACAAGGGAAAGTGTTTCAGGCGGTAGAAACCATGTGAAGGGGATTGTGGGTAATGTACAGCAGTGCCTCCAGCTGTGGGTAATGGGGGGGGGGGGGGATAAAAAGCAGGAGCTCAGTGGGACCAGGGATGGCCCCCTGCCTGGCTCAACACGTAATCAGCCCGGCGGCTCCCCTGGCTCCTCCGCATGCCCTCCCCCGCTCCACGCTGCCCCCTGTCGAGCCGCTTTGATGCCGCAGTGGCGACCGGCAGGGGGGCAGAGCGTGGCATCCCGTCGGAGCACAGAGGATTCCGCCATGCCGTTGCCTGGGGAGTCCGGTTTTCCCGTCGATACTCAGCCCGCGGAGCTCTGCCTCCCTCCAAGCCGCTGCCACTCTCACAGCCCCTGTGCCAAGCTTCTGAAGAGCAGCCTACGCCTAGACCTCCCACTGTGCCCCGACCCAAAAACGCACAGCTACACCGAGGGGGGGGGGGGCAGCAGTGAAACGGAGAAAGCCGATCTGTGAGGGCTCATATTCCTGCTGAGACTGAGGACAGGGGAGCCCAATAGATTGACTTTATTGCTGAATTTTAATTGTCACTCCTTATAGTGTTGCCAGTTTACCGTTTAAAATCCACTCCTGTTAAATGGGTTTAAGTCTGTTTAGCTGTTTCACTCATTTAATCCATCTTCTTATCTGTTAGAAGGCAGGGTGAGATGCCTTTACTGTCAGTGTTTTTATCTCCAGCAGCAAAAAATCCACCCAGACAAGCCCATGCAGTTGGTCATGTGCTTGGTCCGTAAAATTGATTCTGATTTACCGCATAAGTGATTTAATCAAGGGGACGGCAGCAGATGTGACTTGGCAGCATTTTGGCTGCAGGTACATGTTCTGGTAACGAACGATTCAATATTGTTTATCTGTCTTGCAAAACTATGACAAAATATAAAGACAAAACCAAAGCACACAATAGTGTGATAAATGGCAGAAATTAGTTTGCTTAGTCATTCATACGAATGAATGAATGTTACATTTATTTAGCACTTTTCAAGGCATCCAAAGCGCTTCACAGAACCAATGGGGAGCCGCTTCAGCCGGCACCTCTGTGTAGCCCCCACCTGGATGACACCATTCTGCGCCAGTATGCCCCCCACACAGTAGCTATGGTGGTGAAGGGGCAGGAGAGAATTCACCAGTTAGATATAGGGGATGATTAGGAGGCCAGATTTGAAAAGGCCACAGCAGACAATTCAGCTGGGGAATCGGGGTACCACCCCTGCTCTTTCAAAAGATGCCCAGAGATCATTTATGACCTCAGAGAGTCAGGACCTGGGTTTTACGTCTCATACGAAGGATGGTGCCTTTTTTTAGAGCACGGTGTCACTGCACTGGGGCACTGGGATCCACACAGACCACAGGACAGGCTGACCTGTTGGCCACACCAACATCTCTTCCAGCATCAACCCAGCTTTCCTACCCAAGTACTGGTCAGGCCCAAACCTGCTCAGCTACAGATGAATTACCTAGTGTGACCTGCAGGTGATATTCCAAGCTATAGTTGACTCCTTCATACAACCAGGTGGTGTTTCGCAGATACTTCAGATCCAACTGGTGTGAGAGAGATGGAAGAAGAGGGGAGAAGATGGTGATCAGTACAAGAAAGTAGTGAAATGAATCTAAGGTGTAGCAGGAAGAGGGAGCAGAGATAATGTTTTCCAGCGGCTGATTCAGCTTATGTCACACAGCCACATGCATATGCTTACCTCCTTATGGATACCTCCTGTGGGACCTCCACAAACCCCCTGCGTCCATGTGAAGAGCTGTCTTCTGCCAGGACTACAAAATTTCATGAAACTCAAAATCTTGCAAGGGACAGACCTTAAACCAAGGGTGGGGAACCCATTCCATGGAGGGTCATCCCAGAAACCCGCACCCACACCGACCCTCCATAGAACGGGTCCCCCACCTCTGCCTTTAACAAACCTTCCAAACTCCAGTAGTTTAAGTTAACACAATTTCTGTTCCGCCCCCCCACCAGCACTAATTTGGAACTGTCTGACAGTAGGTCCAGACTCTCAAACGCCATGCCATCTGCTTCAGACCCATTCCCTGGAGGGGCTCCGCTTTGAAACCTTATGCTCCATCCCAGTTTCTGTTTCAGCTAATTCTCCTGGGGCTCCTTCTCCAATTAGCCGTTAATTGGCCACAAACAGCTATTTGTGATGTAAAAAAAAGAAATGAAATCAAGATAAATCATGTTACAGCTTTCCCCGTAGTTAACGTGAAATTGCAACCTATTCAAATACAGTGAAACCTTTTAGGGGAAAAATAAAGACTAATAACTTAGAATAATTTGGTTAGACTTTTCAATATCCGCTGTAAGTGCTTAGGGGGGGTCACTAGAGATTTTGGGGCTCATGATTAGGTCCCCAACGCAGATCAACCCAATTATGTTATTATGTTCCAAATATTTTAAGGCCCTTGTCACCCATGCCCCCGCCCCGCCCATGGTGACGTACTGATGAATAGATATTATTTATTCTCACTGACAATTTTATGTCAGTTTCTCTCACTACTTTTCTGGATCTCTAGCTCCTAACGAACCGAGCTCTACTGTAGGCCAGATGGGGGCACCGTTTACAACTTTGAGGTCAGCCCGGCAACCTGACAGCCCTGTTAGTTTGCGAAGTGAGGTGTCGGCCGCTCTTAGACGCAATGTCACAGACATGCTCACAGACAAGCTGTACTACATATACAGCATTTTCTACCTCAGGGTTATTCAACTCACGGTCCTCGAGGTCCGAGCACTGCTGGTTTTCCAGCCTTCCTT
The DNA here is from genome assembly GCF_048594095.1 of Paramormyrops kingsleyae. NCBI lineage: Eukaryota > Metazoa > Chordata > Actinopteri > Osteoglossiformes > Mormyridae > Paramormyrops > Paramormyrops kingsleyae. The sequence continues at coordinate 9,886,823 of NC_132804.1, forward strand.
TACCTGTCAGTCAGGTGTGAAGCCTCTGACCAATCAGAATCAGTAATTATTAAACAAACTACCTGGGAGAACTGAAAACAAGTCCTAGATTTGGAATCGAGGTCCAGATTTGAAGAACCCTGTTCTACCTAATCACTGGACGGCGAGGCGCCAGAGACACACAGAGCCCGTAAATCACCACCATTCCAATGTCTGTTAGGGTGGTTTTTCTATGGAGCAGCAGAAGTGTGACAGGAGACTGTTTGCAAGCATCTGCTCTCTGCAGCCTCACACACCAAGGGCACAATCACGTTACCCACCCTAATGTGGGTACGAGATAACACGAGTCATTTCTGTAATTTTCAATGGTTATATAAAAAAAAACCTGAATATGAAAGTGTTTGGCCCATCTATCTGAGTCGGTAAGTCATTTAAAGCCAGGGGAGTCCAGGTATGGTCACACAGGTTGGCTGTTACAGGGGGTGGGGTGTCTGTCTTAATGCAGAGGCCATAATGCAAGCAGAGTTACTGTCAATGTCATTCGAGTGTCTCCTTAACAGGAAACTATTCAGCAATGAATAGTGTTGACATTTTAGTTCTAACAAAGGTTCTGATTTTGTCACATGAAACCAAGCTTGTACTTGGGAAACCCACGTTTGAAATATTAAAGTGATATTTTTCCAAGATTATGTGTGTGACTAATAGTAGTGTTTGTATTTACTTGCTACACCAGAGTAACACTTCTTGTAACAATTTATATCATCCCCCCACTCATCATGGCATTCATTTATCACAATATTAAGACAAATTTCATGTCTATAACTTGGAGGCGAAAAAAAGCATTTAAAAATGTATTGCTCAACCTAACAACGTTTATTATGTAATGAGGATCAGCTGGATGCAATTTTCTACCAATGACTTAAAGCTTTATATTTTGGGTAGAAAAGTATCACGTTAGTGAGAGCGCGCACACACACACACACACACACGCACACACACACACACACACACACACACACACACACACACACACACACACACACACACACTCAGGGGTGGGCAATCTTATCAATCTTATCCGCAAAGGGCCGGTGTGTATGCAGGTTTTTGGGGTAACCTTTAGGTCAGCTATTCAAACCCAGGTGTGAGGACTCTTCAGCCAATCAGTCCTCTAATTAGAAATCTAATTAGGGAGTTGCAGCAAAAACCCACATACACAGCGGCCCTTTTTTGGTAAGATTGCCCACCCATGCACTAGAAGGAAAAATTCGAGTGATGCTGCTAATTACACTGAAATTCCTCGGAAGACGTGACTGATGAACTCGGTGACTCACATCACATTTCAGTTATATTACATTTTTATATCGTCTCCCTGTGTCACACGGGTCCCCGCAGTCCAAAGACCTGAAGTCAGTCTAATCAGAGTCTTTAAATAGGCCACAGAATAACACTGTGAATGTCTGCTTGCATGCCACCTGCGATGGACTGGCAACCCATCAAGCCTACCCCCCCCCCCCCCAATGTCCCGTGCTGCCTGGTACAGGCTAAAGACCCTTTTACCAGCTGGGACATCATAAGCAGTTAGAAGATGAGATCACAAAATAAGCAACTTAACAGTATTTAAATTTTACTTTATTAAACAAAAATCATATACAAGTCATGTTCATGTTCTCATTCTGAACAATTCCTGCAAGGCAGTGGGAACATTGCATAACCTCAGCTACTGAGGAACAGGAACATGGATCCGCTGCGTTTATCCCTGTACACGTCACATAACGAGACCCAATCAATGCAAATGTTTGTTCAGACTTCAATGAAATATAGACAAACACGGTATTTATCGCCTGAATGCATTGCAAATTATGTCAGATTTCATCTCTCCGTAAGTCTCTCACGACAGACTAAATGGATCCTGTAATATACACACTATATACAAACACGCAATATAAAAGTTATAAAAGTCATCGGTAAAAGCAGGCAAAGCTCTGGACAAAAAAGGACAATAGCACCAACTTTGGTCAAGAGTAACGTTTTTTCCTTAACGCTTCCCATGGCACATCAAAAAACTTAGCCTTTTGCTTGTTGTGACGTACAAGCGTAAAACATGCTTACGCATCCGCATTTATAAGTGCCGTACTGATCCGATCAGGAAAAAATGCTAGTTATCCTCGTTGCTGCTTTTTTCAATGCAAATATATCAACAAAATCCACCCATCTCCTTGCTGTTGCTTGTAAATTAGCATGTGGACTTGAATTAACTATACTGTGTGACGATGTAGCACCGTGCCATTTAACTCTGCAACGGGCGTGCGCACAAGTGCACAGAGAAGCCCAAAGATGATACTCACCCGTACATGAGGACGCAAGCCTAACACTTTACTAGTGCTTTACACAGCACAGTTAAGGTGATGCTGTGCGGTACAGTCCCGTTCTCGCCCTCGCACCCAATAAAACACGCGCATATAACAAGAGACCGGCTGCGGGACCGAGGCAAAGATGTGCTGTACTGTGCTGCCCCCTAGCGGACACAAACGGAACAACGGAAAAGCCAGAAGCAGGAGAGACAAAAGAACCTAACGGTCTTGAAACAAATCACACAGGAAATCTTAAGTCTCTTAACTGTGGCATCTGTAAAACAATATACTAAATACAATCCAATTAAGTCGGGCTTGATTTAAAGCACTGACTTTATCCAAGCTGATTAAGAAAACACACAATTAGTCACATCAAAATAAAATACTCATACACGATGGACATTATTTGGGAGTACACTCCAAGAGGAAATACTTCTCGCTTTGGCTTCAAGTTCAAACCTTTTTTTAAGGGGGAAGGGGGTGTAACATTCCGTTAAACAATATTACATGTTACTGTTCATTTCAGGTCATTAAATATAAATACTGAGAAAACAGGCATGACATTTGAAATCAACTTTGCAAGAGTTTACCACTACAGTCTCAAGGCACATTAAATCGGTAAAAAAAAAAAAAAGATATTAATCATTTAAAGAACACTGGTGGCCTGTCTGTCAAGGAGCAATGAGATAACGCGACGAGAACACAATCAAGAAATATCCCATCGAGTGATCGCTACCAAAAAAAAAAAAAAAAAAGTTTCATTTAACACCATTAACATCAGATGATTTAGGGAAAAAAAACTATATTCAAAGCAAATGAACAGGCTGGTAGTTATCCTTGCTAATTAAAAAAATATATAGTTTCTATTGTTTTCATGTTGCCACCCACAGGTAGCAAACCTCTGGCAAACATCCAAAGTACAAGTCAAACATACGGATAAAGGCATTCAAGCAAAAAAACAAGAAAAATGTCATAAATTATCAAATCATTTAAACATCGCTCCATATCAATTAACAAAAAAGTAAAGCTTTCGGAATAATGACAACACTCCAGTTGCCGTGGCAGACGTCCCCCCAACCCCGCATTATGCTGAGACCCCAATGGCCACCCGGGACACCTGCGGCACGTTTACGTCACCTGCCCAATAGGGGGCGCCATCTCCCACAGCGACAGAGACAAGACACGGAAACTTGAAAATAAGGGGGTTATAATATTCCATCAAATACCTTTTCTGTAGCCCTACAAAATAAATCCAGAACTTAATCAGGAAAAATAATTATAAATCCATAAGAAAAGTTTCCTGGACATTTTCAACACAGCATTCATTCCCACAACAGACGCTGACTGCGTCCCCCCCCCGTCCCCCCCCAGCCCCCTACCACACTACCGTCTTAGCCCTGGGCTTTGGGGTGGGACCTCATACTTGAAGACCACACTGAAGATCTTGCCACCAAGCCTCTCAGCCAGCCAGGAGTTCTTGATGACGGCCAGCTTGAGGCTCTCGCAGCTCAGTGCAGCGTAATAGTTGGTGTGGATGGCTCGGCCCATACCCTCAATCACCACCAGGTCCGTGTGTCGCTCTCGCACCACCACTGCCAGAGCCTTGTCCAGACGGCTGCCGTGACGAGGAAGGAGGATTATACGGCTGTCAGCATTCGGGCGCTACCAACAGCAATTCCAGCTTTAAGTCTGCCCTCCCCAGCAGAACTTTGACCACCAGTATCATCCGGACACATATCAGGCACTGGGCCAGAGGACCAGCGTTACAGAATGTGTACTTCAAAGCCACTCATGATCCATCGATCTACTACTACAACTGCAATTAAGAGAGAACTCGTAAGAACAGTACTGAATGAGTCAGTCAAAAAAAAATAATAATTATAACAGTTAAAAGAAAATCTATGCGGAACATATGTGCAGAAATGTTAAATATTTCTTATCAAAGGACTTGTTATGAAAACAGTCAATTTGCATTTTTATAGAATAAAACAAGACCTTCAATGAGCACTGAATGTAATATCGAATAAGTGAGTTCTGGATAAGTTCTGGATATACTTCATTTAGACACTATCAATCCAGCATTATTCCTTGGAAGCACTTACCTCAGATCTAAACACGGTGAGCTAGAACCACTCTGAACGAGCGTCAATCTGTCTTCCTTGATCGCAGCCCTAAGGAAAAGACGGCTGATTCAATATAAATGAAGCAGAACACTTTCACAGAATGAAGCATGTGATTACAGCCGATCGCCAGAACCTAGATAAATTCTGGTAGGCAGAGGTGTGCTAAAATTATACACTATTAAGAGAGCCCCCCCTTGTGGCCAACAGAGAGAACTCAGACATGCCAGTGATGATTTACCATACACAGCAGTATTTAAATGATGTGCATTAACAGAGGCTGAATACCCACTGAATGACTGAATCCATTGCAGCAATCCTCTCTGTCAAGATCTGCAATTCACTGTTGGTCACATCATTCAATGCCGGCCCTGAGTTACTAGCCAGCACAACCTGGGGGGGGGGGGGGGGTGGTGGGGGGCGGAGTAGACAAAGAGGCTGAGAAAATCTGAGGCAAAAGCAGAAGGTAGCTCACAGGAGATGTGCTCACAGCAGACGTCACGGGCGAGGAGACGGTTCAGCACGTGACTGCAGGGCTCCCAGTGACCGGCGGCGCTGGGCCAGATTTACGGCGTGAGGACCGGAAAGGCAGCACCCTTACCTCCGTGCCGCGGCAGAGGAGCTCTCTAACAAATGGGAACACTCCCAGAATGATGTCTATTCCACTATTATCTACGAAAAACAAGGCACATTTGTGAGGGGGACCCTGCAAGAGAAAGCCAGTATACACAGTATTCAATCACTGATCGAGGACAGTCCCATGTACACAGAGAACAACATACACTGCAGAGGCAAGAGCAACTATTTCATTAAACAGGAACATCTACAAGAGGCAATTACAATTACAATTATCAATTACAGCCCATAATGCTAAACATTCCACAATTACAAAAAACACCAACAAATTATAAGACTATATTCTAATTTTCGTAAGACCAGAGGTGGAGAGTTCACATCCAGAAAGAAAAAATCCAGGTCAAGATTTTATTTCAACCAACCAGCTGACTACTCTGACTGTGGCTCTTTCTCCTCTTGAGTATAAAGAAAGAATAAAGAGCCACAGTCAAAGTAGTCAGCTGGTTCGTTGAAATAAAATCTTGGCCTGGATTTTTGCTTTCTGGACGTGAACTCTCCACCTCTGCATAAGACTATTTTTGAATTTTTGAAGAGCGCCCACAACCTCACCTTTAATCTCTCAACCCACTGGTCGTAGCAATCGATGAGCCAAGGGCGATCTGTGGAGAGAGGAAGAGCAGATCAGCACATTAGAAGCAGGTGAGCTAAGTAGGGTCAGTGGGTATTAAGGATATTTATTTTTATTTTCAGTCTATTGCCTATTTAACACCCCAATCGTATATGTATGCAAAAATCACAATAAGCTGTTCCCTTACATCCGGGACACCTCCTTTCTGTCCTAGAAGGCCAAACCATCAAGTTCTTACTGCTACAGTACAGGCTCTGAGAGGTACTTCAATTGATTCACTGCGGACTATCATGAACTAGGTGGTTCTGGCAATACTTGGCCCCAGTGGATGATAATCAAATACCCACCCCTGCAGAATGCGGTGATACGATATATTTACGCTCACATCAGTTTACACACACTGCCACTGCCGTTCAGCATCACTCGTGGGAGTGTCTTACCTCCTCTACAGTCTGATTGGCTCTCTCTCTCAACCAATCATTTTCCCTTTCTGCCCTCAGAACATTTTTGTATAACAAGCTCCCATGAGATTTGGCATCAAGGTGCAATGATCAGCTGAGTGTTTGGACCTCATCATGCACTAACTTCAACAATAAAGACGACAAATATCAGTGATTCTACGGATAAAGGTCTAATGTGTCTTTTCATTACCTTGCAACTGATGTTTAGCCTCTTCGAATCCAAATTCAGGATTAGATTCAAGGACACTACAAGACAAGAATATATATTTTAAATGGAACTTCAATTTGCATTCAACAGTGTTTTAGCATGTAAGGGAGCTAGAACTGATGGGCCAATGGGAATGCAGCAACTCACAGGCCAACTTAGCTAGGACCTACTGGCCAATAGCAAAGCAGCAACTCACTGGCCATCTTAGCTAGGACCTACTGGCCAATAGCAAAGCAGCAACTCACTGGCCATCTTAGCTAGGACCTACTGGCCAATAGCAAAGCAGCAACTCACTGGCCATCTTAGCTAGGACCTACTGGCCAATAGCAAAGCAGCAACTCACTGGCCATCTTAGCTAGGACCTACTGGCCAATAGCAAAGCAGCAACTCACTGGCCATCTTAGCTAGGACCTACTGGCCAATAGCAAAGCAGCAACTCACTGACCACACCAGCATACCCCATACTCTTTCCTGTCAAACTGGCAGACCTCGACTACTTACTCGGAAACGGCCTTGGCACCCCAATCAAAAACATTCCCTGCCAGAAGACCCTTGACCAGAGCAAACTGCCGCTGTTCCCAGGGCAGCTTTTCCAGAGACCTCACCACCTTCTGGAAGTACCTTAAGGCCACATCATTCTCCTTCTGTTTGATCTGGAAAGAGCGAGAGATATGAACCTTGATGGAACAAGAGTTTCCAGGTGGAAAATAGACCAATCAAAGAATAGCACCTAAGCTGAGGTGCTACACAGGTCAAGTGGTAAAAGGGGTTGATCACAGCACTCAAAATGTGCCTTAAGTGCAGTGTCTTACAGTAGGACACTTAAGGGGGCCGTATACTTCAAATGAAATTGACGGAATCAACGTCATTTTGGCAATATGTTGTGGCATGACGCGTAATCACCGCGGTGATGACCACTTCGGCACACCAACTGTGCAGGGTCCCAGAGGCAAACGTTTTCGTTTGTTCTGATCCCACCCACTCTCCACAATTGGCTGACATAAATGCGATACCACGGGATTGGTCAGCAGGACTAATTATGCAGATACCAGCATGCACTGCACCACACCGTACACACAAACACAAACACACACACACACACACACACATATATATATATATATATATATATATATATAGTATAAATATGCCTATGTGCGTATTTATGTAGCAAGTAGTAAATGTCGTAACTGTGTAATGATTGCTGTGAAATGCATGTGTTTCGTTAATGTGTAACCGTGAATGTCATGTAAACTGTTAGCTTCCCCCTCTCTGTGCCACTGCTCCCCTTCATCAAAATGACTCACACATTCGCCACAAAGACCATTTGCACTCTGTATGTGGGGTCTGCTGTATCGAAAACATTCTGTGCCCTCTAGGGTTTGTGGTGTGACAAGGCGAACAAGGAGACAACGTTGTTTAAATATACGACAGATTGTTCTCCCTGGCGTGTTCGATATGTTTTTGTCTGGACATCGTGTGACGAATGCGGCCACCTTTAAGGGCGGCTGAATTGACCTGAAACCACAAGCTTCCCAGAAAGTCTAGGAAAAGCGAAGTCTCACGAGGTGACCAAGGACATGGAGAACAAAACAGAAAGCAAAGAATCAGGGAGAGACAGACTTGTTTCCAACCTTAGAGTACGGATCAGGGAAGTTGAACTCGTTGAGACAGTGTTCTCGCGTGTCTAAGAGACTTCTGACAGTGAGGGAGCCGTAAGCACTAGCAGGGGAGGGAAGAGAAGGAGCGCTACGTTAGCAGAGAGGAAAGAAAAAACACACACTAACATATCAGAAAACTATCACGGGAACCTTGCCTGGATGTGAACTGCAGTGAAAATGCAAGATAGTTTCAGTGGAAGGAAAAGAAGGGTTAAAAACAAGAGCTAAAAACAAGGTGATCGATAGCTAAGTATCCAGAGGCACCAAGGAAAGACCGATCTGGGGGAGGATCAGTGAAAGGACTGAGCTTAAGAGACAGGAAGTACGGAGTACCTACAACGGCTGGTGCCGAAGGGTCTGAAGCTTATGGAGATACTTCTGGCGGAATTTCTCCGCCCGCTCCACAGCCTGGGGCAGGTCGGGCTGGCTAGCCACCGCCCGATTCACCACCTAAGGGGGGCGTGCCAAAGAGTCAGAGCTTCAAGTATCAAAATCAAGTATCAAAATCAAGTATCATTTCAGTTTGTCAACAGCACTGAAATGGCGGCACTATTGTTGCCACAGCTAGGTCTATAAAACACATTTCATTCCTCGATTCCAGCATTAGAAGCCTAAATAAACAGCCTCCCATAGGAATGACTGATAGTCTACAAGAATCGGAAGCTTCGCATTAAACCAGTTGAAAGCAGCAGTTCCAGTTACCCCATCCAGTGCCTCCTCAAAGCAGTAGAGCCAATACTGGCGGGCAAGTGCATCCTCTGTCAGGTCCACTGTGTCGGGGATGTAAGAGGAGGGGTCTTGCAGTAAGGGGAGGTTCACCAGCTGTCTCTCCAACCTGTCCATCTCCAGCATATCAAACTGGGAGGGGAGCGAGTAGAGAGCACTGGTCACAGCACTGCAGAGAGAGCACATGACCTAGCCACTGCAGTCATGCCAGTGTGGAGGACTAAGTGCAACCAACATAACCTCTAGCTCACAAAGCCAACAACCACTCATACCAACACGGCAGCCAATTCCAACACCCCGAAAACACTGAGATACGTTAGGAAAGTACCTCCCTGGCTAGTCAGTCAGTGACCTGGACCAAGACAGCGGCCAAACCCCCCCCCCAGGCAGGGAGCTCATGCAACTGCGCGAGGTGATTCTACACTCAAAGACTCTCCACCATGACTCACATTGAGGTTCTTTTTTTTTAGCAAGAACTGAGACTCACAACACACAATTTCTACTTAATCTGTAGAACATCAAGCAGAAAAACTTTCTCAAAAGGTCTAAGGGCATACCCTTCCATAGAGGCCTAGAGTGGACAGACCATTCCTTACCAAACCTCACAGCTGAATTCTCACCCTGCCAACACACTTTCCAGAACTCTTTCTCAAGATCTGCGAGCCACAAGGTCAGCATGAGTCTGAGTACCGGCAGCAGCGTAAGACGCCCAGCCGGCCATGGCCAGCGAACGAACCCGGCTCCCATATCACCTTTGCTGTTCAGATTGGGGGGCGACAGAGCACAGGAAACACGAAGAGGTAGCAGAGCGCTGCAGTACGATGGGCGGTTAGAAGCAGAGAATCGATAAGCACTGGGGCAAGCGCTGCAATGGCCGCCCCCCCTCAGATATTCAGCTAGCTACTAACAAACGATGGAGCAGACGAGCGGCGCACAGGTATGCCCACTTCGGTCCACCTGGCCCTCCGGAGTCTTGTTTTCTTTCTCATCAAAAGAGCTACATTTACCCCCCCCCCGCTTTGACCACAAGTATTTTGTAAAAACTAAAGGGGCGGCCCATCTCCAATAAACATCTTATTCTGAGCCTCAAACCCAATGTCTCAGGGTCAGAGTTGAACATTCCAGGTCCAGAAAGTAAAAATCCAGACCAAGATTTTGTTTCAACCAACCAGTTGAGTACTCTGTATCTTCATCTTACTCTGACTCTATATCCTCAACTGGTTGGTTGAAACAAAGTCTTGGTGCGGATTTTATTTTTCTGGATCTGAAATATCCACCTCTGCTCATGGTCCTGTTCATATGATGAATCAGACGTGGCGCCATCTGTCGCGACAGACGTTAAAGGACACATGCGTTAAATGCTTTAAGTGATGATGCATAAATGACAGAAGTAACTTTACTAAAGTAACACCGAGGTTTTCAGTTGTTTGCCAGTAGGGAGCTGAGTATCTGCAGACGTGTATCTACAGGAAGGGTGCTAGACACAGATGCTGTTTTTCAGGCTCCTGAAGCGTGAGGAGATGCATTTTCTCAAGCGTCAAACATGGCAAACACGGTAGTGGGAGTGGGGGGGGGGGGTACTTACGGAGAACTGAAGGGGAAGGTTAAAGAAACAGAGGAAGAACATGGAAGATATGGAAAAGAAGCAAAAAGAATAGACATATTATGGACAGGTACCTGCACCATTTAGTTCCGTTTTAAAAGATAATTGTGAATTCTACATCAATGCTGTCAAATGTAATTTAAGCAAATAATAATAAATAAAAATATATTGCTGGTGTGCCATGAAGTGGAGAGATCCCCCTGCTGGTGACAACGAGGAAGGACTCACCGTTCCGCTGCGCACCCGCTGCATGGGGTTCAAGTCGGGGGAGACACTCATCAGGCCGGAGCTCCCTGCATAGTTCTCCCCCCAGCTGTACTGGTTGGGGTCTGCAGGGGGCCATGGCACAGGGCCGTCACACACACAGACCCACATGTGAACATCCCCCATTCCACACGGAAGAGACAGTGTGGAACCCAGGTAAAAAAGGAACAAAGATTTCATAAAAAGCTGTGGTCCACTTAAAATAAGCTGAATTTAATTATAGTGAAAACCTTTCTGGCTGAACTGACCAGTTATTAACTAGCAAGTGTAATATATTAAATCACTCAAAGCATTCTAGTAAAGGAATAACTTTAAATATCAAAAATTCCTGTAAAAGTCTTAATCTGCCAGCACATTTCCTGGAAGTTCTACATATTCATTCAAGCCGATCAGAATTTAATTGGATTGTTGGAAAAGGCTATATTTTCACATTTCGCTAACTATCTCCATGGAGATGAAGAAGCTGTCGAGAAAGGGGGGTGGAATAAAAAGACACTGATCCTTACTGTCTTCCTCTGCGCCTTTGAGGAAGGCCCCGATGGCTCCGAGGTAGCCCTCGTGCCTCAGAAAGAGAGCCTGCACCTCCCCCTGCAAAGCGACACAATCACCCGTGAGGGACATCATACGTAACAATGCTGTCCGACATACATGAAATAATGAATAATGAAGCTAGAAGAGCTACGATAATGCTATAGTTTGAGGAGGGAGATCTGGTAACACAAACACAGACATCCCCCATCTGCGCCAGCAGGTGAACAGCCTACAGCCAGACCAAACCAAGCACACGCTGCCGAATTTAACATCAATCCGACGAGGTTCTGCAAATAAAATCTGACAGCCGAGCCTCCGCACAGCGGCTGGACTGGCATGCAGAACCGGTGCACGGTGCTTAGACCTCGGTATTTCATTTCCGTGTCTAACAATAAAACAAACCTTCCTGATGGTGCCTAATTCAAACAGTTAAACTAGATATTGATTAGCTGGAGAAAACTGCAGTCCATCAGGCTCAAATACATAATACGTCGGGTTTAAAGCTGAAAATCAATGTCACGGAAGGTTCAGAGGTGGCATGCAGGGACTGGAGGGCACGTCACCTTCGTGAAGAAGTTGATGCTGTAGGTGATGGTGTGCATGGTGACGGGGTGGCCGCGGATGAAAAAACCACCAAAGTACACCCGGGTCAGGTTGTGCAGCCGCGCGTATAGGCAAGCCAGCTGCCCGATGTCGTTGCTGATCATGTGCAGAAGACTCTTCGCCATGTCCTCCTTGGAAAACTCTGGAACGAGAGGCGACCATAGTCTGCAGAGTTCTTTTCCACACAGCTATCTCGTAATCCAGAAGCCCCTGTACTTAAGCTGGTGCCCCGGCACCCGAATGCTTCTTACACAACATCCGCCTCGATCAGATGATGCGCTGAAAAGCATCTGCCAAACGCAAGACGCGGACGTGAGGCCTTGTGGACTCGGGCCGGGTGACGGTTCTAGGGCCACGATCAGAACCAGCTCTCAAGGCAGGCGACGCGAAAGGGGCACGTGGAGAGCGATGGATCTTGGCTGATGAAGACAGACAGCCATCTGGAGGAGCAATTAGCGCTTCGAGCTCCTGCCACATCGGGGCTGGCAGTTGAACCCAGAGTACTATGGCCTAAATCTCTCTGATAACTTTGAAACACTGCATGGGTCAACAACACATGCAGCTAAATCCAGAGTGTCGCTGGGACACTGATGGCAGAGAGCCAACGTTACGGTTTTTCCAAAAATAACACCATGGAGTAGACAATGCCTCTCATGGCAGGTAAAAGGTGCTTCTCTGCCTGTTGTAACAAAACTGGCTGCACAGTTAGGAACAAAAAACAACTGCACTGAAATTAAGGACATTTGCCATGAATGTGCTTCTTACCTTTGTCAGTTGTAGCAGATTTACCAAAACTGCTAGCGATGAGGTCCCCCGTCAAGCCCAGGGAACCGTAAGCCCCCCCGTATATGTCCTTCACAAGCATGTCAACACTTGTGTGCTGCCCCCTGGAGGCCAGCTGAAGAAGTTCATCAAACCTCTGAAAGTAGGACAAAGAGGAAAGATAACTTGCTCGGATATGACGACACCTGCACGGCAAGGCAATGTGATCAGGACACGTACTGACACAGTCAAGCTCCCTATATTTAAAGGAGTTACTTTGGGGACTACATAACTTGTCAATTCCCAACAGGTTTTGAGTTTACGTTTCATGTATGTGGGATAAAAATGGCACCCAGATAAAAATAAGATGTTTACTCGTGTGTGTCACATACGTGAATACACTAAAACAATTTAAATATACAGTGTTACCTCAGTTCTTGAACTCATTAGAACTCGAATTTCTTAAAAGTCAAACCAACCAGTTCGAAAAATAATTACCTAGAACTCGATCTGAATCTCAGAAGTCAAACCGTGAACGCCGACCTAAGATAAATTGTACGCATGCGGCACGTCTCTCAGCGGAAACAAAGGGTACCGCTTCAGTCTCAGCCTCACATTCGCTGTGATTGCATCGTGCATGTTTACACTAACTGAATACATATATATATATATATAGACAGTAAAAATACATTTAGACAATGATAGACATTAACAGTAATTATATTATTATATAATAAAACACATTTTTAAAAAAAGATTTCTTTATTTAAATATTAATAATAAACCATTAATACATTTATTAATAATAATAATAATAATATTGTTGTGCCGAGCGGGGAAGGAACAGAAACTAAGGTGCAGATGTCAGGGTATCGGGGAATACGGGGTTTAATTACAGGTAAGGCAGGCAAAACGCAGATGGACAATACAATGACCGGACTGGGGAAACAAACTGAAACGCGGACGAAATACAGAGGACTAATGACAACAACCAGAAGCAGCTGATCACACAGGGATCCCACACGAGGTTAACGAGGGGACGTGGCACACGGAAGGAGCGGACGATCAGGGCAAGACACATTGTTTTTTTTTTTTTTTACTTTACACATTGTTTGGATACAGTTATTTTCTTACTTTACAAATTACTGTTTTGATAAATGTGCTTAGATGTGTTTAGTACAGTATATGCTCTTGTTTTATCCTGTTAATTTTGTGTTTAAATGGTAAAAAAAAAACATTTAGGTGTAATTTTTTGGGGCCGGAAACCAATTAATTGGCTTTCCATTATTTCTTATGGGGAAAATTCGATCAGAACTCGAATTTTTTAGGATGCGATCTGGAGTTCTGAACGGATTAAGTTCGAGTTCTGAGGTACCACTGTAAATGCAATTGACAGTGGGTATTGATATGAAAATTCATAAGGCCTAGCACACGACAGCAAAATGCCCGCATAGAGAAGGAGTAAAGACTTGCATGAAATCAGTTGACTAATACAGAGTCACATAAAATACAGCAATCATTGTGGGCCCACAAATACACACCTTTGTCTTGGTGAGCAGAGCACCCAGACCCCAGAAAGTACCACCTCCAATTGAACTTCCACCAATCCGTTCAAACTTGTCCTCAGACTCAACCTTGGTCGGAAAAACATTTTTTTTTTGTTTTTACAGAGCAACTGGGGAAGAACGCAAAGAGGTGAGCAAAGTCATGTGGCTCTCAAACATTACCTTGACTATGGATACGCCAGATCCAATGTTGATAAGCAAATAGGGGAAGATATCCGGGTGCGTGTTCTGGAAGCGGAACTCGGAATCCGCATGCTTGGCATACACAAAGGCCTCATGGGGGATGTTCTTCAAAACAAAGTTACAGCCCTTGATAAGACAGGACATCTCATCTTCCTTGTCCACCCTGGGTCAGGGACAGACATATAGAGGGGGTAAGTTGTGGTGCAGTTTGTTCTGGGGTTGGGTGACATTCTTCAAGGGAATTTTCTGCTAGTTCAACTTTTCTCCAACCACAGGACTATACAAACATTAAATAAAATCAAAAACACACCAACTACTGTCAATTTAAGGTTTATGGTTCAGAATAAAATCTCTACTGAGAATGTGACTTGCAGAATTAAATGCGTTGCATATGGGATTAGAATAATAAGACACTGAATCCTGGAAAAGCACTTTTTCCGTCACACAGAGTCACCCCCACCCCCCATACAGCTCTAGGATGCTCACTTGAGCTTCAGCTTCTTCTCGATGAGCTCCTTAAACTTGTAAGCACCCCCGCCTGTGGCCTTGATGACCTTGGTCTCAGTGTTGACCAGATGGTCTTTGATGAAGTCCAGGCAGGTCTCGATGTAAGCATTCTCAAACTTGATGAAGTGAAGGCGGGCAGTGATTTCCTCCTGCACGGAGATCTCATATAGGGGGTCCCCGTCCACCTCCTGTAGGGGAAGCAGGAGCTGGTGTCAGAGCATCTGCATGCAGGAGATCCATATTCCATCGGTGGTGTCAAAGGATCTACATGCAGGAGATCCATATTCCATCGGTGGTGTCAAAGGATCTGCATGCAGGAGATCCATATTCCATATTCCATTGGTGGCTTTTTGTTTTCGGTCTTATTATCTGGTAAGGAGTCAAGTTTAAGGTGGACTGTGTGTGGCTGGGTCGGTAGGGAGGGAGGGGGGAAGATCATCCCAAAAACAAACCTCAACCCAGAACTGCAATAACCACAGAAGGCCGAGAACTGAAGAGAAAACAGGTCAGAGAACGAGCCGTGCTGCAAAATCCCTAATTTTCAAAGTGACCATCTCAGTCTGGATGGGAGGCAGTCACAGGAACAGCATGGATTAGTGACTTTCCATCAAGAGTAAAACTATGTAAATTATTTGTTTACCAGATGCTTTTATCTAAAGCGAAATATAATGGAGAAAGTGGAATCAGTCAGTCAGTCCCTGGAGCGACTGGGAATGAAGGGCCTAGCTCAGGGGTGGCCAATCTTATCCGCAAAGGGTCGGTGTGTGTGCAGGTTTTTGGGATAACCTGTATGTCAGCTGTTCAAACCCAGGTGTGAGGACTCTTCAGCCAATCAGTCCTCTAATTAGTAATCTAATTAGGGAGTTGCAGCGAAAACCCGCACACACACTGGCCCTTTGCGGATAAGATTGGGCACCCCTGCCCTAGCTCATTGGCCCAACGGCTAAACCACTCTACCAACCACAGGATTTGAACCAACAACATTCTGATAACAGGTACAGTCCTAACCTACTGCACTACAAATAGCCCATGTAAAGCAGATATCAAAAGATGTTGGTTTTTCTGATACCATTAATGCCGGTTAATAAACATTTCTGGATGGAAACAAAACCCTACAGCAAATCTGTACTGTTGCTTGCCATTGAATGACTAACATTTGACAGTTAAATCTCTTGGTGTAAGAGGAAAAAAATTACAGTAAACACTGAAAACTCAACAGAACAAAATAAATCACGACAGGTAACTTACTTTTGCAGTATGATCGAAGGATCGCACTTTGGCCACTTTGTGCTGGACTGTGGAGTAATAGGCAAGTTTTGTCAAAGACCCACCTGTTGAGACAGCAATCTTTATTGGCATCGCGACACCAACGTAATTACGGTTAAAAATTAGATTCTAAAGAGGACAGAGTGGAAACCATAGACAATTCATGCCACAACCATTTTAACACTTTTATTCTTACTAACACTAAGTTTAGTTCATAGTGTGTCGAAAAACTTACTGCATGTAAGATATTTCGACCCATATCACCCACACCAGGCCACGGTCTGTAGATAGGATAAGCTGCCACCTTCTAGTGTTAAGTTTAATGGGAGACAGACTACAGGCTTCGCAAAGTGCGTGGAGCAGAACTAAATTTCAAAGGCGACCCGACTCTTGCTGGGCTACACGTCCTTGTGTAAAACTTAAATATATAACGCGGTACGTAATTAGAGTAGTCGAATAACGTACTATACAACGTATATAACGTCTACAACGTAATCTTTACGTTAACTTTTCTTACATGATTCCTAGTCTGCCCTTCGACTTAAATTTGTTAAAAGGGAAAGGCAATATTGCATTTAGATTTTATTAATTGTATTTTGATCTTGCATTATATTCAGGATGGTCAGCAACACGAGTTAACATGTAACTTTTTTGGACACGACTTTCGAAAGCAAACAAAAACCGATTAATCAAAATACAGGCCTAACCGTAATGCTTCGTACAATAAAACACCTAAAACGCCACCCGATGGCATAACAATTATGTCGGTAATGAAAGCACTAAATTATATAAAATGTATACAGCACAGTATTAGAAAGGCTTATGATGTACAGTATGGCAAAGCATGATACTGCGCAGTGCAAAGTAAAAACAAACCGGACGCCAAATAAATAGGTATGACATCGGCTCCGCGCGTACCGCTCGTGCCGCTTTCGCTTCAATGCCGGAAACATTCCTGCAGATTTCTGAAGGGACACATTTGAAGCTGACAGCAGAGCCATTTTTAAACAAATCATATAAAAAACGATGTGATTGCCTCTTTGGGGCATGTCATCGAGTCCTTGCTTCGACCGAACACCTCCCCTTCTCTGCACAGTACAAACAACAGCTACAAGTGGGTAAAATCACAACACGCAGAAGGAAGAGGAGCGCAAGTCCCCCCCGCAGGCTGGTACCTATATCTATTGCGAACCTCTTGGCATTCTCCAGGTTGCGAAAGATCTCGTCGGGTGGGAGGGTAATGCTTTTGTCCATGCTGTGGCGGCCGCTCCCAGCCTGGCTGCAATCCGCCATGTTGAGCGACTCGGAAAGCGAGGGGGGAGACCGATTTCGCGGAGTGACGTCCGGGAAACGAAGTTCCTGCGCAGTGAGACCCGCGCGGACGGCGCGGCGCGTGCACCTGTTTGTCCCCTACCTGAGGAGTAATCAGTAAAGCGATTGCAAAGGGCTGCACTTTTCAAACGGATATGAAAAGTCGAGTTAAAATTGAAAGGGCCATAAAGCATCATTATAAGAATATAAAACAAAAACGCTATATTTTGTTCTTATTTTCGCGCTGTTAGAAAATGTGTGCGCGTGTGTGTGGGCGCCGGTGTTCTGTCGATTTATGCTGCCTTGTCGAAAAATGCTACCGTAGTGCTAATCGATAGCTCTAACCCCTAACTCTTACCCTAACCCTAACCCCTAAAACCTCATCCCAAAACGGTGGAACTGCACATACGCAGAGAGGCTCGATAGCACGTCTCGATAGGTAGGATTTTATGACAGAACACCCGACCGTGCGTCCATAGCTTGCAGGATATGATCTGCACCCCAACGACCTTGCATAAGACACGCATTATGCATGTATAGAAGATGGACGGGTGGATGGATGGATGGATGGACGAAGTGCTAGGGCTTACTGATTAGCTGCCTGCGGGCAACTTATACAGCTTGCGGTGGCTGTCTGTTGTTTTTATTACTGTCATCAAATTGTTCCGCTTTCCCGTTCCTGTCTATGCAATACGGAACAGAATTCCTGCGTGAACACCCTAAAATCAGTTTAATGTTGGTTTAACTAATGTCAAAGTCACTTCTTTGTATTTTTTTTATCAATGTTTACTACTATATTTTACTACTGTAAAATATCCACAGTTTACCTCTAAACAATGTTTATACGTTTCGTATCATATCTCAAGGATTACCGGATTAAACGGCTTGGGAAAAGGTCCGGTATCTCAGCTCCCTGCAGGGTGATCAGTCCTTCTAGTAGACATTATCAAAACGACGGGCAGCTAAATTGAATGGGAGTATTAGGCCGAAGACTGACAGAGGAGGAGAGGGAGCGTGTCTGCAGAAACATCCCGTCAGTAAAATCCCCAGCTGCTTTCCGCAGTGCTGCGGTATCCAAAAAGCTTTTACAGTTTCCGATTTCCACACGTGTGACGATTTTCCCAGGTAAAAGGGGTGCTGGTGTCTCTTTACCACCCGGCGTGTCACACGTGCAGCGGGTCACACTTCTGATGTTATTAAAGCCCCCCCCCCCACACACACACACACACACACGTACACACGTTTAGCATAAAATATTAGTTTTATGAGAGTGTCCCCCCCCCCACACACACACACATTCAAAATGCTTCTGACGCCCCTGTACCTGACAGCTCACTTATTGGCGTAAATTCTGTCGGAGTTTTACCCCCATATGCTAAAACCGCTCATAAATACAGCAACCCATACAGTCTCCTCACTTATCGGACTTTGACGTCGTAAGACTCTCAGACAATGCAGCGCCTGCAAAATGCCTCCGACAGCTTTTTAGGGACACAGTACAGCATTGGATTTCTGTACACGAGAAAGGAGAAGAGTAAGAAAATATCTTTCAATATCAAATTTATCTATTGTACGGCTGTGTTTCATTTCTAATCCTAATCTGTGCATAGGCTAATAATTCTCGTCTTTTTTTCTAGCAGCTCAAGCCAATTGAAGAGAAAATTCGCCGAGATCGTATCAATGCCAGCATCGACAAACTGAAAACATCATTATGCCAACAAATGAAAGAAATGAAGCCCAGCTTGAAGCTGGAAAAGGCTGACATCTTGGAGGTGACCGTTCAGCCCAAGCGGCAAGAAGGGCTTCAGCAATTGTCTACAGGAGACCTTCAGCTACCTGTCTCTACACATCCCTCAGCAACCATCTGAGCAAGTAGCCATTAGGAGTTTCTCTACAGACCAAGGGATGACCTTACAGAAAACTGCAGCAACCAAGATCATATCAAATTCTGCTGCAGGTTCATCACAGTCACACCAGCAGTGTCAGGGAACTCTGTGGAGGCCGTGGCAGATGAATGGACAGTCTGCCATGGAAGACCTTCTCCAATCAGGGAGCTTCCTGGTTCTATAAGGACATTCTCAGTGAACTCAGGTTTGATTTTACTTCTGTTCACAGTACTTCAGGTATTTCACTCTGCACCTCTGTAACTTATGCTCTTACCAGACTTAGTGTCCTTTTATTTTGTATAATATTGATATCTTAACTATACATTTTGCACTAATTGCCTTTTGAAAAGGTTTTTATTTTTTACCTATATATATATATATATATATATATATATATATTATTTGCATGGTATATCATTTATGAAACATTTTACCGTTCCCTTTTTTGACTGCTGCAGATATCACTGACATGCTGTAAATCGGCCGAACGTGCCACGTAAAGCCGTTAAACATTCACTACATGAGGAACGGGTGTTTGTCCGAGGGTGAAACGACAACTCAAACACAAGAAATGGTGAAATTGGCATTGACGCTGACATTGATTAGACCAATTGTTTATACAGTGAAGATCACATTTTCTGTTGTGCACACAGACATCTTCTCTTCCCTGTGTAGTTGGGTGTCCCTTAGTCCAATCCAGACTCCTTGGTGTTGGCTGGGATAAAACCGACCTTAGGGAGGGTGAGACTTGTTAACACAGCTCTGTGTGAAACTGAGGAGGTGCCTGAGATCATGTTTATAACCACACATGAGCTTCTCAAAGTACTTAAAATCGGTGTCACAAATAGGATCTTCATATGTTAAATCAGGTGTGTCAGATCTCATCAGAGACATTAAGGATGTATGGAATTCTTTTTAATAATAACAAATTGTTTTTTATTCAGGAAGTAATAGTCATTAGTTTATTTTTACCTTTAATTTGTTGTGTGTATCTAACTTGTGTGAGAGTCACATAACCAAATGAATGAGAAGATCTGAGGTTCTCTAAGTATTATGAGAAATGAAGATCATGAACAAGATATCCATGCACAATGGCAGCTGCTCTAAAATACATCAGAGAACTGTGGGCGACACCAAATTATCCTACGGTGAAAGATTTTTTAACAGGGTGTAATTATCATTAGTTATTTTGTCAGTTTCAGTAACTCTTGTGTATCTGTCTTCAGTGATTTTATAAATGAGACAAAGAAGCAAATGAATAACACAAACTTTTTATATATATATATATATAAAATCATCTTCAACAAATGTCATTCACACGTTAACATCTCCTTCACTGAAGGGAACTGAAATCACTTCTCATACATTGAGATACGTAAGAACAGGGATAGTTTGAAAATATTCCAAAGACATTCTTATGACTCTGCTAATCAAGTAAATAATTTTATCTTTATAAAAGACATTTTATCACATGTGGTTTACACACTATGATTTCAGTAGATACTGAGACCGTGCAAACTCCAGTGAAATATACACATCACTCTGACTGGTCAGTATAAAACAAACTATTATACAATAATAATTTTTAAATAGCCACACTAAGAATGGTGGATATGGTCTTACTTATTAACATTTTACATTACATCGCCTTACAATATGGAATGTATAAAAACAAGACAAGGACAGGATATGGCATTAAGAAAACTGAACAAAATTCCATTACACTGAATCGTCAGTGTTAACATGTTTCTTTTCATTCATGTTCTAAACATTTACCATAAGTGGGATACCAGGAATGTTAAAATATTTTAACCTGCTTCATTCGCGATAGTACTAAAAATTCAAGGCTTAATATTTCATTAAAATGAGGCAGTACCAAAAATCTCCTGCATATGCAGAAGGGGAAGAAACAACTTCCTACACTTTTAGAACAACTGTTCATCATAGATCAACATGTTCAGTTGGGTTTGTCTGAGCTCCTGTGTGTTTGAGTTCACCATGGTCTCCAGAGGGCGCTGTTGACTGGCGTCTTCTCTTTAATAGCTGTATGACGAGCTGGTGAACTTTGGCAAGACAAGACACTGTCACCCCTGCTTTTACCAGAGGAAGGCTGCATGGTTTGAAAGTGCCTCAGGAGTTTCGTCTGGGACTGTGTCTTCACATCTTCCCTTGACAGGAAACACACAATCTCTTGGACACACCTGAAGAAGCCCTCATTTTCATCTGCTGAACAGGACGAGGTGATCACCGGCTGGGGATGGCGTTGCTGTCTCAGGAAACTAACTGTCATTTCCAGGATGTCGGCTTTCTCCAGCTTGGAGTCGGGATGCTGGCTGAGAAACTCTTGGCTCAGGAGAGACTTGAGCTGCTCGATGCTGCTGTTGATGCGATCTCTGCGCATCTTCTCCACCATCGGCTTCCTCAGCTATAAAGACATAACAGGAAAGATATTAATGATCCAGGTCTGAAATGTCACATCAATGACGTTAAATAAGTATGCAGGGTATCTACAACAGAACTGGAATGTGAGTTTACCTTGTTGTCCAGAGTGAGATGCTCCTGAGAATAGATCACAGCTGCTGTGACTGTCGGTGCCATGGCTGTATCTCTGAGATGGGCAGCTCTCTGTGTAGCGTGAGTGTGATCAGTGCTGCTTCATGCCTCCTATTTATAGGCCCTGATCTACATATGAATGTGTGAGTCCTGGGCTTGTTGGAGTTTCTCACAGTCAGCAGCCAATGGATGAGCTGCAGGGGACAATGAGGAACGTGGAGCTGCCACATGCTCATTGAGGATCTTATTGCTGGAGGACAATGGTCACGTCTCAGGGGAACAGGTGGAGGGTGGAAGACTGAGGAGGGAGATGCACAGGCTGCTGTGTGAACCTGGGAAAGTGTTGACCTGTAATAAGAGTATGCTTCCTTTCATATATGGTTCAGCAGTGATAAGGAACATGAGAAACCATTTCTGTCAATTTCATTATACTTAAAATTATTGCTGTGTATGGATACATAATGTAAACTATTTCATAATGACCAACAGAAAGATCAACATTATCTGCACTAGATATATTATTTTATTTATGTACATAATTTTGTTACATTGATTGCCTAAATTGACCCTGATTGTTTTGCACGGCACCCAAAAGTAAATTCCTTGTATATAAAAGTGCTTGGCTGTAAATGAACAATTCTGATTGTGAAGAACAGAGCAGATCTCAGTGCACCATTAATTTGACATTATTAGCATTTTATACCTATATAAAGAAATAACATCTCTGTGTAACTCAGCAGTTACATGTTGCACTATTCAGGGCTACATGAAGTTTAAAGTGATTTCGGTGCCGGCTGTAAAACATTGGTTAGAAAATGTTTCCGCAATATAATGTCCAAGGCGATATTTTAAAATGCCGTTTACATTATTTCTATTGAAAAAATAAATACAAAACACCTGACTTGTGTTTGATCCATCTACCCTCAATGTTCTTGCTGTAAGTGTCTCTATAAACCTTATTAGACCTTATTACTCATCTGTCAAGCTGATTCTGTGGTCACTGTCCAAGTGACTCTCTGTGTGACTGAGTTTCCCCCTGTTTCCCACACTCTGTCCATTCACTGCTTTCTGTGGAGGAACAAAAGAAGTGTGTCTTATCACACATAACATTAGCTATGGTGTTTGATCTCCCATGGCTGGGGAACAAGACCTTACTGCCCGAAGGACCATCTGGACTGGGTTTGCCGAGGCGGGAAAAGGGAGGTCTTCACCTTCTCAGCGTTTATCTCCGGTCACTTTATTACAAAATATTTCATATTTCACAATGTATTATGCAGGTCCCCAGTAAGTCAGGTTAAATAAATTGAGAAACTTTTTCAGTGATTATAATATTCACAGGTCATGGTAACAAATTTTTTAAATGTATTATCCGTGACTGACATGTTTAAAAGTCGGCTTTGAAGGGACGGCATGTAAAAGCCTATTCATGACTGCATCTACATTTATTGCACAGAACATACAGTAAAATCAGAAGTTGGGACCCTGTCACTGCATGGTGAACACGCACCTGTTGAACGACACACTTTGCCGTCTCCTGTCATCAGCTATTCTGAGCAGAGTGGTTGTGTCACGCAGAGAAACGCACACAGATGTTCTTACTGAGAATGTCAATTAAACACTATTATCCGGCCCATTCATTGAGGGCACACTTCCATTGTCCCTCCCCATGAGAATACGGAGCCATGAATGGGTGACTAGTGTGGGAAAGCCCGGCAGGATCCTACTCACGCGTCCCCCGGTTCATACAGCTGAATCTCCCCCCGGACCGTTTAGAAAGAAACATCAGACACCCACTGGTTCCTTTATCGTTTTGGAATGAGTCTCTACAGCCTTTCCGAAACATGTTTACAGAAGCCGAAGACATGGACGTACTTTTCAAGGTTACGCGTACGTTGCTATATAGAAATGGTCGAATCCCCCTTTAAATGCGGTTTTATATATAGTTACGAGTTAGATTAGCAATATATTCTTATGGCGAAATACAGGCTGAATGATTTAGACGCAGGTGCAGTTAAGGTTCCCCAAATTCACGTGTGTGATCTTTCCATACGAATTCAAGATTCAAGTATTTTTATTTGCCACAAACGATGTATACAGTCGGATTTTAACCTGCAGAGAAATGACAGGTGCTGAAGTATGTCGTAATAAACATAGTTATATTGACAGGAGAATAAAACGGAATTTATATACGTGTCTGTGTGTAAGACACATAAAGTTATACTGATAAACAAAGAAAAAGAAAACAGAAAATCACTCCTACCAAATGTTCCGCTTTCCCTTCAAAGGTGTACAATGCAGAGCAGCTAGTACTCTTACAGCACTCTAAACATCAGATTATTGCTGGTTTAACTGGAATTCACTATATCGCCTTGATTGTAATTCAGGATTGATGTCGGTCTTACTGATAGTAATTATGTGAAATACTAACGTTTTATATTTTGTCTCAAGCAATACTGGTTTAAATGGGCTGGGACGGGTACGTACTGGTCTCTCAGCTGCCAGTGCGATACAGTTTCAGTCTTTCAGACAGACATTAACAAAGTGACCGACAGCTGATTGAAATGGGAATATTAATGCCGAAGAGCCATGGAGGGAGAGAAGGAGCGTGTCTGCAATAAACGTCCCGTCCATAAAACCCGACCGGCTGCGATCCATCGGAGGGCAAAAAGCTTTTACAGTTTCCGATTTTCACAGGTCTGCGACACGAGCAGCGGCGCCTTTCCAAGGCTTCCCAGGAAAATGCGGTGCCGGTTTCCTTTACCACCCGCCGCGTCACACGTGCATCAGCTCACACTTCTGCTGTCATTAAAGAAGCTTTTTCTGTTGTTTATTATGCCGACCAGCTCACTTATTGGTTCTTGGGAGTGTAAATTTTCTCGAACTTTTTCCACCAGATCTTGAAACCGCTTATAAACAGCACCAGCATTAAACCCTCTTTACACATCGGACTTTGACGTCGTAAGACTGACAATCAGCGCATGCAAAATGCCTCCGACAGCTCTTCAGAGACACAGTACAGCCTTGGATTTCTGCACACGAGAAAAGAGAAGAGTAAGGAAATATCTTCCAATATCAAATTTATCAATTGTACAGCTGTGTTTCATTTCTAATCCTAATCTGTGCATAGGCTAATAATTCTCGTCTTTTTTTCTAGCAGCGCAAGCCAATTGTAGAGAAAATTCGCCGAGATCGTATCAATGCCAGCATCGACAAACTGAAAACATTATTATGCCAACAAATGAAAGAAAGGCAGCCCAGTTTGAAGCTGGAAAAGGCTGACATCTTGGAGGTGACCGTTCATTTCCTGAAAGAGAAAGCCAAGTGTAGCTCCAGCCCAAGATGCAAGAAGGGCTTCAGCAATTGTCTACAGGAGACCTTCAGCTACCTGTCTCTACACGTCCCTCAGCAACCATCTGAGCAAGTGGCCATTAGGAGTTTCTCTACAGACCAAGGGACTACCTTCCAGAAAACTGCAGCAACCAAGATCATATCAAATTCTGCTGCAGGTTCATCACAGTCACACCAGCAGTGTCAGGGAACTCTGTGGAGGCCGTGGCAGATGAATGGACAGTCTGCCATGGAAGACCTTCTCTAATCAGGGAGCTTCCTGGTTCTATATGGACCTTTATGGTATCTTCACAAGTGAACCCAGGTTTGATTTTGACCATGTTCACCGTGCTTCAGGTCTGTAGCCTACATAACACTGCAGAGGGAAGTGTGATGTAATGTAAATGTCCTGTGTAACTGAAGCACTTACTGATCCTACAGTGGCATAGATTTTGTACAATATTTATATTTTAACTAGATACTTTGTGCAAACGTCTGTTATTTTATATCACCTATTGCAGAGGTTTTTATTTTACTTACAGTATATATATTTTATTTGCATGATATATCATTTATTAAACGTTTTTAACTGTTTCTGTCATTTCCCTTTTGCCTGCTGTAGATATCACTGACATGCAGTAAAACACTTGAACATCCCACGTAAAGCCAGTTGGTACCTAAACATTCACAGCAGTAGGAATGGCTGTTTGTCTCGGGGTGAAACGACAACTCAAACACAGTAATCCTGATGTTTCAGGCTGACCTCCAGGTAAAAGACCAAATGATTAGGTGGTGAATGCACACACAGATATGGTCAGGTCACAGTTTAGCTGGTCATCCTGTCTGGTCCCTTTAGTGTTGCCTGGGATAGAGATATCACCTTGGGGGGGTGAGAATGGTTTAAAATGAAACAAGGAACCAAATGAATAACAAGACCCATTTCGTTTAATAAAATCAGCTTTAATCAAATGTCATTCAAACAGTAACGACTGTCAGATTTATAATAGTCTGGGCTAAATGCAAGTGAACAAAGCTAAAGGCCGTTTAAACTAGGGTACCTTAAATCTAGCAAGTTGTCTGGCTAAGCAAGAAGTTTTGCTTTTTGAAAAAGGTCCCTGGTTTCATGAAATGGCTTTTAACGTCTTGTACTGGACCATGCTTAACTCAGCGGTGGCATTATTCCCAGCACTGTCTTCTGAGGTAGATGGAATGCAGCATAGTGTCTATGCATACTCAACTTGCAAAGTCTGTATTTACTAAACAGTTTCATTTTACGTCACAGTGCAGGCTCAGCTAGCATGCAGTGCCTCTAGAACTGGGAATTAACGGCGTTGCTCCGGGACCTAAAAACATGCGACTATTTTGCTGAGGTTCAAACCAGCAACCTTTTGCTTACAGGCACAGAGGGTTATTCTGCTGAGCCATACATCCCTACAGTTTGTTGCACACTGAACATCATGTTTTCTGTTGCACACAAAGACATCATGTGTTCCCTGTCTAGTTGGGTGTCCCTTTAGTCCAGTCCAGACTCCTTGGTGTTGGATAGAAATCACCTTAGAGAAAGTGACACATCTTCACACAGCTGGGTGTGAAACTAACAAGGTGGGAAAAAAAAATATTTATAACCACACATGAGGTTCTTAAAGTACTCAGAAATGAATGCCATGGGCAGGTTCTCCATACATTAGATCAGGCCTGTCAAATCTCATCAGAGTATTCAAGGCCACGTGGAAATAATTCATACTGAAACCTACTGGCTTTTGATTGGGATGTAACTTTCAGTGGATTATTTTTTAGTTTGAATATGCTGTGTGTGTGATGTGCAACCCATGATTTAGAGTGTGCTGTGTGTGTGATGTGCAACCCATGATTTAGAGTGTGCTGTGTGTGTGATGTGCAACCCATGATTTAGAGTGTGCTGTGTGTGTGATGTGTAACCCATGATTTAGAGTGTGCTGTGTGTGTGATGTGTAACCCATGATTTAGAGATGAGCCAAAGAACCAAGTGAATAACATGGACTATTTCTTTTAATAAAATCATCTTCTGAGAAATGAAAAATAAACATTAACATCTCATTCACTGAAGGGAACTGAAATCACTTCTCACACAGTGAGATACATATGAACAGTGATAGTTTGAAAATATTCCAAAGACAGTCATACTACTCTGTTGATCGAGTAAATGTCTTTATAAAAGACATTTTAACACATGTGGTTTACACACTATGATTTCAGTAGATACTGAGACCATGCAAACTCCAGTGTAATATACACATCACCCGGACTGATCACAATAACAGTAACTATTATATAATAATAGTTTTTAAATAGCCACACTAAGAATGGTGGATACGGTCTTACTCATAAACATTTTCATGTGACATCACCTTACACTATGTAAGAAGTCAACTTAAAACCAAATGAGGCATTAACAATGCACATTTGCCATAATTTCTTCATTGAAGTTATTTTTCATGAAATGAGAAGCAACATTAATTTGCCAATAGCAGGAATGAACTGCATTCAAATGAAAACTATTCAATCCCAAAATATTTTCCTTCATTCATCTATGCCCCAAAAGTTTGCCATGAGCAGAGTCAGAGGGAAATTAAAATATTTAACCCCTCTTTGGCAATAGTACTAAAAAGCAACATCTTAATATCTGATTCAAATAAAATAGTACCAGAAATTTCCTGCATACAGAGAAGAGGAAGAAACAACTTCCTACACTTTTAGAACAACTGTTCATCATAGATCAACATGTTCAGTTCTGTTTGTCTGAGCTCCTGTGTGTTGGAGTTCACCATGGTCTCCAGAGGGCGCTGTTGACTGGGGTCTTCTCTTTAATAGCTGTATGACGAGCTGGTGAACTTTGGCAAGACAAGACACTGTCACCCCTGCTTTTACCAGAGGAAGGCTGCATGGTTTGGAAGTGCCTCAGGAGTCTCATCTGGGACTGTGTCTTCACATCTTCCCTTGACAGGAAACACACAATTTCTTGGACACACCTGAAGAAGCCCTCATTTTCATCTGCTGAACAGGATGAGGTGATCTCTGGCTGGTGATGGCGTTGCTGTCTCAGGAAACTAACTGTCATTTCCAGGATGTCGGCTTTCTCCAGCTTGGAGTCGGGATGCTGGCTGAGAAACTCTTGGCTCAGGAGAGACTTGAGCTGCTCGATGCTGCTGTTGATGCGATCTCTGCGCATCTTCTCCACCATCGGCTTCCTCAGCTATAAAGACATAAAAGGAAAGATATTAATGATCCAGGTCTGAAATGTCACATCAATGACATTAAATAAGTATGCAGGGTATCTACAACAGAACTGGAATGTGAGTTTACCTTGTTGTCCAGAGTGAGATGCTCCTGAGAATAGATCACAGCTGCTGTGACTGTCGGTGCCATGGCTGTATCTCTGAGATGGGCAGCTCTCTGTGTAGCGTGAGTGTGATCAGTGCTGCTTCATGCCTCCTATTTATAGGCCCTGATCTACATATGAATGTGTGAGTCCTGGGCTTGTTGGAGTTTCTCACAGTCAGCAGCCAATGGATGAGCTGCAGGGGACAATGAGGAACGTGGAGCTGCCACATGCTCATTGAGGATCTTATTGCTGGAGGACAATGGTCACGTCTCAGGGGAACAGGTGGAGGGTGGAAGACTGAGGAGGGAGATGCACAGGCTGCCGTGTGAACCTGGGAAAGTGTTGAATACATAACAGCAGGTCTCCTGTACAAATCTGTGACTAAAGATACTGAGAAACACAGCATCATTAGAAGAATGGACATGTGTGTGACACAATTATTTTTTGGAATTTGGAATTGGAATATTTTGATATTGATACTGAAAGTTTAATGTTGATATTGAAAGCACTTATGACTTCTTGGACTGAGACGGTTGATGAAATCACAACTGAGCCAATTTACTGTAGGTCAGAGTTCACTAACAGGCGGACCGCAGTCCGGGTCCAGACCCAGAAGTTGTCCTATACGGACCCGGACCAATAGCCAAAACATTATTATTTAAAACCTGACGCTTCTATTTTAACTGCCGCAGCTTTTGTGGTCTTTTCGGTAGTGGTTTAGCAGTAGAACCGCCGTTTCCCACGCCAATGAACGTCAAACACCTCTAACCGCCAAGATAGACGTAGTTCGTCTCATGCAGCCCTTTGTCTAATGTGCCATTAGTGTTAATAGCAGCAGCGAAGCTAAAACCCGCAACCAAAAAGCCATAATATTCCTAACAGAGTGACTGGTCTGTCCTGAAATCATACAGCTGAAAAGTTTTTAAATACAGTATGTATTATATAACATGTTGGATAAATAGACATAGTTTATTGTTGATTTCATGTTCGTTGAAGTTTCTGCTTTCAGACTCACGCTGGAAATCTTACGGCAAATCTATATTATTCCATTATAACACCTAAAATTAGCTGTGTCAAAGGTGTATTTACACGGTTAAATACAAAAGCAGACTATTTACAAGGTAAGAATTGTTACATATGTGTGCAGACATCTCGAACTGACCATCTCACTCCAGCCAGCTGGCCGAAGTTCTATGTCACGTGACAATAAATATTGTCAAAACGTTTTTGAATTGTACTGAATTAATTTGATTTGTCAGTCAGGTACTGATTAAATGCAATGTTGATGCAACTAATAGGCTACTTAAATATATATCACACTAAATAGTTAGACATTATGATATTCCGGAGCTTTGCTTCAAGAAATTTTCTCTAACTGGACCTCATTAAATTTTAGTTGAATACCCCTGCTGTAGGTATTTACCACACTCTGGGAGACAGAATACACTTTTGCAATGTACCTGGCATGGAATGTTACCTCTGTGGTGGGGAAGAAAATTCATCAGGCACAAGAGTA
Source organism: Paramormyrops kingsleyae (assembly GCF_048594095.1). Taxonomy (NCBI): domain Eukaryota; kingdom Metazoa; phylum Chordata; class Actinopteri; order Osteoglossiformes; family Mormyridae; genus Paramormyrops; species Paramormyrops kingsleyae. The sequence continues at coordinate 9,916,774 of NC_132804.1, forward strand.
CAGCATCATTTTGATATAGGCAGTCTGGGCTTTGGAATAAGAGCACTTGATTGGGGGTGAAGTCTTGTATTCTGCAGTTCTCCATGGTGAATGACTTCACAAGTCCCAGCCTGAGGGCTGTGCATTTGGAGATTTCCTTGATAGACAAGAGGGCTGCCTCTATGTGGCTTTGAATGCTGGAATGCAGGAAAATGCTGGCTTTCGTTTGTAAGTATGTACCAAACAGCAATATGGAGGATCCGAATCTCTTCGAGGTCGTGGTGGAGCTGCTTGAAAGGCTACCCCATACAAACTCTGTGGGCCAACTAGTAGACTTCAATAATGGAGATAACTGAAGATGTATAATTAGAAAGACTGGCCTCCTGGATTTTGTGAATTTGTTATTGGACTTCAATGACATTAGAGATGGATTGTAAGTAACAAAGGCCATGTTTGACCCCAAAGATATTCATTAGTGTACCTGTTACCATGGCACTCTAGGGCAAAAGACAACTATCCCATTTTTAGTGTCATCTGGCATGAGGTTTTGAGATTTCTTGGACACTCAATCACCATTGGGTCACCATTGGACACGCAAATCACTGTTTAATGGTGGAGGTAAGATGGACCATGCTGACCCAAATGAGCAGTGAGGGATTGTTGGAGACTTCTGGCTGAAGCTTCTGCATGAGATGCATGAGATGTCCAGAAAAACTTTTCTCATGTGAGACTGGGGACATTGCATTTGAATTGGCCATGTTGAAGGCCTCTGGATTTGCAGGTGAGGGAAAGAATGCAGTTGGTGCCTGTAATGGCAGTAGGCCCAGGACCCACTGGTGGATAGTTGTGGAGAGGAAAGCTGTCAAAGTGGAGGAAGAGGCCTTCAGGGAAAAGCTTGTATGGGTTCCACCAGCTCTGAGATATTGACAGGCCAGAAAGGCATCAACAAAGGTAATTGCAGAGGCAATACTTTGTGTATGGGAGGAGTGTAGAAAGACCATGAGATACTATCACACTGAAGTATCGAACCTGGTTCCTGGTCCTGAGCCATCTCACCTGGGGACTTTTGAAGCTCCTGACCACTTTTATGTGTCGTTTTCACACCGCAGAACAGAACTGGGACCATCATGCGAAATAATAATCGGACATAATGCATCGCCAGTGATATTAGACAAAGAAATATATTATTATCAATTGAATTTGAGGGTGGAGAACTAAGAAGGAATATTTACTCTCAGAATTTGCCCTTGCATGAGTATATGTGCATTTCTCTCTGTGTGTGTGTGTGTGTGTGTGTTTATGTATATCTGCTGTGTGAAGGACTGGCGTCCCACCCCAGTGCCGCCTGGGATCAGTCAAAGTCATAAAAGGGTGGCTTAATGGGATAATGCTGCAACCCAAACTCCACCTCCCTCTACTTCTACATGAGGATAGGCGGGGGGGGGGGGGGTGATTGGCTTTGTTCCAGCAACACATGTTCAGTGGCTCCCCTTTATCCCTGGGACGTGGGAACCGCTTACACAGATAACTTCCCACACTCCACAAATTCGTCCCCAGATAAGTGTGACTGGGGCCCCATCGGTTACTCAGGTGCCTGACTGTCTGCATTCAGACGCCTGAACCTCACCATGCTGCATGGGGGGGGGGGAGCTACATACACACATCTGCCCCAAACAACTGAAGCACTGTCCTTTCAATCATTTCTGATATATTAATTATTGCTTATACCCGTCTAGAGACAGTGATGGAGATCTTGTGATATACAGTACAGTCTTTAGATGAAATCAAAATAATGGCGCTTTTTGGAAGTTCAGGCAGAGGCTCATCCTTCATTCTTGTGTCTGCATCATATGGATTCAGATTGTTATAAATTTCATGTAAATGTAAATGTTTCATAGCACTTGAAAAAACTCTATTTAAATATATGTGTTTATAAAAATATAGGTAATATGATGTATAATTGCGTGCTTTTCTGAGCTGCCTCGTATTAGTAATAAAAACCCCTTTTACAAGAAAAGATAAAGTGCATCATACTAGCAACTGTCATTTGTAAAACTGACAACTGTAAAAATGTTTAGTAAATGACTGTTCCCCATAATTTGTTTCTGCAAGGTTACAGTTTTTTTTTTTTTTTTAAAGCAAGGGTTACATAAAAACTGTACTCTGAAATATTACACAGCAAACCTTGTTATATTCAAAAGTACCACTCTCTATTATACTGCTTGGATGTTAATATTGCAAAAAGTTTGGTTATAGTTTTCCACAAAGGTTTATAAATTTCATGTAATTAATATGCTAGTTTTAAAGCTGATTAAGACTAATCACACTGAAGCTGTGTTCATTATAGTGTTCATTGGCAATAGCATCCCTGGAACAGAGGCTCTCGATGGGTCTGAATTTGGCCAAATGCATGGCTAAATATTACTTTTTGATGAGCTTTTGTCATCGTCTATATATTCCACACACTGGTGGAATCCTGTGTGTGGTTTGTCTGATTATCTGAGAGTGCGTGGTTTGTCTGATACTTTCTCAGGCACTTCCACAGACCAGCTGATTGGCAGCAGGGTCTAGGGTAACACCCCCTTTCACCCGTCCACTGGAGCTTTCGTTTATTGTTCCTTTCTCTACATGGGCAAGCTTTGTCTGGCCTATTGTCCTGTGCTAAATTATATGTGATTGGTCCGTAAGCTGTATCAAAGAAATTGTTCCGGAAGGCTGTATAAATAGCAAAACGAAAGGATTCAGAGGAAACTCAGTGCCCTTGCTCACTGGAGACACTGCACTTGCTTCCAAACTGGCAGCTTACATGTGTATCAGTCTTCAGGAGACTATGAAGGAACAGAGCACAAGGTAAGGCCAGAACTAAAACACTTCAAGAAACGTTATGCAACATATATGAAGTTACCAACTCCAAGTGCTTTTGTGCATGAGCTACAGTCTTAATATTTGCCCTGCAGGTACAAAATCCGGAGCTTACAGAGAAGGTGCAGTGTTGGTGTTGGAAGGCTGAAGGATGTAATTGAGGAGCACCTTCATCATGGGGTCTCCAGCCTGGACATTCGGGAGAAGACCTTGGCTTTTTTCACGTTGAGAAGGGCCTTGCTGCTTCACAACGGATATTCCAGGTGTTCCCGGGATGTTCTGCGTCTCTCTCCTAACCCTGCCGAGGATGTAACTCCACTGTTCTACCAGCAGTAACCAATAAGTTCATGGAAAGCAAGTCAAAGGTCCAAAGGACCAAAAGACCAGAAGAGACTGCGGTCTGTACTGTATTCCCAGGACCCTCAACATAGAAGAAGCATCGTGTATGCAATTGATATCAGAACTTCAAGTGCACTTAGCAAACTGACTATAGAGCAAGACTGAAATATTAGCGTGTATGTGTGTGTGTGCTGTACAAAGCACACTGCACTGCAACAGTATGCCCCACTGTCCGTTCCTTTGAGAAGAGGAATGATGCTACGCTGTATATGCCATTGCATATGTAATTGATAACCTTAAAGGCTTGTGCTCGTTCATCACAGCAGTTCAAGTGTGCATTGTTTAAGAGTGCAAAAATGTCACTAATGCAGCTTAAATATTAATCTGGTTGGATTTCAGTTTATTTTATTGTTTACTGTAGCTGGCGTAGTTAATCAAAAAAATATTTGTTTATGTGGTTACTAATGAAACAATAACTCAGAATGTCCTGCTGAAATCCAGAACTTAAGATCCACATGCTTACAGTGCACTTTGCCATATGGGGACACAAATACTTAGAAGTAGCTCAGTTGCTACTGAAGTACAAATTATGAACAAATATGGTCTCTACTTGAGATAAAAGATGCGTCACGATTCATTAATGATGAATTAACACGAGATCAGTATTTCACATGTTATTCATTGCTTGTTCCTTGAGTAGTTCCTTGAGTAATTCCTTCAATTCACAAAGGTTTGCAGAATTAGATTTAGTAACAAATATAGTAACTGCTTGACATAAAATATGTGATATGATTAATTAATGATCAGAATGTAACTAAGACTTAGTTTGTGGTTAATTAATACATAAGTAAGAGTATAAAACTATATTATTTGTGCTCCCTCACATAAAGTGTTACATGTGATGTTACCAGCTGTTAAAAAAAATCTGTTTTATTATTAATATCATTTTTACAATAAAAGTTTTGTTCTACTGACATATATTTTAACATATAAATGATACATAACATTTACATGTAAAAAAAAATTGCAATTAAATATTTTCATTGTCTCCTATCATGGAAGAAAATATTTGTGTGAAAGGTTTTTTTGAATCAGCTGCAGAAAACTAAAATGGGTACATACATTACAAAATATGGAAATCAGAAAGAATCATCCATTTGAAATTTATGATTTTCCAGGATATAAGTTAATTCCTGACCATAATTACTTATTGTGAATTTTATCTTTATTTCTCTCAGATCTTCTGTGTCTGTTTTTCATCTTATGGACAGTTAGTATTTAATTACAGCCCTGTTGTTGATCGTGAATTCTGTCAATTGGCAGAGTGCAGGAAAGTTTTACATCACAGTGTCATCATCCTACTGTCCATAACCTTCATTTTCACCTTGGATGCACGAGGCAATATTCCTGGGATTTCTGCAGCACTGAAACATTCTGAAAACAGGACTTTGTCATAATAAGGATTTGTTCAGTTTAATGACTTGCTATTAAAAAAATATACAGTTATTACAAAAAAATTATTATTGTACATCATGTGGAAGCAATTTGATCAGTACAAATAAAGAACTTAATCAGTATACTCTTGATAAGTAAGAACTGAATCAATATTATTAATGAATAATCAGTTTTACTTATAACATAAGCATAGCCTATAATCAGGGTGTTTTTTTGTATTCAAATGGTACAATTATTTGAGTAAGCAGGATATTGTAATTAGCCATTATAATTTTGTGTGTATGTGAACCTGCCCGTAAACAATAACCCAGGTAGAAGAAAAGATGGGGTGACATAGGAAAGTGAGGTTAGATAAGATATGAGCGAGAATCTGAAGACCCTAGAATCAGGTCACCTCTCAAGCAGGCTGAAACAGACCATCTGGTAAGGTTATGCCCCCCCCCCCCCCCCCCCCCGATCATCCTCTGGCAGACTGAATCATTTCAGATAAATTGCCAAGTGAGGAGCCTCTGTCAGCCACTGTCTACAAGACAAATGGACAATATAAGCGGGCTGAGAAAAGAGTGGGAGATCTGGAAAGGAGAGTTCTTAGTTAGCTGGTGAGCTTTCCTTACATTGACCTAATATCAAAGAATTGTTTGGAAATCTCCTGCATCCGTGTTCAAATTTTTTTGGATCTACATTGGAAACTGTAATCTGTATATAGCCAATCACATAATATATAGTCTGTCACATCTTCAAAGGTAAATCACATCTGTCTGAGCGAAAACATGAGGTCACGGATACAAGTGGCTGAAACGAGTTTCCTCCACAGGGTGGCTGGGCTCAGCCTTAGAGATAGGGTGAGGAGCTCGGAGATTCGGGAGGGACTCAGAGTAGAGCCGCTGCTCCTCTGCTTTGAGAGGAACCAGCTGAGATGGCTCAGGCACCTGACTGGGATGATTCCTGAACACCTTCCTGGGGAGTTACTTTGGGCATGTCCAAAGCTGGAGGAGACCACGGGGCAGACCCAGGACACGAAGAAGACATTATATCTCTCAGCTGACCAGGGAATGCTTTGGTATTCCTCTGGAGGAGTTGGAGAAGGTGGCCATAGGCATGGAGGTCCGGGCATGGAACATGCTGGGCGCTGCTGCCCTCTTCACCTCGAACTGGATGAGCGGCGAATAATCGATAGATAAATAGACATTGAAGTTGGAAAAAATAAGCTTTGTGTCAACAGTTTCCACAGATAACTTTAATGTCATTCACCAGAATTGATATATCTTGTGAGTTTCAGACAGGAATAGAAGCGTTCCTTGATTACTGATCCATAACTTGCACTTTATGTCATTCTGAGTAACTCTGTACTCCTCAATTGTTTTATGTAGCATCATGGTCCTAAAGAAATGTTTCATTTCACTGTGTACTATTCCAACTGCATATGATTGAAATGATAATAAAAAGCCACTTGACTTGATTAAGCAGAGTAAGCACGTATATGTTATGCTCATGTCTTTGTGCTTCTCACTGTCATTTGTGACAACATCACACAGCAGATAAGCTCTTTATACACAATCAACACTGTCCTAGCTTCACACAGGAGCCTGTGCATCTACCTTCATAATTTTCCACCTAACGAGACTTTGAAACACTCTCTGCACAAATAGTCCAGATGGTCCGTCGGGCAGTAAGGTCTTGTTCCCCAGCCATGAGAGATCAAACACCATAGCTAATGTTATGTGTGATAAGACACACTTCTTTTGTTCCTCCACAGAAAGCAGTGAATGGACAGAGTGTGGGAAACAGGGGGAAACTCAGTCACACAGAGAGTCACTATGACAGTGACCACAGACTCAGCTTGACAGATGAGTAACAAGGTCTAAGTCCGAGGGTTTATAGAGACACTTACAGCAAGAACATTGAGGGTAAATGGATCAAACACAAGTCAGGTGTTTTGTATTTATTTTTTCAATAGAAAAAAATTATACACCATTCAAAGATATAGCCTTAGTAATTATGCTAGGGAAACTATTAATGTGCTTGGCCATGATGAAATTAACATATTTATTTTTCTACCCAGCACTGAAATCACAGTGAAGTTGACATAGCACTGAATGAGGCCCAAGGGATTCTGGGTACTTTAACAATTCATTGTCAGCAGTGTATGATTGCTGACTTATACAAGGATGTTGTTTCTTTACTAATAATGCCAAATTAATGGTGCTATTTGTTCTTCAGAATCAAAACCAAAAATGAATTTATAGCAAAGCAATTTTACATAAAAGGAATTCATTTTGGGGTGCCATACAAAACAATCAAGGACAATCAAGACAAGCAATGTAACAAAATTATGTATGTAAATAAAATTATGTGTCCAGTGTAGATAATATTATTTTTAATATGATATTAATAAAATATAATATTTTTGTCCATTGGTCATTATGAGATAGTTTACATTATATATCAATACACAGCAATAATTTTAAGTATAAGTAAATTGACAGAAATGGTTTCTCATGTTCCTTATCACTGCTGAACCATATATGAAAGGAAGCATACTCTTATTACAGGTCAACACTTTCCCAGGTTCACACAGCAGCCTGTGCATCTCCCTCCTCAGTCTTCCACCCTCCACCTGTTCCCCTGAGACGTGACCATTGTCCTCCAGCAATAAGATCCTCAATGAGCATGTGGCAGCTCCACGTTCCTCATTGTCCCCTGCAGCTCATCCATTGGCTGCTGACTGTGAGAAACTCCAACAAGCCCAGGACTCACACATTCATATGTAGATCAGGGCCTATAAATAGGAGGCATGAAGCAGCACTGATCACACTCACGCTACACAGAGAGCTGCCCATCTCAGAGATACAGCCATGGCACCGACAGTCACAGCAGCTGTGATCTATTCTCAGGAGCATCTCACTCTGGACAACAAGGTAAACTCACATTCCAGTTCTGTTGTAGATACCCTGCATACTTATTTAACGTCATTGATGTGACATTTCAGACCTGGATCATTAATATCTTTCCTGTTATGTCTTTATAGCTGAGGAAGCCGATGGTGGAGAAGATGCGCAGAGATCGCATCAACAGCAGCATCGAGCAGCTCAAGACTCTCCTGAGCCAAGAGTTTCTCAGCCAGCATCCCGACTCCAAGCTGGAGAAAGCCGACATCCTGGAAATGACAGTTAGTTTCCTGAGACGACAAAGCCATCAGCAGCCAGTGATCACCTCGTCCTGTTCAGCAGATGAAAATGAGGGCTTCTTCGGGTGTGTCCAAGAGATTGTGTGTTTCCTGTCAAGGGAAGATGTGAAGACACAGTCCCAGATGAAACTCCTGAGGCACTTCCAAACCATGCAGCCTTCCTCTGGTAAAAGCAGGGGTGACAGTGTCTTGTCTTGCCAAAGTTCACCAGCTCGTCATACAGCTATTAAAGAGAAGACGCCAGTCAACAGCGCCCTCTGGAGACCATGGTGAACTCAAACACACAGGAGCTCAGACAAACAGAACTGAACATGTTGATCTATGATGAACAGTTGTTCTAAAAGTGTAGGAAGTTGTTTCTTCCTCTTCTGCAAATGCAGGGGATTTCTGGAATTACTTTTATTTGAATCAAATATTAAGATGAAATATTTTGAGATTGAAGAGTTTTCATTTGAATGGAGTTCATTCCTGCTATTGGCAAATTAATGTTGCTTCTAATTTCATGAAAAAATCAGAGCAAATGTGCATTGTTAATACCTCATCTTGTTTTGAGTCTACTTCTTACATATTGTAAGGCGATATCATATAAAATGTTTATTAGTAAGACTGTATCCACCATTCTTAGTGTGGCTATTTAAAAACTATTATTATATAGTAGTTACTGTTATTGTGATCAGTCAGAGTGATGTGTATATTACACTGGAGTTTGCATGGTCTCAGTATCTACTAAAATCATAGTGTGTAAACCACATGTGTTAAAATGTCTTTTATAAAGACATTTACTCGATCAACAGAGTAGTAAGACTGTCTTTGGAATATTTTCAAACTATCACTGTTCATATGTATCTCACTGTGTGAGAAGTGATTTCAGTTCCCTTCAGTGAAGGAGATGTTAATGTTTCAATAACATTTCATTGAAGTTTATTTTATTAAAAGAAAAAGTTCTTGTTATTCATTTGGTTCCTTGTTTCATTTTAAACCATTCTCACCCCCCCAAGGTGATATCTCTATCCCAGGCAACACTAAAGGGACCAGACAGGATGACCAGCTAAACTGTGACCTGACCATATCTGTGTGTGCATTCACCACCTAATCATTTGGTCTTTTACCTGGAGGTCAGCCTGAAACATCAGGATTGCTGTGTTTGAGTTGTCGTTTCACCCCGAGACAAACAGCCATTCCTACTGCTGTGAATGTTTAGGTACCAACTGGCTTTACATGGAATGTTCAAGTGTTTTACTGCATGTCAGTGATATCTACAGCAGGCAAAAGGGAAATGACAGAAACAGTTAAAAACGTTTAATAAATGATATATCATGCAAATAAAATATATATACTGTAAGTAAAATAAAAACCTCTGCAATATGTGATATAAAATAACAGACATTTGCACAAAGTATCTAGTTAAAATATAAATATTGTACAAAAACTATGCCACTGTAGGATCAGTAAGTGCTTCAGTTACACAGGACATTTACATTACATCACACTTCCCTCTGCAGTGTTATGTAGGCTACAGACCTGAAGCACGGTGAACATGGTCAAAATCAAACCTGGGTTCACTTGTGAAGATACCATAAAGGTCCATATAGAACCAGGAAGCTCCCTGATTAGAGAAGGTCTTCCATGGCAGACTGTCCATTCATCTGCCACGGCCTCCACAGAGTTCCCTGACACTGCTGGTGTGACTGTGATGAACCTGCAGCAGAATTTGATATGATCTTGGTTGCTGCAGTTTTCTGGAAGGTAGTCCCTTGGTCTGTAGAGAAACTCCTAATGGCCACTTGCTCAGATGGTTGCTGAGGGACGTGTAGAGACAGGTAGCTGAAGGTCTCCTGTAGACAATTGCTGAAGCCCTTCCTGCAGCTTGGGCTGGAGCTACACTTGGCTTTCTCTTTCAGGAAATGAACGGTCACCTCCAAGATGTCAGCCTTTTCCAGCTTCAAACTGGGCTGCCTTTCTTTCATTTGTTGGCATAATAATGTTTTCAGTTTGTCGATGCTGGCATTGATACGATCTCGGCGAATTTTCTCTACAATTGGCTTGCGCTGCTAGAAAAAAAAGACGAGAATTATTAGCCTATGCACAGATTAGGATTAGAAATGAAACACAGCTGTACAATTGATAAATTTGATATTGGAAGATATTTCCTTACTCTTCTCTTTTCTCGTGTGCAGAAATCCAAGGCTGTACTGTGTCTCTGAAGAGCTGTCGGAGGCATTTTGCATGCGCTGATTGTCAGTCTTACGACGTCAAAGTCCGATGTGTAAAGAGGGTTTAATGCTGGTGCTGTTTATAAGCGGTTTCAAGATCTGGTGGAAAAAGTTCGAGAAAATTTACACTCCCAAGAACCAATAAGTGAGCTGGTCGGTATAATAAACAAAAGAAAAAGCTTCTTTAATGACAGCAGAAGTGTGAACTGATGCACGTGTGACGCGGCGGGTGGTAAAGGAAACCAGCACCGCATTTTCCTGGGAAGCCTTGGGAAGGCGCCGCTGCTCGTATCGCAGACCTGCGAAAATCGGAAACTGTAAAAGCTTTTTGCCCTCTGATGGATCGCAGCCGGTCGGGTTTTATGGACGGGACGTTTATTGCAGACACGCTCCTTCTCTCCCTCCATGGCTCTTCGGCATTAATATTCCCATTTCAATCACCTGTCGGTCACTTTGTTAATGTCTGTCTGAAAGACTGAAACTGTATCGCACTGGCAGCTGAGAGACCAGTACCCGTCCCCGCCGATTTAAACCAGTATCGCTTGAGACAAAATATAAAATGTTAGTATTTCACATAATTACTATCAGAAAGACCGACATCACTCCTGAATCACAATCAAGGCGATATAGTGAATTCCAGTTAAACCAGCAATAAACTGATGTTTAGAGTGCTGTAAGAGTACTACTCTGTATTGCTCACCTTTGAAGGGAAAGCGGAACATTTGGTAGGAGTGATTTTCTGTTTTCTTTTTCTTTGTTTATCAGTATAACTTTATGTGTCTTACACACAGACACGTATATAAATTCCTTTTTATTCTCCTGTCAATATAACTATGTTTATTACGACATACTTCAGCACCTTTCATTTCTCTGCAGGTTATAATCCGACTGTATACATCGTTTGTGGCAAATAAAAATTCGAATGGAAAGATCACACACGTGAATTTGGGGAACCTTAACTGCGCCTGCGTCTAAATCATTCTGCCTGTATTTCACCAGGGAGAATATATTGCTAATCTAACTCGTAACTGTATACAAAACTCCGTCATCACCGCGTTTAAAGGGGAATTCGACCATTTCTATATAGTAACGTACGCGTGACCTTGAAAAGTACATCCATGTCTTCTGATGTAGATTATAATCATACAATGTCTCTTAATGCGAACAATTTCCAGACCATTATTATAGAGGTTCTGCTTCTGTAAACAAGTTTCGGAAAGGCTGTAGAGACTCAGTCCAAAACAATAAAGGAACCAGTGGGTGTCTGATGTTTCTTTCTAAACGGTCCGGGGGGAGATTCAGCTGTATGAACCGGGGGACGCGTGAGTAGGATCCTGCCCGGCTTTCCCACACTAGTCACCCATTCATGGCTCCGTATTCTCATGGGGAGGGACAATGGAAGTGTGCCCTCAATGAAGGGGCCGGATAATAGTGTTTAATTGACATTCTCAGTAAGAACATCTGTGTGCGTTTCTCTGCGTGACACAACCACTCTGCTCAGAATAGCTGATGACAGGAGACGGCAAAGTGTGTCGTTCAACAGGTGCGTGTTCACCATGCAGTGACAGGGTCCCAACTTCTGATTTTACTGTATGTTCTGTGCAATAAATGTAGATGCAGTCATGAATAGGCTTTTACATGCCGTCCCTTCAAAGCGGACATTTAAACATGTCAGTCACGGATAATACATTTGAAAAAATTTGTTACCATGGCCTGTCTGAATATTATAATCACTGAAAATTTTCTCAATTTATTCAACCTGACTTGCTGGGGACCTGCATAATACATTGTGAAATATGAAATATTTTGTAATAAAGTGACCGGAGATAAACGCCGAGAAGGTGAAGACCTCCCTTTTCCCGCCTCGGCAAACCCAGTCCAGATGGTCCTTCGGGCAGTAAGGTCTTGTTCCCCAGCCATGGGAGATCAAACACCATAGCTAATGTTATGTGTGATAAGACACACTTCTTTTGTTCCTCCACAGAAAGCAGTGAATGGACAGAGTGTGGGAAACAGGGGGAAACTCAGTCACACAGAGAGTCACTTGGACAGTGACCACAGACTCAGCTTGACAGATGAGTAACAAGGTCTAATAAGGTTTATAGAGACACTTACAGCAAGAACATTGAGGGTAGATGGATCAAACACAAGTCAGGTGTTTTGTATTTATTTTTTCAATAGAAATAATGTAAACGCCATTTTAAAATATTGCCTTGGACATTATATTGCGGAAACATTTTCTAACCAATGTTTTACAGCCGGCACCGAAATCACTTTAAACTTCATGTAGCCCTGAATAGTGCAACATGTAACTGCTGAGTTACACAGAGATGTTATTTCTTTATATAGGTATAAAATGCTAATAATGTCAAATTAATGGTGCACTGAGATCTGCTCTGTTCTTCACAATCAGAATTGTTCATTTACAGCCAAGCACTTTTATATACAAGGAATTTACTTTTGGGTGCCGTGCAAAACAATCAGGGTCAATTTAGGCAATCAATGTAACAAAATTATGTACATAAATAAAATAATATATCTAGTGCAGATAATGTTGATCTTTCTGTTGGTCATTATGAAATAGTTTACATTATGTATCCATACACAGCAATAATTTTAAGTATAATGAAATTGACAGAAATGGTTTCTCATGTTCCTTATCACTGCTGAACCATATATGAAAGGAAGCATACTCTTATTACAGGTCAACACTTTCCCAGGTTCACACAGCAGCCTGTGCATCTCCCTCCTCAGTCTTCCACCCTCCACCTGTTCCCCTGAGACGTGACCATTGTCCTCCAGCAATAAGATCCTCAATGAGCATGTGGCAGCTCCACGATCCTCATTGTCCCCTGCAGCTCATCCATTGGCTGCTGACTGTGAGAAACTCCAACAAGCCCAGGACTCACACATTCATATGTAGATCAGGGCCTATAAATAGGAGGCATGAAGCAGCACTGATCACACTCACGCTACACAGAGAGCTGCCCATCTCAGAGATACAGCCATGGCACCGACAGTCACAGCAGCTGTGATCTATTCTCAGGAGCATCTCACTCTGGACAACAAGGTAAACTCACATTCCAGTTCTGTTGTAGATACCCTGCATACTTATTTAACGTCATTGATGTGACATTTCAGACCTGGATCATTAATATCTTTCCTGTTATGTCTTTATAGCTGAGGAAGCCGATGGTGGAGAAAATGCGCAGAGATCGCATCAACAGCAGCATCGAGCAGCTCAAGTCTCTCCTGAGCCAAGAGTTTCTCAGCCAGCATCCCGACTCCAAGCTGGAGAAAGCCGACATCCTGGAAATGACAGTTAGTTTCCTGAGACGACAACGCCATCACCAGCCAGTGATCACCTCGTCCTGTTCAGCAGATGAAAATGAGGGCTTCTTCGGGTGTGTCCAAGAGATTGTGTGTTTCCTGTCAAGGGAAGATGTGAAGACACAGTCCCAGACGAAACTCCTGAGGCACTTTCAAACCATGCAGCCTTCCTCTGGTAAAAGCAGGGGTGACAGTGTCTTGTCTTGCCAAAGTTCACCAGCTCGTCATACAGCTATTAAAGAGAAGACGCCAGTCAACAGCGCCCTCTGGAGACCATGGTGAACTCCAACACACAGGAGCTCAGACAAACACAACTGAACATGTTGATCTATGATGAACAGTTGTTCTAAAAGTGTAGGAAGTTGTTTCTTCCTCTTCTCTGTATGCAGGAGATTTCTGCTATTATTTTATTTGAATCAGATATTAAGATGTTTAATTTTAGTACTATTGCCAAAGAGGGGTTAAATATTTTAATTTCCCTCTGACTCTGCTCATGGCAAACTTTTGGGGCATAGATGAATGAAGGGAAATATTTTGGGATTGAATAGTTTTCATTTGAATGCAGTCCATTCCTGCTATTGGCAAATTAATGTTGCTTCTCATTTCATGAAAAAAAAACTTCAATGAAGAAATTATGGCAAATGTGCATTGTTAATGCCTCATTTGGTTTTAAGTTGACTTCTTACATAGTGTAAGGTGATGTCACATGAAAATGTTTATGAGTAAGACTGTATCCACCATTCTTAGTGTGGCTATTTAAAAACTATTATTATATAATAGTTACTGTTATTGTGATCAGTCAGAGTGATGTGTATATTACACTGGAGTTTGCACGGTCTCAGTATCTACTGAAATCATAGTGTGTAAACCACATGTGTTAAAATGTCTTTTATAAAGACATTTACTCGATCAGCAGAGTAGTAAGACTGTCTTTGGAATATTTTCAAACTATCACTGTTCATATGTATCTCACTGTGTGAGAAGTGATTTCAGTTCCCTTCAGTGAATGAGATGTTAATGTTTATTTTTCATTTCTCAGAAGATGATTTTATTAAAAAAAATAGTCCATGTTATTCACTTGGTTCTTTGGCTCATCTCTAAATCATGGGTTACACATCACACACAGCACACTCTAAATCATGGGTTACACATCACACACACAGCATATTCAAACTAAAAAATAATCCACTGAAAGTTACATCCCAATCAAAAGCCAGTAGGTTTCAGTTTGAATTATTTCCATGTGGCCTTGACTTCTCTGATGAGATCTGATCAGGGGCGTCAGAAGTATTTTGAATGTGGGGGGGACACACTGGCGGGGGGTCTGGGGACCTTCCCCCAGAAATTTTTTAATGAATTAGATGCCATTTCCTGCATTCTGGTGTATTTTTAACAGGTTGTTAAACACCTAATTTTACCTACAAAAGTCACTTAATTCAATGACTATTTTAGAGACTCAATAATAAATCCTCATTCAACTAGTCCATATTCATCAGCCTTGGTCTTTCAGTGGTATGTGTATTCTCATATCGATCAAGTGGAATGGATTCTTTTGCAAAGCAATAGAAACAGTGCTGGGTGAACTAATATTTTATGTTAAATGTGGGGGGGGGGGATCCAAACGTAATTATGAAATGTGAGGGGGACGCGTCCCCCTCAGATTTAATGGCGCCCATGGATCTGACAGGCCTGATCTAACGTATGGAGAACCTGCCCATGGCATTCATTTCTGAGTACTTTTAGAACCTCATGTGTGGTTATAAATAATTTCTTTCCCACCTTGTTAGTTTCACACCCAGCTGTGTGAAGATGTGTCACTTTCTCTAAGGTGATTTCTATCCAACACCAAGGAGTCTGGACTGGACTAAAGGGACACCCAACTAGACAGGGAACACATGATGTCTTTGTGTGCAACAGAAAACGTGATGTTCAGTGCGTAACAAACTGTAGGGATGTGTGGCTCAGCAGAATAACCCTCTGTGCCTGTAATCAGAAGGTTGCTGGATTGAGCCCCAACCTCAGCAAAATAGTCACATGTCTTTGGGTCCCGGAGCATGGCCACTAACTCCTTAGCTGAGCCTGCACTGTGATGTAAAATGACACTGTTTAGTAAATGTAGATTTTTCAAGTTGAGTAAGTACAGAAACTATGCTGCATTCCATCTACCTCAGAAGTCAGTGCAGGGAATGATGTCACCATTGAGTTAACCATGGTCCAGTACAAGAAGTTAAAAGCCATTTAGTGAAACCAGGGACCTATTTCAAAACAAGTTATCCAACAAGTTATCTGGCTAAGCAAGAAATCCTGCTTTCTGAATCTGGCCCCAGTTCTAGACAGGTGCATTGTTAGCCAGTGTTAGCAATACCAGTTGATAATAATGCATTATATAGTTTTTTTGTGAATACAAACAAAGTGTCAACATGCCCACAGATAGCGGATGAACAGTACTGTTTGTATGACCAATTTATTGAAACACAAATAAATATAAGTACTAATAAACAGATCTTAACTACAGCTTTCACGTCCAGCTATGGTGAGCATGAAACTTAGCCTGGGATATGTTGCCGAAAATCATAGTTGCTAACAAAGCATGGTGCACACATCAGCTGTTGGGAAACGTACTGCTGCTACGGAGCGATGCTTGCGCTGTAGCATGATTTTCATTGTGATATTTTCCACTAAGAAGACAATGTGCATCGTTACATTGAAAAACCCAAGTTACCCCTATTTATCCTCAAAGTTATCTAGCTAAGCCAGACATCTGGCTTTGGAATACAGGGCCCAGAAATGTGACCTAATGTGACACAGCAGATGGTAAAGACACACATGAAAACCAAAATGATTTGGGAAGTTAACAAATATATGACGTCTCTTTCTGTGAACAATTTCCAAAACATTATTATAGATGATACTCTAAACATGTTTCTGAAAGCCACCTGATACTTAGCAAGAAACAATGAAAGTACCAGTGGGTGTCTGATGATTCTTTCTAAACGGTCCGGGGGGAGATTCAGCTGTATGAACCGGGGGACGCGTGAGTAGGATCCTGCCCGGCTTTCCCACACTAGTCACCCATTCATGGCTCCGTATTCTCATGGGGAGGGACAATGGAAGTGTGCCCTCAATGAATGGGCCGGATAATAGTGTTTAATTGACATTCTCAGTAAGAACATCTGTGTGCGTTTCTCTGCGTGACACAACCACTCTGCTCAGAATAGCTGATGACAGGAGACGGCAAAGTGTGTCGTTCAACAGGTGCGTGTTCACCATGCAGTGACAGGGTCCCAACTTCTGATTTAACTGTATGTTCTGTGCAATAAATGTAGATGCAGTCATGAATAGGCTTTTACATGCCGTCCCTTCAAAGCGGACTTTTAAACATGTCAGTCACGGATAATACATTTAAAAAATTTGTTACCATGACCTGTCTGAATATTATAATCACTGAAAATTTTTCTCAATTTATTCAGCCTGACTTGCTGGGGACCTGCATAATACATTGTGAAATATGAAATATTTTGTAATAAAGTGACCGGAGATATACGCCGAGAAGGTGAAGACCTCCCTTTTCCCGCCTCGGCAAACCCAGTCCAGATGGTCCTTCGGGCAGTAAGGTCTTGTTCTCCAGCCATGGGAGATCAAACACCATAGCTAATGTTATGTGTGATAAGACACACTTCTTTTGTTCCTCCACAGAAAGCAGTGAATGGACAGAGTGTGGGAAACAGGGGGAAACTCAGTCACACAGAGAGTCACTTGGACAGTGACCACAGACTCAGCTTGACAGATGAGTAACAAGGTCTAAGTCAGAGGGTTTATAGAGACACTTACAGCAAGAACATTGAAGGCAGATGATTTAAAAATTATTTAGGCATTTTATACTAATTATTTTTCAATAGAAAAAGTTAAAAAATATAAAAACAAATAATCAAACAAACAAAGAAATTGAAAAAGTTTCTCATGTTCCTTATCACTGCTGAACCATATATGAAAGGAAGCATACTCTTATTACAGGTCAACACTTTCCCAGGTTCACACAGCAGCCTGTGCATCTCCCTCCTCAGTCTTCCACCCTCCACCTGTTCCCCTGAGACGTGACCATTGTCCTCCAGCAATAAGATCCTCAATGAGCATGTGGCAGCTCCACGTTCCTCATTGTCCCCTGCAGCTCATCCATTGGCTGCTGACTGTGAGAAACTCCAACAAGCCCAGGACTCATACATTCATATGTAGATCAGGGCCTATAAATAGGAGGCATGAAGCAGCACTGATCACACTCACGCTACACAGAGAGCTGCCCATCTCAGAGATATAGCCATGGCACCGACAGTCACAGCAGCTGTGATCTATTCTCAGGAGCATCTCACTCTGGACAACAAGGTAAACTCACATTCCAGTTCTGTTGTAGATACCCTGCATACTTATTTAACGTCATTGATGTGACATTTCAGACCTGGATCATTAATATCTTTCCTGTTATGTCTTTATAGCTGAGGAAGCCGCTGGTGGAGAAGATGCGCAGAGATCGCATCAACAGCAGCATCGAGCAGCTCAAGTCACTCCTGAGCCAAGAGTTTCTCAGCCAGCATCCCGACTCCAAGCTGGAGAAAGCCGACATCCTGGAAATGACAGTTAGTTTCCTGAGACGACAAAGCCATCAGCAGCCAGTGATCACCTCGTCTTGTTCAGCAGATGAAAATGAGGGCTTCTTCAGGTGTGTCCAAGAGATTGTGTGTTTCCTGTCAAGGGAAGATGTGAAGACACAGTCCCAGATGAGACTCCTGAGGCACTTCCAAACCATGCAGCCTTCCTCTGGTAAAAGCAGGGGTGACAGTGTCTTGTCTTGCCAAAGTTCACCAGCTCGTCATACAGCTATTAAAGAGAAGACGCCAGTCAACAGCGCCCTCTGGAGACCATGGTGAACTCCAACACACAGGAGCTCAGACAAACAGAACTGAACATGTTGATCTATGATGAACAGTTGTTCTGACCATGTAGGAAGTTGTTTCTTCCCCTTCTGTGCATGCAGGAGATTTCTGGTATTATTTTATTTGAGTCAAATATTATAATCTTAATTTTCAGTACTACTGCAATAGAAATGCATTAAATATTTTGATTTCAATGTGACACTGCTCAGGACAAATATTTAGCACATATGAATGGATGGAAATTGTTTTAGATTGAAGAATTTTTATTTCAATGGAGATCATTCCTCCTATGTGAATGTTCTGATAAATTATTTTGCTTTTTATATTGAGACTATATTAGTCCTAATCAAAAAAACTTCAATGAAGAAAATATAACAAAAATGATTATACTGTATTGTATATCATTTTGAGTCTTTTTTACATTTTGCATATGTAAGGTCTTGCCATGTGAAAATGTTTTTTGTAATTCAACTTTTTATTGAATTTTCATTGAGTGTTCATGTAAACAAAAAAGAAACAGAGCAGAATACACAGCATGGGTATTATACAATTATACCGTTATGTCCCCATTTTGAGTATCCAACCAGCACAGAAAAAAGAAAACAAAAATCTAAATGTTTCACATGAACGTGTTTTTAAGAAAAACCCTATAACCATATTTTTATGCTTGGGTATGATTAAATTATTACTGTATGATAGTATCTGTCTTACATTGACAAGTCTCATGTGATGTGTATATTACACTGGAGTTTGCATAGTCTCAGTATCTACTGAAACTGTAGTGTGTAAACCACTTGATAAAATGTCTTTTATAAAGACCTTTACTTGATCTGCACAGTAAACATTATTTAGACTGTTTTTGGAATATCTTCGGTCTGTTAGTGTTCTTCTGTCTCTCTCTGGATGAGAAGTGACTTCAGTTGCCTTCAGTGAAGGAGATGTTAATGTTCGAATGACACTGCATTGAAGATGATTTTATTAAAGGAAAAAACTCCTGCTATTCATTTGTTCTTTGATTCATTTCTTAGAAGCCCTGCTCTTGACATAACGAATAAAAATTACATATATATCGTGGTCACGATTTACTAATTCGTTTCCACAATGTGTTAAATCGGGTACACCTTTTGCTAATTCGTTCCCTCATTTTAGTTAAATTATGGACATATTTCATTAATTAATTCCAATAGTATATTAAAACTAGATAGGCCTATATATATTCTTTATTCTTATGTCATGAGAGGGGGTCCATACATTTCAAACTCCCATTAAATTAAATACGTGAGACATATTGTTGCTTAAAAAGTAATTGATGATAATTACATCCTGATTTTAAAAATAATTATTTGTTGCTTGGGTATCTGTGATATACTTCAGAGCAGCTGCTTTTGTGTGTGGAGATTTTGTCCACGATCTACATTTCTCAGAATATTTAAAGAACCTTTGCTCATATAAAAAGGCACCTGTAACCCGCTTGTCAGATTCATACAGAGTCTTACCCAGTTCAGCAAGGAGATGTTACTAAATCAATGAAATTTCATTGAATATGATTTTATTAATGGAAAAAGTTAATGATGTTACTTATTTGGTTCTTTGTGTCATTTTCAACTTGCAAACGTTTGATAGACAAAATTCAAACATTCATCCTAACAAATAAATTAACGGTAAATACAAACTGGTAAAACAAAAGTTTCAGTACGCCAAACGGACCGAACAGGAATACCTGCTAAACTGCCAGCTGACGATGTCTGCGTTTGGACTGCCGCTTTAGCCCCAGACAGTTCCCGTAATGCAGGATTGACAGGGCGTTTCTGCAGACACACTCCACACACTCCGACTCCTCTGTTAGCATGGGAACGTCCAGCTTCAGCGTTAATATTCCCATACTAATCAGCTGTCGCTCACTTAAATAATGTCTACTAGAATGACTGAATGTTTATGACACAGCCAACTGAGAGACCAGTACACGTCCCACAGCATTTAAAATGATATTTCTTCAGATAAGATACAAAAACGTTAATATTTTACAAAATAATTATCAATTAAGAGAAATTACTGCAGAAAACAAGGTGATACATAAATTCATTATAATGAATTTCAGTTAAACCAGTTCTAAACTGATATTTATTTAATATGCTGATATATTTGATATGCTGGACAAATACTGCCCCCTGTTCCTCAGGCGTGGATGGTGCAGCGGAACAATTTAATAAGTGAAATAGCAAGATGGACTTTAATAAAATTTGGGTAACATAACCACACATGCATCTAAAGCAATAGGCCTGTTTATCATTATGAGAATATGTTGTTGATCTTTTTCATAACTTGGTTTAGAATTTGGTCATTACTGTCGTTACCGTATGAATCCGTCATTACCGTATTGAAAGTGCATTCTCACTTACCTAAGGTAGCTTCCCCAAGGGTGTAGATTTGGGTATGAACAGTAGGAACATGTAGCTACAAATATTGTGGGAGTACTATATGTGATTGGGGGGCAGGGGGGTCGGGGCAGATTTGGTCCCTACCAATACTGAAACCAAGACCAACGACTTGGAGATTACCTTATGCTTGGGATTGAAAAGTACAGCAATGTATTCTGTTGTAGAGTTAATCATACAATGTCTCTTATTTGAAGAGTTTGCAAAACATTATTATAGATGGTACTCTAAACACGTTCCGGAAAGGCTCCAGAAACTCAGTCAGAAACATAAAGGAACCAGTGGGTGTCTGATGTTTCTTTCTAAACGGTCCGGGGGGAGATTCAGCTGTATGAACCGGGGGACGCGTGAGTAGGATCCTGCCCGGCTTTCCCACACTAGTCACCCATTCATGGCTCCGTATTCTCATGGGGAGGGACAATGGAAGTGTGCCCTCAATGAAGGGGCCGGATAATAGTGTTTAATTGACATTCTCAGTAAGAACATCTGTGTGCGTTTCTCTGCGTGACACAACCACTCTGCTCAGAATAGCCGATGACAGGAGACGGCAAAGTGTGTCGTTCAACAGGTGCGTGTTCAATACACGGTGACATCATTAAAGTGCAAATGGTTCTTCCAGTTTCTAGTTTAACTGTATAGACAGCCTACAGTGGAATGACACTGGCGAGCAAAAATTATTATATGCAGTAGACCTGCATAGAATAAAAATATTTTCAAATATTTTAAAGCGTGATAGTGAGAGTGTTTCAGAAGCATATTTTATTATCTCCGTATCATAACTCCTAGCGAAACTCATTGTTTTAATTCATTTTAGCAGAATACCATTCTCAATTTATTCAACCTGACTTACTGGGGACCTGCATAATACATTGTGATATATAAAATATTTTGTAATAAAGTGACCGGAGATATACGCCGAGAAGGTGAAGACCTCCCTTTTCCCGCCTCGGCAAACCCAGTCCAGATGGTCCTTCGGGCAGTAAGGTCTTGTTCCCCAGCCATGGGAGATCAAACACCATAGCTAATGTTATGTGTGATAAGACACACTTCTTTTGTTCCTCCACAGAAAGCAGTGAATGGACAGAGTGTGGGAAACAGGGGGAAACTCAGTCACACAGAGAGTCACTGGGACAGTGACCACAGACTCAGCTTGACAGATGTGTGTCATACCTGACAATGAAGTTCAGAGGGATTAGAAATACACTTTAAGAAGAAAAACTTAGAGTTTACTCATTTCTAAAACAAATCAGGGCTTTTTTTGTTTATTCTGTGTTTTACATAAAACGTTTCAGCTGCCCTTTGGAGATATTATTCATAGGATGGATGGTAATAATTACCCACAGTTCAAAGCCAGCACTAAAATTACATAAACATTTTGGTAACCCTCAGTTTGGCCCATGAGATTTTCAGTACACTAACAGACTAGTGACAGCAGTGTATGGTTACTGTTAGTGTAATTCCTCTACATGATTATCAATCAATTTTAGTTACAACTATTCCATTGTTGATATTTCCATTAGTTTATTATTATTTTACGGATTTAAGACTATTTCGATGTATTGCCATATTTTTAAATCCATAGAGCAAAAGTTGTTCATGTTCTTTGTCATTGTCTACTCTTATTACAGGTCAACACTTTCCCAGGTTCACACAGCAGCCTGTGCATCTCCCTCCTCAGTCTTCCACCCTCCACCTGTTCCCCTGAGACGTGACCATTGTCCTCCAGCAATAAGATCCTCAATGAGCATGTGGCAGCTCCACGTTCCTCATTGTCTCCTGTAGCTCATCCATTGGCTGTGGACTGTGAGAAACTCCAAAAAGTTCAGGGTTCCCCTTGCGTAGTGCTTTTAAAAACGTATCATGCATGTCTTATAGGGCATAAATCCACTTGAACCACGGTTACTTCACATTTTGACATTATTTTCACTTTTTCAAGCCAAAAACACATTTTTTAGTATGACTGATTTCTTACGTCAATGTAATAAACATTTCCATTATGTTTACATTAATTTGAAATTGTGTTCTAAGTCTGGAATTTTAAGTAATGTTAATTAGTGCTAAAGATTATAAGAGTGTAATGATTTTTCTACTGCGATTCACCTGGCTGGCACTATGTCTGTGGTTACAGAATATTAATCCACACCCTCCTGCTTAAGAATTCAACAGTGCCATGTAACAAAATACAATAATAACTAGGCCTTTTGTAAAACTGTTTTTCATTTTTA
Organism: Paramormyrops kingsleyae; assembly: GCF_048594095.1. Lineage (NCBI taxonomy): Eukaryota > Metazoa > Chordata > Actinopteri > Osteoglossiformes > Mormyridae > Paramormyrops > Paramormyrops kingsleyae. The sequence continues at coordinate 9,939,727 of NC_132804.1, forward strand.
GGTAACAGTGATTGGTTTACATATACACCAGGCATTCCGATGTATTCTCATTATGAGGAAATAGATTTTCTAAAAATCTTTAAACCTGTCTTTAACAGATCGAATAGAAATCAAACATGACTGATTGTCTTGCACTATTTAAGTCAAAGAGTGCGGCATTATTATTGTACAGGTGGAACTGTTTTGAGCTGAACTCCATTTTCCCTCCAAATGGATGATGACGTCATTCACTGCCTACAACACTGAGCTCATAGTGTCCCGTTAAGTCTATTCAATTTACTGAACAGCTTTGTAGGGTACTGATAGCAGAGCACTCGGTGTGGGGAAACTCAGGTCAGCTCTCAACTCACAACGACCATCATCCGCATGACTGAACCAATCTTCAGGACTCCACTGGTGATGTTAGCTTTCTGTTAAGAGGACATGCGTCATATTGTATTATCACATTTTAAGTCACTAGTGAAAAAGTCAGAATTACAGATATATTTTTTTCCTTAAATACCTCCCTGTGGTCTTTAACAAAACATAAAATTTATTTAAGGTACACTGAAGAAAACTTTACTTAATGAAATGTTTTTAGTTTCTCAGCAAGTCATTGAAAGAATATTTTGCAGACATTTAATATTCACTCACAAGGAGTGTAGATCCTTCATATATACAGCCATAGGAAAAATTAAGAGACCACAGCACAATTTTGTGTTTCACTCTTTTCTCAATTAATGGGTGAGCATCTGTGAATAATATATTTTATTTTTTGCAAACTGCAGCCTGGTTCTTCCCTGTTTCTCATTAATGAAGGGCTTCTTCCTTGCTTTATGGGACTTCAGTCCTGCTTCTAGAAGCCTGATATGAACTGCCCTAGCAGTGCACTTCACACCTGCACTTAATGTTTCCCATTCCTTTTGAAGGTCATTTGATTCATCCTCCAATTTATGAGAAACTGTCAGATAAGTTGACAGTCATCTCTGGCATTAAGAATGTCGCTTCCGCCCTCTACCTGGCTGGTTTCTGGCCATTCCCAGTGTCTCCTGCTTCACCTGGTTCTTCTGTTCTGCTGTCTTAGAAATGTTGAACCTGAAAGCATTCTGCTGCTCAGTGTTGCCTCCTGCAGGCAGAACCAGGATTAAACCAGGATTTAAAAATGCAGATTTGTTTTAAAATATAGAGAGATCTCTTAATTTTTTACATGGGTGTATATGTGTGTTACGTTGCTATCCTAAGTGGGAAGTAAAACATTCTGTCCAAAAACATTTCTGATAAAATTAATTTAATCCCATCAACAACTTAGTCCTCCAGAAAAATCTTTCAGATCAGGTGAATTTCTGTGGACAGAGATGAGTTTTCTAGAGAAGTTTGGGACTTTAGGTGAAACTGTGCAGAATAATTAATCCATAAGGGATTAGATACAAAATATGTGTCAAAAACACACGTGTTCATTCCACTGATGACTGTACTTCTTATAGTTACTACTGACAACATCAGGCAACAGACCTGCTCTTATTACAGGTCAACACCTTCCCAGGTTCACACAGCAGCCTGTGCATCTCCCTCCTCAGTCTTCCACCCTCCACCTGTTCCCCTGAGACGTGACCATTGTCCTCCAGCAATAAGATCCTCAATGAGCATGTGGCAGCTCCACGTTCCTCATTGTCCCCTGCAGCTCATCCATTGGCTGCTGACTGTGAGAACCTCCAACAAGCCCAGGACTCACACATTCATATGTAGATCAGGGCCTATAAATAGGAGGCATGAAGCAGCACTGATCACACTCACGCTACACAGAGAGCTGCCCATCTCAGAGATACAGCCATGGCACCGACAGTCACAGCAGCTGTGATCTATTCTCAGGAGCATCTCACTCTGGACAACAAGGTAAACTCACATTCCAGTTCTGTTGTAGATACCCTGCATACGTATTTAATGCCATTGATGTGACATTTCAGACCTGGATCATTAATATCTTTCCTGTTATGTCTTTATAGCTGAGGAAGCCGATGGTGGAGAAGATGCGCAGAGATCGCATCAACAGCAGCATCGAGCAGCTCAAGACTCTCCTGAGCCAAGAGTTTCTCAGCCAGCATCCCGACTCCAAGCTGGAGAAAGCCGACATCCTGGAAATGACAGTTAATTTCCTGAGACGACAACGCCATCACCAGCCAGAGATCACCTCGTCCTGTTCAGCAGATGAAAATGAGGGCTTCTTCAGGTGTGTCCAAGAGATTGTGCGTTTCCTGTCAAGGGCAGATGTGACGACACAGTCCCAGACGAAACTCCTAAGACACTTTCAAAACATGCAGCCATTCTCTGATAAAAGCAGGAATGACTATGTATTGACTCATCTGAGTTCACAAACTCAATACACAACTATCAACAAGAAGACACCAGTCAACAGCGCCCTCTGGAGACCTTGGTGAACACATGAACACTTGGAACTGAAACAAAACTGAACATGTTGATCTATGATGAACAGTTGTTCTGAAAATGTAGGAAGTTGTTTCTTCCTCTTCTGCATATGCAGGAGATTCTTTGTACTACTTTATTTGAATCAAATATTTAGTGTGCCATTTTGGCAATATTGAATTTAAATACTGGCAAAGTTGTTAATCTAGCCACTTTAATGTAAATGGTGTTTTATCCCATAAGATGACTCATCTATATGTTTCTGTTGTTCTGCATCATTCCACCAATAAGAATGGTCTTATAATTTTCCTTTGTGTTTTTTCAAGTAATATTGTAATCTTTTTTAAAACGACCACCTCAGTCATCAACCAGTTATGTTTATATGATTGCAAGAATATTTGTCTGTGTGTTTATGCGATTGCATATCTATTCTGGCTATGTTCATATGAGAAAGATTTTAATTATTTCAATTTGTTAATTGTTTTCTTGAATCTCATGTGCACAAGAAGCTATTTCCTTTCTGTTAATGTTCTATTTTAATATCCATATATCTTCAACCTGTATGGTTGTATTTGTAAATCAAATTGTTTCCCATATTAATAATTAAAAGTTCATTAATCCTCTTTGTTTCCTTGTTCAACTTCAAATTTACAAAAATGTGAAATACACCACATATTTCTGATGATTTAAAAAAAAAAAAACTTGTATAATTGCATTTTCTATAAAATTCTCAATTTCTAAATGTCAATCTGTCTTGCATAAAGCAAGACATTTTATGGCATTATATCTAATAATCACCAGTGATACAGCCTGCATTTATTTATGCTTAACAACCCATACATCTAACAGCAATTCCTACATTTGATTGTTAGTCTCAAACTGATAAATGTGCTACATTCGATAGGTATTCTTTGGCTATTGCTATCTTAAAGATATTGCTCATTATCATGATTTTGTATATTTCTGTGGAGATCTACATTACTCTGTCACAAATCTCAGTGACTTCACTGAAACTGATCTTTCACGTGGTTTTTGTCCAGCTGGCAGAATGGGCTTCACAACAATGAGATCAAGCACCATAACTAATGTGATGTGTAACAGGACACACTTCCATTGTGACTCCATTGAAATGAGTGAAAGGAGAGAGTGTGGGAATCAGAGGAAAACTCACTCACACAGAAACCCTTTGGAATCGCTGCCGGTGTTCAGAATCACACACCTGGATGTTCTGGGTTCAGGAGGGTAAATTTGGTTTCTGAATAAAAAGCTCTTCAAATTTCTATGAGGAAGCTGATTTGTTTGTTTAGCCTGTGCACGAAGAACCACTGGTCATTTACAGATGCTTAGATTTTCTGACATTAGACTGCTGCGTTAAATAAGTCTAACTGCAAACACTGGAACTATGTGCGTCACTGATCAGAGTAAACATCATTTTCATAGATAGGGCTATCTTTTTTTCTGGTTTCGCGATTGATATTTAAACCTGCGCAGTAAAACCATTATTTTTTAATAGTCTCATGATATCACATTGAAAATATTTCAAGAGTGCCAGCAAAACCGACCTTTTTTAATATATATGCGCTTATCTGGGTTTTTTAAGCACGCCTAAGTCAGTCGCAGTCCACGCGGCGCTCAGAGAGCTTACCTATGGTAATACTCACCCCATCCCGTCTCACCATACCTGTCAAGTTTTGGATTTGAAAATAAGGGAAATTTTCCGGCACCCACCGCGAGCCATCCCACCACCCCAACCAAGCTCCAGTATCCCTTACATTTTAAGACAGGTGTACAAGAAATCTAAAATAAAATATCATTTTATTTTCATTACACATTTTCTTTTAATTTCTCATGTTCACTCATGTGGCTCTCTGGCATTCACTAATGACTTATTATAGATTTGTTGCAGACTTTGTATCCTTGTTGAAGTCGTCACAGAAGGTGAAAGTAAGGTACGTTGTTTTTGGCACACAGCATTGCCATTTTAACCTCCGCATTTATGACCTGGTTAATGTTGTAAATGACCTGCAGACTACAGCAGGTGGCAGTTCTCGCGAGGCTACTGACAGTTCAGTTTGGAGAGGCAGAGGAATTTTTTTTAAATGATATTATAATACGGGAGATTTACGGGAAAATACTAATCCGGGCGGACGGCGGGAAAGAGGGGTAAAATACGGTAGTTTCCCGGCCAAAACGGGAGACTTGACAGCTATGCGTCTCACGCTACTGATGGAAAACCATGGTAAATACCGTCTAGGTCAGTTTAAAATCGTACTGATGGAGCTGTAATGATTTGAGTAGAACTGCGTTATTCCCTCCGGATGACCTGTAACGTAATTTGCGGTCTACAACTCAGAGCTCGTTTGCGGATACCCGGGCATCTCCAGGGGAGATGGGAACGCGCACAGGGAACGCGCTTATTTAATACTTAGTGAAAAGGCTGTTTATAGCCAACAGAGGGCCCCCAAACCTCAAAGGCCCCAGGTAATTTACATGTCCCAGCTTGTCAAGTATTATTGTCGTAATATATCCATATTGTGTTATATTAACTTATATATAATAAACCAGCGACTTTATATATAATAAACGGGCGACTAACCAAAGCAGTAAGCCTATTTATTACCCAGCAAACAATAAGTGGAATAACAGTCATATGAGCTGAAGAGAAATACGTACCTTAAAATGCTACAGTTAGAAACAGTAACGTAAATTGAAGGAAAATACAATAGGGCCCATTGAGTGGGAAAACACAGTACAAAAATTATTAAGTGTAAGACGTCGAAATGCCATACATATATCAAATGATGCATCTCATGCAATCGTAGCATCATCGGTGTGAAAAGCACTAGCTATGACTTCCGTTGCGACTTTTTCCTGTATAAACACTAACACCAGCCACGAGCCTGTAGTTAGATGTCTTACAAATGCCTTTGAAGTCGACGCGTGTGACAGTGACATGGAAGTGGAAAAAGCAACACCAAGATATCTGCACCCTTCAGCGTAATTCTGTGGGACTTCTTTGTAATTAGTGAATCTTTTGATATAACTGCAATCGTACTTTGAGAAACCCTTAGGAGACAGCAGTCGAACAAGTGATGGTGGGATGCTGTCTTAATGTTCAGTAGTAACAATCTTAGCGGGATCTTAACGTTATGACATTCTAATGCATAAGATATTTTGCACGTTTGATCGATATAGCCTAGCATTAGAATATAACACTTTTGCAAAATGCATAATAAAAGTAATCGTATATAAAAATGAATAGCAACTGCGAATTCATATTTGTAAATCCGTAACTTGACCTGTAGGCAAAGATTTTGCATGTACACTTCTACTGTGACTTACACGACAACAGATTCGCACGCTGAGTTCGCACTGCACGCGCTGCACCCTGTTTATCGATTCTCATTTTACTAGTGGTTTAGACAATTTGTAGCCGCTAATGTGCAATCGATTTGTACAGTGTCTGGGGGGGAAAAAGGTAGGTAAATTAGGCTTACACATTTTCCAATTAACTCTGAATATGGATTAGAGTTTCATAAAATTACGAGATTTACATGACATTTAAGTGCGATTACTTTAGATGTAACTTTATCTCCATGATTACTGCTCAAGAGCTAGCACCTAGAGTAGGTTTAGTAGAATAAAAGAGAGCTCCCACACAGCCAGCGATGACACATCAAAATAACAAGGGCGTTTATGGAGGCACGCTTCCTGCACGAGTGTGGGAACGGGCGCGGCGAGGGTCCTCCCACCTTTCATCCCGCAATTACGTGAGAAGTGCAGCACCTGCGACTACAAACGAGGCAGATAAGACCGGCGGAATAAAACGCCTTGAAATATCTTGAAAGCAATAAATCGACGTCCCCAGTATTTTTCCCAGAAGATACAAACTGATGTGTAAACTGCGGGTACTAGCAGTACGCCTATCACTCAAAAAAATTATTTGCCAAAAGATGTCATATCTGATGATATTTTAATTTATGAAGACACATTTTGCAAGCTTATTTTATAGATTTCGCCATCATCTTTTTAAAATACATTGTTGGGCAACTCAATTCAAAATGATATTTGATTAATAATACCTTCTGTTTAAGTGTTCTTTAAGGAACTGAACTTGTTTGAAAACTGTTTTCGGCATTTAGCTCTATAAAACATTCGGTAGGGCTACTTTCGAACAGAAAAAAAAAATCTGATCTTTTGCCCTGTCGCCAACAATTAAGCTGACGCAAGGCAGTCTTGAGGTTTATATAATTGCTGGGTTCTGTTGAGGACAGCGTCCGCTGTATTGACAGGGGGACGCGTGAGTAGGATCCTGCTGGGCTTTCCCACACTAGCCACCCATTCATGGCTCCGTATTCTCATGGGGAGGGACAATGGAAGTGTGCCCTCAATGAAGGGGCCGGATAATAGTGTTTAATTGACATTCCTAATAAGAAGATCTCTCTGTAGTCCCCAGAGAGGTAATAGGTTATTTTACGAAGGAGGTCCATGTGTTATACCTGAACTTATTAAAATCTGATTTTTACAGTTTGATTTTTCAAAACAATTTATGGACAAAAGGAAAATATTCCATGGGTCAGCAGTTTACAACCTAGAGACTGCTGGGGGTGGGGGGGGGGGGGGGGCAAGAATTCCAAGTCCTGCTAATGATGAAGTATTGACACAAAAAATATTTTTCTTCTTATTATTATTATTATCTAACCCTGTCCAATCCTGTTACGTTTGTTTTATGTCACAGAATGTCGGAAATAACATTTCACTGCAAGTCATGCTGGGAATGATTGGTATGTGACAAATAAAATTTGAATTTGAAGACAAGCATGTTTGTTTGTTCTTGTGTGGATAGCAAAATGTAACTATGGAGGACCTACTGTAGTGAATTCTGCCTCACTGTGTATACTTTCTTATGTCACAAAGACGGAACCACCAGCTTGACTGCCTTATCAGTCAGCATTGATGATATGGAGACAATTCCCCCGGCGAAGCAGCATGCGGCCAGTTAACCGTGAAATAATGTGGATGATTCTTCTCCTATTGTTGTGAAGACCTCGCCCACTGCCCCCTGAGTGTGGGAAACCTAATCCTGCCTTGGGCACATGGCTTTGTAATGCAAATGCAGCACTATAAATAGGAGCGGAGAGCCCTCAGTCAGAACACAATCACCCTGACTTCTTCTGAAACTCCTGACCAACATAAACATGGCTCCTTTCTCCTACTGCAGTGACGCTGCCAGCCTAAAGATGTCCGGCAAGGAAAAGAATAAAGTAAGTTTTGCAATAATTATGTCTGACTTCCCTGCTTCAGAGCATAGTGAGTTTCCTTGTATCTCTGGTGTGGTGTGTCTCTGTAACACAGAACTAACGTAGAGCTTGTTTGTCCGTCAACAGCTAAGAAAACCAGTGGTGGAGAAGATGCGCAGAGATCGCATCAACAGCTGCATAGAGCAGCTCAAGAAGCTCCTGGAGAAGGAATTCCAGCAGCAGGAACCCAATGCCAAGCTGGAGAAGGCCGACGTCCTGGAGATGACAGTGACCTTCCTGAAGCAGCATCTCCGGCCTCGGGCTCCTGTCTCCGCCGTCCCTAGGGCGCACAGTGAAGGCTATGCCCAGTGCTGGCGGGAGACCCTCCACTTCCTGTCCAGCTGCAAGGGGGGCATGCCCCTGCAGTGGCTTCACTGTCTCCATGGATCCCAGAGAGCCACTCAGCAGCTCTACCCCATGTCTCCTGCCAGCTCCACATGTGAACTGGTCCCAGTGAAGCAAGAACCTGGTGCTGAGAAACCCATCTGGAGGCCGTGGTAGAGCCACTGGCACATGAGAACCTCAGGGGTGGTCATCTGCCTCTTAAAGTGTAGGAAAGATTATTTCCACAGTGTTTAATGTGTGGCCAGTCTTTATTACCCAATATTTGTGTTGTCTAGCTTCACATTGAAATTCAGTGTTCTTGCAGTGCAAATGTACATTGTTCACAGAAAACTTATTTTAAATCCTTCATATTGAAGGAAAATGTTATCTTTATATATGGTGTATGTTGCTTTTTACATTAGTTTTGACAGCATGCTATATATTCTCTTTAATTCCTACATTTTGTAGCTGATTTAATGTTAACTTCCATGATAGTAAAAAATATTATACGCAGTTGTCATATTTTCATTCCACATTAGCTGTGTATTTCTTTGTGTTCTTAAGGGCACAGATGAACAGCAGGGAGTCTCACTGCTTAAGAATAAAACAGTTAAATGCCAACCAAAGCTGGACGTTTCTGCTATTTTAATGGGAAAATGTGTGAAAATGCAGCTACAAAAATTAATTTAATCATAATGATGACCGATGGTAACTTTACAGGACATAAGTCCGAATACTGCACTTTGTCCTGTTACTTAGAACATGTCGGGCTACATTTAGCTGGTTTTGTGTCTATTGTAGTTTGCTTCAGGGGTGTCGCTGCAGAGTTGTGTGAGAATACAGGCACAGGAGACACCATAGGTTTGGCTAAATGTACTAAAGGGCCATGACATCACTACCATGAACTTCTTAATCATAGTTAATGTTATTAATAATCATCCAATTACAACATGATAATGGGTTCATTATGCACATGGGGTGGTGGGGACAATGCCTACCTGGTCTTTCCATACTCAACAATATTCTGCAACAGCACTTTGCTCTCATCTGTCCATAACATTATGTATCACATTTAAAAATACAGCTGCAGTTGATACACTGAAAGTTTTGCAACATTCACATTTTAAACATGTGCTTGAGTGTAGGAAGACAAAGGTGAAAGTGATTTATGTTCATTGTTAAATTTACCATAAATGTTTTTATTTGAATTTGTCATATTTTTTGCTAACCAAATGGGTCACTACTTGTGGGGTACTATTAAAGAAGATTATGGATTGATTTCTTGTGGCTAACAACACACAACTTAAAATAGGCAACGAGATGATTTGGAACACTGGGCACGTGTTGTGGTTATATGAACATTTCTAATAACACCATCATCCATTGCTTTCAACAAGAATTAACACGCAAAAACTGGCCGAACACCGGTTTAACGTGTCGTTTTAAATTAATTTTAAAAGTCAAATAAAATAGTTATGACTTTAAAAGATAAGAGTACCCGCCTTTTGAATCTTACCGGAAATAATCGGTTGCCAGTCCAGTAAGGAGTGTCTAAATGGTTAGATTTTGCACCATTACCTTTAATGTATGATTTAATGCGGCACGCTTCCATTATTCTAGTGATGAAAGGGAAGAATAGGAGAGAAGTGTGGGAAAGCCCCCGAGAAACCGGCCCCATACGTACAACACTCAACCCAGCCCATTATCGCCGGTGCACATGCACAAGCTGTCCGGCTAAACCTGAGCTGACAGCCCGAGAGCCGATAATCCTGCGGCCCGGTGCCGGGAAAGAGGCGCGCTGCGCAGACGGCAGTACGGGCTCTGTGCGGTGGAGAAAACTGATGCATTAATGAATTATAGCAACCATGATTTTCTTTATTGTAAAATAAATTTAATGTACGCCTACATGTTGCATACTTTTACGTAGGCTATAAGAAGATACGCTGGTTAACTACACATAAAAATACATTAGTCTATAATGAATTTAACAGTGACAGCCTCGACCCACAGTAAAAATCAGCTGTACTATCCGAGACTGATGCCAAATTTTAAACAATGCTTCTTTCTTTCTATCTATCTATCTATCTATCTATCTATCTATCTATCTGCTTCTTTGTGATAATTGTTATGTGATTTTCATTTTAAATTCACCCCGATACAACTGAATCAACCACGATTTGAATTCAGGTCTCCTATGCCAATAAACGAAACAGACACCTGATACAACGAATTCGCGCAATTATACGCGCTCACGAGCGTTAAATGACCGCAATCCCTTGTTCTTAGACGCCTATATGCGTGCTGAAATGAAAATAGTATTAAATATTTAACCTTTTAGTTAAATTTTTTATTATGTTTATGCACGTGCGTTCCGCACGTGTTTTCACACGTCTCCGATAATGCGAGTAGTTTTATGATCGAGTGAAATAAAGAGCAGCCTTTACGTGATTCGGGATTTTTCTCTTTATTATAAAAGGAACAGTACTGGTCATTCCACTAGTAACTTCGCCTAGTTGCTTTTGGATGACAGATTATTTCAAGTCAGTAGCATAATCTGAAGCTGACGTTTTAGAAAAACATTTTGACCTTCGATGGAAGATGAAACACATACAATATTTTGAGTTGCCTAAAAGCTTCAGAACACATATTCCACCATCAAAAATCAAAGTTGCCTGACATTTTGTAACGTATACAAGGACAAGCAGTAACTTCAAGAAACATTTTTGCTGCACAGCAGCCATACATGTTAAGGTTCATACATGTTAAGGTTCTCCAACGATTCATCACACCATCATTGTAAAGGCAGATTTGAACTCAGATGAGAAGGAAACAAAATGACAAAATTAATGATCTCCTTTGAGGAGAAGCTACATAAAAATAAGTCTGTTACAGACATACACATCCTTCAATATAAAGGAAATCCCCAACATATTTAACACTGTGGAAATAATCTTTCCTACACTTTGAGAGGCAGATGACCACCCCTGAGGTTCTCATGTGCCAGTGGCTCTACCACGGCCTCCAGATGGGTTTCTCAGCACCAGGTTCTTGCTTCACTGGGACCAGTTCACATGTGGAGCTGGCAGGAGACATGGGGTAGAGCTGCTGAGTGGCTCTCTGGGATCCATGGAGACAGTGAAGCCACTGCAGGGGCACGCCCCCCTTGCAGCTGGACAGGAAGTGGAGGGTCTCCTGCCAGCACTGGGCATAGCCTTCACTGTGCGCCCTGGGGACGGCGGATACAGGAGCCCGAGGCCGGAGATGCTGCTTCAGGAAGGTCACTGTCATCTCCAGGACGTCGGCCTTCTCCAGCTTGGCATTGGGGTCCTGCTGCTGGAATTCCTTCTCCAGGAGCTTCTTGAGCTGCTCTATGCAGCTGTTGATGCGATCTCTGCGCATCTTCTCCACCACTGGTTTTCTTAGCTGTTGACGGACAAACAAGCTCGACGTTAGTTCTGTGTTACAGAGACACACCACACCAGAGATACAAGAAAACTCACTATGCTCTGAAGCAGGGAAGTCAGACATAATTATTGCAAAACTTACTTTATTCTTTTCCTTGCCGGACATCTTTAGGCTGGCAGCGTCACTGCAGTAGGAGAAAGGAGCCATGTTTATGTTGGTCAGGAGTTTCAGAAGAAGTCAGGGTGATTGTGTTCTGACTGAGGGCTCTCCGCTCCTATTTATAGTGCTGCATTTGCATTACAAAGCCATGTGCCCAAGGCAGGATTAGGTTTCCCACACTCAGGGGGCAGTGGGCGAGGTCTTCACAACAATAGGAGAAGAATCATCCACATTATTTCACGGTTAACTGGCCGCATGCTGCTTCGCCGGGGGAATTGTCTTCATATCAGCAGCGCTGACTGATAAGCCACACGGGTGATTTTATTACCTGGGGGTGAATTAACTCAGCGGACACACTTTCCAGTAGCAGGTACTGCAGTTCAGTAGAAAGAAAAACATTTAATATGATGTGACCCAGTGAAAATATCCACTTGTCTTAATGGAGTGAAAATCACTTTGCTTTAAATGCTATGGTCAAGTGGCTTAATATAAATGTTTTAGGGTATAGTAACAGGAAAAAATGTGCTTTTAAAATATACCGTAATATCACGTCACAAATGTCCACAGAATTTCCCATATTCACAACTTTGCAAGTGTCTGCAATAATTCCCAAAATAGTCATATGAAGATACAGGCACGTATGCATGTACACACACACACACACACACTCACACACACACACACACACACACACACGTATGCACACATTCCTACTGGGAATGTCAATTAAACACTATTATCCGGCCCCTTCATTGAGGGCACACTTCCATTGTCCCTCCCCATGAGAATACGGAGCCATGAATGGGTGACTAGTGTGGGAAAGCCGGGCAGGATCCTACTCACACGTCCCCCTGTCAATACAGCTGACCCCCATCCCCAGCCCCCACCCCCGGCCTAGACAGGAGCCTCTTTCATCCCGCTGCTCTGATCTGAGTCTGGCGTGCCCCTGGGCGCGTGTGCACTCGCTCTCTGAATCACTACCCTCACCTGTTCCACTGGGCGCTCCCACGCTCGCTCGCTTACGGCTCCAGCCCCTTCATTCCCCAGAGGTGTGCGCTAACATCTGTCTTCCGCTAAGCTTCGGCTCCTGAATCGAAGGCCTGCTAATGGACCTACAACAGGGAATGCAGAATTAAAGTTGTCATGCAGGAGCTCTCCTAAGCTGGGTCTGGTTTAGAAGCACCAAGATTCCCACTGCAACACCTCCATTAACACTAATACGTGTCTTAATACCAGGTCCATGCAGGGCACAAACAAATGTGATCATAACATTTCTCTTCATACATTATATCTCAAGAGCATTATCTACAAATAGCGTATATACTGTAGATGACAACAATAATAATAATAAGAATATATTTTATTAAATTTATTATAATAATATTACTATCTTATAATAATAATATTATTTCTATGTTGTCTGGGGTGTATAAAAAGAGTTGAATTTCAATTTCATTGTTGTTGAATTTTCACTACTGCAACTGAACAAATTATAACTGTGTAATAAAAGCAATAATATCCAATCATTCTAGTTGTTATGATTGTTATATTGTTAATTGTTATATTATACTGAATATATTGTGACACAACAAAGACTACGTATATCTAAAAATTTGTGGAAGAAATGTCCCATTTTCACAAATATAAATGACTCAAAAGGATTTGATTAAAAATGTAAATAAGTTTAAATATTGGTGTCACACCCTCATCTGCTCTGGTTTTGTCCAGATGTTGCAGCTTCATCTCGTCGTCTGGACACTCAAACCTTCACCTTAATTTTGAAGTCTTGTTTCTGGTTCCCAAATGGCAGCTTGAGCATTAGTTCCAGTTTCTGGATTCCCATGTATGATGTTCCTTCTGTGTGTTTTACCTGAGTTTTTGGATTATCCAGCAATGTCTTGTTGGGGCCAAATTGAGCAAACCCTGCCTACAGATTCTGACTGACAACAAACTCCACTCCTGAGTCTCCAAATCTTCCATTATTACAACAGGGTTTATACATTTTCAACTGCATGTAAAATTATTCTGAATTTTAAATCATTTTAAATAGCGGCACTTCTGGAAAAAATGTAGATAAATGGCAACGCCTGCAAGTGTTGACTCACAATGGTAGGATTGTGTGAATGTTAAGCATGAATGTTTGTGTTCCTAATTAATATCAAAGCAAAAATAAAGTTCAGTGGGTCTTTGAGTTACTTGAAAAATGATCGGCTTTTCCAGGACCAGATGCCAGAGGGACATTTTGGAGGGAAAACATCTCTAAGCATTCCTCTGTTTCTTTTTTTTTTCCGCTTGCCTCTCAGAAGATGCGTCATTTTCCAGTGGTGAATAGGTCCTCAACGCTCGACTGAAAAGCCATTGTTTGGGGCATTCCAAGGTAGACATTCTCCTTCATTCATGGAGAAAAGAAAAAGAAAAAAGCTACATCTCCATCACGAAAGCTTGCCATAAACAGTCCTCGGTGGCAAACACCCCCCGACCCCCTCGCCTCCCCCCCTGTTTAAACGCAGCCCGGCGAGGAATGTGTGAGAGCTCAGGTCTGCTCCCTGTTCCCACACCGCAGGTTCATTCATCGCCGCCTCAAAAAAAGGGGGTCCGGCCCCCCGGCCCCCGTCCGTCCGCAGGAATCCACCGTTGCTCCTTGTGTCCCTCTATCAATGGGCCATCTGGACCACCGTACCACGACCTGACTTGATCTGTGCTGCACACCTCAGAGAAACCAATAGGTATGGCCACAGACTGCTCACTGTTCTAATAAATGTAGGAATTCTTTTAACTCACTATACTGACCATCAATAATAACAAGATTAAAAAGCACATGAATAATAATCCATACATGCTACACCTGCTGAGGTTTTCTCCAAGCAGCGTAGGGCTTACGGCAGGGGTAAACGCCCTGGCCAGGATGCCAGTCCATCACAGGGCACGCAGACACACAAGCAACACAGAGCTGCCGTTTAGCCAAACTGTATATCTTTGGACTGTGGGAGGAAATCTATAGCACATGAAGAGAGCTGGGACATTCATACATGCTGAGAGGGAGTCAGATTAAAACCCCCCAAGTGTGATATATGAGGTAACAGTAATATAATACTGTGTACTACCCTATTTAAAAAATACTATTAGGAAATATGAGCCAGAATAACAGGTCTATCACATACCATTCTTCTTTAGAATCGCAATATTGTCAAGGCATTTTTGTTTTAGCTAAATGCTCGATAAATGTTTCAGTAGACTCAAAACATCTTATTACAAAAATGAAATCTCACCCTTTTTTAAGTGATTGAAAAACCTGCTGAAAGAAAAGGCCTAAAAACATCATCTGGAGCCCACAAACATGCCCTGGTGGTTGGGGTTGGTTCAGAGGTGGTGGTGGTGGGGGGTTCAAAGGAGCCTTTGAACATGAGTCGTTTCCCGCCACGCACAGCTTCCCGCGGGCCTCATTGTGGGGGCAGGCGGCGCATGACGGCAGCACCGCCCGCGTCAAGGGGAGGCTCCGACACTCTCCGGGATGAGGGGTCAGCCGTTTCCCAGGTCGACGGCGCCCGCCGGCCCCCTCTCCTCGCGCGTGGCGCCAAACACCTGCCTCTCTAGGCGTGAGCCGCCATGGGCGGCCGGCGGAGTCAAAGGCTGCTTCAGCAGCAGGGTGGGGACGCTTTGCACAAGTCACGGCACGGGGGGGGGGGGAGACAGAAGTGACTGTGGGAAACTTGAGTCAGGTTGAGCCACACACATATTTCTGATAATCCTGAATCTTGTTTTGTTGCTCCTCTGCCGGCACCCATACTTGGGCAGCAGGAGATATAAATACGCACCAGATTTCTCCCTACAATATTCTCTGTATCACTTTACACACTTCCAATCAATCAAACCCAGTTATTTCACTATTGAACTATAACTTTAACAGCAAATTCAGAATTCTATACGGTGTTGATCTATGAATTTAAGACCTGTTTTCTTTAAGCATCTTGTCCTGAAAGAGAGAAAATAAAGTAATAAAAAGACATATAAAATAGCTGGTTATGTACAGAGTAACCCAAAAAGGTTTGTACAAGCTGAGGCGTGAACTTTGGTTACTTTAACGGCAGGGATGGATAAAAAGCAGACGTCAACATTGATATGCAGCGGTTTCCTCTAGAGACGCCGCCGGATCGCGCTCGGCTGTCTTCGGGCTGCCAAGAGAATCGCGACTCTTTATAGTACAAAACGCACTGCGGAAAAGTGTTTACTGTGGCGGCAAAAGACTTTCCAAAAGGGGGGGGGGGGGAGTGGAATTTGGTCGTTGGTGTTCACCTTTGATGACAACAGCCAGCACACACTTGAAAAGGTTCCCGCTCGCAGAAGCCAGCTGCTCTTTTGAGCCGCCTGCTCCACTTTCCCACAGCGCGTTTTCAATGGGCGCACAATGGAAGTGTGCCGTGTTCAATGCCGCGTTCGCAATGGCCGTCCATTTAGTAGCCACTTCCCAAAAGGGCCATCTGGTGAAGTATCATGTTAATACAAGTTTTCTCCAACTGCTAGAATCTGAAAGCCGCTATAACTCGAGTTTATAAATCCATCAGCCCCCACCCCATCCGTTCTTCTAATCCAAGAGCTCGTCCTGGTCTATTATAAATATCCCATTTGTGGGCACGTTTATTTTCTCTCACATTTCTTTGCATTATAACGGCTTTTTAAACGAAACATCGCATCTGGCGATTCCAGCGGCCAGGTGTTTCGTTTTGTTTATATTGTGATTTTAACTTTATGAAGCATATTAATAGCTTGATATGATTGACATGGCGTCGATTAATCCTCACGTATATTCGGCACGTATTATTCGTATTCAAACATTTGCAGTATTTTGAGTTTAAATACTTGTTATTAGATGCTGAAACATCTGTAATCATGCGCGCCGCGTTTCTTTCATCGTCATCTGTCAAATGCCACTGAACCATTCATGCCGAATAATATTGCAGGATCATTTTTTCCTTTTCCCGCCTTTGCCCTAAAGCCCGTCTGTTTTCACTGAATGGTGCAACGTGTCGCCTTGGAATGTAGCTGTAAGAAAATTGGCCATCGGCGGGGGGTGGGCTTGAGGTGGTCAACTATTTCCCAGAAACGACACGATTCCACGGCTGCTCCCTATTATCACACACACTCCACCTGTTCATGCGGACAACACTTATTGTCCCAAGGCAATATGCTGTCAATTTAGCATGAAGCAGTTGAAGCCTCCTCTATTGTCCCTAGAGGCTTTCCGATTGGCTCACGACTGTGGGAAACCCCAGCCTGGCTCAGACCCACAGTCCCCACGCTGGCCGCTGCCTATAAATAGCGGAGGCGGCGCCGGCGCGGAGCACAGGGCATTGACATTAGGTGTTGAGCGCGTCTGCAGAGATACACGGCGACGCCATGGCTCCCATCAAAACCTGCAATGCTGGTATGACCACGAAAGAAAAAACCAAAGTAAGGCTTGCCGATATGTGAATTTAGTTTTTAAATCGTGCATTATTATTATTATTATTATTATTATTATTGTTGTTGTTGTTGTTGTTACTTGTCTAATCTTACCTTGTTTCCTTTTTACAGTTAAGGAAGCCAGTTGTGGAGAAGATGCGCAGAGACCGAATAAACGGCAGCATTCAGCAGCTGAAAGCGCTTCTGGAGAAGGAGTTAAAAGAGTCGCAGCTGACTTCCAAGCTGGAGAAGGCTGACATCCTGGAAATGGCAGTGCTTTACCTGCGGGACAATTTGCGGCCGGCGGCCCCGCGGCATAGCTACGCCGAGGGCTTTGCAAAGTGCTTACAGGAGACGCTCCGCTTCCTCTCGGCGCACGATCGCCTGCCGGACTCGCGGCGCAAACTGCTGGATCATTTCCACCCGCAGGAGCGCCGCGCGGACAAACACCCCGCCGGCCCCCATGCGCCTTTCGCCCCCGGGCACTCGTGTAGCGCTGGCGGACCTGACAGGCTATGGAGACCTTGGTAAACTATTTAAATGAAAAACAAAAAAAACAAACCCGAGGCTGTGCTGGCTTTGTATACGGCCTAATTGCAATTAAGCCGCAGACACAACCTCTTACAGTAGGAATTATATGTTCCCGTTTAATTTCTAACCTCTGTAGGCAAAACTTGTCATGACAGCTAATATTCTGTATAGAATACTATCTTTCCTGTATATACTCGCATTTAATGCTTTATTAAATTAACTTCCGTGAAGATTAATTCTCTTTACATATTGTAAATGTTGTATCGTCTTCTCATGTTGTTTCTGAGTGAGGAAGATGTTTCGCACCGACGGTGTAACAAGTTCGTTTTCTGTAAAACAGTTTTTGGATTTTGTAGTAGATCCTCTTACTTACTTGAAATTAAAAATCTCTTTGTATTTATCAAATTGATAGAAATTCATTTTTCTTTTCCTTCATGAAATCCTGTGAATAAATACCTCCTTTACAAAAAGAGTATTCGTGTCATTTATGTCAAATCAGTCACAAAGTACTGGATAAAGGGGACCAGTTAATTCTAACGCAATGCTATTTTAAGCAATGTTAATAGGACAATGAAATGGAATATTGAGCATATTAATTTATTTAATGATGTAGTCTTAACGCTTTGTTTTAACATTAGAAACGATGTATGTGGTTGACATTTTTAACGAGCTTTCTGGGTATCAGGAACGTTAAAGCAAATCAATATACGACCTAAATCAGCAGAATATATGGTTTACAATAATCCAGCCACAAAATCGCCTACAACGTTGCGAAACTAGACTAACTCAAAACTGCATAAAAGCTGAAACAATACCACAAGCACGTCAAAACGTTTGATAAACACGTAAGATCAATATTTATATATATATATATATATATTAATTTGAACTATTTCGGAAACTGTGATACTACTTATTTTGTTTAATGGTTTGAGTGGTACTGTTACTTCAAACTGCAGCAGGGCCTGCAGTGTCATGGGTTGGTGGCATAACGTAGACTGTTCCTCAGAGACTGACAGACAGCTGCTAACCTTGCAAATAGTGTTCAGAACCTGCGGGGACAGGGAACCAGCTCTGAAGTGTGTCATCTGCTCTTGGGCCAATAAAACAGTGGTGAGAAACAGCAGGGAAGTGTGGAGTTACCTCTCCATGCTTTGATCTGGGAGGGAGACTGACCACCCCAGACATGCTCTGCGTGTGAGAACCTGGGGGTGTGAGGGGGGGGGGGTGCTTAACTGCCTTAACAACCCCTCACCTCCAGCTCACGTCAAAACCAGGCAGTGCGTGAACTCCTTTAAAGTATGGTCTCACCTACCCCCCCTCAATATGCAGGCCAAACAGATCTCATTTTTCAGTTAAGGTCGCTGGATTGACATTAGCAATCATGCTACATGCTACATGCTGAAATGCAGCTGTTATTGTGACATGCCAGTATATTAACATATTTCACATGGTCTGTTGTTGTATATTTTTGCCACCACAAAGAACATGGTCTCATTAAAATAGATACATCTCTATACACAGCTAATGTATTATCAAATAAAATGTATTATTTCTGCATAAAAATTATCCAGAATTTAAATCAGAAATATTTTTATTGACTAAGTATATTAAACATGGAATTTGTCTTGGTGGGTGTGTCCCATCCATCCATCCATCCACTTGCTACCTGTTTATCCAGTCAGAGTCATGGGGAGGGGCCTGAAGCCTGTAGAATTAATGTTCACGTTAATTTCAGGTTAAGATACAAGTTGAAAGTTGTATATCCACAGGTTGTTTTCGCATCTACCTTGGTCTGTTGGATCTTTCATTTGTAAGCTCGTTAGTTTTATCTCTTGCTCCTGCTCTCTTGTTAACCAGCCACAGCTGCCTTGTGTTTTCTCCTGTTAGTCATGTATATTATCCTCTCTGAGGCCTGTGCTCTCTGTTCGGTCATTATTCTCTGTTTACGTGTGTGATCCTGCCTGTTCCCTGCAATAAACACCCCTGTGAAGGGTTTACCTTGACACAGCCTGCATCCTTCTCCTGCTGCTTATGTGACAAATGTATAATTTTTCATCAGTCATCACAATAATGAAAATGCCTTTGGGAAGCCTGAAGGTCCATAAAGAAGATGAGATGTTGTGGAATATTATTAACAATAATAATATTTTGCTCAGGATTTAATATGTTGTTTTCTACTTGTACCTTGCAGGTGGATCTAACTGCAGTTTCCTCCTAGTTACAGGTAAGTTACTTCCTGGTTACAATACCAGCCACACTGAGATATACCATAGCTAGAGATCAGTACCCATAGGCCGATCCATATGGATAAAGCACATGGCCTAGCACAATGCAACCCAGCCGGGCACAAAAGCAGCACACGGGACATTCGGGGCTTAACGGGGCAAAAATCAGCTGCTCCTTTCAGCCCTGCAGGCCGACCACTGCGGCCAAATCCGGGCACACATGCTCAGAGGCTACGGGCTCTATGCCATGCCAACAGAAGGCATGGCGACCCCATCCATTCTGCCCTCACAAAGGGGCCTTTAGCAGCTTTTGGGACACTGTCCTCACAATGAAGCTCATGCCAGAGTTTGTTAGCCCACCCCCCCGGCCCCCACCACACAGCTGTCTTCATCAATGCACCTATAGGGCTCCTCTAGTTCGCTGCTCTGCATTTTTCAGCAATAACTCTTATATGCGAAAGGGGGAGGTTTCAGTTGTGGTTCATTTTTACCAAGTGTTTGTTCAAAGACGCAGATGCTGACAAAACATGAAGAATCCACAGACAAACACAGTGATCGTCCGAGACCATGAACCATATGGCTGCTACCCGACCAGAGGTAAATTATTAAAAACAAAGTGAATTTGTAGTAACTTATCACTTCTAACAAAGGGAAAGTCTCCAAAAATTGTTTTTTTGAGGAAAGATCCTTATCGTCATCGGAAGGTCATTTGTTTGAGCCCAGTCTTGGTGCATCTCTGGGTCCTTGAGTAAGACTATTGACTTCCAGCTCCCTGGGCACTACTATAGGTGGTAGGTGTAAACCATATTTACAAAGGTGGATATATTAATGTAATTTATCATGTTAAGTATTTTGCTGCTATTTTGGTGGCATAGTAGGATGCACCCTAGCCTTATAACCAATAACCTTTCCATTATATATCAACTAATCTAATTGGCTGTCAAACGCGAACTGTGCAGATTATCTCCTAAATTTGTCATGTAGTTCAATGGCCAGCAGGGGGTGACATGGCAGCACAAGTGGTATGGGGAGGAGCTGACTTTGCCAGCAGATATTCTACAAAAGCCTTTTCAAATAAAAGCAGAGTCAAGAGCATGAGATAATGGGTCAGGCAAGGCTCTCAGTGTGTCATTTTGGACTCTCCACCACAAGGGGGCAGCAAGCAGCACGGTGGTCAAGGACATTAAGGTGCAGATTCCAGTTCAGGTCCAAGGAGGGACGTGCTATTTTGCCTTTGACAAGTTCTCTCATTTCCCTAAGGCATGTTGCAAACTGACTTTAGTTTTTTTTCAGGTGGTTACACATATATAAAGACATTGCCCCTCCCCTTCCCTTTTATACAAAGGCACTTGCAAAAAAAAAACAGCCAGTATGACATTGTGTTTATCTGCGGAGGGGGTGCTAGTTTGGCTGCTGCAGCAGCACAGGTAACACCGTGCACCATCACCCAGAAACTCATCTGCTGTATGAGTAGTATTTGGTACCAGCAGCATAACGATTAAGTATGCACTGAGCCTGTAAGTGCATATTTATGTGCACTGAGCATGTAAGTAAGTGCATATTTATATCGGCTGCACTGTAGGACATGTGTTTGGGAATCCTGCTGGCCAGCAGTGGATACACTGGTGTTCACTGCAATTTAAATGAACCAGCATTTGCATGTTAAAGATCTAAGAAGAGGCAGAAGCCCTTAATCCAACAGCAATCCTGATCATAAATGTGCAGGAGAAATTATGGGCTGGCAGGCAAATCTGCCAGCGGGTTTCTAAAAGGGTGCTTGAAAATCATTAAGCCGTAGCAAACAAACAGGCCTGCAGGACGAAACAGACACGATGCCACCTAGCCTGGGTGTAGAGTTTGGGCAGAGGGGTAACCGGTGTGTCCTGGAATCAGTGAAGTGATGTCACTTAATGGCTCAGTGAGTAATGTCATTGAAACACACCTCCAGGGTTGGGGGTCTGAAGCTGGCATCTGTTTGCATGCTTGTATGAAGTGCCCATCGTGTGTGGTTGTGCATGGACTGGCATCTCCTCCAGCTTCCTCCCTTCTTTTTGGGCCCTGCAGGCCACCCTGCGACTCTGACCAAGAACAAGCAGCTGGAAGATGGACAAACGGAGGGTGATGCAATTCCAGAATGCCACCCGGGGGTATTTCTGCCATTTATTCAGGCACTTAATGAGGAAAGGTCGGCCGGTTTCACGGCTCTGTGAACAAAGCGACCCAGATCAGGCAGTCACAGGCAGCTCTTCCAAGGACACATGTGAAAACTACTCAGGAAACAGACGGTCAACTTTAAAAAAATAACCTTTATGATCATACAATCCTCTTTTAATGTGACAACACCCAAGCAACCATTAACAGTGACACCAGGGCTAGGATAAAGGTGTCCGCTGTTACACTGCCGATCTCCCATCCATCCATCCATCCTGTAGTACAGGGATGTAAATCTTACCAACACAAGGCATATGTGCACACCAGACATGGTAAAACAAAAGACAGAAGTGTCATTTATAACCTTCAGAGTACAACAAAATATTAATTTTTCTGCCTTTGAATCCCATACCTACAGCTTAATTTTTCAATTAAGTTGACTTTGAAGTGATTAAGGAAAGCCAAGACTAAACTAACGAGATCCAAAGACACACTGAAGACAGACAATAAAGTTCAGATCTTGACTATTCAAATCCATGGTGAACTTACTTCCAGTTAGGTATAAGTTACCATATCTATGTCAACCTTCTCTGGGGGGGGGGGGGGTAGCTTTGATCGACAACAGCTCCTGCAGGCACTGTCCCAAGAAGGGTTTAGGTGTTCAAGTGTTCTTCACAGCAACCAGAAACAATCATATTCAGTCATTACTCAGTAGAGAAGCTAGAGAGGGAGAAGGTCAGTGCTTGGGTTAGAAGACGAGTGCTGGGGAGTTCCTTCTCAGCCCATGTAGGGGTATTTCCATTCGGTCAGGGGTACATGAGTCTCCTTCACGACCTGGGGAGACGTCCAGCGGAGAACGTAGTGGGGGCCACCTGGCTTGTCGTTGGTGCCTGGATGGGGTCAGATGGGTGGTTAATGGGACTCTGTTTTGTAAATGAAGACTTATAAACTCAACATAAGAAAGCAGGACCCCCACCAGGCTGGGAGCCTCCTTATTAGCATCATTAGCTAACATTCTAGCTAGACCGTATATCAACTACCCTTTGTATCTGGGGAGTCTGTGAGATAACTAGCCACGCAAAGCATTCTTCCAAGGAGATCCACCATGCTGGTGCTGATCGTACTGTGATCCTCCCGGCAGACAAACTTCATGCTGCCGACACTCACCCGAAGCTCTCGAGCCCCCGAAGGGCTGCTGGGCGACGACGGACCCCGTCGATTTGTCGTTGACGTAGTAGTTACCCGCAGCGTTCCGAAGGATCTTTGCGGCCTCCTTCACCACGTTCCTGTAAGCCATGACAAGGAGGGTAAGAGATTTTAGAGAACAGAAGGGCCACATGAGACAACAGCCTAAGACCTCAAACCTTCCAACTCATCCTCAGCTGCTCTGCAACGCAAAGAAATAAAAATACTTTAAGACGTTAAAAGGTACTTCGGTTGCCCTGAGCAACTATATACAAGCTGGGATTTAATGTTTCAATATCTGTTGTTGCCTTAGTCGCTGCTAAAATATTAATGTTAAATTATTTAAAATTCAATAAATGAAACTCTTTATCCAGCAATGATTAGTGTAACGCATTCCAAATCGGTCCCTTGGTCTTAATATTTGACCTTTATATGTTTAAATAAAAGAATAATTGGACATTATATCTCAGGACTCTGAAAAGTAACTACAAGAATAAAATCTGCGTAGTATAAATATTAATTACTGCAGTTTTTGAAGTGTGTTCCAAATGCGTACCGCCAGTATCAGTCAGGCAACTTACTTATCTAATGCAAAAACGGCTCCTGTCAAGGCATAGGGGGATGTGCTGTCAATCAATTTCAGCACATCTTTGTATTGGTCCTCGGGGTAGACATAGACGGTCAGGACAGGCCCAAAGATTTCCTGATTGTTAGAGGAAGAGTCAATTAAAACATGGACTAACTTAAACAGACATTTTGGATGAAGTCCAAAAGGGAGTATGAATGATTTAATCCTTCATTCTAGCTGTTAGTTTAGCATCAACTCCTGAATTTCCCCCCAGGAATTATTAAAGTATCTATTGATCTATCTATTAGCAGATTAGGGCCAAGGGGGTAGGGGGGGGGGGTTCTCCATGGGTACTCATAGATGGTTAGTTCACCTCATTCATGATCGCATCCTGCGGATCCTTGGTCTCAATGATGGTTGGCTCCACAAAGTACCCCTTACTGCCGTCACAGTTCCCACCGGCAATGACCGTCAGATTGGGGGAGGACTTGGCGTGATCGAGCCACTTTTTGATGCGGGCGAAGGACTGCGAGGAAAGTCATTGAACACTCAAACACCAACAAACTGTACTTTCATAAAGAAAGGTGAGAAACGCTGACACCTTTTCCATCTTGGGGAACTTCTTACAAACATCTCCACTAACAGTCTATGAAGTATCTCTTATATGACGATCACCAAAAAGAGTCACAGTAAAAATTGGTGGTACCTACTTTGTCATCAATAACAGCAGAGAAGAACGTACTGAAATCTTCCACAGGCTGGAGAGAGAACAAACAAGAAGATGATGAAGTGAAGCGCTGAGACACGCTACCTAGGTTAATGGGATTTGTTTCATCAACATCTCAACCAAAATGATGGAATGAAACTGAGATTATGTTACTACTGAGAAGAACTGTCTGGAGAAACCGTCTGGAGAAACCGTCTGGAGAAACCGTCTGGAGAAACCGTCTGGAGAAACCGTCTGGAGAAACCGTCTGGAGAATCACTCACGTTGCCCACTTTTAGCTGCTTCTGCACATCCAGGAGCTCCTGCTTAATCCGGGGCCACAGGGAGTCTGGAACATACATTCTGGAGCACGCAGAGCACTTCTGGCCACTGTACTCGAACGCAGAGCGGATCGTCCCTGTAGCCACGCTCCGCACGTCTGCCGACTTGTGCACAAAGTGGAAGTTCTTACCGCCACATTCTGAAAATTCCAAAAAAAACACCAATTCTCAGGTTAATGTGAGGTCGATCTGAGAAATAGTATCTAGTTAGTTTGTCCATTGCCTACTTTTTGCAAACAGCACAAGGTAAAGCTACTAAAGTAGAATTAAAAATGGAAAATATCCAACCAGAAGATGTGCATTTGTGTATTTTAGTTCCCCAGTCAATGACAGCTGAGTGAAAGCTTTTTAACAGTCTCCGCCTCAAGACGGGAACACTTAGCACACCGCAAGACGAGGCCAACACCCACCTCCACCCACCCGAGGAAAGTTCCGGTACCGATCCAAATTTTGTGCTACCTGCTTCCACAGCCTCTTGAAAGTCCTAAGTAGGTACAACACAGGAATCCATTTTAATTTCACGGGGAGAAAACAGAATTAAAGAACCATATTTAGCTCACATCTTTTCCGCCCACGGCACAGAGGAGGCTCCCAAAGTAAAGTTACTGTGCACACAGAGGCGGCGGCTTACGGCACGCTGCCGGTGAAGTTGATGCCGGCCAGGTGCTCGGAGGCCGTGACAGTGTCCCCGAAAACTGGCCCGTCAGCAGGAACAAACTGGATGATATTGGGCGGGAGCCCCGATTCCCTCAGGATCTTGTAGACGGCGTAGCTGGCTGACATGGCCGTGTCACTGGGCTTCCATAACACCACGTTGCCCTGGCAACAGAAGAGCATGGGTAAAGTCACCTTGCTGGGCCCGTACCACACGAATGCATACCACACACACACACACATTTCACAATGCACGGGTCTGACCAATCACAGTCCGCACGAGACGCACCATCAGGGCGGGGGTTCCTGCCAAATTTCCTCCAATCGCCGTGAAGTTAAAGGGAGCGACTGCTGCCACAAAGCCCTAGGAAACATAAACAAACAAATAAGCAAACAAACTCATAAAGACAGTATTGGTTAGGCGAAATTCTTTGTTGGAAGCACAATGTGGCCTGTAGGGGGCGCTCACCTCCAGTCCCCGATACAGCATGGTGTTGGTACTCCCGTCGCTGTCAAGGGGCTGCTGCTGCTCCAGCTCGATGGCGTATTTGGCGTTGAAGCGGAAGAAGTCAATCAGCTCGGCGGCAGCGTCAATCTCTGCCTGAACCACCGTCTTTCCCTGTGCGGCACCACAGCCAAACAAAGACGATAAGCGTTTAGCCCTTTTTAACTGGACCCGGTCCATTTTTTGGCTGCCCCATGTCCCTAAAAGGCGCTCAATGATGTCATACCTGCCCAATCATCGTTTTGGCTAACACCTCTGCCCGCTTGGGCCCGCTGATGACGTCGGCGGCCTTGAACAAAATCTGCGCCCGGTCCTGAATGGGTTTGAGGTCCCACTCCCGCCGGGCCGCCAGAGACGCCACGATGGCTTTGTTCAGGACCTCCTATTGGACGGACATCCCCATGTGGGTTTCGAAGCGCTTAAATACTCACGTAGTGCACATGGTGCGCGGTGTATAACCCACACTGTCCCCCCTAAAAGGACGGGGGCTCACCTTGTCAGCATAGCAAAACCTGGCCACCTTGTGAGAGTGGTTGAACGGCTGAAAGACATTTATTTTAGAAGTGAGCACAATGGACAATTTCTAAGAAAGTATTTTAACTGCACAGAATCAACGATTCCCTTCAATAATGTCCAACTACATTCTTCATCTCAGCCTCTGCACCAGATCACTACCAGAACTGGGCAACCCCTGTTATCAAGCTTGCTCAGACAGATGGCATCAGACTCTGTCCGTCCTCCATCAGCACAAAAAAAAAAAGATGGCAGAGGTGTTCTGAGCATTATATGAATTCCTAGTCATCAGAGTCGCACGTTCATGCTGGTGGAACGGACCAGTGAGAGGAGCAGAACCCGTCACCCACCGACAGCTGGTATCTGATGTCTTTGGTCCAGATGTGTTCATCTCCTACCACACAGGGGATCTCCTCTGTCTTCCCCTTCAGCTCCTGCAGGGCCTGCACATGAACGCACATCTCATCAAGCTTCTGCCACTGCAGATGCTCCTCCCTTTACGACGGCTCGACTCACAATATTTCGACTTTACGATGGTGCGACAGCAATGCATGCTCAGCAGTCATCAGACCTAACTTTGAATTCGGATCTGTTCCCGGACCAGCGATGTGCCAAACGATACTCTCTACTGATGCCCAGAAATGCCAGCATCGATGCAGTCGAGCTTCCAGTCTCTGTACGATTGCGCCCGTAAACATCTCATACAGTGTTTAACAATGTATGATACAGTTACTGATTTATTTATCATATCATATTCGGCTTACGATAATTTCAACTCACGTTGGGTTCATCGGAACATAACCTCATCTTAAGTACAGGAGCATCTGTATTACTTTACATTGATATACTTTCTCTGATACAAAACCACAAAGAACTAGTGTTCAATGTGTGAAAGGATTCAGCCTCTCAGCTCTTCAGCACAGGCCTGGTCCCCACAAAGGCTCAGGCATGAAGATCGGCGCCCAGCCAGGCCATGAGAGGAGGCTGGCGAGTGTGTGGGCACCTTCAGCAGCTCCTCCCTCTCTCGACTCCCATCCTTGAACCCCAGCACAGGTTCATTTTTCACCTCCACTGCAGCGCAGGCGGAACGCCGGAACCTGTGGACAGAAAAAGACTCCTTTACTGGGTACCTAGAAAAGTACAGGACTCCACTGAGCGTGGATGAAGGGGACAGCAGTGACTGTCCCAAACCTGGGGACATGTTTACAAAAATGGACCACAGGATAAGACAAGAGTGACACACCCCCACATTAGCAGAACATGTTGATAATTAAGTTTAATTTTGAAAACGACAGACTGTACAACACAGTTTGCATGTTTGATTATCATGCCGCACTTTTTGGAGAAGGTCTGGCCAACCTAATGTTCCAAATTGGCCTACGACCAGTGGTTCTCAATCCTGCTATTGGAGGACCCCCTGCCAGCATGTTTTCATTCCAACCCAATCTTAATTAGGCTTAGACTGTCCTTAATATGCCAATACTGAATGCGGCAGTTTGAAAGCAGAGTGGGTTGGAATGGAAACATTTTGGGCAGGGGGTCCTCCAGGAACAGTACTAAGAATTACTGGCCTACGACTGACCAACACAAAACGTGTCACGGACGCGAGCACAGAAAGCCACAGCGAGTCACAGAAAGCCAGCTCAGCGCTCTGATTCTGGATCCAATCAGGAACATGGTGAAGGTCAGGTGGGCGGGGCTTGCTGTCAGAGTTACACCAGCCTTTCCAATGACCACGGAAAAGTCCCACCTGTGTTGACTTTCCAGCAAGTTACCAGCATTTATCCGGCAAAACAGTCAGTAAGTCAGGACTGAGCCACCGGCGTGTCGCTTCCATGTTGTACTGAGCCTTTTTAAGTGGAAAAAGCTAACAGGACCTTGTTAATAGCACAAGCTAAACCAACCTTACTTTATAACAAATTAGCTAATTAGCTAATTATCTTTGTGTCTGTGTTTTGGGAACGATCACAAAATTTGCAGGATGCATTTCCAGGCCAGCTAGTTATGTCGTTTAAAATAATCAAACTGCCAAATGCCCTCAAACCATGCCTTACATAGAGTCAGGGGCTGGTGCTGGAGGGAGGGGGGTCAATAGCTATTAGATCATTACATCACAAAATGAGGTCTGTTCTTCATGCGAGGTCTCCGTCTTAGAAACGTCCCACAATGTCCATTTACATTTTAAGCAGCAAGGTAAAGCCATCAGTTAAACAATAACATATGAATAAGCTTTAAAATGCAGGCAATATATTTACATTCACAGTCTCTTTCAGAATGACAGTCTGTTGAAACAAAACATTAAAGTAAAATGCATGGACTTTGGCAGTGGTGGGGAGATCTAGTTGTAAATTAATTTAGCTTGTGAAACACACAGTAGTTACAGTTTTTTTGGACACAAGAGGTAAAATCTGCTTAAAGGTTGAGCTACTTTTGCCAAAATCTGCTGAGCAAACAGTTAACAAGCAACCAGGCAACTTTTTATTCTCCATTTTAAGTTATCACAGGAAGCCAGGCAAAGTAATTATATATTTTCAAACCTCAAAACCTCTACCCAGGTGACTGCCAGCAATATAGAGCCTAAGGTGGACACACCTTTCAGCTTTATTCACACAGACAAAAAATCATACGGACATATTTCCTTAATAAACTGACTGATCTACAGCCATTCTGGGCTTGTAAAAGCCGTCTCTCCAAACCTTACACATATTAATTAAACTGTTTGCCAAGTTGAGATGCATATTCCCATACCACTGTTTCTCTAGAGTGAGAAACGGATTATGCCGCACTGGCTTATTATTTTGTTACTATAACAGTATCTCAGCAGATCATAAAACAGCTCCTGCAATGTGGTGAAACTGAGAAATTTTGTGCACATTAATGTATAGTCTGAAGCCATTTGAATTTTTTTTTTTTTTTTAAAGTTAAAAATTCATAATCTGATGCTAGTGGCATCCTAATTCTAATATGGTGTTATATGGAATTCCACTTCACAAATGAATTGTATTTACCTCACGCAGGCTCAGTAATTTTGGGGTCTGTGCACGTATCCAGAAGGTCGCCAGATCAAATCCCATGGCTAAGTAACTGTTGGCAGGGATGAAGTGGGTTTGAGTTCCAGCCTGGCAAATGCTGTGCCTCAGACCAGCCTGGGGGCAGTCCTGACTAGGGTGCCGCGGGAAACCGGTACTGAAGAAAACTGCGGTACTAGAGAGTTTTGAAAACGGTACAATACCAGCATTTTGGATAAATAAATACGTTTATTATGCAAATGGGAATTTTATCTGGCTATAAGGAGTCTGTCTCTGTAAGCTCAATGCTGACAGCAGTGACGTTGCATTACTGGTGTGTGTGACATTGTGGGACACAGTCAAGAGCGACAGCAGTACATGTTGTCGCTTCGTTCAGAGACGAGATGACAGAGGCTCCAACACCATCAGAACTCACTGGAAAAGCGAGAGCGTGAAGTGAAACACGGAGAGATTTCAGCTATGAAGTGGACGAAGAAGATGAAGCCCTAATCGCAGCAGCATGGCTGTCCAAATCCTGTTTAAAGCCACTTTAAAGTGTCTCTCGCAATGGGAGGTAACATGTCCAAACCTGGCCAGACGTCTGTCACACAAACATCCCGACTTTTTCAAGGAATTCAAAGACCAACAGGTGAAAGTTGAGTAGTTCACCCCCCTGATATGTCCATGAAAGAATTCAGAGTGATTGAAAAAGCAATATTCATATTCATACGCAGTGTACAGTAGGGATGTTAACCGATGACCGTTTGACCGGTGGTTGACCGTATCAACGTTAACCGGTCAAAGTTGTCGGTAGTCGGTTAAAAAAAAAAGTGATATCTAAATTAGGCTATTATAGACAGTGGACTATACGCTACTACAGTTAGCCATCTCATTCCTCATCTTTTTGTGTTAAGTGAACAAATTATCCCTCACACTCAATTTTTCATAACTCGCCTGTTTGTACTTAATAAACCAATAAAAACATTTGGCGCGAGGTCACAGCGTTTGGGTTCGCGCGCTCACAAGGTTTGCGAAATTTAACTTTAACTTGTTTTTCGTTAATTTATTTTCCAAGAATAACTAATGGCCAAACCGTTTTGTTATGTTTTAATAATTAGCACCCTTAACACCTGTCTGTGAGCTGTTTGTTGGCTACAGTATTCTCATTCATAGATTCTAATAATTTTTCGTTTATTTAATGTTATTCTTAAGAATAGCTGTAGGTTTTTGTCTGTTATGGTTTAGGAGATGTTGCCCTTAACAGAAGTTGACACTTGTCTTTTTGAAAAATAAAAAAATAATATTAATTATACAACAGAGTTGTCCTGTCCGTTATTAGAAGGCACACAGTGAGTTAGACCTGCCTTGGCCGGTGTGTCTTTTACGCATTCTGAAGGTGCCTGTTTTATCCATTGGTTTTATCATGTTGCAGTCTATTAGGCAACATTCCGCATAAGATGGGCTTAGATTTGGAAATACATTACATCTACATTTCAGTGGTAACCGATAAGGTGATGATGATCATC
Source organism: Paramormyrops kingsleyae (assembly GCF_048594095.1). NCBI lineage: Eukaryota > Metazoa > Chordata > Actinopteri > Osteoglossiformes > Mormyridae > Paramormyrops > Paramormyrops kingsleyae. The sequence continues at coordinate 9,970,670 of NC_132804.1, forward strand.
ATCTTTCTTTATTATGGTTAGCACTACCTCAACTAAAGCGGCGTCTCTTCGGAGCTGTCATTTTCTTAAATGAGCCGTGGCAATGTTTCAAATGAGCTTCTAACCTAGACAAACGCCTTTATTTTCAAAGCGATCACCTTGTACCCAAACCATTTGAAACTAAGGAGCCATTTGTCCTACGATTACATACAACAAGCTCTTCGGCGCCGCGTTTGCGGGACTCATGTTTCGCGCTGTAGGGGATTTTAAAAAAGTGACGTGAGTGGCAGTGTGTGTGTGTGTGTGCGGGAGGCAGAGCGGCAGAGAGATGCGACAGAGTTGCGAAATTGCAGGCGCGGCTCGAAATGGCTGTTATTTCAAATAGCGTACCATATTTTAAACTAATCGGTTAACCGGTTTCAACCGGCTACTGAGGCTCGGTGGTCGGTCAAGAAATTTTTTAGTTTTCGCCATCCCTAGTGTACAGTGATGCGTGGGTCCATTTTACAAGTGACCCAAACTTGTCGGTGAATTCAACCCAACCATGAGTCGAACCGCTAAAATTCATAAAGGCAGAATGATGCCCAACATGCTTTTCTGGCTAATATGCTTAAATTTGAACCTACCCACCCCTCAACGACCTGAATATCATTTAAAACATTTTTGTTTGAAATAAAGCACAATGACATTTGAGAGTGTTTCCCCCATTTTCAGGAAAAATATCAAAAGTTATCAAAATTCATGAATACTGAAACAAACATTTTGGTACTGTGACACTAGCCCGGGGGTCCCTGACAATAACATTTACCAGTTCTCCCAATTAGCCACTGAGGCATTAACTGTTGGGCCCATAACCCAGAAAACTGCAGGAATAAATGACCCAACCTGCACTCTGGCTCCAAACTTCACTGCGACTTGAAAGCTATTCACCCCCCAAAATCACAGAAGCTACCATGAAGCCAAGTGTCTCTCCCAGCTGCCGAAGTCAGTGACTGCAACTGCAGGTGATGTTCACTGCTTGACAAACTACAAGGCTTTGCATAAAAATGGGCCTTTATGGGAGAGGAGCAAGTAAGACAAAACATGTGTCCTGACCTGCACAGAATCTACATAATGTCACTTATGGCGTGAGACTACAGTGTGAGTTTTTGGCCGGAACACTTATGCGTATCACCATACCTACGGTACAATGTGGTGGCAGCATCAGCATCATGTCATGGAGATGCTTTCAGCAGCAGGGACTGGCGAGGATACAAGGTTCATGAGTATTGGGTTGAATTCCCAGTAAAATTGATCAACATCCCAGGTTGTAACTACTTATGCGAAAAAGAGGGGCATGTGGCTCAATCTTTTTCAGTGTCCCGTATGTGTCTCATAGGAGAGCATATGTAAAAAAATCAAATAACGTACCTGTACTTGTACAAATGGCAGTGTCAAGTTAAAACGAACTTCTGCTGAACGTGTACCTCTCGAGTCTCGTAAAGGAAATTAGCTTGCAAATTCACGCAACATGTATAATCAGCGCTCGCTGCGAGGCGATCATCGTTTATAGGAATGTAAGAAGCACGTGCAGTAAGAATGACACAAGGCACTTCCTCCATCGGCTTCGCCAAACAAAGTCGGCACTTCACTTATCAGACGAGTGAAGACAAAAACATCAAATGTCATTAACAGATAACCAAAATCAATGCCTGCGATACCTCTGACCACCCAGCTACAGTAGTTTGTTGCCGCATATTAAACTCCTAATTACGTAACAGTGTGTTGGCGGGGGGTGGGGGGGTCACTTCACTTTCAGCACGAAACTGGAACGGGTTTACAATCCCTAGATGCACCCGATCGATGCACGTTCCCCAATAAAAACATAAAAACTGCAAAGTCAAAACATTCTGCAAGCAAGCATAAAAACAGTGTAAGGAGACTCGAGCAGTTACCTACCCTCTCCAAGACTGACAGAGGATTGACCTTACGCGCAGCATGGTTCAAGAAGAAATTATGAACCAAAAAATAAGCACAATGCGTAAAATACTGATTTATAAAATAAAAATTAAAATAACATGAATAAAAATCATCTATCGACCTAAAAACACAACCTAATCGCCGTCAGGTATTTCAAGGAAAACCAGCAGCGAACGTGTATCGCGAGTACAGAGGCATGAGGATATACCATTACTTTCAAGGGAAGTCTAACAATTTCTATAGTATGTAACTTTAATAATATAACCAAAAATTTAAAAAATAAAGATAATATTTTGAAAATGAATATATGTTATTGTATGCAAATGTATTTTCTTTTATATAAAGTTTATTTTAAAACAAATCGGATTCTATTCCCCCCTATATTTCACCCTGATGGGAAGTACTAAGGGTGTGTTGCTGAGTAGCCATTCAAATAAGGGGAAAATATCCCCGACCAATCAGAATGCAGCCCGTCATGGGTCAAGCTCTATTTTTAAAAGGAGTTTAAGGATTCTATCTATACATGACTTTTCTATTACGTAGCGATTGTGAGAGCAGTGGTATTTCGCACGTCGTTTTTGGAGAATTACGGTATTTTATTTACATTTTATACTTAGTCCTTATCGACTCTCTAGAGATATTATCTAATACAAGACACATTGAGACTTTTATTCTCATGCACTCTTTATACGTATATTAATACACAAGCAGGGGTGCCGCTAGAGAACTTGAACGCTATGAAAGCACGTCATATTTGTCCCCCAACCCAAGCCAATACAATTATGTTAATTTTTTTACCCCGCCTTGGAATCGTCTGACCCCCCACCGCCCATTTACTGCGGCCCTGTACAGACCTCCCAAACCAAAGGTACGTGGTAGAAACATATGGTGCGTCCAGAGAAATAGTAAAATGACTGCTGACGTAAATCAGGTTCCAGGGCGCCTCGTAAATGCCCAGTGACATGCGAGCTTGCAGTTCGTGTTACTTTCGTGTAGTGTGTCCATGCTTAAATGCTTTGTATTGTACATGATTATGAATTGTTTTCCTTTATGAATGATGTAATGTCTCTTTTTACGGTTTGTTTTTTTCCACTTACATGTATAAAACGTCAGTTATCAAATATGGAACGTAATTTCATTGTCTTACACAATGACAATAAAGTGCTTAAATCTTGAATGAAAATTCTTATCTACTTGGACTGAAATATACAACACTAAAAAATAAGTTGCTTTCAATAAATAAACTTAGGAGTCAGGAACTGTTGCCCACGAATATTTTTTTATTTATTTTTTTGAACCCAGACACCATTTACATCCATTATGGTAAATGTATTTCCACATAATCAATGCAATCATTTAATTTGTTTTTTTAAACATCAAAGTATAATGCTTATAACAATGATTAAAATACTTTGTATTAAGAAATTAACTATATTCTTCTGGGAAAAAAGGTTAGTACCCTGATGAGCTGATAAGGCGACAGAGTAGATTAAAGAAAAAAAAAAGAAAAAAAAAACAGAATTGTTGTAGCTAGATCAGCCTTTAATGCCCCTTGCTAACACAAAGGTCTGAAGCAGCGTGTTCTTAGGGGTTGTCGGTCTGATGAGGATCACAGGATTCACGGATTTTGGAGCTGGTAGGAAAATTCTGTGATGTAAGCAGCCCTGTCATCGTACGTATGCACCCCCATCAGAAGCTGTCTTTTTTTGGTTAATGGCTAGCAGCATGAGGAATTAATTATTTTAGACACTAAAAATAAATTATATATACTTTGGTAAAGCAAGGCTGATGCGAGCATCGTTTTTCTCTAGATTAACGGCTAAACCTATTTTTTCCACATGGTGATTGCCATGCCGCCAGATCAAACTATAGGGTTAACCAATGACATAATGAGAAACATCCAATGGTTCGTTAAGAGAATATCTGACACGGTTCTGTAACGGTGTCGTCATCCTTGATAGCGAAACACATCAAGATGCGTGGAAGTTTACAAGTTAGGATAGCTACTTCAAAATTTTGACATGGTTCATGACTGTTCATCTCTCTTGTGTGCAGAGAAAATCGGACTGCATTAAATAGGTAAGAAATGTTTTGACCTGTCTCTTACTTTTCAAAATCACATTGCAAAAAAGTTTCACAACAAAGCGATACTTAAGGAAAGTGCTCCATCGCTAAACTAGGCCTGGAAAACATTTGGGGAAAAAAAAACATTTGAGAACCATAAATGTTATGTCTGCTTCTGACTCTCATAGACCCCAAGCAGCTTACGAGGGGTCTGGGAACATTTTTATTTATAAAACTGATCTTTATATCCACTGATTTAAGAAAAGACGTTATATGGACTGTATAAAAACACTGCCTTTGATAGATGAACAATAATTTATATATGTTTTTTGGGAGTTGGGGCATTGGTTGGATAAAATAAAAGTGCTACGTCCTCAGTTTTGAGGAGCGAGTCTCTGTTGATCACTGAATATACAGGCATGCCAGTCGGGCTTCAGGTGATCTTTGGCTGAGGAGGTCCATGACACCGTGGAGATGGACCGGGTCCTTGGGTAAGGAAGTTAAGTGCAAAACTAGAAAAACTATCCTGGCCAGTCCTGCTAATTCAACACTGGCCCACGTAAACGGAATCAGGAGCTCCCACACTCCCGCCGTGAAGAACCCGTCTAGAACCCGTCTGAAGTGTTTCCGAGGTGCTTAGTACTCTCACCCAAGCAGTGGCTGTTCCGACTTCAAATGCCCCTTCACTAAAGGACTATGTGCCTGTCCTACTGTTAAAGTTGCTTTCAAATCATTGGCATGTGAATCCTTTGAATATAAGACAGCAGAGAACACTCATTTCCCATCCCTTTCACATATACATAAAAGGAAATCATATTTAACAATATACAAACCTGCATAACAAATGAAACCAAAAATAACGCAAAAGGAAAAACAACAATGAGTTTGTCCGTCGTCAGGTTTTTTTTTCTCAAGATAGTACCACAGTGGACAGGAGGGATTAATGGGGGAAGGCGAACACTCGCCCCGCACGTCTCCAAATAAACTATTTAAAAACGATGTAAGAGATGTGCTGCTTTGGGGTTCGCGAGTGTGCGCGTCTTCCATTTGTACGAAACAGGTCAGTAATGATTTGGGTTTTCCCTCATATCTACAACAATGAAGAGGGGTTCAATGCAAATACAAGTCGAAGAGCAAATACAAGCTGAGCAAAGCAAACTGCTCTTCAAAACAAATTAGCATGTTATGTACATTTCGCAGTACTCTGACCAGTTTTACTGCAAGACAGGTATCACGTTATGGTTCATACTGCAGTAATCCGTAACGTAGCAAGTTTTCTTGAATGTCATAACCCTCACTAACTATAACATATATCAGTGTTGTGACTTCCTTTTTCACAACAGGTTGTTTTATGCCTATAAATAAAATGTAAATTAAAATGTATTCAAGCACCTACACCCGTTTAAAAATAGTAAACTACTAAAATGAAAAACTCATAAACGTTACAAATGTGTAATCAGCATTTCAAGCAAAAGGCCACTAAAGGTACGATCAGGCGCCAATTGAATACATGTGGTTTTCCGCGTAAAAAAGAAAAAACAAGTAAAAAACAGAGAAAACGTTTGAATGACAACCTAACAAAAAGCGCGAGGCTGGGGTGACATCTAGCGGCCACTTTGGTTAACTACATGCACCTTTTTTCTCCGTCTTATCAAAACGAATAATACGAAAGCGCCGCTGCTGCTGAGATCTAAAAAGGGTCTAGAAATTAATTAATATAATACTTGCTAGTAAGCCCTCCATATGAAGGGTTAACCATTTCATGTTAGCGCAAATAAAGGTTGAATTATTCTGTAGAACAACTGAATCGTTTTCAGATTCAATTTAAAAAATATTAGTTAGGGTTGTCTTCTCATACTGTCTCCATCAGCGCAGACACGCGGGGGCGCTGTTCACTGCTTTTCTCATTGGACTAAACGTTCTGAACCTTCCATGCATGTCAAACTTACAAAAACGCAACTCTGCAAAAGGCAAAACAACATCAATAATAATGAAGACAGTAATAAATACGGGTCTAAAAAATAAGGCAAGCAAATTGCATAGTACCTGAACCAAGCATTTGTTATTTGTTTTGTTTGTTTTTTAACTGGGGGTGTGCTTTGCTATGGGGGGGGCTCTGCCAACCTCCCCTTTGTCCCAAAAAGGGAAGAAGTGCCATGTGACTTTAAGGCAGGGCAACAAGTTGGGCACCAGTACCAGGGGGATTGGTCTTGGCTAGTGCAATCTAGAAGCCTCGATTCTCTGCCGCCCCCCCACCCCTATCCTCACCCCCGGTGAGGTCCTGCATGGTTCATATATTTTTTCTGATTTTCTATCTTGCTGCGTGTCCCTGGTCTTTGGAGGGTAAAAAGCGCCTGTCTGTAGGGGGCGCCGACTGTCCGAAGCAGGGGAGGGGCCGGATGAGAGGAAGCTCAGCACACAGCTGCTCTGTCTGATGTCTGCTTCCCTGTGAAGGTGGGTCTTCCTGGCATGAGGTGGGGAAGTGAAGATGCATGGCCCATGTGAAGCTGGGGGGGGGAAGCAGAGGCCCCCAGACAGGCGGGGGGGAGGTGAGCTGTAGGACTGGGCGGGGGCCAGTGAAACCAAAGACATTGTTCCCACTACTGGAGCAGTGAGGGTGGGGTGAATGACATTGGCAGCAGCATTTAGGGTCATGGTGCCCAAGATAGCCCACCCAAGGCAGGGCAGGGCCAGCTGGGGTAGGGCCTAGCGGGGCGATCAGCTGGGCGCCCCCTCTCCATCGCCGTCCTTGTCCAGCTCGTCCTGGATCTCGTCCGTATTCCCCGAATCGCTGCTCGCCACTGAGCTGAAAGACGGTGAGGTCCTGTGATGAGGGGAGAGACTAGTTTACACACTGCGGCAGATTCAGCTGCTGAGCCTCTGAGCTCAGCTCTGAGCTTTACTGACACTGTGGGTCTGCCAGCTGATGGAGAATGTTGATGAGGACAACTATTCCACTCTGGGTACCTCTTCTCCATAAAGAATGCCGACCCTGCATAACATGTCCTCATCCTCTATATCAGGGGTCACCAACCTTTTTGAAACTGAGGGCTACTTCATGGGTACTGAGCCATACGAAGGGCTACCAGTTTTTTAGATATTGTCATTTTCAAATCTATATAAATGCAAATGTGATTAAAGAAGAATAGCAACAGGATAAAATGAAATTTTAGACGCTGCTCACTGGTGAGTTGTGCTATTTTTAGAACAGGTCCGCGGGCGACTCATGTGGTCCTTGGGCACCATGTTGGTGACCCCTGCTCTATATACTATACTCTCTTTATATTCAATGTAGACAATGAGAGCTACTTCTGAGCCCAATTAATGTTTAGTAATTTACTATGTATGAATTGAAACATGTCATTCTCTATTAAAATGTATCATTAAAGATAAATCACTTTTTCAGCTTGCTTGGTTGGGATTAGTGATGGACAAAATGACGCTTCATGAACCATTTGCTGTATTTGGTGACCCCAAAATTGACCAAGAGCACCATCTAGTGGGGTAAAAAAATACAGCAAATGGTTCATGAGGCATCGTTTTATCCATCACTATTTGGCATCAATAGAAAATCTACCTGGATTAAGTCAGAGTTCAAACTGGAGTGGATGCCAATCACGGAACATTGCATTGGGAGGAAACTGGTTCAGCTTTAATTAGAGTGTGCAAGTGGCCCAGTGAGGAGCTCAAACCTCTGCAGGAGCTGGCTGGACCTACCTGCCGCCCTTGATTAATCTCCTGCAGGTCTCCATCTGGACGTCCAGCCCTCTCTTCATGCTGCACATCTCCATGTACTCATGTAGATGCCTGTTCATGTCACTCTTGGCTGTGGCCAGTTCCAGCTGGTAGGAGGGAAGCATAATAGGTAAGGATTCAACTTCGTAACCGGAAGGCCGTCATGCTGATTCTGAGGAGAAGCCTGGCTGTTTACCTTTGGAACTACAGCACTGAAAATGAATTCATGAAATGGCTTTGAATAAAAGGTTCAGCTACAGTAATAGAGGCACAGAAATACATAAACACACAATCTTGCCATATGCCTTTTAGATTTAAAAATTACAGGATGACAGTACAGAAGACACAGTCTGATTTTGCCTGCTTCTAAGTGCTGGGCAGGAGGAAATATCACTCCACTGGGATGTGAATTGCTTCCTTTTTCGATCTGGCACGCTCAGTCAGTCAGTGTGATGCATGTCTCATACACATGCAGACGCGATGGCGCACCTCAATCTGCCCAATGGTCTCCTGATACTCCTTCTCTCTTGTCTTGAAGAGGGACTCTGTCTCGTTGATGAGAGTACCCAGCGTCCCATCTTGTAACACCTAAGTGATGGACAAAAGGGTGTCTCTTACCAACCAAGCGGCGTGACACACAGACAGCGGGAGAGTTGGAGAGAGGCGGGAAGGTGGACTCACGGCATCCTGGCCTTCCCCAATGCAGTCGGCCGCACAGCCAGCCACGCAGAGGGCAGAGGGTGCGTTGAGGTTCGTGAAGTCCTCCCACAGCAGAAGGGTGTCCTCGTTCTCCTCCCACGTCAAGCTGTCGCAGTCGTCGTCAATGTCGAACGTCTCCCTCCTGGCAACAGAGCAATTATCAGGGCAAGTTCTGGGAGGGGGGGGGGGGGGGAGTGGAGCAGAAGTGGAGGGGCCAAGGGAACGACAGACAGCAGACAGACAGCATGTTTGGCAGGGGACCACAAATGGGAGATGGCAGAGAAAAAGAGAAAGAAAATAGCATGACTGACAGCTGGCAGAGGGAATAGTAAAAAGTAGTGATGACTAAATGAAGCTTCATGAACCATTTGCTGTATTTTATGACCCCACTAGATGGCGCTCTTTGCTTTGAGGCATACTGTGAGCCTTTTATTGAAAAGAGAGCACCATCTAGTGGAGTCAGAAAATACAACAAATGGTTCATGAAGCTTCATTTAGCCATCACTAAATTGAAAAGACTTAACCATAGGGCTATAGGTCAGTAGGAACCATGTCATAGCTAACAGACTGGAAGCACAGAACCAAATCATCATTGTAATCCTCATAATTTCAGATATAGTTCATTATAAACAATGTACATTAAATCTGTTGGTAATCTATAATCAAGAAATTATCCCATGAGACACAAATTTCCTTCCAGTATTATGGTTGCAATTCAACAAACCACCAGACTGTGGCAGTATAGGATCACGTTCTAACTAAGCTTGATTGATTTTGAAATGCACAGGTCAAAATAGCATTAACAAGTGCAGACTGCCATCAGCACCAGCATGGTAGGGGTTGCTTGAGAAGATGGTTTGGCATGACTAACAACGGTGACTCACAGCTGGTTCAGCATGCGCTTCATCTCATCGGTGATGTTGAGCGAACCGGCCACCTCCTCCTCCGAGGTGCTGGGGTCAGCGTCCATCTCTGAATTGTCCTCGTCTGACATTACTTTTCGGTCCTTCTTACGGGTCGCCGCCGCCTGGACAACATGAAGGAGATGTGTTGATGGGTGTCACCCAAAGGCCACTAACTCCACAGGAACTGTTCACATAAAGGCAGCTCAATGAAGAATCCACCCACTCCCTGACAGAGTGAAATGTCCACTTTCAAGAGGCACTCCTAGATTGAAAAGTCTTTCATAAGTTTTGCAAATCCATCTCATCAGATGATTTTCTCCAATGCACCTTGCAAACTAAAGCAGTGTCAGGTAGAAGCACTTTGCTCAAGGGTACAACAGCTGGACGTCTTCAAATACTGAGTCTACCAGCCTAGTTCCCTAACTTCTAACTGCCCTGCGGTCCATCTTGTCCCCCAGCTTTACAGAATCAAGCCCAGCCCAGGGTAAGCGTACCCACCCTGGATGGGCTCACGTTGAACATGACGGACATGTCTTCTGAGTTTCGTTGCTGGGCGACGTCGCACAGCTTCGCCGTGATGTCGATGCGCCGGCAGATGTCCATGTCCACTTTCATGGCCTTCTCCTGGATCTTAGTGTCCAGGTCGGACATTTGCTGTAAGAAGGGAAGGTGAGTGAGGACCAGGACCAGGTTTTTAAGTCACAATCAGGCCAATAGGCTACTGACGCCCCAGTCATATGCTAGATGCGATCTCTGATGTCAAAGCAAGGAAACTCTCGCAGTGGATCCCCCCACATCATCATGTAATGGGAGGTAGATCAATCCTATAGCCCTGATAGGCCAGAATAAAGAGTGACATCACTGGGAGCCATCTGGGTAATAGCAGATTCAGCCTGCATCCCATCCGGTCTCTTGGGTCAGACATCACAGCCTGAACATGGTGCGAATGCAATGCAGCACGTGGCCAGACTGTAAAATAACGAGACAGAAATGCAAAGAGTCTCCACAAAATAACTAGAAATGGAGGAAAAGCAAAACAGTCAGAAAATAAAAAAAGGAGTGTAGAAGGCTCTACAGAGGGAAAATGGGAGACAGACATAAAGAAAAAGAGGGAATGGCAGCCATCCTTACAGGGTCGAGTCACCTCATTGTCACGAGTGGCGGAGGGACGGGCCCCTAAGGGTGGGGACCCTCCAGCTAGAGGCCCTCAGAGAAAGGGGGAGGGGCATGGGGCCAGCATGTCACAGAGAAGGGCCCCAACTCTGAGGCTTCTGATTCCTCTCCGGATTATTCCAGGTTTGAATGAAAAGGCAGCTACACTTAATTCCTAACAGAAGGTGTATAAGAACTCCAACAAAAAGCTAGCATGGAAACATCTATCAAAGAGAAAGATACTGAAAATACATCCCCCCTCCCATCCATCTTTAAAATTTTCATCCAATATAGAGTTACGGTGCGGGGGGGGGGGGGCTGGGGCCAATCCCAGGAGGCACAGAGCTCAAGGGGGGGGCAGGGGGTACCCTAGGTGGGCTGCCAGTCTGTCACAGGGCACGTTCACACGCAATCCACAGCTTAGAGGAGCCAGTTGTCTTAACAGCTTTTCTTTGGAAACCAGAATAAACCAGAATAAACCAGAATAAAGCCACGGATATAACATGCAAACTCCACACACAGAGAGCTTAGGCAAGGGGTCACACACCGATTCTGCACACGTGGGGTCCACCCACCGAGCCCTTACACAGTGACTAATGAAGCAAATATCCACGAATGTAGCTGTGAGACAGTAGTTAGGCGGGGGCCATCGGGGGAGGGGTGAGGTGAGAATTACTGTCAGGTTCCCCTTACTGGCAGATCGTGATCAAATCGCGAGGCGCTCCTTCACTGAGAGCAACAACAGAACAGGCCATTTCTGCAGGGACATGAATGAGAGACCCCACCCCCACCCGCGGGGAGTCACGCCAACAGCTGATTCTTCCAAGAGCCCCAGTAACGGGCACAGGATAGTGGGCCATATGCCATGGATGGGCAAGGCATGCCAGCAATGTCCAATGGCAATTCAGACAGCCTCTCGGAAATTCGTCTGGGGCATTCCGCATTCATTTCAGAGGCTGGGCCACATTAAATGGTTATCTGAGCACCCATCTCTTGGCGTGAGAAGTAACAGGCCTGCCTGTATTGCTTCTCCTCCAATCGATTGTTTTTCTGCCCCATCGGCTTATCTGAGCGCACAGGAATTCGCCGTGCGTTCACCTTAAACGCCTCGGTGACTGTTTACCCAAGAATGTCTCTCCACTGTCGTGACGATAAGCCACCAAATAAGGCTAGGATTGTAGCTCAGGGGCAAGTCAGAGCCCATCAGGACTCCGTGGACCGGCCCTGAAACCTGGCCAGACCCATCGGCCTGCTCTGAAGCAGCTCTGGCCCACATGCAGCCAAAACACAGAATTTAAGTCTAGACCGTGGACAAAAAAAACCCTTTTTACAAGACAGCTGGTGTCAAATTAAGGGCGCGTTCCAGTGCACCAAGTGCCAAACTTTTGATATTAAAAAAAATCTGTACTTTCCTTTTTCCACTGATTTCCGATCTAGAACCAATACCGGAGCAGCAAAGCAGCTGAAGTACGACTTTGGTGGGACTTGGAAACGTGTTCATTGTCAGTTGGTTATGCAATAACCAACTTCTGAATCACAAAGTACAACCACCATCTTGAAAAAAAGCATAGTTAGGAACCAGGAAAACAACGATAACTGAATTTAAAATAACAGATGCATGGACAAATGAAGAGAACCAAGCTTTAATTGTGATCTGATTAGAATAACCAATCCAGCAAGATCTGGATGGCATGTCAAGGAGGTGTTAAGGACCAGGGGCGGATTACATCATGCGGCCACACCCACCACTTCAGGGATGAGAACCTGAGTGCAGCCGTGGGGCTGGTGATACCTCAGCACCACACTGGCCTGAATGGAACAGAACAGAGTGAGTTCTTTTCCAGTGGCAGCAGTGCCAATCCTGCTCCAAACCCCAAATTTTCCTTGCAAGCTGGAGGACTTCTTGCAGGGCTGGATGTAGATTAATGTCATACCCAGGATGAAGCAATTGCAGGTTAAGGGCCTTGCTCAAGGGCCCAACGGAGTAGAAACACTCCCAGCATTCACGGGATTTGAACCAGCAACCTCCCAGAGCCACCACTCTGTCCCATGATAAGAAGAAAAAGTATTTGCTAGGCCTGCATGAAATTGGAAAACATTTAAATATCACAATGTGATTTTGTTGCAATAAATACTGGGATATTTATAAAACAAAAAAGGAGTTCAAAATAATTACATTCGTCACAAACCCATCTGTGACTGACTTAAACAACAAGGACAAAAATGATTATGACTGGCTCGGAGAATGCATGCAGAGCTGATGCAAAATCAGAAGTGGTAAACTTTAAACTGATTTTTAAACATATACCAGATAATCTCAAAGAGGAACATTCTGAAACATTGCAAAGTTTGCTAAGTTTTGTTTCCTATGACAGAGTAAAAATGTTTTAGCGAAACTTAAACCCCTTGCGCTATAATGTCCAGCCAGTGCAAAAGTATGAAAAAGCTCGATCTTAGCCTAGGTGACTCTCACGGTCCTTATAATGTGAAAACTGCATGTGCATAGCATGCAATGTCGATACTATTATCCCACAATGCCACAGGTCACCCCACCTCACATTGGGATGACGTCATTCTGCTCTGGTACCAGTTTTTCATGGCAATGGAAAAAGAACACAAAAAGTACCACTGACTTTGGTGCTACTTTGAAGTACCAAAAGTTCCAGTCCCTGGTGCGGTGGAAAAGTGCCCGAAGGAACATGGTGTTAATCATCCACTTAAATAATCCATCACCTGCTATTCTGAAACGGTTGTAAATGTCCAAAGACTACAATCCCTGCTGAGCCTTGGTCCAACGTACCCACAATGCACCGGGACTAATGTCAGCATTTTGCTTAATTAGACCTGGATTCATTCAGCAGTCAGGTGATTATTGGTTCTGGTTTCTGGCATCCTATCACACGCATCTATTGTAAAATTTTCTGAATAAAAGATTACCTGCACTTGACAAAATGAACATTTGCTTTTTAATTTCTAATGGCCTGTTTATGATTGTGTTTTATAGGGCTTACTGGAAAACAAATAAAAAAAAACAAGAGACGTGAACAAATCTGAAAAGGTACTGGAGGTTCCAGAGTGCTGAACAGAACCCCTGCACACTTACGTCAGTCACAAGGCTCTTGAAGACCACCAGCTCGGCCTTCAGCCGGTCCACCTTCTCATTTAGTGCCTCCTGGATGGCATCTGACTCCTGGACGTTCTGAGGAGACACATTCCCAAAACGGGGCTCATAAAAAGCCCCAAACTCATAGCATACCACAAGTTTATTAGGCTTTACAGGTTTATGTTAAAGCGGGGGGGCGAGGTGGTTATGGCCTCACCTCCTGCAGTGTCTCCACCATGGACTCCAGTTGTTGACGTTTAGACAGCTCCTCTTCCCACCTGTAACACAAGACACCATCAGTGAAGGTCACGCAGCTGTGAAGATCCCCAACCACACTGTAGACAGCAAACATGACCTGTAGCTACCGAAACACCAACATAACACTTAAAAGGGCACCTGGGGTTTCTCTCACATACATTCTGCTTAAACACTTCCTCTTAATGTAGAAAATGAGCTGTGCATCCACCGCATGCATCTAACAGATGGGGGCGCTCTTAATCACGAGCCAAAACCAAACCAGGCATATCGCTCAGCAAGCCAGAAACTTCCACGTTAGCAAATCTAACCCATAATCTTTGTGTTTGGTTCCACAAAATGCTCTGACTTCCTCATTTCTTCCCTCAGACTCTGAAATAAATCATGTGTCAGCTTTCTGAAGGAGATTATGAACATGAGCCTAAACCTACAGTATAACCTCTGCATTCCAAAATTATACAAATAAATCACGTTTATGTAAAATGCAACCCAATTAGGCACTTTTTAGACCGTCAGAAATGTTTTATTTACAGGCCAGACACTCTTATCCAAAGTGACACATTTTTGAGAAACTGGCATCAGGCAGCCCCTGGAGTAATTGGGGGTGAAGGGGGTTGTTGAGGGTCCATAGATCAGCTGTAAATCACTCTACTGACACTGAGACTTGAACTGGTAATATTCCGATCACATGCACAGTGTGCTATCCCAGTGAGCCACACACCACTGAGGCACTCAGGTGGACATACAGTATACTTTCCAACATGCCCCGCAGCCAAACTCATAAACAAGATTCCTTCCGTTCGATTCACCGCTCCACAGCTGAGGACATAAAAGACCTGAAAAGCCTTTCACACAAGGAATCATGAGGACATAAAATCAGAAAGATGCTCATTCCCGGTTTAACAAATAGACTTTCTCAAACACACAAATAATTCAGCAGTGTTTTGTATTTCACAGAAGTACTGAGTAATAAACAAGTATTAAATAGTATTCTTAAGAGCAGTGAGTATTTGCAATTAATATATGTAGTATATGTAACCTTTTAATTACATAAATAACACAGGTAAAGACAATGTCTACCTTCACCCCAGTATCTCCCTATCCTTTGTATTACAGATTCCAGTCTAAAATGATGGAAACTGCCTGGACACCTTATAAACACAGACAGCCTTCAAGACGTGGCTTTAAGTGGATCCAGTCACGATGGACGAGCATTGGCAAGGAGCAAGCACTCTGCATTAATAAATTAAACATTATCCTTATTGGCTACATAGCCTATGGGTAGAGTAATAAAACTCTTTCTCCGGGTCTCGTTAAACCTCACACAGAGCGTATCATTAGTTTAGCCACAGGCGGACACACCCAGCACCACCACCAAGTCTTTCTGCAAGGGGACGTAGCAGGAATCTGCAGAATGCACAGCAGAACATAGTGGGCTCAGATCGCGGCACCTGCTTCCTGATCTTCCCTATGGCAACGCAAACAGACAAAGAAATAGGCAACAAACAGGAAGTCTTTGGCAGAACTCTTCTCAAATTGCAGTGGCCTTTCATTTCATCATTTCCTGTGGTTAACCATTGCATGGTAGCAGTGCTTTGTTGCCCCGTTACTTTGGGTATAATGCAGTGTGTACTGCAAATACATTGTGCATTTGGTAACTTTGAAAATACTTGAGATATTTCCAAAAATCCCAGTAAGCATCATTCTTTAGGTAGGCTACCCTTCCTTCTTTCCAGAATCAACTCTATCCTGAGTCACCCAATAACACTGTCAGTTTGTGTCACGTCCTGGTTCTGGCCTGGGGGACCCCCAGACAGTCCATGTTTTTGCTCCCTCCCAGCTCCCTACCAGAAGCTCTCTACCGGAGCTACAAAAAATGTGGACTGTCTCACAGGGAGCTGGGAGGGAGCAAAAATGTGGACTGTCTGGTAGGGAGCTGGGAGGGAGCATAAGCGTAGCCCATCTGGGAGTCCCAGAGGACCGGGTTGAGAAACACTGCTCTACAAAAGGTCCACAGGCTTCCCGTGGCAATGTGTTCTCCCTGAAGTCTGAAGTACAGCAAAAACAAAAACAATCCCTGCAAGATCTATGAAAAGAACTGAAAGCCAGCCGGAGCTCTTTGCTATGATCCGGTTGAAATAGAACTGTCACGGTCTAGCTTTTATTTGGAGGGACAAAACAAAATGATGATCACCTTACAAGGGCAGAGTTCTCCGCCCAACCCCCCCCCACCCCCATTCTGGATAATGTAACACCATTAGGCCAGTCACCGGGTTGGAAGTCAACAGACCCACACAGCCAGGAGGACGGATGTATGCACCCTGCAATTTGTTTCTCACAAGTTCCTAAGATTGCAAAATAGGCCCCCCGTTCAGCAATAAAGATTCAAACATGGGAAACAGCCTTTTCAAGATCTCTAGAAATACGTATGTGCCCAGTGTCACCTACCATGACTACAAAACTACTCAATCACTCATCCAACATCCTAATGAGGTATTGAAGGTGTGAGACAAGATTAGACTTTTTCCCTTAAATGAATAAATAAATGCTCCTTGTGTTAATTTATCTAGTCATGAACTTGTTTGATTCATTAGTGATGACTGACAAATAAATTGTCTAATAAATGCAGTAGGTTGGAGTGCATCTGTTAATTCTACAACCCAAAGATCCGCTGTGAAGCACAACTAAGGAACCAAAGAAACAAGATATATTTCTACGGAATGGTTTTTTTGAAAGAACAAAGACATTCCACCACATTGTGCCAACAAAAACACCCACATGCTTATTCACCCTACACATAAGTTAGGCATCTACAGTCACACACACATTTCCACAAACCAATCGATTTCCTCTATTCCTTATCTGTTTACTGAACCCTGGGAAACCCTGATAATTCGAGGGAATTACGCCTAGAGGTTTTTCCAGCTTCACAAGCTGTGAAGCTATAATTCCTTGCTGAGCAGATTGACCACGCCATCCAGGTGTTGCCATGATAATGTCATGTCGATGTCGGGTAAACTGTTACTGAATCATACAGTCTTTACCTTGGCACCTTAGAAATAGACGATCAACTCCAGCAGGTTTCAGCAAGCTCTGCATCTCTGATCTTCTGCTGTTTGTCCATAAATGGCAGGGGAGTTCCAAAGAGTCTACTTTCTGGATTTCACCTTGGTATGCAGCTTCTGCTATGATGCTTTTTGCTTTTCTCTGGGCGTGTCTGAAGTTTTTTCCCAATGAATGTGTTAACTGTACACTAGTGTCAGCCAAGGAATTGTGAATGAAACGTGCAAATAATGGTCCAGCAGCTTAAGGTGCAACCCTTACCCAGCTCTGCCAGGGTGGGCCGTTTACCTGAGCTGCCGTCTCAGCTGATCTCTGTGACATTGTTCTTTTGTCCAGCCATTTTAGTTTTTGGAATAAATCAGCAGTATTACCAGTGACTAAATGGGAAGACACCACATATTTTGTAAGCTTGGCAAAATACCTACAGCCATTTTGTTCTACCTCTTCCTTTCTGTTCCTCTTCCTTTATTACGATGCCAGTTTTACATCCCCCTGCTCCCCCCCCCTCCCTTTCAGTGCTTCTTTTACTGCCCATATTGGCTGTTTCTCTGTTTATGACACTGCCGGTTTATGACACTGCCGGCAGACAGTGCACTTCACTGCACAATAAAGCACGGGCAAAGCCTATGTCTCTCTAGGCTAACAGCAAAATTCAGCTGCATAGCTAGCAGGCCTATTTTGCAGGCCTATAGGGAAAAATTCATTCTAAGTTCAAAATTAATTTATTTAACGTTTTTTTTTCCCCCTCATCTAAAATTCAGAATTTGGGAGCCTCAGGTCCCTTATTTCCTCTGGGTGAACTTGGCTGGTCCTGGTGATTGTCCCCAAAATGACATCAGTGGGACAAAGCGTATGGGGGGGGGGGGGGTATATAAAGCCTGAGACAAACCGCTAAACAAGACACACAGCCGGGGGCACAGTCTGAATCATCCATCATAGAGGGTGGGGGGGAGGGGGGAACCTTGTGCTGAGTAGGCAGCACGTCAAGGTCAAGCACTGTGTGATTTCTCTTTTAGTCCCTCAGTCTCTCACACGTTTGCTCTTCACCCCTCCGTTCTTGTGTTTCAAAATCCCTCTATTCTTCTTATCCTCCTCCATTTTAATTGGCAGCATATTGTCATATTATTATCATATTATTAGCTGTAATATCAGTAGATATGATGTAAAGTCATTTTATACTGTTATATAGTATATACAGACGCTCCTCTACTTACGAATGAGATAAGTTCTGAACGGCCGTTTGTAACTTGAAATGTTCGTAAGTCGTTATTCAGCATAATTTTAAGGGTATACGCAAGTACAAGGAACTAGTATGCTGGGAGTACACACGCTACGCTGCTGCGCGGCGGGAGTAGCGGCCAGAAGTCGTACTAGACGGAATTGGAGCGCAGAAAAAAAAAATGATGTAGCGGACAGGAAACGGGAGCCCAGTGAAGATAATTTGGACTTACAGTCCTCTTCGTTCATATGTCTGAAAGTTCGTAAGTTGAAAGTTCGTAAGTAGAGGAGCGTCTGTATTGTATAACATATGTTATATAGCCTGGTAATTTATTAGATGCCATCATTAGTAAAATTAGGTCATTATTAGTAAAATGACTAGAACTGATTCTTGTTTCTATTTTACTTTTTTGACTAAACCCGAACTCCCCCCGCCCCCCCGTCCCCACCAATGCCCTGACTTACACTCTGCTGTCTGATCCTGACAGAGACAGTAAAAAATTCCTGCTCCTCTCCGTCATTCTCACACCCAGCCCGGGCCCCTCCTCCCTCCCCCACCCGGCTCCCAGTCAGTAGCCTGCCACTCTCTGCTCCGCGCTTCCTTAGTAAATATAGCACACTCCATCCCCAGACATGACTACACCACAGGCGGTTCCGCAAACATTCCAGTCGCCGGGCAACCGGGAGCACTTACATCAAGCTCCATGTGTTTGGTCATATCAGACCGATGGAATCCCTGCCTGTCCAATGAAAATGAAACTCAGTCTTATAAACTGAGTCAACCTCGGTGCATCAGTGATGCCTGAGGTCACAAATGAAATGTTACTCAACAATTGATTGAGAACCTGTTAGGGAAGATTTCCATTCATCATGCCAGCTATGGGATGCACTACTGGTAATTATGTTTACTTTACATTAAAGGTTTCTTTCCCAGTGAAAACTGCTAAAGATTTAGAACATTTTGTCTGCGGTTTATCCACGAGCCGAGTTATAATCTAAGGAATCAAGAGTGTCAACAAGAAAACTGCAATTTCTTAGCCCACAGATTATTTTAGAGAGATTTCGGGCCCCAAGAAAGCATATCATATCAGACCCCAACTCAGACCAATCCAATTATTTGAAGCTTACTTTTAATTACTTTTTTAATTTTTGAACTTGCCCCCTTTATGGCGCCCCTGGCAACGGCCCAGCTGAGGAGACATTCCTTCAAAATCTTTGAGGAGGCTCATGACATCTGTTCTTACCATCATCTGTGCGTGATGTGATCCTGGAGAGAAACGGCTGAATTAGCGGTGTGACTCAACACACGGCAAGGAATGTTTCTCTGCAGCTACAAATACAAGCCCCTCAAATAGACCAGGGCAGAAAAAACGCAAACCCCAAACCTGTGGCTACTGTATCGGCTGCCACACATGCGGGACACAGAGGACGAAGCAGCTGGGATGACTGAAAGCAGGCGGGGAGGTGGCCAAAGAGGAGAATTCACCCAACACCAAAGTCCAACGTACTCCACAACACAGAAATTAACTGTGATGTTCTTTTGGTTGTAGTCAGAACTATCATTTGTCAAAAAAGAACAGCAGAGACGGCAATGCTCACTGGGGGTGAAAAAGTGCTTTGAGACAATGTAATGTTGTGGAAATGTGCTATACAAATAAAATTGAACTTAATTTAAAAATGAACTGAATGCTGATCAGTGTTGTGAGTGCTGCAGGAAATTTTAATTAACCATATATTTGGAGGAAGGATTTAAATGTTTCACCGATTTGTACTGGGCTGATTGAATTAGGTGGATTTAGCAGTCAATACCAAGGAGATACCACAGATTGTTGCAAGTATAGCTGAGTACTTCGGAAAAGAACAAGAGTAAAAGCAGGAGAAGCAGTGTTTATCTGGGTAGTTTTTTTTCTAAATTTATTGAGTTTATTGAATATGGCTCTACTCTGGAGGTCAATATTGTGGAAACAGTTTGGCTTTTTATAGATTGCAGGACTTTATTCTACCCAAATTTCTTATTTAATATATATGATATATATATGTGATATTTGTAAACATTGTTTTATTGTCTATAAACATTACTGCCAATATTTGTGCAGTGATTTTAACGTGTAATGTTAAAAATCCACAATTTTGGCCTCTAGTGTTAATACACATCCTAAGATGATGGAAAACACGCATCTAACACGCCGAGTACAACAGCCAGCGGCATCTCCTGCTAAGAAGAACGGATCTCCTCTTCTTTCCTAAGCTTCTCTTACATGGCACATGGAGGAAAGTGAAGCACACCTGGATGCATATGAGTAAGGAAGGAGGACACAATTCGCTGAGGAGTGGCTGAAGACACTCCTTCAGGACGACGCCCTCGCAGCCTCTCACTGAGAGTTTACATCAACTACCCCGAGGCAGCGTTCATCGCGCTTACATCAAGGAAAAACCATTATGTCACCACTACCAATCCCCCCCAAAATGACACCAAGGTTAGTCTGCTAATGCCTTACAAAGGCAACTCCCAGATACTCATTCATTTACATCCGGCTCAGACGAGTAGAAACAAGCACAACTGGCTGTTATCATGGAGTACTGAGTAATGCGTGAAGCGATAGAACATAATTGTTTCTAGGAGCCAGGGATTATGTGTGTATCAGAACTTACAGGGTTTAGAGATAATTATCAGCGCGCAGTAGATGTCATGGTTAAAGCTCAGGTTTTAAATATGAGCCTTGCTGACTTCTGTAGCATTTCCAGTACTTCTCAGGCAAATGAAACAATGCTGAGCGTGTCTGAATGTGGCTGACAATAGGCCACACAACGATTCCTCTAATTATGCGGCTCCTTCCAGTGATTCCAGTGATTTTGTGGTGGAAGGTGAGCTGCAGCACTCACAGGAAGTTTTGGGACACTTGCTTAATTCAGTAAAGATATTGCAATTTTTGCTTAGTTTTTCTGACAAAAATCATTATTCATTTATTTACAAAAAAAACATAGTAACTAGTAGTTTTAAGTAAAACATTAATTTCAAGTAGAAATAAAGTGAAACCCAAATTATAGTTCTAAAAGAGTTAAAAATTCCATAGACAAGCAGTCTGATTGGGTGCTTTTAAATTGGTGACACCTTTGTAATAACACAAAACACTCAACATTTGCGAAAAAAAAAACAAAAAAATTATTGCATTTAATAAAAAGAAAATGTCTGTGCTGAAGATATGTGCAGATATATTAAATATGGCTTGTCAATTGACTTTTGTTATAAAACCAATACATTAGCATTTTTATAGAATGAAGCAAGCGCCTCAAGACTTTCTGTGTGTATTGTACTTCAAATGCACTCTCCGAAAAAAGGGTAAAAATTTGTACCTTTGGTTGTCTCTGGGGTTGTACCCTCAAGGGTCTGTCAATTGTACCCTTAGCTGTGGGTAATTGTACCTTTTAAGGTACAGAAATGGACTCTGAGGAACATCCCAAAGGTACAAACAGCATTAATGTAGCATCAATGGTACAGAAATGCTCCTCAGAGTCCATTTCTATACCTTTAAAGGTAGAATTACCTACAGGTAAGAACAGAATTGGTAGACCCTTGAGGGTACAGCACCAGAGAGTGTGCTTTGACTGACCTGGGACGAAACCCCTCAACTATTAAGGGGATGATAATTATCAGAGTACAATTACACAAAGTCAACAAGCTACACAACATTAGCATTCCCAGGTGACCCAGCTTTCTATCTATGACAGGTTATTGGCTGTTTCAGGGCATCCAGTGGCCTCCTACAATCAAAGGTTTCCACAAGGAGATAAGCAGAAAGAGAAGGAGCATCACAGAAGGTCAGAAGGTCAGCTTCACTGGGAGCTTCCAAAAACCCTCCAGACTTCAGAATATGACTGAACAAAACACATTTTCATGCACATAAAATACAAAGGTAGGGACCTGAAAATCAATAACAAAACGTAACTCAAGATCTCCTACCATCGTGCTCTTCTACGCCATGAAAAGCTATGGGGCTCTGTGACTCAAACCAAGCCCCCGTTATGAGAAGGCCATGTAGGCCGTACGCCTAAGTGCACCCAAGCACCTTCAACGAGCATCCCAACAGACCCCCCCTCCCCCACCCCCCACCCCTCCCCGCCACAGGCAGCTTTGAGACAAAACAAGAGTTCCAGGAAAGGGGCAAAGGAATAACAAAGAAAAAAGTAAAGTACAGTTCATAAAGGAACAGTATCTGACTTAGTTGACAGGTTAATCATGCCCGTGGAGAAGAATCCCAAAGCCAACCGGAGGGTGAGTCGTTATGTAACTTCCCAAGGCTAATACTCAGCGATGCTCCTCACAGGCCCAGACCTGGCCGGGGGGGGGGGGGGGGGGTTGGCCAGGGTGTGGCCCCTTCGCTGGTATGGGTGTGCTTGTTAAAATAATGGTGTGTCTAGTTTAGACAAAAGACGCTGGGTACTTATCAATTACTCATGCTTCATATCGTTTTTCTAAAGCACGCCCTGACACACACTTCTGTGCCATCTAAGGCATGTCTATTACACCTGAGGGCTATAGAATATTCTCACTGGATTCATTTTACTTAGCAAAAGGAAAAATAGTAGTCTTTAACTCAAATGGATCCAACTGTACAACAAAAGATATCTACTTCCTGTTCCACCTACTTCCTGTTCCATCTATTTCCTGTCAGAAGATCATGGCTTCAAGTCTTGTGGTGTGCCAGGCGGCAACCATCTGACCTATGTGTGCTGCAATCTTCCACCTGAGGTGTGGATATCTGACTCCCACAGCATGGAAAATCTGAGGCCATTCGGTCACATGTGACAAGCTCCTGTATGGACTAACATAAATTCAATCTGATTTTTGGCCACTGCCCATTTATGACCAGTGAAAGAAGGGTATTGTTTTCCTCATCATCACAACAGCTGTACAACAAGTCCATATGGAATCGGTACCTTTAGGAATGACCTTTCTGACCTTCATTGGCGAGAGTTCTGATCTATGACAATCACACTCCGTACGCTCTCAGAAAAAAAGGATACAAAGTAATTTGTACCTTTGCTTGTCGCTGACTGGGGCTGTACCCTCAAGGGTCTGCCAATTGTACCCAGAGCTGTAAGTAATTGTACCTTTTAAGGTACAGAAATGGACTATGAGGAACATTTCTGCACCATTGGGGTACATTAATGTTGTTTGTATCTTTGGAATGTTCCTCAGAGTCCATTTCTGTACCTTAAATTAGACTAAAAGGTATATTTACCTACAGCTAGGGTACAATTGGCAGACCTTTGAGAGTACAGCCCCAGTGACACGCATAGTTACAAATTGGTGCCTTTTTTTCTGAGAGTGTAGGAGAAAAATATCAATAGCTTCTGGGCAGGAGAGGGCCGAAACCGAGGGAGGGGTTATGAGGTGGATGCGAGGTTTGCCTGCAGCTACGGCCACCAACGTCTTCGTAAAAGTAGCAAACTGCTCAGCAAATTGGCCGCAGGACGGGGCCTTTCTGTGGAGAGTGCCGGTCGGCGTGTCCTGTAAACCATCAGATCATTCTAAAGACTAACTGAAGGAGATCTGAACATGAACAGCAGAAGATAAAAAATAAGGGCCAGACAATCATGGACACTGGCTGTAAATACATTTAGCAAAACATCTAACCAAAGGAAAACGTGACACGTCTCAGAGAAACCAAAAGAGCCAGAGGCAAGAAGGAACTGACAATAAGCATGTTGAAGAGGCGTATGTACATTTTATGGACAAAAGTATGTGGACACCACTATTAATTAGGGGAATTAGCTATTTAAGTCACACCCATTTCTGACACAAGTATATAATTAAGCAAACATCCACGCGATCTCCAACAACAAATGCCGGCAGCAGAATGGATGCAGAACACCTAATGATATCATGGGAGACCACCCAGCAACGACGTATTATGTAATAAAGCCGCATTATGTAATAACTTGACATAATGGAACAAAATTTCTTCGAATAATGAAATGTTATTAAATAATGGATTGTCACACACCATGAATAGGGTAATGTTGCAATATAAAACTATAATGTAGTCTATAAATTTGTTACATTTTCTTGAGTTATTACCTAATGTAGTGTTAATACATTATTCATGAATACATACATGATGCGTAACAACGCATTAAGTAATAACATCGCATTATGTGATGAATATTTATGTTTGTATTATTACATAACGCGCTGTTACACATCCCCCCCAGAAATCTTGCTGCCAAGATCTCAAAACACCACAGTATCCCACAAATACTGCGGTATACCGTATTACCATAATGCTACCTAAGCCTAATTAACACCATTGGTTTCTGAATGAGATGCTGGAGAAGCTGGTAGCCACATACTTTTAGCCATACAGTATGTGTCACCTATGTCATACACTAAGGGTATGCTAATGCTAATAGAGGAGAGGCTAACATGCGGAGGCGTGGACAGAGGTAATGGCAGGTGAGCTTCACTGTGTCGGCCATCTCCTCACTCTCAACCTGATGTGGGGACAGGCCAGGTTCTAACCCCGATCCTACAAAGCAAGGGCAAGAAGACCAGCCAGCTCCCACCTCAAAATGAAATATATTATAGTGAGTAAACCCAACCCAAGCGTCCTTGTCAATACGCAGCTAACCTGCGAAGCCCAGCAGAATGAAATATCAAATCCAGCAACAGACCTAAGTCAGAGTTAGTACTACAGTATATGTTAGACTGGCATCTCCGGGACCCTCACCAGGATGTCAGGTTGTTAGATGAATAGATGGATAAACCACAAGAGTCTGACTTTCTTTATCTCGACTGCCGTTAATATCTTACCCCAAGCAGCAGGCCCTTATGTACCCTGGGGATGACACCTGACCTGAAAACGAAATATTACCTCTTCCCGTCTGTTTACTGCTTTATAGGGACAGGACATATAATAAAGTTTGCCCACGTGTGACATTCCTACAATTCCCTGCCTCCGTGTGACTTAGCTTTTATAAACAGTTTATCTTGTTCCGTGCCTGTTGTGTAACAGCTGAAATGCTTATTTGTAGGGCTTATAAAGTGGGGATGACGGCACCATGCAGCATTCAAATGCATCTGAAGATCAGGCCTCTTCTATGGCTCATGGTGCATTTTTATTGCTCAACATAGGACAGACGTAGACCGTCGGCTTGCCGTGTTTTCCCGGGAATTCGTCAACTGCAACTAAATACAGCTACATCTCAGTTATTTTTGCAGGTACTAGTATCCTGAGATATGTGGCTGGCAATAGGGGGGGGGGGGGGTACCATTAGTGGGTTTGTGGGAAAAAGATGATATCAATGACCTATGGTCTGGGTTAAGCCCCTCCTCACTTCCACAAGGCCACCCAATAGCCCCTGTAATTGGTGAACCCCTCACACTCCTTACTGAGGACTAAGTAAATGTGGGGTATTATTAAATGGCAAAATGATACCATTACCATCCCCGGCAGAATTTTTATGAGACGGGCTGTCGGACTTTTGTGAAGCTGCACTTAGCTGTAAATGGGTTGTTGGTATAGAAATGATGGGGGGGGGGGGGGGGGTTGTCCATGCCAGGCCCTTCAGGCAAAGGACGTGCAGCAGTCTGCATATCTGAGGGCACAAGCAGCAGTGAGTCACAGGTAAGTGGAAGGATTAATTAGCGATTTCCAGGGAAAATCATCCGGCCTAACTAAGGAATGCGGCAGGGGGTCAACTTCTGTATCATTATAAGGGTGAGGAGAGACGTTTAGCCAGAATATCTCTGGGGGGGGGGATATAGAGAAACCTAAGAAACCTAAGAGTTTGTGTGTTTCTGTGAGAAGAGCAAAAGAAATCTCTGGCTCTATCAGTATATGCTGGTATAATAACATCCATCCATTTTCTGCAACCACCAGTCATATTCCCGGCTTGTGGGGGGGTCCAGAGCATATCCCGGAGGGTATGGGTGCAAGGCAGGGAACAACCCAGGATGGGGTGCCAAGTCATCGCAGGGCACACACACACACACACACCATACACTCACATTATAACATGTATGTTATAATAATGTCTATGTTAAAAATATGATAGAGAAACCATATGATAAAGCGCTCATAACTGTAATATTTCACCTGCCACCAACACTGATGGGGTGGGGGGGGGGGGGGGGGTAGGGTTTCCTAACCTATAAACCACCTGACTGTGACTCTGCACGCCTGGGCATTTAATTTTGAGGCAGCACAGGAAAGCTGCTGACAGGATTACACAACATGCAGCAAGAGCTACATAAAGAGATCATTAAATACTTAACAGACAAAGTAGGCCTTAAAAGATTTGTGTGGACCAGCGCTTATGGCTCAGGGATCATTGCATTAGTTTTTAAACCAGAAGAAAACCAAACCCAACTGCACTATGAAGATTTATGAAGAATTACCTTATTACCTAGAGGGTCCCTATTATTTGGGGGGCAGAAAGATGCCATCTGTCACCGAAAGTGTCTGACGTGAGCTCTCGTGACAAGAAAAATCACAGAAATCGAAATGGGAACACCCCCTCCCAGGCCCCTCCCACCACAGATACACCCAGATGAGCACTTTTCTCCAGGGAGGAGACAAAACAGGCAAGGAGTGCAACGCACGTGAGAGAGTGTAGAAAGAAAAGGGGGAAAATGTAAAAGGGTGTAAAAATGCTGGGGGGGGGGGGGGTGAAGGGCCAGGAACTGTGGTTGGAGCCATCTCTGAAGCTCTGGAGGACCAGGGACAGCTGCTGATCGCCCACATAGGACATACTTAGACATACTTCTACTGCCAGAAATTGTCCATGAAAGGTGATTTTTATATTGGGATCATGAGATTCAGTAATAAAAACTTGTACTTTCTTGATCCCAAAGTGAAAATTAGTGATGTTACTCCCAGATTAACCAGAAACAGGTAACTAACAGAGGTGGACTGTTCAAGTCCAGAAAGTAAAAATACAGACAAGAATTTATTTTAACCAATCAGGTGAGTATAAAGACTGACCGTCACAGAGTACTCACCTGGTTGGCTGAAACAAAATCCTGATCAGGATTTTTACTTTTTGGACCTGAGCAATACAGCTCTGCTAATTAGTATATATGTAAAACTAGTTTGTCACTCTTCAAGGCTCAAGCTAAGCATAACGTCAGAGGTTCCTCTAAGCCACTTCTGATTCCGGGTCTGGATCTTTTCATTCAGGCAGAGAATGGAAACAATGGTTGAATAAGTGGGGGAGTGGAAGGAGAGAAAAGAGAGAATAAACAGAGGTGTGGAGAAAAGAGACTGAATGAAAAGAAAGGGGAAAGGGGAAAATCAAGGAGCAGAGAGAGGGAGAAGTTTGTCAATGGACTATGGAGTCGAGAGAACGGTAGACTGAATGGATAGAAAAGTGGAGGAACAGATGACAGAGCAGGTAAGAGGAGGAGAGGAGATATTTCAGGGGCTGTTCAGCTGAGGCCAGGCTTGTCAGTGTGACCCAGGCACGAGAAGGGACAGAGTGACACCAGAACCTTGACATTCGTAAGCACATGGTTATGCTTATGGCAAAGAAACAAAACAGAACCCATTTAAATCTACGAACACCAATCTCCTAGCAGAACCTCACAAATCTAAACACAGGCAGATCTTGAGGAGCTGCTATGAGAAAATACAGTATCAGCAGTGTGAGGGGGTTACGCCGGTGGTAACTTCTGCACCCAATACCAGCTGCCCAGGCTGCTATTTTTGTGCTCCATCCTCTTACCATGCCCAGCTGTGCCAAATGGAGACCAGCCGATCACTCCCAGATCAAAACCTGCCACAGTGTCTTTGCTCTTAAAGCAACAGACAATTCCGTTTTCTGTGGCAGCATGATTTGTTTTCATTTCCACCACACTTGTCCATGGTTTACTTAAAATTCAGAAACACAGAGAAGGTCAGAGTAACCATTAGCACTGGGCTGTGGGTTGGGTACTTCCTGCCCCGCCCCCGCTGAATGCAGACCATTTCACTTCCCGATTCATTATTAAAATTCCCCTACATTGTGTGTATTCTAGAACACATCATTCTTTGTATAAATTTCCTGCCTCCTTACAACGTCTACAGAAGCTGTCTAGCTGGAAGATTCGTAGATTCGTCCGGGGGGGGGGGGGGTTTCTCCGGTTGTCGAGCTAGGAACACCTGAGAAAAAGTATGTGAGGTTACTGTACTGCAGAAAAATCGCTTGTAATAAAAATGGTACTTAAGTAACAGAACATTGGCAATAATAACTGATTACAGGGGTCTACACTGCTCAAATTCCTCTGAGCACGAGTCACCCATCATGAACAGATGCTTTCAGGAGATGCAGACAGGTTTTAATGGCCACCAGGGCTGGAGACCCGGGCTCCCGGCCACTCACTGATATAGCCATGGTCCTAAATCACTGGGTTCAATCAGAGCCAGTGGAATGTCACTGCTTTCAGTGTGTCTTTCCCAAACACGTTCCCTTTGATCTCTCGCTTTCACTACTTTGTACTAAACAGCATTCTTCCTTCCAACATATCCAAAGTGTTGCTGCAATTTTGTTATTAATAAACAGCAAATTATTTTTTAATTACTGGCTTGCCCTAGGGATTCAGAAAGTTCATTTGTAAAATGACAAATTAAACTCCATTCAGCTGAATAACTGCTCTGTTATGGCTAATTTAATGGAGCCTTCAATTGAGCTGCAATGTTCTAAGAAAATAAAAACAAACACAATCACACAACCTGACACAAAAGATTCTTGTTTGGAATGTAGGTAATTTAGCCAGGACTTTGGAAACACAGGCAGTCGGATACTAAAGACAGTGGTAGTCAGGAACACTTCATTTTTCTCTTTCTCTTCATTTTTCTGTTCTCTCAAACTGGGCTGCTGAATGAAGAGAGATAAAGAGATCCAGTGTTTCGAAAATCAGGGCCAGAGTTCTGATCTGGGGGGGGGGTGTTTTTGGTGAAGTCATGAGGAAGCAGCAGTGTATGACAAATCCGGCCGCCAGACCCCGCTAGCCATTATGGGATGTGACGTGGCCATGACACAGCCTTGAGGTGCCAATGCGGTCACGGAAACGGTCTTCACAGAACGGACCGGGGATTCCTCTGTTCAGTATGAGGGAGGCGGACTTGGGCTGTGAGGCATCCTTGGGGCCAATGTCTCGCACGTGACACGCAGCCAGTCAAAAATTCAAATGAAAGCCACCAGTCAAAAGGTTTCCTCCCCGCCGATAAAAAGGCATGATCTGTCATAGCGGTTGCTGCGAACGCACTTCCTTCTGGCAGTAGGCCTGATTATAGAGCCTCTGCATTCACACTCCAGTGACTTCACATGGCTGTGTATCTGTGAGTCTGCGCCAACGCCCTCCTCCACTGCACTGCATTCCTGCTGCAGACCTCTCACTGTAACCCCCTGCACAAAGTAGCGGTTTTCTAGTGAATTGCCCCCCCCTCCCTGCAAAAAAAAAATCAGGCCTGAAACTTTTACTCCATGCCAGAGAGAGGTCCTCCAGCAATCAGCAGGGGGGGGGGGGACAGGGCTTTGACACTTTTGCTACTGTGATCTAAAGGATTTTGCTCCCTGATTCAACCTGCCCCCTCCATAAATCTGTGCTCCCGCACCCCTCCAAGGAGCTAAGTTGGGGCATAAACCACAACAACAGACACAAAAAAAAAACATATATTCACTGCTTCCTATAGGGTCCCTGATTCATCCATCCTGCTTGTAAGACCAGTTGCACTGACAGACAAAACAATGGATGAACAGCACCTAAAGTGGAAGTGCCAATCCAGGCACGTCAACAATTCTCACGCCAACCGCTAACTGCTGCGTTTGCAGAGTCTGCAGAGAGTGATAACTGGCAAACGGGTACATTTTAATAAAATAGGAGCAGAAAAACAGGGTGCAATGTTTGTTCGTTAAGGGGCAGAGAGGTAAACAGCGCACCTTCGCAGGATTTAAGATAAAGTTCCGTGGAAAAAAAACATCAAACCAAAATCTTCCATCTGGAACGATCACACTGCAGAAAAAACCTTTGAACTTCTGCTATCACGATGCAAATTTCTCCATAACTCAGAGTCTGTAAGGCTCTTTCAGCTCAAATATTTGTTCTGACTATTTAACATCACATGCCCTGCTTCATCCCCTTAGGTGCGGTTCCGATGTCATGTGCACCGAATGTGACAGTTAAGGATGTTTACTTGTAGACTGGTGGTAGAGGGGTGACTGGGTCCTGCTGCTGTAACATGCAGAGAGATATACACCTGACACTGTATATTATAAGATTAAATGTTATTTAAATGCACATATTTTACAGAGACTTTCTTCATTTTCCAATCACAATTACAACTACAGCCCGAACCGATCTACTAGGACTGAACATGACCCTGAAATTTATATGGCAGGATATCTTGCACAGACGAAAATGGGTTTATTGTCAGACATATTTTCACCCGAATCATGCATGTAGCTGAACACCAGCCATTGGTAGGAGGAGAATCGCCATAGTAACAGTTGCTGTATTTCCTTACACAAAAAGAAAATTGTTAGACATGCAGCCACACTTTAATAAACTCATTTCTCCTGCGTGGATGTTTAACCCCATCAATTCAATGACTGAGACTGGTAAGAATACAACCTACTCACAATTAGGAACATGTGAAAGAGAGGTGGCATGATCTATCAATCATTTCTGAAGCACTTATCCACTCCAGTACAGAGGCACTGTGACCCTGAAGCCCTAAACAGCATAGTGCGCAAGGCATCGAGGATCCTGAACTGGATGCCAACTGAAATCACCCACCATAGCGCCTGCAGGCAGGAAGTTTATTGGTTACCAGTTAAACAATTCCTCAGTCCACTCACAGGCTATTAATAAGTGTGAGAGTCCTACTTGCAGATGGTCTATTCCGCAATTGTCTATTTCTTTTTAATTTATAACTTTTAAATTACCCAGCGTGTTTTCAAAGAGAACCTTTCATGGCACTGAATCCTATCTCGATGGCTTTGCATGACTTTCACTGAACTTCAGGTGGTGCCCAAGCTCAGAAGACCGTGACATCCACCCATGGTTGAAAACCTTCTGGCCCCAGGTCCAGTTCCTTGACTGCTAACCCAACCAAAGTAATTCGCCTTTTTTCTGGGTCACAGTCTTCACCCACATTTTCACACAAGTCTTCAATTTTTCTGGTGTCTATTAATCACAACCCATTTTCTTAGAAAAAGTAAACCTTCAGGCCAAATGTTAGCTTAAATCAACATGAGACCGCTGGAGAAACGCTCAGCAACAATGCAGACATCAGCTCTACCTAGGAACCAGGAAACTGCGTGAGGAATTGGGGTCAAACCTCATTTCAGTGTTTTTTTGAAATTTCTAGTATATTCTGCTAAGTCGGTAATCCCTTTTGTAACATATCCTAATGTACACTGCAAATTGGCCAAATTATGCTCCCAAATCACGTTTTACGTTGTAAGTTGTATAAAGGTCGATCAAAAGAATGTTTGAAATACTATTTTTTGCTTTTAAAATAAAAGCTGCAATTTGAAATGAACCCGAACACAGAATCTACTGTATTTAAGTCCAAATGAAAGGACCAATGCACAAGAATCATTCATAAAAACAAGAAACGACTCTTACTTTAAATGACAAAGTGTATCATGTCAACAGTGACATGTCAGGTGAAATCTGAAAACGCAGGGGAAATGCGTGAAAGACGGTAGGTCTTGAGAAGTCTTCATGCACCAAAAATCCTGCAAATATCAGACTATATCCTACAACGGGGCACCATAAAACGGCATATGGGCCAACATGTTCTATATCAGCAAAAGTTCTACATCAGTAATAACAGCCTGAAACTGTAAAAACAGAAAATCGGGCATGTGTTGTATCAAATCATGCCAATGATTTTTACCGGCCTGCATTTTAAAATGTGATTAATTTGTTTTTATTTTCTTCTTGGGGGAGAAATCATTTATATTTATAACATTTATGATACTGCTGTTAATACAAAATATAATATTATCTCCATACTCAAGCATACTCAAGTTTAAAAGGAAACCTTTTGCAGGCAGACATTCCGCGCATCTTCAGAGCAGAATTTACCACGAACTCCGACGAAAGTCGCATATAGCGTCTCTACCATGCAGTTACTTAAGTCTTCTACCAACATTAACTGTTTGGACCATTTAATATTTCAAAATCATTTTAGTTTTACTCTGTAATGACAGGACACGCGTAAAAAAACGTGGGATCCAGGGTCAGCATCACTTACTTTCTCCTGTACTCGTCTCTTTCTCGCTTGACTTTGGCCAGCACGTTGTACAACGCCCGTATTTCTGGCGTGATGGTATCGATTTGGACCCCGACCCCGTCCGGGTGCGTCCAAGTTACCCCCGGGCCCTGAAGGGTCTCCAAGCGCTCCCCGTGTCGTCTCACGTGGGTGAAGCTCCAGATGGTACCCGGCAACCTGGAATGACGGAAATGTCCCTGGAATTGCGGCTCCGCCGGGGCGAGGTCCGCCTGGACCGCCGCATCACGGCTATACAGCGCACTGTAGCGGGACTTCTGCAAGGCTTGCTGGAGCTGGTTCTCCAGCAGTTTGTTTCTGCGCTCCAGTTCGTGGACTTTGGCCAGGAAGCAGCGAAAGCGGAGATTCAGCGTCTTCAGGACGTGGATGTTGGAGCCCAGGTCATTCCGCAGCACGCTAGTCATCGCGCCCGAGCCCGAAGTGGGCGCCGCGTTGCCGGGCATCGTGGTCGCTGACAGCGCATCGGCGAAAAGTATCGAGTTCATCATTTTGATACGGTACAAAAAAAAACACAACAGGGCCCGTAAAAGCCAGAAATCAACTTCTTAGTTACCTTTCGCAAATAACAGCTTTAAATGGTTTCTACGCCTTATTGCGGATCCTTCCATGCGACGGGAAACCTTAAAATGAGACTGACGGTGCGGATGGAGGCGACGCACACATAGATGTCAATGCACCTTTATTATTAGACGAAAAAAAAAATCACATACCCCAGCCAGGATGAGCAAATAAAAAATGCCGTATAAAAATACATACAAAAATCATTGTCAGCTCATTTTGCCAAGTTGGAGGCTACGGATTCGCGACCGGATTTGGTCTCTCTTTGTTGGGAAGCATGCGAGCCCGTCTGTCGATGATGGTGTTCCCTCTCTTGGCTACATCATCCTCGTACCTCACCGGCCGCGGCGTTTCCCAGTCTGGCTCCGGGTTGTAGCGGCACCGCACTAAACCAAAGCCCTGCCCCCGTCGGCGACGCTGGAGTCGCGTTACAGCCTGAGGATTCGCTGCCCGGTCAGCTTAAGGCGGAACTGCGTAATATAATCCTCCCCTGCCCCCCTAATGCCCCCCCACCTCTCTCCCAAACACTCGCACCTTCAGACTCACGCTCTCTCTGTCGACATCAATCACATTACTACATATTTTCAAGTCTCTATATACAGGCTACTGACATACGTGATTATAAACAGTTAACTGCACTGTAAACCCGGATAAGTTCTACTAACTCAAAAAAATTGAGGCAACTGATTGCCGCTATTTTTTTAAGTTTGCAAACTTAAATATCATCAGTAAGCATATAGCTACTTACTTGAGTACCTGTAAATTATAAACAAACATTAATTTAAATCAAAATATATATTTAATGTTTTGTTCATCTTTACTTTAGTGCAACTCAAAGTTTTGAGTACTGACAACTTCAATTATTTCACTTAATTAAAATATCCCTCAAATATATATCAAAATTTTTAATTTATCTAAACTTAGTTTAAGGAACTTTAAGTGTTACTAAATTAAATTATATAATTTACGTAACTTAAATTGTAGTAGTAATGTTAAATATTTTGTGGCAAATGATTGCCTTGTTTTTTTTAAGTTTCCTGTACTCAAATATCTACATTTTACAACTTAAACAGTACAAATTACAAATCTGAAATCATTAAAGTACAAAAATTTATTGTAAAACGAGACATTAAAACAGCTCTGTGCAATAAAAAGGCACACCAGGTTAAATACACTGAAATATTACCTAAACAGCCATTATGCCAACAAAAACAGTGACAACCGTTCTGTGTAACAAAAAAAGGCATACCTGGTCAAAGAAAATCAATTGTCATATTACCTAAATGAATATGCATTATGCAAACAAAATTAGTGACAACAGTACTGTGCAACAAAAAGGCACACCAGGTCAAAGAAAATAAATTAAAATATTACCTTAATGAATACAAAACAGGATTAAGCTTTCTTGATCTGCTGTCTTTTTTGAACTTTGCCACAGAAGAAATTGCTATTTTTGTTTTTATTTTAGGCAGAGCACCAATTTTATAAGAACTCTTGTTGAAATCTTGCACATATGCCTGATATTAAAAAAAACAACACAACACAGGCACACAGTGTAAAATTACAGTGCATGAAACAGCAAGTCATTCTTTAGAGCCAGCACCCTTGGCTTAAGTTTGCCATCATCAAGACCCAAAAGAACCTTCTGAATAAATTCAAATGTGTTGGCCATCTCTTTTGGATATGAGAGATCCAATGCATAGATTAAGCCAAACATCAAAAGGAAAGCATCAGATAGACTCTGAAGGTTTGTTATGACAACTTCTTTCTCAAGGATGATCAAAATCTTCTCTGGATTGTACTGAAAAGCAACGTCTGGGAGTTCTCGGACGACTGTCAAAAGGGCAACTGATGAATCAACATCTGGCTCTTCTGAATCATCTTCAATCTGGATGTAAAAATTATTGAAATACAATTACCAAATGCTATCTTACCAGTGTGAAAAATATGCTGAAATATAATCCTAAGAAATATGCAGAATAAGTGACTTACCGTGCATGTTTTAAAGAATTTTGAGGTGTCTTCTCTCAGATACACAGGAAGTGCACAGAGCACTGTTGTTCGCCTTGTGTGTACATCATGTTGATCCTTAAAGTTCACATTGAAAACAATGTTAAAAGTGGAACACACACTTTTTAGCCAGCACAAAACCAAACAATGCTAACTTGACACGGAATGAATGCCAAAAAGTTGATTAAGGCATAGATAAAATAAGTAATCACAGCAAGAGCCCTGATTCTTAAAGGGATACTTCACCCAAAAATAAAAACTGTCTCATCATTTACTCTAAGTTGTTCCAAATCTGTATAAATGTCTTTGTTCTGATGAACACAGAGAAAGATATTTGGAAGAATGATTATAACCAAACAATTACTGGACCCCATTGACTACCAGCATTCTTCCAAATGTCTTCCTCTGTGTTCATCCAAACAAAGTAAGTTATACAGATTTGGAACAATGAGCAAGTAATTCATGACAGAATTTTCATTTTGCTATTTTTGTTTTTATCCCTATAAACTATCCCTTTAAAAGGACACAAAGATACATCAGAAGTTTTTTTTTTATGTATTCTAAATCAACGTTTCTCAAACCTGTCCTGGAGGACCCCCTGCCCTCCAAATTTTGTATGTCTCCATCTACACACATAATTCCATTCATCAGCTCGTTGTACAGACTGCAAGAACTAAATTAGGTGCGTCTAATTAGGGAGATATACAAAATGTGCAGGGCAGGGGGTCCTCCAGGACAGGTTTGAGATCCACTGCTCTAAATTAAATACAAAAAATTCTGAAAAAGGTTTACTCATCACTTAGTACATGATAAATCCAAGTCATAGTTAGACATATATTTAAATCAAGTGATAATATTCAGTATATACAGTCAAAACAATGTCTGTTGAAGCATTAAACAATAATACCACGATAATACCTGTAAGTCATGAACCCGAAGAAATTCACCAAGTGCATCAGCAGTTTTTCCAGTCTTCGCTGCTCTCTGTCGATATAAAGTCATCAGGCGAAAACTGTGGCGGTCTAGCTCTGCGTAAAATGTGTTTGTCAAATTCTGGTTGGTAATGCGCTGAAATTCAGCACATACCTGAAACAGAAGACAAGAAAAGCATGTCACAAACCGACTGAAAATATTAAATACATTTTTTAAACACACAATTAAAGTTAATTATACCTGTGATTCCAAACGTAGAGCTGGCCAGCGTCCAAGGATCTCTTTCACTGGTGATGGACTGGTAATGATCTCATTCCTGCGTAATGCAAATGTCATCTGCATCTTCTTATCAACAACAAGAAGATTTTTTTCAGCCTTCTGAACTTCTTCTGTAATTTCAACCCTCTGCTGCTCTAGAGTTGAAGCATCATGACCTTGGGGGAAGTCTGGTAAGTAGTTTACTTCGGCACGTCTTGCCCTTTTTATATTCAAGTGTGATGGTTCATTGTCTGGACTGCTTTTGCTTCGTTTTCCAGCGTTCACTGCAACCTCCATACATCCTGCTCTCCTCAGCTTGTTTCGGTAATTTCCCATTTTAAATTTGATGCTAGTTTTCCATCCAAACCATCCGGTGTCTGAACCCAGCTCTTTCAGACATGGGTGTTTGGTGACCAGAGATTCTGCTGCTTTTGACAGCTCTTTGTCACTTGGGTAGGCTTTAAAATTATAGATTGCAGCTGCTAATTTGTCAAGGACATCATGCTTCTGGTCTCTGGTTAGCTGCAGCACTTTTCCTGTTTTTTCAAAGGCAGAATTTCCTTCTCTAAGTATGTGTTCGACCTCATAAGAAAATGCTGGCACTGGAAAATTGCCTTGAGGCCACCCTGAAACACGTTCAGGTGTGGAAACAGCAGTTAATAATTCACTGTCTGTTGTTGATGTAGAACTACTTCCTCCATCAAAAAAAAGCTTAACAGTAGCTTTTGGTGGCAACTCGTTGATGTCCACCAAAGATACAAGTTGTCCATCGAAATCTGGGTCTTCGTATTGTATGCTGAAGTTTTTATCCAAGTTCAGTTTTTCTCTTAAAACATTTTTCAGTTCATCGGTGGATTCAGGATAGGAGGCGAGTGTGATCTTCCGAGTAGTTCTGGCATCAACAATGACACGAAGCATCAAACAGGAAGAAGCTGCCATTTTTCTATGGACTGAAGAGTAGTAAAAAAAATTAAATGAACAATCACATGCACAACATCTGAAAATGTGTTTTATAACACAGATCAGAAACATTTCCCATTAAACTACCCATGTTGAACTTCAGCAATACCTTTGCAAGATGTATCTCCTGGGAGACAGCATTAACTGACCATCAATGAAGTACGCAGCAAGTGTGATCGTGTCATTCAGATCCGAAATCCGAAAAACAGAGTGTCTTCCTGGCATTGGTGACAGCTCATAACAGCGCACATGTTCAACATACCATGACTCAAATGAACTGCAGAGCAACGACACATTGTTATTGACAAGAAAGATTTCATCAATCCTCCAGAACTGAGGCAATCCACCACAGGCTTCTGCAGACACATACATTCCTGGGGCATAGTTAGTGCCATCTATGGTGACCCTAGATGTGGTGTAGACTA
Organism: Paramormyrops kingsleyae; assembly: GCF_048594095.1. Taxonomy (NCBI): domain Eukaryota; kingdom Metazoa; phylum Chordata; class Actinopteri; order Osteoglossiformes; family Mormyridae; genus Paramormyrops; species Paramormyrops kingsleyae. The sequence continues at coordinate 10,008,228 of NC_132804.1, forward strand.
TGCTAGTAGTTGTCTGTCCCTGAATGAACACCTTAGCACAATCAGGCAGTGTCGAGACTAGCACTGAAGAGACACTTGAAGTATGTGTATGTGGCTTAAAATATGATGGTGAGCTCAGATGATATGCCATCATGTTCTGGTGTCTAGTTGCAAGAGTAGAAGTGACATTCTTAAAGTTTTGGGTGTCATGTACAACTCTTTTAAAGAATCTGTGCTTCCCCTCAAACCTCATTGTCCAGAGATGCACTAGTGGCCCGAAACACCTTATAAGATTCGGGTAGTGCTCCACAAAGTGATGTTTAGGGCGGAAACACGATTCAGGGAAAACCTCAGAAAATATCTGCCTGTGGTCACTGATCTTACATTGCAAATACTGGATAGTTTCTTCCGTAAATGCTGGTGATAATGACAGCTCAACAATGTCTTTTAAATCCATTAAGACAGCCCATGTCTTATCTCCCTCTGGAACTTTGCTACCTACCATTAGCGGAAACAGTCTAAGTAAGGTGGTGTTTTCATGACCATTTCCACCAACACTACCTTTTGTGAAACAGGTTTTTTGTATTGGGTGTGGTTTGTCTGTTTTGTCAGTGTGTTCATATGGAAACAACTCAATCTTATTGTTTAGGTAGTCTAAAGTGAAGTACTTCTTGTTAACCAGCTTTTGAAGGCATAAACACAACTCAACTGGTACAATACCTTCCAGGAGGTCATGAAGGATGTCTGGAGCAAATCCGGTGACAGGGTGGAAATGTTTCAATGCTTCACGCAGCACACAGTCTGCTTTTACACCAAACTTACTGCTTTGGGTATTACTTTGCAAAACATCACGAACATGAATGTCATGACTGGTCTCTGTTCTCATGGGGAAATCCCCCTGAATTACACTCATAGATTTCATCTGATCTCTAGTGGCTAAACAAAACCTACAGGTATACTCAGATCTAAATGATTCTGTGAAGCCTCCCAATCCATGTGCTGCAAGATTGTCTGCAGACACACAAAAGACAGTTCCTTTAACATTCTGCCCTAATGACTCAATAAAAACACCTTCTTCCTCAAGAATGCTAATGTCTTTCAACAGTGGAGAGAACACAGCTTTATACCCACTCTTTTTAAGGTCAGCTACTTTACATAGAAGTGCCAGCTGAATTGTATGCAGGGCTGAGCGATACTTACTGGGAAGGCTGGCAAAGACCCAATAAACAGCACATAGTTTGTGGATTTTTTTTGATGTTCCAAGTGGGTTTGCAATTTCTAATTCATCAATGTATAGTTGGAGCGGCACACTGAACTCTCCGGATGAAAGTAATGTGTTAGTTTTAAAATATGAACCATCACAGCAGGATGTATAGTGACCAGGTAAACTAACAGACTCCTGGAGTTTGTGAAGAATATCCGTGTTTTTGAACAGCTCCTGAATCATTTTAAGAATAGGCACATAAACCATTTTTTCCCCTGATATCTCCAAGTCATACTGAACAGGCTTTACCAGAGAGTAATTTTTTTCGACAAAGACCTTTCTGCGCTTTGCAGTAGACAAATCTGAGCCTTTTGACGTGGCTTTAACTACAACATTGCAGTCCATAACAGCCTCAGTTAGTTCATCCAGAACAGAACTAGAAACAGCCAAGTTATGTTTCTGAAGTCTCTCTCTTAAGGTCTCTTTTACTATTGGCTTTGATAAGGAAAATATCTCATTCAAGTGTTGAATGATTTCCTGTGAAGCTGTGTCCGAGACATGGAGGATGCTTTGCATCTTCAAAAATAATGAGGACAAATTACATTTTAATTGACATCTCAACTTGTCAATATCACACTGCATCTCTGCTACATCAAGGCTGTCATTACTTGGGCCAGGATCATTTTCTGTAGTGTCAGATGCCGTAGCATGAGAGCACTGTGGTATATCTGACTCCTGACTGACTATTAGACCATCTTTATAATCTGAGGTGGAGTGAAATTGGTGGTTCTTGCTCTTGTGTGAATTGAATGACGAGTACACATTACTTTTAAATTGGCAATTCTTGTATGGACATTCAACCACTTCATGGCTTTTTAAATGGACTCTCAGGTGCCTGAAGAGAGTAGTGTCTGAGAACGGCTGCTTAAATAAACAAATTGGACAGATAAAAACTAAAGGTTCCTGATTTTGAGCCTCTTGTGTAATACTGTCTCCTATGTGATATCGAGATAAATGGGTTTTCAGGGCATTAAATGAGTAAAATGAACATGCACAGTCTTTATGTAAACATGGTAATGGACTAACTTTAGAATAATGACTATGCTGCAATCGAATGTGTGTGAGGAAGTGTGTTCTGGATTGAAATGAGGCTGTACACAGCTTACAGTCCCAAGCCATCCCTCTAATTCACAAACAAAAATCTTAGACAGATTTACCTGGAAGTTGTCCCAATTTTTGTAACTGTAACTTTCAACTTGCTCAGCAGAGATCCTAAAAAAAAAATTATTTAAATGAAACCTAAACTTCAGATGCAATAAACATTTAATTCAGTAGCACATTTTTTTTGTTACAAATTTTGATCTTTTGTAATAGAATTATATTTGCAAGAATGTGTGTCTCACCTTAGGAACTGCAATAGGAACAATGTGGACTCAATAGGCCTATGAAGTTCAAACTACTTTTATGCATCAAAAGGTCGAAGAAATGATAACACAAAGAAAACAAATTTTCATCAAATGATCTGCAGCTGACTCCACCTATACAAAAATACACACATTTTCAGAAAGGCCAAACGAAGACTGCATATGCACTGCATCATTTAATATCTTTTTTTTGTAGCAATCTTTCAAAACAAAAGACAACCTTATTTGGCACTTTAAGTTAAATGTTAAACAATCCTAAAACATATACAGCTAATTCAAATGAAATAACATTTAACTTCAAATTTACAAAATTTACATCAGTGAGGCAACTTTTTTAATGTTAGTCTAATAAGATTACATTTACAAGAACGTTCTTGCCTCACCTTAGGACCTGGATTTGCGGTAACAACGTGGACTCGACAGGCCTATTAGGTTCAGACGAGTTTTATGCACCGAATCGTCGAAGAAAACTACCCATAACACAAAGAAAACAGATTGAACACGTATTTTCATCAAATAACCTGCAGCGTATACACTTTATGTAAATACGTATATAATACACAACTTAAACAACAACAGAAAGGCCTAACATACAGACTGCATGTGCGCTGCATCATTTAATATTCTCAAAAATTCTGCATCCTAACAAAAGACAACCTTATCACTTAAAAAAAAAACTCAACTGGCAGTGACCTTCAGATTTACGTAAACATTTAGCGTCAACGGGGCAATTTTCATCAAACAAATTAATCTATGTTCGTGTAAGGATTATGTTACAAAAATGTTCGTGTCTCACCTTGGGACCTGAAATTGCGGGAACAGCGTGGACAGATGGACCGGACAGGCCTGTTAATTTCAGACTACTTTTATGCATCAAAACGTCGAAGAAAACTATCCATAACACAAAGAAAAAAGATAGAACAAGCACTTTCACCAGATAACCTGCAGATGACTACACGTATAGAAAAAATACATGACTTAATATGATAAAAAATGTTTATGTGCGCTGCATCATTTAATATCCTAACGTTAGAAAAATTTAGATGTCTGTACACTTTTAACTGGTAGCTCTATTCTAAATATTCTAAAAAACTGTACACATTAACTGGAAAACCTAACGTACGTGGATGGTGTGAGTGTAGCCGATACCAACTATAAACAGACGGCAACATTATTTGAAACAGCTGAATACTTGCATATGTTTGTAGCCATCCAAATAGTTCGCCCTGAAAGCGCGAACTTCGGTGCATCCGTTTGAAACACGTCTGAGTGCACGTTCAGCGATGACATCACTTTTTCGTAAAAAAAACCGCCACTAGGAGGGCGTATGTTTGACATTAAAATATTTGATTATGGTTGAAACTATTTTTCAAGTTCCCTAAACTCTTAACTTTAGTGTAGTTGTAAAAACTAAAAAAAAAAAGTACTGTTAATTTAAATCTCTGATAGATGTTGAATAAACTGAAAAATAATAGTTAGCTAAACTTTTTGGCACATTTTGAGTACCAGGTACTTCCCATTATAAGTTAGTTATAATGTTTGGGTTTACAGTGTGTGTAACATTTCATGCTATTTTGTCCCCCGTTATTATAACTGGTTATAGAAAAGTACTGTGAACTGGTTTCACTTGTTTTGTTCCACCCTTTTGCAATTTATGGATCGGAAACATTTCTCGTAATTGGCGAGATTGGGATTTTTACTGCTGGCTTCATAGGAGTGGTTTTCCGAGAAAGACTCTCAAAAGCTGTTTTCCGTGTTGTTATAGTATAAATCCGAGGAGGCAAACGATATCTTATATAGTTCCCACAGCACTGTGCCTCGGTCTGTTTACACAGAGAATAAGTAGCGATTACCGATTTATAACCGCTGACGCTAAATACTGATATGCGAGCCACTATAGCGTCGAGTACAAAAAAGTAACGGGATTTTCAAAAAGAGCAATTGATATAGTCAAGGGATTCCTTCAGAGAACAGGGTCAGCAGAAGTAAGACTGCTTAATTGTGTCTTCTGAATTCGTGTGCGTTCTCTGTTCGATTATATCTCTATAGTCCTTTAGGTTCTGCAGAGGTTAATTCGGGTTTATTTTAACAGAGATGAAGCAGCACTCTAAATACAGACAGCACCCTAGTCCAACTTTAGACACTAAATATTTCTCCTGCACTACTTCATGAAAAGTACAACTTCCTGTAAACTGGAGAAGGAGAAAGGAATAAGCCTTCCTGTGGACCTGTGGATGGTGCTTTTGAACCATGTGGAACATTTACGGTTAGTTGGGCTGCAAACTGAAATAGGTCTCATGTATGCACTAACATACATCTCCTATATATATATAGGCTAGACATCTGTCTATAGACTGTGTTGGCTGAAGGGTTATTTTTTGCACACGTTTGCATAAGTGAGGCACTTAGATTTTACAATTCTCAGAAGAAATAATGTCAACTATTCCCTTTTCCCAGAGAATATTACGAATGTTCCTCATTATGAATCAGCTAAATGTCTTGTCTTATGGGTAAAAAGATGTAACATTGCCAGGATTAATTAATGTCTTCATAAACTGGCCATTTATGGACAATAAAGAAATAATTGCATTATGATTGGGTGACTATAGTGCTCAGACCGACCTCCCACAAACCTTTAACGTCAGGTTGTAGCCTATAATCTGACATGTGAAAACGTTTGAACATTGTTTTACAACCGAACATTTGCTTTGTAGCAATAAGTCTGTTGTTCAATTCTCCACAAGCCAAAAAAGTATAAAGAATAAATATATTGTAGCACCGGCGAGGATCATGTCCCAGCATGCCCCGCGTGCAGTTGTAAATAGCCCTTGTATTTTTGTTGTTATTGTTAATGGTTATATATTTCCTTATTGTCGCGCGTGTGTTTCCCGTGTCTTGTGTGTACCCTGTCCGATCCTCGAATGTAATTAACTTCCGTAAATCTCCTACCGAGTGTTTATCTTACACTTAAGCGTCTGACAACCCTGTATTTCTTATATGTAATCGGTTCGGTGCTCGTTGGCTCCCTGTGGCCTGTACTACGAAGCGGGATTACTGGCTTATCGGGGTAACTTGTTGGATTTAAGGTAGTCTGGGCAAAATGTAAGTGAGCGAATATGAAGTCCATTTAAACTGTGGTACCTTAAATCCGACAAGTTACCCCGATAAGCCAGTAACCCCGCTTCGTAGTACAGGCCACTGGTGTAGTTCTTTTCAGGATTATCAATAAACAGCGTGTTCTCCTCGGCAAGCGAGTGTCCGCGTCTCTCTCTGCTCCCGCGATGCGTCGGTCCGTCCAGCGCCACAATATATATACTTTTGAAAATGATAGAATTCTAAAGACTAAGTTTAAAGGTGATGAGCAGTACGCCTGACACATGTTCCAGTTCAGTAATCCAAGGTGATTCTTCTTCTATTGAACTTCTGTTTACAAATAACAAATAGAATAAGTCCATCCACAGTAAAACCGATTAATCTATTAAGAGATTTAATGTTTTTTTTCACATTTCTCAATGCAACACAGTATGCCTAGAAAAACTGTTAAATTCCGAACTGGATCAGGATGTGTTTTGGGGGAAAAAAGATAACAGTATGAATGTATAGTAAATTCCACCATGAATAAGTCAAACAAATAAGGAAAAATATGTATTTTTAAAATTTTAACCATACATTTGGCTTTTACACACACACACACACACACATATATATATAATTTCCTCTTAATGCTAAATGGTCATCTTCATACATGTATGTGAAAGAAACCATTCTCAGAAACTGTTCCTTTTGCAATCACATCTCCTAAATTGCGGTTTTAAAAATCTTTCACATACTTATCGTTTCATCAAACATGCTATGACTAGTGGAACTCAACCTTGGAAACAGGTCGCCTTTTGACATGAAGGATAATCACGTCTAACGCCCTCTACAGTACAGCCTAAGAATGACCAACTTAGCTCAATCATATCTTTGCTCTACCTAATATGCAATCAGTAACCAATAACAGGACCGAAAATGTTGGGGGTTGAAAGCAAAAATCCATTATTCACAGAGTTTCTCAGTCTTTAGATGTATACTCATTTCTCCCTCCCCACTGGGTCTTCAAGTCTGAGTCATTCGTGACAATGTATGATGATTTTTCTCTTGATACAACCGGATATGCATATTTCCACTCCCTACAACAAGTGGGCAAACTGACAATATTTTTTTTACCCTGAACTGATTCAGAGCATTCCCAAATGTTTCAGGGCAATTTGAAATTTTCTGAGAAAGAGCAAAGGTAATGAAACACTTAGCCTGACGTGTAATTACTGTGCTTTTATTTTATTAGCTTAACTTATTCAACTACAATTGAGCTTATTAATGTAACAGAACACTAATGAGTGAGAGAGATGGCAGCCACAGTCATGCCTGCAAACAGCAAACTTTAGCCACAACTGAACCCTTACTGTGAAGTATTCAGTTCCTGATTTTACAACATGTCAAAAAAAATCATTTTTGTATAACTAAAATCACATCGTATTCTGTATATAGTCTGATATTATGCTACATATTAGGGTTTCTCGACTGGTTTAGCCTCAGAAAGCACGTTATTCCTCGGTCAGAAAGTCACGACCCAAAATCCCAGTATAAGCTGACAACAAACGAGTTGAGAAACACTGCTTCATGTATAAGCTGAAGGTCCTGACTGGCATCAGCAGGGTCAGCTTATAGGTGGAGACCAGGAGCCAATTTGCTAACATGCTGATGTGGAGCATGCTGGAAGGGGCCGGAGTAGTGCGCAGGTGAGGTACACTTGATTCACAGAAAACTTCTGGGCAGTTTTCCAATACCCAGCCGAGCCGAGAACAGCTGCTAAAGGTTACCCACAGCAATAGGACGGCTGCCGATTATGTTCTCTCCTTTTGTACCCTGGCAGTTAATAGTGGGCAAAGTGAACAGTCCCTCGTCAGAGTCTTCTGATGTGGACCGAGGTAGAAGCTCCAAACTTAGCTGGTCTGCTAAGATAATGATCCATCCATGGATCAGCTGGTCTTCCTGTCAAGGGACGGACTGGCAACACAAAGCAGGCTGGGAATTTGGGAGGGGGGATCCCTTGGTATATTTTGCCACCAACTGGGAGGATGCTCCCATTGGTATATTTTGACAATCGTGGCCACCAATGATGATCAATCATCAACCTGGAAACATGCCAAGATTGATGAATGGGTCAGACAACCCGGGTATGTAGACCATTTAATACCTGGGTTGGGGAAGAAAGACTGGCCTGAACTTTCCTGAACTTGTCCGTGGCCAGTCTGAGCCTGTCCATCTGTCTGAATAACCTACTAAGGGAGAATAATTCCTGGTCGCCCCAGAGATGTCCAAGTGTTCAACTCAGACCAGGTTCTTGTCTCTGAGTCAATGGAAGTGGGTAAAAACCACATGACACCAGCGGAGGGGCAGTGTAAGCTGCAGTGCAGGATGTCTTTGTTCTGTGGTGGATCAGGTTACTGCATCCATCTGCAGACTGAGGAGCAATGGCAACTTAATAACTGCACATCTGGCCCATTCCCCCCCAGATTCTGGCTGGCAGGTGGCCCCCTCTGTATGTAACGGTGTTGGACAGGTGACCCCTCCCCCAAGGAAGGGTTATGGAGCGTACTGGTACACCTCAATTACTTGTCAATAAAGTGCACTGTAAGGACATCTCTCTCTTTGTTATTCTGTCATTAGACCATCTGATATTTCATGGACAACCCTTGTTTTGTCAACATGATTCCCACATGTCTCGATGTAGCATTAATATTTATATTTATTTAACAGATGCTTTGTACTATGCTTTGGAAGCAATATACAAGTTAAGCAGAGAGTACATTGCAAGCCTACAGCTGTCAAGGAGCTGCGTAAGTGCAGCTGCGTTGACCTTCCATTGACTAGTAGCAAGTGCAAGTTTGCATCAGAGCAAGAGCTGTAGAATATGTCAGAAACACCACAGCAAGAAACAAATTGGTATTCAAACTAAACATAAGTGTAACAGCATCCAGCATACACAAGAGACTAGCTAAGGGGTCACAGATGAAGATGAGCAGGTCAGTGGGTTGAGGGGTAGTCATGATTTTCCTGAAATACCTGTAGATGTATCTTTAGATGTTTATAGCTGTTCACAGCTATACTGTGATGACTCGATGTGGATGAGTAGCTCCTTCCAGCATCAAGAACGCACAATTGGCATTGACCTGCTGACCAAAGAAACTGGAGACAAAGTCTTGATGAGTGACTTGATGGAGGTGGGTGCTGTTCTGTTAATGGTTCTGAAAGCCAGCACCAAGCCCCTGAAAATAATGTGAGCTCCTATACGGTGATAAAGACGGCTGTAATCTGAGTGCATTTTTTCATATTGATCCATATTGTTAGCCCTGTCACCAGAGGCGTTGTCAAGGAGTTTGACATTGGGGGGACCAAGTTCGCCCTGGTGGTGTTGGGGTGGGGGGGGGGGCTGTGTGTTGTATATTGCGACATAGCAGTGGGGTGTGTTGTATGCTGTAGGGGGCATAAGTCAGGGTGAAGCTTCATAGAGATTATCTGAAGAGGGACAAGATGGGTGATCTGGCAATACTGGGGGGGGGGGGTGTTCCCCCCCACCTATTTCTGACATCCCTGCCTGTCACTAAGGAGTTGCAGTGGTCTATTTGTGAGATAATTAGCGCCTGGATTAGAAGCTGATCTATATATCCTGACAAATAAGGCCTGGTCTTCATGATATTATACAAGGTGAATCTACAAGACTAGGAGATATCTACGGTCAGCAAAGGATACCTGATAATCTATCATTACCTCTAGTCAGGACCGTTTCTAGGATCTTAAGACGTTTAGGGCTTAGCTCCTGTTTTCCAGCTAAGATAATGGTTGTTAAAACATCTAAGATAAACAAATTATTCAGGGATTGCTCTGATTCATTCAGGGCTTCAGCTCACTCAGATATTGACATCCATAGAAACCCATCCCAGATTAATATGAAGGCTTGATAGAGGTGTGGGCAGTGGTGAGTAATGGTTAGGGAATTAAAAGATTGCTGGTTTGAATCCCTGACTAGCAAGGCACCACTGAGTTACCCTGAGCAAGGTACCGCCCCCAAGCACTGCTCCCTGGGTGCTGAATTAGCTGCCCCCTGCTATGTCACGACGTCACACGCAGAGGACACATTTTGTTGTTGTGCTGTGGTGTGTCAACAATGACCACTGATCACCCAATTCTTATTAAGTAAGGTCAAAGCTACTGAGTTACCACCACATCATCCATGGAAATTGGCAATAAACCTTCTGGTAGGAGCAACATCTCTTTGATACAAGATACAAGATACTTTATTCGTCACATACATGGTTATACAAGTACAACATGTAGTGTTGTACCTGATTTGACAGCTGCAAGTGAGGAGAATACCAAGAAGGCACTAAAATAACCCTTTAAACAACTTTATTGGGATTTTGGAGGGAGATGAGAGGAAGGCAGCCATTTCTATCACCACATGCCACTTTGAGTGTCTGCTGATGCATTGGAGATTAACCAGTGCCTCATCTGTGTTCCAGGTCTTCAGTAATGAGATCTCTATTCTTGACCTTCTTCATCCTTCTTCTTGACCTGCTTCACAGGTTTGTGGTACATAGGTATTATGCTCCTCTACTCATCGCACTTGGTGGATCACATCAGGCACTTAAGGGCAGCATTGACAGGGTTATTCAAGCACAGATTAATAAGGACCTGCAGCATTGACTGGGATTTGCAGATGTATAGATAGTTCATCAGGAACTTCAGCACCATTGTAGCCCTCCAGACAGCTTCTTGAAGGTTGTTTTCACAATCTTTCCTGGTCTCCTGCTGCTGAGCAGATGTTCAAGGACCTTCACTTCCATCATAGCAGAGCCCCTTTACTGAAACATCCTGATCCTTCACTTACTTTTGTTGTACGCCTCAGGGTTAGGAGCGGGGAGGACACCCAGACAAAGTAAATCTCTGTGCTATTTACTTGAAGAAACTATCACTTGCTGAGAGGAAGTTTATGGCAGGGAACAGGGAGCTGTTAGATGTAAAGCTGGCCTTGGAGGTAAGGTCTAAAGGGCTGGGAATTCAACATAGACTGGGAGTGATATAGTTCAGAGGAGAGGTTCCGGATAGGGGCTGAGGATCTGCTGGGCCCCATGATACTGGTGGAGTCCTGTCAGTATTTTCCAGACCACCCAGGCCTGGGGCCATCCTTCTGGTTGCTGACCACAGAGTATTTAACTCACCTAACTCTCATTTCATGCAATTAATCGAGACTCTGTATGGTAGCTTTTCCCAGTTCCTTTGTGAAGTCTCACATGCTTTGTGTGATTCTCAGCAGTCCATACGGATTCACTTTTTTGTTTGTATGTTTGTATTGGAATATCCTGTAAACTTTCCCAAATTTGCGCCCATTCTCTTTTTGTGATAGTAAAATAATATCAGGTAGTGGTGAAAAAATGCGGGAAAAAATAAGGATTAAAAAAGTTAAATCAGTTTTCATGGTAATTATAATTATTTAATAAATGTAGTTTAATATTTGAAATAAATCATATCCACTATATCAGGGTTCTTGAAATCTGGACCTCAAATCCAAATCCAGGCCTTGTTTTCAGTTCTCCCAGGTAGTTAGTTTAATAATTACTGATTCTGATTGGCCAGAGGCTTCACACCTGGCTCACAGGTATAGGAAGGCTGGAAAATCAGTAGTGCTCAACTTCGAGGACTGTGATTTGAATAATAGGGCACTATATCATGAATTTTTAGAAGAAAAAACAAAAATACCTCGAATTATTATTATTATTATTATTACAGTAAGGCTATTGCATTGATGATCACTTTGGCCTTGTTTGAATTGCGCAGGCGAGTTTCCTGATGAACTGAGACGGAACATAAATGAGTAACTGCAGGAGTCCATCAGGACCAGAGTCGCAGACACAGAAGCTTTTGATGTGTAACAGTTTACAGGTCCCACGTCCCGGGGGGGGGGGGGGTTTCCAAGGGGCTGTTCCTGCAGAACTGAAACTTGAACTGCGCTCAGTGGTTTTGGAACGGCACAACATAAACCAAGCAGAGCGACTTTGTTTTCAGGCTCTAACAAACGGGCTTCACAGTTCGAAGATTAGTCCACATAAAAATATCTTCACACTGCAATTTATGATACCAAGCAAGGCCTCCAGCTGGAACCATTTCTAGGGCATTAGGAGCGACACTTCGTCCTCCATTAAATTTGATGGGAGATTTTATGCATGCAGTTAAGTTACAGCTCAGGCTAGAAGGAGGTATAGTTTAAGAGTGTAAAGGGGAAATAAATGAGTTTGTGACATCAGCAGGAGCTACCAGATGAGGCCAAGCAGACGTCAGATGATCGAGGCCGTGCAAGAGACAGATCGCAGTCAGGGAAACCCGCCAGTGAAATATTCACGTGCTTCAGAGTTTGGGACTGCATCTCTGCCAGTCCTAATTCCCTGAGAATCCCTGATTATATCTTCATTATGTGTTCATTTCGAACCGCGTCTACCTGAGCAATGCATAAAGTTGCACATCTGTAATGTGCAATTAAGTTGAAACTGTAGTCCAGGGGGGGCCACTAGAGATTTTTGTCCCCATGAAAGCACATCAGATTGAGCCCCCAACCCAGACAAATACAATTATGTTGCATGTTTTTAGGGCCGCAGTCACTCAGGGGCCCTTGGAATCATCCTAAGCCACCCCCGCTTACGGTGCCCCTGATATAGCATTTAAGGAGGTGGCACGTTCCATGGCTGAAATATGGGGGGAGTCAGGATGTCCGTATGTAGGCAAGAACTAATCGTATGTGACATTCAGAAGAAGTGTCAGTTACGTAAATGTCAGTTAATTCGTCAGTTTTTACTTTCTCACCATAAGTCACAGGACAATAGTTACAAGTGTCTGACCCCACAGAAAGAGGTTGCATTGACCCAGAGGATTATGCTCCCAGCAGCAATTATATCTGGCTTAGAGGAAGTTAGATTTAAATTGCCCATTTCACAAAAAAATGTAAAAACAAAGTAATGTGGATACTCAGGTATCCTGACCAAAGAAAGGACCTAATAACCATGTAAATCTTGGCTTTTTATGTTTTTATTCCGTTTGTTTTTGCATTTTATTGTATTCCACAGAAGTAAATTAGATCCCAGACATACTGTATAATTGCCAATCAGTGGGGCCAGAAGTTGTGTCATCATTAAGAACAAAATATGAGGTTTTCTGTTTCACGCCCTTTTTAGGATTCGTTGTTGTTATGCCCCCCAAGCCATGCACCTACCCCGACCCGCTCTGGTGAAACACAATGCCGCGTAAAGCGTGCACAATTGTGAATTGCTGTGTTGAGAAGATAATAACGCCTTCAGAGGACTCTAATTACCGTCAGCTTGTCCCAGCGAGGTCTGCCCTTCCGTGCGTGCAAAGGGGCAAAGGCAACCATACCAGCCCATAGCTGTCTGATCATGTCCCAGCCTCGTACCTGCCAATGTCTGTGAAAGCAGGACAATCACTTACCCCTATAAAATTCTAGCGAATGGGCCCCTGACCCCCCTTCACCAATTCAAATCTCCCATTACCCACGATCATACACTCATGAGCCCCCCCTAGTGTCTGGGCTCCTGAAAATCATCCCCATTCTCGCCCCCCCCCCCCCCCCCCCTTATGGGTGGCCCTATCTCACCCTGAAACATTAGTCACCCTCCCTTAACTGATAATAATGTTACTAATAATAAAGTCTGTGCTGTTTTGATGCTCCAGAGTGTGTAAAGAGAACAAATGAGAGAATCTGATATGAGCATAAAACAATGAATATGTACTTAAATCCAAGTATTTCCCAGTTCTTTATAATTTGCAAAATCAAACAATGTCTCCTTTTCAGAGGATGACCAATGTTACTTACAGGACTGTAAACAAATGCCTGAATTGATCTTGTTTTCTTCCCTCTGCACCAGTGTTTATTGCTTTTAATTGGTGTTGTGATATTAAAACATTATTTCCCCTGAAAGCCTGCAGCTCCCTAAGAATACTTAACAGCATCTGTATTTTGAGTGTGTATGCTACTTAAATCCCAGACCTAAGTGGGTCTTTAAGTAACATGAGACTCATGGGAGACTCATTTTATTTCACCTTTAACCTCTCAGCAATAATATTTTAAGTGTCCAGTGTTTGAGCTTTGAAGTACTTCAGGTTATCATTGTTTGAATTCTGCTTTCACGTCACAATTTGTTTTTATGATAATTGATTATGGATTGGCATGACAACAATTCAGAATATTCTGTTTAAAGATCATTGACGTTTCTTACGCTGGATTTCATTTTCTACGATGACAAGGGTCTGTCACTGAATGGAATCGGTTTCTCCCTCATATAAATAGCGGAAAAAATAAAGCTTAGCAGGGCGACATGGTGGTGCAGTGGTGAGCACTGTCGCCTCATGCCTTTGGGACTTGGGTTTGAGTCTCCACTATGGCTCCATGTGTGGAGTTTGCATGTTCTCCCTGTGTTGTTGTAGGGTTTCGTCCAGGTACTCCAGTTCCCTCCCACAGTTCAAAAACATGCTGAGGTTAATTGGAGTTGCCAAATTGCCCGTAGGTGTGAGTGTGTCCTGTGATGGGTTGGTGGCCCATCCTGGGTTGTTCCCTGCCTTGTATCCATAGGCTCCAGAGCCCATGTGACCTTGAATAGGATAAGCAGTTACAGAGAATGGATGGGTAAAGCTTAGCTTTTTGGAGTTTAATGAGTGCTGTCTCTCGGGGATCTGCCCAGTTACACCCACTGCAAAATTTAGTCACTACCCAACCTCCAGTGAGCTCAGAAGACCTGTTTATGGGGAGAGGAGGCAGACATCACACAGGTACCTACAACCCTCCACATCCACCTGCCCCAAAGGATGAACCCCCACCCCCCCCTTCAGAAGCCTGGCTGCCTCCAAGTATAGATCTCTGCTTTACAGATGGACACACTTCTCCAAATGGCTCAAAACCTGCTCTTTTGTTTGCATTTCTGTCTACCCAGTGATTCTGGGAGTTTTCCTTCTGTAGCCATGCAAGGAGTGTTTGAAAGGAAGGACCCGCCACACGTGATGAAGTCATCGGTGCCCAGCTGCCTTCCATCCAAGATTCTAGAGTAATATCATCGGAGACTCAATGTAACACAAAAGGAGACTCCTCCCACCCAAACCACAGGCCGTGCACCTTGCTCTCATTCGGAAGGAGGTATATGTTACTGACTGAGCCACCCAAGGATTTAAACTGCTGGTGAAAAGTCTGAATGATTAACTATATGAAAAAAGTGAACTCCCCTTGAGTTCCACCAAAGGTCAGAGAGGACTTCTCTCATTCCCTTTAAGGCCATTTCAGCTCACAAACCGGTTGCGTTTCACACATCACCTCAACAACAGTTGCTAAGGAATAACACAGTGATGTTGGTGGACTTAGCAAAGGATTCTGAAGCCATTTTCTTTACCGAACAATCCTTTCCCTATCCCAGCCTGGAAGAAGAGGAAAGGAAAATTGCATTTTATTGATGTTCCTTGAGGGTTTGCGTTCCCTTCATCAGAAGCCAAGAACAATCTTTAATAATCACCAACCCCGTTGAGACAAGTGCAAGCTCTTACATAAGTTTGGTTTTACCCCGGGGGTATTGATGGACAGCGTGTGATATACCTGCTTGGGAAATCTGTAGCACCTGCTTTATTCAAATGATTTAACACATGACCTGTCATGTATCTGTCTTGTTTACTCCACACAGTTTCACATTTGGGGTTAGTAGAAGCCAAAGTTAGTGTTGTATGTACATATGGGTCCAGAGATGACATTTACAGCTTTGGGGCTGAGCATCTATAAAAAGCATATTGGGTGTTGGGTCTATATGAGTACTTTAGCTATAATTATGTTGGCTGACACCTATACCTAAAATGATTAATGATTTTTACATATACAGCTTTAAGGTATTATGGCATAGACTACTGATACTTTACTTTAGAAACATCAGGGGTTATACTGTAAGTCCATGTCCTCAACCAGCATCATTCTGATGTTTGGAGGAGATCCTAATTGTGCCATGGAAATTTTAAATTCCCAGGGGATTCCCCAGGGATTGCCCAGGGATTGCCCAGGGATTGCCCAGGGATTGCCCAGGGATTGCCTGGGGTGTCTCTTAAGCCATTAGTGCTCACGGTCACAGTGGCACAACACACCTGCATACAAAGACTTCGGAGAGCACATTACATGACAGAAATTGTTTGAGGCGCTGTCCAGGCCATTCTGGAACATTCTCCACCCATGTCGTCCCTCGTTTGTACTGGGCAGTGCCCTGGAATATCTTGCCCTAAGCCATTTCCACACCTTGCAAAACCCGCGATGACATTAAAATGGCAACGATTTGTATTTGCTTTGCGTGCCTTTGGGAGGGAGTGCGGGCAGACAGGTCTCAGCAAGGTGCTTTCACTTTTTTATTTGCTTGCCTGAATTACCTGGCAATTAAACAATGACTCATATGCTGTCATTGTGCCTAATGGTAAAAGCTGCAAAAGGTAACAAAAATAACATGCTTGATGATCAGTTCTAAAGAAACCTATCCTATCCCTCAGGTTTCATCTGTACTGGAACAATTCTATGACTGGCAGTTCTCCACCCACGGTACAATTTTTCTCCATGAAAATGACCATTGTTTTGGCGAGAAGATACAGCTATGACTGCTACTGTATAGTTACATTGTACCATCCTTCCATCCATCTTCCAATCATTTATCCAGTACAGGGTCACACGGGGAACCAATAGGCACTTGACAGGACACACACCCACAACCACACTCGTGTACAGTGGGCATTCAAAAAATGCCAACTGACATAAAGCACACCTCACATCCATCGTTCAGTCTTCCTGATGTGGTCAGAAAAGCTATTACAAATTAATTAATGAAAGTAGGGAATGATTGGCTAGCATTACAGAAGTGCGGTTTGGCCGCAGGTTCACCAGCCTGGGCACCTTTGTGGGCACACACATGTGCTGGCAGCCTGACATTCAGCAGAGCAGAGCACAGCGAGCCACGCTCATCCAGCACTTCGGAAACCAGCTGGAATCCTCCTGCATTCTCCTGTAAACTGGGGTGTAACCATCACTTTAAAACAATTTTGTAAATATCGCCCATGATCCGATCTGGGTCGTATTGTAAACATTCCCAGTGGTGTTGGTGAAATCTGCCATACAAAAATAAGTAAACAAACGGGATAAGAAATGCAATGCTACATAAACACTGTGATTTTACTTATTCCCGTTCATGTTCCAAAACCCCATAATGCATTTTGTGAAGTAGATACAGACAAAAATGGTGAAAAGCATTTAGCATTGCATAAAACAAAAACAAATAAACAATAAAAAAAAAACACAAATTCTCACAATCGATGTTCGCTTGGTTGCCATGACTTTGGCTGTGTCATCAGCTTAGGTCAGCTGGCTGGAGTGAAATTTTCAATTCGAGGCAAGGCTGCACACACATTTACATGTATGCTACAGTGTCATTATGTTGTAAACAGCCCGTAGGGTTTGCAAACTGCCCCAGTGCTTTTGATGCAGCTGATTTTAATTTTAAAATGGAATAATATAGATTTGCCGTAAGCTTTCTTGCGTGAGCGCGAGAGTCAAAAAGCGTGAGTGTCACGCCAGATGCGTGAGAGATGATAAGCCTTCTTTGGAATGTTTTCTTTCTTTCTGCGTAAGCCAGCATGTGTGTCATGTCACCTAATAGCTGTCACAAACAACTGGACACGTCTTTGCTCCATGTCCTTTGCTGCAGGGACTTCAGAAATAGCCCATCCTTTTGCAAAGGTCATAGCTTGCGCACCTCCAAAACAAGCTGTACGTTTGCCTTCTAAAGCAAAGTCATTTAGGAAGATTATTATGTTTCAATAGGTATGTGTTTTTTTTTTTTTAAATATGTTCTAGGGCTTGTGTGCCATCCTAGATATAAACACTAACGTTAATTACATGTAATGCGTGAAATTCCTGCTGCCTTAGAAAAATAAAAGGCAGACAAGGCAGGGTGTGGCAAACTGGCAGGACAAGGCGACGCTGGGAAGCATTTCAAAAACAATTAAAGGGCTAAATGCTCTTGGGCAGTGTGGATCAGTGAGGTGTGTTAGTTTAATACAACAACAGCTGATAGCGCTGATGAAATAGAATGTCAACAACAGCCTATATGAAACGATGACAAATCCAACCTGACAATTATCTTTATGGAAAAGTTATGTAAAATACAAATCATAGCCTTGGTCGGCCAGGTATTCAGGAATCAAAATATCCTGGGGGTTCTATGTTCTATGTTCATTACATGGTGGTAAAAAGGTGAGTACACTTTGCGTTGATTTGTTAGTAATGACGGCTTTGACCAATTTTCAACTTTCTGTAGATTTATTGCATTTTTCAGCATGAATATTTGGAACCTCAGGGGGCAGTACTGTTGCGCCACATCTCCAAGGCTGAGGGGCAGAATACCAACCTTGGTCTGCGGGTGTAGTCTGCAAAAAAATCATTTTTAAACGGAGTGTCATAAACATGAGATGAGAATTTTGATGCACTATAAATATGAACATATATTAGTAACATTTTACTTAAAGCAGTTATTATAGTGCATTATAGATACATTCATAGTACATTATAATGCATTCATAAGGTATTATAAACACGGCTATAAATATTTATAAAAAGGCATAACACCTTATAGTCATGTTAATTATGCATTATGACTACTTTATGTAGCTCTCATCTCTAATGCACTATAAATACCTTCATAATGCAGTACAAAGCATCCTTAATTTTTATACTGACCATTCTAATGCATTCTAATGTGTTCTGCCTTTTTTTATAAATATTTATAGCCATGTTTATAATACTTTATGAATGTATCATAATGCATTATGAAGGTTTGTATACTGCATTTATATGACTGCTTTACATGTTACCAAAATATTTTAGCAAAATATTTTTTAAACTATCTAAAAAACAACATAGTTTTGTACATTATTTATATGTATATTTATAGATTTATTGTATCGTATTATATTGTGGATGTTATTTATAAATCATATCTATTGTATTTGTTTTAAAATGTAGCACCTTATGGGGCCCAAGGGATACATTATTTCAATGTCTGTTTTTACACAGATGTATTGACAGCAAGGGACTCTTGAGTCTTGAGATTTATTGAGTGGTATGTTTAAAAGTACCCTGTCATCACAATCGATCTGTAGCTAAACTTTTAGCTTTTAAAGCTGCACCATGACCTCATAACATCCATTGCACATGATTCACTTTCATAACTTTATGACTCAAATATAATAACATATAAGCAATAGGGCACACAACACAGAAAACATTCGTTTTCTATGAATAGTTTTATCTATCTATCTTTCAACTGCTTATTATCTTATGAGAGAAGGTAGGAAAAGAGAGGGGTACACTTTAAATGGAATCCCAGTCCATCATATAACACACACACACACACACACAGGTCTGTAATTACTGTATATCTCATTTCTATGAGGAAAACTCTAATCCCAACATGACAACCTTAACCCCTACCCAGCCCTAACCATAACCATAAGTAACCGAAAAAAATACAAGACTTTTAGCATTTTTACTTTTTTTATTGCATCCACATATCTTTGTGAGCACCGGAAAAATGATCCCCACAAAGTAAAAAAAACAGGCTTTTATTACATTGTGCGAGATGTTTGGTCACCACAAAGTAATATAAACCTAATCCACACACACACACACACACACACACACCATGGGCAAAATAGAAATGTCAGTTAGCCTAATTGCAGGTCTTTGGATTGTGGGAGGAATCGGCAGTACACTTGTCCGTCGTGTGTCATTGACAAGAGGGTGTACAGCCTCTCGACTAGAGACATTTTCATTTACGCTAACAGTCAAAAGTTTTTTTTTACCACTTTTCCATTTATTTTATAAACTGCAGATTTTTTATTCTTGTTAAGCATCAGAAAGTTGAGTGAACAACTCTAAGTGAAAATATATCTCAAATAAAATAGGTTTCCTCTACAGCATGGAAAGAGTATGTAACACTGCATGTCTGACATACTATGAACTGGTTGTGTGGTGATGGCGTAGTAAAATTCTAGGCTGTCCTTTAACTTTAAAAGCACTAGTTAACTGTTTCATCCCATGAAACAGAGCAGTGTTTAATGTCCCTGTAACATACAAATATAGCGAATCTCAGTGTGTGTGAAAACTTTTGACTGCTAGTGTATTGTGGAAAGTAATTGATAGTAACCATTTAGGCTAGTAAACTAAGTAAGGAAAATGACCAAGCAGTTAATAGTGCCTGTTTACTGTGTGTATCCGTTAGTTTAAAGACATTGTAAATTGGGTATTTCACTGGTTGCATCATCCTATGAAGATTCACTTGCTGTGCGTACCGTGACCAAATTAAGCGGACAAGATTTCTGTACGAGTGTGGTCACATAGGGCTGATTGAAGAGAGAACGTGTCCTCAGTGGAAGACCAGCTAGGGGTGTGAGCAGTTAAGAGAACTTTGCTCTGCTGCTAAACTCTCTCCCCAGATAGTCTTCCATGGTGCGACCAATACCCTGTCCCTATGGTAACGGTTTTGGTATGAAACTTTTTAAAACCCAAACATTAGCAACAAGATACACTCTCCATGGTAACAGTTATGGTATGAAAATTCTTAAGCCAAACATTTCCTGGCAACCGGATGCTATGGGTTTCACCCCCCACCCACTACCATACACACTACAATCACCTGACAGGCACAGAGACTGAAATTCACAGATATAGTTCTTGATACTGTGGATTTAAAAAGTGCACACACCCCTGTTGAAATGCCAAGTTTTTGTGATGAAAAAAAATGAGACCACAGTGAAATTTTTTCAAAACTTTTCTGTCCCTTAATGTGACCTATAACCAGTACAATTCAGCTGAAAAACAGACAAATCTGTTGGGGGGGATGTGAAAAATAAAAAATGTACATGCTGGTTGCATAAGTGTGCACACCCATAAGCTGATACTTTGTTGATGCGCCTTTTGATTGCCTGCCATCAATTAAAGTGACTCTGATTAACCACAAATAAAGTGCAGTTGTCCTTGTAGGATTTTCCTGGCATTTAATTTGCATCCTACAGCAAAAGCCATGGTTTGCAGAGAGCTTACAAATCATCAAAGGGATCTCATTGTTGAAAGGTATCAGTCAGGAGGAGGGTACAAAAAAACTCCACAGTATTAGATGTACCATGGAACACAGTGAAGACAGTCATCAAGAAGAGGGGAGAATATGGGACAGCAGTAACGTCACTGAGAACTTGATGTCTCTCCAAAATTTATGAGAAGAATTATGGGAATTATGAACAGTTCCATATGCCAATCATTTTTGGCCCAAAATCTTCATGTGTCGGCTAGAAAACTGAAGACGAAGAGGAATTTCATGTTTCAGCATGACAATGACCCCAAGCATACATCCAAATCAACTGAAGAATGGCTTCACTAGAAGAAAATTTAAGTTTTGGAATAATCCAGCTAGAGCCCAGACATAAATCCAATTGAAAATCTGTGGGGTGACCTGAAGAGGGCAGTGCACAAGAGATGCCCTCACAATCTGACAGATTTGGGGAGCTTTTTCATGGAAGAATGGGCAAATATCGCCAAGTCAAGATGTGTCATGCTGATAGTCATACCCAAAATGACTGAATGCTGTAATTTAACCAAAAGGTGCTTAAACAAAGTATTCGTTTAAGGGTGTGCACACTTAAGTATCCAGCTTATTGTAAATTTTTTATATTTTTCCTCCTGACGGATTTGTTTTTCAACTGAATTGTACAAGTTAAAGGTCACATTAAAGGTTGGAAAAGTTTTATCTCTTTATATTTATTTAAAATTATTTATCGTGGTTTAATTTTTTTTACATCAAAAAAATCTGCCATTTTAAAAGTGGTGCTTACACTTTTTATATCCACTGTAAAAACATTCATCTATTAATTTCAATGAAAATCCTAATAGATTTTTTTCCCCCTCCAGGCAATATTGCAGTTTATGACAACCCCTAAAATCTCCTAAGCTTTGGGTAACCTGCACTGACACCTGCAGCTCCTATACGTGAATACTGTCCAGAATATGTACTGTAGAAGGGACAGTAATTATGAAAATAACACTTACGGTTACTACATCATATCCAAGATGGATATCTTGTTGCACCCTTGAACGAGATGGTCATATTTTCACAAATACACAGATCTCAAGCTAACCTAAAGAGAATACACCCCTATATTGATGGACGTGTTGGTACAACAACAACAACAACAAATTTATTTTTGTATAGCGCATTATCACAACATTACATCGTCTCAAAGCGTTTTACAGCATCCCCACCCAAAGCCCCCAGTGAGTAAGCCATAGGCGACATTGGCAAGGAAAAACTCCCTAGAAGGAAGAAACCTTGGGAGGGACCAGACTCAAAGGGGGAGCCCATCCTCCAGGGGCCGGCAGGGAGAGTCAAAATACAATACAATACAATACAATAATTCTCCACAGCAATGCGGAATTTCCAGAAGATAAATTACCAGACAATTTTAGGTAACCAGTAAGTCATCATTAATCTTGACCGATACAAAGTTTTCTGTATTTCTTAACACAGATCACATGTGTGATGCAGCTCCCGGTAGAACACATTTAGCATGTATAAACCAAAACAAACCTGGTTAGTCGCCCAAAAAACGATCTGAAATGTTCTATTGGAAGTTATAGATATATAATGTGGAAATGCTCAAGATAATTAAAAAATATCTAACACCAATAACATAAAACTAAAAGAATGATGTGACAAATTAAACTTCCAAAAAGCGTACTCAATTTCCCACGATGCACCGGGAGAGTAATCCAGTCATAAAATATGTCATCTAGAAAAAATGCCTGATCCAAATTATGCCAATGCGCGTTTGTATATTGATAGTACAAATAATAATAATAATAATTATTATTATTTATACATTGTAAAAGTTAATTATTTTCTTAGGTTAATTTACCTTTGTCATGTTTTTTCAGAACCTTCTCTGGGCGGCATTTTCTGGTCGACTGAACATGTGGGGGCCTCTGTGTAGGGTAATTTCAACGTGAGAGCCATGCCGAAATCGAAGAGGGACAAGAAAAGTAGGTTTTTCCTTGATTTTTGTGGCTTATTAATGTTATATATCACCATATGTGTTCGGAAAACACGTGAATTCAGTCCCATTGTGGACTGCAATCTATCTGTTTCTCCATTCCAAAGAATATTACTGCACGTAAGAAACTCACGTGCGATCGACCGGGTTTGTCTTGCTGTTTTTGTAAGTGAAGGTAACAGAATACATCCAGCATTATCTGTAGCTTTGTATACATTAAAACTGTTTAACTAACAGTTGTCGTCCTCGATGTTGTTAGACAAGCGATTACTTGATGCAATCTGGTTAGTGTTTCCTAACTCCTGCCTATCTACTTACAGTCTCTTTAACGAAAACAACTAAGAAGGGATTGGAAACCAAGCAGAACTTAATAGAGGAGGTAGGTTTTCCTTTCTTTGTGGTATCAGCTGCGTTTGATATGTGAGTTTTAATAATGATAAAATTTCCCCCGTCCTCTTTTCCCAGTTTCGAAAATGTGTGGACACGTACAGAAATTTATTCGTTTTCTCTATTGCCAATATGAGGAACAACAAATTAAAAGACATTCGAACAGCATGGAAACACAGCAGGTAAGACAGTAGGAAATTATATTTTAAAAGACGACTGTCACCATTCTGCAACGATTTATCTGCGTGCTCCTCTGTCGGATTTTTTTCCCCATTTGCTGTCCGTTTGTGTCTCGTCCCCCCACCTAGATTTTTCTTTGGAAAAAATAAAGTCATGATGGTTGCGCTGGGGAAAGGACCAACAGATGAATACAAGGATAATTTGCACAAGGTAAAAGTGTTCCTGCTGTTTGCGTTCAGTCATTATCTAATCTTTGTTGGCCAGCCTTAAATAATAAGGTCTGGCATGATTTCTTTCATTTAGCGTTTTTTTTTTTTATTTGATCTGAAATTTTTTTATTCCTGTAGCTTGGATAACAGAACCCCCAAGGTGTATGTGTGGTCTGTATGGTTATGGAATTTAGTCATGATCTGTTCAGCTTAACTGTTCTGATGTCTCTTCACTATGCTTTCAGGGCTAATTTATCACTATTTTTGCTTCAGTCTTTGATACGGTTGTGTATTGTGCTGGAATTATTTTACATGGGTAGGATTGTGTGACCTGTATTTGTTTTACAGGTCAACAAGTTCCTGAAGGGAGAAGTAGGGGTGTTGTTTACAAATAAGACCAAGGAAGAGGTTCAGGAGTGAGTTCAGTCAATGGCACTTACTTTGGATTCAAAGTCAGGTTTTAATTGTAATATTTTGTTTTTGGTGTCTTCAGTGCACCACATTGCATATTCTCAGAAGACTGCTTTTCCCTTCCTCCCTAATTTCTTAGGTATTTTACTCATTTCAAGGAATTGGATTTTGCACGGGCAGGGAACAAGGCGACCATGTCAGTGACTCTGGATGAAGGACCCTTAGAGCAGTTTCCTCACTCCATGGAACCGCAGCTGAGGCAGCTGGGATTGCCCACTGCACTGAAAAAAGGTGAGAACAGACCAACCGAGTGAGTGGCCTGCTAGAAGTGGACTGAGCATTGTTATTTACCTGTCTCCTCTGCTGACAGGAGTGGTCACACTGCTGAAAGACTACGATGTTTGTAAAGATGGGGACATCCTGAGCCCAGAGCAGGCCCGCATTCTTGTAAGTAAATGTATCTTTATTTTATACACACACAGGCATGTGTGGGGGATGGCTTTTTGAGATGCAGGATTTAGTAGTACTCTGTGTATGTTAGTTACTGCTGAGAGTAGGAAGGCACTGAGTACATTTCTCTTGGCCAATCTCATTTGGCATTTTTAAATTTTTTTTGAAGCCTGATCTGCTGTTGCCAATTTTCTTAGTTTAATAATAATTAGCAGGCTAAGCATTGTAACCCTTCTTTAATGATCATAGCTTTCTGCAAGCAAAATATTTAAAAATAACCTTTACAAAAAAAAAAAATAAAAAAAAAATGCTCCGCTGGTGTCCAAGTAAATTGGTTGGTCAGTATCTTTTTGAGTTAGTTCCTCCACGGACATCTTTGTTCACGTCTTACACACTGCTAATTTAATGTCTTTGTCCCAGAGTAAAGGAAACTGGAAACAAGACATGGTTCCCATAAGTGTTTTACCTACCTATCACACAACATTAGTGGGGGGAGGGAAAGAGAGGGGAGGGGTGGGGTGGGGGACAAGACTGGGGATGGAAACTGAGTTGGGTGGATGATAAGAACAAAATGTCATATCATTAAAGATTTAACACCTAACCAGCAAGTCTCACCTTACCAGAAACACTTCATGTAGTATTATGATAATAAGCTTCAGTAGTAAGGAATGTAAAACACTGCAAATATCAAAGAAACTGGCTCGTTATAAGAGAGTACTTTTTTTTTTTTTAAACTATTGAAGTTTCAGAAGTTTTATGTATAAATGAATTTATCACTTCAGTCTAACTCCACACTTAAGAACTCGCCTTATAACAAATACAAATAATGGATAAATGAACGATTTGAATAGTATTTAAAGATTTAGAATTTTAGCATCATTAAAAAGTGTTTGCTTCTGTTTGGTTACTTCAGGACATGTGAATGACGCTGTACAGAGCCAGACATTCTGTGTTTGCTCAGGGGTGCTGACATTTCAGGTGGTTAAAAGGATTGGTTGTGTTGCCACCTATTGTATAAACAGTATCTTTGCAAAGTTTGCAAATTGTAGTACATTAGTCAAGGTTCGATTTATGCAAATGCAAACACTTTCCACACAAAGTAGAACAGTCTTTGGAACCAATTCTTCCCCCATCAGCCGTGCCACACACACTATAGCATGGCACAGCAGACCCACCTACAGACTGTTTTGTGTGAGATAAGCAGACACTCCTGAGATGTTATGCAGGCTTAAATTGCCTTGTTTCACATCGGTCTTTTTGTTTTTGCTCTGTTGAAGCCACCAAACAGGCAGGCATTGCGTGATCGGGCCTTGTCAGTTCGTTCTGGTATAATGAGTGTTAAGTACTGCACTTCTAACTGGGCATTCACTGGAAGCTCAGCGGAGCCAGTTATGCCTAGACATGTATGTTTGTAACATACTATTTGCCTTACTTGTACGTCACTTTGAAGAAATGAACGGCTCATAAAATAGGCCATATTTAGACAAGTCGGCCATTTTTGGTCACT
Organism: Paramormyrops kingsleyae; assembly: GCF_048594095.1. Lineage (NCBI taxonomy): Eukaryota > Metazoa > Chordata > Actinopteri > Osteoglossiformes > Mormyridae > Paramormyrops > Paramormyrops kingsleyae. Next base: position 10,034,193 of record NC_132804.1, read on the forward strand.
AGATGATCGATTGGTGCATCCTTATTTAAAGGTATGAAGATAGTGTCCTGGTTATAAAATCTGTATCAGAGTTGTCTGCTAATACTGGACATCAGTATATACTGAGAGCATTTTGCATACATTTGTCTTTGGCTCAATCAGAAGGTTGCAGCTTCAGATCCTAGGTGGGATGTTTGTACAGTTTGAGGGGATGCTGAACATGCAATGCAAAAGTGCAATACTTGTGGTACAGATGTGCTGGTATGTTAGGTCCTGATTGTTTTTTTTTTCCTTCCTGCAAAATGGCCTTGTCCTCTGTCCCACACCCAGAAACTTTTTGGCATCGAGATGGCTGAATTCAGGGTATCGATAAAGTGCATGTGGAACTCAGAAACAGGGGAGCTGGAGCAGACGGAGGAGGGCGAAGAGGAGGAGGTGACAATGGAGGCTTCAGAAGAAGAAGACAGAGAAAACGATGAATAAACAGAGGACTTCTAAGAGCCACTTTTCTTAAAGACTGATCTCATCTGTACATTACCTACAGAACCCCCCCCCCCAAAAAAAAAAACAAACTTTTCCACTCACAAGTTAGACTTTGGGTTAAGCTGAGTCTGCTTCATATTCTGTTAATAATGTCACTCAAAGCTAAAACTAGGTCTCATCTAGGTGCCTCAGGTCACCCAGTACTTCCTGCAAACTCTCCCATAAGTATAGCCAGTGAGCTCTGCAGCAGACACTGCGAGCAGTGCCTTGCTCTCCAGTGATGCTTATCAGCCTAGAGGAGGTTTCTTGAAGGTCAGATACATCCTTTCCAGGTGTTTTCCCCAAGCTATTATGCAATCTAAGGCAATATCAGGGATGCAGCTTGACCAATCATACAATTGTTCATTAAATATTAAAGATTATCAGAAACCGTGTTTGGGGTAAATAAATAACTGCAGACTTAACGCAGTGTCTAAGGTTTTTAAATTAAGGCAATTGTGTTAAACATATTAGTCAGCTACAGTCATAACGTGTCTCTCTGTCCAGTCATAACACTTTACATTGCTATAATCTGACCAACTTTGATGATGTTTATGATTCATGTTATGAGAAAGCAGCTTGTCATTGATAAGACGACTGAAATGAACAAAACAGTTTATCTGAAATTTTACTTTCTCAGAAACTTTCTTTGGTCTAGTTCAGGCCGAAGAGTGAGGTCAGGGCTTCGCGGGATTGGGGCTCTAGCGGAAGTAGTTGGGACAGTCGTGAGCCACCAGGTGCCAAGCCTGCTGGAAGGCCTCCACCACCCCTGCTTCCAGGGGACCTTCTTCTGCAGCAGACAGGTTCTCCTGCAGCTGCTCCATGCTAGACATGCCGATGATGACGCCATCACCGGCCTCTCCCTGAAAGAGTGTCGCGGGTTTAAAGATATGGAAGAGTAGAAGCAACCACCCAGGAAAAACATCTAACGTTACCGTAATGGTGCAAATCGGTGGTACCTGAAGCTTGGAATGATGATACATCCATCTCATGGCAGCAGATGTCATGGTGGGCTTCTCAGACCCATACACGTCCTGCAGGGCCTTCTGGACAATTCCTATGGCTCGGAAGTGACTCTCTTTCCAGTACCTGAAGATGTGGGGCAGGTGAAGGCAGTACTGCTGTGCCAAACAGTCACATTCCTTGCACGTTTATCTTCCTGACAAATAATTAGCTGACTATGCCTCTGATGTTCAGAAAACCAGTCCACCTGGTTTCTTTTGTGGGTACAATATGTCCTCCTTGCAACCAGGTGCTAGTGCCACCTCAGCTTGCTCACCTGTCCCTGTAAGCTTTCGCCCAGCTGTTCCCAAAGAAGCGGCCTTCAGGCTGGACCTCATTCTTCTCCTCATGATTGTACTTCCCAGTCAGGAGTCCCCCTGTAGCAGAAGAGAGCCAAGTTCAGCTGAAGGCAGATGAGGTGAACTTACATGAAGTGCTACCTGACCATCTCCCTCCTCAAAGCTATACAACATCCCCGTGGAACAAAATCTGACTTCAGTAGAGAGGGTTAGTCAAAGTCAGAAAGTGATGGGTACCTGCAAGGGGGTTGTAGGCATAGAAGCGAATTCCATAATGTCTCAGGCAGGGAAAGAGTTCGGTCTCTACTTGACGAGTAGTGGCGTTGTACATGCCCTGGCAGGGTTGGAGAAATGAGAGATGCACAAACACGTCTCAGAGGTGTTTGTCTGTTAATTAGCAAAGTATTATTTAGATAAGACTCCAGGCTGATGTAATGCATGCACACAAACCCACAAAAAGACACTAATGGTGATTTAGAGTTATTTTTGTGGCTGTCGGAGGGAGATGATGCTGGAATACCAAGAGGAAACCCATAAAAACATTATGACAGTGTCCAATCAGATGCAAGAGGATCTAAAGCCTAACTGCAATGGCGCTACCATTAGGGCCCTCAAAAATTGCAGCGTTAAACCTGTAATCCCTGCACTTACGCAGATTACAAAAGGGCTTATTCATGATATTCAGTACAACGCCTCACCTGATACACCGTAGGAAGGACCCAGCTGTTGTTTTTGCAGATGCAGTAGATTTCGGCCACCTCCCATGATGCGTAGTTAGAAAGGCCCAGCTCCTTGTACCTGCCCTGAAAGGTGGAGAGCGTGATTCAGAGACCTGAAGTACAAACTGCAAGGTATAAACCCATGGGCTGTATTCAAAATCTATCACTCTTTTGTTATTCCCATATATACAGAACCCTATATAATTCATAATATCAAAAATAAAGTGGAAAAAGACAATGGATTCAGACACTACATGACAAGATGCTCGATGCTGGAATCCTAGTAACCTTTGACAGCTGACAGTATCAAATTCAGGAAAGTGAATATGGATGTGCAACCCTGTAATTTAAAATAAGTTTTAAAGTATTATTGAATGTTAATTATTTTTTTTTACCAAATTATTAAAACTGATATGTCCATTTAACTCTTTGCAGAGATTACGAATATATAAGCATACTAAGTTTTTAAAATGATAAACATGTTCTTAAATCACACTCCATTTTGATACACATACTGTAGATGTTTATATAGTGGGTCAGATCTGCTGAAAACCACAGCAAAATTGCAGAATATAGTCACAGGGGCTTTTGGAGCTGGATTTCAATTAAAGCAATTCAAAGCAGATAAAGTTCATTGGCAGAGCCTTCCTGGTCGAAAGCTTAAACCATAGCAGATACCGCTGCCATAAAATGATGAACTGCTCAATACATACTACATACACAGAACAATACACTCTAACAATGCTGCATAAAGTACAGAGGATTTTGATGATGGTCATCATTAACACCACGACGGTGGGTAATGTGGGACAGAGGCTCGATCTGGGGCGGGACCTCCTTGTGCAGCTGGTTGCAAGCGCGCAGCGTGTCCTCCACTGGGTTCTCGTGGTCGGGGGCGTGCAGGTAGAACACATCCACGCACTGGGTGCGCAGCCTCTGCAGGGAGGTGTCCAACTGAGAGCGCACGCTCTCCGCTTTCAGGGTTTTCCCCTCCCACGGGTTGGCTTTGGTGGCGATTCTCACTGGAATAGCACGGCATGTTGGTAAAGACGTCACTTCCGGTGAGCGGTTAAGTCACCTGACAATCCTCCAGCCTTGGCCGGCACACATACTATGGACCACAGCTGGGGACTTTCTGGTTATTGAAAAGACCAGGGGCTAAGTCAAGTTTACCGGGGGCTTGACTCTCTTTTTTTTTTGGAGGATAATTGTCATCGGGGCTATATCCCGACCTAACGACGCCGAGGAACCACAGAACTGACTGAACTGTATACACCAAACATGCGCGCTTTTAATATAAATGTCCATAATGCGCTTTGCCGACGTTATTTACCTGTTTTGGGGAGTCCAATTTCCCCGATAATAGCCTCTGACTTCCCACCTGTATACATTAAAGCCGTGTCCAAATCGGCGTGACCGCGCTCCAGGTACGCTCGCACCATCCTGGCGCTAGTGTCCGCATCAGCCCGCCCGCCGAAGGCCATCGTTCCCAGTAAAGTCACCGGCCGCCCGGTGTGTGTGGACTGGGAGGAAGACATGTTGCGTCGCAGTACCCTTATAAAACTAGAATTAAGCTCAACGAAGCCTCTCTGGGCTGTGCGCAACATAATCATAAAAAATCGTAACAACAGGGCAAAGAGCACGTGTTATGCGGAAAGGGACGGTGTCAAAATTGCTTGTTTAAAATGAACGTGAAAGCAATATGGCATTGGTCAAAATTTTGTGGAGGGCGTTATTAGTTGGTGCAAAGTCCCTTTCTGCTTGCGCAATACTTAATCGGTGACCCAATCGGTAGCTTTGACTTTACAAGAGCTTTCTATTAGCAGAGCACAACTTTCAAATCTGTCCTTGAAAGGAATTATTGATAGGCACGTCTCCAGGGAGTATATAATGTGTAATATGTTTTTCTCACGAACTATTTGTATTTAGATTATGCTGTCGCTTCAGGGTTGTGAGATATTGCCCTGCTTATGTTCTGCTTGTTGGTCTACGAGTCCCCACACTACATGCTTGCACAGTTAGGCTCCGGATCACCATAAACAAAGAGTTATACACAACACAAAATAACATTTAAAAACATATACAAAATTATTTAAATTTTAATCGCCTTCAGTGGAATGCATTTTAAACTGCACACCAGAACTTTGCGATATACCCCTATTTTATATCATACGCATTTTGTAAAACAACCACACGATGGCAGTGGAACACAATATATTAACATTTATACCATCTGCGTTTTTCTGTCGGGAGATCGCACGGCTTTTTATGTATCATTTTTCATTCGAACCTCTTTATGTGTCTTTAGCAGACTATATATTTATTGCGTGGCTCCACTGACAACCAATAAAATGAAACTCGCATTTTTAGTCTGCAACAAACTAGGTGCTATTAAAAATCTCAAATAAAGGCGAACTACTGTGTACAACAAACTGGAAACTTCATTAATGTCTTGTGTTGCTCATCTGCACGATGTTCCACTGCGGTCTTGATGATACCAGAATTGGCCACAATTTCTGGTCTGTCATCTTTGCTCGTCTTTTCCTGTAGGATGCAGAGGAGTGTATGTCATTCTGATCGATTGCCTGTGAAGACTTAAAAACCCATTTGATAATGGCCCTCTTATTTTAGAGACCATGATCTGTCCAAGCTTTGGTATCTGTATTTGACACGGTGTCAACCAGCCATATTTTTTTGCTGCATTTGACTGTTTCTGTCTTGTTCCTAAACAGATACTGTCAGCTTTGAATCTCCTGCCTATATTCTGGGCATAAAAAACAGTGTGTAACAGTCTTTGTAAGCCAGTTTGTCAGTTTGATGGCAGTGATGTTGGGTCCCATTTCTTCTGTAAAGAGGCTTTTGGTACCAGACCTTACGAAATCTGATCCATAGCCAATAGGTGGCTGTGCTGGTGGTGCACCAGCCAATAGGAAACCATACTGATGGTGCGCCAGCCAATAGGAAACTCCGCTGATGGTGCGCCAGCCAATAGGTGATCATGCTAGTGGCTTGTTGACCCAGGTGCTCCTTATGTCATTGTGTATGCTGGGCAGCCTTATTGAACCGGGACAATCTGGTTCTGAGGTCACTGGGCGATAGACCAGGGCACACCATCAGGAGGGAGCCATAGCCCAGCCGCCCAGCATCAGCAAGGCTGCATGCAAAGCAATGCAGCCTTGCTTTGTTCCACGTTGAACCCGGTCTGTCTCCTACTGAACCTAAGCTGTCCCCTAGTTCCATGTTTTAGTTCCCCAGTTTTCAGTGTAATTATGATGTGAACCATTAGTTGGTATTTTTATCCAAAGCAACTTTAATTTTATCTGTTTAAACAGCTGCATATTTTCATTAAAGCATTAAAGTGAAGTATTTATGAAATAGGTTCACCAGAAGGGATTCTCCTGGGATTATGGCCGGCCATATTGTGGTCACACAGCTATTTAACTTTAATCATCTCACTGCAGTACCTCCTTCCACACAGGGATGCATGTAATACTGTAGCGGTTCTCCTCTCTCCATTGAGTAACTCATTTTTACACTCTGTCATCTCTCCGGGAGGAAGGCCCGTATTTCAGACGCCGTCCGCGGTGCGTAGCGCGTGAATGAGCGCCCTGTTAGCGTCAGATAACGAACTCCAGCTGCCTCCAGCCACTGAGTGAAGCCAGGAAGCTCTTATTTACCCCCCCACAATACACGAGGGGACGACCGGTATCAAGACACCGGCACTCCTGGCCGGACCCGAGGATGCTGTCGCCCCCAGGCTGGGCGGCAGGTTTTCAGCAACCCCTAAATCAAACCCCTGCCTTAAGAAAACTCCTTTTACTGCTCTGCCTTCTTCTTCCAGAGCCTCGTTTAATCTTTTATGGGGGTCGACGGGAGCGATTGACGCCACAGGCGTCAGATTGAGAGGCTGTCTGGAGAACACTGCATTAACAATGAATGTCAGCCTGGTCTGTAAAGAGAAAGTGGACAGCACCTGCATTCACATCCTCGGAACCCAGAGAGACGTGTACATACACCATCTTTGTCTGCTCTCCTCTTTAAACTAAACAAAGTGCTTTGAGGATTGACAGTTCAAAGTCAGGTTTTTTAAGCGTTTCACACTCTCGTTAAGAATGACTTGGTAGGTGATTCGGTCTGAAGGTGAATTATGCCTTATAAACAGCTTCAGTGGACCAAGATGCATATGAAAGACTTTCATTTTAAGGTTTTTAGGGGGTTGTGCTGTACTGATTCACCTGGAGCAGATTTTAATTGTTAATTCACTTTGAAATATTTCAAAAGATGAATTCTGATACTTGTTTTTGATCCTCACCCATGTTTATTTAGTTAAAGTATTTATCCAAAGTGACTTATAATTTTACAGGAATGTGAGGAGATTTTTTTTCCATGGTCATTTATATTTTGCTTTTTGCTAAATGGAGCTGAGTACCTTCTTCATTGACTTTAAACAAGAGTCTTCAGGGTGTCACTCTCTGTGACTCCCACACTACCAGATTCTCCTAAAACTAATATCTTAATATCAGCAAACAATTCCTGCACTGCCATTAAAAACTGCACAGCCCCGGTACAGTTTTGTTCCCCCAAGGTACAAACAACATTAATGTACAGGTTAACATAGTTAATAATGTTTCAGTAGGCCTACTTGTCCGGAGATGACAGTGTTTCGATGGTGGTATTTAGTAATAATTCTACGCCTGGGGGTCCTGAATCCGAATCGAGTCTGCAAGTGTTATGTTTTCCTCATGTTCTTGCGAGTTTACTCTTTAGAACCTGCTTCGACCTACAGATTAATGACTTGCTGCTCGGGTCAGCCGATAACATCAAATTGCACTTAAAATGTCGTGGTGTTTGGGAACCCTATCTTTGGACTGGCGTGCCGAGCCTGAGCTGGACGGCTCTATGTCTGCTTTTCGGTAAACTTCAGATAGTATTTTAAATGAGCAAACCTTCGGTCGAATTAATGCAACAAATGAAAAAAAGTCAAACTGTAAGAATTTTTGCAGATCTAATTAAGGCACCGTCACTTCCACTGTCACCGTGCGTATTATAATAAACGCGCTTTCCCCCGAATTAACAACGTACATAATTTAAACTATATTTCTTTAGCGGTTGCTTTTGTCCGAAGCGTTTAATTTTCACGAAAGTTATTTTTTGTCTTGATTCCTTTTCACTTCGAGGGATGAGCCCACGCTGCTACGGGATCTTAGGCGGGTGGGAGGAGACGTAGAACCCCACTTGGTGAAATTATACTTTAGACCTGACATGGGTGTGACCAACCTGATCCACTGCTTCGTCCCATCCAGGGTCCCATTAAGGAATTGGCGCAGGATTTGGGGCGCTCGCTCAAATAGGTCCTCCGCGCCTAGACCCTAAAGGTTAATTATGTTTCTTAGGGCGATCAAGAGGAATCATCAGGATTGAAACTTATAGACTTGTAGATTTACTGTGATAGATGCGGTTTTTCTGCAGAAGATGAAAGTGTGTTCAGATGTAATTGTAAAAAAACTGAAGCGCTAAATTTAGGTATAAAAACGAAATATTTTCGGGGTATTTTACCTTTAAATTATTGATCTCGGTCTTGGCAAGTAAGTCTTGAATATCTCTAAACCCAACTACTTCAGGAAATGCTTATTGAACTAGCTGCTGTGTTTATCTTGGTAATACGTGGGATCCGTGCATCCGTCATCACTGGAAGCGATCTGCAGCCCTACATGTAAGTAATCATTTTTCAGCTAAATCGTTAGGCTACTATTTAAAGTGCTTTAACTCAACCTACTAATAGAGGGTATGTTTTACGCCTCTGGTGTATCAACTTTGACAGTGACGTATACATGCGATATTTACATGTCATCGAGTCTATAGACCGCTGACTGATTAAAATGAATGAATCCTAATTAATATAACTGTCTAATGATTAGATTAATTACATTTATATTTCGCGATTAAAAGGGTGCTTTCCGTGCGTCCTATCTTAGAAAACAGACAAAACTGGATTTCTGGTGAAAACTTTATTACTGTAAATGTACGACTCGATATCGTTATGATTAAATGCTTCTTGTACAGAGTAATATGCCTGTTAGGCTAAGTGGGCGCTGTATAATACGTTAGATTTTATTAAGTTTCAAATCGCTGTATACTCTGCAAAAACCACGTGTTTGCGCGCAGAAAATAACTCAATATAGACTACACATAATATGATTTTAGAGACATTTTAAACGTATACCTCCGCATATTGAACATGCATTCGGTTATTAGGTTATTATTATAGGCTTATAAATTACTGTAGGCCTAATTATCCCTAACAGCCACGTCCTACATCAGGTTTTGCGTCATGCACGAGCATTAAAATATGTCTGACTGAGTGCATTCCCGAGCAGCAATAACGGATTCCGTGTTTAGTTTTGTGTAGAACTTCTATGCATCGGCGTAAATTAAGGGGCGATACAACCCCTCGGACCCCCTTAAATGCGTGGAGACCTCAACCTTCCCAATGCTCAGCCCAAATATATGCCATTGCTTAAACCTTTTTGTTTAATCTGTCTTGAAATGCTGTTGAAGATTTGCTTTAGTAAAATGTAGTAGATATAAAAACTGCACTAAAAAACTGTAAAAGTAGCGCCTTGGATCTGTTTCACATGAGTACTATACCACTCTGATGCTGAGAGATAAAAAGCACCTGAGAGAAATGTGACATTGATATAAATTGTTTTCACATGGATAATTTATAGTAATCAAGGGCGTAGGTTTGGGTATGGAGAGAAGGGACGTTTTTAGGGAGCGGGGATTTTCAGGGCTGATTTGGTCCCTATCAATATCGAAACCAAACTTACACATTGGTAGAAACACACCAAACCTACACCTTGGCAGTTAGAAACCAAACCTACACCTTGGTAGTAACACACCAAACCTACACCTTGGTAGTAAGAAACCAAACCTACACCTTGGCAGTAAGAAACCAAACCTACACCTTGGCAGTTAGAAACCAAACCTACACCTTGGTAGTAACACACCAAACCTACACCTTGGTAGTAACACACCAAACCTACACCTTGGCATTAAGAAACCAAACCTACACCTTGGCAGTAAGAAACCAAACCTACACCTTTGTAGTAAGAAACCAAACCTATACTTTACAGTAAGAAATCAAAGTTACACCTTGGTAGTAACACACCAAACCTACACCTTGGTATAGTAACAAACCAATTACTGAATAAACTTTATTTATGAATAAAGTGAGATGTCTTAATTTTTGAGGTGCACCTTCCCAAATAAAAACTCATTCTTGTGAAATAAAATCAAGCATTCACTGCCACTGCAGTTTGTACAGTAGGTGCCAGCACGTTGTTAAAACCTTGGACTGGAGTTGGGTTGAGCCCTAGGAAGATCATTTGATCACCAGGGTTGGACTCCATCAGTAGATTTGAATTGAATCTTTTTGAGTGTTTGTGTTCTCCTTTCTGCCCCCTGCAGGCCCAATGTGTGCCCAACACGTGAAGCGATGCTGGTAGCACGGAATCAGCCGTGTGTCCAGGCCTTCACGCGTGTTGTAAAAGTGTGGAAGCAGAACTGCCCAGGCCAAACGTGGTGCATGGGTTATGACCGACGGTGAGACCTGTCATCTGTCCCCTCAGTCACCTACACCTACATTTACCCACTGTTACCTCCTCTACCTACTAATACATTTACCTACTTCTGTTGCTGGGCATTTCCGGTGCAGAAACTACAAATCCAGAAAGGTTCTGTTCCTACCAACCAGTCGAGCATAAATAGTCACAGTCATAGAGTACTCATCTGGTTGGTTGAAACAAAATCTTGGTCAGGATTTGTAGTTTCTGCACCTGAATTCCCAACACTGCCTGCTTCTTCATTTTTTCCATACTTATGAAATATAATTTTTAATCCAAGGCTAGAATGGACAAATAATGAACAAATGTAAGATCAGTATTTAACTTGTGTTATTCATGACTAGTGTATCTGGTGTCTCTTTTGACAGAGAATTGTGTTAATGGGCACACGTGAAAACTCCTGTCCACGTTTGATCCTCTTTCACCAACTAACTAGCTATCATATTAAGTATCTCCCTAAATGCTCTCTCTTTTACTTGACCCATCTTACTCATTCGCCAAATGAACACCTCCCAAAGTAGGGCCAGTGGATCAGCTGTTGACAGTCAGAGTGATCTTGGGATCACCTGGCCTCGCCGAGCTGAGGCTGTTGAAGCTCTCGGACGACAGCAGGGCAGGAGAGAGGGTGTGATTAACCTGGAGTCAAGGGTGGGGATTTGGGATCAGCACGTGTCAACCTACAGGTCATGGGGCCAGCCAATGGGCTCTGCACCCGTATAGATAACGCACCTCGTCCCGTTGCAGGACGGCCTACTACACAGCTTACCGGCAGGTGTACCAGCAGGAGTACCGCACCGTCTACAAGTGCTGCCCCGGCTGGTCCCAGCTCAACGGAGAAGCAGGCTGCCTCTACCGTAAGTCCACTATGCTCTTGCTCCCCGCCAATCCCAAGCTCCCCGGATGCCTCCCTTCTCCATTCTCAAAGACACCCTTGTCTTATTAAGGTGGTGCACCGATCAGGAGTGACATTATATATTAGGCAAGTGAACAGTCAGTTCATGGAGTTGATGTGTTGGAAGCTGGAAAAATGGACAAGCGCAAGGACCTGAGCGACTTTGACAAGGATCAAATTGTGATGGCTAGACCATTGGGTCAGAGCATCTCCAAAACATAAGGTCTTCTGGGGTGTTCCTGGGATGTAGTGGTCAATTCCTACCAAACGTGGTCCAAGGCAGGGCAACTGGTGAGCCAACTATGGGGTTATGGGCGCTCAAGGCTAATTGATGTGCGTGGGGAGCAAAGGCAAGCCTGTCTGGTCCGATCCCACAGGAGAGCTACTGTATCACAAATTGATGAAAAAGTTAATGCTGGCTATGATAGAAGGGTGTCAGAACACAGCTTGCTGGATTATGGCACTGCATAGCCACAGATTCATCAGAGTGCCATTGCTGACCACCATCCACTACCAAAAGTGCCTACAATGGGCACATGAACATCAGGATTGGACCTTAGAGCAGTGGCCAAAAGCTTCCTGGTCAAATGAGTCATGTTTTCTGTTACGTCATGTAGATGACTGGGTGCGTGTGCTTCATTTACCTGAGTTTCAACCAGGATGCCCCATGAGAAGAAGGCGGTTGGCAGAGGCAGTATAACGCTCTGGACAATGTTCTTCTGAAAAACTTTTGTTCTGGGCATTCATGTGGATGTTGCTTTGACACACACCACCTAAATAAACATTGTTGCAGACCAAGTGCACCCCTTCATGGCGATGGTATCCCCTGATGGTAGTTGCCTTTTTCAGCAGGATAATGTGCCCTGTCACACTCCAAATGTTCAGGAATGGTTTGAGGAACATGATCAAGGGGTTGACTTGGCCTCCAAATTCCCCAGATTTCAATCCGATTGAGCATTTGTGGGACGTGCTGGGCAAACAAGTCTGATCCATGGAGGAACTTGCAAGACTTAAAGAATCTGTTGCTAATGCCTTGGTGCCAGATACCTCAGGACACCTTCAGAGGTCTTGTGGAGTCCATGCCTCAGTGGGTCCGAGCTATTTTGGCAGTGGGGGGGGGACTACACGATATTAAGCAGGTGGTTTTAATGGTATGACTGATCGGTGTGTATGATTCATAGTTTTGTGTCATACGACCATTTGAAGGCTTCTGCTCTGGGCTCCTGATGTGGGGGTAGCAGCCCCTTCAGACTCAGACACATTCCGACAGTGAGTGACGGCTCTAAGACTTTGGACTTGATTTGTTGGTGTGATCATTTTATCAGTACAGGGGATTAGTCTGCAACTGCTGCAGGATGCTGGGTTTGATTACAGTGGTGTAGTTGTGTCAGCACAGGGGATTAGTGTGCAACTGTTGGGTGTTGGGCTTGATCTGACAGTATGCGTGCATTCGGGAAAAAGTATTTATGTGAGGCTGCTGTGATGGGTTTGAGATGACAATTTGGGTATTCTGCTGTTGTGGGGGGGGGGGGGGAGACCGCTGACAGTTCGATGTGACAGGACAGTTCCTAAATCGCTGCAGTTTCGCTTAACGGCTTGCACAGGATTTGTAAAGCCATTTGAAAAAGTTTTTTTAAAAAGCCCGTCTGGCAGGCTTTAGCTGCCCCGCCATTCCTGCTAGTCAGCGGTTCCCTGAGGCCGAGGCACTGCCAACTGACCCCGGGCCCTTCGAGGGAGCCCCAGTGCCTTGATGGGATTTCACGGCGTCCAGTCGCATAACATAGCACACGCATACCTCCACTGCATCACCCCCTCCCCATATCCCCGAGGCCCACAGAAGAACGGAGAAATGTAGCATTAAGGGGGGGAGAAGTCTACTTCCCCCCTCCCTCTCTCAGTAGTGGGAGTTTAGCAGGGGAAGAGGCTGGCACCAGGTCAGGCTGCCCCCTCCCCCAACAAAATCCACTTTTCAACAGGCTCTCATTACCACCACTGGAGCTGTTCTCAATACTCTCATTGTCTTAGCGACAGAGGTTACCGCCTTCAGTTGTGTGTGTGGTGGTGACGGCGGCGGTGGGGGGGGGGGGGGACGGGGGGGGGAGTAGATTATAGTGTCTGCCCAACCAAAAAGCAATTAGGTTACCCTGAAAGACATTCCCACTTGTCCTCAGTGTCCCTCGGACTGTAAGCCGTCTCGTTTTGGCCCTTCCTTGACATCTGTTGCCCTCGCTGCATGTGCCTGGGAAAAAAATGCCGAATTTATCTCTGTAACTTAAAACCTGGTGACAATCCAGAAAAAAACAGACTCCCCCCCCCCCCCCCCCGCACCTCCCTGCCAAACTTCTGGGTGAGGATTAAAGGAAACTCGGGTCCCCTCAGTCATGTGATCTGCTATCTGCAAGGCTATTCGCTCAACACCGTTCAATTCTAAATTAAAATGTATCTGTTTTTTGGAGTGTTTAAAATTACGGAATGATGCCAATAGGACAGGGGTTATGATGGCACCGGAAATCTCTGCTAATCGGAACAGGTACTGTCTCAGGATTTCCGTCAAGCTCCCGCTAGTCTTGGCCGACTGCTTAGGGTGCAACATTTTTCCTTGGCAGATGGGTGCTTGATTGAATCAAATGGCATCATGCAGATCAGAGGAGACTCATGGTGGGACGCAGGGCTGAGTGCCTCAGCATCTCCAGCTGTGCTTCTATCTGTTGCCATCAGGCTTTGGACCCAGGATCTCCTGAGTCGGTTTTGGTGTGGGAGAGGGGGTGGCAGCAGGTAGAGGAGCAGCTAGACCCTGCTGGTGGGAAACCTGACCTCCATCCTGCTCCTACGCCAAGGTGATTTCACCAACCCCCCCCCCCCCCCCCGCACCCCCTATTGAGACACAGCTGTTTATTTCCCTACAGGTATCATCCACCCTCTAGGTCCTTTCAATATACACCCCCCCCCCAACACACCCTAGCAAACCGTTAATGCCGTTTCACAAAGACGAGATCCGGCAGCTGTAAATCTCTGGTGGTTATTATCACACACGTGATCAAAGACCCGGACGACTGCTGGAAACAGCTCGCGGCCTGGAAAATACGCCGCCGCACCATTTGGCACTGCACAGTGACCCAAACGACTCCCCCTTCTTCCCCGTTCCACCTCCTCTATGATTAAGGCACCAGCAATACCAGCCATTTGCTTCCACCACAGACAAATACGAGCTTAAGATCTATAAAATGATTATTTTAGCAAACTCTGACCTTAGCACGTTTTTTTATGGGAATTTTGACCACAGGTCTTCGGCACCATGACGAGACTTGCAGACATTTGGAATCGGGCTTGATAAATGAAATCATGAAACGCTCTGTGAATGCTGAGGGGGGGCTACAGAGACATTCAAGAAGGTTCCTCACCTTCATAACATACAAAGTGCTTTTAAACGCTACAGTATTAGAATTTTATCAGCGGCAGTTACAGCACTCCTGGATGGATCTTATCCCTTGCAGACCGGCAGTCAAAGAATTCCTTATCCCCCTAGAACCCCCTTTCGCCCCCCCACCTCCTCCCTCCTTCTCCAGTCTTCACTCCCTGGTCGCTGTGGACCGATACCAGCAGACCGCTGGAGGTTCTGCTGCAGGACGGGTCATGCTGGCCATGTGGTGCCCGTTGCCCTCACTGGGTTTTCAGTTGAGACCTCAGGCTCCGTTCCATCCCCCCCCGCCCCCCCCCCCCCCCAAGCAAAGGGTGACCCAAGTTTGCCTGTGGGTGGTCCAGCCGTCTGAAGTGCTCCTCATGTGTGTTTGTCAGGAGGGGGGCAATGCTACAGAACGCGGTGAGGGTGAAGGTGAAAGCCCCACCAATTCATCCACCACGGCCATTAACGTGGACAAATTTGTAATCTGCTTCGGACAAAAGTGCCACACAGTCCCACATTGATATAAACAGTGACCCAGTCCTGTTCCGCAAACCCGTTTGCTCTCTGAGACCCTGTCATCCAGGGTTCATTAGTCATCCTTTTCCTTTCCGTTCCAGTTCGCTTGTCCAGCAAGCGACCCGCTTCAGGAGCGCAGCAAATTTGTAATTATTTGGGGGGGGGGGCAGTAGATAGGGAACAGGCTGTTCATAGGCTGCAGCTCTTCCTGAAAATGAGAAGCTGGGTCAACAAGGCGAGAAAGGCGCCTAGCTGTGCATTTCCAGCTGGAGTTTGTGTGCGTGTGTGAGTCTGGCGTTTGTCTGTGATACGGTTTGCTGACGCCTCATGTGCCAAGCCCACGCCTTGGCCGTGCCCCCCCCGCTAGCCTCCTAACATCCTGTCACTCTTCAGGCCTCGGTGCCAATTTCTCACCCTTCTCCTGCTCGTCGGCTACGCAAACTCGTCACTGCGGTGTGGTGATGTCACCGCCCCCCCTTACCCCCGACCCCCCTGTGTTCTCCCACTTGTTCCCAAGGGATCGTCCCAGCGAGGAGTGCAACTTTTGCACGCTCGGAGGAGCATGTGCACCTTCAGATCTTCAAACGTGGTACACTGGCATTTCATCTTAAACTTTTGTTGCTAAGTAGAAGGCTGGCTTTGTACTGTAAGCTCTGATGTGTAATTACGGGCACTTGCGTAAGAAGTAGCCCTCAAATCATTTCGTCGTGACTCTTTAGAAACACTTCTTTAAAAAAAAAAAAAAAAAAAGTCAGACTTCGCTTCCTGTGGTCCCTCCTGAGATTTCCATGAGCCCTTTGATTTTGTGCGTTCTTCCGCAGAGCCAAAAAACACGCGACTCAGCATTCCCAAATGCCTCAACCTAAAGTACTAATTACACTGATGGCACTAAGCGGAGTTAAAGACTGGGTTTGGGGGGGGGGGGGGGGGGGGGGCTCGCTCTCTGCCCGCCTCTCATCTGACATGAAACAGACGTGTTTGCCAATACAGACGTGATCCTGTCTTGGAAGATGGATGGATGGTTTATTTGTATACTGTTAATTGCTCTTTGTATTGAGTATGACGGTATGAGTGTGAGGTCACTTCCTGTTGCAGTGAAGTAGCTCACGGGAGGGTGCTGATGGTAGAAGGTGGTGCCTCAGTGCTGGAATGGGAATCCCAGTATTTGGGCCAAGTTTTAGGGTTTAAAATTCCTGTCTAACCTTTGAGGGGCCCTCAGATTGGTTGAAGGAAAGGATTTGCTTTCACAGGTGATCCATGTTTGTTTATCTGTGGGGACAATGGGTCCATACCAAAGGCTGAAGATAAATGGTTGCCAAAAAATGTATTTGCAATGATGGTTTCCCCATGCTGGGATTCTGTACTTCGGCAACGGGGTCAAATGAGGACCAGCTGGATGCCCGATCCCATTGAATTTCCCGGGTTTTTCCGTTAGCGCCTGAATGTGATAACAGCGGCACGGATTCCTAACTGGTGAAGCGAGTGGCAGGGAACCTCGAGCAATGTGGATGACGATGACGATGCTCTGTTTACTCGAGTATCTTGTCATCGGCACTCGCCTCACTCATCGTCAGCTGCTCATAAGCGGAAACGAATCAGGATGCCTCGGGAATTATCAACATTTTTATCCAAAGTTTTTTTTAGTAGTAAAAACAAACACAGTTGAATAAATTGCTGATGACTTGAATTGCAGCTTGGTTGCTCCTGGGATTGAAGCCTACAGGCTTCAGTAATTCAGTAATGGTTTTTTGCAGTATATGCTGTTTCAATATGGAGAATTGAAGCTTCAGTTCCCCCATTGCTCACCGATATTATGAATCTCACAAAACTGCCTATTGATTTACACATTAATATGTACGTGGGAGGGAGGGGGAGACACGGGTGAATTGCCGTCAAATGTCCTGTCTGTTTAACGCGAGCTCATGGTCTTCCCTGCCCATTGTTTTGAAGTAGATTTTTACATTTTTTGAAATGCTTTATGTTTTGGAACTGGGGAGGTCTGTAGCTCTGGGACTAAGGTGTGGTCGGGGGTGAGCTGTAGAGGAAAGCATGTGTGTCTGTTTCCAGCCCTGTCCTGCCTCGAGGATTATAGAAGTGAGTTTGCATCACACCTGAGTCCAACACGCCTGATGCATACAGAATGAGGGATCAGCTTTCTGACTGGGGCTTTCCGGAATGTACATTTCTGATCCTGGCTTTCTTGTTTGTTTGGGCTTTCCGAGAATGGGTCAAGGTGACGGAATTGGGGATTTCTCTGCTGGTTCTGTGGAGATATGTGCCCAACCTCCAGGAAGGACTGGGAGGGGGAGGGAGGGAGATTCCTTTGGAGATTTAAATCATGTGGACATTTATGTTCCACCAAAGCCCAAACACTGGGAGAGATGTAAGGGAGAAAGCACCTCCCAGCCTTCAGGCGTACCCAGGTGGGTAACGTGGAACGCGTGGCGGCTTTCCTTGTGCCTGGGTCTGCTCGGATTCTGCAGCAGCGCTGAACAATGGTGCCCCCCTGAGGAGGACTCTTTGAATTTCACACAGTCAGGGCACCACATGGCACTGGGGTGGGCACCTGCCCTTCTGGAAGTGTGGTCCCCTCTCGCCATCCTGTCCTGTTCTTCTGGAAGTGTGGTTCCCTCTCCCCATCCTGTCCTGTTCTTCTGGAATTGTGGTCCCCTCTCGCCATCCTGTCCTGTCTGTCTAGCAGTGTGGTCCCCTCTCCCCACTGAGAGTGGGTGTTTGGTGACCAAGACTCGCCAATGCATGATGTGAACGAAAGCTATCCCATCCAGCACAAACCAATGGAACAAATCTCAGATAATTTGGATGATAGCTGTGGGAGTAATGCATCATGACCCACAGTGCATTGAGCCCTGTTGTGTATGGTGTAACGTAACCATGAATTAGACTTGTTGGTCCAATGCATCTCACAAATACTGCTCTCGAGGGGCATTGGGCAGGCATAATATGAAGTGCTTTGAGACAATGTAATATTGTGAAAATGTGTTATATAAATAAAATTGAATTAAATTGAATTGAATTGACACATATTTGGCCATCCACATGATGCAACGGGATTCATTGGCCCAGGTGACCTTCTTCTATTATACCAAGGTTCAGTTCCAAAGCTTCCATGTCCATTGTAGGTGCTTTTGGTGGCGGACAGGGGTCAGCATGGGCCCTCTGACCGGCCTGCAACTAAGCAGCCCCATAACCAGCAGGGCTGCTTACTCCCACGACCATCATCAAAACTACCTACCATCTGTGCTCTCGTTCACATCCCACATTGACAAGTCTTGGTCACCCCTGTTGATGAATCGTGGTTTTCCCCTCCTCAGACCACGCTCAGTAGGTGCTCACCATGGCTGACCATGAGCTCCCCACAAGCCTTAATGTTTCGGAGATGCTCTGACCCGATCATCTGACCAAAACAACTTGGCGCTTATCAAAGTCACGCAGATCTGTATCCCTGGCCATTTCTGCTGCATTCGACATGTAGACTATGAGTACCGAATGTTAAGTTACCATCTAATATATACCTTGATATATGCCGTTTTTAACAAGATAGTCATGCACTTATTATCTTTATGCTCTGAAAATGAATATTTTGATATTTATTGGATGATTTATTTAATTTGTACAATTTTAAATTCTCTGAAAGAAGCTCTAACAGTTGAAAAGAGCTGATTTGTCAAGCAGGTGTCTGAATTATGTTTTATATTGTCATAGGTGATGGTTCAGACTTTGACCCCTTTTATCTCCTTCCTGCTCCCCCCCCCCCCCCCAGCTATCTGCAGCGATGGTGTGTGCTTCAATGGTGGGCAGTGCCGTGAGGACTCAGTCCACCGCTGTGACTGTCCTCCAGGCTTCAAAGGGCCCAGCTGTCAGTATGGTAAGTTGTCGGCCTTGCTTGTCCCGTATCTGTTAATGGAGGGTCCTCTCTAGGAACCCCCCTATACTTCACCAGTTCTCCATAGCCCTCCCACTGTCGGGGTGTCACCTCCCAGGCTGTGTGAACCCCTGGTCTTCTCATGGTTCTGTAGGTGTCTGGAGAAGCAGAGCATGAATTCAAAATGGCGCATAAATTACACGTTGGTCAGTAAATGTGATTGACAAGGTACTTGGCACCATTGTCTTTCATCATATCATTTAAAATGATGATAAGCTGGTGTTGATTGGCTGTTGACTAGAGCTCTTATCTATTTGTTTAGAGTACCTCACATCCATTGTGATGTAGCTAAATGAGACTGATATTGCTGAAGTCCAGGCAGGTTTACCTTGCACCCTGCAACTCGATAATCTGAGTTTGTTATCTAAGTTGCTTGGCATTTTGTATGATCCCTGTCTGTCCTTCAGCTTCCTCCTGCTTTGTTGGTTTCTTCTCCCGCTTGTAAATATCCCGACTTCCTGTCGAGGATGCCGGAAGCCTGGAATGTTATCCAAAGCGAATGCTGAAGCTTGGCTAGTTAGGGCGCACGCCGTAACCAGGGATGCTGTTCTTTGCGATAGCTGCACACGACAGGAAATTCCTCAGACGCCATGTCCCCTGTGTCACTGACAGCACCTCTGCCCCAGGCGCCTGGCCGGCTGACAGATCCCAGTGCTCTTACAAGTTCAAGGGTGCCGGAACTCAGTAACAATGGCCGCCTGTGGAACCCCTGCAATCACATGTACTGTTAGAGCAAGTACACAGCGCAGACTTTCGTTTTTGTGCCTGAAAGTAACTGAAAGTAACGAGGGGTTAAATGATAAGAAAACCTGTATATGTCAGCTAGTTTAATACATTTATACTTGGTCAGGTGACCTAAGCCAATTGTCTCAGTGATGTTCCTATAGACCAGTCTGGTGGTTGCATGCAATTTTCATATCCTGTGAGTGATGCGTTGATTTTCCGCAAGGTCATGGCATCTCAGCACAGCACTGATAGAAAGTGAGCATCTTCTAATAAAATGCAGCCTGTCCTCTAGCTGCCAGCAGTGGGAATCGAAAGGACAATTTGGGTCACAAGTGGGATAGAAACAGGGTGAGCAAAAGTTCATGGGCTGAACTGGGCGCAAGCACACGTTTCTAGTGCACACATATTTACAGGGCATGAGAGAACGTCCACACACTTGAGCAAGCGTGAGTGTGCTGATTCGCCTGTGGCCGGCTGAGGTCAGGAGCAGCAGCTATGACGCCTCGAGGGACCCAGCTAACGGGCACAGGGAAGCAGCGTGAGACTCCGGCCAAAACTATCGCAGGAGAGCACGGTGCATCCTGGCTGAAATAGGATGACCCATTCACGTGTTCCCAGTGTCACCGGTGTCTCTGCGGTGTCTCTGCGGTGTCTCTGCGGTGTCTCTGCTGCTTGATCTGCTTCTTTTGGCTGGTTGGGTCGTTTCCCCTGATTTCACTGAGTCTAATCGGCCATCAACGTTCCTCCGGTTCACGTGAGAAGGCAGCCTCACAGGAGACAAAGGGAATAACGCCTTTTATGGGGAGGCATAAAGGCAGAGAACAATCATCACCATGAGTCCATTTTAACAACCGGCAGCCCAGGGTTGTGCCGGAGGTGTGGGGAGGGGGTCACATGCTGTTGGGGGGAGCTTCTGAATATCAGGATCAGTGCTTCACACGCATGTTCCGAGCTGCTTCACATGCATGTTCCGAGCTGCCTTGCATGCATGATCCAAGCTGCTTTACGTCAGTGTTTCGAGCTGATGCCATGGTGCCTCGTGAGGTTTTTGAAGTCCAGGCTCTTGATGTCCAAAGCGGCAGGTTAGGGTGGCCTGACTGTGGCAATCAACCAGATGCTCTGGGTGGTAAATGATTCACTTGGAAGCCGTGGGAAACCTACCGTCATAAAACTGCGCTCTTTCAACGGTGGCACAGTTGGTAATATGGGATCACCCCCCTCCCCCCCCCACCCCGAGCTTGCCCACGCCCCCCTACTGTTTTTCAAGCCTTCTTTCGGCTTCCAGACCCCAGGATAAGCAATATTCTATGAATGGCGTGGCAGCTGTATTAGTGGTAGGCAGCCATGGTTGGCTGCGCTCTGATTGGCTCAGCCCATTGTTATGGGCTCCATTGATGCCCTCTGGAGCCATGTTTTATAACCGAGCGCACCACTTCCAGAAGCCCGGTAGTGACAGAAAAAAAATATTGTTGATATGTTTGGGAACATTATATGTAAGTAGAATGTCTTCATTTCACTTTCTTGTTGGCAACTGATGTGGTTCACATCAGATAACAAGGGACAAGCTGTGTCCATGTCAATTAAATATTTTTCTAAGCAAAGATGTTGAGGACAGTATCACCTGCAGGAAGAACCTCAGACACCAGCCTTCTGGGCTGTTTCCTGGACCATGTTGACATATTTCTCAGCCCTGTTGCCGGAGTTCAGCCTGCAGGGTGACTGCGATCTGTCCCAGTGGTTGATCTTCCTAACTGGACCTCAGAGTTTGAAAAGTTAGCAGGTTGGTCAAGGTTACCAGTTTCAGACCCAGGATGTGTGTACTATGGTCATTTCATCCATCTTTCTATCCATCCAAGTTACCCAATAATTTTTCTATAACCTCAGATCTAAAGTATGGATGTTGTTCACCTGACGTCTAGTCCAATAGATGCACGGCACGAGGCAGGGAAATACCCAGGATGTAATGTCAGTCCATTCCAGGTGTAGTGTTATGTGTAACATATTTCATCCATATTGTATCAACGGTACATGGAAATGCGGAATATTGCCGCCCACTAAGCAGATATACTCTGGATAGCACATGATATCAAATGACATCACACTGGTCGTCGTAATATCCATGAGGTCTCCCCCATTGTGACGATGCTGCTTTCGAGCTCCTCACTTGTGAAGGTGCAAGAGACCTTCTAGGTTTCGTAAGCAGCACCATGGGACTGGTCCAGAGATTCATTTTTGTCCACTTTTGGATTGCCAGAATGTTCTCTCTTGTAACTGGTGCTCTTTTGAAGCCACCCCCACAGCATGACTTGTAACCTGATAGTCACTGAGAGTGAGAGGGTTTGCAGATGTGCTTGATGGGGTGTCATTCGCCTGCAGGTTTAACACCCCATTAACTCTCACAGACCTCCATCACTGACTGTCGGGTTCTGAGCTTCAGCTGCCCTGGTGCTGCCTCCCGTCACTCACTGATAGCTGGTGGTGGTTCTAGTATCCGGCATCAAGCTGTAACAAACTGCTCTCATAAACTGTGCCAGTGAGTGTGGCAGTGGATCTTAGTGTCTGAACTGGACGTGTCAGCAATTTCCCCATTACCTGAAGGGGTCTATTTTTGCAAGAATTATACCAGCCAGTGACTTTAATCACCATTTCACTTGCCTCCTTCTATTACTCAGATTTAAAACCTTCTTTGGTAACTCTTGATGTTTTTAAATGATACTGCTCATTTATTAGTCTGATTATTTTAATGGCACCCCTGCATGTTGAGAAGTCAGCAATGAGATTATTCTTCAGTCTGTTTGTATGGATCAAGACTTGGCACTCATGAATTTCACACAGGCAGAGATCAGGTATACCACAATGGGTGACACTGTGACATCACAGGCAGAGATCAGGTGACTTCACAGGCAGAGATCAGGTATACCACAATGGGTGACACTGTGACATCACAGGCAGAGATCAGGTATACCACAATGGGTGACACTGTGACATCACAGGCAGAGATCAGGTCTCGTTCTCACTCAGCCCTTAATCGCAGCACAGCAATGGCACTAAACGAAAAGCCACTGCCAAAAGCCCCCATTCATCTTGTCAAACTCCCCATCCTAGTAAGAGAACATTTTCTAGCAACAAGCTAGCTAGCTAACCCCAGAACCTCAGCAAACTGCGACTGAGACCCACTTATCATGCTAGCCAAGAGTGAGCCGCACATGTGGGAAAATAAGGACAAAACCATCACACTTTTGGGAATTGTGGAGTTATTTAGGCATTCCTAGGACTAATGAAGCCTAAAACACAGTTAAGGAAGCAGACACAACAGCAGGTGAGGTGATAACATGCATTTATAACCGTAGGAGAATATGATGAACTTTGTGCCTATTTGTATGCATAATGTGCAGTAAATCACGGATGATTTGGGACCCTGTTGGCATAGCAGTGCTGCATATGAGGTCCCATCTAACTCAGTTCCAAGGAGCAGAAACGTGTTTCTCATCTGTTTTACGAGCCAGATGGGCCTATCAAAGCCAAGAGGTGCTTGCTTGGCGCCCCCCCCAGAGGGAGGGTTTGACCCTAGACACAGGTCAGGTTGGTCCTCACTGCGTATATTTTGATAACAGTTGATCAGCTTTCACACCTGATTACCTGTTTCCTCAGCAGTGCATTCCAATGCTGTGTGCCATTTACCTCGGAGGTCAGAACTCAGAACTGGGAATGACGTCACACAAGTTAAAAGGGTTCCAGTACCACAAGTCGGAAAGCCATTTAACAATACCAGGAACCCGTTTCAAAAAGCAAGATTTTTTGCTTATCTGGATAACTTTTCAGATTTAATTCACCCCAGTTAAATGGCCTTTATCTTCGTTCACTTAGGTTGAGCCCTGACCACCCTAAATCCGAAAAGTTATCCTGCTAAGCAAGAAATCCTGCTTAATGAAACGGGCCCCAGTTCTAGCCTGGTTAATTGTTAGCCATGTTAGCAATATCAGTTGATAACACATCATGTGGTTTTTGCACATAAAAACACCGCAGCAACATGTCCACAGACTGGAGCCTATTCACCACTAAAGATTTGTGGAATTGATGATCCACTACAGCCTGGTCGACCTGAAGGTGTCATGGATTTAGGTGGCTGGAGAAAGGGCCCCTTGTTTGCATAAAAATTTATTATCAATCTTCAAGGGGCATAAAGATGACAGATGACAGGAAGTACACCCCCCTCCTTCGGCTTATGGGTGGGGGATTTGGTTGGGGAGGAGGGAGGTCTTGTAGGATCTATTCAACACATTTGAGTCAGGCAGACCCCCCGCACCCGTAAAACCACTTTCACTCTGGAATTTAAAAATTCCTCGAATGAAGCAGGCCATCAAGCAGCAGGACGCTCGTGCTGTGTCGCACAAGACATAGCACAAGTAGATTCCGCCCTGACACGGCAGAGTCGAGTAGCGCGTCTTAGCTAAACGTTTGTCCCCCTTTCTCCTTCTGGACTGTTCTGACAAACCTGGGTGGCACGTTTTAATGAGGCCTGTGGTCTCAGTTCCTGGTGTGAAGTTTATAAACAAGTTGGTAGAAGCTGGGGAACCTGTCTCTCGTTGATGAAACTGCAGTGTGAGGTGCAACAAGGATGCAGCCTTCTGTGAAAATGCAACGTGATGTAAAGAGTGATGACTAATCATAAATAATGTCAATGTGGCCTGTCGGACACAAAATGCTGTTTCCTTCATTCCTGATGGCCTGTGTTGCTTGTCATGTCTCTGATATATACTTCAGTCTCTACATCTTGAGATCTTTGGGGGAAGGCCAGGGGGATGGGGCGGCTACTGGGGGGGCAGTGCAGGTGCTGATTTATGAGCCCATTATGAAGGTTCTCCTTCCCCTGGGTGATGTGGTATGAGCATGGAGGTGTAGGAGGGGGATTGATGGGTCACTCAGAGTATGCAGGAGGTTATCGTGGCTGAATTTTCTACCCTGAGGCTTTGCGGATAGTTTGGTATGCCTTTTTGTCAATGTGGAATGTGGAAGAGAAAGACCCCGGGCTCCAGGCTTTCAGGGGCTGCTGAGGAGGCCAACTGTGCCTGCAATGCCGAGTCTGAGACCCGGTGGCCTGGTGTCATGGAGACGGAATGGCCGCTGAGGACCTTAGTAGTCACCAGCACTCTGTTCCCACCCTAGCATGACGTGAGGCTGCTCCCTGTGGTCATGGTAGGAGAAACATCTTACCCCGTAATTTACATATTCATTGAGATTCTTTGAAGATGGACAGCTGATAGGGGATCCTGGGAAAGCTGGAACGGAGATTTTGTCTGCTTCTCCATCCTCAGCACAATAGACCCACTCCAGTTTGCCTACCAGCAAAACAGATCTAGTGATGACTCCATCTTGCTTGTCCTGCACGCCACCCTCACCCATCTTGACAGCTCCAAGGGGAACTATATGCGAATGCTGTTCATTGATTATAGCTCAGCTTTCTGCACAATAGTCCCCCACAGACAGGCCCCTGTGGCTGGGTTCGGGACTTTCTCTCAGACAGAAACCCGATGATGAGAGCAGGTCACCATCCACATGAGCACAAGCACAAGCTTGTGTCCTGGGCCCTCTGCTGTACTCCCTGTACACACACGTTATCTTCCCTCGGACGTTATATCACCTCCGAGTGACTTAGAGGAGACGGCAGGTGTGATTCCTCAGACGGTCCAGAACTGAACATGGCTTCCACCCACTCTCAGGCACATGCGTTTGTAACCAGCTCTGCTTTGGTGTAATTAAACGATGGATGGACTCCGCCTGTGTCGCATCGTTTGCGTCTTCCTCTGATTCCTAATGCTCTGCTGAGGGGATGTCTTGATGCTTCCAGTATAGATGCAGCATGACTTGCGTCTGTGTGTGTGTGTGTTTTGTGTGCATGCATTTTTGTAATCATTATATTGTGGGAACCAGATTTCCCCATAATGTGAAAAGACGTGTAACTTTTTACCTTGTGGGGACATTTTTTCGGTCCCCATAAGGATAGCCTCAATTATATAAATATCCATGACTGCAATCAGAAAACTAAAATGCCAAGAGTCTTGTATTTTGGTTGGTTACTTGGTTACTTATAGTTAAAGTTAGGAATGGATAGGGGTTAAGGTTGTCTGTGTGTGTGTGTGTGTGTGTGTGTGTGTGTATATCTGTGTGTGTATCTGTGTGTGTGTGTGTGTGTGTGTGTGTGTGCGTCTGTACTCAGAGAGGCCGCTGACTGGCCTGCAAGCAGCCTGGGATGTGGCTCTTCTGTGGATGCCTTAGGCTGCCCCAGTCGGTTCCATCATTTTTAAAACGCATTTCTTAAAGGCATCCATCCCATTTTTCTTCTAAAGAATGTAACTGCAGCCCGAGGAGAGGGAACTGCAGAGGTAAATCGTCCCACTGCTCTCCATCAATCCCAGCCATTTTCATATTGAGCTTCATGGTTTATGTTACTCTTGAGTTCTCCAGTCTTCCCACACAGCCAGAAAGCATGTGTGTTGACCCCCCCCCCCCAATCTGCCCTGGGGGGTGTGGGGGTTGGGCATGGAATGAGTGTAAGCTAGAGACCTACAGCCTAGACTTGTAGCACAGATGTAGTGACCCAGCAGACCTGACCCAGCAGACCTGACCTCTCACCGGCTGCCCTAACGGGGCTGAACAGAAGCTCAACTCACCTTCCCTTTTAACTCACCTTCCTATTGCTGATTTTTATTACCATGTTTGGCTGTTTTTTCATCCCCACTGTTGTCTTCTGGCTTTTTAAATAACACCAGGTGCTGTTATGGTCTGTCTATGATGCTGTTAAATAATATTTAGGTTGAGCTAAGTGTCATTCAATCAAATTGTTCACAGGTTCTGGATGAACAAAACTTTTACGAGAAGCCTTTGGATAATTATTCTCTTCAACACTAAAGCCCATAGCTTGTCCTGACTGCTGTGGGAAGGGAAGGTCACTTAATGAGATTTTAGTCGTTCGTGCACGGTCCATGCCCCCCCGGGGGGCTCTAAAATCTCTCCTAATTGAGAAATCATACCAGGCACATGACCCTGTGAGACATCACGTAAGGAGGAAAGGTCATCCATGAATGCCCTGGGGTCAGACGGCGCTGAGCACACAGTGAGGGGCACGCGATACGTGGGTAGGGGGCCGGTCTCGGGCCAGCATTCCCAGCGCACCGGATAAGCAGGTTGGCAGCTGCAGTTCCAGCCTGTGTTGTCATAAATGCCCGAAATGTCCCTTTTCTTATCGGGAAAATTAATAACGGCATAAACTCGATGGAATCACTTTTATTTAAAAACACAGTCTTTATGTTTATTAAAATATGTAACAGTTTATGGTAATTGTTTATTTTAAACACTTAGGAGTGTAATATATGACATTTATTATTATTGCTTTGTTACATTGTTTTTACATATTTACTCACCAATGTCACACCACTAATTTGTTAAAGTTTTTTACATATACACACCAATGTTACTTTTATTTTGAAAAACTTTATATATATACACATACATTTATATGTATGCACGCAGTAGTGTTATTTTTGGTTTAAAACTCTAAGGAGTGTTGGTTTATATATACACCAACGGGTGTTATACTCGATGGGGGAATGTTCTTTTTGTATAGATCCCTCTTTAAATGTTTATTTTAGCCATTCCTTTAAGGAAAGTTGTATCGTTCTCAGTCAATGAGATGTGCTCCAGCTGTATAGCTCAGAAGAGGGGATTGTCAAGAGGGTCTATATTTTAAATGAAAAGTTTGGTCCAAGGAATATGACCAGGGGAATTTCTTCTAGTAACAAACACGAGATAAATGTGTGTTATCAGCGTTAACGCTGCATTTGGTATGTGCTGGTATTTGCTGGTAACAGCCAATAGGAGACCAGAGCCAAGGGTGAAGTCTGGTCCTAGTTGATAACTGAGTGTCTTTGAAAATGGCTGCTCTTCAGCCCATAGGTAATACAGCCAAGCTTGCGTCTGTAAATGAATGGGAAGAGGAGGAAGAAGGCAAGTCCAACATTACTCTGGCATTTGGCTTTGGTCTGCCTACCTTTCCACAGGCCTCACCCTCCAGGGTCAAAGGTCAGAAAATCAAGCCCGGGCAGACAACATGGTGCCGAGATGCACGAAAAGGGTCAGACGGAGACCCTGTTTCAACACGTTGCAGCCGTGAGACACGCAGACTCGCTAGCATCTGCATGTCTCATGTTTGGCTGCAGGTGATGTGTAGTCACATCTCAGGACCTTCAGAAAGAAAGAAATAATGAATGAAACAAACTTAGCGCCTCACACCTCCAGAATTGGGGTTTGAATCCCATTCTGTATGAGTGTTTGCAGGCTCCCAGTGTATTGTGTGGGATTCCTCTCGCAGCCTAAAGCCATGCAAGTTTGGCCACTGCCTATGGAGTATGTGCTTTGCAGTAGACAGGCATCCTGTCCAGGATGTAATGTACCCCAGCCAGTGCCCCCTGCTCCCTGGGAAAGGCTCCAGGCCCCCCAAGACTCTGACCGGGGTTAGCAGTCAGAAGATGGATGAGCAAACTTAGTCTATTTAAAATCATGCATATGACTATAATTTGTAACAGGCTGCATTTCTGTACTATAGAGCTTCTTCTGTATTTTTGAAGAACTCATTCTTTTTGACAGGCATCCCCACTTCCTGGTAGGTTCCCTGAATAGTCCTTGAGAACTTGGGGTGGGGAGGGGGGCAGCCTGGTGGACGTGACATGGCACAATCAGCCCACTGTAATGGAGAATAGAGACCTTCACGGGGATTGGGCTCTTATTCGTTAATTGCATTGATCTAATGCCACAACACAGCAAAACTCCTTAACAACCGATAGCAAAAAGGTCTATAATTTTGTTCCTTAAAACAGGCGTGTCTGTTTTGTAGAAGTTACTTTTGAGAAAACGTCCTAAGGAAGATGGTAAATTGTACATGTGCCTTGAAGACTGTATGTCTTCCCTGGTCCCCACCTTCCATTGGTGCCGAACTGGAACAGTGTGGCAGGCTGTCAGGAGATGGATCGTCCAGGAGATCAGGGGTTACATTTCTCAATTTTAACTAGAACAACAGAACAAAGAAGCTTAAGATATTGAGGATGTCCCAGAACTTCCAAAGTGAGGGTCTGTTTCATTACAGGCGATCCAAAGTAAATCTCTGCACACAATACATACCCCAGTCAGATGTCAGACCTCAGCAAAGAGGCAGGTGGAACTTGTAGGCGGACAAGAAAGAGGGTTTGAGAAAAGCAAAGAGCCATTAACAAGAAAGGGATCAGTTATACAAGTTTGTCTGCTGTTTCTTGTCAACACGTGCCTTGGGACAGAAAATTCCAGAAAAACAGAAGCCAGCTGTTTTGAAAGACAGATATTTTGAGAATCCGGGCATATCATATCCAAGCACTTTCACGTGAGAATTCCTCCGACAGGCGCCAAACTTCTGTTGTTTTGTAAAGGACTCAGGTCGGCCAGTGACCCAGGAATCTTTCTCGTTCTTCAGCTGAGGTGGCGAGGCAAGACGAGATTGTCATTCTCAGAGTTTTGGTTAGTTTCAAAAGAGGACGAATCACAGCTGAATTCCTTAAACACTGATTATCACCTGAAGTATGAGCCATTTGGGGATAACGGTCAGCTCACTGTGGAAAAAAATAACAACGAATAGTCTGAGCTGGACAGAAAATGGGCCATTTGACGTCAAAACTCAAGTGTTTCATTTACCTACAGGCATGGTTGACATAACTCATACTAAACAAAACTACAAGGCAGATAGTCACAGTAAAGGCCCAGTGTAGATGCCACTAAGTGTAAGTTGGTAGGTTTTAATTACAGAGTTGTCTTTCTGTAGGAGTAGCTAGGAATTAGAATAGAGTTTCTAAAGCCTTCTTGAGTTTAGTTTTTCAGCAATGATGCACTTGTTACCCTACACCTTCATAGTAGCAGATGCTCACACCTGAGATTGGAATTTCTATTCAAATATCCTCTTGGGGGATTTAAAAGGAGTGACAGAAGTTGGTGATTTCTACTTCATTCACCAGCTTTCAGCGCTTCTTGTGGTTTTGGCACCATTTCTGCATTTATATATTACATTTTCTGTGCATTTACCCATATAAACAGGTAAGACAGGGGGCAAGACAGGGGTCCACCCTGGATGAATCCATTACAAGACATACCTAAGGGCAATTTATAAATGCCAGTTATCCTAACAGTGTATCTGTGGACCTGGAGGAAACCCATCCCACTGTAAGACAGTGCCACCCTTATTACTGCAAACCCATCACACTGCAATACAGTTCCACCCTTTTTACTGCAAACCCATCCCACTGCAAGACAGTGCCACCCTTATTACTGCAAACCCATCACACTGCAATACAGTTCCACCCTTATTACTGCAAACCCATCCCACTGCAAGACAGTGCCACCCTTATTACTGCAAACCCATCACACTGCAATACAGTTCCACCCTTATTACTGCAAACCCATCCCACTGCAAGACAGTGCCACCCTTATTACTGCAAACCCATCACACTGCAATACAGTTCCACCCTTATTACTGCAAACCCATCCCACTGCAAGACAGTGCCACCCTTATTACTGCAAACCCATCACACTGCAATACAGTGCCACCCTTATTACTGCAAACCCATCACACTGCAATACAGTGCCACCCTTATTACTGCAAACCCATCCCACTGCAAGACAGTGCCACCCTTATTACTGCAGAAATACAATTAAAAAAACATATTTGGATTGTATCAGTATTTAGGGTGAGAAGATTTTCATAGTCTTTTCTACCCTGTTCAGAGAATGACGACGGTTTGCTGCCTTTACGGAGTTTGTTCCATTTGCTTGCTAAGTCTCACTCTTTAAATTACGCTCAGAAGTGAGCAGGGTCACAGTGGTGAATCACCGTCGTGGAAGGCTGCATAAATAGCATGACTTCCTGCTTGCTGTTCTGTCAAAGTGGAAGCTAGACATCCATATTAACATGACCCCCCCCCCCAGCCATCTAATGACATGTTTGCTCATGGCTTTGATGATGGAGAAATGTGCTGCAGGAAGACAATTGCTGCAGGGCTTCTAGTGCTCCAGACCTCATAATACACTGAGCAAGAGCATCTGCCTCTGACTGGGTGTCCCCTGATGAGGAAGCTAATGGTCTCGTTGTTGCCCCCGAGAAAATCCAGAGCAGCCCTGAGGTACAGGCAGCTGTCTGGCAGCGCTGCAGTATCTTGGTTCTTCACAACAATCTCATGACTGAACATTTTGGGTCCCAGGTGTTAATCAGCTGTCCTGTTACGCATTTCAGCTCCACCTTCATCATTCTTTCGTCAAACCAGTGGAGGAAGGTGTCTTATGGTTTGCATGGTAGACCTGACTGTTTGGTCCAAGTAAATGCTAGCAAAAAAATAAAACTACAGCAGAGACTGATCCTAAGTATTAGTGGCTTGCAGGGTGGGCCAGGCTGTTGTACCTTTGGTGCAGGTATTTAATATTTTCAAGCTTGAAAATGCGTGCGAGTCACTTAGGAAGAAAGCAAAGGATGACCAAAAAGGTAACAATGGTATGAGTAGCCCAAAGGAATCACTAGCTGTTTTAGATAAATAGGTATCATGGTGATTATGAGACTTGTAAGCTAATAACTATCAAAGCATGAAGAGTCCCACTGGCTCCAGGAACCTCTCCCTGCTCTGTGCCTGTAAAGATTCCGTGAGAGCAGATCGTCAGCTAGCGGGTTGAGGAGAACCTCCACGGAACACTTCCAAATGCACCCTCTGTCCAGCGGCCTTGGCAGCCAGCCAGGACCACATACTCCATAAATATTTGGATAGGAGTGAGATGAGGGGTATCACAGCAGGCGTGCGGCCCGGGGAAACACGAGGGATGGGGGCTACGCGGTGCCTGTCTGACAGGGCCGACTGCTTGGCTCCATGGGAGAACACGTTCGGGTCAAAAAATGCTCAGTTTCGGTCTGCTGGCAGCCGCTGGCCCTGGACAATCCAAACACTTATCTCTGGTTTTTTGGTCCTTGGTCAGAAAAGAATTGTATTTCCTGAGTTAGCTGTCTGCATGGAGGAGATCCTGAATCCAGACCGTTTTTACCCAAACCACACTTCCTCCTGTGGTGTTCAGGTGTGTTCCTGCTGGGTTAACAGACGCTTCTGTTCAAAGTGACACTCAAGTGAGGCAAGTTGGAAGAGGCAACATTAAGAACATTCCGGTAACGTGGAGTGGTATCAGGTTAACAGAGGTATTTCTGGAACACACAAGTCTTGAGGTGTTTCTTGAAGATAGAGAGGGAATCTGATGATCAGATGTGGTTCAACAACTCATTTAAGCATCGGGGAACCACACAAGAGAACTGTCTGGAGAGACACCTCTCGCACGGTGGAGGGAGCTCCAAGAAGTATTGGTTTGCTGACGAATGGGGTGAGATGAGACGTAGGTCTTAAGGAGCTTGATGGAGATGGGTGTCTGACCATTAATGGACCAGTAAGCCAGCACCAAACACTTGGTGCGAGTGCCTGTGGGGTCCAAAGGGAACAGTGCGACCAGAACATTTAGGCTGACTGATGCCACATCTGCAGGGTTAGAGGTCAGATGGACCGTAGAGTGGCCATGGTCACTAGGCTGACTTGACTGTCCCTGTTTCCTCAACCCCTCCCCCCCCAAACAAAAAAAAAAATAAATAAATTCAGTGAAAGGTCTTTGACCTTCAAGGGGCGAGGAGCTACCAACCCCCTTATGCCCTTGGACCAATCTGACCCATGGGCCGGCAGAATTTCATTAAAGAAACGTGTTTTAATCCTGGGCCATTTTAGCTGTGTTTGCTATCTAAACAGGAAGGAAATCTGCGCTGTTTTAGTCAATTTGCATGTCTTTTGTCCTGAGAATTCTTAGTGTATATTTTCGCAATGTATGAAGGGAACCACACAACAAAAACTCAGAAAAGCCTCAGTGGGTGGGAATGATGAATGATGAATATTTTCATAAGCAAATCTGGAAAAGTCATGCGATAAGTGCGGCTGTTTCCTGTGTCAGATCTGGAAGTTTTTCGAGGTGCCAGTAAAATATTACAAGACTAGTAAAACATTTTATTTATAAATATACAATATTAATAATGTCTTGATTATAAGCAGGCGTTAGTTTAGTCCATGTTTTAACTCCGAGACCCCAGCTGACAATTTTTCGTTATATAAATTTTTACTGAGTGTTACGATTGAAGAATGGAAACCTTCAAAGTGTCCAATTTTCCTGATGTTCCCAGAATGTTATCCTGGTACTACAACTACTACTACAAATGTTTTTTTTATTATAAAAATATTTTTCAACATTAGTTACATTAAAAGAATGTTCAGGTAATAATGTTATCATGCTACCATTAACAGAACCTTTGTTAAAATAATGTTCCAGTAACGTTACACTAAGAACATTTTCCGCCAACTTTGAGAAGACCTTCACATACAGTAACGTTGGCTATAGTTCTTGGGAATGTTCCCTGTTAGTTGGGACCCCATTAAACAAAGGGGGGTGGAGGGTCCAAGCAGACACAGCCGTTTAAAGAAGCACAGGTTTAACACGGTGCATACCAGGTCTGAGGCCCCCCCAGCTGTTGTGGGACAGCTCAGATTGATGACTTAAAGGTGGAGTTTCTTTGGCCTATGAGAATTAAGAATCTGGTCAGGTGTACGCAGACCGGCAGGACAGAGCAGTCTGTATGTTTTTTTTTTTTAACCAGACCCAGCTGAGCGTTGTTTATAGTACTGTATTTGTGCAGCCAAATTGGATATTTTTCTGGGGCTGTTCAGGCCAGGATTGAGGAGTCTGTGAACATCACCCATCATGACACCGAGAGAACGATCCCAGGTTCCTGTAACTGTGAATAACCTGGAGGCACAAATTAACACCTGCGTCAGAAACTGGCCCTAAACACAGATTGTGGCAGAACTGTTTTTCCCATCGAAGCACCATGCATCTGGCGTGAAAGGTTTACCTCTGAGATTCTGTGTGGAAACCTTGGTATTTGTTTACCTGGCTACTGAAACTGTTACTTGCCAGCAGCTTTTGTGTTGTCCAGTTTGGTAGAGTTGTGAACATGGTATTACGTGACACAATTAGAGATGTGCTTGTAAAAGTGGAGTACACTTCCCTCTAGAGGTCTAACTGAAAACTAGCTCTTCTGCAATAGTGATCATCATACTGTCTGAAATGCATTGTGTGTGTGTGTGTATAGTTTATTTATTTATTTATTATTTATTATTTTTTCAAAATAACAGGTTTTTATCACATTTTGGGGACATTTGGTCCCCACAATGTAAAATATACATAACCTACTAACACTATATACTTGAGTGGCCACACTGTATATATAAAATATTTATCCCATGTTTTTTTTAAATGTACATGTGTTTTGGGATTTCTTTTAAAATGGTCCTGGACCTATCTGAAGCGTATCAATGAACAGTACCAACATCAATCACAAAGCACCATATATTCCAGATGTAGTTTAAAAAAATCAATCACTCTCCTGTTATTGGTTTTAGTCATTGCACAGCCTATATTGCATAAATCAAAGCAGCTTATGTTGGAAAAAGACCCAAAGCAACTGACTGAAGTTCATGCTTATGAAAATAAATACTGTAGATCAATTATGCAGGTCTGGAATTGTTTCCTTGCAGTATATTGGGACAAGCTGGGTTCTTTAAGGAACTGGATAATATTTTATGATAGCTTGATTAGAAATTGTCCACAATGAATTTAGCAACATACCTTCCTCTTAAGTATGTCGTTTTAATATGAAATCATTCAAGCCAATCCTCTGGGAATCCATGGCCAAATTAAATTTGGAGCTTAGTTACCGTTTAAGGGCTAAAATGGATTCTTACTCCATGTTTGACCTGTTGCAATGTGTTGTGTGTATGATGACTTTATGGCAATTATAGAAGGATGTAGGAGGTCTATGTTACACAAGGAATGTGGCCATAGTTACTTTATGATGGTAAATTAATTAGCTGCTGGAATGCTTTTAAAACATCCAAGTATCTTTCATAAAACATACACTGTCAATATGTCTAATATTAGTGTTGTAGTTCTCGAGACCGGTCTCGAGACCAATTTTTTTGTGGTCTCGGTCTTGTCTTGGTCTCGACTCTATTTGGTCTCGGCCTTGTCTTGGTCTCGACTCTATTTGGTCTCGGTCTTGTCTTGGTCTCGGACACAGCGGTCTCGATGGGATGGGGAAAAAAAGAGAAAACTGCACATCCTCACAGAACAGTATCATTATTTATTACGCGCCTCAATTCAAATGCAACCAGTCAGATGCATCCATTTCAAAAACGTTACATTTTATACATTTTCTCCACGGACACTGCCAGTGCTTCACAGTCCACACACATCATACACATCGTATCATACATCAGCAAAAAAATGTCCAAAAATGTCCACGAAGTCTATAGCATAGTTATAATTCAAATAAATTAGGTATTTTACATTGATTAGAAAGCACGGTCTTGGAGGTGCAAGTCAAGCTGGAGGCTCATTCTCTTCAATTCAAAGCAAAGGATCATTACATAGCTGTATTCATAGCTTACCCGAGGCCTCTCTCCCTGGTATAAGAGACTTAATATGAACATCTTTCTGGTATATCCCATCTCTTTCCCTTGACGAGGTCTGATAAAATGGTTATAGGAGAGGATTGCTGAGAATATTATTTTCTATCAGGTCTCGTAACTATGACAAATCTGGGAGATTTTAAATGAGAGACATATGGACATACGGACAATATAATTGAAAAGATAACATGAATTTGATTTAACGAGTAATGACACTTTACAGCAATGCCTTTTTTCTCTACAGTTGATCTGGGTAATGTGATGTCGATTCTAGCCCTAGTCTGTTTTAGGTCTTGGTCTTGGTCTTGGTCTCGACCAGTCTTGGTCTTGGTCTCGCCTTAGTGTGTCTTGGTCTTGATCTTGGACTTGGTCTTGGTCTTGGTACCCTCAAGTCTCGGCAGTGTCTTGGTCTTGATACCCTCCGGTCTCGGCAATGTCTTGGTCTCGGTTTAGGCGGTCTTGACTCCAACACTATCTAATATCCAAACAGTTTGACAGATTTTCAGGTTAGTGTAAATTTTGTATAACAGCAGAAACCGTCTTGGTACCTGATCTGATAAGTCTATGTCTTTTAGCCATAGGGTCATGCCAGATAAACTTGGTGCATCCGTTCGTTTTGGTCAACTGTGACTGGAGGCAGATCCAAGTCAGGTGTGATGATAGAGGAGATGCCTGTGGATAGTCACACTCACATGTATATAAGAGCACTTCAGAGTTACATTTCATTGCAGGAATTTATTCAGAAGATGCTTTTGCAGAGTGAGGCAAATATCACGTTACAAACATAGGGCTGTCAATGAATACCCAGGTACAGATGTAAGTAGTATAGAGGCAAGAGCTACACAGCATCTTCCAGACAAAGCAAGAACTTAATAAGACTATTATTCAAGTCAACAGAAAGTGCAACACTGAGAGAATTCAAGGAACATAGAGGGTGTAGGTCAGTAGAGGTATTTCTGGAACAGATGGCTCTTGGAGTGTTCCGTGAAGTTGGATAGGGTGTCTGGTGACCGGATGTGGTTCTCCAGCTCATTACACAACCAGGGAACCCCACACAAGAAACATCTGAAGTGAGACCTCTCAAGTGATGGATGGATTTCCAAGAGACATTGGTTTGCTGGCTGAAGAGGGTGTGATGGAAGACATTAAAACTCACAGAGAGCTTCAGATCAAACTAGACATCTGCCAAGTAAGCAACCTTCGCCCAGAGCTTTTTATTGTAGTCTTGGCATCGACTTTTATATGCCAATATCATAAACTTAACTTGTTTACTTATCTGTGCAGTAGTTGCCTGTCCTCAATGCTATGGACAGAATTACACATATAATTTTAAAAAACGGTTCGTGTGGCCTCTCATACTGCACAGCATTCCATGTCTTCTGTTTTTTTTTTTGTCTGGGTGGGGCTGAGGATTCATCCATCCATCCATCCATACCCATTTGTCTAATGCAGAGTTGCGGGGTCTGGAGCCTATTCCAGAAATGATAGACACACAGCAGGGAACAACCCGGGACAGGGTGCCAACCCATTGGGAGGGGGGGAGGGGATGGGCGTAACAGTTTAAATGCCAGGCCAAATGACTAAGCTGATCACTCTGGAATTAAAATGGCTTGTCTGTCCAGAAACACTCTTGGTAATGAGGTGAAAAAGCACCATCCATATGTGTTCATGGTCGTTCCCCTTTGTTTACGGCTGTTGCTGCTTGTTTATGGCCAGTAATGACACTGTGACACTATTGCACTACTGGCAGCTACACAGCAACACATACTGGGATCTCCATGTAGCATCTGGCAGCAGGGGTCTCTCTGCTGTCCAGAGAAAGAGGCGCATGTGGCGTGCAAACCGAAGAGGGGCCCAATTGGCTCTGACAGCTTGTATATGCATTTTGAATAAAGAGGAGGGATTTCGTGTTCTGACTAGCAGAGTGGCCATTAGGCAGTGTGTCTGGGCTGCCCATCTTCCCATTTCCATCCTGGCTCTACGGGGTCAGCTTGTGGAGGGTTCTTCAGGTACCGGCAGCATGTGGAATGTGTCAGTCCAACAGTCAGGTATGCAAATAGCTCCATAAGACCTCTGTAGTGCCTTACACGACCATTTTAAAGAAGTGCCCTTGTCTCTCTGTAGTGCCCTACACAACCATTCTAAAGAAGTACCCTACACGACCATTCTAAAGAAGTGCCCTCGTCTCTCTGTAGTGCCCTATACGACCATTCTAAAGAAGTGCCCTTGTCTCTCTGTAGTGCCCTATACGACCATTCTATAGAAGTGCCCTCGTCTCTCTGTAGTGCCCTATACGACCATTCTAAAGAAGTGCCCTCGTCTCTCTGTAGTGCCCTATACGACCATTCTATAGAAGTGCCCTCGTCTCTCTGTAGTGCCCTATACGACCATTCTAAAGAAGTGCCCTCGTCTCTCTGTAGTGCCTTATACGACCATTCTAAAGAAGTGCCCTCGTCTCTCTGTAGTGCCCTATACGACCATTCTAAAGAAGTGCCCTTTTCTCTCTGTAGTGCCCTATACGACCATTCTAAAGAAGTGCCCTTGTCTCTCTGTAGTGCCTTATACGACCATTCTAAAGAAGTGCCCTTATCTCTCTGAAGTGCCCTATATGACCATTCTAAAGAAGTGCCCTCGTCTCTCTGTAGTGCCCTATACGACCATTCTAAAGAAGTGCCCTCGTCTCTCTGTAGTGCCTTATACGACCATTCTAAAGAAGTGCCCTTATCTCTCTGAAGTGCCCTATATGACCATTCTAAAGAAGTGCCCTTATCTCTCTGAAGTGCCCTATATGACCATTCTAAAGAAGTGCCCTCGTCTCTCTGTAGTGCCCTATACGACCATACCTGAAGTGCCATCCTACTTCATTGTAGAACTCCATGGAAACCCATAAGTTTCATGGTCTTATTTGCAAGACCAGGACAAAGAGGTGTTCTTGACTTCAGTCATCTCCACAAAGTATGATTAGCATCAACACATTAGAAATAAGAATTAGTGAAATAAAAAATAAACCTGTTACCGATAGATATTTATGTGTCTTGGAAAATGTGTGAATACCAATCCCTCCCTCCCCCCCTTTAAAATGTGCCTCACATGGTTTCAATCTGCCCAGTGATAAACTCTAGATTTTTTTTGCTGCCAAATATGGTGCATGTTGGTTTGAGATAGCAGACCGGAGTGGAGGTGGACGGTTTGTTTGTGCTTGTATGTATCCAGGCAAACCTCAGCTGCATCTAGAAACTCAAGAATATCATGACAGCCATTACAGAGACTGGAACAGAAGGTAGAGAGCAGATTGTTTCATGGATACTGAGACATAGGTTACTGATCTCAAATAATGACCTCCAATAGTTTGTGTGTATGGAATATCTCCTGTTTCATTCATCCACTGAAGATTCTACATGCTTTTTTTGTTATGTGGCAAACCAGATACTGGACATGTTCAGGACAAGTTTCTGGTGGTATGTGCAAAGCACGATAAGGTGTATTGTGCTGGGAGAAAGTGTTGAGAAGTGAAAGACGGAGAGCATGGAGCTCCTCCTTCCTAAATGCCATCTCCTCTGCTAAGGTATCATGCAGATACCAACTCGCCAGTCATAATCCTGATATCGCCCTCTTCTATCCTGCTGTTCTGCTAACAGAAAGTCCTACCGAAATCCTTTGAGGAAAAGAGGGCAGTATTAACTGTCTCCAGATGCCCCCCCACCCCCCCAGTTCAGAAAGCCTGTCAATAACAACCAGCTACCTCTACCTACTGGTAGCTTAATAATAGACTGGACATCATACAACTTAAGTATAATTATTCTCCTGGTTGATGCAAACAATGGAGCCTTTGCTGAGTCATACTTAGGCATGCAGACTGGTGTAGTGCTGTCACAAGGAAACTCGACTGTATCCCTGAAAATAAACCGAGGTCTGAAACTTATAGACTTATAGATTTAGAAAAACGTATTGTGCCAAAGCAGTAAAGGTTTCTTTTCCAACCATATAAAAGACCTTCAGAGAATTTGACTTTTCATACAAAGTCTATAATTTTCTCTAATTGACACCAGTTTAAAATTTCATCTGACATTATATGTGACTTTTACAGTGTTATGCTCTAATCAGAATGATTTACATACCTTCTCCAATTCCACTCCTTCATCAAACATTTAAGGTAAAGCTGTTCTTAATGCCCTTTTCAGGGTTTTGAATATCTTTAATTGGATTAATGATTTTATACTATCCTCTGCTGTTCTCGTATATTATTAGCATCTTTGATTTATAGGACTAAGTTCTAAAACTGTATTCTTCTGCAGAAGAGCTGGCAGTGGAATTGGGGTGAGGGTTAGTGACTGTAGAGGCAGCCATGTCCTATGGATTCCCAGAAAACCAGCTGAAACCAGCTATCCCCCATATTCTTACTAAAGTTTTTTTCTCCTTCAGGCTTCACACAGATTTGCTCGCTTTTGGGTACCGTAATCTCACACTCCACATAGCTGTCGGGTTTATTTCGTCCGTGGTCTCCGTAAATTTTAGTTTGCTGCCAAAGAGTTGACATCAACAGCACATAGACCTAAACAGTAATGGTAGTTTCCTCACGTTTCAGTTAGTCGTCTATCCTGACATATAAAAAAATTCCTAGTGTTAAATACTAATACAATAATTTCTTCAACAGAACGGCAAGCCCTGGGCACCACTGCGTTTGGAGAAGGAGCTGTTTGTGGGCCGGAAATTTAGTGTTTTGGCTAATTCAGGGAGAGAAAACAACTTGTTCATTGTCCCTAGTGAATAAAAGTGTGCAAAATGACATTTAAAGGCTGGATCTCCGCTTCCCCTACAGACATGAATGAATGCGAGGAGTCGAACGGGGGCTGTGAGGCTGAGTGCTGCAATACCATTGGCAGCTTCTACTGCAGGTGTCCTGCTGGCCATGAGCTCCAGGAGGACGGCCAGACCTGTCGGGGTAGGTACTCTTTGCTCCCTTAACTGGTATAAGGCTGGACTGGTTATGGTTATTTAGCACATGCCTTTGTTCAAAGTAATTACTGCTAAGGGTCTTACTCAAGAGCACAAGGGTGACATCACTCTCCCAGCTATGGGATTTGAACCGACAACCTCCTGGTCATGTGTACAGACTCCTATCCCGCACAGCCGCACACTGCCCCGACCGCACAAGTGGAACCACAATTTAAAAAAATTCCAGTAGACGACTCAGTTCCCAAACTGGACAGGGAACTCCAGAACTGATGAAACGACAGGTTTACAATAATATATAACTAAAAGAAAACTACGGAACAAAAGAAGCTAAGAAACCAAGCCACAAGAGAGAATCAGAAAAGCGAATCAGTGGTTTTGCTTACAGGAGGACAAAAAAGAGGTCTGGCTGGGCAAGTGGAGAAGCTGAAAAGACCTTGTAGGACATTCATAAGACCATTCAGCCTTAGCAGGAAATACTATAAATATTAAAAGTAATTTACAGACTATATTAAATCCAACACTTAGGAGGACCTTAAGGATCCCCACAACGCCTCACACTACTTGAATGCACTCTTGATTAGATATATGGTTAAAATAACAAGCGAACTGGCAACCTAATTGACAGCTGGGCACAAAGGAAATGTACTTCACTACGGTAGCTGCAATGGGCCAACTGCAAAGCAGAAAAGGAGAGTATATTAAAAAACGTATAAAACTACAGAAGCGGCAGTATTTTTTAATATGGTGAATATACTACATAGGAAGAATAGTGCTTCTGTCTGACAGAATTCTTGTTGCAGTGCGTCAGCTGGCAGGAAAATTCAGGGAGAAAGTTTGTTAGTATGGATTACATCCCCTGAAGAATATGAAGTGGATTAGCAAATATATGGGTTTCCAGCCTAAACAAGGGATTATAATTTTATGAAATTACAAATGAAAAAAGTAGATACAGGGCCTGTGTGTGAAGGAGGGTGTTTGTTTGTTTCCAGTTCTTTGCCTTTCTTCACTGCTGGAATAGATCTGGTTTTAAGGTTGACATACTGATTCAGTCTGTATCCACTGTTTAACATTTTGGAAATACAAACTTATAGCCACAAGCAAATGTTGCAGTTGTGGGTTTTTTGATCAGCATGTTTTTCATTGGAAAAAAAATCTACTGTAGAAACTGAAAAAAAATCTGTTTTTGTTTGTTATGCACATATTTTGAAATTATTGGTAATTGAATATATGAAGAAAATATGAATGATGTTTTTCTGTAGCCCAAAGGACAGCTGGTGGAACGTAAAACATTTCATAAAGGTATTTTTGAGAAAGTGGGTTGGAGATATATGATGCTTTTGTAGATGTTATGAAAGCTTTGTTTAAAATGATCCTGTCAGGTCTAATGTAATTAATAATAGATCCGTGTGCGTTATCATGAAAATGTCCCCATGTACTGGCTTTAACTGATGATTTCCTGGAGAGAGAAGTGATTGCTGACAGGGCTTAACCCTGTGATCTCAACCAAGAGGATTTATGACTGCAGATTTATGAGTTCAGCATATGTTGTCCAGGTTTACTTTGTTGTCTGTGTTGGCCAGAGATGTTAACCCCTCACGTCATTATAAAGTGGTAAAAAAAATGCAGAATGTTACCTGAGTTAGCAGTTGGAGAAAAGAAAAGAAAAGAAAAGAAAAGATATCCAAAGCCTTTCAAATGGCTGCAGTTCTATTATGTTTTATTGCAGCTACTTGGATGGTTCCAGGAAGGATGGATGGATGGGTGAATGGATGGATGATGGATAGACAGACAGGGCAGACAGACACAGACATACAGACAGACACAGACATACAGACAGACAGACAGACAGACACATACATACAGACACAGACAGACACAGACAGACAGACAGACACATACATACAGACACAGACAGACAGAAAGACAGACAGACAGACACATACATACAGACACAGACAGACAGACAGACACATACATACAGACACAGACAGACAGAAAGACAGACAGACAGACAGACACAGACAGACACAGACATACAGACAGACACAGACAGACAGACAGACAGACAGACTATACCAAGTCTCCTTCCCAGCCAGTTTTCTCAGGAGCTCTCCTATTTGTGTCTCCTGTCATTTGATTTACACAGCAAAATTTGCTTCCCTTGCCCTCTTGCCACTGCTCTCTACCCTGGATGATTCTGCGCTTGTTTTGCCTTTCAGACATCTTGCTTTGAAGGGGAGACTGTATTGCATTCATTTTAAATGGGAATGCCTGTTGCCATTTTGCATTTACACTACCAGTCAAAAGTATTTCTACATCACAGGCTTTTACCAGTTTTCCATTTGTTTCATACACTGCAGATCTTTTATTCTTGTAAAGCATTGGAAAGTTGTATGAACAACTATAAATGAAAATATAAGTCAAATAAAACAAGTTTCCTTGATAACAGGGAAAGAGTATGTAACAGTTCATGTCCGACATCCTATTAACTGTTTTTGTGTTGTGATGGCAGAGTCAAATTCTAGGCTGTCCTTTAACTTTAAATGCACTAGTTAACTGTTTCATCCCATGAAACAGAGCAGTATTTAATGTCCCTGGTAGAAAAAAGAATGCCTTGAATTTTCTCTGTTATTATAAATGGGATATTTTGATGAATCAAAGATGACATTATCTTGCTAACAAAGGTACTTTAATGGTGAACATGCTGTAAATTTATTTGTTAGCAAATTGAGTGTATTTTTAGTAAATGTGAAGTGAGTAACATGCAAGTGTAGAAAATCTCAAAAAAGTTTTGGCTGGTAGTGAATGTGAAGTCCGTAACCTTAGTACACTGATGTACCTTTGATTTGTCCTGGACTTGGAGAGGGATGGGAGAGGAAGATCTGCTGCTGCTTCTGTGGGTCCATCTTTGTTTTAAACGGCAGCTGTTAGTGTCAAAGCCAAGTGGAGCCACTTTACATGTTTATGAGTGAGCTTTTAATGGCGAATTTTAGTGACGAGTGTGAGTTAACGTTCTGCCACGTGCTACGACTGTTTGTGCCACCCATCAGCCGGGTGAATAGTGTGGATGGTTCCTGCCGTGGATAATCCCTGTTTGAGTTATAGCCCTTTGGTGTTCTGGGTCGGGGTAGTAAGAAAGGCGTCTTGTCTTACCTTCAGTTTCATTTACTAATCACTCCGTGTGTCACGGCTCCCATAATGCAACACAAAATAAGTTACTTTATATCCTGGTGAAAATTACTATAGTGCCTGAGCCGCATGCATGCTGGAATTTCGCTCAATGGCTCCCGTGTCCTTTTACTCTGAAAATGTGACTTTTGTGTGTGACTGTCAAACGAACAAAGCTTTAAGCTCAACAGTGAAAAGCATTGATTCTGTGGAACGCTTTCCATTGCCTGTGTGTTTTTTTCTAGATTCCACAGAAGCTAGAAGCTCTCTTTTGGGCTTTTAGTTCTGCTCTGTCAGTGTGACCTTTGACCTTGCACCCTGTCCTGAAACTGGCCGGGCATCCTGTTTTCACCTCGACTGGCGCTGAAGGAACTGTAAGTCCTTAAGACATCAGGGCGTTTTGATCTCTTCCAGGCACCTCCTGGAACACAGCATTCTCTTTCTTTTCCTTAATGATCAGCCAAGCTCAGCATTGATTGTTTAAAACGGAGCAGATTTCGTGTGTGACTGCGTGGGGACCCGGGGGGCATTTTGTAATC
Organism: Paramormyrops kingsleyae; assembly: GCF_048594095.1. Lineage (NCBI taxonomy): Eukaryota > Metazoa > Chordata > Actinopteri > Osteoglossiformes > Mormyridae > Paramormyrops > Paramormyrops kingsleyae. The sequence continues at coordinate 10,078,090 of NC_132804.1, forward strand.
TAATCTGTTTTATATTTTTCAACGATAAAAATCTCAGTCTTACAATCTCCTTTGCTGTAGCAGATTATCTGGGAATAACACGCCGTATCCCCTTTGTTAATAAGAAAAGTTCATTTCATTTAATGAGGGTGCAGCGGAATTCTTCCTTTCGTGTTCTTGGACTGATTACTGTTCCATAATAAACCCAGTTTGGTAGCTAATGTTCGGGTTCCTGCCAAAATTGTAAAGCACTGGCTGCGACCCCCCCCCCCCCCCCCCCGACCCCCCCAGGCTCTGCATGAGTTACCCAGAAGTCATAAAGGAGAGCCCCCCGCCTGCTGGAGGTGACATTTCTAGCCAGCACCTTGTTATAGGTGTCCTGTGACTGTGGCGACGTGCAGTACGTCCTTTATTTTGTTTGTGGAAGCAACTTGAGGAGTTACTCGGTTGTTCTGAAGTCACCAGAAGGTCCTTCCTCTCAGTCCAAGAGCAACAGCAATTGACTGGTGGTATGAAAACGATTCATGGTTCCAATTTCAGATGCAGACGGCTGCAACTGCAGTTATTTAAGTGCAATTACTTATTTTTAGTTGTGGAATGGGAAGGGTGAGACAATTTCTGAAAAGTTGCATGAGATATTTTTATTGCGTTATGAGTCATGTGAAAGGATGTAAGACGTGGCTGTGAAGTTCAGCTCCTGGTCTGCAGCGGCGCAAAGGGGCCCCGTGCGTCTGTCGCTCTTCTGGTTTATTGTTGCACTGATGCACCTGGAGTTTGTCTGAAGTGAATCAAAAACTGAGTATAACTGCAGTGTCACCATTACAAGTACACTACTGCAGAAAGGCAGAACCTGCATTTTTATAAATATTACTTCAGCTATGCTCGGCTTTGAAGAAAACACCATAATTTACCTACCTATTACACATATGGGTGGACAGTCAAAAAACTCTGATGCCCTTTTTCTCTGCTTTTGTAGGGCAATACAGACAACCTTGGACTGTCCTACCGTCCCTTTCACTGCTAGGTTGGTTGTATGTTTTTTTTTTTTTTTTTAAGTAAAAAATATATATACTTTTTCACCTACAATATTCTCCTTAGTATTGTATGAACTGAAAAACATTTATTTCAGGAATGATTTATTAAGACAGCAAATGAAATGCTACAAGAGAATTCGGTGAAAGAAAAACTGATACATTGAATGAATACATTGGCAAAAAAGAGACTAAACATGGTCATTGTTGGCTTAAAGGTTAGGGAAGCACATTTGTAACTGAAAGAGTGCAGGTTCGAATCCCCTACCAGCAAGGCACTACTGAGGTACCCTGAGTAAGGTACCACCCCCAAGCACTGCTCCCTGGGCGCTGAATTAGCTGCCCCCTGCTATATCATGGTGTCACATATGGGTTAAATGCAGAGGACACATTTCATTTTTGTGTGATGTGGTGTGTTGACAATGACCACTGATCACCAAATTCTAAAACATTCAATTTAGAGTCTCAGCCTTAGATTTCTTTTTTGGAACATTTCAAAATAAGCTGATCCAAGGTGCCATGATATTTGAATAGCACAATCCCATGGTGAATGAATGTCAACTCGAATTGAATTGAATTGAATTAAAGCAACTATTGGCGATCGGGGTTGTTTCATTTGAACAAATGCAAACGAATGCCGTCCTTTTCGGCTGTAATGAAGCTGTCTGTGTACTGGATGTGTACTGGATGTGTACGCTGTGTATTTCCTGGGTGTTTTAGCTGTCTCAGGCCCCTTGTCCAACATCTGCTTCTATCTTGTAGCCTGGATGCAACAGAACAATGGTGATGATGATGATGGTGATGATGATGTTGATGATGGCCTCACAGTTTTGAGTCTGCATCTTCACATGAGGGATACAGTGGAAGAAGAGAGGACAGGAGGCAGGGTGTGGGAGGCTCTACCTGAAGGAGGAGTCTGTGGCCAAAACCCACTGTACAGTGAGAGAGATAGAGGAGGAGGAGGAGGTCTCAGAACTGTATTGGGAGCCTAGGAAGCAAACACATAAATCAGTGAGGGAGGGAGGAGGCTATAAAGTCACCTTGTTTGTAAATGCTGCACTGCAGCCTGGGTTAAAGGCTCCCTGACCAGCCAAGAGGAAGCAATTGGCTGGGAAGTTTTTCGCACTGGTGTGACCTTCAGTCCATTTGAGTGTCACATCTACAAGACAGTCGCTTGTTTTTCCTGAGAACACGGGCGTGCGGCCATGATGACAGGCGGACAGCTCCTGCTGAGCCTGGCTTGGCTTGGCGTTTTGTCGGGGGCAGCTGCGGGGGTCGGCCCCTACATCCCCCGCTACCATCAGAGGAACTGCTTCAGCTGTTTCCAGGTATACAACCAGCGTAACCGGGGATACTTGGGCGCAGGTGAGTCGCGTGGCATGCCGGTGTGTGTGTATTTACCTGTTATGTGGGTTCGAGGTGCGTGTTTCTGGATGTTTTTCAGAGCACGTCCATATGTTAAAGAAGTCAGTTATTTCTGAATTTCAATCATTGTCTACCTTCAGTTAAGGTCCTCCTAAGGTTGTTTTTAGCTGTAATTGTACTCTCAGCTTGTGCTGTTAACGGTTTCCAATTCGTAGATAACTGATGTAAGCGACACCATTGGGTAGCTCTGTGTAGTGTCTCACTCTGGTTTTCTCAGTATGACCTTCCTTTGAGACAGAGTGGAAACTCTGAAGTGAAGATTTGCCCATGTTCATGCAGTGCCTGAAAAAAAATACCTAACCCGAACTTCATCAGTGTGGACAATTTAAATTCCAATAAGTTTTTTTTTTTTTTTTTTGCTATGTTTTGTTTATGATCATGTGTCATAACAGCATGCAAGATTTAGCTTGGATTGTATTGGTAAATACAGGGTCCGTAGCTAAAATCAGCAGTGCAGTTTTTGAATCTTGCACGGCAGCGTCCTGTTAGTGTTACAAGGAGAGAGTCTGTAGCACAAGAATTTCATTGTATTCTCCGAATACGCCTGACAGTAAATCTTGGAACCTGAAATAGAAGTGAAGCACCTGCAATTTGTAAAGACGGGGACGAGTCAACGCGCCTGCATTCCAGGATACCTTAAAAAGGGGCTCACACGTTCTCCAGTAAATTATAACAGATGCCAAGATGCCACGAGACTGTGAAATGATGGAGTTGCAGAACGCCTCAGGCTTGGCCCTGTCGGCCTGCAAAGCATGCTGGGAGTGGGGTGGAACCCTCGGTTGAAGCGTCCTGTCTGACCTTGTCTCCGTCAGGGAAGTGGGTATTCACACTGATGACTAAGTGCACATTCCACGTCTTCCTGAACCTTGGCTTAACTGGTGGAGTGAGTGTAATTTGAAGAGCATGTCCGTTGTGTGCGTGATTGTTGGCAGTTAGATGCTCTTGCATGACTGCTGGTTAATAGATGCTCTTGTTGCGATACTTTATTCCCCCTCTGCCCCCGGTAATGAAAGGACACAAGCTACTAACACAGCTGTTCTGAGTTGAGCTCAGTTTTGGCTGGGGGGGTGTTCCTGAAGAATCTGATTTGTCATTTTGGAAATGGCTAGTTAATTTCTGAATTTCCCTAACAAATAGCCACCTCACTCCAGAAGGGCGACAGGCTCCCTGTAACCTGCCCCCCACCCTGTGCCAAAGACACCTTCAAAACAGCCGTTAGTGACCTTATTCGGGTTCAGATTTCCAGTTCTGAATGTTGGGGGTGTTGCTTTCCCCTGTTATCAGATGGGTGTCAGTTCGAATCCCAGGTTTGGCAGAGTGAAGTCACCGTTGGACCCTTGAGCGAGGCCCTTAACCCGCAGTTGCTCCAAGCAGCTGAGAACTTGTTCTTTAATGTGCTGTTGTGAGGTGGCCGTCGTACAGCCCAGTGTCCTGGGACTGAGCCCAGCTCGGCCATGATTGCATCTTCATTGACAGTGTGCTGATTTGCTCAGGTTGCTCCAACCTCCAAAACCTCCATCAGTCTAAGTGAATTGAGAGCAGATTAAGACTGAGGGGTGTGGCTGTGCCGGTCATTCAACATCCTGGGCTGCTTTCATTGACTGTACCCCCAGGGGTGTGTTCTGCCTATCTGTCTGTCTTCACTCATTGCCATCTCTCAGTTTCCATCCTAGAATTCAAACTCCGGGAAGCTTTTGACTAAGCATTTATCAAGTGAAGCGCTGTGTAAAAACAACGACGGGGGCTATTTAGTGATTTGGTGTTGGTAGGAAAATGGAAGATTTGATTCAAGGGACAATTTGATTAAACCGTAAATACAAACATTATGTTTCACTGTTGGAACATAGTGCAGTGTGCCAAGTTTTTAAACCTGATATTCACTAATATAACTAGTATAAGATGTATGTAAAAATGTTTTTAAAGAATAAAATGGGGGAGAGCAACCTGGCAGATAACGAAGGCAGCTAACGGGCAAAACCTGATTCCTCTCCGCTCCTCCGATGCAGACGTTGACGAGTGCCAGGTCCACAACGGCGGCTGCCAGCACAGATGTTTGAACACCCCGGGCTCCTACCGCTGCGAGTGCGACGTGGGATTCCGCCTGCACGTCGACGCGCGCACCTGCATCCGTGAGTGGCGCCTCTCGGGTTGGGGGCCGGCAAGGAGCCCGACTCCGTTCAGCATCAGGGTGTAAAGCGTTTCTCCATTTGACAGCTTCGTGTTGCGATCGCAGCGCTGAGCGTTGAAGCGCATGTTCTCGCTCAGCGGGGTGGACGCCTGATTCAATATTCACAATAATTCCCAATACGATGTCCTTTTACCTACTGGTGTCCTTACCGTTGAATGATGTATTACACGTGAAAGCTAACAATTACTGCTGTTGGCACTTTGTTCGTGCTGGAAGTTATTTACATTCTCGCAATGTTTTGGAGAAAAGTAGTCATTCCACCCCCCACCCCCTGTTACGTGAGCAGACAGCATCTATAGCCCAAAGGGAAATTCGGGGAAATTGAGAACATACCTCTTTTACCCGTTTTTTAACACTCAGGTAGTAATGTATGTATGTTTACGTGTCATTCTGAATTGCATTTTAAACCCAGCATTTTGCTCCAACCTGACCCATCTAATCTAATTAACGTGCAGAATAAACAGAAATGCAATGTATTCACTGCACATGTTGAGAGAGCACGTGGCTTCCTCCGCGCTTCACTGAGCGTGTGAGACGTCCTGCCCCCCGTGGCTGATGGCTCGCAGAACCGCAGGACATCGCTTTGTTTTTCGCCGCCTCCGATTCCCTCCGTGCCGTGTGACCTGCATTGTGTAGAATGGCCAACAGGTGGCAGGAGAGCTAAGGCCCCCACGGCCTTTTCCAGCTGCTCTTAGCGAAGTCTATAATATGCTGTATTTGATTGATTAGTCTACACAGAACAGATTTTTGTTTTTTATTGTAATTGATTCTTTTTTTAACAAATGTTTTATATCTCTGAGGGGACTTAGCGACCGTTTTATAATTCTAACTGTACACTTCTTTCTAATCCTGCCCCCCAGCGGTTCACTCCTGTGCGGTCAGCAATGGAGGCTGCGAGCATGACTGCGTCCCCATGTCCCCTGGGCACTTTCGATGCCGCTGCAGGGACAGCTACGAGCTGGCCAAGGATGGCAAGCACTGCCGGCGTGAGTGAGCGTTTCGGGGGGGGGGGGGGGGCACCTGCTCTTCTGAACTTCCAGCAGCTCTGTGTACTGCAACCCCTGGCAGTGCTGATGCAGCCTAACATTGTTACTCGGACGTCAGTGAGACAGCTGAAGACTTCAGTCTTTGGTCCGTCTGGGAGGAGCTTCTCTGTTCAGGGTCTGAAATCCCGGCTCTGAAGCAGCTCTAGGTTCTGCTCTGTGGTCATTAAATCACTCTGAGGGAGATTTGCAGTGAGCTCCGGGGCCGTCGGAGTGCTCAGGCCATGTCGCCCTGCTTGGGGGGGTGTGGACTCCGGCTGCGCTGGGGCCGGTCGTCCCTCAGCCACACGGAGGCTCCCAGCAACTCTGGGTCCAAATTCTGACGGAGACAGGACCTGGAAGTGATTAGCAGTGGTAATTCAGTGATCCCCCCACCCCAGATAATCCCAATTACCGCCCTTCCTGTCGCAGATCCGGGTGGGGATGCGGGGGGGATGAGCGGGAGGAATGCAGGCTTGGAACTCGCAGTAGGTGGTGGCTTCCAGGTGCCTTAGTGTGTTTGACCTGGATTTAAGCAGACAGGGATCGGAAGTGTGTGATGGGCCCCACCCACAGAGCATTTGTGTGCAAATGTTTCCCGCAATATAATAAGAACCTGCTTTTTTGATGTTGGTGGGACCATTTTTGAGGTCACCAGAAAGATCTGTGAATGCAACCAAAAAAGTAAAAAAAATTAAAGTCTCGTATTTTGTTTGGTTATTTACGGTTAAGGCTGTGTAGGGGTTAAGGTCGTCATGTTGGGATTAGAGTTTCCCCATAGAAATGAATGGAGAGTCCCCACAATGATATGAATACATGGACTGTGCACATTCGTGTGTGTGTTTGTGAGGATCTGTGACAGCCTCCTTGTGTGTCTCTCTCCCCTTTGCAGCACGGGACCCGTGTGCCAACCGGAATGGGGGCTGCATGCAGGAATGCCGGAGCGATGGCGGGCGGGCGCTGTGTAGCTGCCGCCCCGGCTACCGGCTGGCAGAGGACGGCGAGGCCTGTTCAGGTAGGTGCCCGGAAGCGGGTGCACGTCACACAGCGTCCCCATGCCTGACAGGGCCTCACCCTCTGTGTCGATGGCATTTCTCTCAGATGTCGACGAGTGTCAGACGGGCCAGGCCACCTGTGCACATGGCTGTGTCAACACACACGGCTCCTTCGTCTGCATCTGCAGTGCTGCCTACGAGCTGGGCGAAGACGGCAGGCAGTGCTACCGTGAGTCTTGTTCCGGGGATGCCCTTAGCTGTGTGCTGTGTGCAGTCACTCCCGGGATTCCTGCTAAAATGTCCTATACGCATTCAGGGGTGCAATGGTAAGACAGGGTGTGTGTGTCTGTGATCAGCAGTAAGACAGAATTTGTGTGTCTGTGGAGTAGCAGTAAGACGGTGTGTGTGTCTGTGATCAGCGGTAAGACAGGGTGTGTGTGTCTGTGATCAGCGGTAAGACAGGGTTTGTGTGTCTGTGATCAGCGGTAAGACAAGGTGTGTGTGTCTGTGATCAGCGGTAAGACAGGGTTTGTGTGTCTGTGATCAGCGGTAAGACAAGGTGTGTGTCTGTGATCAGCGGTTAGACAGGGTGTGTGTGTCTGTGGTGTAGCAGTAAGACGGTGTGTGTGTCTGTGATCAGCGGTAAGACAGGGTGTGTGTGTCTGTGATCAGCGGTAAGACAGGGTTTGTGTGTCTGTGATCAGCGGTAAGACAAGGTGTGTGTCTGTGATCAGCGGTTAGACAGGGTGTGTGTGTCTGTGGTGTAGCAGTAAGACGGTGTGTGTCTGTGGTGCAGTGGTAAGACAGGGTGTGTGTGTCTGTGATCGGCGGTTAAACAGGTGCTCTGCCGGTACGGCTTGGCGGCACAGACTGAGCAGAGACTCCCCTAACAGGCATTGAGATGGAGATAGTCAACAGCTGCGAGACAAATAACGGCGGCTGTTCGCATCACTGTCAGCATTCCACCAATGGGCCGGTCTGCAGCTGTAACCATGGCTACCAGCTGGGCGATGACCTCAAGACCTGTGTGGGTAAGCAGAGCACAGCCAGTGTTGCTGGGTCCTTGATAATAATAATCATAATAATATACAAGCCTGTTATATACAACCTTTGAAGGAAGAGGGCATTAGACAAGGTGGCGTTAATGCACCATTTGTACACATTTTCCTTTGCAATTATGTTAATCTGGAGTATTTGCATGCTGGTGGTCTCATGCCAGAAAAATGTACCGTTACATGTATGTGGAGGAACATTCTTATGGCACGTTCTCACAGTGCACTGATTGGCTGGAGTGAATCTGTACCAGTTAAGTACTTTGCAGGTTTGCGTTTCGCTGCCTCTGCTGAGCTACTCAGCCTTCTTTGACTGGTAGCACAGAAGCGGAGTCACATTTCTGTCGCCATAGCGATTTGCATCCGCGTCACAGCTTCCTGGATTCACTCTCTTGTTGCTACGGTGATTCCCAGCCCGTGCTGCCTTTCCAGCAGGGGTTAAGTCCGGCTCTGCGCGTGCGTTCGCAGATGTTGACGAATGCGCAGACGGCATCGCCTGCTGCAAGCAGGGCTGCAGTAACTACCCGGGTGGGTACGAGTGCTACTGCGACGCGGGATACCAGCTCCACCTGCAGGGGTGCATCTGTGAGGGTACGGCCTCCCGTCGCATTAGGCTGCGCTCCACAGCGCCCCCATTCTCGGCTCTTGCCTTCTGTCAGGACTACTGCATCAGAAACCAGACTTAAACACAAACTATTTATTTATTTGTCATTGTTGACACACCACAGCACACAGTGCACAACAACAAAATGTGTCCTCTGCATTTGACCCATATGTGACTTTCATGACATAGCAGGGGGCAGCTAATTCAGCACCCGGGGAGCAGTGCTTGGGGGGGGTGGGTGGGTACCTTGCTCAGGGTACTTCGGTGGTGCCTTGCTGGTCAGGGATTTGAACCTACAATCTTCCGATTACGAGTGCGCTTCCCTAACCATTAAGCCACCACTACAAACTGAATGGGTGCTTACATATCACTGCTGACCAGGAAATTGCTTACTTTCTGTCACTATACATAATGGTGCATTTTTGCTACTTTCTGGAGGCACAACGTGAATAAAAACATATGCAGTACATTTTCCTGCCAGCAGATGGCGTGATCCTGGCATTCTCCTCCTCCTCCTCCTCCTCTCCTCCACTCCTCCGCTCCTGTCAGTCCACAGCAGCAGGGGTGGCTCCATATTATTTTCAAAGGAGGGGCTTGGGGGGGGGGCATCTGAAGAAGAATATTTTAAACTGAGCCCACAAAATTTTTAAAAAGCCCCGTTTTCTTACTTTGGCTAAGAGCTGCATGATATCACATTGCAATTATAAGGCACCAGGGCTTTAGAAAATGAGCAAAGCATCTGTCCAGACGGCAGCCTTTCGGTGCTACGCGCACATTTACTGTACTTACACCCACAGTTTGGTAAGCAGATTAGTAGTATGGCTAAAATATTAATGAGAGCCGTATTATAACGACCAAAAGACAGTAATTTGTACAAATTCAGTATATCCTTATGTTTAATAAATGTGTCTGACTTTAAATTGCAAAAAGTACCACCACAGACGTCTTTTTCAGTTGCTCATCCACACTCCTCATCTCCGCTCTCAGAGGGTTTGTGGCTGCTGATCTGCCCCTTTCTTCACCGCCATTTCAGTTCTTATTGCTTCCATTATTTGCCGAAACAACAGCATTTGGCGCGCTCAACTTACCGAATTTAATAAGCATAAGGATACACTGAATTTATACAGCTTACTAACTTTTTTTGGTCACAACACACATCTCATTAATATTTTAAGCGGACTACTAATCTGCTTATCAAACTGTGGGCAAAAATATTGTCCGTGTACTGCTGAAAAGCCGGCGTCTGGACAAATGTTTCATGTAGGCGCCATACAATCCTGATTACATGCCAATGTGACATCGTGCAGCCTTACTTTGGCTATGATGTTCTGTTGTTTGGGATGACATCACTCAGAGCCAATGAAAATAGAGGAAAAGGGGCAGTCTGTGGGGCAGTGGACAGCTGACAGATCCATCCCTCTGCTCCAGATGTGGACGAGTGCCTGTCCGGAAATGGGGGCTGTGAGCACAGGTGCCAGAACACGCCGGGATCCTTCCAGTGCTCCTGTCGCCCGGGACACCACCTGGACGAGGACCAGCGCTCCTGCCTTCGTGAGTCGCTCTGATCCTGTCCTCAGTGCCAGTGGACACCTTAAACATTGAGGGGTTGGACTTCAGCTGTGCCGATTTGTGCCACGTCAGTGTAACATTAAGTCACGTTATTGCTGATGTTAGCTGGTCCAGGCATGCCAGCCCTAACTCGTCGTCCATGCAGTGTGTTGCCATTTTTGGTCTTTGTGTGCTGAGGTCCCCTGTTGTCTCCCCAGTCCTGGGCGGCGCTGTGGAGGCGCTGAGTAGCTGGCAGCCGGAAGAACGACCCCAGCTCCAGCTCACGCTGCTGCGGGACTATGAGCAGCCGCTGGAGCGCTACGACGACTACGAGGACGGCCTAGGAGAGCTGCGTGCAGAGAGCGTGCTGGCAGAGAAGTTTGGTGAGGGCCCATGCACACTGCTCGGGGGTCCTGGCTGGGTGTGGTCTTTGAGTGCTGAAGAGCCTGGGATCTGGGATCTGGGGTCTATATTCTTGGTCATCTTTGATGTCTTTGTCACCGGTTTCCTCTGTCTCGCTGCAGTGTGTCTGAACGGCACCTTCGGCCACGACTGCAGCCTGACGTGTGCAGACTGCTCCAATGGGGGGGTGTGCAGGCCAGAAGGGGGTGGCTGTGACTGCCCTGACGGCTGGACTGGGGTCGTCTGCAATCAGAGTGAGTCCCGGGGTTGTGGCTTGCCTTGCTAGTGATACGGATGTGATTATATAAATAATTGTGAATGTGGATAAAAATGTGAAAGTGCATAGGGAATCGTGTTGAGAATCAGGTCCTTGATAAAGTGACTGGAGGTGCACAGCTTTTGGTGGCTGCTGGGTGATTTTTTGGGCCGGTATAGGAGAATGTGCCCCCACCCCAGCAGAAAGTGTTTATATTATAGTGCTTAACAGATACCCTGACACATGCCCCCCTCTTCTGAGATAGTGGTATGTCCCAGATTATGTCGGTCATGACCTACCAGGTAAGTCCGCCGCGGGACGGGAAGGGGGTTTGGGGATGACATCAGCGGCTGTAGTTAATATTGCTCTGTCCCCCACAGCGTGTCCCGAGGGGACCTACGGGCGGAGCTGCTCCTTCAGCTGTGGGTGCCAGAACGGGGGCACGTGTGACCCGGCCAGCGGCACGTGCCGGTGCCCCCCCGGCGTCAGTGGCGACATGTGCCAGGATGGTCAGTGGGGGCAGCGGTGGGGAGACATAAAGGCAGTAACCTTTCATTTAGCATATACAGTCAGTCCTGCTGCAGTGCGACTAATGCATTCCAAAAGAACCTTCTGTTCACTAAAATCGAGTACTAAAATACACATATCCAATGGGAAAAAGAGGGTAATCGACTGCAAAACTTAAAAACATGATTTAAGCAAAACAAAATTAATTAAATGATAAAACACGTGATACCAGTAGCCAATAATGCAATGATATGAATTTTAAATAATAATTTATTTTCCAAACCGATTAACCTTCTGGGTCGTGGGGCGTCCAGAGCCTATCCTGGAAGCTGTAGGTGCAAGGTGGGGATCAGCCCAGGAGGGGGGGCCAGCCCATTGCAGGGCACACTCACACACCATTCACTCACCACTCACACACCATTCACTCACACACCACTCACACACCATTCACTCACACACCATTCACTCACACACCACTCACACACCATTCACTCACACACCACTCACACACCATTCACTCACACACCATTCACTCACCACTCACACACCATTCACTCACACACCACTCACACACCATTCACTCACACACCATTCACTCACACACCACTCACACACCATTCACTCACACACCATTCACTCACCACTCACACACCATTCACTCACACACCACTCACACACCATTCACTCACACACCATTCACTCACCACTCACACACCATTCACTCACACATGCACACCTATGGGCAATTTAGTAACTCCAATTAGCCTCAGCATGTCTTTGGACTGTGGGGGGGGGGAATCGGAGCACCCAGAGGAAACCCCATGATGACATGGGGAGAACATGCAAACTCCACACACATGGAACCCAGGTCCCAGAGGTGTGAGGCAACATCGCTAACCACTGCACCACCCTTAAATAAAATTAAATAAAAATTATAATTAAATAAAAAATGTATAATAATACATTTAAAAAATTTTTTTTAAATCATAAGCATCTCCTATAGGTCTCACGAGTCTCATGAGAATTGCCTAGTAACCATTTTCACCGAACGTGCCGAACTTGCCGACGTGTCTCTTTCCGAGCGTCGGGAGTAGTGAGCCACAGCCCCCATGTGGCCGAGTTTGCACACAGCACAAATACAACGCATTACGGTGTGGGGGGGGGGCACTGAAGGGAACATGGCTACAGACAGAAAGCAAATGCAAGTGAACTTTAAGAGGTCTCTGTGTGAATTTATATGATGATTTGTCAAATATTTTTTAGATTTTTAGAACCTAAGACTTTGACCCGTGCATTGTGTGGAAGTACAAAAAGTAAAGTTCTTTTAGATTTGAAAACTGATTCGACCGATGCACTGAAAAGAACCGTCTCAAAGGAATGATTCATTTACGAATCGGAGATCACTATTGTTAACTTCGCTTAGCTGTTTTTGCATACAATCGTGTGTCTTGCTAAGATTAACTTATCTGGGAACTCTGGTGTTGATGATGTAACTAACCATTCCATTTTTCCCAGCGGGGCTCTGACGTTGGCTGGGGCCCTAGGCTATAGCCTGGGCAGTGACCCTCCCCGTGTTACTGCATGTACGTTCTGTGAGGTTCCTTTACCAACTTTGTCGCCTCTTCTTGGTTGCAGGCTGCCCCAAAGGCCTGTATGGGAAGCACTGCAATAAGAGGTGCAACTGCGCCAGTAAGGGACATTGTCACCGCACCTACGGGGCCTGCCTCTGCGACCCGGGGCTCTACGGCCGCTTCTGCCACCTGCGTGAGTCTCAGTCCCTCGGCTCGGGCCCACAGCCGGCCTGCCGCCTCGATCCCTGGGCTCTGATTGGTGGCTGAGCAGATACTAAGTCAGCAGTTATGCCGGCAGTATCATGGTGACAAACCAGTTATTTTGAAGACCCTACACTCCTCCTTCAGTCTCCGTTATATCCGACTCCTCTCTCCCTCCTCCTGCCTTTGTCCACACAGCTTGTCCCAAGTGGACGTTCGGCCCGGGCTGCTCTGAGGAATGCCGCTGTGTCCAGCGGAACACCCTGGAATGTCACCGTCGCCACGGCACCTGCGTCTGCAAACCTGGGTACCAAGGAGACGCCTGCCAGGAAGGTCAGTACAGAAGGGGGTCATACAGGGATCCAAAGGTAGTGCTTCAGGCAGTCCATGGCCCTGGGGGTTGGCAGTGTGAGCATATCCAGAAGGTCACTGGTTCAAATCCCATGGCTGGGAGAGTAATCATAGTACGTTTGTATCCTTGAGCAAGACCCTTAACCACAAAAACCCCATCTTCACTCTCACCTGTATGTCTGTTTTTTGTATGTGAACCATAATTGTAACTTTGTACAAGGACAATAAAAACCATTGTATTCTATTCTATTGTAACAGACAGTTACATATAAACACTGGCTTAGAAGTCCCAAGGGGGTCTTTAGATGGGATTAGACATCACTGGCATTGCAAGCTTGATTAAACTGATGCTCCTTGATTGGGCCCCCATCCCAGAATGCATTGCTGGGTTTTACGGCTCGGGATGCGTAAAGAGATGCGAGTGTCCACTGGGCACCCCATGTGATCCGGTGGCCGGGGAGTGCCAGCGCCAGTGCCCTCCGGGTCGGATTGGAGCCAGATGTGAAAAAGGTGGGTCCAAACCCCAATGCATTCGTATGTACAAGGTTTCGCATTGGAATTTAACAAAATGGAAAAGTTAAGGTTACACGGGTACTGTAGTAAAATGTGCTTTAGTGTGTATAGGTCTGTATTTGGTCATAAATGGCTGTCAATCCAGCTTCACTGTTCTGGTGTCTCAGTTCACAATCATTGTGTCCTCTCTGTCACTGTGTGCAAACTCTCAGTGTCCTAGTATGACCTCATTGTGTCCTCTCTGTCACTGTGTGCAAACTCTCCGTGTCCCAATATGACCTTTCCATATCTTCTCTGTCACTGTGTGCAAACTCTCCGTGTCCCAATATGACCTTTCCATATCTTCTCTGTCACTGTGTGCAAACTCTCCGTGTCCCAATATGACCTTTCCATATCTTCTCTGTCACTGTGTGCAAACTCTCCGTGTCCCAGTATGACCTTTCCATATCTTCTCTGTCACTGTGTGCAAACTCTCCGTGTCCCAATATGACCTTTCCATATCTTCTCTGTCACTGTGTGCAAACTCTCCGTGTCCCAGTATGACCTTTCCATATCTTCTCTGTCACTGTGTGCAAACTCTCCGTGTCCCAGTGTGACCTTGCCCTCTGTCTCCTTGCAGAATGCCCAGGCGGACGTTTCGGGGTGGCATGTGCCATGCGATGTAACTGTTCGGGGTTGCCGTGTGACCAGGTGACTGGGCAGTGCCGCTGTCCTGCTGGAAAGGCCGGGGAGCGCTGTGAGGCAGGTGGGCCTCGAACCCTGCACAGCATTGCTACACTCCACTGTTACCCCTACTATTGCATTACAGCAAATGTGAGCTTTGCTCTGTACCTGTGTACCCTTGCAGAGTGTAACGAAGGCTTCTGGGGGCTAGGCTGCAGGGAGGTCTGCCCCCCCTGTGAGAATGGGGGGGCGTGTGACAAACAGAAGGGCTCCTGCAACTGTGTGCCGGGATACACGGGCGCGCTGTGTCAGGAAGGTGCGTCTTCCGTCTCCCCGTCCTCCTGTCCTCTGTCAGGCAGGGTTTCCCCTTTTCGGAAAGCATGCATCCGTGTTCCAGGCTTGTGCTGGGAAGTAATTATGTGAGACAGTATTGATTATGCCAGTTTATCTTTAATTGGTAGATTTCAAATCTGGCAGGATTGGCACACTGCGTCACGGGGGTCATTGGCTGATGTTTTGTGTGTGTGCAGTTTGCCCATCTGGGCAGTTTGGTCTGCGATGCCAGCTCCGCTGTGAGTGTGAGGATAGTGGGCAGTGCCACCCTGCCACTGGACGCTGCATGTGTCTCCCTGGACGGACTGGCTTGCACTGCAGTAAAGGTGGGAATCAGTCCGTGTATTGCACCCAGACGTGCCGTCATCTGTCTCTGCACACAGGGGAGTGACGATCTGCTCCCTTCCCTTTTGCTATGGCAGCTTGTGACGCTGGATTCTGGGGCCCAGACTGCAGCAGAACCTGCGACTGTGTGAACGGCGACGGCACTTGCGAGGCGGAGACGGGCCGTTGCAGTTGCGATGCAGGCTTCACTGGGACACTCTGCGAGCAGAGTGCGTTTCCATCCTGTGCATCCCAGTGGGGTTGGAAAACCCAGCTGAGGACAGGGACTGTAATCTGGATTCTGTGGGCCCCCGGTGTGTCATCTGTCTGTGTGGTTCTGCTACAGAGTGCCCAGCGGGCTCGTTTGGACCGGGATGTCGGCACTGGTGCCGGTGTGACGGCAGTGCGACCTGTGACCACGTGAGCGGTGCCTGCAGCTGCCCGGCAGGACGGATCGGGACGTTCTGTGAGAAACGTAAGAGCGCCTCCTGGCCTCGGACCACATGCACTGCATTTGTGTACCCGTACTGTATGTCTCATTCTGCTCTCCATTGTGTCTGCATATCTTCAGCCTGTCCCCAGGGATTTTACGGGGCAGACTGCCAGCAGAAGTGCTCCTGTCTGAACGGAGCCCGCTGTGACCCCTTCACCGGGGCGTGCCGGTGCTCCCCCGGGTGGGTCGGCCCACACTGCAACCTTCGTGAGTCATACATCTTGGGCGGCCCGTTCCTCGCCCTTCGGACTGTCCCATCCATCCACATACCCAGCACTCAGATAACAAACAGACCCCCCCAGCCTGATTGGCTCTGGGCCACGTCAGCACATGGTTTCCGGGCTCCTCTTTAACATAGTGAGGCAGACGGTGATTCTAGCGTGTCCTTCCAGTCGTCATGGAATTCCTGCACAGTACCTGCTTCTCTTTGCACAATACTCTGCTTGTGTGCTGAGTACTGATTGCACTGCATGTACCTGATTCTACTCAGGATCATGCCTAAAGATTTTTGAAAAGTGGGGTAAGCCTTATAAGGGGGTCTGATTTTAATGAAGATGAATGAGAACACACTATTTACACTATTATTTACACTAATCAGTGTACATTTGTTTGGGGGAGGTTAGCTCCCCCCAAACAGCCCTAGCGACACCCCTATTTTTGCACTTTATGTTTGCATTTGTGTACTTCATGTGCCTTGTTGCTGGATGCTGCCCCCCCATCGGGATCAGTAAAGCTCCTCTTATCTATCTCTGTCCTCCTGCCCTCAGCGTGCCCCCCTGGCTCCTATGGAGAGGCCTGTACCCAGGTCTGCCACTGCCACAACAATGCCAGCTGCCACCCAGTGTCTGGCCAGTGCCACTGTGCTCCTGGCTTCACTGGGCCCAGCTGCCTGCAAGGTGAGCCACTCTCGCAGCCTAGCAGCGCTAATCTGTAGCATACCGTCGCTAACTGCCATCCGACTCATTTCCCAGCATGCTCAGTGGGATTCTACGGGTTGGCCTGTCAGCAGCGCTGCCTCTGCCAGAATGGGGGCACATGTGACCCCGCTGATGGGCACTGCACGTGCCCTGATGGGTGGACCGGAGCGGCCTGCGAGCTGGGTGAGTGACAGCGAGCCAGTGGGGTTTGTCTGTGGGACCTCACAGGTGCCTTGTGAAGCACTGATGTGAGATCAGTCGATGGAGAATCCCTGTGACACTGAATGACTTCTGATTGACACTGATTCTGACTGAGTGAGAAAGAGCACTGAGGAAATACTTACAGAAAACCTTTCTATTGCTAATCTCGTGTTACCATTGAGATTCTGATTGAATCTGAAAAATCACCGTGGAAATAATTACAGAAAACCTTTTCATTACTAATTTTGCGTAACCATTTTTGTCGGGTATTTTGCCAAAGTCTGACATGTGATTTATCGGCATAGACAGCAGAAAGATTAATGATACTCCCCGGCTTAGCGTGGAGTTTGGAAACACTACCCCCCCCCTGGAAGGGCTCACGTTATTAGTAGCTGATGCTAAACATTAAATTCAGGGACCTTTGCCCCCGACGGCAACATGAGCCCCACAGCACACCCCCATTACATCAGCTGCCCCCCCCGTGTCTTGCGTTTCCTCCAGTAACCCTGCTCAGTGCCTCCCCAGCGCCGTGTCCGATCTCCTGTCAGCATTGAGCCCCCTCCTTCTCAATCGCTTCCTGTGCTTCATCACGGGGCTGGGTAGGGGGGGGGGGCATGCTGCATGTTATTGAAGTCTCTGGTAGCTGGGGAGGCCCCTCTTCTATGCTGCCAGCATCTTGCACTTGGGCAGAAGCCAGGGAGGGGGGGGGGTCTGTGTGACATGGAGACATGGAGATCATGCTGTGATGTATGTGTCGCCACTGGAAGAAAGAGGATTCCTCAGCAGCATGTTCACCCCTCCCCCCCGCGGCTCTGTCCCTGTCCCCCCCCCCATGTGCAGAGTGCGCTGGGGGCCTCTTCGGAGCAGGATGCCAGCAGCGCTGTGAGTGTGAGAACGGCGCGCGGTGTGACCCACACAGCGGCAAGTGCACCTGTGGGCCCGGCTGGGTGGGCCGGCGCTGTCACACAGGTAAGGGGGTCCACTGGGACACCCCCCCCCCCCTACACTCGTAGAGCATATAACACAAAGTCACATGATATGGAAGCTTCTTCTTTATACCTCCAGCCATCATAGCAGCAACAGGGATCACATATGCTGATGCTGTATTAGTGCAGATCCACTCTTATCTTTGGTCCTGACAGGCTGCACTGTCAGGAACTGCAGTCAGGACAGGGTGGGAGGGCTGACCCCCCCCCCCCCCCCACCGCAGTAAGCCCTCACATCCATGCTCACTGAGACCAGGGCGATTCACTGAGAACAGGGCGATTCTCCTGTCATTGTGCTGCTTGTCTGTTCATCAGCATGCCCCGCTGGGTTTTTCGGACCCGACTGTAAGCAGCGATGCGTGTGTGACCATGGCGCCCTCTGTCACCATGTCACCGGTGCCTGTGTGTGTCCTGCTGGGTGGAGAGGTACACTGTGTGACAGAGGTCAGTCCCCACAGCCACGTCACTCCACTGCTGGATAATTGCTATTGTGATTTGTGTTACACTGCATGTTCTCCATAGGGTCTTTAGTTTATTTACTGTGTAGTATGCAAACACTATTTATCGCATGAAGGTAGTAGTAATATTTTATTAGATGTCAACCTGGTCATGTACTTATGCAGTATACTGTAAGTAGTTTGCTAAAAGTCATTCAAGTGAGTCTGAAATAGGCTAAAATGGCAACACCGTAAGAAATAGTTTAAACATACAGGATCATCCCTGCAATGCACCCCTGCAAACCCCATATTCGGAGGTGTTTTGGCGTGTTGCTTGCGCCCCCTGCTGGTCTCGCCTTCCTTCCTTCCTCCTCTGAGTGCCCTCCCTCTCTGTGTCCAGCCTGTTTACCTGGGACGTTCGGGCAGAACTGCACAGAGCTTTGCCGATGCCCCGCCGGCACGGCCTGTCACCATGTGACCGGGGAGTGCGGCTGCCCTCCCGGGCTGACGGGCAATGGCTGTGAGCAGCGTGAGTGAGCCCCCCCCCGCCCCCACCCCGTGTGCCTGTTCCCTCCTCTCTGAGTGATGTGTAGGATACTGATTACAGCTCCCGGTTTGTTTCTCCCCAATCGCCTTCTCCTTCTCCATGAAGCCTGCCTGCCGGGTACCTATGGCCTCAACTGCAATCAGATGTGCCAGTGTCCTGCGGTCAATCAGCTCTGTCACCCTGTCACCGGCCACTGCTACTGTGCGCCTGGTTACCACGGTGACCACTGCTCTCTTGGTGAGTTTCCATGTCTGTGATTACCGGCACGCACAGGACGGATTTTTACGGCAGGCCCACGTATATCAATCACATTCTCCCCCGTTGCGTCTCTCAGGGTGTGCGGTGGGTTCCTACGGGCCAGGCTGCGTGCACCGGTGCCAGTGTTTGAATGGGGGGGGGTGCCAGCCAACCACAGGGGCCTGTGCGTGCCCACCGGGATATATCGGAGCCCACTGCAACCTCAGTGAGTACCCAGCTCACGCCCAGTAATGTTATGAAAGCTAGGCATCACTGTCACAGCACATAATGATATATTATCCACAGCCTGTCCAGTGGGGCACTATGGGCAAGACTGTGCCCAGGCAGTGCTCTGTGCAGAGGGGGCCAAGAGCGACCCGGTCACAGGCCGCTGCGAGTGCGACACCGGGCGACGGGGAGCCGACTGCAGCCAAGGTCAGCGCCATCTTCCCAGCTCCGGCGAGTCTCTATGACGCAATTTAGTATGAGCGATTTCCGTGTCTCTGCAGGCCTCTCTGTAGGCCTCCCTGCTTTTCATAGGCGTGACTTGGCCTATAAACAGTACAGAAGTGTGCAGTGCGTGTGTGTAGTTCTGAGTACTGCCAAACCTTCTCCGGCAGACTGTGCTCCAGGCTGGTTTGGGGAGGACTGTGCACAGCCCTGTAACTGTAGCAATGGAGGCCTGTGTGACACTGTCTCTGGGCTGTGTACTTGCGCACTGGGCTGGACCGGAGAGCACTGCGAACAGGGTGAGAATCACAGCAGGCCTGCTGTCACCTAGCAGAGTGTAACATTAGTCCTAACTGCGAACCCGTCACTTAACAACTCCAACATTGTCTGTCCACTGTACGTCATTTCCATTGGTACAATACTTAACCTATATGAATATCAGGTCGCACACTGCTGCATTTTGTCAGTGTCAAAAGCTGATAATCATATACTATGTATTGTGTTACACCTCAACATCCGTACCTTATAGATTGAACCTTTTTTCCAGTCTTTATATCTTACGTTCTATATGTTACCCATCCTGTTAACTCTCCTATTACATTTGTATTTATTGCTTTTTATTAAAAGTGCTGCTACTGTATATGCCACACTGTGTTTGTGACTTGGCACATAAGACATCCACTCGCTTTTGTTAGTATAAATTAAATTATAACGCCCAGTGCTGAGGGTGTCGCTCTCTCTGCAGAGTGCCCCCCAGGGAGATACGGGGCTAACTGCTCGCTGCACTGTGGCTGCCTTCACGACGGCGCGTGTGACCGTGTGACGGGCCTTTGCCAGTGTCCCCAGGGCTACTACGGCCCGCTCTGCCAGCACGGTGAGAGTGTGGGGTCTGTGTCATATCGCCGGGACCCTAACACCTCGCAGAATGCATTTAAAGTCTGGCCCCCCCTGCCTTCCACAGCGTGTCCCGCCGGCTTCCACGGCCCCAGCTGCCACCTGCCGTGTGACTGCCGCAACGGGGCCACATGTCACCCCAGCAGCGGCCTCTGCATCTGCCCCCCCGGCTACCAGGGACACCGCTGCGAGAATCGTACGTAGTTCACTGTCACCCCCCGTCTCTCACAGGTAAAACAGCTTCTGTGTAGACAGTTGCGATTAACCAAGATGAATCCTCCTCCCAGTATGTGAACAAGGCAGGTTTGGAGAAAACTGCACGCAGTCATGTGACTGTGCCGGGGACAGCCCATGTGACCCTGTGAGCGGCAGGTGTCTGTGTCCATCGGGGAAGACGGGGTCCAGGTGTGACGCGGGTAAGTGGAAGTATGAATCAACAGCACACTATGTGCTCCCTTTCCAGAAAAATCCCTCCATCCCTTGTAGGGAGCAATTTGTCTTCCCTAATGCTGTTGTCACATTTTTGTGTGCATGCGTTCAGACTGTCCTGCGAACCGCTTCGGCCCAGACTGCGCACACTTCTGCGAGTGTGACAGCAGGGGGCAGTGTGACCCTCGGAGCGGACGCTGCACTTGCCTTGACGGCTGGGGGGGCCTCACATGCAGGGAGAGTCAGCTCTCCTGGCCACAGCAGTCCCATACAGGTCAGTAGGAAAGCGCATGATCAGCTCAGTTTCAGGTCAGATGTGTCATTCCAGCTCATATCAACATACTGTACATTCTTGTGCTTTTTCCTCAGATATATCCACACAGGAGTCCTACAGAGACCGAAGGCAGAACCTCTCGCATCCAGATAATTATGTATAGCACCCCCTGCTGGCTGCACCACACTGAAAAGAGCAGAGACATTTTACATCACAGAACCGGGTTTGTAGGTGCCAAGCAGATACTGTGAAGTCACATGT
Organism: Paramormyrops kingsleyae; assembly: GCF_048594095.1. NCBI lineage: Eukaryota > Metazoa > Chordata > Actinopteri > Osteoglossiformes > Mormyridae > Paramormyrops > Paramormyrops kingsleyae. The sequence continues at coordinate 10,099,181 of NC_132804.1, forward strand.
GGGGTGAGAGGGACACTGGGACACAGACCTCAGGTCCTCAGCGTCAGTGGGAACGCCGACTCTGGTCCTCGCTCCTGTTTATGCTACACACAGCACCACAGCGGAGTGAAGACGGCAGGTCGACTGTGACTCCCTCTCGTGACTCTCTCTCTGTGACTCTCTCTCTGTGACTCCCTCTCGTGACGTGCATGCGTGACTGAAGGCGGCACGGCCAGGATTACAGGGAGCTGAAGGGTTGCACACAGAGACAGTCCTACTGGCTGGGAAATACATATAATGTACAAGTAACTCGCAATGGGAGAGGTGGGACTTTGAAATCCACCCAGACTGATAACTAGGCTGAAACATCACAGACTGTGACTGCCCCACCCCATCTGGGTTTCAGAACCATATTTCTCCTGTTACTGTGAATGACTTTTAACTTTAAACCGTTAAAGGTTTCTTAATTCTGGTCCTGGGGATGCTAGTTCACACATTGCAAAATAGTTACCTAGATAACCTAGACTGTTGCAGGTACATTTTTGCAAATAAAGACTGACTTTTCCAGAAGCAAAAATGAAATCAAACAGTATTAACTATTACCGTAAACCAGGGATGACATTGGTCACGGTGATGAAGGTTCTAGAAACGTTTAAAGGTGACGAAAGGGATTTCTAGGGTGGCATGGTGGTGCAGTAGTTAGCATTGTTGCCTCATACTTATGGGACCAGGGTTTGAGTCTCTGCCTTGGCTCCATGTGTGCATGTTCTCCCTGTGTTGATGTGGGGTTTCATCTGGAGACTCTAGTTTCCCCCCACAGTTGAAAAACATGCTGAGGTGAATTGGAGTTACCAAACTGTCCATGTGTGAGTCAATGGTGTATGAGTGCTATAGGAGGGATGGAAAGGGTTTGTACTTCAGGGGTGTGTTTCTCAAAAGCTCCTGTTAGCGGCTTACATAGCTGGAACTGAATGGGTCCTGCTAACATGGTTAGCAGCTATGCTTCAGGGAAGAGCAGCCCAGAGCACAGCATGTTGTACTCTTGAAGATACCCCTCCATCCATCCATCCATCCATCCATCACTGTTTGACCTACTCAGGATTGTGGTATCTGGAGCCGTCTGGAGCCTATTGGGGTGGGGCAGGAAACCTCATGATGACAGGGGGAGAACATGCCAATGCCGCACGCATGGAGCCACGAACCCAGGTCCCTGAGGTGGGAGGTAACTACCGCTAATCCCCCCTCCCACTTCCAAGATGAGCGAGATGGACTCTCCTTACCTTTATGTGGCTGTGTCACAAAGACACATGGTGTTTACCAAGAGCAGGGGAGCTAAGTCATTCTACTGGAACGCAGCTCATGGGATGGGACAGCCTCCGTCTCCCGTGCGAGTGCTGGAAACATGATCAGTAATGGCCATCATGTGAGATGCAATCTACTGCATGTACCAGGTGGTGTTTTGTCATGTCACAGCGCCATTGTCTTTCCCGAGGGACCTCCGGCAATTCTGGGAGGTTTGACTGAGGCTGTATGATCTGTGAAGGCAGCCAACAGCACGATGGAAACATAACGGCCCCCCGACCCTGATGAAACACCAAGGCAACAGGATGGATCTCATGATGCTCTTTTAATTTTCATCTCATAAATACTGAAGCTGTACATATTGTCTAATTTCAAATTCAAGCACAATGCAGCTAGCAATGCCTGACAATGAAGGTAAAATAAAAAAGGTGGAAGTGAATACATCCATTCATATATACAGAGGTCAAAATATATACATACAGAAGGTATCTGACCCGTTGAGAGGAAGTAATTTCGGCAGCAATTTTTTTTTTAATAACCCTAGAAGACATCTGCAGTAAATGTAATCCTTTGTCACAAAAAACACTGAAATAAAACGAGTTCTGACAGTTACCCGCAGAACGTTCCAGAACATATAAAATACTCCCGGTGTAATGCATACCATATACAGTTGATGTTATCCACAGCACTAGTCTGGTCTATCAGTTGGTCTGTATCACTCTGGCAGGGTCGTCAGGCACGCCCCTCTCACAAAGCACCGCAGACCACCAGGATAACGTAAACCTGGGGGTTCAGAAGAATGGCCTACTGCTGTACAGGCAAGCGGCCAGACCCTCTGACAGTTTTACCTGCAGCCCTAAGAATTCTGAAGGTGAGCTCATGCTGGCTTTCACCCAACGTTCGGCCCAATCAGGCAGCAGCAATGGTTTCTCCGTCGACCAAAATCAGATATACCAATTCAGAAAGAAAGCACAAAATATTTTCCTGCCCAGCAGGGGAAGGAAGAGACAACGAGGGTGACAGTTTGACAGGCCCAAAACCATCCAGAGATAAGGTTCTGTGACGTGTGAGAACAACCAGATACCTCTAGGAGAACAAAGCTAATGTGTGGAACGTTTTGTTCCTGTGTAACTCACAGTAAAAGTAGGCTGCCTGGTTAGTGGGGACAGACCAGCAGTGAAATGTACCAGTGACGGTAAGAGACAGACTACACGACAGCCACATCACAGATGAGGACAACCTTGCCGACTGCCAGTGCAGAAGCACGGAAAATGCCTGCAAGGCAAGTCACACAGGGTCATCGCGAGCAGTGACCGGGGCACTGGGCATGGATCCACAATGCCAGCATCTTAATACTGGCCAAATTAATTTGTAATGAGGTACACTTTTTCCAGATCTGATATCCATTAATAAAACAGGAATACCTTTTTACCCACAAGAGTCTGTAAGTGCTATGAAGTATAATAAAGCTAAAGATCTGCAGGCTCTGAATGTATGACGACACATAAAATTTATGTGATTGAAAAAACAATGTCTGTGGCCTCAGGCTCAGCATTACAGACCATAACAAAAATATGGAGACTGATTAACATATAAAATACTGGTGATCAGTTACAATGGACACCATGACACACTGCTGTCATGAACACGCAGACATACGGGAAATGCAGGCCAGACAATGGCTTTCTGGGCAAAGATTCCTACTGTTCTTTCTGCTAGCAAATGGACCCAAAGCAGGGCTCACAGGATAAATCAGATTACAGGCTCAGGGTCTGGTCGAATTCAATACATTCCAGTCTGCACTGAAACATACTGGCACATTAGACATGTGTATGGAACAGCAGAGGGCATGTGACCATTCCGGCTGATTTTTTCCTGGACAGAACACGCAAAGCACCCTGGGTAAGACACTCGTGCATAGATCAGCAGTCCAACCTTCAGCGCTAAACTGACAAGTTGAACACACATAACTGGACCAAAATAAGACACCGTGCTCCTCGTAGACCACCATGGGAAGAATCAGTCTGTCACATTGTGTACAAAACAACAGTGCACACAGAAGACTGAATATGCCATTAGTTATGCTTTTATATGGCTACAGACAGACTCATTTGCTTGTTATTGATAATTCACTGTGCCCAGCTGGTGGAGCCAGAGAGCACAAAAAGGAAAACTTGGACAAGGTTACTTCGCAAAGTCAGACTGACAGAAGATGCACTAAGCAAAGGCAACACGTCAGTGCAGAACTCTTCCAACCGTAATGCTATGTCAGACCTGGATTCGTCATCACCGCTGTCATTTTTGTCAGTACACACCTGTCACGCCACTGCAGGGTTCTCATAACTTTAAACTACGTACAGTAAACTAGACCAGCCACACGGAGGAAAACAAAGACTGCACAGGGGTAACAGTTCAATATACTCCATACCGGACAAGATGAAAGTCTGACTTCCTGGGAATTCTCGTATGCTTCACTAGAGGGCAGAAAGTCCACACAAAGTGTTTGAGCTGCTCGCTAATCACTCCTCTCCACACAACGACAAAACTATTTATAACCACACAGTGATGCCCGGTAGCTTCTCCCAAGACCAAGGAGGGCAGAAGCTCCAGAAGTAAAAGCTGCTGTCAAACACGCGTCACACTGAGCACTCGACACGTCTTCGTGGATCCAGCCTCGTTCCTCGCTCATTTTTAGAACGTCCGTGCAATGGAGACGTACTTCACAGTTCATGGATGTCCACGTACCCGCAGTGGAACAACTTCTGATGGACACGGCACTCCCAGCAGAGGCGTGAGTGCGATCAGGTCCAGAGACAGCCACAGTGGAAGACTCAAATCCCTTGAGTACGCAATCAGACACCGACAATTCTTATGTTCAGAAGCAAAAGGAACATGTACCATTTAAAAAGATTCATAAATTTTTATCATATATTTATATTCATTTATGAGATATATTTCTTCTCTTACAGCTTACAGCATGACAAAAACCAATAAACACATGAAGTCGATAAGGAAAACGCCAAGGCAGACAGCAGATGAAAAAATAATGTTCCCTTTCATCAGAGGGGGGACATCAGTGAAAGACACCTCAGAAATCTTTGGCTTGAACCACATGAAATGTCACCTGTCTGAAGACAATGGTTCATCGCTAACATGACGTGCACAGACGTCAAATATAACGGCTGAATGATGACTGCGTCGTACACACTCTCTGCTTTTGCTCCTGACCTACACGCTAACAAGCCAACTGTCTCACAGCTCAGAACACGACCCCAGCAGCCAGTCTGCTCTCCCTGAAACAGTTACTGACAACTGGGCTCCCACTGGTGATATGTCATTTGCGTTTTTCAGTGACCAGCTTTCATACAGCTGAAGTAAATCCAGGCCCAGTGGTAAAGAGGTATATAACACAGTCTTCTGGTGGTTTACTGTGTTGACTTGGATAATTCCTTAAAAATCACTTTGTTTCCGGTTATGATGAGAGATGCATTGCAAATAACTGAAGAATTCACTGGTGGTACGTCTACTGTAAAACCAGCACTGAATCTAATCCTGCTTTAAAGACACACATCACACCACAGTGGTTAAAGCATTTTATAAGCATTTCTTAGCTAGAGAGACATAGATAAAACTCGTCGTCACTTGTAAATTGCGCGACTTTCTGATCTGGTCAACCAGGCTTTTTACGTGTTAACTGGCAGCAAAATAAAACGGCTGTCAAAAGCATCTCACCCAAACCACACTGAGTACCAGGTTAAGACCAGGTTTTTTCAGATGTTTTAAAAAGAGACACAGTCTCTGCTTCCACAGCCGGCCGCACAAGGAGGCCTCGTGGATTGAGATTCAGGCCTGCGCCTGGCCTGGTGTTTCCCCGATGCAGCCACAGTGTCGGAGGGGCGGGATGACGACGGAGGGTCTTCTGAGCGCCGAAGGCCTCTCGGCTCATCATCTACATCTATCCATCTGAGAGAAAGCCGTGAGCACGGGACTAGCAGACAGGGAGCCGGGGTGGCCCAGATGGTGACATGATGGCCGAGGACGTGCATTTCTCAGAGACCGCAACACAAACGGGAATGACTGCTTATAGTTACAAGTGCAACAGATCATTCGCTGTTTCTATATTGACCTATGTTCCATTTTACCATTTTATGCATACAGTATTTTAAAAAGGCCAGAAAGAGGAGGAAAAAATAAATCAGAAAGTTTATTTTGACTGCCAAGCAAGCGTGTGCAGTTTTTTTTTTTTTGTATTTCTCTTCTATGTCGAAAACACGTTTCTGCTGAATTTGAGTGACGTATCTACGAGCGCTTGTCCCGCGGAGCTCTCATCAGCCGCTCCTCGCGGCCCCCCCACTACCCCCCATGGGTTGGACTCGTCAGCCGCTGGCTCTAAACGATTCCCCCACCGGGGCCGAGGCTACGCGGGTCTTCTGCGCCGGTCTCTCATTCGGTAAAAGCTCAAGCAAACAGTGGGAACAGGCAAGGGTGCCGAGCGGAGGTCCCCCGGCAGCTTAGGATCGGTAGTCCTTTTTACTGTAAGGCTTGTTTCCCAGGATGCTGTCCACCTCGTGCACGATGGACGAGGACAGCTTCGGAAGGACCTGCAAGGGCCGGGGGATAGGGTGTGATTTTCAAGGTGACAGGCTGAAGGATCATCAGGAAGCATCTTTGCATCATCGAGGATAACAGGACGGTGAATTTTAAAAGCAGATATGACAGGGTGCGCGCACACACACACACACACACACACACACACACCGGAGCAGAGGGGTACAGGGATGGCGAGAATGAAGACAGGAACAGCCATTGCACAAAGATCTCTAAACATCTCAAAGCCCATTAGAGGAACAGCTACTAAAAGGCAGCTACTTGCTCTCACTCTCGCCAGCCAAATGACCCCATTAGCTCTAATCACAAGGAGTGGCATCATGTTCCAGTAAGCTGGCAGTCAGCATTCTGATTCATTCTGTTATGGGGGGGGGGGGAAGTGAACAGCACATCAGCGCATACAGTATCGCCTGACCAGGGCATCACACAGCACATACGCATGCACACACACACAAACACACACGCACGCACGCACACACACACACACACACAAACACACAAACTGCATCTGGAAAAAAAAGGCTGCTAATGCACACAATGAAATTTCCTGAACTGCACCATGTGACCAGAAGACTGACGCACAGGCCTTACAGGGGGGTGAAAACAGCGTCCTTATGCAGGGAAACACACACTGGGATGGACACACGATGGTACACTGCACACCCTGTGACCTCACCTGTATCGCTCCTATGTTCTCCATCAGCTGGTCCGTGTTGGATGCCCCCAACAGCACAGAACTCACGCCCTCGTTTCGCAGGCACCACGCTGTGGGGGGGCAGCGGACAGCAATGACGCCTCACTTACTGACACACCCCCCCTCCCCCCCCACAGGAAAAAAAACAAACACAAACATGCCAATGCTGACGGCAAAAACAAAAAACAAAAAACATTGAGTGCCTGAACAAACCCAGACAAAACATCCCACAGACACAAGAACACGGACGGAGCCTTACAGTAAGGACAGCCTCCCTTGGCTACTTTGGTTTTTGATGATCAGGACGACCGCAAAAGTGTTTCTATCCAGAGCCACAGACCAGGAAGGGGAGAGCATGTGATTGGACAGATTCTCCCAACAAGCAGAGAAGAGCATGTGATTGGGCAGATGCTCCAGACAGGAAGAGGAGAGCACAGGGTAGCATGGACACTCCGGCCAGAATGAGCGAACACTCCCACCAGGAGACACGCTGAGCAGGTCAGCCCAGTGGGAGTGCAGACGCCTCCCTCTGAGTCTGTGTGCATGGCTGTTCACCCTCACATGCCATCCTGCAGGGCCGCCCTGCCGCTACCCCGACCTCAAGAGTCTGTTATGTTGGAAGGGCGTGACCACATGCGGCCTGACCACGCAACGTGCAATTCACAAGCAACTAAACGAGGTGATGCTTCCGGAAAAGCCTGCAGCTGTCACAGCGACAGGCTGAGTAAAGCACTCAGTGAGTCCCCCCCCCCCCCCAGTGGTGTCAACCCAGCTGACGTGACTCACTGTGTTACCTGCTGATTAACACACTGACTCAGGAAGAACCTCCCTGACACATCGGCTCCGGGATAATTTGTTTCCCCACTTTATCTGCGTTGCCAATAAACTGAGAAGAAAGACAGGCTGGTATTGAGGCAGATAATGAGGTGTGAGTCATTCTCAGGCCATGCTGAGCTCTGTGGAGGAGTCCCAGAGGTCCACCTCTATCTCAAGTTTCAGATTCCTCCCCCACTTGTAAAAAAAAAAAAAAAAAAAAAAACCCACTATGCTTGACATTAACGCACACTTCCATACTGCACCACGGACCACATGACTTTGCATTCCTCCGCAATGCAAGCGGTATTTAATCTTTTCAGTTTAAAGGTTTCACTGCACCCCCCCACACCTAGACACACATCGCTACCCCTGGCTGCAGTTCAGAGAACAGGCGCACGGACTGGCTGGGAGTCATACACACCCGGGCCGCACCTATCACAGGAGGACCAAACAAACCTGCCATTCTCAGTTAGCTTTAATTAAAACTCCACCACTGCCTACAATAAAAAAAAAAAACTGCAGCCATGCATGACAGCATCAGCGGTATAACGGGCTCTAGTCCGTAAGACCAGGCCTTGTGTACAGTATGATGCAAAATAGCCAACTTAAACAAAATAACTGAAAGAAGCAAACTTGAAGCTTAGTTGGAAATATCAGACTATTAAACGGAGAAAGCGAACGATTTTACAAGCATAAATGGCTATTTGGAATTCTCCACCTCAGAAGTTATCTATAGGTAACATGACATCTCCTCCAATCGAGCATAATTATTCCAACACAACATCTCACCATTATTAAAACAATTTTAAACCCCTGGATGAACCCACCACTATCTATTATAAGGCATACCACAGCTATCAAAATTACCATATTACCTAAGGCCAATTACATATCTGCAATGACTTCAAAGCAGCCCACAACAATAGCGGCTCAATACATTATGCAGCTTAACCAAAAAACATTTAAGAACCAAAAATCTATAAAATTATCAACATTAAAAAAAATCACAAATCATAAAGACCAAAACAACTCCCATTTAACTATAATCCCAGTCTACGATTGATTCAGTGTGTGATCCTTCATAGAAGGTACATTACACAACATAACACAAGTGCACCGTTGACAGCAACACTCGTGCTTCCCAGACATGCTCACTAGTATAGTTCTGGCAGGGATCACCACCGACTCAGCCACTTCTACACAAGCAGGACCTCTGAAATAGAGCCCGCAAGCAAAGATTCACTTTAACTATCCGCAAGAAAGCCATCCTTGTCATCTGAAAAAAACAAGACTACCTCTGACATAATGGCAGTTTACCAGCAGAACATATTTCACTTCAAAAACAAACAGCCTCATGCTGCAACTAAACTGTAAAAGTCACTAAACCTTGACCTAAACAAGTTCAATAAACAAGTAGTTTAGCTGCATACATACAATAAAACTAATTTACATACCAGGTCCCTTAAAGGGGACAAACAAAAACATGGTTTCTGGCCTAAGACCTGTTGTTATCAGTAATATGACTGTTTTTATCGTATGTAGACCTTTCAAACAAAAGAAACAAGTATCAAAAGCCTGTTTCCTCTATGCCTGCATCCCTGCTGCTCTGTCTTTCTTGCTTTGTCTTTGGTTTTGATCTGGTCCATTTAATGCTTAAATAAATAATGGCAAACGGAAACGTTAAAAGCGGCCGTCTGCTGCTGTTTCACGGAACCATGCCAGTGGCTCAGATGCGCACATCCCCGCCGCCGCGGGATCTGACGCCTTCTCCCAGACGCTGGCCAGACAAACGAGACACAGCGATGGGGACGGACAGAGCGAGCGGAAGACGGACGGACGGACAGACAGACAGAAAGAGAGAGAGCGGCAGGGCGGCGCGTACCGATGGCGAGCTGGGGCAGTGTGCAGCCCAGCCGCTCCGCGATCGCCTGCAGCTCTTTCAGCTTCGCCTGCTGGCGCCGGCCCTCCTCGCTCAGGATCTTGTCCTTCAGCCATTGGTAGCCCTGTCGACACACGGCACGCCTGCTCAGGGACGGGCCTACTTGCCCAAGAGCGGACCGGTACCAGGCCCTGGGGACCGAGGGTCTTGTCGAGCGGCCTGGCTTTGCTGCAGCCCCAATGCGACCCGGGATCGATCACAAAGAGGCTCCTTTCTCCGCAACCCCTTCCGCACGCAGGGCACTGATCTCCAGGGCTTTCTCAGAGCACACACACGCAACACACACACACACCATACACAAAACACACACACACACACAGCACACGCAGGCAACACACATAGTACACATACAATATACACAATACACACGCGACACACACATCATACATAAAACACACATACAAGTACATACACACACAAGCAACAAATACAGTACACACACAACACACACATACACACACACACAGGCAACAGACACAGAATACACACAACACACACACACACAAGTACACACACACGCAACACACACGCAGGTCTGAACAAGTCCGTGGGAGGAGGAGGAGGAGGAGGGGAGCGGGCCGCGAGGCAGTACAGCAGACATGCAGCCACTCCGCATGTAAGATACACAGATATTTTTAAAAGCAGAGCTCTTCCACGCTAGTCCCCGGTGTGTGATTTTCACAGCTCAAGTGTTTGACGAATTCTGTGCTAAATTCACATCATAATCAAAGTTTGTCCAACTTCTACATTTCAGTGTATTATTCATCATAATTACATTTTTCCTTCATTGTGCCATTAAAACGAACCATTCGCTGTACACTAAGATTATATCACTGCCAAAACACGGCTCATACCAGACACTACAAGAGCGAGAATCCCGTATTTATATAAATGAATGATAAATAACTGATCTGAAATGCATTAGTGTTTAGGCTTGAACTGAATACACCACTGATTGCCTGGATCTCAGGACATCACTGTGATATTTACTCATCGCCAGCGAGAACACCTTCCGCAGTGTGTGTGCATAGATGCAGTGAGTGTGTGTATAGATGCAGTGAGTGTGTGTATAGATGCAGTGAGTGTGTATACAGGTCTTTAGCAGTTTAACCCCTCAAACCCTGGATGACAGGAAGCTCTCAGGCCTGGAACACAGGTGAAAGTTCTGTTAGGGCACTCAGTACCACACAGGAACAACAATAACAACAACAACAACAACAGGTATCAGTGAGAAGACAAAGGAATATGGGAGAGTAAAATAGGGGGGTCTGTGGTACCTTCAGGGAGGCTCGTGAGTAGGGGGGAACCCCACTGTCGTATTTCCCTGAGATGATCCCACAGGCCAGTGGGGACCACGTCATCGCACCGACGCCTGGGGAGAGAGCACTACTGTCACTGACCTGTGTCCAATCGGGGGGTGGGGGGGTTGGGGATTGCACGGCACACTCACCAATCTTGTGGAAGAGCTCTGGGAGCTGCACCTCCACCTTCTCTCTCTGAAACATGTGGTACTCAGCCTGCTCGCAGATGGGGGGGATCTGGTTGAACTGCCGTGCCACGGAGTACGCCTCCTGCAGGAGGGCGAGGGAACAGCGGCCCTGAGCTCCCAGGTGACACGCTACACGGAACACAGCTCCACGCGTCCGCCAATTTATGAGAGTTATGGTAATAATCAAAGCGGTTTAAGCATTAGCATTCGCTGAAATCAATCACACTGCGAATGGCTGATGAGAGGCCTCACTTCTGGATCTTAATTTAAACATCCAGCTGAGTTATCTGACGAGGCTGGAGAATAAGGGCTCACCATGATCTCCATGGGACTCCAGCGGGACGTGCCCCAGTACATAGCCATTCCCTGATTGATCACGTGGGTCATCGCTCGCACCGTCTCTGCAACGGCAAAGGGCAAACTCATCACGATGTGGGCGGGGCAGGGCAGGTGTTGCCGTGGAGACAATGACGGAAAGGTGACAGGCGTCGCATGAGAAATACTGTAATAAAAGGACGCTGCCAAGATTCGAAAGTAGTAGGATATTGGAAGAAACAAAATGGGACAAAATCTAATCAATTTTATCGCTGAAAACCTTATGAAAAAACACAGGGCTGGGTGGGCCAGACAGGAACTCAGCTCTTAGGTGCCTGAAGAAATCCACTGTAAGCTGCCCATTAGGATAATGCAGCTAAGGTGGCGCAAAACTCGCCCTCCCCAGCCAGATGCCGTGTAACGCCGGGCGGCCAGGAGTGTGGCGGCACCCGCAGGTGCCATGCCAGCTGCAGCCGTAGGTGAAGCACGGCGCTCTAAAGCGAATGTGCGAAATATGAAGCACCGCGGGTATGACTGAGCGTTTTAATTGCTGCCCAGGGACGCCGTGGGTTTCCGAACAGTGCCGACAGGGAGAGCGAGCAGCCGGTCATTTTGCTACATGGGGAGATCTCCTTCCGCAATTTCCGGAAAGCTTAGAAATGGAAATCGGCTGGAAAATCACAAGGAGGCTGGAGATCAATCACACAACCCTACGAAGTGTGCCAGAGGACGCCCCCCCCCCCCACCATCCAACCCCCCACAAACGCACGACTCTCGAGAAATGGACATTCACAATGGACATTTTTCTTGCAAGATACATTTGACCCTAAAAAATAAACTCATTTTCCCATATTAACCATCCAGGCAAGATGCCCGCTGCCCTGTCCGGGGTACCGGACCTCATGCAGTAAGCATTCCGCACTTCAGCAGTAGTCCCACGCAATGCAAGCAAAGTTCACAGCAGGAAGTGTGATATCACCTTAGACAGGAACAGTGTTTCCAAGAGACAGTGGCCCCTTACTGGGAGAACACCACAGGAATCCAGCAGACTCACACACCATGGAGCCACCGATCAGCATCAGGGAAGCTGTCACAATGTGTCACCATAACTTACATCAACCAGGCCTGCGTGTGCAGGTCAGCCACTCGGCAAACTAATCTGTCTCTCATACCGATACAAACTGTCAAACATCAGAACCATTATCTTGGCACTAAGACTACAAACTAGAGTCCTAACCGAATAAAGAGCCCTGGTTACGTGTTTGTGTGCCACGAACGTGCCTTTTGGGACACATTCACCCCAGGTGTCACTTTTGGAGACACTGCAGCCCTATATCTGCTTTGACAAACCCAGCAAAGCAGAACAGCCACAAGTGGGCACTGCGAGTAGACAGTGTGCCGCACCACTGCATGCTGGACCACATCTGAGAGCTCAGCCACTTATCTGGGAGAAATAAAGATGTATTTCAGGCGCAACTGGACCGGGACCAAGGATAACAGAGACACCAGCAGCAGGTCTTCAGCGGCGAGCATCTGGGATCGCACCTCTGCAGAGGCAGCTGAGAGGCTGGAGACGCCAGGGGGGGGGGGGAGGCACTACCATGCTCCGGGGAGAAATTAAACTTCCATCTCAACCGCACAAGTAAACAGCAGACACACAGCGATGTGTGTGGGGGGGTGAGATTATAAAAGGGTGAGCTAGGAACAGATAGTGAGAGTGTGAGAGAGCGAGAGAGAGAGAGAGAGAGAGAGAGAGAGAGAGAGAGAGAGAGAGAGAGGGCCGTTCGTCCTCACCTTCCATGGGCGTATTGGGGTCTGGCCTGTTGGCGAACACCACATCTACATATTCTAACTGCAGCCTCTCCAGGGAAGCCTTCAGACCTGCCGGAAAGCAATACGCCACAGATGATTCAGGCTGACGTCCCACATTAAGGGGAGCCAGTACAGCCACCTCGGGCAGACGGCTTTTGGAGGGCTTTCCCTCACACTGCGCACTGCACCCTCTCCTCCTCGCGGTGACGGGGTGCTGCAGAGCACTCTGCCTACCCAAAATCCTTACTGCGCTCCTGCTTACCTTCGATGATGTGCTTCCTGGACAGACCCCTCTCCGTTTCTGCTCTGAAAAGTGATGTATAGAAGACACAGGTTGTCATACGGGGGGGGGGGGGGGGGGGGCAGAGGCACACGGGTTACGGGGTGACCTGCACAGCTCAAACTCACACACGGGGTATAAACTTCAGATGTAGTCTTTTCTGTGAAATTTCCCTTTACCAGAGTAAAACTGGGATATAAAGCAATATCCCTCCACCCCAATGACTGTGTGTAATGTGGAGATAGAGAGGCAAGACATAATAGATGGACGGAAAGGACAGAATAACTTTTGATATCACTCCTCCTCCAAAGAAAATGGCTGTGTGTGTGTGTGTGTGTGTGTGTGTGTGTGTGTGTGTGTGTATGCATGAGGGACAGAAGATGAATGACGTATGTGTCTGAGAATGAGACAGGAGACAAATGCCATACTTTCCGCCCCAGAAGATCTTTGTAGTGATGACCAGACTGGAACGCCTGCGAAGAGAAACACAAGAGAGACGCGGCCTGAAGCCTTCGGCACAAAGCCCACTGCACATGTCACTTGGCTGCCATTTAGCACCCATACGGATGACAAAGGCTTTCAGCCCGAACATGCATAAAACCACCAGTAACTGTGCCGGGTAGAGAGAGTGTATCACATAGACACACAGCAGGTCCGCAAACCAAGTAAACATGGCCCTTTAGGAAACGTGGCCCTTTAGGAAACGTGGCCCTTCAGCAACGGGGCCGTCTTTATGGCCGCTGGAGACCGACAGGGCCAAAGGAGGGCGATGGAACTCCAAAGGTAGCGTCTTAATGAGCCCTACCTCCAACCTTTCTTTTTTATGATGTTTCCCAGGGTGACCTCAGCCCTGAGGTGAACAGCGAGAGAGAGAGAGAGAGAGAGAGAGAGAGAGAGAGAGAAAATCACCATGAGCTAAATGACTACATTTAACATTCAAATCGGCAGAAAAGACGACATCTTTCACAAGGTATCGCGTCAGACACATCCTGCGTGCTCTACCCACGACAACAGGCAGCTCTGCGGCGCTCAGCCACAGGAGGCTAATGATGCCCGGCGAGGACGCGCAGTCACTCCCACACAGCCCAGTGAGGCAGGGAGACGGCAGCACAGGCCTTCGCAAGGCAGAGGGGGGCTTAGGGAGGGACGCGCCGCACGCTAAATGTCACCTGCTTAATTCCTGCCCCCGGGGTCTGCTTCAGTATCCCATTGCAAATGACCTTTTCCAGATTTTGTGCTAATTGTTTGATGTTCCGCAGAGATTTGTCTCTTTGTGTTTAAGGAATTTTCATTTTCACATCCAGGCCGGTGCGTGTTTGGAATGCGGGAGGGGGTGATTCTGAGAAACGTAGACTTTAGTTAACCCCATAGCTAATACTGCTGCCACAGCAGGCCCCCATGCAGGGGGTCCTGCGAACTGTCAGACAGGCATCTGGCAGCAGGACACCTGCAGTGCGCTCAGCTCCAGCTCCTAAGTGCCATCTGCATCTTACATCCTGACACACCATGTTTCCCAACCCACAAAGGGGACGGGGGAGGCAGCACACCTGCCCATATGACAGGGGCTCACTGGCGCTCGCTATTCTGCGAACGTGCAACAAAACAGCAGACTGCTGGATGGTGGGACTAAAACTGCTGAGGATAAGGGCTATTTTCTGATTACCATAGGATTCTTTTTTTTTTTACCTTTTACGTATCGGGATGTATCTGCTTATGGAGACGGCAATTCTTATGAAGGTCAGCGGTGTTCTGAATTACCACGAGCACAAAACAGGCTGGGGAAGCAAGAACTTGCAAGGCAAGGAGAAGAGAGCCCCTCCCATCAGGATGAGGGGGTTCCTACAGGCTATTCCTGCTCCGTTAGCCATAGAGCTCCAGGTGCTGCACTGTCAAGCCCTGGAGATGCCCTCAAAAAATGCAAACCAGTGTGCATGAGGGGCTGAACAGTCCGTGCAAAGTCAGTCAGATGGCATTATGAACACAAGAGGGGGACAAACAAAACTCGTGCTGATGAACATGCAGCAAGTGTCACAGAATCACAGACACGCCACAAAGGCGACGTTGCCAGTGAGGGTGGGGGGGGGGGCACGTTCTCCACGACCAGGATGCCCAGGCATCAAGGGACACGAGCAAAGGGGCTCCAAAGGAAGACCACGGCCACACATCACTGCAGAGCTCACGAGCACCCTGGCTATGCCGCTGTGCGCCCCACACTCGTCACGCCTGGCAGTGGAGTAGTGCACCAATCATCCGGCACCCTGCTCATAGTTAATGGACACCCGTCGGCACGCCGACGCAGCCCAAACTCCCGAGTTCGAAACTTGATCTTCATGGCGCCGTAGCGACTGAGGTACCCACAGTAACAGGACTTATTCGGTCTGTCGGCAGGGTGACGTATGGCAGTGTGGCGTGACCATCACTGCTGGGGGGTGTTCACAGGTGGCACGGCCCACCCAAGGCCGCCGCGCACCTCTCCCACCCGGACAGTCCAAACACCTCACTCCACACTGTATCTACACTGGTCCTCACTCCACACTGTATCTACACTGGTCCTCACTCCACACTGTATCTACACTGGTTACATAACCAGCAGCTGCTGTGTGACACCTTCCTGTTCAAACTAACCTGGATCAAACTAAGACTGTTGGGCCAACCAGAGGTGATGCTTCCGTTACAGTACAGAGCTGCGCATCGGGTGGTAAGTGGCAGCAGTTTAACTCACAGAACTGCGCAAAAATACCAGCACCCGCTCTGCTTTCCAAAACATTCAACATGCCATCCCATGCCCTCCTACAGATCTTTAAATGGGGCACATCACATACCCAGGATACACACAGAACTTGTGCTTCGGTTACATGAATTACTCTGTGGACGACTTACAAATAAACCTGTGGGATATTAGTACTGAAGCGGGTACAGGGTAGGACAGTAATGGGATTATTTTTGGTTTCGTTATTTGGTCCACTAGAAAACCACCATTAGACCTGGAGAGCCACAAATCACTGGCATAAAACAGGTGACAGGAAGCTTCCGTCATGGCTATGATGTGGAGCCCATCTCAGACAGGGCTCCACTTCACGCACAGGTCTGCAGGACCAGCATGCTTCACTTTCCTTCTGCAACACTCACTTTCCCGCCGCGTAGACCTCGGCGGTGTCGAACAGGTTAATGCCGTTCTCGTAGGCCAGAGTCATCAGCTGCTCGGCCATCTGGGGGACAAGTGCAAGAGAACAGGTCTTGGACACCACATCAGTGCATCTCCTGTTATTAAAAGGCTTGCATTCTTATACTCTGATAGCAGGTGGATCCAGGCTTAATGGGAATTCAATATACAATAAAACAATTAAAAACATACCTCGTCCGTGATCTGGCCCCCAAACGTCACCCATGTTCCTATGGCAACAAAACAGAGATGGACAGGTATCAGAAACCAATCACATCTGAAATATCGGTGCTCTCACTATAGCAGGAGGTAGTTTAATTCCACAAAGGGAACGATCCTTGGAGAGCAAAATCATCAATTAACTAACGGCACTATTGGTCACTCACCCAGCCCGAGGCAGGACACCCTCAGTCCGGATTTTCCAAGGTTTCTGCAAGAAAGCAAAATATCCATCCTCATCCTCAGAGTAACTGCCACACGATGAGATGAAGTCGCTACACTGGTAAAAGCTGTTAAAACGACAGCATGAAAGGGACCAGTCATGTGAACGGACTCTGTGTTTGCTTCCATATTCTGAGAACTGGACAAATACCACCATCTTCCAGGTCCAGTGGAGTGGTGCAGGACCAAAGCAGTATCAAGCCCTTCATGGCGTCAAAGGCCCAAACAAAGAAAAGCCGGCTCTTTGACTATTTTTCTCAATCTCTGGCAATGACCAGCATCACCCATCAAAACAAAAACAGGCCCCACTGCAAGGGCATGAGAGGTAATGATTTTTAAAGGCCTTCCTTAATATACCTACAGAGGGAGTCTGAGCAGAATACAACATTTTAGTATCTATAAATGCTTTTAAGTTTTATAACAGAATTTTACAGCTTCAAGGTTGCCTTTCAAAAGAGGTTTTATTGCAGGACTGATTTCAAAGATTCTAAAGCCAAGCCAGAATGAAACCATCTTATATAAAGCACACAATAAAGGTTCTTTAGAGGTTCTGTGGGACTGAAACCAGTGGCAGCGCTGTAAAGATAAGGCAAAGTAATGTCAGCACAACAATGCTCTAGTGTGTGTAGGGGTTAGGGAAAGTGAGACAGGAGGTCAGATCCTCTGTCCATCCATCCACTTTCCAAACCATTTATCCAGGTGAGCTCTGTGTTCTGTGTTTGGGGGTGAGTGATTAACACCTAATGCAGAAGTAGTGATGATCCCTCTACTCTTAGTTCACTCTATCAACCGTCGGCTGCAGTCCTCCGCTGTGACACACAATGCCATCACAGCAGTTTATGGTACCCAAGCCTTTAAAAACCACCAAGAAGCTTCCTTATCTGGCAGGGACACAGAGGAAATTACGCCAGGTACCACTCATTCTTCACCAACTCTTCCAAGCCGCACGTCTGCAGTGGGAGCCCTTAAAACCTCACGGCTGAATGAACACGGGGCCGAGCAGAGCTGGCTTGCAGAGTGTCAGAGCTCTAATCCCGCTGCCCGTGGAGCTGGCCTGTTACCACACAGCCGAGCTCCTTAACCTTCTCGGCATGTGGAGCATGATGGATCGGTGAAGCGCGGGTGGCTATTAGCATTGGTGATGAGCTACAGCGTGCTCTTGGAGCTCCGTGAGCATCATGATCTTTCATCAATAAACTTCTTAATTGGCTTTGCAAGGATTTCCCGTCCTGAGACACAGACTAATTAAGTTAAAAGCTCAACATACCAGTCTTATCTGAAAGTAATACTTTTAATATGTGAAATTATAAGTGACGCACACTAACGAAAGGTCTTCCACAGAAGGCTACAAACACAGGCTGACTCAGTGGTTCATCCCATCCAAGAGAGGAGCCAATTAACAGGCTGTGTGTCCACAGTGGCAGGTGCCCCGATATCTCATGCCGTCGAAGAAAAAGCACAGGATTCTCACCCTCATGCGTGAATTAAGTTCCTTCTCCAAAAGGCACATGACCCTGTGAGTCATTAACGAGGATGCCATAATTATGGGCACCAGCCAGACACAAACAACAGAAATTAAATACCCAAACATTCAAATCAGCCCATGGCTTAGATAAACATCCCGGCCCCCTCCTCCCTCACACATTAGACAGTTCGTGCACCGGAGGTTCCCTGTCTGTTAACAGATATCATTCCCTGTATCAAGAAATTCACTCATTAAATGAATTCACAAATTAAAAGAAAAGCTAGTTAAATCCAAAGAGAAAAGACACTGGGCAAACTGCAATGCCTCCCCCATCCCAGAATATTTTCCCCCAAATACATACTCTTGATACATCTCTACTGCATGATATGAAACCGTGAACCAATGACATTAACATACAGTATACTCTGCCCACTCAGCAAAGATGAAGCCTGCATTCACACGCATGTTCACAGAGGCAAGTCACTTTGTCTCCTGGTATAAAGATGGCATTCAGGTCTGTTACAATCTTGCCCAGATTGTTCCATAACTAAATCTAGGATAAGGAGCACAGAGAAGCACCAAAGGAACTGCAATGACCCCTGACACACATATGTAATGCCAGTCCAATAAGCTCTGTCCTACTGCTGAATTATGACAATGGTCAGTCATTCTGACCACTAATGAAACCCCAAATATTAACTGATTAGTCAAAGGGACTGTTTTAATCACTTACATTATCTCTATTTACAGATAGTTCCGAGGTTCCCATTGCAGTTTGTCCTTTAACAGCAGAGCTTAAACGAACAAGGGACTGAAGCTGGACCGCAGCTCCTGGATGCTCACGGCCTTCATCTCTGCAGTTTTCCAGGCTCATAAAATTCAAATCTCTCCACACGGTCTAGCACTACAGTTGACAGATAATTCTGTCAGCAAAATAAAAATGCCAGTTTTGGGGGGCAGGGGGAGGGGTGTCACAGCCTTCCCAGCAAACTCCACGTTGTCTCCTCATATCAGATGTGCTCAGTTTTAATATTTGCCAAATCTCATTCTGTTGGCAGTTCGCATTTTTCAATAGACGTGATTCTACCCTCCGGACTCCAGATTAAAATATTTTCTAGAAAGCCCCCACCCCCACTGCCAGCTCTCCAGTTCACAGCACTGTGGCATAATGGGATTTCATCATGCATAGCCTTTATATTGTCAGTTCCCTTCAAATGCATGACAGGACAGAACACTGCACTCTTTACAAAGCACACAGACAGCTGCTCCTGGGCAGGACAGGATAGGCAAACAGCCCCCAGAGGACAGCGGCACGGGCACCTCGCTGCCCAGCTCCCTCGTCACGATCCCCAGGGATCCCGCATTCCCGCTTGGACGCTTCTCAGCGGACATGGTGTCTTGCGTGCCAGGGAAGGTCCGCAGGCGGCAGGATGGGGATTCGGATCCGGTTTCCCGAGCCTGTTAGGGTGACCGACGATGAAGGAAGGTCACACGAAGACAGCAGCCTTCTTTAATTATAGAGGAGAGTGGTGACAGGTGAATGCAGGCGTCTGATCCGGTCACTGGGGACACTCACATACCATCTTGGACGTCATGGGCGCTGTACTGACGTACCAGAGCCATATACTTGGTGCCACAGACACAAAAAAAAAAGTATCTGCTTTTCTGCTTTCCAGTACAAACAGAGCTTATGTTCACTGCAAAGAGTGACACACAGCAACAAAACAGTGGCCTGCTCCTCTGTTCAGGTCGGAATTTTGGCACGTGACCCATATCAGTCCTGAGGGCATCCGTGCACAAAACCTCGCCAGAGAGTCGGCCCACAGACGCAGAGGTATTCAGGCGTATCGCATGGGAGCCAAACGCTCCATATGCCGAAGGTCCCTGGAGGGGCTGGGATGGCATTGCAAAGCCTGGGGGGGGGGGGCTTTCTCTGGGGCATTTCAGTCAACACCAGCCCTCGCTTCCGCTCATTAGAGCTTCAGTTTAGCCGCAGTTCTTATCGCCGACCGCATACGCGACGAGTTGCTGGCCCACGGTCACCGTGAATAAAACTATGTGAGCATGAACGGAAAAATGGCCATCGTAAATATTCATTAGTGTAACTGGAGACAAAAGGCAGGCAGGTCCTCGCAGGTTTACGGGGGCTGCGCGCACACAAACACACAGAGGCGTGCGAACGGCCAGCTAGCCGCTTCTCCTCTTCCCAGGGATTCGTGTTTATGCAACATGTGTTCAGCTAATGTGCACACCACCCACAGGCTCTAAATGCAGCCTGAGCGCTTTCAGCCTCAGCTGTGGGTCACGTTTGCGGGTCTTTATCGCCCTCTAACACACACACATCCATCTCTGCCTGATAAGGCTCAGGGCACCGACTCTAGGGCTCCAGTTGGGTCCCCATAGCCGCCTCACTTCAGGTAGGAGGTACTGTATCCCCTACCCCACTGGCAAGCTAAGCTGATTCCAGAAAAAATCTAAACAAGGTAAACAAGGCCTGAGTATTCCTGCTTTCTGTTATGTTGTGCTCATTTGGTGCTGCAACACACACACACACACACACACACACACACACACAGACACACACACACACACACACACACAGCCAAACCCACCAAGGAACCAATTATTTGTACCTTCTGGGCTTTCACAAGCTCTCCAAACCCACACAGAAACAAGCACACACGTCCACACTTGCTGGAGTCTCAATCAACATTTGATTTCTCCACCAAAAACAAAATCAGAAGCCTGAAAGAGGCTAACACCCCCATTGTAAAGCCTGATCTTTCACAGCTCAGAAACAAAAGAGCTCAGACTGAAAGTCCCCATTACAAAGCCTGATCTTTCACAGCTTAGAAACAGAGCTCAGGCTGAAAGCCCCCATTACAAAGCCTGATGTTTCACATCCCAGAAACAGAGAGCTCAGACTGAACACCCCCATAACAAAGCCTGATCTTTCACAGCACAGACATAGAGAGTTCAGGCTGAAAGCACCATTACAAAGCCAGATCTTTCACAGATGAGATATCAAACACAAATTTTTGAGGCGGTCAGGATTAGCATCATTCATTACAACGAAAAAAAAAAAACTCAGGATAATAATAAGCTGCGCCAGATCCAATCTGCCAGTAGTCAAACCATGGTCCTGCACCTGATCCAGTTACAGTTCTGGAGATCCTACTACTATGGCATATCAAACTTACATATATCAAGGATCTTAGGAGCACTGGGCTTTGCTTAAAAAGGCCTGAAAATGGCCTTTGGTGGGAATCATTATAACGGGCACCACAAAGCCAGCAGCACAAGGCAGCAGAGAGTACCGTATGTGCAATCTTACATAAGAGAGCGATCCGCCTCACGCCGATTAGGATATCACTGCACTGAGATCACTGCACTGAGAGATGGAGTGTGGGAGGCGTGTGTCACCACTGACTCACTGGCTTTGACACAAATTTCAGGGCTAACGTGACCACCGACTCAGGAAACGCCTCATGTCCGGCCGAAGGCAGAACGGCGGAACAAACACGCTTTGTTCGGCAAGCGCTCTCTTTTGCTGTACTGTGGATACAATATCCACATGCAATGAGTGAAAACAAGCGTCTAAAAATAAAGGCCTTTCTCAGATGCCACACAGCTTCTGTTTTAAAGCAAACAAAAGCTGGGTGCCTGTTTGAAGTCATTGGAAAAACCCAGAGATGACAATTTTCTGTTATCCTGATTAGGGGTGTAACAGTACACAACATCCACGGTTCGGTACAAACCTCGGTTGTGGGTTCACAGTTTGCAACAATTTCGATATGGCATGGAAAACAATTTGTTCTGAAATTATTTACTGTTAAAACTGTAAACACAAATAAATTCGGAAGAGCTGTAAGTCAAAGAAATGCATCTGTTGACGTGTCTGAATAAAAAAACCTAAGGGACGCATATCTGTGCATTGCAAAAAAATTTTTTAAATCAAAAACATAAAAATCATAAGCACAATATAATAAATCCCATCTAAACCCTGTGTGCTCCAATACAGAGTAGAGCCACATATCTGTGGTGATCAACACCCCTCAGTTAAGATCAACAGGACTCCACCCCATCCTTACAGCCCTAGTCCTGATTTATAAAAATAATTAAATTTTAAAAACTGTGAACAGATGCAGCTCCACAAGACCATAAGAACACCATGATCACCCAATCACTGACACACTGGCCTTACCAGCATCGCACAGGTAAAGACTATTTATACTTCAGAGTCAAGCCTACGCAGAACTTACTCCATGGCCTGCGCCACTGTGAGCATTTATACTTGTGCGCAGTTTGTGTCGCATTTATGTGTAGTTATAGTTCTAGGGAGGTGCGCGCCAGGCTGAGGCGCGGCCGCGCCACACTGACGGCGTAGGGGACGCGGGCGCGCCATACTGACGGCGTAGGGGACGTGGCCGCGCCATACTGACGGCGTAGGGGACGTGGCTGCGCCAGGTAAACAACTCTGGCAGCAGGGGCACAAGCGGCCTTCCATCAAAAACGGAAAATGACAGATACACAGAAACACACACAGGACAGTGTCACATCAGCAGACCGTCACAGCTTGCGTTACCAGTCAGTCACGGTCATACCCAGGGCTGCACTGTGCTGCTTATGCAATGCATGTATCTGTTTGAATATGTAGATGTGGCCTCTGGTCTGATTTTCTTTAATGAATTAAACATACTAACCTTTACCTCCCTGTATGCTGCATTTGGCTTTTCAGAGCTGAAATTTAAAACCTAGGATCTATATTGAATGGGGTGGGGGGGGGGGGGGGGGGGGGAATCACAGCACAGCACCACAACCCCACATGGGCTGCACATAGGCCTTTACCTTTCTGACAGCACCTAACATTATCATAACGTCTACTCAGGCTGAAAAACAAAGCACTACCCCCACCTCCCATAGTGTTTGAAAACAGTTTGTGCAGCAAATTCCTTAAATCCAAAACAGCTTTCATAGCTTTCAGCTCCACACGTCCCCTATTAATAAACCCCGTTTGTCAGTGTCTTTCAGGTCCTCTGATTAAAAGATCAGCCCCTTCAGGGACTTGAAAAGGGACCCTTTTAATCCAAAGTCCATGTCCACGTGTATCTAACTGCTATCCCAATTCCAGTTATTCATTTTAAAGAATGAAGAAGGCATCTATTTACATAATTATGGAAGGCAAGGAGTGTGTCTGAGAAATAACATTAAACAGAAAAACTGCAGATGGGGGCCTAAACAGGCCACTGAGCTGAACACACAGAGAGCAAACCAGCAGCCAAACCCAACCGTGAGCGGGACGGGGACCATCCCCATCCTAAACCCAACCGTAAGCGAGGCCGGGACCATCCATCCTAAACCCAACCGTAAGCGAGGCCGGGACCATCCATCCTAAACCCAACCGTAAGCGAGGCCGGGACCTTCCCCATGCCAAATCCAACCGTGAGCGGGACGGGGACCTTCCCCATTCCAAACCCAACCGTAAGCGAGGCCGGGACCATCCCCATTCCAAACCCAACCGCATCCCCATCCTAAACCCAACCGTAAGCGAGGCCGGGACCATCCCCATCCCGAACCCAACCGAAAACGGCATAGGGACATCCCTTTTTCAAAGTGGCAGCACGCAATTCAGCATCTCTGTGTGAGAAGGTCTCTGCGGAGAGCTGGGAAGTGCAGGCGGTGGAGCTGAGACAGCTGGGCTGGGAGAGCAGCACAGTTATGTAAGCGACGCAGTGGAGACAGAGCCCGGAGACACACACTGGAATATCACGGCACAGCACAGGATGGCCCGCCCAATTCCTGGCTCATCCAATCACATTCACAGCCACCGTTTCGTTCATCAGAATCAGCTTTCAAAATGCCTTCGGGACTTCTTCACATTACCTAATGACAAAAAAAAACGTGGAAAATTGCCAAAGTGCTAAAAAGAAACAAACAGATTATGCACTTTTGTGACGTGACAATGCCATAAATGAAAAGTTAAAAGAAAAGCATCAGCCTTTAGACATTTCAAATGATGCATTTAGTGAAGCCTTACCACTGACAGCATGCTTTAACACGGGCCACTGTGGTCACTTTGCTGCATCTCAAAATTGACTTTAAAACTTTTAAAATATAAATTAGAATTTTTCAGTAATGAAAGTCTACATTCCTGATACGCACTCACACAAAAATCCTGCAGTGCATTTAAATGACATTAAGCTCAATTCGCCTTTATTACACACCACATTCAAAATGAGTAAAGCAGTAAACATTTTTATTCAGTAGATGATCCAGTTGCAGGTCTGAGCTGTAATTTTCATTAAGTTTTATCCACTTCCTACAGCTTAAATGAATTATTTAAAATATGAGATTTTAAAAAGGACAGAGGGGGACAGAGGTAGAGAAAGCTCCTCTCTCCCAAAGGGCAGCTAGTATGACACACAGACTTAATCTAGGCACCATTCAGAGCATCTAGAGAGCAGGATGCGGGGCAGGGGGCCGCCACACTGCACGTCCCCAAACGCTCACCATCTCCGGGGAAGAGCAGAGCAGGGGTCCCTGCGCAGCCCCCCTGCAGGTGTTAGGCAGAACAGCTTCACAGGTTTCAGAATGTTTATTTAAAGCAAGAAGACGGTCTACACTGTGTGTGAAGATGTGCTGTTGAAAGGACAGTCAAGAAGACCAGCTCTTTGCTCCTCTTGCCAAAAGAAATAGATTACTGGGGGGGGGGGGGGGGGGGGGGTCACACTCTCTTTGTTGTAAGTCATTAATTTATGCCTGCTGAATGAGGTTTAATTGTTTATCTAAAGGCAGGAAGAGCTTCCCAGACATTAATGACACTACAATGCCAGGACAGATAAAGGTCAAACTAAACTGTTTATTTCATTAATTAATTTATTTCATTAATTAATCTGCCTGCCACAAATGATGCTTTTCAGAACAGGTGACACAGATGAATAAAGACTATAAATGCCGCCAGTGACCAGGGACAGAAACAGGGGGCTGAAATCCCCTACCTACCAAAAGATGGTCCTTGTCCTCAAGGGGTGAAGGTATCCCTGGCAAGGCAGGGCACAGCAGCTCTCCCCCACCCTAACCCACAAACGTTCCGGCCTCTGAGAGGCAGTGAAACCTCACTGCTTTGCTCTCACCAAAGCACAGCGACTGCCTCCTATTAAAGTTTCGTCACAACTGCGGAAGCAGGCGCCCCCAGCCTGGGCGGAGCCCCCAGTCTCAGGGCGCCATGTTCGGGGGCAGTGGCCCAGTTCTGTCCACTGCGTCACTTTGCAAATCGTTTTATCTGTGCGGGGCACACATGAGGGAAAGTCACAATGACACGGGGACTGATAACTGCACAACGCCTTGGCCACTGATCCCAGGGCCTGTAGCACACACACACACACACACACACAGACACACACACACACACACACACACACACACACACACACACCATAACTCAAACCCCCCTCTAGGTTCCCACTGGAGACTGAAGGTCACATGCCTGGAATCCTAGACACAGTACTGGCACACAAAAAAATTGGGGCACACTGCGGGACAGCCCCTGGCCCCCCCTGGCCCCCCCTGGCACCCCCTGCCCCCATTCAGCCTGCAGCCAGCACAGCCGGCTGCCCTTTTTCCTACCAACCCCCGAATCATACACAATGCAGGAACATGCTGCTTAAAACAGAAAGACAAATTTGAATTGATGCTTCGAAATGAAAGCAGTTTCCATCCCCATCACACCAGTAAGTACCTTTCCCTAGCATGCTGCCTCCCAGCTTTCCCAATAGCTATACTTAGAGTGACACAGTGACTGGTTTATGCTAAGTAACTGCTAGCTCATTAACATTTCAATTAGATATCTCAGCCTTACTTGACTCACTGAAAGTTAACAGGGAGACTGAGATTTGTAATGAGCAATGAAATGTAACTTAAACAGTGAGATATGTGGAAGAATGCAGTGGTTATGCCCGACAAGTACACTTCCTTGTGACAAACCAATAAGAATAATAATAAATAATACTACTAATAATAAAAAACATGAAATTATAAAATAAAAATAATAAATAATGACCATTAAATAATCATCATTGTCATCACAAATAATTGGTCCAATTTTCTCAGCACCAAGAGGCTGCATGAAAAGTACCGAATCTTTTAAGGATGTAAATGTTTAAAATCACAGCCCTACAGGAGAAGGTCACTGAACTGGGAGCCTCAGAAGCGGGAAACACAGTGAAACTGCGCTTCTCACCCTATTATCCGATCTCTCCGCTGACAGCACACAAGACCTGCTACACTTTCCATGAGATAATTCGTGAGATGAGGGTTAATGAATCTAGAGATGATAGTGCTAGTACCTATTATTTTTAAAAACTAGGTGAGGAGGCACCTCACAGAGGCTGGAGTGTAGCTTCAGTGACCTGATAGGCAGCAGCTAAGATGTGTCACTACTAAAAGACGACCCTGGACCACGAGGACCGGGCATTGACCCAGCAGCCAGATATGCTCTACAGCTTTCTGCACGGTTTAGTGACTAAGAGACACCCACTGGCCCCACGGACGCCGGCCGGACCCAAACCCTACCTATACTTCATGCCCGTCCTCATGCTCTGGTCGCTGGAGGAGGGGACGGTCTGCACCGAAAGCTGACCCAGGCTGCGGGCCACCATGGCCACGGTGCGGAACTTGCTGCGTGTGCCCGTGCCGGGGCTGTTGGCGTTCTGCCGATTGAGCCGGTCCTCGGTGCTGCGGCTTACGCCCCGATGATCCGTACAAACGAAGGAGACCTGCATGCTGACCCGGGTGACCCTCGCTCAGCGGGTGCAGGAGTCGCACCAGCCCACCCGGGGGGTGGCTGGAGGCAGAGCAGGGAGACTCGATTCTCACAGAGAGGCTCCTCTATGCAGAGCCCAGAATGAGGTGTCCCAGTCCTCCTCCGCAAGTGTGCCGGTTCAAACGCTCCCGTTTCCAAACTGTGCCAGACCCAGAGAGGAGGCAGCGGTGGAGTCAGGTGGAGAATTCTGACCGGCACAAACGCGCATCCCCTGAAGGGGGCAGGGTCAGGTCTCCTCCCCCAGTACCAGCCCCAAGACCCTGACGTTTTCTGGGTGGACGGCCACACTAACACTCCAGGGCGGACACACACACGATGCCACACACACGCGCAATTTTCCGGCACCTCTCAGGAAGATGGGCTCATTTTACCATTCTTTTCTTCTTCTGCCCAAACCACGAAAGGAAAGTGAATTTCTCTCCGATTAGAATCCGGGATTCCAGTCGGTGTCCAGTCACTATTAAAGCCGACAGATTCGGCAAACGCCAACTTATAACTGAATAATCCAAATGTCAGACTGACCAGTTCCGTTCAAACGGCAGATCGGTAAATACGGAGGTAGCTAGAAAGAGAAGCTCAGGAAGCTGTGGGGAACCAGCATGTCCAATAGCACCGGCAGTTGCACACAAGTTCAGCAGAGGCTTCCTTTTGTTCTGTCGAACATAAATGTCTTCGTTCATCAGGAGAAAGTCCGTACACGCAGACACACACACACACACACACACACACACTTGCTGGCACGGACCCGCTTTCCACGGATTAAACTTGCATGTATCAGGCAAGATAGAGAGGCAGTGAGAGACCAAAGGAGAGAGAGAGAGAGAGAGAGAGAGAGAGAGAGAGAGAGAAGAGAGCGTGTGGGAGAGCAGGAGGGAAGGACAAAGCCTGCTGACACCAGGGGAGAGAGGGAGAAGCTCCAGGTGGTGTCCATGGCCGCAGTCGCCAGGGTGCCCAGCGTGCTTGAGAGGGCTCCTCCAGTCACCGGCACCTACTGCCGCAGCTAAGCTCTTGTCCAGTTGGGCAAAAATATCTTACGTAAGCCATTTGCCTTGATGTGGCGGGCAAGCCGTCTGCGTCTCTCCATCCTCTCCCGCCGTTTCCTCCGCACGCAAGAAATACAAGGATCGCACTCGCCATGGCAACCGTCAGTTTCTCCACATTACTTTTTATTAGCAGAAGACGCACGGCACACGCACGTTAGAAATAACCACACAGTGAAAACTGTCCAGCCGCTTATCCTGGTCATGATCACCTGGAGGCCATCCCAGGCAGCATAAGGCACAAGGCTGAGGTGAGGCCAGGATGGGAGGCCGGCCCATCGCAGGATGCATACACAGTCATACTTCTACAAGCACCAGTTAGCCTAATGAGATGTCTTTGGACTGCGGGGGGATTATACATCTGGATTATAGGAGGAAAACCCTGCAGGACATGAGAGAGCATGCAAATTTCACATATAGATTCAGAAGCACACATATACATACATGCACCTGATTAAGGATTTGAACCCATAACTGTGCTACCCACTGAGTCACCCCCACAGCTACATCGTCACCGTTTAGGAAATACATACTTTCCCAAAGAAAAACACTGAAACACTGAAACACAGGCAGTGTGTGCAGAGTTCATAAGATCCCTACCCAAAAAAAAAGAAAAGAAAAGAAAAGAAAAGAAAAAAAAAACGTGTCCAGAAACGTGCCCAGTACCCAATTAGAAATAGCGACTCCACCGGCTTTGACAGTAGCCAAAAAAAGGAAGATACACAGCGGATAATT
Source organism: Paramormyrops kingsleyae (assembly GCF_048594095.1). Lineage (NCBI taxonomy): Eukaryota > Metazoa > Chordata > Actinopteri > Osteoglossiformes > Mormyridae > Paramormyrops > Paramormyrops kingsleyae. The sequence continues at coordinate 10,128,080 of NC_132804.1, forward strand.
GGGCCAGGAGGTGGACCAGTCAGGAGACATAGCTGAGGGTTAGGCCGCTGGTCAGTGCAAGGCTGACTGCAGATGCATCAGAAGAAGGGAGTGCCCTCTCACAGTGAACGCATGCAAACTCCTGGGAAGTCCTGATCCAGGGGCAGTTACAGAGGAATGCTTAGGGGTTAGGAGTCTTTCCTAGGCAGGGCTGATGGCAAATTATTCACGATTAAGCCAATAAATAAGCGCTAAAGCCCCCCTAAAATAGGCCTAACGACACCCTTGTCCAGACCCCCTATTTTGGTACCCTGATCTGATCCATTCAATATTTGTATCTGCCAATTCCCAGTCCTGATCCAATCTTTTAATAAATATTTAATGAAACACACACATACAGTAGGCATTAGTGCATTCTTCATCTGATTTTGCGGTATTTTTCCTTATGATGTTTTTGCAAGTTGTATTAAAATAAGCTCTATGGCTGCCTTCTCTTGAAAGGACAGCAGTGTAAACATTGCAGGTAGCTGTTGGGCTACTTTCAGTTTCCAATTTAAAAAATTTCTGCATGGCTGACATCTCGATAGATAGTAGTTCCAAGCAATGCTCCTCAGGCTTATTGCACAACTGACGTAAATTAGGCGGACACGGGAAATGAAACAGATCGGGCCTTTGTTCAGGCTCTGGTAGCCAATACAGATCGATTAAAAAGGCCTGGTTAGGCCCGGATTCCGATCACCGTTATCTGATACATGTGGATCCCACAACGTGATATATACAAACACACCACTCTTATGTACACTTTAAAAATGAATAAATAAATAATAAACAAAGCAATAGCAGGCATACTGATGTAAAAATACAGTGAGGCGCCAGTGAGGTGCACTGCCACAGTGCTTGAGGGATTGCGGAGCGCCAGCACAGAGAACCCGGAGAACAGGGTCACTGGTGCTGGAGGTTGCTATGTAATAGATCCAGCCCAGCCACTTGAAGCCTGCAAGCCTTAACTGCCCCCTTGCTAAGGCTATTGTTTTAGTGCCATCTGCTATCAGAGCTGGGGGGGGGGGGGGGGGGGGGGCTGAGGCACTGCAGCACAGTCAGCGTGTGTTTTGCAGGGAAATCACTTCTGGGTGGAGACCGCAGCACTCAGGCAACGTCTCAGATCACCACACGCATCAACCCAATTCCCCAACTCCCACCTGGTTTGGCTAATTTTAAACTGTATTACGCACCATGAATAAACGAACAAAAAAAATGCATTTTAAAGATAAATCCGCTCCCCTCAAGTGTATTAATGCTGACGACAAGCTGACATAAGGAAATGCTATGCACCCCCCCCTCACCTCCCAAGAACAGGCATCTGTTTATCCAAAGAGGAAATCCCTGGCACACCATGGACAGACAGACAGACAGACAGACAGACAGACAGAGACAGACAGCAGACAGACAGACAGAGAGAGAGACAGAGAAACAGACAGACAGAGAGAGAGACAGAGACACAGACAGAGAGAGAGACACAGACAGACAGAGGGACAGAGAGAGAGAGAGACAGACAGACAGACACACACACACACACACACACAGATAAGGGCGTGAGGGCCGCAGGTAATGGACGGGATTACAAAAAAGGAACTCCAGGGCACACAGGCACACGCACACTGACAGCTGCACTCCCAGAGCAGACGCTGACTCAGCCCCCTGAGTTCTGATGGGCTAATATGACAAATGACAGGCAATTCATTGAGACAGACACTATAGCTGCTCGGAGAGTCTAAAGAGCTGGAAAATACAGCAGTTCAAGTGGGCAAAACAAAAGCTGAAGACCACATTAACATTACAGACAAAGTTCCCCAGCGACAGACAAATATCTACAAGTATTTAAAAATCAGTTAAACCCTTCATCCAGTTCTTTTGGCTCATTACAAAGTAAAAAAACATTGATGTAACACGAACTAATGTACTTTCAAAATGTCATATTCAGAAAACACAGGACAATTTAAGAGCATTATCCTTTTTTACTGAGGTGCTAATGCCTGATACAATAAGCAAGTAACCATATATTCTTTTTCTATTCATAAGAGAAATTAGAATAAAGAACACCAGAGTAAGCTGGTTTGAGTCCCAAAAGGATTACGTCAGAAATACCACAAAAAGTTAATGATGTTACATTACATGGGGCATTGAACTGTTATGCGTCCGATGAGTGATGCTTCAGTGTACCACAATGAGTGATGCTTAAATTTCATAAGATGCTGAAACTTGCACATACTAGAACAAGCCAGCCCTGCGGCCAATACCAGTATGGTGACCAACTCATCATGAGACGGTGGGTGGGAGTTTACACGGACATGCGTGGCGGCAGAAAAGTGGCCAGCAGGCACAGTTCCGAGAGGGAAGTGGGGGTGTGGGTTAGGGATTACTGGGGTTATGCAAGGGTGGGACAAAATCAGGGGACAGCAGCTCAGATCAGCGGCTCACGGCCAATCATATGGAGAGTTTATTACAAACAAGCTACATTGCATTTCAGTCACCTTAATCATAAACCCGACATTACGATTCTTCATGAAACAGATAAGAGGCCTTCCATAGGAGTTCCAATTTCAATTTAGATGCATCCCCAAAAATGAGCAGCCCGTCCTGATAGCTGAGGAAATTAAAAAAAAGGGGGGGGGGGGGGGGGGGCGGCTTATGACATGGGATCTTCCTGAGTTGCAGGGACCTCGGACTGCTATCCTCTTTCTGCCGTCTTAGCGGGTGCCATGACGACGGCTCGATTCTGAATATACACGCGGTGCTAACAGCCCTGGCCTTTAATAATTTAATGGAACAGAGCAAAAACCATCAGGGCTTCACAAGCAACTGGAGATGGAGGAAGGCTGAGCTCCAGCTCACTCTGTAAAGACAGACGGACCGACAGATGGGAACCGACTTTGGGGTGGGAGTAGAGAACAATCGAACGCAGTGCTTTTACCAAGTTACCATTAAGGCAGATGTTGGATCAGACATTTCTGGCCAGCAGAGCTCTCGTTATTCTTACTGGGCTGCTGATCAGTGCTGCGTCACAGCGGTCAGGCACTTCAGATCATCTACTGGCTGACTGTTCAGGTTGAACCATGAAAACCCGACTGGACAGAGAGGGGAGATGAGGAAGCGTCTCAGCCAGCAGCAGAACATGAGATTTACAGCCGTTTTGCACCATTGGCCAGATCAGCAATGCAACATTAATGAGTGTGTAGCAGCTGTTAAATGGGCAGCCCTGCGCTCACCCCTGGGTTATGAGAGAAGCAACGCTTGGCATGGGCGGATCACCTTTCAGCCTTCGCGGTCTTCCTTCAGCGTGGACTACAGGGTGCGTCGGGTGTGTTAGCGCAGAGGGAAAATCGCAGGCTCATCTGTGCAAGCTCAGCGATAACTGCCAGTCATTTCAAAGTCCCTCATTAGTGCACAAGATTAAGCGTTCACCAGTGTGAGAGGGACGACAATGAACAACTCAAGCAACAGGAGTTAATTCCACCAATTCATCAAAGTTAAATAATAATAGTAATTAAACAGTTGACAACAGAACATGTGTGTTATAAAACCTGAGAAAGGACCAGCGCCTATAGATTTCAAGTCCTTAACTTCTTGAGAAAGTTAGGCAGTAAAAGCAAAAAGGCTGACTGCGTGATCTTGGGTCCCTGGGTAGGGTCTTCCATAGTTAGCAAAAGCCTATACTGTTTATTTATGCATCAGTCAAATTCCGCCTGGGGCATGCTCCCGCAGAAACACACCCTGCCCTCGCATTGCAGGGTATTATGGGCTGGCTATCGGCGCTCTGACAGTGGCCAGCCTCCTCAGCGTTGTTGTTCCCCAGGAAAGCCATCCACTGGCTGAATAAGCACCACGAACAGCAAACAGGCACAATGAGTGCTGAGTGGAAGAGAACCACCTTTGCCTTCCAGGATGTGCAAACACATGTTATGCCGGTCCACGCAGAACAGGAATCTCAGCACGGCCAGGGGGGAGAAAAACCAGCAACGCTGCATCTCAAAGTGGGGACTTATTAGAACTCACTTCGTGTGACAACAGCTGAATCTGTATTAATTATCCACTCAAGGGACTCTGTTCAAAACAACTCCACTACAAAACCAGATAAACAAAGCACCTACAGAACAGGCAACACACACAATGAATAATGTATAAAAATGTGTAAAACTTCTCTTGTTAATTCATCCATGGATAATTGGTTTCACACAAAGACAGAAAGAAAATACAGCTAACTGAGGCAATAAATACGCAGCATGAGCCTGACTGAGCAGTTATCTGAAGGGCTACAGTGCCACCCTGTGGTGCTAAGCGGCAAGCACAAGCTCAGGACAAACCAGGCCCAGAATTAAAAATGGTGATTTTCCATGCCTCAACAACTCCTACTGCTCATACTGTCCAAAAATGTACGAATAATTGGACCAGATACATCATTGTCAGCAGTTTGGGATGGCTCAGTGGGTTAGGGTTAGGGTGTTAGCGCTGTAGCGGAGATCGGCACCAGTTCCAATCCCAGGGTCGGCAGAGTTAATTAATCATCGGGCCCTGGAGAAAGCCCCCTTAACCCCTAATTGCTCCAGCGTCTGGTTGACAATACATTCTTAAAAATGTACACTGCTTTGTACAAAAGCATGTAATGTATCCCTTTTGGATGCAAGTACTGTATTAATATTATATTAAATAAACACCAGACAAATACTTACATGCAGTAACAAATTTGAATATCAAATTGTACAGGAAGGGAAAAAATTAGGTGACAAACCCAAGCATGGCGAAGATCTGGGCGAAAAATTAAGAAGCATCCTTAACTGCACCATGGTAGGAAACCACACAGCAGAACCACTTATACACTGGTAAACCCCTGAGAATCATGTGCTACTCAAACCAGCTTTGGCATGGCATAGACACAGCAGTCCACTAGGTGGAGCACTAGTCTTTACTTTGGGGGGCATGACTGGCTGGCATCCTGCTGAAAGTCCCCTGTCTTCAGCCTGAGTTTGACAAGTTCTGAGCGGTCAGCGGTCGATGAGAGAGCCAGGGGAGTGGCAGCCGCATTGCGCATGGAGAGCGGGTAATGCACGCGGGGCTGCGAATGAAATGGATACACGGGAGACTGAAAGCGTCCACTCAGCATCCATTAACCCTGGGGTGACGCAACCTGGCGCGGCCTCCCTTGGAAAAATCAATAGCTCTTCCGGCCAAGTTCAAACGGATGCAGAGGGACGCATGCCGCTTGTCTGGAAAGGGCTGCAGTGAGCACTGTGACTGACCCAAGCACTCATTAACGCATAAACAATATGTAACAGGTTCCACCCATCAAAAGTCAGCCCAAGCAAAATGAGTAATATGGTTTAAGGAGACTCAGTACTTATGCTGTACTTCCAGTGTGCAGTGGGTCATCTCCTCAAACTGCTTCACAGCTTTATGTGCTGTGTGTATGAGGGATGGCTGAAGTTCTACTTCAGAGCATGCCATGATAACCAGGAAACAACTAGAACAGGGGTAGGCAACCCTGATCCTGGAGTTCCAGTACAGCAGGTTTTCTATCCTACCTGATGAGTTACTATCTGCCTAAGATCAGGTGTGATTGATCAGAGACCAGGCAGGATGGAAAACCTGGTGTATACCGGCAACCCAGGATCAAGTTTCAATTGAAACTTTCAATCAAATCTGACAGGTTTGCATGATGAAAATCCGGATTATAAACTAGATGCTGTCAGAACCACAACAACAAATTCCCCAGTCGTCTCCATCACCCAAGTTAAATCACTTTTGCAGCACCTGCCCTAATGAGTGAGTCTTAAGAGATATTTAACAGCACACTGTGCCCGATACGACATTTGGGCACTAACAAAGGAGTCCTGCAGACATCATGGCAATGAATGCAAGTGGGTCACTGTGACAGGTGTGGCACAAGTGAGACAGGTGTGCCTGGCAGGGTGGAGACGGGTTCACTGCAGCCCAAAGGAAGCAGGGCCAGCTGGCATCGCGGGGGCCTGAAATAATGATGAGAGGACAGAACTGGCCAGCCCTTCCCCTTGCTGATTTGGGATCTGATGGAGATATGGGTGTAATTAGGGCTGAGAACTACTTCCTGGGCAGCACTCAGGTAAACCGGGTTACATTTCAATGAGAAACCTACACCACCACACAAGCCCAAACCATGAAGGCCACCAGGATCGGACACGGCATGAGCTGTAGGAGCAGCCTAATGCTTGATGCAGATGGGCCTCTGCTGGATACCTGCTCAATTCACCAAGATTTCCAAGTCTCTGATGACCAGCAAAAAGGAGAAGGTGGAGTTCAGGAGAGTACAGCGCTAGTCTGCGAGGGGCCAAACGTAGGACAAGCACGTCTCGGCTCATGGGAAGAAAGCGTAGCAGGTGCTGCACAGCCACATGCCACCTGAAACCCCAACTCGCTGCAAAGCTTAGTCACGACAGGCGGGGTGACAGCCTTGCATGTGTGACACACTATCCCAGCCTTAGTTAAAGCGGAGCTACTCAGGTGCACCTTCTGGATGTGCTAACAAGAAGGGGGGGGGGGGGCTATTCCAGCCAGGCTATTGCTGAATAACACAATCTTAGGGGCATCGACCAACCTATACTGTCCTGGAGGCGTGGGAGTTCTGGGAAGTCTGGGAATTGCTGTGGTCACCCACTACGCCGATGTTCCCCAACCCAGTACTCAGAGACCCCAGACAGTTCACATTTTTGCTCCCTCCCAGCCAATGAAGAACAAGGGGCTGGTACCAGGTGTACCAGCCCCTTGTTGTTGATTGGCTGGGAAGGAGCAAAAATGTGGACTGTCTGGGGTCCCTGAGGACTGGGCTGGGAACCACTGCACTATGCCCTTGGAAAAGTCCTGACATCGTTAATTGGAGATCTTCAGGTCTGGAAAGTAGAAATCCAGACCAAGGTTTTGTTTCAACCAACCAGTTGAGTATTCAGATTGTGACCATCATCTCTCTCAACTGGTTAGTTGTAACAAAACCTTGGTCTGGATTTCTACTTTCCGGACCTGAACTTTCCACCTCCGTCTTTAATGCAATACTTTTGTAACCTCCCCAGCACTGTCCACTGTGACTTTAATTATCAGGGTGTGTGATCATGCAGAGACAGCACGTTACTGCGATCACACCACAGTCAGGGGAGGGCAGGGCTCTGGCAGCACCACCGGGCACGATGAGTTTGGACGTTAATCCCACAGACTGTCCGAAGCAGCATTCTGATCGAGGGGCTTTCATCACACGCATAGTTACCCACGGAGAAGCACAGTGTTCACCACAGCAACCGATAAACAGAATAAAAAGGGAGAAGTTACTCAACACGCATGTTATCTGGGACCTAGAGACAAAACGGAGCCTGGCTAAGCTGTTGAGCTCCTCCCCTCTTCTGGCTTCTGTACACACCTGCCCTTCATAAAGCAATACATGTACTCCTGTGACCCACATGATTAAAAATAAAACCACAAACAGCAGCTGGGGCTCGGTGGGAGAGAGGTATAGCACAGCACGCTCACAAGTAGCGAAAGTGACTCAAATTCACTTGGAGAGAAATACCAACAGCTCCTGAGAAGCACACAGCCATACGGGATTTAAACAGAAGCTACAGGAGATCCAAGAAGTTGAGATGCACAAGCTCCAGAACCGGTCCTGAGAGTGGGCACAGGAGCACTGACCGCCCCTTACCTGTACTTCATGCCGGTCTGGTAGGAAACGCACTCCTCCAACGAGAGGCCGTGCATCTTCAGGAAGTCCTCCATGTTCCTGAGGTGCATGGCGGCCCGCTGCTCCCGCTGGCGCTGCAGCTGGCTGTGCTCCGCGGGCCGCGGCACGCTCAGGCCCGGCTCCGAGTGGTAGCGGTTGATGCCGCTACGAACGCTCTCGCTGTACGTCATGGACAGCATCCTGCCGCTGGCCTCGCTGCTCCTGCTGCTGCTCTTCCTGAGGCCGCTGCTGGGCCGCCTGGATACAGGGACCTGCGGGTTTCCGCCTGTGAAGCTGCGTTGCTGCCACGCCGGCCTTCCCACCTACTCGTCCATGAGCGACGCCTTTCTAGACTTCGAACCACACCCACCCCTGCCTGCTCCGCCCCCCCATTTCCATTTGCATTTTCCTGAGACCCGACAGCAGTCGCCTTAAATAGCACCTGCCCGGGGGGGGGGGGCTCTTCCTGCCTTACTCCCGGTAGTCATGTAACCAAAGCCCTCCTTCATTGCAGGCGGGGTTAACAGCAAGACAGCTCCGGAGGAACCTTCTGGGCTGCGTTCAGGTGATCGCTCCACAAACGACGGCCTTCGCATGCCAGCCGGCCCTCCATGGTTGGGATTACAAAACACAGTCAGGCATGCAATCGGGAAAAGCTCAGGGGTTGGGGGGGTTTGCAGTCCTGGCGGCGTTGAGAGGGGAAAGTTCACTCACATCTCTTGAGAGCTGAGCGTCCAGTTACTTTTTAACCCCCCCACACCAATACTGGCAGCTAATGTGACTGACAAAAATAAGGCAGAAACGTGGGCAGAGGATCCAGAGGCGCCGAGCTGCAGCTCCTCCACATCTCCCTCTTTTTCCAGGTTACAGACGTCCATGACAAACCATTATGGTAAAAACCTTCACCACACATGGTCTCTACTCAAGCACACAAACCCACCTGCATAACCCTGAGCCTGAAAGTGTGGTCAGGCCAGTAAACCTTTCAGCGCTACTAATGTATGCTGTACGTCAATGAGAAAACAAATTATGATACGAATTTTAAAATAACTTTTTATTTTCTGATAAATATAAAGGGCACACAACGGCATCTTAATAAGCAAGTCTGGGTTCACTGGTGACCACAAGGCCCTTCTTAGTGTGGGGAACTGGAACTGAATAATTGAAAAGGCCAAAGGTTAATTGAATACTCATTTATCTAAGTGCCCTAGCAGCAATCGGGAAAGTTAATCACCCTAACTCAACCTCCTCAGATTGCCAGCAATCCACATCCTAGTGAATATTTCATAGCACATTTTCTCAACTTCTCTGTCGTATACTTAAACATATAGCGGAAGGAAAAAACAGATTGTATCAGTTCACTGCCAACAAAATGAAACTGATCTAAAAGACCTAATGAGACAGACACGCTCCAGAAAGCAGATCCCTGAAAAACAGCAGCACTTTCAAAGAGGTGAACCAAAGAGAAAAGTACAGAGACTGGGTCCCTCTGCTGGCCAATTGAACAAACATCAGGACCAGTTTATCACTATGCTTGCCACCGGGGCAACGCCAGAAAAACGACCAGATTTAATTTGCTCCACTTAGGGCTACCTTCTTACTACCAGAACACTAGGTGTAGAACAAAATGTTTGTATTTGAAAGAAACAAATACAAGATAAAAAACGCAATCAAACGACAGATCCAAGTAACCGAGGAACACAAAGCAGCAGGTACAGAAACGCTGGCAACACATCTTCACCCCAAAAAGCCGACTCACATATTTGGAAGACTCTGCTTTTTGTTACTCATACTAAGCTGCTAAGATGAGGCAGGTCAGCGAGTGACCAAATTACAGCTTCAGGTCTTCAGTGAGTTTGGTTGCATTTGAAAAAAAAAGCAGAGCGGGACACAGAGGAATAAATTACACAGCCAGCTCCTTCCCATTTCATCGTGGTGGGCAGACATAGTCATAACCAAGGGACAAAAATCTGATCAAACGAGGGTAAAAGTCTTAGTAACTACAACAGCACATCTGCCGACGGTTCACTTCATCATTCAACAAACAGTGAAATCGGTCCAATTTGAATTTTTGAAATCTAAAGCCGATATCGCGTTAAGTGGATTGTAAGAAAGATTTTTATCCATTTTCCATTAATCTTACAAACGCTCATTCTGCTAAGTTGCAGAAGTTATTGGAAGACTTGTCAAATCAAACCTGGGGAGCTTACAGTGACGCAGTATGAATTTAACCCTTACATTTCACTTCTAAAAACAATTACTTCTGTTTGAGGAGATAAATCCTTGCACAAAACTCTGGACATCACACCCAGCTACCTTTTTTGAGCATTTACAGCCCCCTCTGCCACATACCCAACACCGCCTTGACACAAGACAGAAGGAATCCATTCACCCATGCAGAGGCAGCAGACGCACAAACAGGCAAATGTTTCCACGCGTACACACACAAAGCAAATCGGCTCTCAAACTAACCTGATTTCGAGGGGGTCGACTCATGAACTGGAACCACTGAATCAAGCTACTCTTATATGTGTTAACAGCAGAGAGGTTTTGACACATCCCACAGTGGCCGTGTCTGACTGGGCAACATCTAAACCAATCAGCAACAGTCAAAGCACAAGTGTTCCGCCCTTGACCCCGCCCACTACCACCTGCACCTACACTTGGTGAAATTTCATAGAGGAAATCCATTTAAGTCATTCACCATTCTGTCATGTCTTTTTTGAAAACCACAGCAATTAGTATCACCGTTAAATTATTCAGGTGTTTCAGCACTAAAAGCATCTGAATGTTCTGCAGGAAAAAATGGTTTGATACTTCAGGTCCACACAAGCACAAGTGGACATCTGTTCACACATCACCTAACTATGCCAAGTCCATCATTACATACTCTTAATCTCCTCAGTTATAGAGTTTTTTTGAGAGTTTATTCATTAAACCACTAACTAGTACTGTAGAATTACCACTTTATATGGTCCCTTTTCTAAACCACTATGGCTTTGAATATGCGAAAGTGGTTACCCACAGCTAAGTAAACTACATCTGCTGAAACTGACAAGAGAGCAACCCTCATTTTAAACACACACCAGCAACAAAGCGGACAGATTAATCTGTAATAATACTGTAGGGGGTAATATACAAAGAATTCTTCTTAACAGCTCCAGTGCTGATTTCAAAAGGAAATGGTACTTCCTGTATAATATCAAAGTTACCCTGAAAAATCCGAGGAATCTGAGCGACTTAAAAAGCACTTTATTGCTTTATGTCCTATATGATCATAGTAAGGGCTCCACTATCGGCCAGCCAGCACTAACACATTTCATCAGGTGGCGTTATTTGGCAAGGCAAAGTGAGGGAAACTAAATAGCACCAAAACTTCAAACAAAACAAAAATCCTATAGTCCTATAGTGCTAAATTTGACCTTTAGTCCTTTTGCATTTCTTTGTAGATTTATATCTGTTAGTGACACCTTCCAACAGTGATATCTGTACCAATCTCCACCCTTCCACACCAGGTAAGGCAATGGAATGTAATTTCTACAGAGGCAAAACACCAACCATTTGCATCTGGAGATCTGGAGGAGCATTCGTCCCAGCCAAAAATGGTCTGTTTCTGAAAGGGGACCCAATGTCCATTCCTCCACTCTGCTAGAACGTGCAGCAAAACTAAACACAACAGAGTTCATCATCTTAACTATGTCAGTGTTTCCCCTACCATTATATTAAGGGGGCGCCCCCCCCCCCCCCAATGGCACCTCCCACCCCCTTGAAGGTCAAGTTAATTTTTATTTAATTTTATTTTCTATATAGCTCCAGATCACAACAGAAGTCATTTAAGTTCACCTTTCCTATAGAACAGGTCTATACATTGTCCTTTTATTAAACAAACTAAATAGCCTCATGTTATTTATCTTATTTACACAACAGCTTGTCATTTTTGTCTCTACACGGCTGCGCGTTTACAATTCTCCTCTGCTCTCTGTATCGCACATGGCGGAGTTCCGCACAGAAACGTGCGCGCGCACACACTGGTGAGCACAGTCCCACCAGCGGACAGAGAGTGCGCGTCGGAAAATATGTGGCGTCAACCACCAGAAAAGCAGACAAAAAAGAACAGGGTAATAAATATGTTTCACAATGGCATTTTCTGCTTTAAACTATCACTATTTTAAGCTATCAGCTATCACTTTTAAAGCCTAACAGTTAATGTATTTACAGGTCAAGACAAACATCCGCAACAGGCTGCAAGGAGACCATCATGCAGCCTGCATGCAGATGTCAATAGATAGGCCAGACGTTTCTGACTTCCCATATCAAGAGGCTCTACAAATGTTCTTCCAGAAGCCCAGAAAGATACACTGCAGTGACAAAAGCTGCACACTTTGTGGATAATTGTCAAAAAAAACCACGAAATTTTCTGATGTTTAGTTCTGTTGTTATATTGACTGCTGTCATTAAAATAACGTAAAAGCTGTAAAGCTAGGGAACACACTGTATAAGTGCTGGCTAGACAACAGGAAACCAGTAAAGCAACCCACACACGGACTGGGGGGGAGATATCAATGCATGTCCGCTATGTTTGATAAAATAAAAAAAAAAAAGACTATATAGTATTACAGTCTTAATGACACCATAAAAGATGCATTTCCTCCACTGTAATGAGCAGAGAGTGCGTCTTCCATAGCATTTTTCACATCACAGACGCTGGATGGCCATTCGCTTCTGTACACTCAAACAAAACTCCTTGCATTAGACTGCAAAAACCCCTCAAAAGCTCAAAAAAGCGTCTGTCATAAGAAATGGAGCATTAAGATGCTCCCAGGCATTAGGCTTTCTCTGAGCCTGGATACATTAAGAAAAGAAATTCAATAAAAGACACGAAACTGTGAAAACAGAGCGGCTGGACTTCCTGCCACTCCTTTCAGTTTGGGCAGCGGGGATCGATCGGCCTGGGCTCTGGGGGCCGGGATAGAATACTCGGTGCTTAGGAAGAGGAAAAGCTGCGGGACAGAGGGATGAAAACTCAATACTGCTCTCATTATCACAGGTCTGCCTTGTCAGGGGCTTTACGGGCAGAGCAGCGGAACTCACAGAGCGGGAAAACCCAGGCCAGACCCGCTCGCGCCACACGGCCGTGAGGATCCAGAGAGCCTCAAAGGAACTCTGCAGGACACATGGCCACACAGGACAGATACGCCAGACACACTTCTACAAACTCACATGGCTTCCGGCCTCTTAAACCATACAAACGACAGATGTGTAGTTCTGATCTGCAGCGATACTAGGACACCCCCCTCCACCCCACCTTGACCCAGGTCTATGGAGGACAGTGTGGAGGCAGACACATCCAAGGAGCTGATGGTGAGTTAGAGCAAAGCGAAGCAGTACCTGTAGAACTGCAGCTGCCGCTTGGGGCTCCCGTAGCGAGCGCTGAGGACAGCGTGAAAGAGAAAGGAGGAGAGCATGGAGCTTAGTCTGGCACACGGCACAGAGGAGCAAAGACAGATCACATCATGGCCCACAGGGAGATTCATGAAGGAGAGCAGCTGAGCAGAGATAAGTGACATTTATCACACAAATAGAAGCAATATAAATTGCAGTCATCAGCCACAATTTAAATTACTCTCTTAGAGCTGTGAGAGAGACATTATGATTTTAAAATGAGCTTTAAAAGCAAAGGTAATAGATAGAGTTCATTCAAGTTCTGGAAAGAATATATTAATATGAAAGTGAAATGAAACAAAAACCAATATGACAGGAAACAGTTTTAGAAAAAGGAAGCAAGTAAAAAAGTAAGCAAGAGAAACTCATCTGACAATTAATTACAATCACAGGACCATCTTGGTTGATTTACATTTTAAATTATAGACAACTTCCAATGTGGTTAGAGTGCCATCTGCTGGTGTTAGTTCAAACTGCAGTACAAAAATTAGTCGCCATTGTGGCTATTATGATTACTGCTTAAGACTGCAGCCACTGCATGATGTTAACCTAAATACACTAGAGAGCATTCAGCAACCAGCAGTAGGCCAGCGGTCCTTAAGACTGCAGAATCAGTTGAACCCTTGCTATGGATTGGTGAACCGCTGTCCCGCCATGCTAAAGTCTTAAGCCACTGACACTTTCATACATGTTTCACATCATATAGAGAGCAGTCATTATTAGCTCTGAAATTTGGATGTTGATTTCTGTATGTGTTGCTGGATAACGTGACCCTGACAGGTAGCACCATGATTCCCCTTCCCCTGCCGGTCTGGCACTTTCAGGCAGGACCAGCTGCCTGCGTTTCGCATTCTGAATGCGACTCCCGTTCCCCACTGGAGACTCACTGGACATAGTGGGTAAACACTAGCTCCGTCTCTCCTGACCACTGGAGTCACTTATTTTGTAACAAAGAAAATGATTGCTCAAGAGATAAGCTTAGTTTAGTACAGGACAGTTCAGCAGCATAACCAGTACGGCACTGGGCCATGGCACCTGCCACCAACGGTTTTCTCCAGTGCTGGTTCATCAGGTTCATCTCCTGATCCAACCTAAAGCCCTCAACATCCACACCTCAGCTATTCTCACACTGATGACGTTCAAGCCTGTAGGCCCTCATTAACTACCTGAACACTGGTCTTTGCCATTCAGACATGAACCACCACTACTACACTTGACAAGTGGCTATGAGACTAGTTAAAGTAGCTTTGCAACATAATTTAAATTAAATTTAGGGTGTGTCAATATTTTCATTTTTAGCTAATTATTTATCTGCATTTTTCCCATCTGAATATAATCTGCAGGTTGCACATATGTCAGAAAACACATTCCCATGCAACTGGGTCATGGATGCGCTCTGAAAAAGTAGTATGGGGAGAGAATTCATTTGCAGGCTACTGCAGTACTGCATGCACTGCCATGACAGAGCTGTGAACAAGGGTGGGAATCACATGACCCCAGCTTCAAACATGGTTGTGTATGTGTGTAAGACCAGCTAGGCTAGTTGTAGTGTGTGCAGTGTGCATAAGAGATGGTGTGTATGCAGCCACCACTCACCTGTAGATCATGCCCGGGGAGCCAGTTTGTCGGAGCGAGAGGCGAGCTGGAGAGTCAGTGGTCGATTCAGGATACATGGAGGCAGGGGGGTGGAGAGGACAGCCAGCCACTCAGGGCCTCTGGGAGGGAGGACGAGGCGAAAGGGTTAGTGCTCAGTGGCAGACAGACAGACAGACACACACACGCATCCTGTCTGCGTGTGAACATCTCTAAGTCCATTGTTTTACAGCAGTTAATGATTCTAAACCCCACATCAACCAAACTCAAACAATGTGTTTTTTTTTGTTTTTTTTTTTTTAGCCAAAGTGTTGCTTAAACATCATGTTTAAGAGTAACTCACTTTTTGGGATCATTTTCTTTAAATTTTACCAAGAGACACCAGCCTGACCCCCATAGACAATGAGGAGCTGGGCCCTACGTCCTATGTGAGATCTGAGTACCGTGGTTTATTTAAGATAAAATGGGGACTAACAAAAAACTTTCATGTTCTGGTGTATTGGATTTATGTTTCAATAAAACAATCATGTAGGTAAGTAATCAGCCATCTTTGTGATGGAGCAATTTTTGGACATCAGACTGAGTTCCAGTACCACAGTAATACTTATCAGCACCAGTGAAGAATTTAAAACATTACAGGACGACAGAAAACATCCCAAACAGTCATCCATCCTCCAACTTCTTGTCCGGAGCAAGGATGCTGGGGAGCCTAGAGTCTAATTCTTCACAATCCGTTTGAATCTGACACTGACTGGGCTCATCAAGTACATCCATAAGAAGAGCAGTTCCTTACACACTGATACAGACACACACTGTTCAAGTTAATAATAATCCAAAGGTACACAAACAAACCAAAATGTTCATGCAATTAAGAAAATTACAATGAGATTAGAAGAGTAATTTCAAGCAAATAATTAATAATCCTGAAATAAAAGCACCAATTAAAATGTTTCTGCTGTAACGTGGAAGAAAAAACCTTAACCATTTCATACGCAATATAACAAAGCTGCTTTTTTCATAAGTTGACCACTAGATGGAGCCACCATCTCTCCTTGGCTGTGCTCAGGATCTAAGACCGACATGGAGCACATGGAGCGACGGATAGCATTACTGAAGCACAGACGAATGCGCTTCATGAAAGATGCTGTCATAGTACCGTTCGCATAACAGGGCCAGAATGGACCCTTGAAAGTTCTGACCCACCACAAGTCCAATGTTAAACGCGGCCCCCGGCTGAAGTTGACATATAGCCTGTTTGAACAGAAGCATAGACATTTTAGAATGGAAACACAGCCGGTTTCCTTAATTTAAGTTAACCCTGTGCCTGCTGGATCACACATCTGCAGCACCTCAGAAGTCAGGCCATGTCGCACCCCGTTACAAAGTGAGGGAGCGTCAAGGCCGTGCTGCATCACTGCCCCCAGATCCCCGCTGTTCCAGGGGGGGCCACCCACAGCTAAAGACCACCGGCGCACCTAACCAAGCACAGAGAAGGGGGCATTGACTCCACCACCAGGATGGCAGCGGCGAAATGGATGGCAAACAGGCTACGACCTGACCACCGCAATTTCGCGACTCATTAAACTTCTGTGAGACCCACTAAAGAGCCAGTAATGAAGAAAGCGAGTGCTGTGAAGGTGACACCCCCCCCCCATATCGATCACCACACAAAACAGGACCCACAGAACATGCAGGTCCTTGTCCTTCAGCCACTGGTGGAGCAGGTGGTCCTCTTGAGCAGAAAAACACTGGAGCAGAGGGGTATTTTTCATATACAGCTTTTTTTTCGTGCTGCCACCTTCAGATGTGGAACACAGGTTTTTCTTTATTAAACATAATGCAGAATATTTATCTCACTTGCTCCTACACAACTTTACACAATGGTTTCTCTCCTGAACTGAACAGAACAGAAATTCCCCCATGGGGAAATTGTCTTTTCATCTGTCCCATCTTGCTGTTCATGAGACACACAGACACATACACAGGTGAGAGCAAGCTTAGGGGTTACAGTGCAGGGTCAGCCAGTGGGCAGCATCCCTGGAGCTGCGGGTTCAGGGCCTTGCTCAAGAACCCAACGGCAGCAGCAGTCTGATCTGAACCAGCAACGTTCCGATCATGGACACAGAAGGCATAGCCAACGAAGCCACATGTCGCCCCCACTTTAAATAAGGAATGGGGGTGCACCGCTAGCATTTTAAAACTCAGAGGTAATCCTTTCCGCATTGATACTTCAAGCTGTGGCTGTACATGAGTAGGCAAGGTGGTGCTGTCCCATTCCATAACATGTCAAACAATGATGGACCTGAGACACATACAGCTCCGTCTTAACAGGTCACCTTCAGCAGAACGTCCAGTTGGCCAGTGGAGTGCATCTGTCACAGCAGCACTCATACGCATCACTTCTTAATCAGTAATATTTTGGCGAGGAGTTAAATTTATGGTCTTAGAAATGACCATCCCTGTCCACATTACTGTAGCCACAATTTATCAGACACTTACACACACAGCGCCATCAGGTTAAAGCACTAGCATTGCATTACATATTATACACCACACTGCAGCTGTAAAGGGAAAAAGGTAATGTATTCAGGGTGAAAAAAACTGAACTCTGCCACATCATCATCACTTTCACACACAAACACACACACACCTGAACTCATATCTTTGAGGGGACCATCCATTCATTTATATGCGCAAAACCATAATCCCAGCCACGACAACATTAACTGCTACCCAGCCGTAACCTTAACCATAAGAAACATAACAAAATACAAGATTTTTAGTTTTTCGGTTGCAGTCACAGATTTTTATAAAATTGAATTTCCCCTTGTGGGGACTGGAAAAAAATGGTCCCCACAATGTAAAGTATACCTGGACCCCACACACACACACACACACACACACACACACACACACACACACACACACACACACACAGACAGACATCTGTGATGTCAGAGATTAGAAACTTAGTCACTACCATGGCTCCACATTTATACCATAAATTATACCGCAGCGATCGACCCCACTCCCTTATGACGTTCCAGGTAAAGGATTAAAACCTAATTTACTGATAAGATTTCTAGATTCCCCCACCCCCCTTGGAACACAATACTCTCAATGACTTTGCCGCATCCCCCCCCCCTCCCACCCCCCTTCTCTCTATATGCTGAATCACACGCAGGGCGACTCGCTCTGTTCTCCGTAAAACTCGCTGCCTGCCAGAGCGAGGGTTGAGTGCTGCAGCAATGCGGTACAAATGCATGCAGCAAGTTTCACGCTCGGCAGGGCACAGCAAGTTAACACTGCGGAAAGAGGCAGCAGGGCTCGCGAAAGGGACAAATGCACACACAGTAATATAATGGCCTTCCTCCCTCTGCACACACAACACTTTTTCCATCCTTCTTCTCTAACTTATCTTAAATGAGGTTTCAGAAGGGGCCTGGAGTCCATCTCAGGCAGCAGAGGGCACAAAGTTGGTGTTCATGATGGACAGAATGCTAGTCACACTCCATACAATGATACACTATGTGCAACTGAGAGGTGCCAATTTGCCTAAGTACATGCCTATGAACTGCACTGCAGGAAACCAGAGTGCACAAAAACAATATGCAATCTCCACACAGGCAGGATTTGAGCCCCCAACCCTGTGCTACCCAGTGAGTCATCCCATACCTTGTCTTGACATCCCTAAACGCAGGGACTTCAGTCTCAATTCCAGATGCTAGATATGGTGTAAAAGGCAGTACAGAACCTGAAATTGCAAAACCTCCAAATGTATTAGACACAATAGGTCTTACAATATGTGTGGAAGTACAGGTGGGAGATTTTGCTCGTCCCAAGCATGTATACCAGGGATACAAGCGACAAGTTGGTCAAATAGCTGCTCAAAGACACTCCCAAGCCTGAGGAGATTCCCATGCTATGCCACACGGGGTCACTGACATAACGCCGGAGTGGCAAACAGGGGGGGCAAGAAGGGAGGTGGGCACTGATCGAGGGAAGAGATACAACCAGGGCTGAGGATGGAGCTGCAGGTGCTAAGATAACCAGGTATACCACAGTATGCCAGAATTTAACATTTGCCAAGCAGGCAAATGATATCTCCAAGACTTCAAAACACTAAAAAATAGCATTGCTTTTTAAAATTTCAAATGACGATATGAAAAAACGGATACCACCCAAGCGAAGACACAATAAGCACATTGTTGCCATTATTCAATTACCATTTATCAAAAACGTGAGAGAGTAGGCAAGACCCAGAAGATGTCAAAGCATTGATGTCATACAGGAAGAGAGCTTTTAAAAAAGTAAATTTTACCATCAAGGAATTTGCTAATGGCACCAATTCACTTCCTTTTTTGGGAAATCATAAGATCTGCTGTGTTTAAGACTGAAATAGCAACAGTGTTTCCCAACCACAGAGACACTCAAATCCAGAGACGGGGAGAGCGGGGAGGCTGAGCTTAGAAGTGCGGACCCAAACATTCAAATGACTATTTTCTGTCTATACATTGTGTATGGTGTCACTGTCATTTCCTTTTCAAGTTGAGATGACAGACACAGGGCTCTGTCTCTACTGACCTTTCAACTTCTGAATTTGCCTATAAACATGTAAAAATAAAACTCAGCATAAGCCAACCTGATGAAACAATACATGAGACTTCAGACAAAGAACAGAATATAAAGTTAAACAAGGCTCTGCTTGGTGAAAAAAGGCTATTCCATCAAATTACTAAAGATGTGCAAACTATTTTGTGGAATCTATATGCAAAACTCTTAGGAAAAACAGAACTTTTGGATGTTATTTTAGCAGCCTGGAATTTAAAATCATTAAGCTATATAAAATGCAAATATTACAATTATCTACAAATATGGATTAAGTACCAACAATAACTTGTAAATGACATGAATTACCTGAGTTACTTATTTAACTGGCAACATTACTGAATTTAGATGTTCAAAATCACAGGAACAAGCCCATGGTGTAGTCACATCACTAGCAAAACATTCCAATATAAATAATAAACCATATTAAATTAATTCATGTCACTATGGAAACGGGAGATGCTGTTTTACATTGAGTTATCTTTAACCCCGTGAGCCATAGAAGTGAAAATCAGCCTTCTTTCTCACTAATGGTAAATGCCATGGGTGTGCCTGTGAAGCAGAGGGTACATTACCCACCACAGCCACTTTATTAAGAAGTACAACCCAGGCAGACGAGGTTGTGTGCACAACTACAGGAATGCCCCAGAAAAGCATCACAAGGTATACATGTGGCATTCATTGAACAAACAGCATGAACATCCTGCGATGCTGGAACACATTAGGTGAGGAGGCAGGAGAGATGTGAGCAATGACCTTTTCACCCAGGTCACCGGCAAGAATAAAGTGAAAGTCTGTTGTGGGGAACATTTCCCAATTGGCACAATTAGGCTGCAGACTCCTGCCTTTAAAAGGCAGCACTGTGCCATGTGGGCCCAGCTGAAGATGGAGTACAAGAGGGCTGTCCAACCCTGCTCCTGGAGATCCACTACACTGCAGATCCTGGCTGCAGCCCTAATTTAACACACATGATACAGATAATCAGGCCCTTCAGTAGCATCTCGAATTTAGAGCCAACTTAGCTTCAACAAAGCTGATTCTAATATTGAGATGCTACTAAAAGGGCTATCTGTATCAGGTGTGTTAAATTAGAGCTACACATTAGCTGTGCTAGGGAGTAGATCTCCAGGAGCAGGGTTGGGCAACCCTGCAGTAGAAGGTTCCACAAGAGAAGGTCACCTCAGGTGAATGGTCCAGTGTGACCCCCCGTGGCTGCCTGACATGGCCTATTCCATGTAACATCCATGCAAGGCATGATGGGACAAGACGAAAACACCATGACTGCAGCTGCAGGGTGAACTGAAGGGCTCGCCTGCCTTCTGTGTCATCACAAACATGAGGATCGTGGCTCTGTAGCTTAGTCTGGGAGAAGGCTATTATCAGAATGTTGCCTGAAATGGCTGTGAAGTGACAGTCACAAATTGGGTCAGATTGAGCCCTCCACCAGGTCCTGCCACAAAACACATGTACAGAATTACATCCCCCCATATCCCACCATACTACGGGGTCCCAAGGAAGAATAACCTAGCCATAAGGGGCTCCACTAAGAGGCCGACCGACCACTGAGCTTCTGTTGCCATAGAAACAATGCCAACCCTCACCTGTGCTGCAACTTGAATATCTGACCTGTCGTCTGTCAGGGAGAGAGTGTTGCAGAGAGCTGCTGCAGCAAATGCACACTGCACAAATGCATCATCATGGTTACTGTAGCTGCATTGGCCAATTATGCAGATTGTGACCCTCCCAGCTTTTCAGAATACTACAGCAGCTGCTGCTACTGTTAAGGGGCGGGGGGAATGAGTGTGGTCCAAAATAGCTAATGAGTGCTGGTGCAAACACACTGAGCCCCAGAACACCCCAAGAGAAGTGGTTAGGAGGAACAGGCAGCACAGAGACTGGTGGGGGGGGGATGAAGGACTATGACAAATCAAATGGTACCAAAGGAACCACAACAGGGCATGAGGGTGCTGAGCTGCGAGACCAGGCATGCTCTGCATCCTAATGAGAGCAGACTCCACTGCAGAACACCAGACCACCACTAGGTGGCCCTCACAACACAGCAGGAGGCTAATATGATGGTTTACCTCTGAACCATGCCCAATGCCTACACCTATGCCAGTACACACAAGTCCAAGTCAGTTAGTAATTAACTGTATACCATGATAGGGTACTTTAAAGGTCCCCGGCTCACTGTACAACAGCCCTGATTGTCACGGCACCCAAAAACCAACCAGTCCTGAAGCAAGTACTTCTTCAATCCCGAATAAACAAGGCAGTCATAATAGGCCTCGGCAGGCTTTGTAAGCTTAGCCTCATGCATTAACCCCTAGCCTTACATCGCTGTCTCTCGCCTCCAGGAGGCGCCTGTGTCTATTTATAAAACCACATGCGAAAAATGTGACCCGCAAACCATCTGTGCAATTCCACACATCCACACAAGTGACTCAGCCAGTCTTTTTGGGGTCTCCTCTGTATGCGGGTGCCTCTATTATACAGTTTTGGAAGTGGCTGCACCTGCAGCTTGCCTATGTAACAAGAACACTGAACAAAGCAATCTTTTGTATTTAAAAGAGTCATATGCCAAGCTACCTACGGTTTCCACGGTTACAGCTAGTAAACAGCATATGAGAAAAGCCTGCTGTATGAAATGATACATACAAGACAAGGCCTCTGTGTATTTATCAGTAAGTAAAAGCAGACAAGTGGGTAGGTGTCTGTATATGTGTGTGTGCGTGCAGGCGCATCTTGTAAGAGGCTTTCCCTCCACACACTGCAACAGACAACCCTCGTATCCCATTGGCTAATCTGGTTAGACAGCCACATCGTGATTGGTCCGTGACCAGCTGCAGAGCAGCAAGCTGCGAGCTTTACTCAGCAATAAAGATGGTGTGTCATTTTTCTACACCCACCCTCCCTTTCTCTCATTCTTTTTCTCTTGCCTACGCCCCCCCCGTAACATACAAAGACATGGAATTCCTCAGCCCCTCTGCACCAAAATGCAGGTCTGAATGGGAGTGAGACTCTCAGCACAGCTCTGTGCGGCAGATGACAAACGCCCAGTCCTCACTCCCTCTGGGATCTATGCTGGAAACTACAGACACCACCACAGACAGGCCTTGTTTATCACAGACGACAGGAGGCTGGGGGGGGAGGGCTTCCCCCGTTACCAACGTAATGGAGGAAACAAACACATGGCGAACTGGCAAAGGCATCTGTTCCTAGCACTGCGTTCCCACTGCCGCCCGCCGGGTGCGAGTGGCAGCAGTTGAGGCTCTGGGGGCCACCCACTAGACTGGCCCAGAAACCTGCACTTCCCTCCACCTCAAAAAAGGGAGTGGGGAGGCAGGCACGACTTCCCACGTGGATCCTTAATGTGAAAAATTAACATTACTAATACTGGCCTGGATAACCATTAACTGGATAAACTGAAGTGGCGCAAGACGAAAAATGAAAACACGAAAGGAAAAAAACAAAGACATGAATATTCTACCAGTGGCATGTGTCGGATTTGTCATTTTAATCCGCATTTGGCAAAAGATTTACTAGGAATTACTATAAATAAATAACAGATACTACATTATGATCTAAGATTCATATAAACCCAAGCATGTGTTTGTGTGTGCATATGAAAGAGAGGGCTTAGAAATTAAATCAATGCAACATATGACCATATGAATTTACTGACTAGTGTTACAAGGTTCCAAATATAAAGCTCAGGCCAGACCTTTCTGCAGGCTGTGGATGCAAACACATCAGTTTTAAGCCAATCTGATAGAAGTCCCACACCGCTCAGGAATGAAGGACCACAGGCTTGTCAGACAGCAATCTTAATGACATTAATCCCAGACTTGTAAGAATTGTGGTCTCTCAGGGAAAAATCTAGGCATATGGCAGATGTGTATAAATATATCTCTCAAAGGCTCATGGTTACCGCATGGGCCAGAGAAAATCAAACAAGTCCTTCTACATGTGTGAAAGTTTCAAAAGCAGACACATCAGAACCATTCAAGGTGCAGAGACATGATTTTGTAACACCAGTCCAAGGATCTCCCTGGACTGTTTAAGAGCAGTTACATGAGCTCAGTGCCACCAGCAAAAAGGATGCCAGCACAAAGACGTTGCAGAAGTGTGAAACTGCAGGCAGGGAATGGGCACCCCGCCAACGGCCATGACCCGCTTGCGAACACCTCTCTCACACAGCGGACGCTTTGAGACAGCGGCCAGCACCTGGACATGAAGCCAAAGACGGCCTCCGGTGTCTGGGATGGTGGGAGGGGCTGGTAGAAGTAGGACTGCAAGCGCACGCTGGCGGACCCCCTGAGAAAGGATGAGGCGCCCTCCTGCGGGCAGAGTAGGGCTCCACCTCCTGACTTGCGCTATTGGTTGGACCTGATCTGCAGCAAAGTAATACCTTACAGTCCTCAGGGGAGAGCTGCAGAAAGCTACATACAGGAACAGTCATTCAGAGGACAAAAAACTCAATGAAAGCTAATAATAAACACTTCATAATCATAGACGTCTTAAAGTAGAAGAGAAACAAGTACTCTACACATATTTCACAAATATAAAACTTTGTTTACTGGCAAAGCAGCACAAAAGGTACTGTCCAGTCCCCATTGAAGGCACTGCTCTGGTGCAAACAACCATAATGCATCAATACTTGTCAAAGTACAGTGTCATATCAGACACACCAATTCTCAAACACTGCAGCCAAGAATCCACACTCAAGGAGAATAAGAGGAAAATGTTATAATTTAATAAAACTTTAATAGGTCTGCAAATTTAGCTCTCATGTTTCTTTGCTGAACAATACAGCATTTTAGGGATTTAGAATTTGCCTTGCAAAAGGCAGCCTTTACAAGTATCAGAACTAACGAATCATGGCATGAGAATTCTGGGTCACTGTTGACTGAAATGCATACTAGCATTTACCACGACAAGTTAACACCACGCACTGGTTTAAAATATTTTTCTTTAAATATACTGAGCCTTTGCACAAATCAACTTTCTTCAATTCCAAGAGAATCCCTTGCAAAACACCACACATTGCTCATTGTGTGAATACAGTGGATTGATTTCACACCAGACTACATGAACAAAACAGCAAGCAAGTGCGAGTTCAGAGTCCGGTCTTTTAAAGATACCACACGCAGCCCAAATTCCACCATATAGCACAGCTATCACTGCACCAGACCACTGCAATAAAATTTCAGCAAGCTTGCTATCTTGGCTGGAATCCCAGTCCAGTTGGGAGCAAGACATCCACAACACAGGTCCGAATGGAAACGACAGCAAACACACATGCAAGCACACAGTGAGGCACTCCGACAACTGCCGTCCAGGCCGAGCAAACGCCATATGCTGCTGCTACCGGAAACAGAGCCAGTGCTGCCCGCAACAGATGGGCATGCTGATGGCGGGCAGTGAAAACAGGCACTCTGGTCTCACGGTGCCTTTCTGCACATGCAGATCAGACCCTGAGTAGCTCACGGCTGGCACCCCCCCCCCCCCCGCCCAAATCATCATCTCCTCTACTTACCACGCAGCAAATCTCACAGAGTAATCTGCGTGGACGGAGCATGCATTAAACATGACGGATGCAGCAAGAGGCAGGCAGGCAGAGAGAGCACCCCTGCGATACGGCATACGGAGAGACCTTGCTATGCAGAAGCAGTAGCAGCAGCAACGGCAGCAGGGGTGGCACGAGTAGCAGGAGGAGGAGGAAGAGGAGGAGGAGGAGAGAACCACAGTAAGAGACAGAAGCACTCTAAGGAAAGAAAGCTGAACCGCAATGCCTCTCTGCACTCCACGGTCTCGACAGGCAGTCAAGCAGGCACACACACACACACACACACACACATAAAGGCAGGGACAGGCAGGAAAAAGCAGCAGAATAGCAACCCAAGACTTGCAGACCATGCCATAGTACCCACTTCTGTCCGTCGGCAACAACTGCAGCGGCGATCCCGGCAGGCAGAGAGCGCAGGAGGATGAGGAAAAGGTCGGGTGTGGGAAGGGAGGGGGGGTGCACTCCCCGTGATATGTCTGAGCAGAAGAGAAGGGGAGAGGAGAGCAGAAGAGAAGGGGAGAGGAGAGCAGAAGAGAAGGGGAGTGAGGCACAGGGACGGTGCCCAGGGTGTCCAGCCTGCACCTGCCGCGGTCCTGAGTCCCTGTGTCTGCCTGTCTATGCACCGCTACCGATAAGCATGTGTGTGAGTGTATGAAAGAGGAAAAGAGGGAGAGGGAGGGTTTGAGGGAGAGACAGAGAGAGAGAGAGAGAGAGAGAGAGAGAGAGAGAGAGAGAGAGAGAGAGCGCCAGAGAGAGAGAGATAGAGAGAGACAGAGAGGCAGAGGGAGAAAGAAAACCCGGGAAGTAAGTGAGAATCACTGAGCAGTGCAGATGTATAAAAAGCAGCATCCCCCGACACACACACACACACACACACACACACACACACACACAAACAAACAAAATCATGTGCACAAGTACACATGCCTCTTTTCTTTGCATGGTCAGTGGCTGAGTAACCATGCAGGGGGGGAAAAAGACGACTGAAAAATGCACACAGAGGGAGACAGAAATCAAGAAGGAAGAGAAGGAGGAAAGGCAAGGGAAGAAGGGGGTGTTTCCCTAATTTTTCATTTAATGACAGAGACATAAAATCATAACTGCTCTTTTTCACCATGAAGGAGGAAGACATCCATTGGAGAGGGTTTTCTCAAACACCAGGGGATGATGCTGCACAATTACTGCAGCACAAATAAACAGATAAATAACCTCCAGCGGCACTCAAAGCCTGACGCTGCAAGTTTGCCACAGCGCTGCAGAAAGCGGGGAAAAGGCCAAGCGGCAGCAGTACGTCACAGATTCGGGGTCCCGCCTACCATGTGATCACATGAACGGTTAAAGAGATCTCCTGCAGGCATAAAGGCTCACAGCGCCAAAGACCATCTGCCATGATGCCACAGGGGGCCCAACGGGAGCCAGAGCTTTACCAACCTACCCCCCGAATAAAAAAAAAAAACAAAGAGCGCCCTCCAATGGTGGAAATGTTGATGAGGATCGCGAAATCCACCAGTCATTGGAAGAACAAACTCACATCCAACCTCAACGACAAAACTGTTGTTGTCCAAGGAAGAAGCTATGCTGATGTACCTTTAAGCAAGATACTTGGCTGAAACTGCTTAAGAGATTTACATCCATGCTAAAAATAGGTGCAGCATAAAGCTAAGCAGTTAAGGTCTGTCTGACTAAGAACTGCTAGGCAACAAAACAATAAACATTATGGCACTATGGCTTTTAACATGATTCTGCATGGAAATGACTATTAACTGAAGACAAATTCATTCTCATGTAAAACTAGAGGTATCAGTAAGCTTTAAAAATAATCAATAGCCACACAAGTTAACCAAAAAGATCTAGAATAGTGCATTAACATAATGGATTTTATGGGTTTCTTATGTACAGTAGACATTACCTCAGACAGACTTGCGATTGATGGTGAATTACACAAAGCAAACAGCATCTAATTAAAGCCGTTTGCAGGGCAACATTTTTATTGTAATGAGGTCACTGTGCAATTATGTCAAAATAACCCCAACAGGCATAATGAGTCAAAAACAAATAGCCACACTGAATATATGACATTATGTGCCTCTCCACCCCCACCTCACTGTTGCTAGATGATACGCTTTAGGATAGCCATGTTGGAAGGGGCCTTGGACAAAAATAAACTAATGTGACTTTACTGTATTATTTAAAGTCTGCTCATAGCAGAGGACAAGCTTAAAGATATCAGATAGTCTTACCACTCACAAACAGATATCAGAACAGTTTTAATAAACATGCCATCATGTCACAGGCAATAAATAGTAGTCGCCCTCTGAGGAGTCCGACAGCAGAAGAAGTCACCTCATAGTCCAGTAGGTCCAAGAGAAGACCTCATCTCATGGGCCCAAATAATACATCCTGTTAGCTGGGTGGCCATTTCTACACACAAAAATATTCCAAGAAGTGTATACAGTGGATATTCATTAAAATCACTGGGTAAGCAGTTTATTTCAGTCTGATGTAATGCCTTTTTCACTGGAACCCCAAGCTCTCTGAGGATGATGAGGGGGCAACAATATCACAGTACAGTAACGTGCACAGTCAGAATTAGCAACTCAGCACACTCTTCAGGACAGGCTGTGGCATGAGAGGACTCCCATCACCTGCCTGTGGGGGAAGAACTTCACCGTTCATTGATGTTCAAGGACAGGGAGGTAAGCCTCTCCTAATGTGTATGTGGAGGAACACTATTGTTTTTCAGCATTGATTTTTTTTTTTGACATACTGAAGACGGTCACAAATGAAAATCCATTCACAATTTCAGCACACGTAGGTGGAAAGGCAGACCAGATGGAGGAGTAGATGCAGGAAAAACACCACACTGAAGTAGCAGGTTCTGCTATGCGCCTCTGTACCAAATAAGAAACCATAAATAAGGAATTATAAATCATTTCTTGCTCATAATGATTCAGCAATTTATAATCATCCATCATTTGAGAGTGAATATGATTAAATGTATAGTTGCTTAAACACTTCTGCCTTGGCATTACGGGTCTTTCAGTAATTTTATGTGCATAACAGAGCTGCCAACTGAAGCATGAACACTAAGCCTTAATGGGGGGGGGCAAGAAAAACACTGCCGTGAGAACGAATGAACTAACCTGTACTATGATTAGCTGACTTGGGACTATTTTGATTAAAAGAAAAAGAAAAAAAGAATTTATCCTCGTTCACTTTTCCTTGCTCACTAGGTCTTCACAATGGCTAGGATCATAACCAGTAGGATTTTATTTCCAGTTTACTCAGGGTGAGGTTAACAAGACTGACTCACCAACAAAAGGCCGATTAACAAGCAAGGGATAAGATGAGCACTGCTGATCCACAGTACTAATCTTAGACTTCAGGAGGGAGTAGAGGGATGGACAATCGCAAGAGGCAAACTGACTTACTAAACTTACAAACTAAACTTACTGACCAGCTTCAGAATAAAATGGGACTAGATTCTTCAGTGAATTAGAACAAGAGAGACTCTGATCTCTAGCTCCAAATTGGATGCGCTTTACTTCTCAGGTGTAACTCACCTACAGTACTCTGATGACGTGATTCATTCAGGCTGTTCAGCTGGTGGTTAAAAACAGCATTGTTGAATTCAAAAGCAGTGCTCGTGAGACCATGAAAATGCACTGCGTGGGGAGAGCAGCAGAACTTGCCTTTGTCCCCTCAGCACTGCCAGCCACCCTAAACCATCCTAATCGCACTGCTCTGCCTCTGAAATGCAGCCGGGTGCCATATGCAATGTCATTTGCTCTCATGGTTTATCAGTGCATAGATCAATTTGAAAAATAAGGGCCCACACTTTTTTTGTTTTTAAATAAACCCCAAGTACTAGATGCACCCTGGACACTGCGGAACAGAACGACTAACTGCACCGCCATTTACAATCTGATAAGATGCACTCGTCCATCTCTCTACCAGCCGCATTAGCATCACCTCCACTGCAGCACCTCAACAAACAGACAGAAGAGAGGGCCTTCCTCAGCCCCCCCTGTGCTCCCAACAGTCATACTGCACCAGTGCACCTTGGCGCCAGGCTAGAATTCAGGCCTCGACTGCACCACCATTTCTAAGACAAGGCTTTACAGGTTCTGACAGGGCGCTCATTGAGGCCGCCATGACAGACTCCGCAGGTCACATTTCATGCTTGTCCACCCATGTTTATCGGCCTCCTGCAAGAGACACAAATAGGCCAGAGACACACCAATAAAACAAAACGGAGGACCTCCCCCACCACCAAAAGGGAACACTGCTGAGATTAATTTATCAAAGGTGGTTGAACAGAACAATATGTGCAAGTTATGCGGAGAACAAAGCAATCCTGCAAAATACATTTTTTTGATTAACAAATAAAGTTTTGAAATTAAAAATATCTGTATGTGCCACAGTATAATGTCCCATATCATTCAAACTAGAGCATTCTCTTACAGTGTGTGAGCCATCTGCTACAAAGTTTCTCTGGGGGGTGCAAGTCATTACAGAGCACTGCAGTTAATTCCACTCCCATTCCTTTTCCGGTGACCGCAACGATTAATCTACCGAATGCAGCAACCAGAAAAGTCAGTCAGTGCCAGAATATTTCCTGGAGATAATAAGACAGCTGTTCCAGAAATGGCCACACCTGGGTTTTTCAGATCTGACCACAGAGAATTGTTATCTGTTATTGGGACTTTACATCTCCATTCGGAACACAGCAGCAAACTAGCAAAGTGAATCAAGATACAACCTAGTTTATTTTAGCTGTATTATCTAGGGTAGTGTCATAAAAGGGTAAATCCACCAGTAAAAAAAAAAAAAGAAAACTATTAATGTGACCAATCAGGCTTCCTGAATGATATGACACTTTTTATGGTGAGAATGGCAGAAGATTAAACTGAAGGCCATCAACCAAGAATCAGTGCTGTATGCTGAAGTGTAGATGCACATTGTGGTCATTTACTATGTAAATTTAGTCACTCACAGACCTTAATCGAGGTCTTTCCAGAATGACCTCAGTCACTTCCACCCCTCAAGTGCATACATCCAGGGTCTCCCACCATCAATCTAGATGCAGATTAATGCAACAAATGGATGTACTTTCATTTTCTTCTCCAGCATGAGCCACGTTAGTAGCCAGGGCAAGCCAAGAGGCACCGTTAGACCACCAAAGGTCAGTAAGCACCACCTGCGTCTGCCTGTCTTTCCACCAGTTGGGCACAGAGTCATTCAAGGGCATTCACTGGCCTCTAGCAGTGTTCCGACTCGCCTTACGCATTAACGCACTTACTCTAAACACACTATGGCACAAATTCCTGAGTGGAGCATGGCCACAGCCGAGAAGCACATGTGGGAGAGATCAAAATTAGTCAAGTCCATGCCAACCTACCTCAGTGTAAAATGTGCTGAATACTTTGGTCAGATCATAGACCCTTACTTAGGTAGAGATAGTAAAATGAAAAAGAAAATGGGAGATTTTTTTTTTTTTTCTTAAATGCAGGACTAAACCAGTTTTGCCTTAAATACGTGTAACCTGCAAATACTACCTATCATGCAACATTAGTGGGGGGAGGAAAAGAGAGGGGTGGGGTGGGGGACAAGACTGGGGATGGAAACTGAGTTGGGTGGACGAGAAGAACAAAATGTCATATCATTAAAGATTTAACACCTAACCAGCAAGTCTCACCTTATAAAAAAAACACTGCATGTAGCATTATGATAACAAGCTTCATTATTACTGACCATATAAAAAATTGACTCATTATAGAAAAGCACTTTTTTTTTATGTTAAAGTTTCAGAAGTTCATGTACAAATGAACATTTATTACTTTAGTCAATAACTACACACTTCAGAACCAGTTTCCAACAAATACAAACAAATAATGGATAAATAAACATATTAAATTATAAATGTAAGATCTAGATTTTCTGCATCAGTAAGTGTTTGCTTCTGTTTGGTTACTTCAGAACGTGTGGAAGACGCTGTGGTCGAGGATGATCTGGTGGCATACAGACATAGCCAGATATTGCGTGTGTTTGGGGTGCTAACTTTTCAGGTGGTCAAAAAGATTGGTTGTGTTGTCACCTATTGTACAAACGGTATCTTTGCAAAGTTTGCAAATTACAGTACGTCGGTCAATGTCGGATTTTAGAAATACAAACCATTTCCACACGTTCAAAGAACAACTATTTTTGGAGCCAGTTCTACCTCATAACCCCTGCTGCACAATCTATTTATTTGACAGTGTAGCCGACCCTTCTATGTACCATGTGTTTAGCATGTGACACAAGTACGATATTTTTGCAGTCAAATGATATACAAGGTTTGTTTTTTCATCTTAGCCAACTGGTTAAAAAGGGTCAATTTAGCTCTAGCCACTAAATTGAGATCGACTGAGACAGATAATTGACAAAGAAGTGAGATACGCAGGCAGTACTGAGATGCTATGCAGGCTGAAATTGCTTCATTTAACATCCGTTTGTTTTTGTAGTACTGTTGCAGCTTCTGAACACATAGGCATCACATAACAGGTGCTTGCCGGTTTGTTCCGTCATTATAAGTATTAAATAGTGCACCTGTAATTGGGCATTCATTGGAAGCTCCTAGTTGACTCCTTGACAGCATATATGTTTGTAATGTGCTATTTTCCTTACCTGTACTGTATGTCAATTTGGACAAAAGTGTTTGCTAAATAAGGAGTAAATGTTAATGGAAAATGTTAGCTGGTAAACTACTTGATCGCCTCATAAAACTGGTCATAAGTAATTAAACACACAGCCCAAAAGCTGGTTTGATCCTCCAAACCTCTTCAGCAGAAAGACCTGAAATTTATGGCAGGTTACTGCAGACTGGGTTTTCTCCATATGTTCTAGTAACAAACATGACCATACCATTCAGTATGCACATGGGGCACAAGTAATAAGGCCATTACCTACTGTACCTGTCATTAAAGTGTCACTACTCATCATGCAGGAACCAAAGATTCCAATTTCCACAACATAATGCAACCTGATACAACCAAGTGACTGATATACATTCATGCCTCATTTCCTTCCATTTTAAGGAGGAAAAAGGTCAAGTTCGCCTCAAGACCAAAGCCTGCATTGATCAACCAGAACTCATGGCAGGATGACATTGGGAAATAAGAAGCTTCCATCTAACTCAAAATCCAAATTCAGATCTACATGCACAGAACCAAGGTCCTCATCAATTAATCTTAACACGTCCATCCATAAGTTCATCTTTCAGCCACTTATCCGAATTTGACAGAACAGGACACAAGGTACGGGTTCATCACGAATGGTATGACAGTAATCATCAAATAAGCAAATTAGGGATGGTCACAACAGACTTGGTCAAATCTTATTAGTAATAACCTGAGTAGTAGTTTGAAGCTGACGTTCTCCATCACTGTCCACAGTGCTCCAGAGAGTCTGCTATACTGAGAGATCTTCACACATGCACCTTGCAATTCTGCTGATCATAAGCTACTGTGAAGAAAAGTGGACAAACTGACCATGAATCCACTCTTCCCTTCCTTAACCCATCTAGCTGAAAAGGCTTTCAGAAACCATTTGTAATCACTCTCCAATTTATATCTCCCAAAATAGAAATTTGTTTCCTGCCAGCATGCATTAGAGGGACCGATCCTACCTACATCATATTTTTAACAGGAGATTTTCTCAAAAGCCTGTTACGGTGCACTTCAGAAACGCTGAGAACTTTCATCTGTTACAGTTACAAACCAGGCAGCATAAGGACAGCCTGAGAAATGCAAGGCAATCTCTGGACAGTCACCGGTTTAGAGGCTGATAAACTAGCATTTAGCCATGCGAAAAAAATATCAATTTTAGTACTGCCGCCATTATTCAACATAGTTGAAAGACGTAGATTCAGAAAATGTCGACATCAATATTTTATAATTGACTCATCGTTTTAAAAGTTATTTTAATGCAATTACAAATTATTCTAAAACGATTCAATTCATTATAACAAATGTTTTCCTTTAAAATTACTTCATCGTTATGGGAGTACTTCAGATTATCAGAAAACGAAAAGGTGTCTAAGACCGTGAAAAGTCCGGTGGCAAACTACACAGGCAGTAACACTATGCGCCAGTGCCTGAAGAAAAAACACACAGCCGCTATTCTGGACTGGAAAAAAAAACACCGTACGTGTTGTTTATTCATGTTTATTAAATTACCATTAGTACAGAGAGCTTTTTAACATCTTTCGTCCTTGTAGCTGCTAAAAACACTCATTAAGCATGTAACGATGAATCACAAATCGGTTAAAAATCGATGTAAATGTATGCCGATTTAAACCGGCTGATGTGGAAAATGAATCGCTACTTTAGGAGTACTTCACAGTACTTTAACAGAAAAACTGGTATAATACGACATTTGATTTCACAACGTCAGTTCGACGTCAGATGTCACTGCGTATTCACGTCGACGTTGTACGTTAGTTTTTGGTTTTGACCGAACGCAAGATGGTGAGTGAAACTGAAATTGAGGATACACCGCCGGGCGGCACGATGGCTAGCGCTGCTGCCTCACAGAAAGACGGTCCAGCTTTCGGTCCCGGGTTCTTTATGTGTGGAGTTCGCATGCTCTCCCCGTTTTCGCCGGGGGCTCCAGTTTCCTCCCACGGTCCAAAAGCGTGCAGGGTAGGTTGATTGGGGAGTCTAAATTGGCCCTGTAGTTGTGTGAGCGTGCGCGCCCTGCGGTGTGTTGGCGACTGCCCGGGGATGGTTCATGTCTGCGCCAGTTGTTCCCGTGATAGGCTCCGGTCCCCCTCACGACCCCAGTTGGGATTAAACAGTTTCAGAAAATGGATGGATGGATGGATGGATGCACGCACCGCCCGATCTTAAATAGGCAGTGTGGCAGCATTTTAGCTTTCCAGTAATCACAAACGAAAACGGCGAGAAAAGCACAGATAAGAAAAACAGCATGCAAACATTGTAAAAGACTGATAACATACACAAATAGCACAAGGAACATGCATCAGCATGTCTACCGGCACCACAGTGAGCTGAACGAAGATTACTAAAAGGGCAAACACTCTAAAAAGCTGCACATGCAAGCCTTAGTTTATTTATTTGAAGATGTTTTTTTATTTACTTATCTTGATTTGAGATTTTTTTAAACAGTATTTTATTCAATTTCAGTTGCATTGTTAAGAAGAGAACACGTTTTGCACAGCTAAGAAAGGAATATTTTTTAATAAATGTCTGCAGCTCATTCTGCTAAAAAAAAAATCGTGAGAAAATCGTATCGTGACCTGAGAATCGTGAATCGTATCGAATCGTGAGCATCATTAAAAGCCATAAGTTGTCTGCTTGCTACTTTAAAATGTCCACTAAAGTGTTTCAGAAAATGTTTAGGCTAAAATCTAGTGTTATTCTATGTGCATTGACACTGCCAGTGTGTGTTCGTACGCATTGGGCTTGTTGGGACCAGTGTTATTATCATAAACTAAAACAAAAATGGAAACTAAAAGAAAATAATTTGTGAGCTGAAATAAAAATGAAACTATATTTACAAACAAACAAAAAAGTGTCGGCAATGTTTAAAGTCATGTTATGGTATTTTAATTAACTTGCTTTGCAATGTTAATGCTAGGATGCTGTGCCTGTTGTTTTTACAACAAGTCTGGATTGATCACACATTAGTGAAAGTCTTAAATGCAGATTGAATAAAGACAAAATGGAATCCAATTAGGCACTTGTGAATTGAATTGTGAGTCTGGGCCGAGCCCTAAACAATACCTACTGTATATGTTCCTCAAATAAAAAGATTCTAATGTATGTTTTGGCACATATCTTTAAGTTAAAGTTGTTCTGAAACATGGCATGTGAGTTTTAGACTTGGCAGTTTGTATTTTCCATTATTGCTTTGAAAGAGACAGGTTAGCTTTGTTTTTAAGGAACTATACCCATATGTCCCTCAAATAAAAAAGATTGTTATACAAGCCTTTGGCCTTTCTTTAGTGATTTTCACAATGTTTCCAGTGAAATTGCATAGTGTTTAACTTAGAGCTATTTAAAATGTCTCTCCAAATAAGTTAAGTTTGAAAATGTAGTCTTTAAGGACACAGACTAAATGGATGCAAAGGTTGCAATATGAAACACTGCACTAAATCTAAATGCCTTTATTTGAACTTTATCATAAGAAAAAACAATACCATTACCAAGAACTTGAAAACCGAAGTGTTCTCTCTCAAAAATGTAAAAATGTATCAGACTAGTGAAAATAAACCGAGTTGTGCTCATTTCTACACAGTTCGGTACATGGTAGTGAATTTCAAAGGCAGTGAAATTTTCAAACATATTAAAAAAGAAAGTATTTGTTTTCCATAAAAACACTTTGCTGTTTGTGGCGTTTTCACCCATTACTGCCGCTCCACACGTTTTGTACTGAGGCTTGTTTTCTTTTGCACCAAACGTAAAACTTGTAAATATGTCAGTACATTTTCCCCACCTAAAGCAGACTGGCACAGCCATAATGGCAAAACAGTTCACAGACAGACTTCACAAAGCTACATGGTTTCTACTTGTCAAACAGATGCACGCATTAGGTAGTGCAACATTATCCAGTCCTGTGCAACTGCAATTAACTCTAAACATACTACTTCTAATGGACCTACTGAAATTCATTGCTCCCTGTTATTTTTTAATTGTTGACATCAGTACATCTCCTTTATTATTGTCTCATTTTTGTCAATGAAAAATCATCGTTGACAGAGAATTATCATCATGGTTTTCGTCAATGAAATTAACATTGGTTCAGCCATCAGGACACGCCCCCCTTTGCGGTAAAT
Source organism: Paramormyrops kingsleyae (assembly GCF_048594095.1). NCBI lineage: Eukaryota > Metazoa > Chordata > Actinopteri > Osteoglossiformes > Mormyridae > Paramormyrops > Paramormyrops kingsleyae. The sequence continues at coordinate 10,163,840 of NC_132804.1, forward strand.
TCATGCCCCCCTAGCAGGCACACCCCACCAGTTTTGGAACCTCTACCTTAGTTTGCACTTTTGTCTACCTATTAAAAGTGTTAAAAAAGATCACATTCAGTGAGCAGGGACTATTCTCTAAGGACAGCCCACCTGCCTCCTCACCTTACAGTAAATACAGCAGCTAGACTGCTGTAATCACAAGGGTGCAGCTGTGAAAAGGTCAGGCAGTTCATGCCAAGCACAGCTACAGTGTCACCCCCTTTTCGGTGAGAAATGATGTTTCTAAGAAAAGCACTATATCAAAAGGCTGGTGGCTAATGGAAAATAAAGTCCTTCCTGGGTCGATGTGAAGAGTGGAAAAATAAACAAAGAAGTACCTGTCGTTAAAGGATACCATCTTGTGCTCTGCAGAGCCTCATTTGCGTGCATAAAACAGGCATGTGAATGAAGTGCATTTATATATACACCCACGATTGCAACTATGTTGCAGCTAATACTGAAAGAAAAGGAATTATCCAAAGTCAGCTATGTGTCAGTCCAGGCCTACACAAACACTGTAGACTGACTGAAGGCATAACGGTACCACAAATCATTACAGATCACCACAGCGGTTTAACCACAAGTTTTAAACATTAAAAAAGGCACTTTAGCTGAACGGTGCAGGAGTTCACCAGGAAATATGGTCTCCTCATTTACAACCTGACCCTAAGCTTCATGCAAGATCTACCCGTGTGTCTGGCCACAATGATTTCCTGCGACAGTCGTGCAGCCATAGTGCAAATATAAAAATGCCCCAAAAAGGGACATCCTGAACTCACCCTGATACTTCCTGCCCCTAATCAAACAAATGGTCAGACTTCTGCACAACAATCATACAACCCTTCTGAGACCTTTGCAAGCAAATGTGTCGAGCTTTCATAAAACCCAGCAATGCTCAGCAAATCAAAAGAACTACTCAGCAGCATCTGTTCCTTTGCTTTTAAACATGCCTGATGATTTTATCATTAGTACACTTAGGGCTGGACAATAATTCGATATCAATATATATCGCGATAGAATTTTTTTCGATAACGGTGATACGATTTTTAAACACATTTCCGATATTTCGATATACATTTGAATATTATATATATTCACCGGCTTTTAAAAATGTATCACAAGTGCTAAACAGTATTCAAATCGCATTCGCATGGTAATTTGCTGAACAACGCAGCTGTGAAACGTGATCCAGGTAAAACTTTTTTAGACAGCATAAATAATATTGAAGCATTTGTTTTCAAGCAGACTGTTAAAAGCAAAAGCAACAAAGCATTTTAGACTTTGTAAAGAAACCATAGTAACCACGTGTATGATACTTTTCAGAGCTGTGTCAGAGCGAAATGACTCGTGAATTTTAATTTTGACACTGGTTAGCTTTTTGTAAAAACGAACTACAGTACACCCCGCAGGTTTTTTGTGATTTTGTGAGCGATCTTTGTGTTTTCAATGTTGGAGAATATAATTAAAGGTTTGTATCAAGAAACGACGGTGGTTTTTATTGTATACTGGTAAATCTCTGCTGTTAGTTGGTGGTATGCCTTTTGTTAGCCAACATGTATGTCGGGGCCGGCTCTACGCTGGGGCAAAGCCCCCTTAAGCAAACGTCCTGCCCCCTTAAATCAAACTTTTAGAAGTTGAGGAAGAAAATAATAATTACCCACAAACTGAATATGGACAAGATTTACTACAGTAGCTGAAAAATCCACTGAAAAAGGCACAAACGAGATGATAAGTTTCACTTCTTGTTCGCTCTTTCCCTCCGCGTTCTGTTTGTGCGCGGGCTTTTAAGAAAGACAACCTCACCTTGTAGGAAAATTTTATGTAAAACGATTTTAGACACCCCTAGTGTGGATCGTACCATTTGAACCACCTTGGCGCTAGAAGCAGCTTAGCCAGTCGGTTACGTCATTCTTTCTCATTGAGCGACTTGTTCGTTGTGATTTCAAGATTCTTTATTCGTCACATACATAGTTATAACAAGTACAACATGTAGTGAAATGAACCCTGATCGATCCTATTTTTCAGTTTTATATTTCAAGACTCGGTGAATTGATTTTTTCTTTTTCATAACTTAGCCTACCCTTTTTAGTTTTGTTAATATCGGCAATAGTGAAAAGTGTTTTGTTGGGTTCAAATATGTTTGATATAGGCCATCCAATTAAGGTAAATGTCTTGTTTTTAATCTGATGAGGAATATTTTATTTTATTTTTTGTTTTACTTTTCAGTTTTCCCCCTGAGGGATTGCCACCTTACTGTGGTCAGGGGCTTTGCGTGCCTCAGTGACCCTAAGAGCTACACCAGCAGAAGCTTAGCCTTCAGGTGGGACACCCAAGTTGGACAGGTCTTAGGGTAGAGGCCTGACAAAGTGCAATCCAATTACATGACAAAAACAGTTATCCAGAGCACCACCCCACCCCTTTCCCGCCTTTGTCGCCACCATGTGCCCCCTTCACATTTCTGTCTGCCCCCTCATATATGCATGTCTAGAACCGGCCCCGATGTATGTACATATTTATAGCATGCCGATCGCGTCAAACAAATCGCGGCAATGCCAAAAACCCGTGCATGTACATTCTCAGTTATTAACGCACATAAATACATTTCAAGCACATGCTAATATATTGCTGCCATATTGGTTTTCGGTTATCTCGATCATCGGTTATCTCGACGCTTTTTGGCAACCCCCTAGGCCGGCGACATAACCGGGTTCGACTGTATATGAATAATCAGCCTGTTCTAGTTTAAATGGAAATATATTATTGTTAATAAGCTGAGTCTGAGAGTTTTATTTATTTGATAGTTTATTTCACATTTCTTGTTTGTAAAGGCTAAATACAAATAAAAAGTGAACCTTTTTTTTTTGTACTGTTTTTATTTAAAAAAAAAATTATATAATTTTAATAGGAGGAGCCTGGAGGTATTATAGACTTTGCAAATTCAGTTTGCAGACAACCATTGTGCGTGTCATCGGCAGTTTTTTCCTGAGGCTTTTTAATATTGTCCATATCGATATCGCAATTATATCGTATCGACCAAAATTAAGAAATATATCGTGATATAAATTTTTGCCATATCGTCCAGTCCTAAGTACACTCAGGAATTTCACCTTTGACAGCACTGATGCTCTACACAAAAAACAACAGAAATCAAGAATAAGGGTGATGCAAGATTCAGTTTGTCAGTTGCTAAACCATCAATTCATCCATCCACACATGTTACTGCTTATACTATTCAGGGTCATAGAAGGTCCAGAGTCTATCCCAGAGGGCAGGGCAACAATTTCACCTTTTCGTGGTGTGGTAACTTAAATTACAATTTATTAATTCAGTGAAATGCAAAAAAAAAAACACTTATATTTTATATGTTGTGTATAACTCTAACATTATTAGCCAAGGTCAAGGTCTAATATTGGTGGCCAGCTAACAGCCTGGAATATGTTGAATTTCAGGAATTTATCACATTCTTCATTTCGGAAGACAGTCCTCATCGAATAAAATGCTTATTCTTTTTCAACATTTGCTTCTGCAATCATTTACTCATCAATGTCAATAAAAAAAATTTATGACCCCTACTAATACACTGCGATAATGGAATGGAAACAATGGCAATACTAACATAGTGGAATGCGCTTATAGTGATCACGTCTGTCTGGGTGAAATTGATGACTATAAGTGGATAATCAGTATAACAGATTTTTTTCCTTTTTGTTTATGTCTCATTACATCTCTCTTGACTGGTTGGAATTGTGTGTTTCCATGATAGGCTGATGTATGCCATCAATAACTGTTCTTTATTAACGGTGTAGGTTCTTGTGTTCCTATTGAAGCTTAGCTTGACGCTCGAAAGATTCTCCCGTCTCAATCCACTCCATAAAACTCCAAGAAGATTTCGCTCCAATCTAACCTCTCTCTCCAACCACGTATCCCCGCCCCCCTTATCATAATAAAAGCACCCCAATAATGTCCATCAGAACTACATTAAAAGTCCTGTTTTTAAACATTACAAGGTAGATCCAATAAATCTTAACATTTTTAAGTCATATTTGTCAATATATCTAATAAACTTGTACCTTGAATCAGTATTATTTACTGTTAATTACTCAAATCATATGAAATGCATTTAGGCTCCTACGGATGGTTTATCAAAGTTTCTCATTTTCTTATTGTTTAAATTTTATATGATGTAAAGCCGATATGTCGTTTATATTGTTCACCTCTACCCAGTCATTAATTTTTCTAGACAGGGGAATTTTCCCAGGTGGTAATCGGGATCGCGTTTGAGTGGTGGCTCATTATGGACCATACCACGTTTCCCTGCCATTTTCACATTTTCCTGCCACTTACATTGAGTTCACACTACACGATTTTAGCCCCAATTTTCTGCTCGGCAACAGTTTTTGGAGACTGAAGACAAAAACCCCAGATCAGAGGCAAATCGCTGTTCACTCGATGCTGGCAAATCTGCACTCGATCGCTATTTGTGAACAACGACCATCAAATATTTAGCAGATTAAATATCTGGACCTTTTGCCAACTCAATCTTGTCCTGTGAAAAGTGTTGTGACCCGACTGTGACTGGAGAATGAGTGTGCAAGACACAGGGTGAGGGGAAACGTCAGAGAGGTATTTAATAAGGTGTAAAATGCTGAATTTGTTTAGTGACTGTTCTTAGTGATCAGGGAAGAGGTATTCAGTAAATGTTTACAGTTTCAGGAATGGCTATTTTTATATTCCAGGTCACTATAGACTCAAGGTAGTAATAGCATTTACTGAGATTCCTGTGTATACAAGGGTTAATTTGCCGTGCATTTGTAAATGTAGATCATATTTTGTTATTTGATCAAAGTGTTTTAACAACTTGTGACATGTTGCCACTAATTGTAATTTTCCAATCATGTATTTTCGTGACTAAACATGGTTTGAATCACTGATTGCTCCTCATGAAAGACCTTGCAGTGTGTGATCCCGTCACTGATCAGTTAATTACTGTGTAAACCACAACGACATAAAGATTTCCAATTGCAAGATCACAAGTTGCGCAGTGTGAACAGTACAGCAATTAGATGAGTTAGAAAGTTGTGTAGTGTGAACTTAGCACCTGAGACCGGTTCGTGGCCCTCAAGCCAACTTGTTGAGAAACCCTGTCCTAATCAATAGCAATAACAACCATAATGAAATTTCACAATACACATTATGGTGAACTATTTCCTTAAAATATTCTGCTGCCATCAGTAATTTATGATCAATAGATTCAAAAACAAACTACTATATGCTTAAAAACAACATAACTGTAAATGTTCAGGGTTTCTCAAGCAAAGTAGTAAAAAGTAAAATCACTTACACGTACTAGGTTACAGCAGTCATATAACTTTCCAAATCTGCTAGAGCAGTATTACCCCACACAAGGACCAATCAAAGCTAGACATTGGCCATAAATAGAAGAGATGACTGCAAAGGAAAACTCAAACGCCTCTACAATTGTCTGCGGGAAAGGTCATGTCCGACGCCATACTACGCAAACTCTGCAGGATACAGAATCAACAGAAACAACCAACAATTACAACAGACATCAGAAAAAAAAAAGTAACAGCCCCCCCAAGCACATTCTAGTACCGTTCACTAGACAAGTGCTACAAACTGGAAAATACAATCATTTAATTATGCAAAATAATGAATAAAAAAGAAAAATCTGTAACAGATGTACAACATAACCTGCGAACGAAGTGGGTCCACTAAAATTCAAATACGGCCAAAAATGTGTTGTGACCTCGACATGCCCATGGCCAATCTTGACAGGTCCCTCTTGCTTCTGACTTGCAAGACGTTTCCCCCAAGGCTACTGAGGATGTCACAGTAGTTCTCCACACACCTGTCACTCCTTAATTGTCACCCCGCTCCAGCTCAGTGCCACTGAAAGGTGCTGCAGCCATACCCTCCAGCTGGTGACTGAGAAATCACATCGCTCCCCAAAGGTCCGCTATTAGCCTCCTAATGTAATGCAAAGTTGCAACAGCATGTACAGATAACAGCAAAAAAAAAAATATTAAAATTAAATTAGCTGAATACTAAGGACAGCAGGACTGTATTAAGGTAGCATTTGAATTTTTTCTGAATGCTATCTTAATACAGATTGGATAGAGTAATTTAACAAGTCAGTTACTTTTCAGTCAGTCTGAATTCAGAGTTCATACAGTATTTGAGAAAGCATTCAAATATGGATCCATCAGAATCACCAAGAAAAAAAAATGCCCACAGTGTGGCCACTAAACTACTATTAAAAAGCACGAGGAACCCAAATCCATGTGTGCAGCTAGTGGGAAGCAACTGAAAAGACTAGAGTTTCACCGGTAATTTGCTTCAACTGACTCCACAATAAACTGATCCAACCAGGCAACCAGAACAGAGGACCCCATAGTTGAGTCAGCTTAAGTGCAAGGCAGCAGCCTCTTACAAGAATTTTTAACACAAACACATGTGTTAAAATGGTCAAGTGCAACACCCTAACCATCACATTTCCTTTGGGTCCCAGCCAGACCAAATGCCTTATTTTATTTATTTATTTTTAAATAAATAAAATTGGCATGGTCCTCATCATAGAAGTGTGCTCAGTGCTGCAGTCTTGTTTTTAAGGATTCGGACTCTTCAGTAAGGTTAGTAAGAAAGGCGGCAGATTTCAACTGAATCTGCAGCGGACAAGCACTGCCAGCTGCAGCAGTGTGAGCATGCAATCTAAGGCTTGGCTCACGCCTGTGGTGCTGATGGTGACTTCCTGTCACTAAAGTGCCTGTGTGAACGGCAGAAGAGAGAGGAAGATCAAAAAAAAAAAAAATTAAGAAAAGCACACAAGCACGTAGTCAGCTTGAGAGGAACACCTCGCCAGTGAATTTAAGGTCTGACTCACTTCTCCACAACCGTGACTGCAATGCTGCTCCACTTCCTTCTATTCATAAGCTTACTTTTTAAATATCCTCCACTGCCACCAACATAAAATGCACCAACTTCGCCATCAGCCCAAGCATTGTTAAAGTCTGCTCATTAGTAATAGCATTTATACTGTAACATGTGGGACACAGGAAAAGAAACCTCTACATTTAATGAGACATATTGCTTCACAATGAAATACTAAGGAGACACTGGCATCCATTAAATAATAAGACACTTGTTGCATTAAAAAACACACACACAAAGTGGAAGACTGATAAACATATCATGGAAGACAAACCTCTTGAAATTCTTAAATTTCAAAAAGCAACATAGACAGCCTCTATAAAACAGTTCAAAAGCCAAACCACAAAAAACTCCCATCACACTCCTAACAGACAGGTCAGGCACCCATAAAAAGCAGACAGTTTGCCCCTGCTGTCCTCATAAACCCAGCAAAGCACTGGTAGAAGATGAATGGGGACAGGCCCTTGGGGATATCTTGACGTCAGACAGTACAAATTACAACAGTTTAATAAACTAGCATCTCAGATCCAGAGCAAGGACGACCTGTTGAATATTTTCTGTATTTTGTCACAATTTGACATCAATTAGCTAAAATAAAAAGGAAAGTCCTGTCAGACATACTGTAGCTTCTGGTCTTTTGCTCTCATGGTTTCAATATATTTGTATTAAATCGACAGCCTACAGCATTAAACATAACACGCATAAATCCTTCATGCACACCCACGCCTTATTCTTTACAGAGTTTGCATACCACTTTCATATTACTTCTGACATTGTTAGATGCACCGTGCGGGGTTCTCTGGCAAACTTTGCGCATTGCTGGTAGTGCAGTGAGGAAAGCACCCTGGCGCAGGGATACAGGAGGACAGATAACTATATAAAGGACATGGCTACAAGGTAAACACACGCAAGGGGAATAGGGGGCCACTTGGCGGGAGTGGCCCTAATTGTCCACCCTCATTCTTCCCCATGACAAGTTACATAGGTCAGCGGCTTAACCGGCAAAACTGCCCGATTTCCAGTCTCAGGCGATGGTCCGTCGCGTCATTTCTGCACAAATCAAGTACAGAATCAAAAAAGGCAGTACGCCAGCCCCCCAATACGTGAACACCACATCCTGTAAACATTAATGCCACCCATTAATGACGCCCACCTGCCATGCATTGTGCGTGGTGTGAACGTCCGCCCTGTCCGTTAAAAAGGAGACCTCGGAAACAACCGGTAACCCGCACTGACATTACGGGACGTAACCCTCGGGCGACCGAAATAACCAGCCTCTTGTCTGAGCCCTTTACTATTCCGCCCGAAATGGGTTTCGCGTAAATAATACGGCAATAATAATTTATCCCTGATAAATTCGTCCTCAAACGCCCCAGTCCCTCACCTTCTCTAAATGCAACAGGCGAGCTGTGAAAGACGTTATTCGGGGAATATTATCTGATACCCTGTGCGTTTAGCTAGTAACATTTGCGGCGTTCCACTTACCTTTTTGTTAGTACTGTTCTAAAAATGCGTCTTGTCAGGGTAAGGAACAAGCACAGAGGATTCACAGTACCACAACGCGCCAGCTCTATTCTTGTTTTTTACCGCTTCGACGTAGCCACCACGCGCCGCCGCAGAGACCCGCCCATTTTACAAACTGAGTAATGTGATAGGCTTATGGCGGCGTAAGCCGTCCCGTGTTCGCCAATCCGTAAGTCGAAATCACAGCCGCTCCGGTGCTGCCCGCAGGCGGGGGGCGGTTTAATTCGCGCTTGGCCTAGAGTCACTGCATTACGATTGGTCGAAAGTGCAATCTGTTTTCTGCATTCTGCGGTCTCATTCGTTAAATTTTGACGTAAACTTTTTTTCTTAACGACACTTGTGATTGTGAAAATCGGTCGCTGCAAAACCATAGTCGCGGTAGGGAGCTTTTCAGAATATAGACAGTGAAACATATATTCAGAATGTAAAGTGGAAGCGATTAGTTGTCGACACATCACATACAACAATGAAATGTGTCCTCTGTGTTTAACCCATACGTGATATAGCAGCACCCGGGGAGCACTCAATTCAGCACCCGGGGAGCACTACTGGGAAGTGGTACTTTGCTGGTGGGGGATTCAAACCAGCAATCTTTTGATTAGAAGTACACTACCCTAACCATTAGGCCACCACTACTCACATAGCAGATAAGCTGGGCCTCTGGCCAGCCTCGAACCCACAACCAGAGAAGTAACAGTCTGAGTTGAACATTCAACCTACTGAGCTATGCAGCGGACTGGGGTTATGTCACACCATATAACACACAAGCTGTTTTTGATAAATGAACTATGTATTGATTTACTTGAACATTCTACATCACTGCAAATAGTCATTCATATAATACACTACACACCAAGTATTAAAATATAAAACACCTATCTATTGTTATTTCTCCATTGTTCTTACTGGTACAGTAATCCACTAAAGATGAGAATTTAATATCATATCTGATCTCTATTTGCAAATGGGAATGAAATTATTTTGTAGAGCTCTATAATTCAATTTTTACTTGTAAGAATGTACAATTGTAGATATCTGTAATTACAATCTCATTACATTACAGGTCCACACATCCATTATTGAGTTTTTACTAGTTAAAATGTAATTACAGGTCTCCATAATTACATTGCAGAGATGTGAAATTCACATTTGGATATGTGTAATTTCAGATCTGTACAATTACAATAAAAATTGCATTTTTACTAGTAAGAATTACGTTATGACAAGTAAGCCTTATACTAATAATACAATTTGGCTTGCCATTTAACATCTTGGCTGGAAGGCGAAAGGTGGAGACCAAAAAAAGCTGCTACACCACAGCCACTCAGTTGCTGAAAGCAGACGCTTCCCCAAGACGCCCCAGTTCCTTTTCACATTAATGTACTTAGCCCACGGCCAACAAACCGCACTGTCTGCAGTTACAAGTTATTGGATGATTAGCGGTACCTTTCACAATGCGGAGCACCATGATGGGTCCCACAGGGGACATAGCAGACACCAGTATAACTCTGTCCACTGTGCGAGCAGCAGGGAACCATTCCCTGATAAAAGAAAAAACTCAAAACATAATAAATTGTAATCCAAGCGTGGGAATATTAGGATTGTATAAAGGTTATGCCCATTATTGCAGATGTGTGATTCTCCAAAAAAACACACTCACTCATACACACCTGTTATTTGATGATAAAATTAAGTATTTGTTGACTTACTGTCAGAGCACGCAACAGAATACTATTCTTTCAACCTTAGTTGCAAAAAATATTTTAAAATATGAATATGATTATTTAGATCACTTAAAAAGTTTTGGGAGAGGAGGAGTGATAAAGTCACCAGCAGCAGTAATGATGCCTCACCAAAAACACACCTTTTTATGACACTAATCCCATGGCTTATTCAGACAATACAATCAGAACTCTGCCATTCTGAATTCCGAAGACGCATTAAGACTAACGGAGGCCTAGTTATTGCATTGCATTTCTCCAGTGACCAAAAAACTGGTTACTCTCGCATTGGTTTCTGTAGCAGAAAAGCATAGACAGCTTTTAAGAGGTTTCAAATTCGCTCATACTCTGCGAGATCTCCACCAGTAACCTGGCCCTCTCCCATCAAGGATGTAGGGTACAGTGCAATAGATATCTCACGAAAATGAGACACCAGATCATATATTGGGCAGCTAAGATTTAATTTCCACTTCAGAATAACAGGAAACAAAGTGCAAAGAGAAAGACAGGAAGATGAAAAAGCTCTGCAACATAACACCTCCAGTGCTAACATCTGAATTAATATCAAGTCTCAGTGACTATTTTCGGGTGCTGCCCTTTGTTTGCAGATGCACTGGGGGAAGCGACAGGCATCTCCGTGCAGAGCAGAGCTCAGTCTTTCAGGACCAATGGGGCTTTAACCTGGGCAGCCACCTCGGCCCCGAGGAGCTCCTCCACCACGGCCAGGGCAAATTCGAAGCTGGTTCCGGGTCCACGGCTGGTGATGATGTTGCCGTCCTTCTGGACACGAGATTCTGAGTACGTGTAGTGATCTGGAGAACACGGAACAACAGGGCCATCATGTACAGGAATATCAGACCCAGTGGCTCTGCTTACAACCTGCAGAGACAGTGCTGCAGCTGGAAACATTGTATGGTAGGCATCACCTTTCAGCTGGAGGCAAGGAGAAAGGGTGCTTTTAAAGACGCCAACCTTCCCTGTCGGCAGAGCCTGCAGGGCTGAAGACCAAGGTCCCCTTTCCCAAAACATACTAGCGGCTCTTGCTTAAAACTAATAGAGAAAATCGCTCCTGGAAGAATGGAGCATTTGATCCATCTTCTTTAACCTTGATCTGTTGACTTGACTAGACAGAACCAGTGCAAGGTCACCTTTTGCACTTTATTAGGGCCCAAAAGAGATCCAGCAAACAATTACACAAACATAACTTAACTTCATCTGACTTCAGCTTCAGCCTGAGGTTTTTGAGCAAGATCTATGCAGTTCCTCTCCATTCTCCTTACAGCATGTCCCAGTATTTCAGAGGGTGTCTCAATGCACCAAAAGCATCCGATGCGCCCTCTGCTGGACACTATGGCACACTACACCTCCACACAGCAGGCCGGTCACCACAATCTGCTGCATCGTGCTGCATTTCCTGTGCGGCGGCTGCAGCTGCTGACTGGTGCGAGGCGAAGCGGCAAGTCAGACGGCCGACTCCTCAAGGGCGCAGCGATGACGACTCGCATCAGCGATTCTGTACTGCACGCACGCTTGGAACCGCAGGACGGGAACAAGCAGCTAGTCCAGGGCGATAAGCGGAAACGGGGCCGAGGTCCACAAACAAGGTTGTGTATGGGGGGGGGGGGGGGGCTTACCTCCATTCATCATTTTGTCCTTCATCGCTGGATGGGTTGTGACTGTACTCCCAAAACCGATGCCGTGGGCGAGGAGAGCTGTGGGCCCTGGGGAAGGAGATTGTTTACAGAGGAACAGGAACAGGAACACACACACACACACCACAACAGCACAAGTGCACCCCTAAATGGCCATGTGCCACTGGAACCTCGCACCACAATGATGAGGCAGGTTAACGTGTCAAACAGCAGGGACCGCTGGGACCAGAGCGCACAGCCACAGGAATCCTCAGTCAGGCTCTGAGGCCGCACGTTAACATGCACGCTTTTATCATTCTTTAACTTTAAATAAACAAAAAGGAAAGCACTCAGCCAGCTGCATTAACGGCACTCGCTGGGCCTCTCAGGCTGCTCCTACAGAGACCATTAATAAGCAAATTCTCCCAGCCATCGATCGAGCAGCTGGCGCCCCCACCCGTGTGGCTCACAGAGCATGATCTGTACCCATAGTCTCTGACCATACGGGGGTGAACAAGGGAAAAATACTGATGTGTCAGACAGAGAGAAAGTGTCGACAGAGTGGGGAACAACTAAAGAAAGAGAAGGACAGATGCCGACAATGAGGAGATCTTTACATATAGTAGTACCGGGTTGGCGTGTGAGAACCAGGAATGATCACAAATGCAGTTGATTGAACGTCAAATTGGTGAGGACTGGACTTCTTCACTTACTGAATTACAGCTGCACTAACAGCTAAAAAAACCCCAAAAAAACAGCTGATATCCATTATTACAGACATGCCCCAGTGCCTGTAACAGCACCTTATGCTGCAGGATATATACGTTTTATTTAACATTGTGTCATGCACCAGATGCGAAGCCCCGTCCTTCCAGTGTCATTTCCTGGCCTTGGAAAAGCCATTCAGCGCAACGGGGACACGGAGCTCCTATCCGATTGGCCTTTTCGCTCACCGGTGACCTAGCAGTGCCCGTTCCACACACAAGATGCCCTAATCGCTGCCAGCAATGCAGCTGCCAAGGCCCCCCCCCCCCAACACCTGCTAAGCTCTCAGCAAAAAAAAAAAAAAAAAAAAAAGTATCTCAGACGGCCAGGGAGCGCAGATACACCTGGCCTCTCTGGGCTGATTCGGGACAATTTTCTTGTCTCCTCAGCGCTGCCCTGTTCAGATGCCGGCGCCGTACTGCGGAAGTGCTAGTGCAGTTTCAGCAGAACCACGATGGGGGGAGACGTTTAGGACAGCGATGAAGTCACACACAGCCAACTTCCCCATAACGGCAAAGTTATTCTTAGATGCCGATATACAATCTGTAATTTTATCAGGTGACCAAAAGTCACAACCAAGGACAACCACTGCAGAATCGATACTGGCAAGCAGGCTGAGTGCAACTTATAAACGCGCAAAAAAAAAAAAAAAAAAAAACTGAAGTGGTTATACTTCATTTTTTCTCAAGCTGTCTAACCTGATACGATGAAATTAGGAAAATTTGTGCCTCGAGGCTAAGATGAATTTCTGAAACAATGTAACAACTAGAACAAACAAAAGTGGCAAACTGATCACGTGGGTGTCATGCCCTCAATGCCAAGTTCGCTGCGTCGCCGTATGTCCTGTTCTCATTGCAGCTACTTGATCAGCTCTGGGGTTCCATCAAGATCAATCTGGGAGTTTCAGTCATCACTTCCGTGCCGAGCGATCAAAGGCCCGGAGACCTTCGCATTTCCCAAGATGCCCTCATCAGACAGCTCTCCTAACCCTCAGGAATCACATCACGTGATGCTATGGGCAACTGGGGGCCTGTAAATACTGCTTCAGCACCAAAAACAGGCCGCCTGTGCTTCCTCATGGGACTAAACATGCCCAGTCCATACATGACAAGCTCACTCAGAGACAGTCAAATTAATATGACAGCTCCCCTCATTTATCAGTATTTCAATTTATTTGAAGACTATGCCATTCAGCTTCTAATGTTAATTGTAGTTAGAAATGAATCCCCAGACTTTATCATTTTATGTTTCCATCATATTTCTGTTGACTCACAATACACTGGGGTCTGAAAGTTTCAAAATGTCAAATGTTTCAAAATCCAATATAGAATACTTACTGCATTCAAAACTAATTATCATATGCTACATGTATAATATGCAACTGCTAATTTTAATCCAAAAGTGACATGTTTTGAGAATTTTCACGGTACATCTTGCTACAAGAGTGAAATACAGCTCTTGACCACTAGGGGGCTGCATGCTGCAGGTGTACTAATGTTAAAAGGTGTTTTCAGCTATTCGATGTGCAGGGACTCTGCATCTTTTTAGGAACGAGGGCTGCAAATCATGAACTGGACTATTAGGACCTTACAAAAAGCAACACACACACAGCAAGAACTTGTTTATCTATAAGAGGGTCCAAATGGCTTAACTCAGGTATGCAAGTCACAAAGTTCATTGAAGGTTTCACTTTAACAGAACTGCACAGCATTTATCAGCCTAAGCAGGGTTGTGCAATCACAGTTACAGAATGACAGTTTACAGTGGAATAGAAAGTATGTGTTTCTTTTAAAGATATTAATTTCCATTTTTAAGCAAAACCCACATTGCAATTTTTCTATATAATTTTCATCAATTTTGGGTTTAAAGGTTATGGGGCTTACAGGTGATGAGTATAATAGCACGGAAATCAATGGCTCTGTGTGTGTGTGTGTGTGTGTGTGTGTGTGTGTGTGAGTGAGTGAGTGAGTGAGTGAGTGAGTGAGTGAGTGAGTGAGTGAGTGAGTGAGTGAGTGAGAGAGAGAGAGAGAAAGAGAATGCATATATTACATTGTGGGAACTAAATGTCCCCCACAATGTGAAGAAAAAAAAAACCTGTCATTAAGAACTTCTAGGGACATTTATTGGTCAAGGGGAAGTCAATTTTATAAAAATCTGAGACTGCAATAAAACACTAAAAATGCCAGATGTCTTGTTTTTTATTTGGTTACTTATGGTTAAAGTAAGGGCTGGGTAGGGGTTAAGGTTTTTATTATAGGGTTATGCGTTAGTCCCCACAAAGATATGCAAATGAGTTTGTGTGTGCGTGTATGTGTGTGCGTGTATGTGTGTGCGTGTATGTGTGTGCGTGTGCGTATGCGGAGGGAGCAGTACCTGCACAGATGGCAGCAATCAGCCCCTTCCTGGCCTCCTGCTCCTTCAGCACCTCCTTCACAGCAGGCGACTACACAACAGACAGTGATGAAACCAGCAACAAATTAGCCACTGCAGGACCCGCACAGCCCCCATTCTGCTATTCAGCCCCCCAGCACGGCCTCCATGCATGCCATTAGTCAGTCACTCCATATTACTCATCCATTCATTCTTCCTCATCCTGAACCTCGCATCTTTCACGGAAAAGCAGGCATCACCTACTCACACAGCAACAAGCCTAAATGCAGTATCCTTACTGAACTGTGCTTGTCTGAATAACCAGATCACTGGAAAATAATCATATTTGCAAAACAAGCATAATCTAGGTCGGGGCTCTTCAAAGCTGGACCTCGATTCCAAATCCAGGCCCAATTCCAGTTCTCCCAGGTAGTTAGTTTAATAACCATTTAATAATCATTCTGATTGGCCAGAGGCTTCACACCGGGCTCACGGGTAAAGGAAGGCTGGAAAATCAGCAGTGCTCGGACCTTGAGGGTCGTGGATTGAAGAGCCCTGATCTCTAGGTCATTAGCTTTGTCATTTAGCAGACCATCACCACAATGACCACTATTTATTATATTGTGGTGCTGCAGTTAAGACGAATTCTTCGGGATACCGTCATGCCTTGCACTGCGGCACTGCCATGTGTTAACGTTGTGATTTAATGAGTGTATTCCTGTATTACATTGTTAATGGGAAGCGTTTTGACTGTGTACTGTCCTCCCGTGGAGAGAGTGTGTTTTCATTAGTGTCCCTCCCCGAGTGAACCATGCTGTGTAAATGGTTGGCTTCCTTTTCTGTGTTCCTGCTAAGTTAATATTGCCAATGTTCTGTCAAATAAAAGGCTGTACTTATTTAAGAACATGACCCAAAAACACACCACAATATGCAATCACTATCCCCTGGAGTGGCAATGAAATCCAGAGTAACTATTAATTATGCATTTTTTTACCTGATGGTCCAGAGTCCAGTCTTACCTCAGAGAGATTCTGAGCTCCCAGTGCTCCCCCAGGTAAGAGAACAACATCATAAGGTCCCTTTTTAATGAAACCACACAAAAACCGTTAATCAAAATCAGCTGGGGGAATCTGAACGATCTGTAGCATAGTAGAATGACATTATTAGGTGATATTATATTACAGACTGCATTGAATGGTAAAGAAACTGCACATTAAACTTAAGCATATAAAGCTCTGGAAAAAATTAAGAGACCACACAATATTTTTAAACAAATCTACATTTTTAAATCCTGGTTTAATCCTGGTTCTGCTGGCAGAAAGCTATGCTTCCAGGTTAAAAAATTCTAAGGCAGAAGTACACAAGAACAAGGTGAAGCAGGAGACACTGGGAACGACCAGAAAACCAGCCAAGTAGAGGGCGGAAATGACATTCTAATGCCAGAGATGACCGTTAACTTATCAAACAATTTCTCATGAATCGGAGGATGACATCAAGTGACCTTCAAAAGGAATGGGAAACATTGCAGGTGTGAAGTGCACTGCTAGGACAGTTCAGTCCTGCTCTAGCAGCCTGATAGGAAGTCCCATAAGCAAAGAAGAAGCCACTGATTAATGAGAAATAGAGAAGAACCAGGCTGCAGTTTGCAAAGAAAATATATATTATTCAAAGATGCACACCAATAAATAGAGAAATTAGTGAAAGAATAATGTTGCTGTGGTCTCTTAATTTTTCCAGAGTTGTAATTAAGGTGGCATCTGACCACCGAGCGAGGTGTTACAGTGATTAACTCCGACCTGCTTGACCGCGTCCTCCAGGCTGGCATCGGGGCAGAGGACGACGTCTCGGCTGCACTGCACTGGGTTTTTTCCCGCAAGACCCGCCAGAGTGACGGCAATCTGTTACACAGGGGGCGGGGGATTAACATCTTCTTTTAATAAGAAAAACTATAATAATAATAATAATCAATAGCAAAGCATAAGAATAACTTGACACTTTAATCCAAAAAATACTTTTAAAAAACCAGTCATATCACTCTCGTAGAAGCACCGGGGGCATGCTCAGGCTGCACGGCAATAATCAAATAAAAATCAGGTTTATTTATCAAATGTACACCAGTACAGCAAACAGCGGTAGATGTAAGCAAAGTAGTCTTTTTTTTTCATAAACCTCGTGTACCCCGGCTTACAGGACTTTTTTGGTAAGCGCAGCCTTGCATACCTTATCATTTACTCACGGCCCGATTGGGAATCTTTGGGTATTATTTCACTAACGCGAAATTGCATTAACGCGAAATTCACCATCGGAAACCCCACATCAGCGTATCGACGTAGTTAAAATTCAGTACAACAGGTACAATGGAAAGCGTTGGCCACTCCATCCATATATATAACTGGTATAGGTCAGTCGTTGCACACACCCCAGCTCTGCGCATTACGTCCACCGGGATAACCGTTTCCATTTCTTCTGCGCCTTTTGACAGGATGACAAGTGCTCGTTTGCCTGCCATGGTGGTGCAGTCGGACAAACTCTCCAAAAGCTGCAAATGTCAAAGTTGAGACCGAAGGCGACGCACTACAGACGTATTAAAGACCGTCATGCCATGCCATCACTACGGCAACCGACTTGGGATAAACCGAACCAGGGCCTCAGCAAACGCCTTTCTAGATTTTATATAATTAGGTATTATTACAGATTCAAATTTTGGATTATGGGTCCATATCGTTTTAATTTAATGCAGTTCTCTTTCACTACATTTTACAGATCGCACTGAATTTGAAAATATCGCACTGACATTGAGTTTGCGTTCATCCATCTCGTCCACTAGAGGTCAGCAGGAGCTTAAAAATACATTCAAGGCTCACAAAACCTAAAAGTTATGGCTTTCACCTAAATATTGTTCAACAGTATTATAGTATTTCAATATTTTTATAGTATAGGATTGAAATATTTAAAGTACACGTTGACACCAACATAACATATTTATGGAATCAGACCACGTTAACTTAAGCGAATTTCTTCAGTAGGACCTACGAGAAGTGATCTATTTGTATAAGTTACGAGGTTTACATAAACATTGTTCAACATTATTCTAGCATTTTACTTTATTTTATTTTTATAATATAGTATGACGGAATGATGACTTACATAATTACTCTGTTTGATGAATGACGTTCTCCATGTAAGCTCAACCTATGAGCGCCATTTGATTAGGGGGACTAAAAGAGCGATTATAAAATAAGAAGAATTACCTCTTGCTTGCATTTCGTGACATTAGTTATTAACGCTTATTTTAACACTTTTCGGCCCTGGCTGCAGGTGCGAGTCCTGCAATAATAATCGTATTATAAATGACTACCTAGATTCGACACCCCAAAGCACACCTCTAATTGTGTGGAAGAGTCGGTCAGGTGTGCAATAGAGCTGAAGAATGAAATTACAATGCAATATTTTTCTGCTTACAACATAATTATCTTCATTGTTCTTAAAGCTTTTTTTTTTATTCTGCACAAGTACAGATACTGATTTTAGTATTTTATGACATCTTACACAAATATTTAAATTATTTGCAGTAGGCCTATGTACAACAAACTTTTGTTAATTCACCTCCGCTAAACAATGTTATAGGCCTACTGATAGTTCTCATTTATATTTAGCCCTACATATGTTTCAAAACTTCGTTAATTTTATCTGCCATAACTGGTTTCTGTAAAATAATGATTTCACCATATGCAGGCGTGATTTATTTTAATTTCATAGTGTATGACTGCATGGAAAGAACAATGTTCGTAATGACAGACGCAAACTCGGATAGCCTACGTAATGTGCGTACGAGGTCCGTTTGTGTAGCCGGTGTAAAGGTTATAAACATTTTAAAGGAAGCTTAGCTTCTCATTGCGTCTCATTTTTTAGTTTCCTAAATTTCTGCGTCAAATTGAAATGATCCTTTTAGGCGGCGCTTCTCAGCAAAAGTTCAGAAAACTATTTGTCGCAGAGTTACAATAGTAAGCACATTTATTTTATATGTGACGTTACGGTATGCCTATAATTAACTGTGAGAAATGGAAAAATGTGAAATGCTGCATTCTTTCTCTCCAGTGGTAAGCTACAGCTAAGACAACATTTAAATTTCAAAATAATCCTTCAAAATAGTTCATATTGTCCTGGCAATATGTTTTGTCTTGGTTAGACGCACGCATGTAAGCCAGTTTAAATTGAAATCGTTTCACCTCCTGAACACATTTTCCAAGGAGAACGCTGTTTCCTGAATTTGAACTAGATAGCAATGTAATATCACACAAGCTAGCCCCCCGCCACACATACACTCCTTCACTTTAAAATAAAACCAAGACGAAAAGTTTAAACAGCAGAAGCGACTTCAATGAAATATTTTTAACGTGGTTTTTCATTCACGACCGCTACAACCAATGGCGAAAGAAATGTGCAAACGATGAATGAAGAATTAAGTATTGATTATTGTTTAATACGGGTGATTTTTTGTTTAATGTTTTGTAATTGCGCAATAGATACTATAATAGGCTACGTGATGTTTTTCATCCATCCATCCTTCATCCACCCATCCTTCCATCCGTTTTCTATAAGCCTACCAGAATATTCAATGCAAGGGCGTGGGAGTCCGGATTGTAAATAACAATAATTATGTATCTTTTAAAAAACAGCGGCTTTTAAGTCATAACGCGTCATCATTTCTTTAATCGCATTAACTTTTACAGCGTTATGATACCCCAATGGAAGAATAGTACGTATGAATAAAGATTAATACAATTAATTTCAATACTGAATATACAGACTATAGTGTTTTTATAGTAAGCTATTGCAGTATAGTGTTTGCCGCGTCGAAGTGAAACCGGCTGGCTAAGTCAGCGCCTTTGAAGTTTGCGCCCTAGGCGGCCGCCTATGTCGCCTAATGGACAGAAGGTCTCATCAAGGAAATACTTTCCAGCAGGGTTCCCGGTTCGAGTGCCTGCTCTTTGCCTTTTTCACGCAGATATGTACTTTTATGTGCCAGTGGGTGCCCGGTATGTGCCCAGTAAAACTTAATACTATTATAATTTTTAAACGAGCCAGTGTTACGACCCTCACCGCGTAAAGCAGTGGACATGGATGAATGGTTGATTGGTTCTTTATGTAGGCTAACGGACTGCGAATCCGCAAGTCTGTTCTGATTTCGGAAACATGCGGCTGGGATCGCAGCGAAGCATTCCGTACACTAAATGGTCTCCTCATGCAGCCACTTATGCGTTTTTGTTCCTTGTTATGTATATAAGGAGCCTGTTACGCGAATATAACCACTGGAGGTAAATCCTTTTTTTAGTATCTTGTGAATCCGGTAACTGGCGAAGTTAAATATCTGACGCTCCAAAAATGTGTGTTTAAGTCTTATGCTTTTGCTGCAATGTTGGGGGGTGACGCGCGTGCCTAGGTTACGCCCCGACCATCGGAAACCGTTTCGTTTCTTTCTCTAGTTTGTCCGCTGTTTTTGAACACATGCCAGCAAAAGCCGCTGATCGGGGCTGGCGTGGCTATCCTGGCAGCCCGTTCGCCTTTCTCCCCTGAACAGACACAGATGGTCCTCAGAGAGAGAACAGGAAGGAGGTCTGGCCCCGGATGGGTTCCCTGCCCCCGGGAGTACCCCGCATCCCTGGAAAGACAATCAAGACATTAGTTTAACTGAAAAAATACGGGAGAGAGAGAGAGAGCTCACCTGCTTAATGACCATAACTTCTCCTCAAGTGAAAGTTCAAAACACATGTTCAGAAATACAGGAACACAGGGAGAACATGTAAACTCAATACACGCAAAGCAGGAGGCAGGCTTCAGATCCTAGACCTGGGAGGTATAAGACCACAGCGCCACCCAGTGGCAAAAACATCATGGCAGTCAAACAGGTGCGTGCTGGTGAGGTGACATCCCACTAACAGGAAGGACCGTGACACGGACAGGATCACTGCTCACACATGAGTTTTGGCTTCCACACGCCAATTAGATGACCTGCCCACTCCACAGGAGCAATGTAGCTGGGATGGTTTTGTGGGGGGGGGTAGCCTATCCGGGGGCGGCGGGTGGTGTGTGTGGGGGGGGGGGGTATTCACATGCCACACAGGCTGTTTGAAACAGGGGCACAAATCACCACTGACACCCCCTTGGATCCCTCCCAACATTGTGTCTCACCAATCACAGAGCTCAAGGGCGCTAATTTAAACCAGATTTAACGCTTAAAATCTGAAGGGGAGGGGGGGAGAGAACAACAACAGCAAGCAGAATAAACAAGTGTCATCCCTTTGATCTGTGGCTGGCACAACTACAAAACATGTTTTCTGATATTTAAAAAAAAAAATTATTTATTTTTTCCGGCGGTGTACGTGCGTGTGTGTGATTGCACACGTTGGCCACGATGTCAGCTCTCAGATGGGATCATCCCATCAGCGAGGCGGGAAGAAGCCAGAGGGCGCTGCGTGTTTCCACGCCGAGTCCCAGCACTCGGCTTATTACCCCCAGACGCTCCTCTGTGCCCCTGCGGTCATTGGGTTCTGAAGAAGGTTGGGTTTATCTAGCCCCGCACAGAGGACTTCACCAGAACCTGGGGGGCTTCTCCGACTCCTTAGTGCTTCGTTCCCATAGACAGGGAATCGCGTCAACGAGTCAGGAAAATTCCCGACATTCCCGCCCGATGTCATGTCATAATCCCGTTACCAATGGTGGGACTGCAGATTGGCATAAACACAAAGTGTCTTTGAAAAGGGCCTGGATTTCTGTGGTCTGCATTACTGCCACGACACACTGAGGCAATGATGGGGATTTAAACATGTTCAGGACTTCTATATATATGTACACAGCTTTCCGTTGTTATGTATTTGACTTTATTGCATTTGCAGCCTAGAGACTCTAAATACTGCAGAATCTTAGGTTGTTCCCAAGACCTCAAGAACTTCCTCCATGCTCCTATCCGTACATCAGACTACAAAACAAAGTAAGATGCCCCTTTCCATAACAGTTTCTTTGCTGGTGTCAGATTAGATTTCCAACATGCAATCACAGCAAAATTAACCTCCAGAAGGTCATGACCCTTATGATAGAAAGAACTTCAGGAAAAGGTGTGCAAAATGGGGACCATAAGAATATCCATCCAATTTTCAAGAATTTGGGCTACTAACCCTGCAGTTTCTACAAAGGCCACCTGATCCCTTTATTTTAACATCTTGCTATCAGATAGACCCAAGCTACCTTAGAACTAAATGTGTCACTCCAACTTTGATCCAAACTATTAGCTGTGTTTCTTAATGGCTGTTTAATGGAAGGACTCGTTTAATTACAAAGCCACATCCTACTGCTTCTTCACAAACCAGATGAACTGAGTTTAAAGCTCCTGCAACACAAAGAGTTCAGATATGAGACCGAGCTGAATATATTAACCCCTTTTCACTATGTTGATGTTTTACTAGCAATGCTGGCAAATTCACCAAAAAAAGCTTTTCAAGTTTGGGAAATCTGTATGACTTGTTGGTGCCACGTTAATTACCCCATTTGGATTTGCTCTGGAAAAAAAAAACAAGCGCTCTCTGGCACGTGAAGCGCTGCCACATGGGCACACGCGGATTTTGCTCTCGGCTTAAAAGCGAGTACAAGCCGGTTACACGCGTCGGGGTGACGCCGCGGAGCGAGAGTCCACGTTAAAGCGCCGATTTAGCTAGCGCCTCGCTGGCTGAAGTGGGCAAGCGTGGTTTCAGATGCAGATTTGCCCTTGGGTGGCGTAAGCGGTGGCGGGATCCGCTGAGACGGGCACAGGGTGTCAGATCGCCCCCCTGCAGCCGCCCCACCATTAGAGCCACTAATGCCATTTATGGCAGCTATCTCCAAACGCAGCACTGAAGCGGCTGCAGGACCCCACGAGCCAGCAAGTGCGGCGGAGATGCCGGGATTAATGTAGCGGGTTGGCAGCCGTGCCCGCCACGGGGCTGCCCCCCCTTACCCCGAACACCCCTTATATCCCTGCCCAGGTAGCCATGGCACTCGTGTTCCTGAGGAGCTCGTCCGCAGAGGGCCGCACCTCACAGCCAACATCACCAGGCCAGACGGCTACGGGAAGGATGCCCAGAGGCAGCCCCCGATTGTCCCCCAGCTCTCTCGGCCACAAGCTTTCACATGGCAGACATCTTATTGAATACCATCCATGCCGTCGCACCTGCCATGCATAGCATTCTGGGTAATGTAATATTGCACCCCCCTCCCACATCCCCCCACCAAGATTTACAGTCCTGACATCGTTGCTCCGCTTCTGTGTCTTTTCCCACCCCCCCAGCATGCTAAGGGACATTCACACGGTAGCAGGAATGTGAAAGCTGGAGATCCAGCCTGTCACTGCTTGGCCGAATGTATGTATCCGTTCACAGCTGATTAGGAAGAAGGGCCTGCTGTTTTATGTGGCGACCGGGACAAGACTGCTTTAATAGTCTCCACCGTTTCAGCCAACAGACCGACTGCAGCATCGCACCTCCCAGGGCATTTTGTTACACGAGACTAAGCGCCTGTCCATTTTCTGCAATTTTATGTAAGATTCAAAGCATGGAGCTACTAAACAAGTCAATAAATCAACACAAGACACAAAGTATGAAGGAAAATAGAGAGTAATCTGATACCAATGAATAGAAATAGAGCAAAAAAATTATAATATGGCAGTATGATAAGCCAATCACAAGTGCAGATCAGCAGATCTGTCTGAGATATCCGAGGAAAGATGTCAAGGTGAAAGCGCTTTGGGACAACTCTGTTGTGAAAGGTGCTATATAAAAATAAATTGAATTGAATCGAATTGAATTGAATGTGGACATTTGTAAACAGTCATGGGCACTCGAGAGACCTCGAGCAGATACCCTAAGAAAAACTGGGGCTAAAGTAATCCTGCATGATTCAAAATAACCATAAAACTTAAATCTCACCCGCAAAACATCGTATGAAGCACCACAATCACTAATCCACCCCAACCAAGGAGTTCCGGCAAATGCAACAATTAACTTCCTACATGTCAAATTCTCCACCCGCATGCAAGGAAATAATCAAAATCCAAACGTTTGCGAGAGTGTCGAAGGAAACAAACAAGGGGAAGGAGGTGGCGCAACAGGACAGGCGGCCATTATCTGTTTACCTCAAATGCTATTTCCTCCATTACTCCTGATTATATACGTTGTGCATGGCCATCACAGATGGACGGCTCCCTGAACTGGGACCATTTTAAACTGCTTCCAGATTTGAAAGGAGAGAGAATTTTCTCCCAATTTTCAATGCAGCTCCACTGTCGCCTACAGACGGAGTGGGGGGGGTGTGATTCTACCGACTGAAACAGGGACACAGGCAAATGGTTTCTTCTGGTGGGACGAGTCACAAACGAGGCCTGCTTTGATTTGAGGCCTGCAATATCATGGGCACAGCAACATCAGAAAAGTGAGATTTCGTGGGGGGGGGCTTAGGGTGGGGGGGGATCTGACGCCTGCCCATCCTGCTCCGACAATCAATTATTCACACGTCATATCTGGACGGGACACATATCATGGACTGGCCTGAGACAAGTAGCCTGGGCTTTCATTCTGGGGGGAAGGCAGCCCCCACTTTGCACTCGGGAAATAGGAGAAGAACCAGAAAAAAATGGAGTTTAAGGGAAGGAAAGACAGAAGCTGCTTCTTCATCCCAACACCGCAGGCGTGACCTGGGCAAAGCTGCAGTGGCAGCGTTTGGAAAACAAGCATACTGAGCGTTTTGACATAGGTCACTCATTCCATTAATTAACCCGGACGCTCACTGTTATGCTAACGACTCCTTGGTGCTTGATGCTTTGCGATAATTTCCGTAATGTGACCAGAAGCGGCGAGCAGGACGGAGCACAGGGTGGGACTGAAGCACTTTGCCTGCTGGCATTTTAACTGGCAGCTTGGCTGTTTTTTAAAGGGTGCAAATTGATGGTCTGGTACATCGTTTAGGTCAAAGGCCCCCTTCTGCTGGCCAGGCAGTGGCTACAGTGGCATTAAACCATGTCATGTTTCTGCTGCCATTGCTGAGGGGCAGTCACATCTCTGCTGGAGATCACATTCTCTGAGGAGCAGTGAAGTTACATCTCTGCTGGCAGCATGAGGATCTCTGAGGAGTAGTGAGGTCACATCTCTGCTGTCAGTGTGAGGTTCTCTGAGGAGCAGTGAGGTCACATCTCTGCTGTCAGTGTGAGGTTCTCTGAGGAGCAGTGAAGTCACATCTCTGCTGTCAGCGTGAGGTTCTCTGAGGAGCAGTGAGGTCACATCTCTGCTGTCAGCGTGAGGTTCTCTGAGGAGCAGTGAGGTCACATCTCTGCTGTCAGCGTGAGGTTCTCTGAGGAGCAGTGATGTCACATCTCTGCTGTCAGTGTGAGGTTCTCTGAGGAGCAGTGAGGTCACATCTCTGCTGGTAGAGTGAGGTTCTCTCAGGAGCAGTGAGGTCACATCTCTGCTGTCAGCGTGAGGTTCTCAGAGGAGGAGTGAGGTCAAATCTCTGCTTCCAGAGTGACGTTCTTTGGGGAATGGCGATGTCACATCTCTGCTGCCAGCGCCAGATACTTCAGGGAATGGTGATGTCACATCTCTGCTGCCAGAGCAAGGTTCTGTGAGGATCAATCATATCTGAGGTATCCCGATCTGAATTTTCTGGCAAGCTCTACTTAAAGGTCCCGTTGAGCAAGTAAACAGACTGTCAGACGCTGGTGATGCTTCTGTCCGTCATCCTGCCTCCACCTGCATGCTATCGCACCTCTGCCAGCGCCTGGCCTGCTTTGCAGCTGGCTGGATGCAAAAAAAAGGCACCGATCCTGTTGGGGGACTAACCTTGCCAGCACACAGAAGCGCCGAGGAGGTTAACCTGACAGGCCGTGCGTCGCACACGGGTCTGAGATTAGCTGAGAATGCGACAGGCCTATTGAGGCAGGATGTGCGAATGTGAAATCAATGGTACATCCATGACGCCTTGTTTGAAAGCTGGATTTGAGTCACTTTTCAGCAAAGCAAAAAGCTGTGGATCTTTACCTCCGAGCAGTAAGCTGAAAAGACAGGAGGCTAACCTGTAACCCATAATATAAGATATAAAATTTAAGTTTTCAGCCGGCCACAACAGACTATGTATAATCTCTGCTTTTCTGAAATATATAATGTACCAGAAACACTTATCATTTCAGTTTCAGTGCCAATCATTTGCAATTAAGGATTTTGCCAACAGGGGGCGACCTTATCAACAACTCTTAAATACGGGAAGCCCAGAGTCATGACAAATCTGTTCAGGGCTGGAAGGACACTCCAAGCCACCCCTCTGATTAACCTCAGCTTGGCAAGTAGAGACCAATCTGTATGTAGAATGATATATGGCACCATATTTCAATCACTGAAGAATTACTGGGTGCCAGCCAATGTCTAAGTGATGGCTATTGCAGCTGGAATTACATTAAACATTAAAAGTGCGCATTCTGGAATGTGATAAAGAGACGGTACAAGTTCTCTCGATATAGTTTGAATGACCCAGCTGTTGTTTGATCCTTTCTGTTAGCTGTGCATGGCAGGGACAAGCAAAATTGCGAATGCTGGCAAATTCATGGACTCCAGAACTTGACAGAGGGGACAGGGATGGGAAGACAAGGCAGGGTCATGTGTACATTTCCTGGGAATAGGAATGCTTGCTTTTTTTTGAATGTTTCCATTATTCAGTTGAATATGTGAAGTCTAGTGCCTATGGTGCCAGCCTGCAGCGGGGGGGGGGGGGGGGGGGTTATTGCCGTGACACGTCAGCGGGCTCCTCTTGTCCATCTTCATTAGCGGAGTCTAACAGCGGAGATGGCTCCCCTGCCCATTAACATGCAGCCACTCAGAGCCGCGTCACACTGACAAATTATGCCTTATTATCACGATGGAAGAGATGGAGGGGGGGGGGCCAGAGGGACGCTTTGTAAAGAAAGCACAGTGATACATTGCTTGCTTTTGTAACCCGACGGCAAACATGACTTAGGGCAAAAAAATATATAAAGCACATTTACCTCATAATAGACGCTGTATAATTTCTTTTGAGAGCCCTTGGAGAGGCATGATGAGATGGTCTGCATTTCAGACTAGGGAGGGGCCAGTCATGTGACCCAAGCCCCATGAAACACCCCCCACCCCATGGGCCCCAAAGAGAAGAAAGGAAATGAATGGACTGGACCAAAGAGAGGAGGCCAAAGGGCAGGTAGAGGAGGGGGCCTTCTGGTATCCAATAGCTGTACTGGATTTCATTTTTTGTCAGGCAGAAAGAGGGCACCCTTTCCTTATGCTATAGTAATAAAGAAAACATTAAATCAGTTTGAAAACTGCTCACCAGGAGCCATGCCAGACTTATTTTAATGTGGCAGCTGTGGTCAAAAGCACAGGCTCACTGCAGCCTGACTTCGGGTCTGACACGGCCCACACGGGTATGTCAGTCGCCATGCGTCTCCTGTGGAAGCTCTGAGGTTAGCTCCTGCGGGCCGCTGCCAGCGAAGCCGCACGCATCAGAGGTGTGCGCCGCGTCCCAGGCAGCCCGGCGACCTTATAACTCCATCACTTTGACGTCTGACATTCGCAACTAGTTTGCTGCGCATTTCCAAGCTGGGCTTCACAGCATTAGAACTGCCCTTTAATAATATGGGCCCGTGAAAGCAGCACTGGCGGGTAGCATGTGAATTTCACTGGGTACGGGGTACGACACCGAGGCCTGAACTGAAGGGAGATCGGTATCGGTGGGGTGTGACGTCACCTGGAGTCAGCTGATCTCTGCATTAACTGCATTTTTGAGCAGGTGTAACATGCTTCTCACCTTACATGTTTGACTTACCATATTTCAGCTTTACGATGGTGCGATAGCGATGTACAATCAGTAGTTTTCAGTAGAAACTTTGAATTTTGATCTGTTCCCGGGTTAGATATATGCTGTATGATACTTTATCATTGTTACTGGGGGACGGCAGCATCCATCCAGCCACGCTTCCGGTCTCTGTAGTGACTGCGAGCGTAAACATCTCATGCGGTGTTTAACAAAAGTGTTTTTTTCTGTGTTTAAAAGCTTTTTCCAAGCCCATTGTATCTACTAAAAGCCCAAGTGTGTCCTTTGAATTCATATTTGAGTTATAATACTATGAATTCACCATGGGTTCATTGGAACATAACCTATCGTAAGTCGAGGAGCATCTGTATTTTAATAATGTCCTCTATTGTTCTGACAAAGGTTTTGATGAATAATAATGATCGTGTCGGTACCCTGTATAAGATGTCATCTTAAAAAAAAAATATGAGGCTTGTGCCGGGCTGGGGGTCACCTCAGCAAGCTGTTTGCTTTAAGTGGTTCATATTAGGGTGGCTCTGGACCTTAAGCTCCGTAACGGCTCTCCCGGATTTGGCCCCCAGTCCCATCTTTTCTCATTGCTCCATGGGGGCCATATGAAAACAGGAGCCCCCTGTGAGACATGTAATAGAGACTCCGTTTCTCAGTAGGCCCCAGTCAAACTTTTTAAAATACACCCACCTTCCTGGCAGAATTCTGCAATTTCCTTTATAATCTTTAATGGAGAAAGATGGGGACAGAAGTGCCACACCCAGCAGAGGAAGGTCCGAGATCCCTGTATGGCAAATTTTCATGCAGCAATGATGGTAGCAAATGAATTTCCACATCTCCAGATCACACACTTCCCTACTTGCTTCCTCACTTGCTTCCTGAAACATCACATGCATTACAGCTGCATATGGTTCGTACAGCGCGGCTGTGACATCACAGCTCTCTCCGGCTGCATCCTTTTGGCCACACAGGAAAATTGTGACATCACAGCTCTCTCCAGCTGCATCCTTTTTGTCACACAAGAAGATCGTGACATCACAGCTCTCCCCAGCTGCATCCTCTTGGTCACACAGGAAGATCGTGACATCACAGCTCTCTCCAACTGTATCCTTTTTGAGACACAGGCAAATTTTGACATCACAGGTCTCTCCAGCTGCATCTTATACGTCACATCTCCTGCTTCATGTGCATCTCATAAACACATGGTAGCCCTAACCTCCTCAGTCTCCACGACTGTAGAAGCTAGTTTGCCAATGGCACCTTACCTCAGCCAGAAAGTGTTCTCACCAAACTGTCCAAACACACGTGATTTCCTGAAAGAAATCAAGCCATTACTTTTTACTCCTCAACAGGGATAATACTTGTTCAGGTTCCCCCCTCCTGACTAACCGGTACTCGGCATGGGTTCCAGGTCATGCTCCAGTGGATATTTTCGAATTCCAGCTCTAGCAGCACCCAAACACTTACTCCTGAACACACCCTGACCCCCCACTCCATCACCAGCACACTCACCCGTCTCATGTGTGTGGACTTGGGGGGGACATATGACTGGGAATGACTGCCCACTCTTGAAAAATGGGCCCCCCTAGGGGTCTCTATCGCACTCCCTCAATCCGCACTTGTTTTGTTTCTGTAAAGAAACCAGGGCAAAAAGCTAGAAGCTGGTGTGGAATGAATCTCCCACTTCCCAAACTGATTTAAATCTGGGGTAGAATCCCACAACTCCAGTGCCTGCTGGTATCAAGCCCGATCTCACGTTTAACCGACGTTCTCCTCCCCTCCCCCAAAACGTGTGCCTCACCCCCAGATAAGAGCTTATCTTGATGTGTAACGACATATACTGCATGATCCCAGAGGCATGAAATCATTAGCAATGGAAAACTTTTTTTGCATGCTATAAAACAGCCCCTTGGAGCCCCTTTTGGCAAATGGAGAGATCTGTAGAACGTATGCTGTTTCAATGTGTTGCCTTTGTGGCAGAATTTTCCAGAACAGCCTACAGTTTCCAAACCTACATAATCCTCTGCTCTCTGTAACTAGACTCTGCATATCACACTACCTGATACACTTAAGTTGTGCCTCTAATCCTACCAATGAAATTGCCCCCACCTCCCTGTTTCTGATCACAGCTGGGCCGCCCATATGTGTGTACCACGAAGGAGGAGGGTTGCATCTCTGAGCGTTGGGGCCCGGTAATCCCTGGATCACCAGAACATCAAATCCCACCATAATTGCATTCATCCGGATGCCGAGTCCATACCGGCAAAAAAAAACGGCAGTGCGTTCTAAAACGGGTGGGTGTTTTGTCCTGCATTTAGTGTCCAGGTGACACTAAATAGTTAACAAAAAAAAGCTACGGATTACTGTGTCCAAATTTACCGGAACCGGTCTAGACTTCGTTCAGTGAAAATGAGAAAAGCTTGTAAGAGGTATCATCAATACGCCGCCTCAAATCCCCCAAAATCTTTGAAAAGAAAACAGACTACTAACAGTATCACTACGTGATGCCATCTGGACGTGTGGAAACTGCAATCAGCTGCACAGTGAAAGTCTGCCTACTGTTGGCAAAAGGATCCGATACGTTAAAAGGTCAAAAACGTGGCACACAAGCACCACACACATCACATCACATCACACTGTACACATTCAACGGACAAAACAGCTAACGCATGCAATTTTATGAATAAAAAGTTTTAAAGCATTCTAAAAAAAAAACTGTAAAAATGTATTTTTTATATGATACACTGCACTTTGACCGATAAAGCCAATTTTACTTTGACTACCTTTACACTGAAGATCTCACACACAGGTCTTCACGCTAAGGTTAACACATTCAGGTTTTCACATCCAGGTCATCATATCCAGGTCAGCAGATCCAGATGATACTCAAGTGTGTCTTCAAGCTAAAATCTGTAATGCATTTCCTTATGTCTTCCTGGTCTCAGGCCGGTTAGAAAATCAAGCAGCAGTCCAATGAGGTACAGTACCTGCTCCTACTGCGGCAGCAGCAAGAGGTCCATGCAGATGTGCCATGGCTGCCCATCCTTCCACTTACACCTGCTGTGACCTGCTAGATGGAAAGTTTACCATCTTCACGGCCACATTCCCATCCAGATGGAAAGTTTACCATCTTCACGGCCACATTCCCATCCAGCTGCATTCTATTTTAAAATATCTATGTGTCAGTAATAGAAGCTGGACTGTATTAATCAGCATAGAGAATCGAGAACACGTGTAGATACACTGGTGTGTGTGTGTATGTGTGTTTCCGTCATGTAGCCTGGAAAGAATGGTATAGCATATGTTATGACGTGACATACAGCCATGGAAAAAATGAAGAGACCACAGCACAATATTTTGTTTAACTCATTTCTCAATTTATGGGTGTGCAGCCTGGTTCTTCCCTGTTTCTCATTAATGAAGGGCTTCTTCCTTGCTTTATGGGACTTCAGTCCTGCTTCTAGGAACCTGATATGAACTGTCCTAGCAGTGCACTTCACATCTGCACTTAATGTTTCCCATTCCCTTTGAAGGTTACTTGATGTCATCCTACGATTCATGAGAAACTGTCAGATAAGTTAACGGTCATCTCTGGCATTTCAAAGTTGCTTCTGCCCTCTATCTGGCTGGTTTCTGGTCATTTTCAGTGTCTCCTGCTTCACCTTGTTCTTCTGTTCTGCTGTCTTAGAAATTCTGAACCTGAAAGCATCCTGCTGCTCAGCATAGCCTCCTGCCAGCAGTACCAGGATTAAACCAGGATTTTAAAATGCAGATTTGTTTAAAAATATACAGTGGTCTCTTAATTTTTTCCACGGCTGTATATATGAAATAACATGACATACTGACCCAAAACAACTTGCATACACTGGGGAAAAAAGTCAATTATTTAACCTTTTGAACTAATAAGGATGTTGACACCTTGCTTAAATGAACAATAGGAGTAATAGTGATTCATTGTCAACACACCACAACAAAACGTGTCCTCTGCATTTAACCCATATGTGACATAGCAGAGGGCAGTTAATTCAGCTCCCAGGGAGTCACATGGTGGTTGTGCTTTGCAGGTCAGGGGTTGGAACCAGCAACCTTTCAATCACAAATGAACTTCCCTAACAATTAGGCCACCATTCCCCCACTAAGTGGGGGTTTTATCCAGCATCCTCTAGGTTATGGGCCTCCTGCTCAACCAGCCATCAAATCCCAAGTAGCACAGGGGGAATTGAATGTATCGTTAAAGTCGCGGAGATCCAGCCATTGGTCACCGTGGCCACTAATTGCCCCTCCCACCCATCCAGTCGACACGCTGACAGCCCGACAGCCATAATGAAATCTGATCGCCCAGTGGCATCTTATTAATTTGCCCCTAATCACAACAAAGAGGGAGACGGCACTTAACAGCTGTGAAATGGCAGCCTCCATCGGAAATGAGGGGGGGGGGGGGGGCCCTCTCGCCGTCGTTGCTGCGCTGTGCCGTCCTGCGGCGGCTTAGGCAGCAGGTAACCTAATCGGGGCACGGGGATGGCTTACCTAAGCTCAGCTTGTGCCGCCAATCTTACCACCACGGCAGGGGGCGGGGGGGCGGATAATAAGAACAAAAAGCGGATTGGTTTGGGCACAAAGTGTCGGGGTCCTGCTGATCCAGGTGACAAGCAGACGGCGGTGCGCTAAACCCCCTGGCCTTTATCTGCTGAGTGTTAGGGACTTAGCGTGGGCTCCGCCGCTGCCAGAGACGGAGACCAGGTAACTGCGTCTTAGCCCTGGCTGAATGGGCCACGGCTCGACCTTTTGGAGAGATGGGCTGGGGGGAGCAGTTAGCGATTATGCTACGCGGCCCTGGATCTCTAGCCAACAAAAGAGCCGGCCGGTTTGTTTTTAATGCCTGGATACTGTTCTGAGTGTCAGAAATCTGATTAAAAAGCAACATTTGGCAGCAGCAGATGACATTTAGCTTAAGGACACGGACGCCCAAGCAAAAGGTTACTATCTAACTAACCAGGAGGTGCTCCGATATGAAACCTTTGAGTAAAGTTCCTAACCTGCTTAAAACTCAGTAAAACGTTGCAAGTCGCTAAAAGTACCAGGCAAGAGGGCCGTCAAATGAGACGACTGTGTTTAAGTCCGGCTTATGTTAGCCGACAGCATGCTAATGGTTTCTGCTTATTCTCGTTTTGTGTCTATTTTCCAGGGTTTGCAGACTTCCAGGGTTTATCCAGGTTTAAATCATGCAGTGAGGGGGTTGGGGGGAAGTGCAGCCACCCAGGACTGGCGTGGGGCGTGTCGGATGAGGAACCAGCGGAAAACCCGAACGGCGTCTTTTTCACAGGAGCGCTGCAGCCTCATCGCCCTCATCGCAAAAACGGTAGACGCCAGAGTTCACGGCGCTTCCCTGCTCACTGCGGGGATGCAGCAAAACAGAAGTGAGGAGATTCAGAACCGTAACAGACCGAAATGCAGCTGCAGAGACAAACATTACTGTACTGAAAACTGGATCAGACAGGATTATACCGGTTCTATAGGACAAGGCTACTGATGTGAGCTTTTAGCTCACATTTTTAATATTACCTGGTGTTCTATGTTTAGTATTTACAGAATGACTTGAAAGATTATTAATTGATACCTCCCTTATGCTAATTCAAGAGCACTGAATTTTCTGACAAAACGGTAAATAGCTTTCCCCTAATTTTGTTTACATGTAATGATTGCTCATCATACACCTCCTTTCCAATCTGACCAAAAGCACAGGAACTGAACAGTACAGGGTAAATGTTCATGGTTAATTATATAATCGTTCCAGGATTTCATAAATGATCCTTTTTAAGTTTTAAAAAGTTTTTTTTTTTACTTATTTTGGAGATGCCAGCTCAACCTCAGAGACAGCCCCAAAGTGGTCAATTAAAATGCACAGATTAGACTGGTATTGACCAGGACCAAAACAAACACCTTTTTGCTGAGTTCATAGCACTACACACCAAATGCATTATTACTCTAGATGCACTTATTTGCTTAGTAACTGACAAACAGCTAGTAAAAGAGGAAAGTCAACTGTTTGGGAAGTAGATCTGCTTTAATTGCTGTAATTTTTACTGACGAGCCTGTCAGAAGAGGCTGGGGGAGGGACAGAGAGGGCGGGAGGGACAGAGGGAAAGCCCTCGCCTGGTCGCAGAGCGAACATGGTGAGCGAGTCGGCTGGTGGGTGGATGTGTTTGGGAAACAGGTGGTGTGATACTTCACTGGCAGCCTGAGGAGGGTGCTGATTAAATTAGCAAGCCCTTCATGGAGCGAGAGGCTCCGGTCCAGCTGCAGGGGAAGGCGCACTGGCAGGAGGGCCTTCCGCGGGGTCTGCGAGGCACTGAGCACCGTGCTAATTACCCTGGCCCTGGCAGCAAATGGGGGCAGCAGGCCTGGTCACATGGCTGACCGGTGTAGCCATCTGGGGGGAGGGGGGCAGCTGTTTCGGAGCCAACAACGCCTACTGGAACCTGGAACCCTCACCATCGTCCTCAGTCACAGACTCGTTGACAGTACTCGTGGGCAGCAGCAAAGCCTGTGTCTGCTCCTTCTGCAGGCTTCTGAACCGGGCGAACCTGCTATGAACCATCTAAGTGACTGAAATGACATGTGACCGTGACTGGAAAGAGCTCACGGGTCCTGTTCCATGCAGAGTCCTGCCCTACCAGTCTCTGTTTATATTTCAATCTGAGAACCACCAGTTTTACCCCAGACAGGAAAAAATGGATATCCCATGTAACATTTTGGCATAGTTAAATTACATTCCTGTGCATGTGTGTGAGTGTATGGTGTGTGAGTGTATGGTGTGTGAGTGAATGGTGTGTGAGTGAATGGTGTGTGAGTGACTGGTGTGTGAGTGTATGGTGTGTGAGTGACTGGTGTGTGAGTGAATGGTGTGTGAGAGACTGGTGTGTGCGTGAATGGTGTGTGAGTGACTGGTGTGTGAGTGTATGGTGTGTGAGTGTATGGTGTGTGAGTGACTGGTGTGTGAGTGACTGGTGTGTGAGTGAATGGTGTGTGAGTGACTGGTGTGTGAGTGAATGGTGTGTGAGTGAATGGTGTGAGTGTATGGTGTGTGAGTGTATGGTGTGTGAGTGACTGGTGTGTGAGTGAATGGTGTGTGAGTGAATGGTGTGTGAGTGACTGGTGTGTGAGTGAATGGTGTGTGAGTGACTGGTGTGTGAGTGAATGGTGTGTGAGTGAATGGTGTGTGAGTGACTGGTGTGTGATTGACTGGTGTGTGAGTGACTGGTGTGTGAGTGAATGGTGTGTGAGTGTATGGTGTGTGAGTGAATGGTGTGTGAGTGACTGGTGTGTGAGTGAATGATGTGTGAGTGACTGGTGTGTGAGTGAATGGTGTGTGAGTGACTGGTGTGTGAGTGACTGGTGTGTGAGTGAATGGTGTGTGAGTGACTGGTGTGTGAGTGTATGGTGTGTGAGTGACTGGTGTGTGATTGAATGATGTGTGAGTGACTGGTGTGTGAGTGAATGGTGTGTGAGTGAATGGTGTGTGAGTGAATGGTGTGTGAGTGACTGGTGTGTGAGTGAATGGTGTGTGAGTGAATGGTGTGTGAGTGTATGGTGTGTGAGTGACTGGTGTGTGAGTGACTGGTGTGTGAGTGAATGGTGTGTGAGTGACTGGTGTGTGAGTGACTGGTGTGTGAGTGAATGGTGTGTGAGTGACTGGTGTGTGAGTGACTGGTGTGTGAGTGAATGGTGTGTGAGTGACTGGTGTGTGAGTGTATGGTGTGTGAGTGACTGGTGTGTGAGTGAATGGTGTGTGAGTGACTGGTGTGTGAGTGACTGGTGTGTGAGTGAATGGTGTGTGAGTGACTGGTGTGTGAGTGAATGGTGTGTGAGTGACTGGTGTGTGAGTGAATGGTGTGTGAGTGACTGGTGTGTGAGTGTATGGTGTGTGAGTGTATGGTGTGTGAGTGACTGGTGTGTGAGTGAATGGTGTGTGAGTGAATGGTGTGTGAGTGACTGGTGTGTGAGTGAATGGTGTGTGAGTGACTGGTGTGTGAGTGAATGGTGTGTGAGTGACTGGTGTGTGATTGACTGGTGTGTGAGTGACTGGTGTGTGAGTGAATGGTGTGTGAGTGACTGGTGTGTGAGTGTATGGTGTGTGAGTGTATGGTGTGTGAGTGACTGGTGTGTGAGTGAATGGTGTGTGAGTGTATGGTGTGTGTGTGTGTATGGTGTGTGAGTGAATGGTGTGTGAGTGTATGGTGTGTGAGTGTATGGTGTGTGAGTGACTGGTGTGTGAGTGAATGGTGTGTGAGTGACTGGTGTGTGAGTGAATGAGTGTGAGTGACTGGTGTGTGATTGACTGGTGTGTGAGTGACTGGTGTGTGAGTGACTGGTGTGTGAGTGAATGATGTGTGAGTGTATGGTGTGTGTGTGTATGGTGTGTGAGTGAATGGTGTGTGAGTGTATGGTGTGTGAGTGTATGGTGTGTGAGTGACTGGTGTGTGAGTGAATGGTGTGTGAGTGACTGGTGTGTGAGTGTATGGTGTGTGAGTGACTGGTGTGTGATTGAATGGTGTGTGAGTGACTGGTGTGTGAGTGAATGGTGTGTGAGTGACTGGTGTGTGAGTGAATGGTGTGTGAGTGACTGGTGTGTGAGTGACTGGTGTGTGAGTGAATGGTGTGTGAGTTTGCCCTGTGATGGGTTGGCGCCCCATCCTGAGCTGTTCTCTGCCTTGCGCCCGTAGCCTCCTGGATAGGCTCAGCACGCCGAATACGATAAATAGTTATAGAAAATGGATGGATGGATGGATGAATGGATGGAAATTACATTCCTTTCAATTTAATTCTGTATGCCATAAATTAACTACTGCTTCCCCAGAGTAACTTACGCTTATCAGTGTCAGGTAAAGAAATCAGAGTATTAAAACATACCTTTATGTCCTCGTGTTCGCCTGTTTTGTCTTCGGTCTGGGGTAACTTTGGTAAATGATGCCACAGTACAAGGCTTATTATCCCGATAAATTTATTGCTGACAAGAATATAAATAGTAAATAAATTCAATTGTACAAGCAGTCTGACTTTTTCCGTCCCGCTTGGTCTCTTTCTAACATCCATCGTTTGATAAACCTCCAATGATTAGCAATAGCGAGCGGTTACCTGCGGCTCACTGAGCTCACTCGGTCATAAATGACAAGCGGTCATGCTGACGCGCCTGCCGCGTATTTGCGCGTTTCTCTGTGCAGAATAATCATGGTCTAGTGTGTGTGTCTTTAACATTTCGAAGTGTTATTTTAGAATGTTACAGTTCTAAAATTATTTAGTTTTCGACAGGTTCAGTTTTAAAGTTGCCAAATTATTTTGTTTCTGACCGGCTCGCGATTGGCCAATCCGGGCCTGACGCCAGATAACATTGCGAACGCATTTCGCTTTTTTCCACTGGAACACCGCACCCGGTATGCTGTAACACCATCTGGTACTTTAGTCTCTAGCAGATTAAAACACGGGGAAGGAGAATAAGAAATACCCCGCCCCCTAAGCTGCAGACGAGTACGAAGCCGCGTCGGAGGGTCACTCGGGGAGAGCCGGCCGCGTCCTTCCCGGCTGCAGGTCTCCCTGCGTGCGCGTCTCCGGCCGTCTTCGGCACCGATGGGGCTGCCAAAGCCCCGTCTCCATGGTAGCCGCACACAAAACTCTTAAGCGGCCAGGGGGTCGACGTCTGTAACCAAATTTCGGGATTGGATCTACTGTATTAATGAGATAATTACGATTACCGCACATCCCGACTGCAGTTGAACAACGGGTAATGGGTCTTATTTACATAAGTTAATTACGAGAAACTTGGCAGGTAATATACCGAATCATTTATTCATCAGCTCGCCGCACCCAAATAAAGAAAAACAACATTTTGTGCATTATTATAATTAAAAGTTACATATTACACTTTTTACGAACACAATTAGAAAGAAAGTTTCAGTAAATTAAACCTTTTTTTAAGCAGCTGTTACTGCCGGAGGTTCTGGGTGACTGAATTTGGTGGGGGTGGTGGGGAGGAGGTTCAAGACACCATGCCCCACACTGCCTCCCCGCTGGGGGCTGGTGCTCCCACAGGAGCGAGAAACAATTCCTCCCCCTGCGTTACCCCCTCCTCGCCCCGTTAAGTCCAATTTTCAGCTAATGGGCCAGGCCAGGGTGACGGGCACTCTAGTCACGGCGGGGTGTAATGGCCTCGGAATTGTAAATATTGGTTCTGGAGAGGCCCCCCGGACGGCAGGAGGGGTGAGGGGTGGGGAGGGCCATGCCTCCCGCGGAGGGCTTGGATTTTCCCATTCCACTGTGTCGCATCTGATTTTGGGAGGTACGGGGGTGGATAGGTGATACGTTAGCGCAGTAATGGACCCGTTTGTGTCTGTGTCGGGAATGTATAAGGAGATGCTTCACAGCCAGGCTGGACTGGGGTTGGGGGGTGGTGACAGAGACCAAAGGTCCTGGGGGACTAGGAATGGGACAAGGAACCTTTTGGGTGTGGGGGATTGAGGAAGGGAGGTCCAGACAGCAAGAGCAATCAGACTCCTCCCACTCTGCCCCCCCCCCCCCAAAAAAAAAAACAACAACATGAGAAACACATCCTTGATTCTCTGACCAGTGTGTGAGGGGGGTGCTAGACCAAGCCTGTATTTAAAAATTCAGTCTTACCCTATTCAGGAAAGTGACAAGCAAGACAGTGTCACTTTGGAAACGTGTCACCCAGAAGTGTTTCGAGCCCTCGGGGGTGGAAACGGCGATGACTGCCAGCCTTCCAAGACCTGGAATTCCTTAATCGTTGTCCTTGTTGTCATTTTCCCGTTTATGCAGGAAATCTGCACACAATAAGGCACGCGTTTGCACGAGAAGCCGTGGGAAGAAGCACCACGCGCGTGTCACTGAGATTAGGGCTGGCGCAGCGACGGTGCGCGCGGACGGGGCGGCGTGATGCTCTTACGGAGGGCTGCTGCAGGTGATTGAGAGCTTGCTTTGTGCGCGGCTTGGATTGCGGATTACGTCAATTTTAGAAACAGATTCACACGGGGGAGAAAGAAAAACAAAGTCACGAAACAACTTATTGAAAATAATTGTACTCAGAGGAGGCGGGAGATTGTCTCATGGTGTGTGGGGGGGGTGGTTGACTTTGAGAAGTCAACTGTAGCTCCTTCAAGTCAATGGCTGTAGGTACATTTTGGGAGGGGTCCTTTCGGGGGTACGTGGAGGGTGGGAGGTTTGGTGCTGGATGCTCAGCCCTGGACAGAGAACTTGCCACCTTAGCTGGACACCCGCCCCCCCCCCATTCTCGTCTTGCACGTGAAATCAATGCTGCAGTGAAACTGCGAGCTGAGATTCTCAGGTGTTAAGAAGAGATATATTCTGATGTTTGCCATTCTGGATGGGGGGGGGGGGGGCATTGAGGAATACATTAGACATGGTCTGATGGCAGTTCCATAGAGTTAGCAGTGCTAAGAGCCCCCCCCTGCCTCTGGTCCCAGCCCTCCCCAGTCCAGGAAGGCTGGTTTCCTCACCAGATGGACTGCTGTTCTTCATCGTCTGCTCTCCTGTTTATCAGGAGATGTTCTAAATAAACACAAAAGCAAAGTTTATATTTAGACAGTAAATAGAAACGAAATTAATTGCAATCGAAAGCATGAACGATCTCATTTTGCGTCGCTGTCTTAAAAAGGAATTTAACAGAAGCAGGCTCTATTGATGATTGTCATGTGGTATTAAGAAAAGAATAAACAAACAATTCTTTTTTAGGATATCTACTTTATTGTTAACTATAGTTAGCTGTACACGATAGTGATTTGGCACAAAGAAAAAAAAGCAACTTTTTTTTTCCCCAAAGTTAGCTGATGGCTATTATAATGTTGCCAATTTACCTATATAGTGCAAGGTGCCATTGTTTATTTCTAGGCAAAAAAGGTGGGTCACATGAGCAGAACAGAACAGAACCACCTTTCGTCCATCCAAGACTGTTTTGGACTCCTGGGCTGACACCTCCCACGATGATACCAGTAACGCCGGTGTGAAACGGAAACTATCACTGTGTGTCAACCTCCCAATTCCCTCTAGTCGTGAAACGGATCATTTGGGCTTCAGACTCACTCCGCTGCAAGGGAATTTTGCCAGATATTTAACTGAAATGGCAAATGCTATACAAACAAATGTTCTAATAATAATAATAGTGAATATTTCATCTGGGAGAGCATTTCACAGTGATGTATGACCTTGTGTGAGGAGTGAAGCATGGAGTGAGGGGACCGGACAGGGCTAGACAGGGGTTATGGTGGGGGGGGGGGTGGGGGTTCTTTTCAGAATTAACGATATGTGGGTAAGAAAAGGGGGCCGAACATGTCATAAACACACAAAACGCAAGTGCTGCTTCCATGGGTATAAAAATGTAAAAATCCAGGCAGACGAAAGGTTTGGGATGGGGATCTAGGTTAGGGTGCGTGTTACTGGGAGTGTATAATAAAGTTTTGGCATTTTGACATCCTCCAGGGAACGCATTGTGTTTCTCTGGGGTGTCCCAAGGCCTACTCCTAAATGAGCGCCATGCAGCGCGGGACCGTTGTGCAAACTCAGTGTCGTGCACAATGACAGTGTGGCGTTACTGCGGCGTTAATCCCTCACGATGGGCTCCGTCTCTCACCGGCAGCGCCAGGCCCGGGAATTCAGCAGAACCACGGATCTGAAGCGCAGACAGCCGCAGGGCCAGACTGGGAAGCCTGTCGTAGTCGCGGGTAAATAAGGTTTCTGGGCTCAAGAGAGGCTAACGCGCAAACAGATATCTGTTAGATGCGATCGCCACCCCCCCCCCCCGCCCCGATAAGCTGCCGTAATTTGGCTTTTAGAGATAGCTCTGGGTGCTGCCGGGCTGAACGGCGGTAATTTGCCGCTCTTTCCCCCGCCCATTTTTCTCCACGTCGTTATCTCGCCTGCTGAAGTTTTATTTTCATCTCTGATGATATTTCACCCTCCTTCTTTCTCGCTCTCTCTTTTTTTTTTAGTGTACCCCCCCCCCCCACCCCGAAGGTGAGATCACATAACCGCAGAAGCACAGAAGTCGCGTGTTTTGAAGTGGCGGACAAAATACAAATATTTGAAAATGTATTTCATGGTAATTATGTCAAGTTTCATGGCCTGGGCCCAGTGTTGAGGCGTTGCCTGGATGCCTTAATTTGTATAGAAATTGTAATCATTTGTTCATTTCAAGGTGAAAATTGCATTTTTTAATTTAAATTGTATCCTCCGCGATAGGCTATTATCTACAAAAATTGTCTGTGCGTGTGCCGGTTTATGCCCAGTCGTCACGCCTGTTTAAGGCCCAGTCAGAAAGGGCTTTATGTGCCTCACCTCACAGAGCGCATGCAGCTTTCACCGTGCCCCTCCCCCTCTCATTTGCATATTTCTAATTAATATTAATTAGTCTGCAGGCCAGGAGTGGATTTTTATATGGAAATCTAGAGAGGTTCCTTAGTGATGTTTATCTCGCTGATCGCTCAGATTTGCAACTTTCTCGACCCCCCCCCCCCTTTTTTTTTTATAATCCTTTCATTTTAAAATGGATGGGGGGGGACAGGGGAGCAGGTGTGTGACTGTTGGAGGGACAGGCAGGGGAAACCTGACACGGCCAGGCTGCGTGATGCGGGGACGTTCGGACCCATGGGCAGGGGGACAGGGAGCAACCACGACCAAGTTATGGTGGGCAGTGGTGGGGGGTACTGGGGTGGGGCTGACTACCTGCCTTTTAAGGGCATGATCATGTAACCTGGGGTGGCCTGTGCTTGTCCTGGCAGAAGTCCAGAGTGGGGGGGGGGGGAGGGAGGCTAACTGGAGCATGATAAAAGCATAAGAAAACCATCCATTTCTGCTGCCACCTGAGCCACCCGGCTGCCTTAGATCACGTCAGAAGTACCTTTTTCATTTAAAGTTCATTGAAACGCAGAGGCAAGGGCCATCAGGAGCTCTGAGAAATTGGGACTCAATCCGCAGAGGGTTGCATCTCACTTGGCAATCATGTGGGGAAAGTGGGGGGGCGTCTTGTCATTTAGCATGGTGGGTGCGGCAGCTCAGGAGTCCAATTTCTGTCGTTTTCACCCCTCTGATGTGACCCAAGCCCATTACGGGAGTCCGTGAGCGTGCCCATTTGGCACAGCGAGGGCCTCCCATGCCAGCCCGCCCAGAACGGGAATTCTTTATCAAGGCCTGTGTGCCGGCGGGGAGCAGAACGGCCACCCCAATGCCCACAGCAAATCGGTTAGGGCTTCAAAGGGGGATTCGGGGGGGGGGGGTGCCACACCTATGCCTGGGACACCGGCATCATGTGACATCAAGGGGCCAATGTCAGAAAAACGTACGTTGTTGAACAGTCTGCTCTCTTGGAACGTTCCAACTATAGAATTTATAAAGGGTGTTAAAATTAATCAGGGGCACAACATCAACAGCAAGTGTGAAATGCAACCAAGAATGAGTGCAGAAGCAATCTAGCTGCTGTGAGTTTTAAAGAAGCTTCGGCAAAATTAAAAGGTTTCTGTAGGTCCATTTATTGTGAAGGAAAAATGAATATGGATTCCCTGAGAACACATACCTGTTGGCTAATGAACAAACTGCCTACTTAGTGCAGGCCAGTGACACAGAAGTGTGGGCTTATGTCTGAAACACATTGAAGCAGTTTTCACACGTGAACTTCAGACATGGTCCGGAGAATTAGGTCCGGACATCTTCCGGAGTTGCACTTTCACACATGGGACACACAACTGGAAACTGTCCGTTTCAGATGTGTTCACACCAGCTAAAAATTGTCTGGTTGGTTTAGATGAGGGGTGGCACTTGGATTGAGCATGCAGAAGGCGGGACATGACACAAAAAAGTTCGCTGCGGGAATCGCAGTGTTTTGTTTACAGCCCTACAGACAGAAGTTACTGAATCTCGACGTCTCTCCAGCCAGTCGCATTCGTTGGGGTCTTCTTTGTGTAAACGACCCTCCTTCTTCATCCACGGATGTTTGTATTCTTTTGTTTTTGTGCCAGTCACATGATACAAACGTCATCAACATGCCCACTCGCTCACGGTCAACTTTCCGGAATTCTCCCTGCTCCACCCATACAAGTGGGTTAGTCAGAAATAACCCAGACTTTGTACTATGGAGCTAGAAGGGTAAATCTGTTTAATGTCTGGTCCAGCTGATTGACACATCTGCACTTATACATACAGCACCTCCGGGTAATGTATGGAAAAGTTCAGGGTGGCAGGGCATGTCTGAGAGGGGCTCGAGTGGGGAAGCAATCAGTGTCAGTCTCTCTCTAGCACACAGAAGTAACACTGGACATCGGATGTAGGAATGACCCAGGACACTGGTTTCAGTTTTACAACTTTAATTGATAACAGTAAAGCCAGTGTTACAATAAGGATACCAACAGGCTGAAGATGGTAAATACCAATACAGATTCCCGCTACTCTAATACTTCATACAGCAGAATAAATTATACCATGATAATATACACACATGCTGAACAGAAATGTCACAAATCGGAACACAGCGGCAACAAAAGCAGGTAAGCAGGGTTCAAGGGTCAAGGTTCAAGGTGGGCCATGTTAGCGAACTGGTCGCATATTGCGGGTCTTCCAATAAAGATCCCAATGTTGATCTAACACTGGTGTCAGAAATTGGTACTATAGGCTAGAATCAATTTCATTTCCTTTTTACATCTGCTTTGTAAAAAATAATAATAAATATAGCCTGGATCTTTTTTTTGTCATTTTTTCTTTTGTTGGGTGGTTTTATTCTCTGAAGATGCGGCATATTGGGTCATGCCACATGTCGAAGAAGGCCTATTTCGTTTTGACTCTGAAGGCCTATTTTGGAGAGGAGGGGGAGCCGGCAATGGGAATGTTCGGCGGACGGGATCACGCAAGGGAAGAATACACAGGTTAGGAAAGTCTGCCTGTGGGCTGAGGAAGGCCCCATGCTGGAGGCTGCTGCACCCGTAAATGCGACACTATGAGAGCCAGGTCCCAACACGGAGGCTGCTGCACCCGTAAATGCGACACTATGATAGCCAGGTCCCAACACGGAGGCTGCTTCACCCGTAAATGCAACACTATGAGAGCCAGGTCCCAACACGGAGGCTGCTGCACCCGTAAATGCGACACTATGATAGCCAGGTCCCAACACGGAGGCTGCTTCACCCGTAAATGCGACACTATGAGAGCCAGGTCCCAACACGGAGGCTGCTTCACCCGTAAATGCGACACTATGAGAGCCAGGTCCCAATACGGAGGCTGCTGCAC
The DNA here is from genome assembly GCF_048594095.1 of Paramormyrops kingsleyae. Classification (NCBI taxonomy): domain Eukaryota; kingdom Metazoa; phylum Chordata; class Actinopteri; order Osteoglossiformes; family Mormyridae; genus Paramormyrops; species Paramormyrops kingsleyae. The sequence goes on from NC_132804.1 coordinate 10,207,986, forward strand.
CCGTAAATGCGACACTATGAGAGCCAGGTCCCAACACGGAGGCTGCTGCACCCGTAAATGCGACACTATGATAGCCAGGTCCCAACACGGAGGCTGCTGCACCCGTAAATGCGACACTATGAGAGCCAGGTCCCAACACGGAGGCTGCTGCACCAGTAAATGCGACACTCTGAGAGCCAGGTCCCAACACGGAGGCTGCTGCACCAGTAAATGCGACACTCTGAGAGCCAGGTCCCAACACGGAGGCTGCTGCACTTCCACTGAGACAACTGTATGACTGCAATTAGACTCATTTTGACATTTGCTTAAATCCTTTTTTCCCGGCATGGACTTTGTGATCTTGTTAAAAACAACATCAACCTATCGTACTGAAAATCAAATATAGAAAACAAAGAAAAACAATTAGGCAATGTAAAAAGAAAAAGCACACAGTCACGCTCGCATTTTCCTCACTCAGTCTACCACAGGACATGTTTTAGTATAAAACATACTCTTTATAAACAAACGATGCACAATCTGTCGGGTCTATTGTACAGGTCCATTTACAAGCCTAAATAGATTATGTCCAATACAACAACGAGTGCTACACCAATGTGCTTTATTTACTTTCCTTTTAAAAAAATTTATTACAGTTTTTTTTCCATGCCAACTGGAAAGCATAATGCGGATTTGATGGGACCAAAGCTGTATTTGGTCCTTAACGTTCTCGAAGCAGAGGGTTATACCCGATCCGGACTGCAACCAGTCTGTGGCCAGCGGTGATGTCCGGGATCACATTAGGGGAGTACTGCCATTGCTGGATGCTGGAGGAACATTCTGGAATGCATATGAAGTCAGAATCCAGTGTAACAACCGGTCTTCGAGAAATGGTGTTAAGGAAGGAAAATCATCCAACAAGGCGTTTTAAGAACAGTTATTTAAAATCGGAAGTCTTTCGTGTTTCAGGCGGTACTCGCGGCGCTTGCAGTTAGACCTCGGCACCGGACAGCGCTCCTTGAGGGCCTGGTGTGCCGCTCTGTGGTTCGTGGGCACTTCCTTGTTCCCACGGCAACTGTCAATCGAAGTGCTCAGGTCCATCTTTTGTGCTCTATCAAACTACGTCAAACGAAGATCTGCTGGGGGCTAACATTCACATTACAAACACATGTGGGGGGGGTGGTTCTTGGGGGTACACAAGCTGGGGGTACATAAGTCCTTCTGTGGAATGTGACAATTGGGATTGTGCGGGAAAGTCGAGTCGCTTATGTCCAAGATGGCTGAGAGACAGTGTCACGGGGCCTCTGCGTCTCTGCCCCCCTGGCCCCCCCCGGCTCCTGTGAGCCACCAGCGCTTTACAACGAGGTCAAGTAAAGAAAAAAGCAACGTACAAAACCAAAACGAATCAACAAAAATGACGACAACCAAAACAGTGGCAACGATAATGAAAAACAACAGGAATTATTATCATAAGGGCCCTAACCAGAGGTTCTTGGCGTGCCGGCTAAGAAAGTCACAGGGGTTGGGGCTAATCATCGATAGTGGGTGGGGTCAGAAGGGGGAGGGGTGTGGCTTTCAGGCTCCACCCCTCCAGCAACTGGACTGGATGGATCTTTTTTTGTTTTTTTGTTTTGCACTGACCAATGCTTAAACAAGTTCCCACAGACACACACACGCACACTCTCTCATACAGAAACACACATTTCCCTCAGTCGCTCTACCACTGCTGGGGGGCGTGTCCTGGGGCCACAGGAGAGGTTGCTGGCTTGGGGGAGACGTAAATCAGTAGGCCTGCCCAGTCTCCACCTGCAGCAGTCCCAGGACAGCGGAATGGTCGGCCAGTTTCATCCTCCGCTGTGTGGACAAGCTCACATTCTTGGCCAGGTAGTCCACGGCTGCTGTGGATCCAAACACAAATGAGGCGATGAAAAACTCAGACACACACACACACACACACACACACACACACACACACACACACGTGTCTTTACATGTCATATGCATGCACACAATAGACTGTCAGGATTACATTCCCTACATAACACTCATTCTCATTTTTCCATTTCCCCTTCCCTGACCTACTTGTTCTCTGTTTGCCACCCTGCCCCAAATCCCCCGCCCCCCACCCCCCATAGACTGGCACAGCCCGGGAGATGCGAGAGCCAGTGCCACCTCAGCGTGTCGCCATGGTGTCCCTCACACTGCTCCCAGGGGGGGGGCGTCTGTGCCACTCTTCGTTAAGCCTGTCGTCTCAGGTTTCACGGCCTGCCCGCGCGCCCGCCTGCCCCCAGTCTTTCCCGCCTGGCTGCCCACCCCATCTCTGGTACCCCTCCAGCCATAACTCCATCATCATTAGTCGTGCATCTGCTTCCCTCTCTTTACCAACAACTGCTTCGATTACTGCTTTCGGGGTCATAAAGGAACGTAAACAAAGCGACAGGTCACATCCTCCCTCTAAGCCCCCCGCCACCTACATCCTCTGCAATTATATGTGATATATAAGGGGATGGATGGGACAGAAGATGGCAGACAGAACCATGTGACACAGGGGTGGTGAAGGAGGAGGTGACAGTGGGGGTGTTTTTGCAATTAGTACATTGTGGGGACCAGATTTACCCACAATGTGATAAAAAACCTGTTATTCTGAACTGTCCGCACAAGGATAACCTCAATTTTATAAAAGTCTATGATTGCAATCGAATAACTAAAAATGTCTATGTTGTGTATTTTGTTTGATTACTTGAGTTTAGGGCTGGGTAGGGGTTAGGGTTAGGGTTAGGCTTAGAGCTTTTCCCCATAGAAATGAATGGGGAGTTCACATGAAGATAGGAAAATGTGAACTGTGTGGGTTTAACAAAAAACAGCAAAAAAAAATCCATTTCAGTGTTAGTAGGGAACGGCTGTGTTTTTGAATGTGTGTGTGTGTGTGTGTTTGTGTGCTGTGGACTGGGACACGGAATGTGGCGTCTCAGTACAGGGGGGGTCGGGGGGGTTTAATCTGGGGGCGGGGTCATGCCCAGGGTCAGAGGTCACTGGCCAGCCTCACACCTCACATGGCTTCAATTTAACGCTGCGATTGAACGGGGCTTGGGGTCGCGGGGGCAGACGAGCGGCAGGTCAAGGAGGGGTGAGGGAGCAGTAAGGCAAGAAGGATGGGGCGTCTCTCACCCCAAAGGAAAAAAACACTGTAACTCATATGAGGCTCCGTTACAAAGCCTGAAGTTACTATATATTAGCAAAGCAGAGGTAGGTAATTCAGGTCCAGAGAGTAAAGGTCCAGACTAAGATTTTCTTTCAACCAACCAGTTGAATATGAAGAGTCACAGTCACAGAGAACTTAACTGGTAGGTTGAAACAAAATCTTGGTCTAGACCATTTTTGCTCTCTGGACCTGAATTACCCAACTCTGCATATACATGCAGTTAGTGTTAATGGAGACAAGGGAAACACAAATCTAGACACCAGGAATGTTGGGAAAGGTCATGGAGACATGAGGAATGTTGTGGAGACAGAAGGAAGGGTTGTTAAAGGAGAAGGTAAAATGGATGAAAATGAAATGGATGCTGAAAACATCTCATTAAGGCGTGAGGGGACACTCACTCTGACCATACTGGCTGTACTGGTATCCGGCAGTGACGGGATCCACGCTGTAACTGGTGGCGCTGTAGGTGGGGGGGCAGTAGGCCTGGGAGGACGCTAAGGTCTCCACATTCTTGATGGAGTCCGAGCGTTGACTGCAGCTGGCCGAGATGGGGCTGGAGGCCTCCAGGCTGCCGTGCAGGGGCGAGATGGAGAAGTCGTGCTGGGACTGGGGGGGCACGCCACTGGGGTTACCCAGAATGCTCATCACCTGGGGGAGGGAGGCCCTGTTAGCCAGTTCTGCCAGGCCAGAAGCTAACTTCACATTACTTCTGTACGGCAGGAAAATCACACTGAGAATCAAAGGTATTGGGTCCTGCCACTCACATTTGAAATAAAAGGAGGCTGTACGGGGTCGTCCAGAAAAGTGCCTGCTCAGAATCACCCCTGCCAATCATCTGTATTACTTACCCCGTGCAATGAACCCACATGACCTCACCGCTCCACCCCTCTGAAAGGCCACATGTAAACGAGCCCCCCCCCCCACAGGCTGATGTCCCAACAACCACCGAGGGAATGGCTGTCATCGCCCTGGGTCCTCAGGGCCCTCCAGCTCATGAATAGTAATGGGACTGAGAGTAATAAATGTTCCCGTTAAACCCTCCCCACGGACCGGGATTTAAACATACAATGTGCTCTCTCAGCCAAATGTTCCCCGACTCCTGGCGGGTCTGGCCCTGTGAATGTCATTTCAACTTCTTAACCAATAAATATGCTTAAACTTTTTTAATTAGTAAAAAAAGAAGGACAGTGTTTGTACAGTTGGAATATAAATTTGAAGATAACTGCAAATCCATCTTCCGAACACTTATCCAGCACATGAGGGTCCTGGATTGGAGGCAGCTCATCACAGGCCACAGGCTTTCAGAGCGATTTAGTAACACCGGTTTGCTTAACTGCATGTCTGCCCACAGAGGAGGAACACGTAAACTCCACACACATCGTGCTGGGGCAGCATTTACATCCCAACTACACAGGCGTGAGGAAAGTGTTACCTACTGAGCCACTGTGCCAAACTAACTGTAAAGCACTACAAATTAATTCAGATTTAATATTTAAGCAAAAACCTACCAACGGCACCTCGAAAAGAAATTAGAAAAGAGTCTATCCACAAAGAAGAACCAACGCTGCATGCAGTGTCACATAATAAAACATACAGACATGGTTTGCGGGGAGGATCCAGCCAAGAAAAACATATTAGACTCCCACAAGTCTGCGAGTGAATGCTTTGGCCACTCCGTCTGTGATGATGAGTTGAGCTCTTGTCTGTTTCCACCTGTGTAATGCACCCCCCACCCCCTCACTCGCCAAGGTAAATAAGGCCACAAGAGTTCACTTCTCAGCCTTTAGCTGTCAAACACTGCTGCCTTTGGCCCTGTACATGCCGATATAGGATTAGTTCTGGATTTGTTGTTCTCCCCAGCTGGCATTTCCCTTGACTTGTCTGAAGGTTAGATCTAGACAAGAACAAGCTGATCCCAGATCAGGGTCCTGGGCAAAGTTCAACCATTCAACCAAGAGTCCCTTTAACCACAGAACCACTTTCTGGTCAAAGGATGGTGGTGTAGTTTACATAGACATAGCCCAGCAATCGTAGGGTTAGGCTACCAGGGTGCGGAATGGGTGCTGCTGTAGTACTTCTGTGGAGGTAAAATCCTGCTTTAGCATGAGTTTTCTCCAGAGAGGTGATCCAGTGCACTGATAGGCTCACATGTAGCCATGAGGATTGAGGTGAGAATTGTTGGTCAGGTATATCCAACATGCCACAAAAAAACCACCTAAGGATGATGAGAAACATGTAGGCAGACCATGGAAGCAGACCTTGCAATAGGCATCACTAGAGAGATTCGTACTTCATCTGATTAGGAGCTGGATTAGTGAGCTGGGGGGTTGGAGCATAAGTCTTTGTCTACGACTCTTCTTGTTGAATGAGGGGCGAGAGCCATGACCCAAGGCTCGGGGTCAGAGAGGTAGCTTGGGATTTGTGTGTGTTTTGGAGGGGGGGGTTCCTTTGTGTCACCCCTCCTCCCAAACTAGAGCTTGTGATCAATGAAGCTTTCGACTCCTAGACTTCGGTTGTTGTTCTTGTTAGTCATGGCCCAGCTTTAATCTGACGTGGGAATTCGTGAAATCTAGTTAGCCCTACCCACAGACGTAAAGAGGCTCAGATTTACGGGCTAGTGTCATCCTGAGTGATCGAGATTGAGTGAAGATGAAGACACAGTCTCCACCGCATCCCTTCAACCAGGAGACATGGCAAAATGCAGCTGATAGGATGATCCAGAAGCGGATTCATGCGAGGACAGCAGTCCGCAATTCCCCATAATACATCTTTACATGTCTGCATAAAAACTATTTCAGCTGGATAGAAAAACAGGCAAGACCCATTGAGACACGTTCACACCAGAATTGAGGGCCAGAAGCTGAATCAGAATGAGATTTGGACTCAATACAAAGGTTTAACCAAATGTATCCCCAACTGCTTTCCAACATTCACGTGAGAAGCCTTCATGACGAAACAGAACCTGTGACATCAGCCTTGACAGCTGTACAAACCACCATCTAAACTCAACCATCAATTTTACCCCACTATCTAAACTCAACTAAATTACCCCTCATCTAAACTACACTCCACAACTATCCCATGATCTAAAACCTCCATCTGAAGGAGATTCTCCCATTTTTTTACTTTTTCCTCTCAAACTTTGGTTCTTCTAGTTGGTAGACCTTGACCTTGGGGTGTCCTCTTGGCCCGAGGCGAACCACAGCGAAAGCTTTACAGTCTCAAGGCCTGCAGTTGGACTCAGATATTGATGATCTGTCATTTCCCGCCATGTCGGGGGCAGTAAACCAAAATCAATGCTCATTTCCCGAGTGTAACGTAGCCTCCTACTTATCTGATGGGGTATGGAGGCTTGTTAAGTGGAATCCTGTTCCCTCCTAAGCACCCCAGGCATCCTGACAACCAGCCACTTCATACAGCCCTCCTCTTCCCTTACTCATAGACCCCCCCCCACCCCACCAACCCCCTTCACAATAATGCCCCCCCCCCCCTTCTCAGTGGCTCGATTTTTTTGTTTGTTGTCGGCTGGCGAGCTCATGGGCGCTGGCAGAGCAGATAATACGAGCCAGGACTCGCTCTTAAAGGACAGCGCCCCCGGGCACTTCCCGTCTCTCTCTGCAGATAGGTTACTTTATAAATAATAATAAAAAAAAGTAATTAATTCTCTCGAATTCTGAGCCTGGAGCCTGGGGCGGTATTTTCGAGAAGACCGTGAATTGATACAATGTGCGTCCTTTCAGATAAATCCACACTCACCACCACACAACAAGAGGCTCTCCTCTGCATCCCAATTTCCCTAAAAGTGAAATGGCATTTTTTTTTGTCTGCAGAAATGTTCGATGAGACTTGCTTCATTGTTAAGTTTCTGTGCTAGAACAACGAAACGGGTCCAGCTGGATGTTAGCGTCGTGCTAACGGGCCTGTGTGGGACCATTTCAATCCGACCACTGCAACGGATCCACCATTGAGACGGGCCTCCCTGAAGGGCTGTTAGTCACCTTTATAAAAGGTCTTTTTCAGAAGAAAATGAAAGTTTGGTGTTATATAAACATCATATTGACAAATCAACAACCGGGCCTTCCTGAGACCTCAGGCCTACAACATTTGGAGAGTCTCCTCCCACACTGCCCCAGTTCCGAGAAACTGCAGATAGAACAGTGAGATGCCCATCCTCACACATGCACACTCACAAGTGTACTTGTGCACATGCACTGCACGTGTGAATGGAGTAACAGCTTGCTCGGTGACTGAGGCTGCAGTCTCAGTTGCAGGTTTAAAGCCCAGATTGGGCTGCACTGTTCCATGCTTAAAAGTGCTAAATTTGAATTCCTCCAGTTAAAATTTGCAGCTATATAAATATGCAGCTGTGCTTCTGCTCACGGCCGCTGCAAAATTCACCGGGAAATGGAAGGATTTCCTCATACTCCTATAGACGTTTAAGTGGCCAGATAAAGACGGGAAGGAAGGAGAGCGTAAGACAGGAGGGGGGTGGAGGGCTTTAGGAGGGCCTGGGGGCACGCCTGTCTGCAGAGGAGATAGGGACACCCCCCCCCCCCCCAGTTGGCCCCACTCTTCACACTTCCTTCTATCTTTGCGGGACTGGATTAGCACAGTGCCACAGAGGGTTCCAACCAAACCAAAAGCCCCCAGGGGGAACCTTTAAGTTAACAAAGGTCATGGCTGTGGGGGGGGGGGAAGTGGGAAGAAGACAAACACAAGCAGTCCACGCGCCTGGCCGGTTTGCCGATGCACCTCATTCTCTAACATTTCCACAGGCACGAGATGCAAACGGCATGGAGTAATTTTACAGCACCTTTCAGGAAACACGCCGCACCTCCGCATGCTTGTGATCGCACAGGAAGTGCAGTTCGGCGTCACTGGTGGACACACGCTGAAGCGCCTCAGAACTTAAACATCTCCCTGACTTACTAAATCACAGTGTTTAGCTCTGAATGATTATATAAGGTACCACTAGTGTTCATTCTCCAGTGCTCCCCGTTTGGGACCAGCAGAAGGACAGCTGCGAGGTCACCACACAAGGTACCCCCCCCCCCGCCCCCCCCGCAACACTGCAAAAGGGAGCCATTTAAAAATAAGGACGACTGCATAAATTCAATTAGCCCGTCCCCGTCATGGTCTGCAGGGGGCGGGGCACAGACTGGGGGGCGGCACCCCCTCCCCAGCCATGTGTCAGCGAGCTAATTGGCTGGCGGCACGTTAATCGAAAGCGACCTACGACATCCGACAGGGGCTGTGGGGGAAGGGGGGTGGTCAGTAGGAGGGGAGGCAGGAGAGGATAAAGCCGGGGCTAGAAAACAGCCTGGAGATGGCAGCATTGGGGGGGGGGGGGGGGCACGAGGCAGTTAATTGCGTTCAATTAGACATTGCATTAGCGGCGACAGGGAAGGAGCCTGGACATGCAGCGGCGGATGATTATCAGACCCTGTATGTCAGCCGGGGCCCGGGGCCCGGTGCCAGTCCGAAAGGGGCCCCACAGCCCGTGTGAGGTCTGTGAGTGGCTCGACAGTGGGGCAGAAATGGGAAAAAAAAAACAAAACAAAGGTGAGACGTGGAGAAAAAATGAGCCCTGAGGCTTTTAACTCCCCATTAGGTGCCCATCGAGGGCCGCCCATGCGTGACGCTGGAGAAAAGCCCCCCCCAGACTGTTAGCAGGGCTCGGCGCTAACCGGGGGTTAATGCCACGAACGGTGGTCTGATAGAAGAACGTGTGCACCCCGATCCAATTATCCTGCAGCGCCAATGCACTTCATTCGCCCCGGGATAAATTCAGCCACCAGGAACAGCGCCCCCCCCCACCCAGCCTCACCTGGCTCCTGCGCCTAGTGAAATTAAACCCTGCTGCTTTAACGATTTGGCGGCAGGGCCCACGATCCCATGAGCGACGTCCAGGAGTGACGTGAGGCTGGCCGAGAATTGGGTGGTGGGGGGGTTTGGGGGGGCTGTTTGCTGAGAGCGGCGAGGAGCAGCCGCAGTGAGAAATGTCAGGTCAAATTGTTCTTGACAGTGTTAATATCAGCACCTCATTCTGATAATTAGATGTAAATAAACAGCGAAATGACTCGCAGCTGGGGGTGGGACAGAAGCCGGCTGACGCTGCAGTCGGCCAGCTGGGGGCTTAACTACAGTTTATATTATTATTCTGTGGGGGGGGGCGATGAGAGGTGAGGAGCAGGAGAAAGAGAGGGAGAGCGAGATGGCGGTCAGGAAGGTGAACCTGAGACGCGTGATTTGACAAAGACAGTAATACAGGACCGGCCTGATCCGAAGCTCACAAGCAGGTCCGCTCAGAACCAGGGAGGGATGTTAAGGCGAACGCCATGGAGCCGGCAGTGTGCCAGCGGGACATCAATCACACCTCTGCACCTGCCACAGTGGCATCCGGAACTAACAGAAAGCATATGTGGGCATTGCCCCCCCCCCCCACCCCCCAGCCTCCGGTGACCCCTCATCTGGAGTTTGGTTGTCAGGGGTAACTAGGCCCCCCAGCACGCTCACCTGCTAACTGTGTGTTAAGTTTGTCATCAACAATTAGCACCTGAGGGGGGTGGGAGGGGGGGCACACTTAAATGCCACAGTAATCAGGATTCCTCATATGCAAAATATAAATTGCGATGATGAGTGACAAAAACTCACATGGATTATGTTTATACAGACAGAGTTCTATTCAGAGGAAACAGATTTTTTCCCCCAGTTTCTTCACAAACTGTGAAATCAAAGTAAAATCCATTTGAAATCCTCCTACATAATGGAATCACATATCCAGCACCTGAAGCCCACCCTCATCCCTGAACGGGGGGGGGGGTCGCTCCATCACTGGGCTGCGTGGGACAGACAGCGTGCGAATCGGCCCCTGCCTGTTCTCTGCTTAAGCGCCGGTCTTCCGGGATTTGCCGAAAAATTCGCGTCGGCTGCCCGGGAGAGATAAAGGAGGAAGACCCACCCCCCCCCACCAGTCCGGCCTATGCCGGTTGTTTTATCGTGGAGCCACAGCCCCCCCACTTTGCAGAAAAGTCCACTCGCAGCATGTCAAGATGCACTCGTATTCAGATGGACCAGCCATTGTCCAGGGAAGGGAACCGTGACTTTGCCAGCCTGCAGTCAGAACATTACCTTTGACTGCCACAAGGAGGCGCTCCATGCAGAGCGGGCCATCTCAGCCCCCCTGACCACATCCCAGAACAGACATGGCCCATTCACTATGCAGCATCTCCTTGTACCAGCTTCTGGAAGCTGCTGTTATCTGTTTTTGTCAGACCCAGGAAATGTGTCCCCTTCACATCCAGCAATAGACTGACAGTCTGCGCTTTAGCAGAATGCTACAGAGCTTACAGTGACTCGCCAGTGGTTGATTAAAATTCCCCAGTTTTTGGGTAACCATGTTTGTGGCAGTTTTGCCAAACTGATACAGTATCTGTATGAAATGTCTTAATTAATGACACCCCCCCCCCCCCCAACGTCTTTAATTTCACACACTCTTCCTTTTTGCTCGCCGAGGCCCCCCAGTGGATGTGGCACACGTCCGCAGACTCTGTACTGCCTCATTCATATTTATGACCTCAGTGAGTCACTGCCTTTAGGAAACACACTATTGAAGGTTTTAGTATATCTCCTGTTCATGTTTACATATATCTGCTTATATGCATGATTTGCACGTGAATTCACACATATGAAAATATACCCAGATGTATGTATGTATGTTAGACTGGGCCAGCCCAGGCTCCTTAGCCAGAATTCATCCCGCTGCAATGGGGGCGGGGCATGCAGCATATTTCCCCCTCCCCGCCCCCCCCCTTATCTGCAGCAGACAGTCGCGGTGGGAGAACTGCACAGGCCGGTTAGCGTGTGTAGAGCGGACGGGCAGGCCTGGGGACACAGATCAAAGGCAAAGCAGTGGCTCGCCGCCTCTGATCCCCTGTGCCTCTCTGCTCGCACCCGCTCCCCGCCCCCCCCCCCCCCCAGCTCCAATTCCCCACCACCACAGCAGGGAGTCGCCGTCGTTTCCCCTCCGCTCCAAGCTCCACCTCCTCCTCCCCCCCGCACACCCACTCATCCTGAAAATTCTGCTCCGTTTCTCCGTGCCTGCCACAGGCCGTGGAAACACTAACGACAGGGTGATTATAAAATGATGCGTCATTAACACTTGATACACCCTGATTCCCTTTAACGCACTATTAAAGCGATGCACCCTCAGCGGCCAGTTTATTAGGCAGAGCCGCTTGCCAATCCAAACAGCCTGCTCCGCTAAGCAGGCAAGGGCTCCACTTTCCGTTTGGCCCGGCGTTAGGATGGCGGAGATGCCTCATGCCATAGCCATGTGCAGTAGGTTCCAGCATCCCAGAAAGAGCCACCCTTATGCGATTTTCACAGTGTCTACAGTTTCTGAGAATGGCGTGATGGACAAAAAGACCCAGTTAATGCTATTCCTGTGGCCAAAATTGACATGACAGAGATCAGAGGAGAATGGCCAGGCCACATACACACAAATGAAAAGCTTCTCTGAACAATAGCTCATTAATCACTGAAGCAGTTATGGGTCTTACCCAGTACTAAGTGTACCTAATAAAATGACCCATACATTGCTCATGTAAGTTGTGCAAAAGTAATTTTTAGGCATGTCCAAAGGTTTTATAAAAATGTTTGTGAGTTCCATGCATATCTATATTGATTCCATCTCCATGTTCTATCCTATAGTTATATTTTATATGTTTGGATTTAATCATTAATTAATCATGAATTATTTTCCAGACAATTTAAGGGAAAATGAGCAATTTAATCACAATTTTAAAAGCCTGTGGTTTTGCTTGGTTGAGTGTTTCCAGCGGTTTTAAGTTCGGTATCTGTGTGAGTTGAGCGCCTTACTGCAGAGTGTCAGGCTTCTGAACGTCAGGGGCAGATCTGTGCTGGTTTGTATTTCTACGCAACATCTTTTCATGGCAGCATGAACTTTGGAGCTGTTCCTGCACGGGGCAGCACTTGGCAGTGCTACTGCACGCCTCCTGCATTAAATGACAGTAAAAACTAGCCGACCCATAAGGGACACCTTTCCCGGTGCTGTTTATTTTACAGGTTTTCTGCAGTTGCCCATATAATATGGTAATGGTGAAAATGGCCAATTTGCTTGCAGCATTTTCCAAGAACCACGTGAAAAAAGGGGTATGAAACGTGCACTGTCAGTAGGTTTAATAGCCCATTTGTTTTGGGTTACCCTCGCCTCCCATATCCTGGGTGGCCACATCAATTTAGCTGCTTCTAGCAGCTGAAAAGTTCCGAAAATCTACAGGCACTCATTTGCATGCTTAATTAAACTGTTGTAAAAATAATACATTTTTGCCTGTTTTTCATCAGGCATTATTATAGTCACCCTCAGGACCCAGCATGACTACAAGACAGCATGGCTCATATATTGAGGAGCATCTGGGCCACACCCTGTCCAAAAAACACACCCCATTCACAGAATTTGCACTCCTTCCACATTTCTCCTGTTACAGGTTCAAATGTTTGATAAAAATGTTACCCCTGGCCTCACTGGAGAGGTTCCTAATCCGTAGTGGAATTCCAGTGGAAGAGAGACCCACAGCCAGCCACGTCAACTGATGAACTAAAATCACTCCTGATTAACACTCTGTAACAAATACATGGCCGATTCTGATACTAAGTAAAATCAGTGGGAATCAGCTCCACCAAGCTGACATTTTCCCTTTTCCCTTATAGTGTTCGGCTACTGTAACGCAGTCCATGAAAAGTGAGCTGAACAACATGCAAAGGAGTAGGTTCCTCTGACCAAGCTGGGATCACAGCCCTTACATGGCACCGTCTGGGCCTGGTGCTGGTTTGGTGGGGTAATCATCCCGTCGATCATTCCTCCCCACAGCTATTAGACTTCACAACACATCACTGCAGTGGCCATATAATCGGTATATATAATCCCTGTATATGTGTGTGTGTGTGTATATATATATATATATATATATATATATATATGTATATGTGTATGTATGTATGTATGTATATATATATTCAGCAGCTGTTCATCCATATACCTAGCATTGTGTATATGTTTTTTTTTCTTTATATTTTTACTTATATATTTATACAGTTTTAGAAATTGTTTTCTATTGTTTTTATTGTCTATATTGTTCCTATATTGTTATTTTTGCTGATCCTATGGATCCTGTTATACTGTCTTTTTTATTATTGCTGCTGTTTCTAAGGAATTTCCCCATTGTGGGATTAATAAAGTCAATCTAATCTAATCTAATCTAATATCACCAGTGGGATTCCATAAATAGGTAAAGTACACAATTGTGGGTAAATATTACGAAATAATAACATGAAGTGCTACCTGTGACCTTCATCGCAGGTCCCCAGATGGGGGAACTCTCTTCCACAATCTCTCAATCACTGCTATCTTCAAATCTGAGCTAAAGACATTTCTCTTCCATGAACATTTCTCTACTGTCTCTTCCTCCTTTACTGATTTGATTTTTTCCCCCTTGTGTAATGCGACCTTGGGATTGTGAAAGGCGCTATATAAATGTGACATTATTATCACAGAATACTCAGCAGAGAGGGATACTAAGGCCGAGTCTATTTCCAATTTGGGCCCAGTACAGGTCCAGTCTGGTTTTCACCAACTCCATGTTCTGGAGAATCTCCAGGCTGGCGGATCAGAATGCTACATGCGATTTTCCTATGTGTATCTCAAGCGTGCCTGTGTTTGAGTGTTTAAAAGGGGATGTGCCTAACACTGGTCACGCTTCCAGGGAAACAGGAAAGGGCAGCTGCCTTCCCCACAAAGACGCAGCGCCACAGAGCGAGAGAGAGGCAGCGAGGGAGGCTGATATATGAACAGACAGAGGTGAAAGTGATGGCACCGGATGCTATGGGGGGTGGCTTATGCACACTGATGCTGTGAAAGGCTGGGTTTTAACTGCGATTCTCCTGTCAGTGGCCACATTTATCTCTCACAATAAGAGGCTGATGGGAAAGCCACATGGCTCTGTCTGTGGGTTTTGGGCGGGGGAAGGGGGGGGGGGGCAGTGGTTGAGTGAGTGGGAAGGACAGTTTTAATCTCTGAGGCCAGGGGCCTGCAGACACGCGTATTGAGGTTCTTCTCACACACTGAACACCGGCTCCAAACACCCTCACAAATCACAAACCCCCGTCATAAAGCTATTACTTAATAAGCTCCCATGCCTGTATCTTCCATCTCTGTATTTATTCTGAAACTCCAATACCCATAATCCATTGCAGGGCACACCTAGGAAGGACTAACTCAGTGTTTAAAAAATTCTGGCTATGGCCCAGTTTGCACTCACTGCCTTTATGAAAATCAAACTCAAAATGTCTCCATCAAACAGCACAAGGACTATACCAAGATCCACCAGTCCCATTAATTGCTGGGGGGGCGGCAGGGGGGGGAATTAATCAACAAGTGCTGTAATCCCCTGCCCTGTACCTGGTGCTCAAATCCGCCAAGCTAAACATGAAAGGTTTATAACTGTCTCATCCCCTGAAAAGAGGGAGACTGCAAAGGGCGGATCCGTTTCAGCACTCCTTGTTAAATGGTCGGTTTGCTGGGGGGGCATTAGCAATTTAAGCCCCCCCACAGCATGACGATTAGCAGCCAAAACACGCTGCGAGAATCCTGTGTTATCCCTTTGCTCTCCAGCAGGACAGAAATCTCCTTTTTTATTATTTTTTTTTTTGTCACCAAATCCTTAATTCTTTCTTCCCCAGTGAAAGACGGCTATACCAGAATGTCTCCAATCTGTTTTGAGAGATGTTTGAAGAGGAGGAGGAAGGTGGAGGAGGACAAAAATAAAATACTCCCAATAAAACACGTGTGAACGAGGGGGTAATTGCGGACAAATGCAGCATTGAAATTCATTTTCGACTCTTTTCTCACCATTTCAATCTTATTTTCTGCCTGTTAGCCAGACCTTGCTGCTTGGGGGGGCAAGGTTGCCCGGTATTGGCTGGTAATTGCATGTAATTCATTCTTCGCCAGCGATTTGCATCAGTGCCGCTCATTTTTATATTTATATTTTTTTGTTATATTTTGTGTTTAAGAATCAACCCACAGTGGAAGGTCTCATCTTATTATTTAAGGTACTCAGAGAGGAAAACATACAGTCCTCTCAACTCCCACCCCCAACACATTTTCTTATAATAAAAGGACCCTCACATTAGCATAAAACTCGCACACTGGCACACACCTCAGAAATTACGCGAGAATCTAGTTCCTCCTATTGATTTGTACCCAATTATGTGCCAATGACATATAATTACATTCAGTAATGCACTACATTTGGTTATACTCCCTGGGGAAGCCAGACACAAAAAGATGAACTCAACATTCACGATTGGACTTTTGCCACAGAATGCCAAAGTGCGCCGCCCTAGAGGCCAAACGATGTAATTCCGGCACTCATATTGATTGGTGGTTGCCATGGCTGCTCAGAGCCAAACAGCTCCTACTTCAGGCAAAATAACACCATACAACTGCTGCCTCTTATCTCCTGGTTATAGAAGATTAGGTGCATGTTCTCATTAGCTTAGCATAATAAATTCAAATGTTTTATTATCTTTTTTTTTTAGACATAGATCTGTCCCTGCTGTTCAGAGCTAGAATTCAATTTTACTCTTTCCCTGGGAACCTACAGCCACAATCGCATTGCCAAGCTCAGCAGAATACAGATAAAATGTAATTTGGTGATAATTTTTCAATTGTTTAATTATTCCAGTTACTGAGAACACTGGAAAATAATTGCATTAAAAAATAAACCTGCATTGTTAATTGGTTATACGAAGGGCAACAGTTGTCTCAGCAGGAGAAAATCTGTTAATTGCATATTTCAACCCTGGGTGTCACTGTGCTTCATACTGAATATGATAAAATATGAGTATAAAAATGGCTTGACCGTTGTCATCATACTTGGGGGGGCATTTAGCTAATTCAATGTGTGCATCTTTGCCCTGTCTGTTGGAACTAGACTTACCTGTGGGGAGAGTCCATTGCTGACTGGGTTCATGTGGTTGGTAGATGCTGAGGGGCTCATGAAAGTATCCGAGTAGCTGGAGAAGCTGTGCCGATTGGATGAAAGACCATAGGCGGAGCCACTGTCTGCCGAGAGCCCACTCTGGTGCATGGTGGAGGGGGGAAGCGGCTGGGGCCGGTGTAATGTGCTGCTCACGTCTGCAGGGGGCGATAGTTCGCATCAGTGGGAGGGCAGTGCAGAGAATAGTTGTGTGGTGGGTGCAGAGCCAGGTATCCTACCCTGAGACAGAGTGGCGGACGGGTACGATGACTCGGGCAGCTGGTACGTTGGCAGAGTGGGCATGCCGGTGGGCGGGAAGCCCCCTGGCAGCAGGTGGTTAAAAGCTGCTAGCTGATTGGCTCCTGCCTGCTTGCGCCACCTGGCTCGCCGGTTGCTGAACCACACCTGGACAGAGAAGGAAGGGAGGAGTCAACCGTGGAGGGTGGGGGGGGGGTGTCAGCAGTAGCAGCCAAAGCCGATGTGGTGCCCTATGCCAGCTCCACTGCCAGTGCCCCCCTCCCCCCCTTGAAGTTTTCACCCTGTAATGGGGGGGTGGGGGAGTGGTGATGGTAAACGTTTGGCAATTGGCAGGATCAGCCAGAAGTCAAGATCTGGCCTGATCCAAAGGCCAACTCTATGTCCTGTAGCTCTATGACCAAACAACAGCTTTTCAAGCCTGCCAAGTGGAACCCCCCCCCCCCCCCCCCACACCCTCAACAAATCTGTCATTCTCTAGTACCGGCACACAGAGCCGCACATCCACGACTTCCAGGGGCCCAGACACTAGAGGGCGCCATAAGATATACTGATAATGGTAACTTTGGTGTGATGGAGGAGCAGCCCTGCCTGCACATGACTGGACCAATTAACTGGTGAACGAACCTCTGACTAGTTAGTGAGAAAGAGACACAACAGAACAAATATGTGGAATAGCAATGGGGTCATCAAAAGGACTAAGTCAAGGGACAAAACCAGCCCCATACTGGGCAAGCGGCGCAAACTAGCTACACGAGCAGTGAGCCGCCTAACTGCAACTCAGTGTGGTGCGGGGCCGCGCACCCCAAGGGAAATGGCCAGGGGTCATTATTCTTCCTAAGAGGCCCGGGCTGTGATCTCTGTAAATGATCCCCTCTGAGAGCCATCAGAAAGGGCAGCCGTGAAAAGGCCAGAGGTCACCCCCGCGGCGCACATCAGACATCTCGAGTGCATCTGTGAACCTGCGGGCCGCTGTGCCCCATGAAGGCGGACAGAGAACAGGTTGTGGACGACGACACACACACACACACACACACACACACGCGCACACACACACACACACACGCGCACACACATTTTAAAACATGCAGTATCTTCCTAACACCACTGCAGAAAAGTAAAAAAAAAATATGAAATTGAAAGAATAACATTTTTCTTAAAAATGTATTTGGAACACGTACAGGAACATTACTAAGATAAGAGAATTTTGACAGACAGACAGACAGACAGACAGACAGACTTTTTAAAAACGCCACCCCTCCACCATGAGTCATGAGGTGTTTTAGCAGGAGTGTGATGGTAATGAGGCCCCCAGGAACGGGGGCGGCCAGGCAGCCTGGGGAGAAGCCCACGGCCCTGGGGACAAGGCCCCTGCCGCCTTTGCGTGTGGGGGCTGACCCACACCGATCTGCGGCCCAATGTACCAATTCATCACGGCTTAATACACTATGAACACACTTCATCTTCTGCTGAGTTTCAAACGGTTGGCCCATTGTGACTTTCAATGGTGGGGTGTCGGTGAGGGGGGCTGAGGGGCGGACAATGGTCTCCTCAATGCACTGCGCTAAACACTATGCACGGGGAGGGGGGGGGGTGTCTATTTTAAAAAAAGGCTTTCTACGAACAGCAGGCTAAGATGCAGGTTTGATCAAGTGATAGGAAAGGAAGAGATAGGCCACACGCTCATACACACACATGCACACACACACAGGCCTACAAGACAAACCATGCCTTCGTCTTGTATCAAACACCCAACCCACATCTCAACAAGGTATTAAGTACTATGACATTCAGTCATTTTAGTCTGCTGAGTAGATGCTAGAGATATCAATAAATAAAGTTTTATCAACTGCACACATTGGGTTCACAGGAATTATGGTGTGAATCTCAATACCAAGAACACAAAGACCGTACTTGTGGTCTTGGTAAGACTGGTCTTGCGAACTTGCCTTCCAAGAACGAACTTGGGGCGCAGTGAATCATGGGATTGTTCTTGCCATCTGGGGAGGATACAACCGATGTATCCTTGATATTTGGGGTAGAGCAAGACCATCGTCCAGGGATTTTTAACGGTCCTCTTGTACTTGTGTTTTTATTATTGGAAGTGGTCTTCGGCAATGGAAGATGACATAAAATGGGTACATGAACACAAGTTCGGCCAAGAATGCATAGTGAGGTTCAGCCACGGATTAAGCCTTCAAAAAAATACAGACACTCAAATCAAAAGTATACTTCCTATCCTCAACTGGCCATTGGCCTTGTAGCTCAACATGACCTGATCCCAGATCAGTCAGCACCAACAAATCAGGTGGTGTTTAAGATATAACAACAGGCAGCCAGGTGGGGTGCAAACAAAAAAAAATCAATGAAACCAATTTGTCAATGAAAAAGCAGATCACAACTGTCCCATCAGTCTGACAGACCTACACCCTCTCAAAGGAAGCATTGAGCTCATTCCTCTTTGTTAGCTCAGAGGAAACAGGAGCCCAGCATGAGGGAGAAGCATGATGCTACTGGCCCTAGCCACCCTCAGGTTACCTCTAAGCTTTCCTAAATACTGATACTAGAATTTCAGAAGAAGCGCTCTACATCAGGCCAATACATCAGCCACATCAATTCTCTACATCAGAAACATATGTGTAAAAGAATGAACCCAACTGAGGTAAGGTCGCAGCAGAAATACGTGGGACAACTCAACTGGTGAACCAAGTGAGTTGAGACTGGCTAACGTCAAGTCCTTGTATCAACATAACACCATGGAAATGAAATGGAGCAAAAGAGGGAAAAGAACACCCTTGCTAGTTTTAGTGTTACTCCTGCATCTATTACTGCATCTTCTGAAAATCCAGATCTAGAAGATTTTCTCAGAATCTTCTGAGATCATGGGTAAAAATGCAAGCAAGACACCATTCAACTCAACTTGTTTGGAACCCAACTCTAAAAATGTGGCCACAATTAGCTGGTTACAATCTCACTGAATGCAGAAGAACATACCGCTTCTCTACATTACTTGGAAGCTGATGCCTGACTTCTGCTTCCATGTGAGTAAAGAGATATGTTATTTTGTTGTGAGCTAAATTTGCTATCTGGCTAGTTCCCACTTGTGGCCCAAAGTTCTTGAGTCACTGCTAGCAGTTAGGAAGTCCTTTGCATTGACCTTGTCTATTCCCCTCAAGATTTTGTACACATGGATCATGCCTCCGCTCAGTCTTTGCTCAGGAGTAAAGAGATTTAGTGTTTCTAATCTGTCCTTGCTCGGCCACCCTTCAAGGAGTTGCTTCTCTCTAAACCCACTCTAATGCAGGAATGTCCTTGCTGAGCAAAATGAACAAAGTCGCTCACAGTCTTGACCTGTTTCACCATGTAACATAACATCGCCATTCTTGTTACCAGAGTAAAAGGCTTTGCAGGTGGTTGTAGTTCCCCATGTCACGTTTTGGTTTGCAGAGCAGCGTTTAACCAGCCAAACAAACTTGAGTTGGACCAAAAATAAGTTTTTTCCATCTATGGTAAAAATGATCATATCTTGCATTCAAGTATCGAGCAAAATTTTTAAAAAGTTGTACGAAAATTTAAAATTCATCGTAATATCCTATTAGAAATGTACACTAAAGTAACTAAAAATAACGAAGAACTGTACAATACATGTCAGTTCTTGCCTATGGAGCAGCGTACTTCAGCAATCTTCGTACCTGTTCCGCTATTGTTTACCTTGCGATCTCCGACATTGCAAAATATTAAAATAAGAGTACAATTATCATTAATGCGCATGTATAAAAGGATTGAAGTATAAGAGATGTGCTATAATTCAGTGTTTTCAAGAGTAATATTGTACTATACCAGGAAATTCTACCCAGCTTTCCAGCAATTCCTTGGCTTGGTGTTACAGGATATGAGAACTTTTACTGTATTTTAGGATGAAATATTTATACATCAAAGGCATGTGTAGCGTTTAATGATCTATACCTTACTGTTATGACTCGAGAAGACAACAAGAATAGATGCGGATTTTACCCATGTCCGTGGATCACGGGATCAGCACATTCTTTCCTAGCCAGAATGAATCGACCACATGTGTCCAACTGCGCAGATGGTCTGCGTTAAATCCGGGGAAATGGAGAGAGGCTGGAGCAGGTGAGCGAGCAAAGCGGGAATAAACGAGGTGGAATAAGCAGATAATGGGAAGGAGCCGATGTGAAATGAAACACACGACGGGGCCAGAGTGGAGGTAAGCGGCTTGGGGGGGCGGGGGGGGGGGGGGGGTTCCTGTGCACTGGAATGCATTAAGTCCATTGTGAACTGGTGGTTGAGACACACACACACAAAGGTCAGCTTGTCTTCTTCTAAAGGACAAACAAACAAAAAAAAACACAATTCTTTGAAAGGGTCCATCGTGATTTTTTTTTCAGAATATCTTTGGGTGAGTATTTTTCCCCAGAAACCATAGTTATACTAGTGGTAGCTAGAGGGACATATACTTGGGAAATGGTCTCGTTGACCATTTGCAGTAGGGTTGTGAAACAGCAAATTTACGAACATTGAGATAACACGGTTGGATTTCACAGGTCAGCGAGAGCAGGAGAGAACAACGTCAGGCAAAAGAGCCCATCAACAGCCATCTAGCACCAGTTGGTGATACCATCCCAGGACTTGGAAGCGATAGGTATTGGCAGACCAGGCGTCCAAGCCATACATGGGACAGCAAGCATCCCCAACGAAGAGCAGTTTGGGAGATGTCTGGAGGGCCACATTTACAACATGCAGCTGCTGAAGATAAACAGGTTCATGGCATCTATGACACACACAAGCATCTATGAAATTCTTCCTTTAACACAGGATGTTTCCGATTCTCCCCATCACATGCGCTAACGGCGCATGATAAATGTGAGGTCTGATTTCCTCATTAGCAATCATGGTTTAAGAAATGGAGTTGAATACAATACTACTGTAAAAAAAAAAAAAAAAGTTGTCTTTGTTTACATGACTCCGTAGAACTTCAGCCCCTCTACGTGAATTACCCTTTTGGGAATATGAATAACAAACTATCAAAAAAAAAAAATCAGCTCACATGTAAGGAATATTGTAGGCAAATTTTATGTCATACATTCCAAATTAAAGTAATGTATTGTAAGACTGTTTTTCGAGGTTAGATTTCAGGTCACAAGATGCATGACTGTGTTTAAGATGCATGACTGTGTTTAACAAAATACATTTACTTCACAAGACGGAGCTTTAGTTGCACTCATTTAGTTGCACTCGTTTAACACTTCATCATAATGTGTGTGGCCCAGGTAGTCAAAATGAATATCAGTAACCGGAAGGGGAAGAATGGGAGCGACAGAGACTCGACAAAAGCCAGAACTGATGGTCTCCTTCTATCTACTCGCCCCTCCATAGCCTGCCCACCGCTATGCTAATTAAGTAGCCTGGAGCGGGAATGTGGGTGCGGAGGTTGGGATTAGTGTGATAACTATTGGGAGAAACAGGCAAACTTAAACATGTCCATCTGAATCCCAACAAAGAGGCCGACTGTTTAAACATCTGCACATACGATCCACAGCCATGTTGCCTCCCCAATCTACATAAATCCCGTTGGTTCCTTTATGTGCCTTCTTGACACACTGGTAAACCATTGCCCCAGCTTCAGATTCATGTTCTCCTGCCCACTGTCACAAAAAAACTGGAAGCTTTCTTGATCTTTCATTTTCCACAGAGTAAAAAACCGTATAACATTTTACCGCTAACGAGCGCTACTGAATTTCACTGCCGGCAGCAGCAACATCAGACAATCAGTTATCGATCGAATTTTCAGATGCAGGAATATGGAGAGTAAAGAAAAAAAGGTATTCATTACTGCATTTAATGTAACTGAAATGCAAAAATAATTCCATCTGCTCATTTTCTGCTCCACTACTTCAATCATTTTTCTCCGTGTAACTTTCGAGTTAGCGCCTGTACTTGTAGTTGACCAATCAGCAAAGCCTGTTCCTATAAGCCCGAGCCAGCAGTTGTTGGTCAAGCAAAAAGTATCTACTCCAGCGTAGGAACTAAAAAACATTCAGGAACTACCTCCGAGGAACTACATGCTGATCATGCTTTGGCTGTGAGCATTGACATTGTTAGCATTGAGCTAAGAGATGCAAGGCCATGATGGGTGTGTGCACCATTAGCACTATAAGCATTGTTAGCTTTGTTAGCATTGAGCTAAGAGATGCAAGGCCATGATGGGTGTGTGCACCATTAGCACTATAAGCATTGTTAGCTTTGTTAGCATTGAGCTAAGAGATGCAAGGCCATGATGGGAGTGTGCACCATTAGCACTGTAAGCATCGTTAGCTTTGTTAGCATTGAGCTAAGAGATGCAAGGCCATGATGGGTGTGTGCACCATTAGCACTGTAAGCATTGTTAGCTTTGTTAGCATTGATCTATAAGCTTTGTTAAAGCGGCAGGCGCCTACGCAGACCTCCTGCACTCAAACACTGGGTGCTCCAGTCCGACAGAGAAAGGCTTCTTGCCAAATTGATTTTTATGCCTCATTAAGAGCAATGCTTGGATGTTATTAGATTCTGCTAAATATAATAGCCGCATACAAGATGTTTATTGGTAATGAATGGGGATCTATGGGACAGACTCGCAGAGGATGGCGGCTCTTCCGTCAAGGTTAGGTTTCTGCCTCTTAAAACTTCAGCTTACAGGAGGACAGCAGGACATAATTCACTTCATCTGGGTGAGCTGATTTACTGCCCCCCTCCCCCCACCGCTCTTCCCTACTTAAACTCATTCCTTTCTTCGCCCTTGTGTGTGGTGTGTCTTTACACAGCAGCCAAATGAACGATCAGCAATCTGCTTTTGGCTTTCGGAAGCTCGGGACTGCAAGACCCAGCCAATACAAGCACATGTACGGCTTCTACGGAGCCGCCGCAACCGCAACATGTGCCCAGACCGCGTCAACGTTACTGAAACTAGGACAACTAAGTGCTACTTGGATTGAATCAGATACAAATAATGCGTGACCATGGTTTATTGGAGTGTGGCCCAGGCTAACTGACGAACTAGAGCCATAGTCTGACACTCTTGGTGATGTCTTCCTATGAATACTCCTAAAAATCCCCACGTCAGCCAAACCCAGCTCGTCTCCATGGTCTGAGCGGGTATGGAGGAGGACTGTCCTCCATGCCAACACCTATGGCCCATGCACAAACCAGTATAGAAATGTCCCCAAAAGCACCAGCAGGAATAACCTCACCTCTCCCTCAGTACAGAGTGTCACAAATGCCACGCGGCTTCATCACTGCTTAGTGCTGAAGATGAGGCGGAGTGACCCACTTTCATTTTAAAGGACTTTCGAATAGTCCAGCTGATCTGCACGTCACAAATCTGCCGCCGTGTTTCAGCTGACAGTCACCCTTGACACGGACACACGCATGTGACACGCCCGGGAATAAGGAAAGGAGCGAATGAACACTAAGCCCCATAGCATTGGCTCTGCTGAAACTGAGGACCAATGGCAAGTATTTTCTTTGGTTAACTGGAGCCATTTTATCATAGAGACCTTATTTTCAACTAAATTGAGTTTCGGTCGACCTTTGCAGGCTTTCAAAGCCTTACAGAAATTGGATTACGAGGAGAATCCCATTAACAAATTTTATCTATGACTCAAATATCTCAGATATTCACATGACATGTTATGAATGAAGCTACGAACATGGTTGTGAGCCAGGAAGGGTGTGGAAGTTAAGATAAAGAGACAAGATTGTGGACAAGCTCCTCTACTCACCTGAAACTTACTGTGTGGCAGTATAACGATTATAAAACAGAGAATGACATACTGAGTATTTATGTATGACAACGAATATCAACATGTACCCCCCTTGTAATTTATACTTTCTTACCTATTTATAGATTTATTGATTTTGCACATACTTATTGTAACATGGAGTATGTCTTGTGTTTTTAAGACAAATTGCACTTTACGTTCCTTTGCTGCTGTACACAAGTGAATTTCCCACTGGCATGAATAAAGTGTATCATCTGTTTATCTATCAATAGCAAGTTTGCTGTTTGTGCCTTAGGAAGTGTCCACAAGCAATCCAGCTGTTGCAAGTTCACAGTTTTGTTCGTTTATGTCGGAGAGCAAAATGGTTGTTTTGTATGTTGCTTGAGTCGACCCGCCCTTCACATCCCAAGGGTGTTAGTAAAATCACCCGCTTCAGCCTCCAAGCCTCATATCCTGTGGGAAGATTGTTCAATACGGTCTCTTTAGACACTGGCCTTGTTTTCTAAATTGCACAATTTGCCAAAATGTAGGAAGTCATAAAAACATTTTGACACATGCAAGAGATCAAATGCTGACGTCAAAGGGGACTCAAATTCATGTGCTGAAGTCACATGGTTCGCAACAGACCAAGATAAAACATACTCGGTGGCTGTCACTCTGTCCCTTATGACTGTCCCTTTTGCTTCTGCCAAAGAATCCAGTCTTGCATGTAAAATGCTGATGACTCCTTTCAAAGCCAGACCAATTCTTACTGTCTGGGCTGCACAGGTGACTGAGATACTAACAGACATCTACTTTCTGTCACAAAGTGCTATGGAAAAAAAAGCAAAAACAAACACTGCCCATAGTTTCTTGAGCAATTTATTTGACCTCAGGAGAGAAAACCTTTCCTCGGGACAATCTGCATCCTAATAAATTTAAAATCCCGAAGCCTTCCCCTGTTCTTTTCCCAAATCGTTCCGCCAGTACGGCTGAAACATTTTAAAATACAATATATTTTAGGAAAATCACCCTTAAAATAAATCTTTCAGTATGGACTTGGGATGTGAGGGAGGCAGGATCTATTGACATCTGTCTTCCTTCCCGATGGTCCCGAGACAGACAAAGACATATGTTGAAGCTGTTATGTCGGCTTCTGGCTTGGTATGGAGGGAGATACAGCCACGGGTCAGGGGTGCAAGGGCTGGGGGGTGGAGTAGAAGGGACGCCGGTAAGGGGAGAGCGGCTCCTGATTGATTAATGTGGTTGGTGAAGCGGGGAGGCAATTTGCGGGTGGGGGTGTTGATCCCAGGAGAGGAGAGATCCTCTGTGTTACACAGAGCAGTTTACAAGGGCCGGCAAGCTTGAAAGCGGAGGGAAGGGGAAATCCCAGCCAAAGGTTTAAATGAGAAATCCATCAGGAATCCACCCCCCCCCCCCATCCGCACCACAACAGCTGTTGCTATAACTCTTTTCTTTTTTTTTTTTTTGTTTTCAGCATTACATGAAGCTGCACGGTGGGATAGCTGCCCAAAGTGTCCCGCAGACCACAGCTTGAATAAAGAATTAACAGGAGAGGATATTTGCTTTTCTGGGCCTGGAACAGCTAATGAGCATCTTAAAATGAATGTAGTTTCCCTAGAGCTCGAGTAAAAGTTTTACGTAACACAGAAAGGGGAGCAAATGGCGCTCATGAGAAAATAACGAGGGGAAATTACAAGACATAATGCTGGTCCCAGGTCAGCTGTTTTACTTCGGCCGGCTGCTTTGAACGCGGGAGGCCAAGCCTTTATAACTGAGAACCAGACAAAGCAGCTCAACAGCATCTCAAGCGAATTATGCTGAACTGGCTGCATAGGTTATCTGTCACATTATATCACAGTTGGTGCACACTGACCGCTGTGGGGCTTCCCATCCAAGGAGAGCGAGGTCCTTGATTGCTGAAAGGGAACGAATGAACAAAGGGCGAATTCAATGTTCTGGCGGCTCGTGGGCCACAAGAGCCAAGGAGAAGAGGGATCTGAGACACGTTTTATGCCCCCAAAGTGAGGACCCTGGCACGTGAAATGCAGCTCTCAGGACTCTGGCTCACATGACTGCTCCAAACAACTGCTGCAGGCTGGGGGGGCGGGGGGCAGGTTCTCCACGGAAAATCTACAGCCTCTGGTATGCACCCTGTCCTCTATTCATCCATCTATGTGACTATCCATCCATCCATCCATCTTCTAACTGCTTATCCTGGTCAGGATGGCGGGGACACCCCACTTTTATAAACCGGAAACACCAGACCCCCAGAGACTTTAAATGCCAAACATAAAGGAATATTGAGGCCAATGAAAAGTTCAGTAAAGGACCGTAAACGTCAAAAGGGATGGATATAGTGACCATTAAAAATGACAATAGTTAACATTAAAGGAAATGTAGAAAAATAAAAATTTTCCCTGTAAGTTTGTTAGCAGTGAACAGTAAAGGCAGATAAAGTATGTTATCATAGCGGGCAAAGCTTCGAAAAAGGAGATCTTCTATGCCCGTGATACCATGCAGAAAATGTGAGATTCCCAGGTTCTTACAAATTATGGTAATATAAGGAACCTGAACAAACCACTCAGTACCCTTAGCCTCATCTGTTCTGCCACACATCTGGTCCGGACCCTCCAACCCCAGTTAGAACCCCAATGCCAAAGACACATTTTGACCGAAGACACAAATTAGAAGAACAAAGGGCTGACGCCGGAGCTTGCATGGTGAAAATCAGCCAGCCCGCGAGACCTGGCGCTATGTAGCTCCTCGGTGCAGCCGTCAAACACAGCCCATCTGACTAAATGATCTTTGGCAGTGGATAATTAATGAGGACTTACTCTCATAGCTTTGGAGAGCCACAAATTCACAGTGAGAACTTCAAAGCAGGCAAGAAAAAAAATAATGAGTGATTGTTCTAATTGACATAACCTAATTAACTAAGCAGTGTATTACCTGTGAAATCACAGAGACAGGCATAGAATCCGCTGGAGAAATATTGCAAACTTAGCTTTCATACAGTACCTCCCCTGTCACCAGGCTGCGTGTTCCTCCTGTTTGGTAACTAGTGTCTCAAAGAGACCAGTGTGTATTTCCTGTATGATGCTTAAGTGACTGTGTGTGTTCATACTGACCCTGAACAAAAATGGACGAGACTGTATTTTTTTTTAAATGAGAAATCCATCAGAAAAATCAGAAATCAGAAAATCAGAAAAATCAGAACAACTCTTCATTTCAGGTTGTTGACTACAGGCCCCAAAGGAGAAATTGCAGGAATCATGGCAATAGACAATTGGACTTGGGTACATAATGCTGTATTATTTGTAATATTTATGAACTGGTCTTCTGAAATGGAAACTTTAAAAACGGCACCTTTTGAAACGTAACTCAATATGGTTCTTCTTGACCAAGCCAGCACACAAAACAACATTTAGCGAATGACAGAACGCCACATCACGGTGGTTCGGTTGAAGGTGACCTCTAACCTTAACTCCTGGTATGAAGAAGGCATGAAATGGACCAGGGAAGGGGGAGGTTACCCCCAGATATGCTGGTTCGTGGTACCTGCACGCGGGCCTCCGTCAGCTTGGTCCGCTGGGCCAGCTCCTCGCGGGTGTAGATGTCGGGGTAGTGCGTGCGCTCGAAGGCCTTCTCCAGCTCCTCCAGCTGCTCCGCTGTGAAGGTGGTGCGGCTCCGGCGCTGCTTCCTCTTCAGGGGCAGGTCGGGCTCGGACTCCACCTCGGAGCCCTCGTCCGAGCGGCTGCCTAGACCAGGGAAATGAAGAGCATTCTTCACCTGGGACAGAGCGGTAGTCAGTAGGGACAAGGTGGGAGTCAAGGGGACAGGGACGGAGTGTCACTCACTGAGGACAGACAGGGTCAGTAGGGACAAGGTGGGAGTCAAGGGGACAGGGACGGAGTGTCACTCACTGAGGACAGACAGGGTCAGTAGGGACAAGGTGGGAGTCAAGGGGACAGGGACGGAGTGTCACTCACTGAGGACAGACAGGGTCAGTAGGGACAAGGTGGGAGTCAAGGGGACAGGGACGGAGTGTCACTCACTGAGGACAGACAGGGTCAGTAGGGACAAGGTGGGAGTCAAGGGGACAGGGACGGAGTGTCACTCACTGAGGACAGACAGAGTCAGTAGGGACAAGGTGGGAGTCAAGGGGACAGGGACGGAGTGTCACTCACTGAGGACAGACAGGGTCAGTAGGGACAAGGTGGGAGTCAAGGGGACAGGGACGGAGTGTCACTCACTGAGGACAGACAGGGTCAGTAGGGACAAGGTGGGAGTCAAGGGGACAGGGACGGAGTGTCACTCACTGAGGACAGACAGAGTCAGTAGGGACAAGGTGGGAGTCAGGGAGATGGGGATTGAATGTCAGTCATAAGGGACAGAGTGACAGCCACCGAGTATGTTTTATCAGTCACAGGGGAAAGTGTCAACCACTAGGATTGCTGAGCTAATCACCAGTGACACCAGACCGGCCAGTGGGAATGCTGGGTCAGAGGGGGCAGAGACAATGGGATGTAGCATAACCACCCAGATTCGTAGCCCCCGGCAGCAGCGCAATGCCAGCTCACATCCGCCGGCTGTCAGCAAGCGAGCTCCTCGCATCCCGAACACAGCCCCTTGTTCTTCAAACCCGCTGCCAAGCTAATCCTGCCATCAAACTCGTGTTACCGGTGGCTCTGGCTACGGGGGATGCTAACCAAATGGCACCAGACCAGGGTAAGAGCGACGAAAAAAAAAAAAAAAGTTCAAAGGGTCAAACGGATTAACAAATAAGTCCACAGAAACAATATCTGGGTCCTCCACGGTTTCCATGGAGACACCGACAAAAAATGAAAGAGAGGGGAGGAACTATACAGGGATTTCAGGAGCCTGTTTACTCTTGTGTCTTCAACTGCTGGCAAGTACTTGAGAGCAAATATTATTTTAATCTGTGGTTATTTATGTATGAGAGGCCCGCTGAGAAGACAATCCCGTATCGGAACGTAGCCACGGCTCCCCCAGAGCTTCAAAATGTGGCTGTGGGGGGGTGGGGGGGGGTGGGTTAGGGGGCTCGACTTAATCTACTCAGACCACCTTGCAGATCCGTGTCCTGCTATTCTCTTGCCACAGCCCCCGGGGTGCAGAAACAACAGGGGCAACATGTAAATATTCACAAAACAATATTGAGCCAGTTCCACCGCATCTCAGCGTCCACGTCTGCAGCACGCGGTTAAGACTGCCACAGCTAATTAGGTGTCAGCTCGTCATTGGCTACATTCAGCAGCTGATAACATTGTCCTATTTTTGTACATACACGAGTGCTCGCTTTTAACCGGAAGGAAAATGTGTTTGCATCATGGCACAAAATTGGAATTATGAAGAAAGAACCTGGTACTGATGAGAACAAAAGATAAAGTACCATGATGGATCTTTTTATAATGAACCCAACTGTCAAATACCATAATAGCAGTGCATTTGTGAGCTCATATACCTGATCATCGGCCACTGGCACTGAAACTGAGGCGAAAAAGGGAGCCATCACTGTCATACGTGTGAAGCATTGGTGGGCTGATTAAAGCTGCATCCATGACATGGACAGATGGGCTAAAACAGAGCAGCAGAGTTATGGAGAGGGAGGAGAACCCACCATTCAAAAACTGTGAGGAGGAGGAGGAGGTCCAGCACACCAAAGAGAGAAAGCAGGAGGCCCACCACTCAAAGACAGTGAGGAGGAGGCAAGGCACACGTAAGTGGCTCACTACACGTAGAAGTTCTGTACATCTTGTTTATGCTAAAAACCATAAATAGAAAGCAAATTATTGTTATTACACATCAGTTCATTAAAACAGTGTTTTGGGCTTTGTCTCCTGTCTGCAGATAGCAATGTATCTTAATCAGTTTTTCATTATACTCTCATAGCACCGAGGATTCATGTGAAACCTTATAATATTCTGATAAAGGGAAGGTCATTTGCAGGGAGACTCTGTTTTTATGTATTTTGGATGGAATTCTCCATAAAGAAACTGAGATATCAGTCTGATATAGGAGCTTGTACTGTATGTCAACAGATTATACAGCAGGACAGGTCATACTGCACTCCCAGTACACGACAGCGCCAACACAGGGAAAAGCCAGGAGGCTGCTTCTGGTCCCAACTTTGACCTTTCAGTTGGACCTTAGAGAAAGATGCTTCATGTGAACTCATCTAGTGAAAGACAGAGCTGTGAAGCAAGGTGAAGCAGCTGGCCTTAGGACGCTGCCCTGGGTGTCCTGCAGCTGGCCTTAGGATGCTGCCCTGGGTGTCCTGCAGCTGGCCTTAGGACGCTGCCCTGGGTGTCCTGCAGCTGGCCTTAGGACGCTGCTCTGGGTGTCCTGCAGCTGGCCTTAGGACGCTGCCCTGGGTGTCCTGCAGCTGGCCTTAGGATGCTGCCCTGGGTATCCTGCAGCTAGGCTTAGGCCTAGATGAGGTGTAACGGACAGTGATAGGCCAAACACACAGCTGGTTTTATGATGCATGAGTCCCTGCACGTTAACAAGGCCTCATACATGAGTGGCTCCATCCATGAGTGTCTGCTTGGGAGTGAGTTATACCCGAGTGGTAACGAGTGGCTGCCAGTGTTTACACACATGACCGCCTGTGACTTGGGATTGGACGAAAGGCACTAACCACAGTTTCAGAATAACCAGCAGCGACCCGCCATACGTCTCCAGCCTTCAAGCCAACTGCAGAGTTTAATTAAACAAGGAATTATGGGATTAGGCAGTGGCTATCATTGCAAACCACTCAAGAAGTCTTCGCTTTGCCCCCGTCGCCTCCCCCCCCCCCCAGGAGCTCACGCTCAGCAATTCTCAACGGAATTACACGTGGACGCCAGCCGTGAGGCCACATTCATTAAATCAATTCCTTCGCCATTCCCGCTAATGAAGACAGATCGTCCCAGCGTTGGCCCGGGGGCCCTTGAAGACGCACAGTCCACCGTCCGTCATTAGTTTTCGGGGGATGCAGCCAAACGGCCTGTCGCTAAATCACCATTATGAAATGACACGGCGGAGTGCCAGCGCACGGCACGACTGGGCAATTTGGCGGCGACCTCCTGCGTGGGGCCGGAGACCCGTCGTGGTGATGAGGGCGGGGTTATAGGTAAGGAGCACTGAGAATGAATGAATGAGGCATGAGCACAACTCAATCTCTGCTTCCTCGTGATCCGGCTAATAGCGCCCGTGGACTCAGACATGAAACGGCACTCAGAGACCTCGGCACGGCCCGTCCGCCTGCAGATTCTCAAGAATCATTCTGAACCAGACAGCAATCGGTAACAGCCAGATTCAGTAGGTTGGTAAAAGAACGTAATATATATTGAAGTGCCTAACCTATGACATCTGCAATGGATTCAGGGTGCCTCTGGGTTTGTGCTTCCTCAGAGAGGCATCAGACCTCCCCAAAACTGTAGTCGACAAGCGGTTCTGCAAGATGGATGGATGGATGACCTACGGCTTTTAATTGTCTGTCATTTATTGTTATAAGGAGATACCAAGCCTCAGAATCACGTGTTACAGACATCCCTTTACATTCCTTTAGCTAGACAATTACAGCCCATTCATGAATGTAGGTGATAAAACTGGAAATAATTAACGCTAACAATTTGGTACCCCGTCTGTTCCAAAGTAATTTGCTCCATCCTACAACAACAAGAAACACCCTGGCAGGCCTCAGCTGAATGATACAAACGTAATTCCCTTCTCAGGTGCCCGACATACTGATAAAAAAAAAAAAGGCTCAGTATTTATTACACAATTAGAGCCTAATTACCTAGTATCCGCCACGCAGACCTGAGGTAATGTGTGCTCCTCCGGGCTCCATGCTAATTCAGGCGTGTTTGGCTTACAGATACGCTCCGTTTGAGAGGGTGCCGTCTGCAAATGACTTTTTCACAGAACACACACACACACACACACACACACACAAATGCTGGCACTGACCACGGCTGGCAAAACGCACCCTTTCTCAGCAGACACGGCAGATCGCCCCGTTTCGGACTTTCTTAATTGAATAATCCGGTTAATTACCAGCAGCCCTCCCCCCTCCTGTCCCGGTGGAGTGGTTTATCCCGAGAAAGCCACTGGAAATGTGCACCAGACAGAGGCCACTGTGGCTAGTCACATGCATATAAATGGTAAAGTGCGTTACTGCTGCAGCAGACCGACCGTCGTGATTTTAGGACTGTATCATGTGTGACTGCGACTCTGACCCCTCTCTGCTGCCCAAACAGTCCCCAGGTGTGCACAAACACACATGGAGGTGTAGTGGGAGTGTACATGACATAGGGGTCAGAGGTCATTTTGATTTGACAGTGAGGTTCCTACCTTTCCAGGACAAATTGCTAACTGGGTTTAGAAAAATAATTTTTTAGGGGGGGTTGAGACAAAAAATAGCGTGGCTGGAGCCCCCATAAATAAGGTCTAGAATTGCCTGTGTTGGTGGTAATGGTGGTCAGTGTTTCCACATCTGTCTGATAATCAGTGCTGGGCATTTCAGGTTCAGAATCTACAAATCCAGACCAAGGTTTAGTTTCTACCAACCTTTATGCTCAGCTGGTTGATAGAAACAAAATCTTGGTCTGGATTTATAGCTTCTGGATATGAAATGCCCACCACTGCCGAGTATATTTCTATTTTCGTGGATATAGTACCCCTCCCCAACATGACCGCCCAAAAACATTCCAGATGAGAGCAGGTAACAGGAACAGCAGGCGGGAGACATTTAAGGCAATCATTGACAGTGTCAAGGATGGAGATGGAAAGATGGAGAAGAAAGAGGGCAAGAGGAAAAAAGGAGGGACGCGGCGGGGTAAGAATAAAAAAGAAAGAAGGACCACTGGGGGCTCAAGGTCAACTGGCTGGCCCACCCAGATATGATGCCCATATACAACAGAAGGAGGTGTGTGTGGATGTATGTTCATTTGTAACCAATTAGAAACCACGTGGTTATACAGTGGCCAAATTCGCAGTTACAACAACACTGTGTCCACCCTAAGCACTGCCTTCCACTGCATCTCTAAACCAAATCTCAGCAAAGTGTCACAACCAGCCTTCCCAGCAAACCTCAGCGGCAGTGGTTCAGCTCCTAACGGACCGTTCCAGAAAAGCTTGTTAGACAGGCGGCGCCGTGTCCTCCCCCCTGCCCTGGCTTACGCGCTAACGTTGCTAACGTTGTGTACGCTCTTTGTTGCTACTGTTGTTGTGAACTTGTGATTATCCTTTTTTGTCAGTCATCGAGAAGGAAGGGAAAAAAAAGAAGAAGAAAAACTCATTATGCAAGCATCCCATAATAAGGCGGCATGCCTGCAATCTGATTCGCTATCTCTGACATCCATCTGTCTTACTGCGATCTCTCTAGCTCTGGGGCTGGATATAAGCACCTCTTTCTGTTTGGCATCCCCCCCCCCATCTCTGGGATCGGCACGAGGTTGGGGGCAGAGAGCTCTGCTTTGACGGACGGCTCAATTTGCATGTTCTGGGAATGGATGGGATCACGGTATCCGAGGTGCCCCAGAAGCACCATACACCCCCTACTGGGTGCTTCAGAGAAATTCTGCAAACAAACGTGTTCTCCAGGCGCAGATAAGCCGCTTCTCCTCCACCGCTCCTGTTGCTCCTGTCTGCGGAGGGCCCAGATAACGGCTGCGGCGCTACGCCGGCAGCTCTAACGCTACCGTCATGTGACCTTTAAAGACACACCAATCAAACACAGACAATGGTATCATGATGTCAATAGTGACAAACAGCTTTGTACGCTCTAGCTTGGGCGGGTGGCAGAGTGGGTTGCACACCTGGGGCAGAACCTGACATGCACTGTCACCCCCCCCCCCCCACCAATTCACAGCCCTTCAGAAGGACAGGAAGAGAAGAGAAAGGTTAGGGGAGAGAAAAAGGAACGAAACAAGAAAGGCAAGCCTCAAAATCTTTGGCCCCCGCAACAAATAATTTGCTTCATGCTTGAAGGTGATAAAAAGGAAAGAGGACAGAGGGTAAAAAGAGGAGAGATAAGCACCGGAGAGATGCTGGCCTTTTTGTGAGTGCCTGTCATACGCATGGAGGTGTGGCACACCCCCCCTCCCCCGCGGCTGGCCGGAGGGCCTCTTGGCTCTTTCAGGCCTTCAGCCTGGACGCCACAGGGGGCCTTGGCCCTGAAAGGAAGCCTGTCAGGCCTGGATAGCAGCGTGGAGGTGTGTGTACGACACTGACAGCCAGGCGCTTTGGATGCAAGGGCTTCTGGGAAGGGGACTGCAGCAAAACAGAGTGTGTTGGGGAGGTGAGGGGCGCCTGTGTTTTCACAGATCCGGAGACGTGATGGAAGGGAATTCAACAGGTGTTTACTGTCAGGTGTGCAGGTCAGAGATTCCTGCTCGCGAGCTGTTCCTGAGATCTAGGCAGTTTCTGGTGTCTTCTGTTTGTGTGGGGCTTGGCCGAACCCTATGGGTGACTTGAGTTGTATTGTCAGACGACCAAAGATGACATCCCCCTGATTCTGTCAAAAAGCTTATGCAAGTGGTTTCACAGGCACCAAAGATCTGCTCAGCGCAGATCTGCTTAGCATAGATCCCAGGGACACAGCGGTTTAGCCTGTGTACCAACGACTAGCCGCTCTAGTTTTCATGAGCTACTACTTGGAAGGCACCGATCAACAGTGGCAGCTGAGTTCTTCCCATGCCTGGCTGATGTCATACGAGGTGATGATAGTGCTCATTTTCCTGACTGTAAACCCCAGCTAATCCACGTCTCAAAACAGTCAAAATGAGAGATGGGCAAAGATGCAGTTCAATAGATAACAAGGGCAACATGCAGGAGTGCAGCACAAAAAAACACTGAAGGTTCCTTCTAGCCGTGGTGTATAGTCCAGATCCAGAAAGCAAAAACCCAGACCAAGATTTTGTTTCAACCATCTAGTTAAATCTTAAAGAGTCACAGTAACAGAGTACTCAACTAGTTGGCTGGAACAAAATCTTGGTGTATGATTTTTCTTTCTGGACCTGAACTTTCCATCTCTGCCTAGCAGATCCCATGGCTCACTGTAGCTATACTAACTGCGACTCGTCCTATTCCTGCCAGCTGGTCTTCTATTAGTGCATTTTGGCCAGCTAGGTCTGCAGTGACCCCACAGCGTGGGATGAGGTGTGGAATGATGGAATGATTTGTGCCGTGTAATTTCCACATTGTGAAAGCCTAGCAGAAAACCGTAAATGAAACAAAAAGGCACAAGAAAGGAAATCATGCAGTTGTTCTCAACCCTCAGCTCCAGCTCACTTTCAGGTCTAATCCAATTTTATCAAATTAAATTTGATATAACAGCCTCCCAAACAAAGTCCTTTAAAATCTGTTTACGTGTTGACTGAAAAGAAATCAAGATGAGCATCGGAGGTGTTCACAAGAGTAGTTCATATTTCCTGTTAGTGAAAATATGGAATAACAGAAAATTAACTAACTCTCCTTTTAATCTACGATTTTAAATCACCATTTAGCTGGAATATATAACTTTTTTCAGACAAATGGGATCTGGCAGAGTGCTGCAGTAAGCTACCACTAAATCCAAATTAACACAGTTTTTGTCATTTGGGAGGCGAGGCGAGTTCATCGGAAATGTTCTTAAACAAGTAATTTTTATTTTAAATGAACAGATTCCAATTCCGACTGAAAAGTACAAAACTAGAACACGTGATCCCGGTTTGCGGTATAATCCCTGGACGCAACAAGTTTCGCATCACGAACGGGCTCTGTTTGCGCACCGCGGATGTGCGATCGGAGAGGAAATAAAGCATTTTAAAGAGATTACATATATATTATATATATATATAACACTGTACGTTTGGCCTGATGATAAGAGGGCAGAGTGTCCGCAAATGAGCCCGCAAGTTTATAATAAAGGGAGTCAGCCGCTCTGCCGCCGCGTCCCATGCCAAGTACGTTTTAACTGGGTGGAAAAAATCCGAACAAATTTCTAATTTGCAACACTGTACGGACATATTTATTGTCGTCGTTGTGGGGGTGATAGCGGTGGGGGGAGGAAAACATATAAACACAGCTAATGAAGATTCAGGGACGAAAGGCATAAAATGGGAAATGTTATGGCGTTAAGTGGCATGGGCTGCGGGTGATTTTTAAAACTAGCCGATCATGGTGCTAAGCAACGCAACTAGCGCCTCCGGGCTTAATCGCCGCCTCGCGTAGCCTCGGCCGTCCATCCGGCATAATGAAATTAGCTATAAATTACTGCACACCCCCCCCCCCCCCCCACCAACGTGGCCGCTTGCGGTGGATGGCGTGTCGCCGTAATCCGGCCGCCCGGTGCAGCCTCCCCTTCGCGGAGCGCAGGCTGACAGCTTTGGCAGGCGCAGAAAATCGGCCGACGCAAAGTTTGAAATAATTTCGGCGCGTCGCGGAACGCTGCGTGTAATTACGCTACCTTTTCTCCTTTTTAAATTAGACAGGATCATCCTTTCTCTGCAGCCTATTTAACATTACAACAGAAAAGAGAGAGACAGAGGGAGAGATGCCGCATTTCATTAATTCACGTTCGAAGCTTTTTTCCTCCCTCACTTCTCATATTCAGAATGATTTACTTGATTCACTAAATAAATGACCGTATTACAGTGAAATTGTTCACGAAAATAGTCTGGGACCGGATTCTGATTGTCTTACCTTATCACGTTCTCTCAAACTGAATATATTTCAGTTTCAGCCGCTAACATTTTAGATATATTTTGTTTAAATATAATTCCAGCAAGACATTTCATAAAAGGACACAAAAAACAAACCAAAGGGGTAGTGGACATATCTCATCAATGACCAATACTCCTGATTGAGACACTGCTAGCCAACATTAACTATTAAAAAACTATAAAATACAGCCAGATAGCTGTAGAAACTGCATGGCAACTGATTACAAATGATTTGTCATTTATGGGTTGCCAAGTAGGTTAAAA
Source organism: Paramormyrops kingsleyae (assembly GCF_048594095.1). Classification (NCBI taxonomy): domain Eukaryota; kingdom Metazoa; phylum Chordata; class Actinopteri; order Osteoglossiformes; family Mormyridae; genus Paramormyrops; species Paramormyrops kingsleyae. The sequence goes on from NC_132804.1 coordinate 10,245,232, forward strand.
ATACTGCCAGCTGACACATACTGCCAGGCGACATACAGCTACGACCAACTGGTTTACAAATGTGTCCATTTGCCATTACTAACAGCTGATGATTTACTAACAGTGTCAGGTGATATAGGAATATTACCTAATGAATTACAGCTCGTTTTGTCTAAGGTAACCTGCCTTAAGATATGTGTTCGGTGATTTTTCTGAAGAAGTACATTTCCAAGTATTTCTCCCCTCTGAAATCCAGTATGTTTAGATGTATTAAAGCATCTCTCGAGGAAGATTGCGCTGCTGTCTGGCTGCTGCAGACCATAAAGGGTTAAATAACTGGCATGTGGATCAGAATGATTCAAAGTACCAGCAAGTTGGCTTAACAAAAGGCATGACAGACAATGGCTGACAGTGGCCTGGAAAACACTGGGGCAGGTCTAGCAGTGGCTGCAGTCCACTCCTTCAACCACGAACATCACGCAAAAATGGCAGTATTCAGCAGAAGTAGAGCAGACAGAGGTCACGTCTATTTGTTATAGACCAATATAGGCCAAGTCTATATGTTGAACGATGAGGTGATTTTGATAAGGGGGGTAAACTGTCATGGGATGTTTTACAGACATTTCTTAATTAATTAAGTGGATTACACACAGAAAAACGTTTACACAGAAATTTGTAAATTTAGTTTTGGACTATCAGATACTGTCACAGTTCCTCAGTAAAAGTTGTTTTTTCCTTCTACGCCATGTAAATGTATAGTAAAAATGACAGAAAGCCTGTGTGCTGGCGGCTCGTCTGCAGAGACGCTCGGCAGACATGCATGTCACATCATTGAAGGCTGGATCCTCTGAAGGGATCCCCGTCACGGAGCACGTTCCCCGTCACGAGAGCACGTTCCCCATCACGAGAGCACGTTCCCCGTCACGAGAGCACGTTCCCCGTCACGGAGCACGATCCCCGTCACGAGAGCACGTTCCCCATCACGAGAGCACGTTCCCCGTCACGAGATCACGTTCCCCGTCACGGAGCACGATCCCCATCACGAGAGCACGTTCCCCGTCACGAGAGCACGATCCCCATCACGAGAGCACGTTCCCCGTCACGGAGCACGATCCCCGTCACGAGAGCACGTTCCCCGTCACGGAGCACGTTCCCCGTCACGGAGCACGTTCCCCGTCACGAGAGCACGTTCCCCGTCACGAGAGCACGTTCCCCGTCACGGAGCACGATCCCCGTCACGGAGCACGATCCCCGTCACGGAGCACGTTCTCCATCACGGAACACGTTCCCCATCACGAGAGCACGTTCCCCATCACGAGAGCACGATCCCCGTCACGAGAGCACGACCCCCATCACGAGAGCACGTTCCCTGTCACGAGAGCATGATCCCCATCAATGAGCATGATCCCCAAAAGGGAGCACAATCCCCGTCACGAGAGCACGTTCCCTATCACGGAGCACATTCCCCATCACAGAGCAGCTTTTCTCCGAAGGGGACCAAGTGCAAGTGTGAAAGGATTTGTGTCTAAACATGCACCTATATATATATGATACGGTTACACATAGATCTCAGACATCTATCCATCCATCCATCCATCCACCCACCTCTCCTGAGTAGCCTCACATAAAATCTTTATATATAGATTTACACACACGCATACACAAATATACATATAACTGAATTTATATCAATAACATAAATGTATGTGCATATTTATATACAGATGAGTCTGTCTCATGGTAAACACACCATAATAATACACAGTTAGATATAAATCCTATAAAACAAGGACATCCGAACAGAATTATGCGGGAACTATCCTGACACTGAACAGGAAAGTGTCTGATGCGAGGACAGACTGAAAATCCCCTCCTCGTCTCTCCATCCAACTTCTGCCATGACTGAAAAAGTGACACTGCTGTGGTAGAATGACACAGAAGGCCCATTTGTTCATGCAGGTCTTCAGAGAAATGCTTTGGCCAGCGGACTGGGGCACCAAGACTGGGGTTCATTAAACAAGACTATTCTTGTACTGCAACACAAACCTGTAGGCAATAATCTGCCGCACTGAGAGCCCTTGTCTGTCCCTGTGGCATGGCTCAGAATTACTGCTGAGAGAGAACTAAATGCCTCTTCAGAAAATAAATTGTTTTTCTTGTCTAGACAGATACCCACTCAAGTCTACCAATGAGCAGGCCGGCCACTTTAGCCCCCTCCCATCCCTCGTTCCCCGTTCTTACCAGGGCTTTTCTTTAAGGAGACGCCAAACCCACAGTCCCAAAGTACCACCAATCCCATCATGCCTCTGTGCTACTGCTTCTGGTGACCTTGAATTCCTCCGTCATCCCGGACACTAAGAAACGTACCGCTGTGAATTCGCGGTTGCTCAAAGGCATGAATGCAACTGGCAGAGCCTCTAATTAACACATTTTGGGCAAGTAATGGAACAAGCCCTCTTCGATTGCAGTTTAAAGAGGATTGGCTGTCCAGACAGCAAAGAAAGGAAAAGGCAGATAAGTAATGGCTAGAGACACTAACAGAGTATTGATCTTTGTTTCCGCTTTTTGTTGTGGTCTGTTTAGGATGGCCTCATCCCGTATAACCGCGGCCTAAGAGTGTAATCCAGTCCCCCGTCAAAGTCACTCTGGTTAACAATCTCACTGGGACTCTGCTCAGGGCGGCGACTGTGTAGCTAATGGTGACACCTGCTGGACCCCCTCCCCCCCCCCCACTGCCCTGAGCTGGACACCTCTACACAAAGGTCAAGGAAGGGGTCGCAGGTCACGGAACTCAAAAAAAAAAAAAAAACAGGTTCCTCTGGGAAGGGTTCCAGGACTGAAAGCTTAGCAGGAGTTTGGAGATTTTAGTGTGTTGTCTCCATCAATATTATCAGTATTATAGGACAGGCCATAATGACACTTTAAGCCTTTCCTCTGCTTCCGTAACAGAATACACAATTCAGCTGGTCTGCAAATGGCACATCTCATCACTTAAACATCACATAACAATCGCAGCGTCAACTGAGAAGTGGGACCTTTCTGTCATCGGCCCTGATAGCCAGAGTCTCACTGTGCCACAAAAGTGAAGTCTGCATACTCATTATTCTCGGATGACTGGCTAAACAAAAGGAGCGGGGTGGTGACTCTCAATATGGCGGCCAGGCGGCTGATGATGCGTATGACAGATTCCCCGCTTGACACCCACCGCAGTGTCTGTGCCACATGCACTAACCAGCCAGACTGTCGGGCTATTTCACAACATCACCATTCTAAGCCCCCAACTCCTGCATGATCAAATTCTCAATAAATCATACTTGCAAAGCAGCTGAACGAGTCAGACAAAAGAATGATGATTAATATTTCTGTTAATTGCTTAAGTGTCGTACAGGTTCTGGTCCTGTCAGTCCGCAAGCCCCTTCAGAGAATTACCATATAAAAGTTATACCGTAGTCTGTTCCTCTGAAAAGCGTCATAAATTTGGCTGATGAATCACAGTCACACAAAGACATAAATATCTTTTGCATTCCTGATGGCATTCATGACGCAGCGCGACATCAAAAATAGACACTTGGCCAAAAGCATAGATATTTGCCAAAAAATTATTTGAGTGAATGGGGAGTGGTTCAGAAGGCAAACTTTTAAAGATGAAAATCAACTGACTGGTTGTCATATGCAACAGCAATTGTGATGTCAGCACTGAGAACAGCTACAAACTGTAACGCTTGAGGTGGAAAGGGAAACAATGTGAAAAACAACTGTAAAATAAGTTAAAAAGCAAAACTAAATAAGACAATTTAATCTCGGTCTGTCTTTAACCAGCGTTAAAAGTTTAGTGGGGAAAACTGCATATGGTCAGACACCTGTCATTGGATGAGAAAGGTAAGCCAGGTCCCACTGCACATGGTTCTGGGCTCGGGGGGGCATGGGGGCGGCCACTGCACATCACAGACGCACATGAATGTGAGAGAACACAGAGAATGCAGCGACGCGAGTTGGACCTTTCTGAACACGCTGTTGTCTGGCTCCATCGTGTCACTGGAAAGGAGCCCATTCAGAAGTATTCATGCATCTGCCTTCAAGGCACAATAGTCTCAGAGTTTATAAACTGTCTGCCTGCTCATCCAAAGGCTTTAGTCCGTATTGTTCCCCCCCTTAATAAACTTTTTGGAGGAGTTCATCAAGTTGCCTGAATGGCCGATGCAGCGGGCTTCAAGACACAACAGACGGTTCTCTAACCCCCCCATTTCTTTCTCTCTTTTTTGTTGGAAGCCATTTGACCTGACAATGGGGAGAGTGGGCTGTCAGAGATCAGAGGATTCTTAGGCCAAACACAAGAGAAAAAGGCACTCCTTTTCAAGAATGAAATACTCTGCCAAGAGAGAAAAAAAGACAATTGAATTTTCACTTATTCTGAAGCAAAACAAAGAAAGAGAAGGATTCGCGGCAAACGACATCTTATTTGAAAAGACACATGGATACGTATGCCGGGAGCAGCAATTCAGCGCAACGCGCAATGAGACGATCGGGTGGAATCGTCCTACTTGCTGTCAATTAAACGTACTGAGAGGAGCCATGATTGTCTTGTTTGATTTGGAAGTTACCAATGCACTCACTGGAGTAAATAATTGGAGCAGTACGGGTATTTTCCTAATTTTCTCAGGATTTTAAAACCGGCTGACACCCGTTAGACAGGCAGCGCGAATTATATAAACGCAATAAATTTCAGTATTGGCAGTAAGCCATTAATCCACTGTTATACCTTTAAACAGTGTGAAAATTTTCGCAAAACTTTAAAGCCTTTAATTGATGTATATTTTAATTAATTTCATACCTAATTAGGACGGACTGCCACGTTCCGCGCTCCGGCTCCCCTGTTTTGCCCACAGGGGTGGGAAGCGATAATGACAAACCCGCAAAACGCACACAGAGAAGCCCTTTCTCTCGCCAGCCCTGCGCAGCCCAAGCCTCCGCCACCCCGCCTCTTGCTCTTCTCTTTCGGGAATTCACTAAAAAAAAAAAGTCCCCAAAGCCGCACCAGCAGCCGCTACCCACCCGCCCACTGTTTCCCCGCAAAACAGATAGGCGTTTAAATGCCCTAATTAGATCTGACAAGTTCAATGAGTTAGTTTTAGAAAAGGAGAGGGGGGAAGCTGGTCAAGTTATGATTTCCGAGTCAGATTCATCTGGAGATCCCTGGATGGCTTTCTCCTGTCAGCTGCGGCTTTCCGACTTAATTGAGCGTTCCGTGGAGGCCCAGGAACGGACCCATTAGTCACCGTTTAAACCGGGGGAAAAAACCTGCGGGGGGAGGGGGGAGTCTACAGAAATGGCCGAGACACTTTTCCATCTTATCTACGCTCGCTAGTTTCGTTCGTGTACCGGTCATTTGATAACACGGCGTGTAAAACAGAAAATAAAGAATGTTATGGTCTAATCTGTCATTGAGCGAAAACTATGAAAAAAAAATGTGTTCAACTTCAAGTTGAGGATCCCCTTGTCATGAAAATATGGTTGATGACATTTATGTTTATTTACACATTCAAATGTATTGCCATTATTACCGTCTCTTACGTATTTCGCCCAATAGATTAAATGATTACATTATTCTTAACGTCCGTCACATGTGTTTACGTGCGCGTATAACACATTCCATACGTATAATTATTCATACATACAATGTATCCGCCTTTACTCTCAAGGCCGAGTGGTGGTCGTAAAGTTGCGCCAAGTTGCGCAAGACGACTTGCTGTAGGAGGAAGGTGACTCGGGTTCTCCTTCCAATTTAACTGCAGCATGGGATTCCTTATTGTTCACATCCCCGAAGCTGCCGCTGCTAATCTGAGGCTACAGAAAAACGGAATTGAAAAAATATATCCTCATCCCCGAGGTTGCCGTTCAAGCAAGCTGTCAGACTCCAAGGGCCAATGATAAAACAGCTTTTGAACCGAATGTGATTTAAATGCCCACTGGTAGCTCTTGACAGCCATACGCTTAATAGCCGCAAAAGGTCCATGGATCAAATCTTAGCGCGGTAAAACATATTAATGGCGTCTAATTAGTCAAAGGACATAACGTTAGCAACAGAGGAAAAACAGTTAGGCCCTATTTGGAAAAGCAAATGTTGATAAACGGCATTCACCGCTAGAACAATTGAATTTCATCGGAATAGAATAGCAAGATTAGTACATAACGACACTAAAAATTCAGTCCAATTATGTTTATCATCTGCTATTCAGGGGCTGTCATGCCAACAGACCTAAAACGGTTTTTTCAGACTTTTATAATCTATTTGATGATGAGGATTATTACTATATGTAATCCTGTTTATAGGTTTACCTGTATGTAGCTAGGCCTACCTATGTATTAATCACTTGTTTAAATTTATTTATAATAATCCTGTAAGTGTTAGGTAAATAAACCTTTATAAAACTTTCAAATAAAACCAGATATTTGCGTCTTTTTAAGAAGTGCCGTATTTAATTCTATAACTTTACTATTACTCTTACCTTAAAAATCTTCCATGAAGTGAGTTTGCGATGATCCAAGTTTATTTCCGATGAAAATTAACCGCCTTCATCTACGATTATGACAAATTGATATATTTTCCCAGGCTGCTGCATGGAACACTTTTTTACACTTATATGTAAATTTTACATATGCCAAACGCTATTTTGGAGCAAAATTACAGGAGCTGGCGCAAAAGTTAGTGTATCAGTAAAATGTTATTGTTTGCGTTTGTAGGACGTGGGATGAAAGATTTTTTGAAAACCTTCCCTACCTGTGATGAGTTACACAGAAACGATAAATGGTCACGTTTACCGACTGCAACCTCGATCAAAAGGGGCATATTAACTGACAGAAGAAGGGCATTCAGACAGGAAAATGCCTCGCTGCGATCAGCATCGTTACCTTACCTATGAAATAGGGTAACGTGCGTGTTTCGTGCTCCTTATTCACGTTAGGGAGGGCCATGGGTGAAATAGGCTAAAAGTGTGAGGCCAAACTGGATGGAAACCACCTTGTCAAAAACGAAATGAAATTTTAAGTCCAATGTTCCGTCTCGAGAAACGTCTGTCTGTTCATGGCTTTCATACAAGTGACCCATGGAAAGCTAAACGTTAATTTGGGGGAAGTCTCTGGCTGCTACTGCTCTTTCATGCACTGTGTAATGACTGTCTTTTGTTGGCTAATCAGGCCCCCTTTGGGTCGCCACCGAGATAAAGATTCCCGGCATTCGTCGGCAAAAATGAAAGGCGGATTAGAAATGGACTTCTGAGCACCGGACTGCAAACGAGCGCGTAACCGCCTCTCTTCCAAACAAGGTCTGCCACAGGTTCTTGGGCGTTGATGAAGTGGCAAATCTGGGAAAAGTGAGCTTACCTAACGATTGCTTGAAATAGCCTAATTCGTTCAAACTGTAAATTCGTTATAAAAACACACAGACCTATATAAAGCACATAAAATAAAATTAAAAATCGCAGCACGAAATTGCACCTTTACAACTGGTTCTAAGACGTGAGCAAAAACGGCTTGTTGTCCCCGGTACGTTTAATGCAATCCAACTTTTCACATAGGGTTGGTCAATCCTCTACGACAGAACTAGACTCGCGCATGATCCGATTCAAATTTAATCTAACTAAATCGAAAGACGCAAACGCAACGAAATTTTGAGTTTCTTCCTAAATAGCAGCATTTGCTGTGCGCTTCACAGGCAAATTGAAATCCCCGGTCAGTTGTGCGTTTTTTATCAATTTAACATAGGGCTAGTTAACAAAAAATATGATGGTTGAAATTAACACCGTAGCATTCAGTCATCGCGCGTGTTTCGTAATGTGACTAATAAAGTCATGGTGATTCCAAAAAATTAAGCGATTGATAATTCGCTCATTCGAATGCGGTCTACTTAATTCCCGTCACCAGTATTAAAACCGCGTCACAAAAATAGTGAAACTTGCTATTTTTGGCATTTACTGGGGTCAGGAAGAGATTCTCTTGTTTTAGGAAGAACAAAACTTAACACCCACTGAAATTACGGCCATGGTCCAGTATCAAAAATATTTTTTGAGGCGCAATGGGACGCCTGGAGGCCAGAACTTTTCCTTTTAATTTGTGTCAGCAGGCGTTTCCCGGGTCGTTTGCTCGTTTTGTTCATGAAATCTAGCACGCTGCTGCCCAGCCACAAATAAATCGCACGGAGTTAGAGGAGAGACGCAGATTGTGGCCGCTGCGAAACGACGGGCAAATAAACTGATCATTTGCCTGTTGGGGTTAAGACCTACTAGCTGGCCAAACACGAACAAACTGCGTGAATGCGTGAAATCGTTTGAGCTATTTGGATTTGACAATTGTAGTAAAATTTTGTAGAGAATGATAGTTATTTTCGCTGGATAGTGTGGTGAATTTAGCATTCACATTCACGTACCACAGCCGTTTCTCGAAACACTGTAAGATCCTAAACCTTTAAATGAGAAGAGAAATGAAATCCTTTAAAGTTATTGAGCAAAAAAAGGGATTATGAACTCGCCTTTATATATGAAAGCGAAATCCCCATGTCTTCTTCTGTACACTTTTGAATTTCCCATAAGCAGCCCGAAAAGGGAGATTGTCCCTTTCCGAAAAGCCCACCAGAGACCATTCTGGTAAGTAATATGTGTGCGCAGATAGAGCTTGTCCCACATGGAAAGAATCGCTTTAATTAATAGGCAGACAGGCCTGAAAGCGGCACTGGCGGCCTGTAATATGATGAACTCCCATTGTGTTGGTGTCGCCACAAATGTTTCCGATAAGCAAATATACCCAAGGATCAAAGACTATAAGCCTCTCAATTTCGTCTAACTGCCTCTATTTTTTCTCACCTACTTTCTATTTTCCCTCCTTATTCCACTTTTGTGCAAACTCCGAAACACTCACCAAAATCCCTTTCTTGACAACTCCGGGGTTCGCCCCAAGATCACCGGTCAGCCGAGCCTTTCAGATATAATTGCATATTAATATTCCGTCCGACGAGAGGGTTTAATGTGGACACTCTGCTCTCTGAAGATGACTAATGTCTTCATAAATTGGCATTAGTTGACATTACTTGCCACGATTCTGCAATTTAATCCGTCGACTCACATCAACACAGACTCACTTAACGTGTCTTACTTTGCCTTGAAATCTATTTTGTCGCCCTGAAAGCGGATATTAAATATTCACTAGGACATCTATAATGTTAAACATCTATAATATTAAAATAAATCAAATCATATTACTTAATCGAAAAGCGATTTTAGCCTCACGGTCTGCATGTAAGGTGAATGTGCTCGCCTTAAATCATATTCCAGACCTTCCAAAGGAGCAACAAATACAGGCATTATTAAATTGGGCTTTGAAAGCTTGCAATCCAAGACCCCATGTGAAATGAAAGTATAAATAAGGTTTGATATCAAAACACAAGTTTCAACAAAACACAATTTAGCATAAATTACAAACGATTATTTCGGTTCTTAAATCTCGAACCTTCAAAAATAGGATGATATGAAAACGAATTTAATTTCCTTTCCATGTTTAATATAGGCATCAGTTCTAAAACACATTCAGTATTTTTGTTATAAATTAATATCGTATTGTCCTCCTTTTAAAAACGATGGAATTTGTTTAACAATGCCTTTTAAAATCCAAATTACGGTCATTTGTTGCTGGTTTGGCTAATTTGATTTGTTCCACGAATTACGTCACTGGGTTTGAGTGATGGAGTTCATCGTGTCCTTGCCCACCCCACCCCCCATACCCATTTTCAATACAACAGTGAGCTCATATAAATATGTCACGTGGAAGAAATTAATTACTCGCAATTCGTAGCAATCACAATACGTTTCATAGGGAAATAATTCGGGCGCAATTTTTCGTCATACACAATGTATAACCTGCAAAAGGTTTACAATGTCACACCATCGATGATGTGTGTAAAGAACAATTCATGTACTGTCGCTCACAAATATTATTAAACATAATATATAGCTTAGGTATTCACATTTTATGAAAACTGAATAATAAAGAACAAACACGTGCAATACTTTAAATGAGATTATTATCACGATTGCCTTTATCCAATGCATTGCACTTCACTGAAACCTTCCAGATTGTCTATATGTTTCTAAACGAAACGTTCTTATGTACATTCTACTGAAACGCGGAGGGCGGAAAGAGGAGGTTAATCCGAGTTTAATGCAGCAGCGCACTGAACGCGGACCGTCTGTGATGGCTCCGTTATCTCTCCCCAACATTTGGGTCTCCCTGAATTTCCACCCAGCCAAATAGCTTCGAGAAACGCGCAGATTGAGTGACTCCGCGCGCCCGAGGAAAAAATGTTATTAATAGCCGAAGAACTTCCCCATACTTTCACCAAATCTCTTTCGCCGTTCCTGATGAATCTGTTTGAAGTGGTCTCCAGCCCTGTATTACCGCCTTCTCCTTCGACTGAGCCTTATTTTAGACTTAAATAGCCTACACATTAACTTCTGCTTAGACGTGGTCTGTGGTCTGTAGTAGTGTGTGTGTGTGTGGGGGGGGGGGGGGGCGTTCCGTTCCGTTTAGCTGTTCGATTTTCTATATCCCCTTTAAAATATTTTAATATGGCTATAATCAGCAAAATTAGAGCTTTTATTTCAAAGCCAATATCTTGCGTTCCTTCATTATCACGGTTGTTTATTTACGCAGATAAATTTCTTTATGAGCTCGACGGTTAGCATCACATTCGAGAAGCGTTATCTCCGGTTTTTCTAAAGATTCCCGTCTTCTTTCGCATTTTTTTCGCGACTACTATCCAACGGCACTTTCCCTTTTAATTGAATATTCACAGGGAATCCGAGCCCGAAGCCCGGGTTTGCTTGACACCCCACTATCTTTCTACTGCCCTCTATTATCTTCTCTGATCCACCTCACAACAGTCCCAAATCCCGCCTGGCCTCTGTTTGATTAGATTGAGAACCTCAGGTAATCCGACGATTTGCTCAAGTGTCCGTTGCCTCCTTCTCTCCAACACGTATTTACAAAAGCCGGTTTGTTGGTTTAATCACTGCAGATGCCACACGATAAATGAACAGATAGTCTCCCTTTCAATCCGCCCGCTGCCCCAAACAATAACCACCACCAGGTGTGGAGCCCAGTATATTTTTTCCTCATCGCGGTCAAGTCTCTCTCCCCTTCTCCGGCTCGCAATTAAACTTGGCAGGTTTCAGCAAACACTTTACACGTTCTATATAACAGACGCAGGTGTAGCATCCCCAAAATGTAACTCTCCACTCACATGACCTTAAATTTAGAAACGGGCAGCATCGGAATGAAATTGTTAGAAATACAAGTCGGCATTCACTGATACCACTCGTGACAGTGAAAGCTTGATCAAATTACTAGTACGGGGTTTTTGTAATATTACTCATATATTTAAAGAGAAAAGTTGGAATTGACAGCATTATCTGTTTTAATTCAAATTTACACCCCTCCCCAAAACAAAACTCCCTTCTCACCAAAACCACTGCATATAGGTTACGTGATATATAAACTACTGGTAACTGTAAGTGAATTAAGTAACGTTGTTCCCCAGTCTTGTGCGTTACATCATTTCAGCATCTACTTAGGTTTGTATTAGAAGCTGACACCTTAAGTAAGTAGCCTAAATGAATAAACACAAATAAATAAAATCTGAGCAACTATAAAAGAAACCTAAAATATCGCCAATCTGCGCCTGAGGCGAACGAGAGTGAGCCGTTTAGAGATGAAAGTGGAAATAAATAAAAGGCTCAATTTAATCAGCCTTAAAACCCTTCAACATTACGGTTGTGCATGAAACTCCGCGAGTGAGAGTTGTCCGGGGATAAACGCGTTTCCCACTATGCCTCGGAGCAGAAACACCCTCCACCACAGCCACCCATTCAAAAGACAGCGTTTTCATTACGAACTCTAAAAGACTTAACGTCATTAAATGTCACTCACGCGGCAGAATGAAAACAAACACAAGGACGAATCTTTCAGAGAATTAAAAATGGGTATTTACTACGCTGGCTTTAACTGGTAGGCTACACGGAATGTTTATCAGATACCTCCGTTACCAAACAGTGAAATACATTTATAGAAAGACCAGGTAAACAAGTAGACAAAACGCGGACTTAAACACACTCTTTTCCCCATAAAACCCAATAACAAGCGCGTGGGTTTAGAAGACTGATACGTTTAATACGTTTGAGTGTTAAAATGAATTATTTATAGCTAAAATTAAATTAATTTAAATCACTCCTGACCTGTCAACAGACTAGAGACAACTACTTTCTTCATACTGTGCTGGAGCCGAGACAGACATTCGTGGTGAAAAATATGCGATAGAGCCCACACTATAAACACCAATTAAGTAAACAAACAAACAAGCTAACGAATGAATAAATCATGCGTACATACATGTATACATACATCTGGGAAAATCCCAAACAGAATGAACTAAGGGCATGACAGACCGATATCAACTTCAGTGATAAAGAATTATCTCAGTTAAATCACAGGGGGATATACATTCGTTTCAATCAGAGTCCTGCAGGAGGCTTTAAAAACGAAAGAAAGACTTACTAATTACTGACAAAATATGAAAACAAAATACATATATATTTTGAAAGTGAAAGTGGTGGTTAAGGGCGCACACCAACAAATTTCCTGTTAATTCGCACAATGTGGCGATTTCGGAATGAGTACATGCCACTTGCAAAAAAGAATGGACCGTTTTGCTTCTTCCCTTCCAACAGACGATTCGATAGTATTACAAAACTATCTAACAGCAGGGTGTATTGAATAATTCATCTCCCTTTATTTCCCCTCTTGGCCTTTTGTGCAGAGTTTTTTTTTCTTTGCCAGTTTCTGAATGAGAAAGGACAGGCCTGTTTCCCTTTTAGCCGCCCGCTTTATGCTACGCGCTTTTGTACCGCGGAATCTTTGCTTTAAAAAAACCTTCAATGGAATATAAGCTTTTTGCGACTGAAGTTCATCTTCAAGTTTGGAAAAAAAGAATAGGTCTACTTTTAGTGAAAAGATTCTTGTGACCGTTTATTTAAACCCTATACACAAATGTTTGATCACCTTATTTGGTAACATTTGTCTCCTTCTGAAAACGGTTTAGTGAATGACTGGGAAGGAGTCTCTTATGCGCTTGGCTGTGAGACAAAAATCAACAGCGTGTTTTAAATCTCGCCTCCACTCCCTCTCTCCTTCGCTCTATCACTCTCCATCTCCTTCTGTTTAGCTCCGTGTTAAAAGTTGTTTTCCAATAAAAAAAAATATCACATTCCAGACATCACACTGCATGAGCAACAATTCTAGCGGAAATACACCATTTACAAAAAATGTTAAAAAGTAACTTTGTTGATTACGGACTGGAAATGGATACTGAATTAAATACCGTCTGTTCTTATTTTTTGTGACAAACCGGGTAGGTGTGGTTGCTGTCATTAATTGTGAAATCGGTGAACTGTCAAATATCGTTCAAAATAACCATGCAAAAACGGAAGGCGAGTTTGTTATACAAATTAATTGACTAGTCCCAAATCCCTTCAGTCATTGCTCATATAAATAATTAAACTGCAGACTCGGAGACTAAAAAAAAGACTCAAAGAATTTGACTCTGATTATGAAAAGGACGTAAGATAAATAAAATGAATAATTTTGATTGGACTTTAGTTTTGTAAAATAAATTACTTAAAAATGAAACAACACGTAGAATGACATTAACTTTCAAATACATTATTATTGTTCTTTTGTAATTTTATTTTTTTCTTTAAATTTCAATAATTATAAAGCACAGTGGACGGACTGGATTACCTTTATCTCCGAGAATTCCGTCAATGCTGTGCTTAGTTTTCCTCTCTCCGTCTTCGTCCTTTTTATCGCAGTCGTCATCGTCGTCTTTCTTGCCGAACCGGGCTCTGAGAACTCGGCTGATTGAGCTCACTGATGGACACACAGAACCACGACAGAATTTATTATCTGCGTTTGGAAATGCTACTTGTCAAGATGGATCCCGAACGGTTTTCAGAAGACATATCAGTCACCCACCACAAAGAGGTAAACACAAGTTACGTTAGGCCTACCTAAGTCACCGTTGTTTTAACTTATATTCGTTGATATAAGTTATATTTATCTTCAGACATATTCACCTTATTTTTTAACGTTTGCACAATGTTATAACTTAGTGTTGCGTTTTTAAATGTATACGTAGGCCTATGTGCCCGGGAGATATTAAAAATCATTATTATTTAAGAAATTGTTTTGGCCTTATCTTTCTGTGTCCGTGCACGTTCGCGCTCGTGTGGTGACGTTTTAAGCGACGCCCTGATATGTTAACAAGAAAAAAGTGTGCTTACCAGAAGAGGCCTCACCTGAAGGCACCGTGCTTCTGTCACACAGCCCGTCCTTCAGAAGCTTGTCGCGGATCTCCCAGCTGAACATGCCTGGGTTCTCCCGTTTGTATTCCTCTATCCGTTTCTCAACGTCAGGCGTTGCCACCTGCTTTTGGTTTAAATTTACACAGAACAAAACCACAGAGACAGGACACAAAAACTTTAAACTTACATCGATGGCGCTGAATCAGCGCTTCACTCCGCAGTCATAAATCACCACAGTCATCGCACGACGTAATGCAAGTTTGTTTCGATGTCACTATCTTTATGACAATTTAAAATATTTAAATATCTTTAAAAATGACCCGGATAAAGTACTGTCTCGCTTTAAGACGTTATGTTTCCGTGATGTCTGTAAAAATAAAGTTTTAAAGACCCAACATGAAGAAAGTATTAATTTATGATCACAAAGCCTCGCATCTAAACGCAAGTATAACTAATTTAGATACCCATTTTAAAAGTTAATGCAAGTTCTTGTTGCGTTGCCATGTTAAGAATTGTATACTATGTACTTTTATATACTCATACATCTATATGTAAAATGTGGATGATAATATCAATTAGGCCTAAGACAGCTAACATTAAGGGATTCATTTTAGCAGTACTATTTCAAGTTAAATTTTGGTATAAAAATATCGAAAAAACTACTACTATCTTCCTAATAATAATAATAATAATAATAATAATAATAATAATAACCCACGTCATCGTAATCTCTAGACATTAGACATCATTTGCTTTCTTTTTTAGTTTTACTTAAGGAAACCAATAGCTAGAGCACGAGTCGTGGGGTTCTGCCTCTGTCGCTGTGTATCTCCTCAAACCCGAACTTTTTTTGCACTCACCCTGGGTTTGCTTCCACCTATAGCCCCAGGGCGGATCGACCCGGTCTCCTGGTACCGGCAGAGGATTTTGGACACGCAGCCGTGGGAAACTCGCAGCTGTCGCGAGATCACGCAGGGTCGGATGCCGTGATGGGCCATCTCCACTATCTTGTGTCGAATGTGATTCGGCAGCGGCCTCCCATTGATAAACACTCCGCCGAGCTGGTTCACGCGGCCCTGGCCCAGTGGGGTTGACACTGTACCGCGAGAGCACATAGTTAGTTTCAGCAGCTGGAAATACACGTCCAATTGCAGTCACTGAATGAAGGTTCGAGGAAATGGCGGTGTGCGTTCTTTTTAAAATTTGGATATAAAATGAGCAGCAAAATGTCACAAGAGAACGGTGTTGTATGGGAATCCACTCATCACCATCTATATACAATTATTTAATGTTGAAAAAAATCAGCCGTCTACATCGGCTACATCACAGACACTAGGACTGTTTTTCAATTTTGCCCAATTGTGAACTGTTATAAAATTATTAGACATATATAATTTTTACATTAACATAAATCAAGCCAATCTGAAAAGTATTTCCTTCAGAAAATATACTTGTTGATTTAATATTTTAGATTTTAATACATTAAAAAGACATTTGATCTTGTAGCTACTGTTTTAGTAATAGTTTTATATGATTTCTATTGATACTACTGGCCTCTTTAGTAAGTGTACAGGAATTTTCCCTCTACCACTGCAATAACAATAGTAACAACAACAACATAATAATAATAATAATTTCAACATGCATCCCTAACTCATTATTTTTGGCTGAAATTACTGTACATAGACAGGACAGTTGTTTCTTGATAAAAACTTTTAAATCTGAAAAGAGAACGGATTTAAGAATGTTTGGCACGCATCACACACACGTTTCAGCTGTTGTTCTTGCTAGAAATGAGAATTAATTGATGTCATTTTCTAGACGCATATCTCCGTCTTCTGCCGCCCAATTTCAGCGTTTCAAATACAACGTACTAACCCGGTCGAGTTGGCGAGAATTTTGCTACAAGTATCATTGTAGAGAGATGACACTTAAGTGGCCGGTTTTGCATTCAAGATGAGATGAAGTGCGAGATTGTTTCCATCTCCATTATTCCTAGTCATGCTATACAAATATTGATGTGATCCTTTGAGCCATCTCTTTGTTGCGAATTTTGTTTTGATTTGCGCCTGTGAAGTACTTCAGCAAATCCAGCAGCATGGGCAACTATCGTCGCTCTTTTTGGACAATTGTGTATCAGATACTTGAGCACGGACGTCGTGTGTCGGAAGGACTCAAACCGAATAAACGCAGTACATAAAAATAAAAAGGTTTATTTATGCGGTGCGCTTGGATATTCCCATGAATAGTCTTTAACATAAATCTTTTGCCGCGCTTAAAAACAGGCCTTTGCAAAGTCTCCGACACATTTGAACGCTGATGTTGCAAAATAAAGAGAATGATAAAAATGACATTTACAAATTGTAATGGGTGATCAGCTCATGTACTAGAAATCGACTACTTCAAGTGACATTGAACTGCTGGATTAATGTTATATGTTTCTAAACTATTGAGGTTAAAGTTTTAAAGGTTGACAAAAACAGTCAAAACACATGTTTTATGAAAGACCGATGTCTTCAAGTTTTGGGCGAGTGAAATTTTTGTTTCTCGGATGTGAATTCTGAAACATTAAGCTGTTAGGCTATATATATATCAATACTTTTAAAAACGGGATCAATACGTTTAGATGCTAAACGCCTGCCATATTTGTCAATTAAAAAGCTAGAATATATTTTTAAAAACTTACCTTCCAGTGGAAATCCTGTCCGAGGATAATTCTGCCCTGGCGTCGGCCGCATCATTCGAGGAACAGTTCCTGGTAACGTAGCCATCGTAGCTACACCGAAAAAAAAAATCACACTGACGATGTAAAGTTTTAGTCACACAGACAGGTCCGTATTTTGCAATTATATGCCCTGGAAATAAGAGGGGGAAAAAACACTAGATTTGCAATAATTTTAAAATTCAAAAAATAAAAAAAAAATCAGAAGAGATCCGATTAGGCTTAATGGAAAAAAAACACTACGCCCCACAAAAGGAGGAAAATAGAAAACACTTGGCAAATCGCACGGCAGGTGGCATTGGAAAAAAATTATAACAACCGCTGAATGCAAGGTGCTGTGTTTGAGTAACGCTGGGGGTGGGGAGGGGGGAGATTGTATATAGCACTCCTAGGCAGACGTGGGCAAAGGTGATATTCTCTGTCGTGTTGTACTTCTAGGTCTCGTAGTTTTGATGGCAAAGTCTACGCCAGAGGTTGGGGGTAGTTTAAGTGGCGAACTTTCAGGCAAGAAACAGGAGGTGGGAGCAGCGCGCGGCGATAGGTTCCAAGGCCTTTCTTTTATTCATGAAGGGAAGAAGGGGAATAGCCGCTGGCCCGCCGTCCAATCAGGGCGCACGGCGTGGGATGGGAACGCGCATTCCGTTTGTTTTAATTCATACCGTGGCCGTGCGCGCTTTCAACTGAAATCTGCGGAAAAAAACACAGATGAAATGTATTTAACTTTTCATGTCAGCATGCGTAAAGTTAGGTCAGCACTAAACTTAAGCTCTTCCGTTGTGTATGCACGTGGAAGTCGTCGCTTATCAAAGATATATTATTGAGTCTTAAATATGATTATAAAAACTTCAGTATGGGGGTATATTTTCATTTCAAAAGGCTCATAAAGTGTCCAAACGTAAACGTAAAATATCGATCGATATTGCAAAAAAGATGTCCAGCTGTTTCAATTCTTGTCGGTTAGTCTGTCATACCGCTGATTCATTACTGACGTTTGTAGAATAACAGTAACACTACGCAGATGAACAGAGGCAACTTAAATCAAACAAATAACCAGAAGATGTGAAACGTAGTCTAAAATTTTTATATAAAAGCGCGTCAGAAATGACTTTTAAAATATTTCAAATTCAATTTCTGGTGTTTCAAATAGTATGAAATTAATCAACTTGATAGTATTCTGGCACCCGCTGATTGGCATGGATTCACAATCTATCTCGTTTTTTTTGTGGAAAAAGTAGCCTATCACAGCAGGCTATGATGCCAATCCACATTTAACCCTTTTCATTAATTTTGGAGAACTCCCACCTTCAGTGTCGCTTGAACTCGGGAAGAACTTAATTAAACCCCACTAACCCCTAATTAAAAACGTATTTTCGTCATACAAACTTTCAGGAACTGTCGTCTTTTATCCACCTGTCCATAATAATCAACAACAACATAATTAATTAAAAATCAGAGTCAGTGAGCTCTCCCAGTTTCCGTCACGCACATTGTTTACCATTGTTTAATATGTTTTATAAGGATGGCGCTCTTTTATTTTCCTTTTGTAAGTTTTTCCCCTCATTAACGATAGCCTACTACATTCATTGTTTCAATAGGTCGCACGAAAATGTTTAAATTGGAGAAACAATGCGAGGAAACGATTGGTCGAGGTTCCAAAAGTTGTGAAATCTGGTGTCGTCACGCAAATTAAAGGTTCTGAACGTCTGAATTTAAACAGAGAATCGACCCTCAGTCTAGCATAAGCTGTCAACTAATACTTGAGGTTATTTTCGGGTTATTCAAAGTTTTGCGTGAATATTCAAATAAATATCACCTTTACCAATTACGCCTGAGAAGTAGCATACAGAAACGGATTGTGTGAGATTTAAATCTTTTGTGACGCAATCTGGAGAGAGAAATAAATGCAAGACTGACTTTGCCGCATAGACCTACGTCCGCAGGTGGATGTTTTATGGACTGCCTAGAGGGGCCTAAAACAGGTGAAAGCTGGCTGTCAAGACCTCTCAAAACAAATTCTCGAATACCAGCCACACCGCTGCTTAACGAATCAAAAAGGCGAGTTACTCAGCTACAGAAAGCAAATCTGACATAGCGTTTAGTTGTTTTTCATAGGAATATGAATTTCAATTTCAACTAGACTACGACGGTTCTAGAACGGGTAGTTGCCCTGGAACAGCATGCAGCTGTTCTTCCAAAATCGATCGTTTGTGTGCCAGACTATAAGCGTATACGTTATAGCTGCGCCTGCGCCTTCCCCCCTATCATTAAGTGACATATACTGTAGCCTAATTGTAGAAACGAATATTACAGGCATTATAACAGTGTCATTGTGGAAAATTGCTTACGCATAACATCCCAAGAGTATTAAGCAACACTGACCGTCTTTAGTTAGAGACGTAACAATTGGCTGATTATAAAATGAATACCCTTAGCTGTAAATATTGTCAATATTTTCAAGAGTCGATCTGTTCAAGCCAAAGAGCGGCTTCTAATTGAATTGATGACAGGTATTGGTATTATCTTAAGAGCAAATTGCCGTATTTAATTTCTTCTTCTTCTTTTTTTTTTTTTTTTTGGGGTGGGGGGGGCGCTGTTGATTTTTTTGGTGAGTCTGCCGTACTTAGCCATTGTGCGGCGACTCCACCGTTGGTGAAGAGCAATTTCACAAATAGTTTTTTTCGACAATTAGGGTGTAAGGAGGGATGAAATGGCAATTTCACATGCAGACACGGCGGGCAGCTTGCCTCAAAGTTACGATCCGTCCTTGGCAAGAGTGTCTTGCTTCATGTGAGCTGACGAACCATAGTGTCTTCAGCGCCTCCCAGGTAGGTGGTGGGTGAACCTTTGCACCCTATAGCAGGGGTCTCCAACTATTTTACCCAGAGGGCCAATTTCCATCCTCAGCTCAAAGTCCACTCCGTCCTTCAACTGCTGACCACTGCCGTATAGGATGCCCGAAGATGCGTTTCTAGAAAACGGTGCGATGGACACCCCACAGCATTGTGAAGTAGTCTGTGCGCATTACATGGGTAAATATCTGCTTCGATGTTGTCAGGTAGGAACAGTTATGGAGGCCTTAATACACAAGCAAACAATATCTAAGCAGCAGCAGGACACTTGGCTAGAATTATTAAGTGGTGGATGTACTGTATAGACCTGCTGTTAAATTCGTTTTATTATTGATTTACTATTTAACTATCTAGATAATATTGTAGATGTGCTGCTTAAAACTTTACTTCATGGTGAACCAATTAGATTTTCCTTTTGCAAATATATATTATTCATATATACATACACAGTATATACATACACAGTATATACATACACAGTATATATATATATATATATATATATATATATATACATATCAGTCTTCAGGTAGAATCCACTGAAGCAAAAGCCAAGATCGAACGCACTGAAAGTTATATTATTAATTTGTGAGAAATGTATCAACGGACCTGGAGCAACAAGCTACCTGGAGACGTGCTCTGCAAAAGTTTGGGAACTCAGTGAGCTAGTTGGTAGGGTACACATAAAAATGAAGAACGACACTCACATGTTCGACACCGACAAAACACCATGAAAATACTAGTAGAAAAACAGCTTGCGGAGAATTTAAGAAAGCACGTTGCTAATACTGAGCTTTCACGATACAAAACTAGGCTAGTTTTACATGGTTCGTAAATAAATTTGCTATACATCCCAAAAGAAAATGTATATGGTGCGTTTCTGGTTAAGCAGTAATCCACCGCTACATTTATAGGCTATGTAAAGCACATTCACCTTTTTAGGGGGTTCAGTTAATCAGCTAAGAATATCCAACTGATCTAATTCAACACTGACGAAACAATAACAACATATAACAGAATGCGGTTTATCTGGCCAACTATGTTCACACATACAGGGAACTGCATGGTCTCCGGTTGATTCACATGCATACAGTAGATACATAGTTACACTCATCCGTATCTTTTAATGTCAACGCTTTTAACAATCATATAAATTCATTAATAAACTTCTTAAATGCACACATTTTCTGTCAAGTATGGGTTTGGTGGTGTTTGGGACCACTTGACCTCAAACCCAAGTGTGGTATCAATTGTTGGCCGGCACTAACAACTCGAGAGCTCAACTGAGTAATTTCATCAGGAAACCAGAGTCATCCGGCATAAATGGCTTGCTTCGCGCTGTAGATTAAGTTAAACGTTAGCACACGGCTCATTTTTGTTTCCTTTAAGGATTCGGAGTGATTTCGTAGTCAGAACCAGAGAATATAGACCTACGTCTCCACAAACTCCAAGATTAATTAATAATCATGGATTATTATACATACACATCAGTTCTCTGTAATTTAGATTTTTTTTGCATTTGACTTTTTAATATACGTTTGATGTTAATTAGGCACAATTCTGGACTTAGAGAACGAGAACTGTATACATTGTTAAAAGTCAATTAAAAGTCAGTTAACTGTCCAAGTACCAATAATGATGGAAAATCATTTAAGAGTATTACAAAACTGAATATAGACCGTTAAAATAAATTTGTTATTTTTTCTTTTGTGTTAACTTATTGCAAACCTTACCAAAAATTAAAGTTAAAACATAAAAACTCACGCAATATGAGACGGTACAACGTTGATTTCTAATCCAGAGAATTGTGTTTATATATATATTTTCTTAATTCAAGTAATCTCTTTCAATTTAAGAGATGTTTTTGAATAATTAATAAAGACGACTGTTTTTTTTAAATCTTATATGCTTGTTAAACATTTAATGATTTGAAGCATGGGACGAATAATTTGAATAAAACTATTAGCAAAGAATGAAAAAGTTGCGCGTTTGATTTTTAGCGGGTAAATTAGATCATTTTCCTTAACTTTGTTAACCCCTTGATGCTTTAGTCAACTGGGTTAACGCTGGCAAGCTTATGAGAGGGCGCCTGGAGACTGTCACAGGCCACTAGTTGAATTGTTTGCAATCGCCGTTTTGAATAAGACCGCGGGACAAGAGGAAGTGCAAGAGCCCCCAAGGTTCTGAAGAAGGTCAGTCAAACAGAGGTTATGTCAAGGCAAACGGTAGCTTAGCTAAATGCTAAACACATTTGAAAAGAAATCACAGAATGTTGCCTTCACGGTATAATAATGTAATCGCCACCTTCCTGTGAAAAACATAGAAGCTTTGATCGGCGGATACATCAGTCTCGCGAAAATGCGTCGTAATAAATTCCATGTAAGGGGGCTCGATGTACTCAGACATTCAGCACTTAAAATTGTATATCTCCTTTTTATACAGAATGTCTTTTCCGATCGTAGTACAAGGCACGACATCCTCAAAAACAATTTAAACTAGAGCTATCATTTTCAAGATTCTTATTTGTTGGGTTTTTTGTGTACTGTAAAAAGCAGTATGGAGATAGGATTACCTTTTGAAAACAGGTCGTCCGGCTAAAACTATTTGACAAACCAAAATAGATGATTAATGGACAGGAAACGAATATGCAATGCTATTCGGTTTTACCTGTCTATGCAGATTATTTAAATCGGAATGTTAGGTTCTAAATGTGTATTATATTAAATATGGACATTTTAAGCCTCATAATTTATAACATGTCTGCTTTTTATTCTACGAATCAATTAGTATCCCAGATTTACACTCACAGCTCCTTCTCAAACTTAATAATTCATTTAAAGTTTCTCTGCAAATGGAACCGCACGTAACACTTAAATGTTCCGTTCGGAAACAGGTGGAATATGTTAAAACACCAGCCTAAATCCCCCTCCCGAACGGCTTCCTTTCTCTGAATTGATGCTGCGGTAAACCGGCGGTCTCGTTGCAATAGCATTGCATCACCTGTTGTTATCTGCTCTCTCAGAGGTAGCTGTTACAGTGGTACATTCATTTGGAGCCATTCCTAAACTTCACGGAAGTCAAACCGTGCTTGTTCAGCTGTCTTTAAGAACAAACCAAACGCAAAATAACGCAGAGCAGAAGTTGTCGGTGCGTCAGGCGTCTCCCACTGAACCCATCGTAGGTAATAAATCGATTTCTCACAGCCGGGATCAGCCCCGGGAACTATAACACTCTCAGAAATCCTCATATGCTGCGTATTTCTTTGTAATTGACATATACGTTACCAATTTTAGCTTTAAATTATTCTTTTACGTGACTGCAGTTTAATGATCAAACACATTTCCGTGTACATCAATGAAATGGTGGGAAAAAAACTAAAAGTATTGTTATTGGCTTGCTTTATGGGTAATATTTTATAAAATATCAGCACTGCAATGCTACTCCGTTAATCTCACATTTTTAGGATGAAACTATAATTTGGTCTAATCGTTATTAGCATACTTTAACTGTCGTGGTAACATTTTGAATGAACTGGATATTGTTACATGTGATGAGCATTAATCAAAAGGCCGAAGCCTATTAAGATACCGAATGCTGTTAGTATAACATCTTTCTTTGCATGTTTAAACATATGTTTAAATGTGTTTTAGATGCCCGTTTTTTCCCCACAATATGTTTGTTTACACATCCCGTCCGTGACGACGGCAAAAGTGTGTAAATCGCTACCGGCGCAGTATGTTTGACAAAAGATATGCATCGCTATTTACAAACCCTATAAAAGTAAAATTAATGCTTACTGTTACCAAACTAACAAATGTAAAATTACTCCTGCGACAACTTCCTTGTAAAACAGATTATAGTCCAAAATCGATCCTGTACACAGAATTTAATAGCCTACTCTAAATTATATAATTAAAATGCAGTATTATTATGAAGTGTAAATGTTAATACATCTGAAATTAATTACTCTAGATTCAGTCTAACGTTCCTATAACATTAACAACTTAATAGGACCGAGCATTTGGCTACACGTACACAATGCCAATATTTTATGTTACAAGTATCCATTACATAAATCGCGATGCAAAGTCCACCGGGGGGCGTCGCTAATCCCCAAGAGTTATAAACGTGTGACTCCAGTGTAAAGTCAACAGAAAGCCGCAGTGCGCCGTACATTCATAGACGCTTAACGCAGGCGGAGCCCTAAAATAAAGTGTATTTGTTCCGTTGGATGACCGTGACCGACTGATTTTTGTGATGTTTGTTCTCGGCCTCGGTGTGTTTGTTGACCTGACCATTTTGTTCTTTATTGCTGTTATCTGCCGGTAGAAGCAAGTGGTCCTTTCCCCTCAGCTTTAAATATTAACAATAAGAGATTAGGCTACGTTAATTATAATCGAAAACATCGTTTTAATTACCATGAATGCGTTTAATCTATGTTTCTTGTACATGGCCCGTGCGTTATATAAGAGACATAGTCTGGGTAGGGTGATTCCCCACCCTCGGGGTCCTGCCTAAACTTTTTACGGGCTTGGGCACAAAGTGCTTTCCTTCTTTGAGCGGCCTTCAATCTTATCTCCATCTGCGACACTTTCTTCAAACGACTTACTAAATAGCCTCCGCTAGTTCGTGGCATGCTAATTATGATTCCGCAGTTTCTGCTGCAAGGTGAGAAAGACACCATTTCAAGTCCGACGCCAAATCTCACTTTAAAATCACTTGCCGTCTGGATGTTTTGACTTTAGTTTTTAAAATAAATAAAATAAAACCGAGAGAACACACTTTGAGTGTAAACCGTTTAATGCTAAGACTGGAAGGAAGAGAAGGCGGGAAAATGATGCAATGCTTGCAGAAACGTGAAAATAACAGTAGGAGACTTCAAAAGACCCAGAAGGCTGTCTTCACTTATGCTATTTAAAGTAACATATCACAGTAATTAGAAAAAAGTCCATTATTTACTTACCTTTAAGGAGGTAAGGGTTATCCGACAGCATTTACACATGCAGAAGAGCAAACTTCTTAGACATTTATGACAGCCAAACATCTTAGTGCGGCCGACTAACGCACCAAAACAGAGAAAACTCGTAGAAATATGCAAGCAGGTGTTTTTGATTCTACGGGGTCCTGCGTGGAGATTCCAGTCAGAGGAAATACAAACGTGCGGTACAATCTCGCTGAATCTGGCCGGACCGGGACCAAAAGCCAATATAAGTACAAAAACAGGTTAAGTCCTTATGGGGCCATCAGCATGTCAGCTTTTATCTGATAATAAGCCCCGTTTAGAAAAAAAACTACAATGTTGTAATTATAGAAGGCCTAATTAGTTTTTATTATGAAAATGACAGTGCGAATTGACTTATTTATATACATCTGTAAAATGCTTAAAGATCAGTAGTGTACAGATTGTAGAACAATATGCACTAAATGAAACGTACGTTTTAATTAGCATATGTTTCATTGAAATTGATCTGGGGTGCGTTTCCTAAAAGCTTTGTAGCACTAAATACTCTTTACCTTATTCGATAATTAGTGATTATTTCCGGAAACCCTTGGTAACTAACTTAGTTCGCAATCAAGTTCGTTATTTTCCACGTCGTTCTTTATTTGAAGGTTTGCATGCTATTCTGTCGCAGAAACACAGAGGTCGCCCTAAATAGATAAAAAATACACTGACGCTCTTTTTTGCAATAATAATAATAATTATTATTAATTGGTCAATCTCATAATATAAAATTATATTGTAGGGTATACTTTAGCATAAGAATGATTTTTTTTTTTGTAGCCCAAAATGTAAACAGTTTTAGTACATAACAGGATTGTGCACCATTCAGAACTAAACTGAGAATTCAAGCAGGACAATATATGAAATCATGCAGATACAGGCTAGCACCTTCAGTTAATGTTTACATCAAACACCAGAATGGGAAGAAAGGTGACTTTGAACGTGGCATGGTTGTTGGTGCCAGACAGGCTGGTATAAGCATTTCAGAAACTGCTGATCTACTGGGATTTTCATGCACAGCCATCTCTAGCGTTTACAGAGAACGGGGTGAAAAAAAAAAACATCCAGTGAGCAGTGGTTCTCTGGGCGAAAATGCCTTGTTGATGGCAGAGGTCAGAGAAGAATGCTTCAAACTGAAAGAAAGGCAACAGTAACTCAAATAACCACTCCTTACAACCAAGGTATGCAGAAGAGCATCTCTGAAAGCGTCAAGCCTTGAAGCAGATGGGTTCCAGCAGCAGAAAACCACAGCTAAGAACAGGAAACTGTGGCTCCAGTGCGCATGGACTCACCGAAACTGTACAGTGGAAGATTGGAAAAACTTGCCAGGTCAGATCAGTCTCAATTTTTGCTGTGACATTCAGATGGTAGGGTCAGAATGTGATATACACGACATGAAAACATGGATCCCTCCAGTCTTTATCAACAATTCATGCTGCTGGTGGTGTAAAGGTGTGGGGAATATTTACTTGGCACACATTAGACTCCTTCGTACCAACGGAGCATCGTTTAAATGCCATAGCCAACCCAAGTATTATTGCTGACCATGTCCATCCCTTTATGACTACAGTGTAGCTACCCGGCTTCTAATGGCTACTTCTAGCAAGAATAAAGCACCGTGTCACAAAGCTAAAGTCATCTCAGGCTGATTTCTTGAGTTCACTGAACTCAAACGGCCTCCACAGTCACCAGATCTCAAACCAATAGAGCAGCTATGGAATGCAGTAGAATGGGATATTTGCATCATGAAGATGCAGCCGACAAATATGCAGCAGCTGTGTGATAGTATCTTATCAACATGGACCAAAGTCTCTGAGGAACATTTCAAACAGCTTGTTGAATCTATGCCACAAAGAATTAAGGCAGTTCTGAAGGCAAAAGGGGGTCCAAACCAGTACTAGCAAGGTTTACCTAATAAAGCGAGGAAGAATAAAGCGAGGAAGAATAAAGCGAGGAAGAATAAAGTGAGAGGCAGTATACGACTCTACCACCAAGAAAGTAAATGTATAACGTAATTATTTATGTTTACCAACCTTAAATGACATTTCTCTGTTGTGTGATTTCAGAGACATTCTTGGAATTTACACGAATTAAGTTCTTCGTCCTGTCATTCCAATTTAACATGCTATGCGATGCGACTAATTAAATCAAAATTGTAATTAATGAATGAAATAGGGCATAATTCATAAATTCTGAATTTTGTACAACCCTGGTACACAATGAGCTAACAAATCAAACTTGCTAAGTATTCAGTCACATCTTTTAAGGTGGGAAGGTGAATCGCATTTGAGACATCGCCATCCAAGAAGTCAAGTTACTTGTCAAAATGCTGTTTTGCGAGAGGACATGAACCCTCTTGGAATATCTCAGTAATAAGCAATTAATAAAGAAGTACAGGCTGGCCTGGGTTGAAATAATGAGTCTCCTTGGCCTGGTGCAGGATGAATTAAATAGAGAGACACACCAGAATTTTGCTTCTGAGAATTCTCCGTTTCTGCGCCACTGGGCACATAGTCTCAGCAAACCTACTGCGTCCAAATCTGTGCATGCAGGCGTCTGTCATACATGATTCTCCATTCAAGCGCATAGTCAAAAAAGCCCTTAAAAAATTAAGTGTGTGAATTATAAGTATATTCTTCCCTCTTCAGCGCGAACAAGTCCACCACACTTAACCCGAAAGAGAAGACATGGCCGTTCAAGAAGTATAATTATTTCATCAAACAAGGAAAGCTGGTCATGCCCTCGATGATTTAGGCAGCAAGCAAACCATGGAACACGGACTGTTTCATTGACATTGTGAACCTAACTGAAATCCGCAGAAACTCGTTTATTTTGAGGATGAGAGCATGGCGGAATCCTACTACGCTTATATTTGGTCATTCTCACAAATGTGACAATCCTTTGAGAAAAAGTCAAATGTTATAGCGAAAGACATTCTTCATATTTTGTGCAGAGCAACTGACTTTCCCTTAACTTGTGCCAGTTCAGGTCAGGTTAGGGAGCACTGGGAGGTTGAATAGCTGTGGCCACCATATAACAGAACACCTTGGGATCCCAGTTGGCGACCCCCCCCCCCGGCCAACATGCGGTGCAGTCCCACCCTCTGGAAATGCTGCAGTCGGGTGTTACATGTGCACACTCTTGACCTGCTCCAGCTGCTCAGATCCTTAGCAGTGAGGGTCCTGTGAGCCGGATCACCCTCAGGGAATCGTGCCACATGGCTGTAGTGCTGTAACTGACGCTCCCTCAAAATGCAGGTAATGTGCCTCAATTGGGACTCCCTGAGCAACCCGCTCGTCTGACATAAAGTCAAACCAGGATCCATAGAGCCACTTTCGTCACGGTCTCCTGACCCATGGGAACCAACACAGCCCTCAAAACCAGCCCTGCCAGTGCCAGTGGTCGCAGTGAAGTCACCCATAAACAGAGGAGTGTCTCGCTATGGACACCCACCCAATAAAATGTCTCCCACATCAAAATATCTCTCACCATGGTCAGAGCATCAGTGAGACAACAGACAAGACACCCAGAGATCACCTTAATCTGAGTCTTATAATACGCTTGTTGAAAGGAGTGACGTCGGACACCATCAGGAGGAGCCGATCCACCGCAGCGACAGCTACTCCCTGAGTATGGCAGCCATCAGAATGACCAGACCAAAAGTAGGTGTGGGTACCTCAGAGAGGGCCACCACTGAAATGCGGAGTTTACCACGCTCCCCCACAGTGCAGCTTGGCACCACACCTGACCCTATTAGCCCTTTGGCAGTTTTGGCTTCCGAGGGGTTTCCCCCACCCCCTTCACGATGCCTGGAGCCGTCCTGCGGGCGGCTGCAGCAGAGCTGCTCCTGTGGAGAGGAGCGAGGACTCCTGTCTGCTGCCTCGCAGCTGGGTGAAGATTTTTGTTGACAAGGCAGATATCACTTGAATCCTGCCTAATGGTAATAAACTGATATATTTCTATATGCTATTTGTTATATCATTCTTCTATATTTTATCTTATATATTTAAACAAACAATTCAGTTGTGTTTTGGACTGTAACATTTACTTCCATGTGTATAATACATGTAAAATGTTTCATCTTGTTACTTGTTTGGCTTTCTAAAAACTGCAGTACTGCATTTGGCCATGTAGAGGCGCGTGACTTAATGCATCTCTCCGGAGTACATATCGAAAAATGCACTTAAGTCACTGGCAGAATGTGCGTAAGGGTCATTTACATGCGACACGCCCATATTTTGGTGTTTCTCCACCCAAAGAGCGAAAAATCGCCTAAATGCATTTAAACCCCAGACTTAAGCCGATGGGAGAATAGCGCAAGTCGAAAAAGCATGCAGCTATGCGGATTTTTGACTTAAGTGCATGAGAGAATCGACCCCGCAGTGACCACATTAATAATGAACCATGTGCAGAATTATATGCAATTTCCAGCAGGAGGGGACACCTTGCATGATACTTAAGTTGGTTTTCATTCAAGAGGTCTGTTCCCATACTTTTGTCCATATAGTGTATGTCGTTAGTTATCTTGCTCAACATTTGTTAAGATTGTTTGTTAGCAGGAAATGCATCCCGAATATTCTTTATTCAAAATGAACAGACCAAAGTTTATTATGCATGTGTGCAAGGATGAATGATCAAAATCAGAAAATAGTATTATTTATTAATTATTATAAGCTATTGTATAACATACTCTGCCTGGCCAAAAGAGTCTCCATTTGAATTTAAATCAGCAAATACGTAAGAGCCAATGATTGGATCATTATTACAGCTCGGCCCTGTTATGCAGTAGTAAAGTGAAGTCAGCTGAGTTCCGGATTCTCCTGAACGGCCAGGTTAATCCCATCAATGGGTTTTTTCTTTCCTAATGGCACGGGCATATTCTGGGATGATAATGGCAAGATATATAGGGCTTGAGTTGTCAAAGAGTGGTTCAGGGAGCATGAGGAATCATTTTCACACATGAATTGGTCACCACAGAGTCTTGACCTCAACCCCACTGAAAGTCTTTAAGATGTGCTGAAGAAATTTTTACCAAGTGGTTCAACTCACCTGTCATCAATACAAGATCTCGCAGAGAAATGAATGCAAATCTGGATGAAAAAAATACAGAGATGTTGCATAAGCACATGGAAACAATGCATTGGCGAATGTGCACTATAATCAAAGCTAAATATTAAAGTGTGCCACTTATTTTTGGCCCGGCGGTGTATTAAAAACTTTTCTTTACTTATGATGCCTGACCTCATGCCTGCAAGAAGATACCTGGGACGGCTGTCACGCCTCTCACTCGTCGACTTCAGGCTTTGCTCAGAAGACGATTCCCAGTGTTTCCAGTCAATTAGAAATGCTTTTATATTGCCCCCGGGTTTTGTGGGACGCTGACAACCACACCCATGCTCGTTTACCTTAAAAGCCTGCGTGCATCTGTTCTGAGTGATACTGGGGTGTTAAAGCAGAGCGCAGACCTCTGGGGGGGGGGAGGGGGGGGGACCTGGGGACACCAGCCCTGGGGACACCACGGTTTCTGGAGAGACAGAGCAGGGGGCAGCACTTAGTGCCCTTGTCACACTCTTTATGAGATGAGGCAACCAGTAAATCCCAGAGCAGCCATGTTTGAATTTGGTGGAATCATGACGGGCCACAGATTGAGATGGTATGACACATTTCATGACGTTCACTTGCTTTGATAAACACAGTAAACACAGCAAATGAAAAGACAGTGTTGTACCTGCACTAGGAATCCATCCATCTAGTCCAGTGTTTCTCCCAATGCAGGAGAAACCAGGATTTGGTGTCCTTGATCGCCTCATCCTTTGATTAAGGTGCACTGGGAGATGAGAGGGAGCAAAAATGTGGGCTGTCTGGGGGGTACCTGGGGACTGGGTTGAGAAACACTGGTTAAACGTTCTCATTGCTAGTGACCCAAATGTCTCTCAGTGCAAAGACTGCAATCTTTGGACCTGCTTGATCGGCCATGTCCAGCTCAGGGCTGGACCCACTTTGGCAGCACATGGGCTGGTTGGGAGCAGGCGAAGGAGCGGCTTGTTGGCGGGGAGTCTCTGCTGAGTGCCTGCTGACGCGTCGAGGGGCCGGGCGGGAGAGCCATGTGGGTGGCGGTGATGTCGTCTCCTCATCCAAGCCCATTATCACCTGATTGCAGCTTTCACCTGTCTGCTCACGTTATACACTCTCCCCCTTTCTCCCAACAGAGCCAGGCAGTGCTAATGACACCCCAGGCAGCTCACCCTCTCACCCCAAAGCCCGGGGAGGTGCAGCGAAGAATAGGAAGGGGGTTGGGGGGGGGGGGGGGTTTCAGTTTGCTTGGCACAGGCATCGCCGCAAATAGATACTGTTGCATAATTGATCTGCTCTTCCGTATTGCGCCGTAATCCTCATGCCGTCGGCGGGGGCCACACTTGGCGAGAGTGTGGGCTGAGAGGCTGATCTCCCCACTGAGGGGGGAGGCGCCTTGGACGGGACTCTCTGCTACCCTGGGAAGTGTGGGAAGGGGGCCTGCAGAGCCTGATCCGCCGCTCTGTGTCCGATTGGGATTACTGCACTCTGCCCCCGCAGTCGGTTGGGGCGCTGAGATAGCGGGCCCCCGAGTCTTTGGGGCCCACGGATGACAGAGGTGCCGTGCGGTAACCCTGACCTCTGACCTGAAATGCTCACCTTGGCCGTAGGGATCGAACTTAATAGTGGTCAGGGCCGCAGAGTTCGGCCAAACTCCTCCGTACGTCGACTGCCTGTGAAGTACGTCAAAATCCTGCATGTAACTTGTTTGAACTAATCCACTCGAAAGCAATTTTATGGAAGTAACGGTACCAGCAGAAAGCAGCTTGGCCTCAGAGGAAGCGGCAATCTACACAAACCTTAAGTCTTCTAATATTTGTTCAAATCAGCAACAAATTCCAGTTTCTGCAAAACAAACACCTACACAGCAGCACCGATCTGCCTCCCCTGCCTGTCAGGGTAAAGGCTGCTCACATTTCACAGCCCTTGGCGATAGCAGGGTTCGAGGGTGAGGAGTGGAATGTTCCAGAAGAGCACTGTGCAGAGTGTGGGCACGGCAAGGCACCGACTAACCAGCCACCTGTACAAACACGTACCCACCCAGATCTATTTTTTTTTCATCGTTTCACTTTCTCATAGCAAAGATCATTTTTGAAATTATGCCTACATTTATTGAAAATGCAGAAAGATAAGAATTGCTTGTCATTGGCCATTTATAGGCATGGTTAAGATTTAACACCATGGCGATAAAACTGTACCGTGCCCTCTGGTTAAGCCTGATACCTGATTGGACTTTTTTAACAAGTAGAATTGGTGCTGGTATGAGGAGTTTCTAAATAATTCCTGCTTTCTAATTCTGAATAAAAAGGACTGATGCTTCATGAAGCCAAGGTAACATGTAACAGGTAGCATGAAAATAAGTTTGTTTATTCAAAACTGTAGTTTTTGGTATTTATTACCTGTGCACAATTACTCGGCACGTAAGAGTGACGGACAGGATACAGAGCAGTGGGGCATAGGAGGCTCTAGGTCCTGCTACACAGAGTGATGAGGTTTGAAGCAGGAGATCACGTGTACATAGCTGTCGATGGCCCAGTTAAGGCTGAAGCAGACCAGTGGTTACAGGCTAGACTTGCATTATGGGAGGCGGTGCCGCTGCGGTCCTCAGGAGTCACGGTCATTTCTCTGTCACCCTACACGCTCCATGCACTGCTTGGGTTATTCATGCCAGGCTTACTTGGGCCATCTCCTTAATCTCAGGTCGTCCTCTCCTTCAGGGTGGGAGCTTGATGTAAAGAGCGTCAAGAGTTCACGACCCAAGGGATGGGGCTGCTTCCGTAAGTGCTGTGCGAGGGGCCTCTTCGGTGTCTGTGTCTGACGGCTGGCAGAGGAAGCAGCGCCCAGTCAGGGACACTACAGACAGCGGCTACAGACAGCGGCTACAGACAGCGGCTACAGACAGCGGCATAGCTGCAAAGTTTTCGAGACACGTTTACTGAAATACTCTTGGGGAACAGGAAGTACTGCATGAAATATATGTGGGAAATCCAGTGAAATTCCCACAGGATCCAGTTAATGATTGATTAGATAGATATAGATAGATATAGATAGATAGATAGATAGATAGATAGATAGATATATATAGATAGATAGATAGATAGATATAGATATAGATATAGATATAGATAGATATAGATATAGATATAGATAGATAGATAGATAGATAGATAGATAGATAGATAGATAGATAGATAGATCTTTATTGTCATCTTATAATGCACTTCTGTACAATCAAGGATGAAATGATATTCCTCCTAGACCAACAGTGTAAATAAATAACAAAATAAAAACTAGGGGAGCATTAAGAAGTAACATACACAGACAATACACATGGTACACAAACAACCCGTATCCATGGTGATCCATGGTGCATTTCGGAGGGATTAGCAGCATCAAGAAACCTTTGTAGCAACACATCTCTTTTATAGTGTTATAGTGTGTTTTTAAGGGTGCTGCAGCATGCATTGGGAAATAATAAGTAAATCAATTGTAGATTATCTGTACAAAGGAAGAAAAGTGCAAATGAAAGATTGCACTAGTGACCAGAAGTTCCTGGTACAGTGGGAAGGTCAGTGATTCAGTGGGGGTGAGCAGAAGTGTTCATTGCCCTCACAGTCTGGGGAATTAAGCTGTTTCCAAACCCGGTGGTCCTGGTTCGAATACTCCTGTACCTCTTCCCAGTTGGCAGGAGGGAAAACAGGCTGGGAGCAGGATGGTTGTGGGGCCATAATCCATTGGTTAAAGATCTCCAGCAGGGATGGGAGACGGGATCTGATGATCTTCCCAGCTGTTCTCTCTACCCTGTTCAGCTGTTTCTATGTAAAGACTCATTTCTATATATTTATTAAAGACTCATTTCCATACATTGCTTAAGACTCATTTTCATAATTAATGTGTTTCACGTTGGTCACACAAAATTTACACCACTTTTTACCTTTCCATACCACCCATGGTTTTAATACCACTCAAGGGAAATCTTTTAAAAGAAATTTTGGAAATAACCAAATGAAAATAATGGCATTGGTTGAATTTCCCCTTTTCATGTCACTCCAGATGATGACAAAATTCAAAAAATGCCTTCATAGAAACTACATTAGTATAGCAGTACCTTGGGGTCATACTCAGAACGTGTGTGTGTTTGTTTTTAAGCTCCGATTGTTGAGCTGATATTAGCATTTAATGTCTTGCGTTCTAAACAGCACAGTCCTCAGCTCTCAATAGCATGTGATGGGACTGACTGTTCTGATTTCTTTTTAATAGGTTACAGTCGCCTTCCTTTGAGAGCAAAAAAAAAAGAAACGAATGAAAGAACTCAGTTGAATGAAGATATAAGAACATGGTTTACATTTAACACGGCATCCAAATTAGTCTCACTAAATTGATCCGCGAGGCCAGCCCGTGCAGGGGGATAATTCGATGGCTAGCCTCTTGCCGGTGTCCCAGTGCCTGTGCCTCTGGCTCGTCAGTCAGGGTCAGAGCTCATTTCTGCTAAGGAGGCCAAGACATGACAACTGATTTAATTTCATTTTTGGACATTGACACAGAGAGACCTTAAAAATGTGCATGGTTGTAGTTTTACACAATGGAAGTAGGTAGTATTTCTGGAAATGGACCAAGGGTGTCATATCACTGGAAGAGGATTGTTGCCCCCCCACCACCACAAAAAGTGAGAGCTTAATCTGTCTGGTTTTAAAATTTCCTGTAGCATGAATGAGGAATGGCTTGATATTTAATTCACTTCGGTTAAAAGAATCAATTGGAAAAAAAATGCAATTTAAAATGTGGAACAGACAGTACAGCAGATGGGAAAATTAATTCAAATGTTCATTCTTGCAAGAACACATGCACTGTCAGGTAAGCAGTCTTTATTTGAAAAAGAATTATAGCATTACAAAAGTATGCAGTTTATTATGTAAATAATATAGTAATATAGATATTAATATACATATTAATTTGTCCCCTTGCAATTCAATTCAATAGACTTGATGTTTTCAGAACTTTTTAAGACAAGCTATCCAAACAGGAGCTTGCACATATACAAAATTAACAAATTTTGTCATGGCAAGTTAAACACCTACAACAGGGGTGTCAAACTGCAGTCCTGGGGGGGGGGGGGGGGCGCAGCCCTGTGTAGCTTAGTTCTTTCCCTGTTCCACCATAAATGATTCAGCTCAAAAGCTGTGCGGTAATTAGCATAAGGAGTTGAATCAGGTGTGTTAAACGAGGGGAAACCCAAGGCCCCCCAGGACTGGAGTTGGGCACCCCTGACCTATAACAATCACCAAACCACTGGCAGGTAACACATACAATAACCAACAAAAGACAGAGCAAAGGCAGGCACATATATACACAGGTAAAGAGGACTAAACAAGAAACAGGTGCAGGCTTTTGACAATAATCCAAACACTAGGGCTAGGAATAACAAGACACAGGTGAGGGTCATAATCACTAAAGACAAAGGACACTGACATTAGGATAGCCAGCGACACCTCCTGGCCAAAGAGGGAAACAACAGACAGGACATGGCAGGGACTGATCCTGAAACAAATGTTTCTTTAACAAATGAAAAAAAGTGAAACTTACATATTAGCAGGATGAGCCGATGAAATACTCCCATAGCAAACGTACCTCAGTTATGCTGTTAGGGCTGGATGTCATGGTACTATGATGCCTCTGTTCAGCTACCTGTACCAGTCCATTTTCTTAAATAATCTGAAATATAAAATGTACATTCGACACAGAGACAGCAGGATGTAACTCAGCACCTTTTGACAATGGGTAAAATTCAGCTTTTTTTAATTTTGCGGTTCTATCTTCAGAAGCACCCCTTGGAAGGGCAAACTTTCTCAAGTGGTATGGCCCCCGCATCCCCCTCTGCACCTGACACAGTTCCCATCACTGGAGCCCAAGAAGGGCCGTCAACAAGTGGTATGATCTAGAATGTTCCTCCGGCCATAGCTGCAGTTTATTTCTGCCGAGAAATAACTTGACTGATATCCCTTTGCTTCTACGAATCACTAATCTTTTCACAGTCTAGCTGATATTAATATGCACTTTGTGTATTATGCATGACTTGTGATTATATGACTTAAAAGCCGTATGGACTACCACCTATGGGTAAGTTTACCTCAGCACCAGCTTCTGAAAGAAACAGCAAGCCACACAAACTGAAAACTCAGAGAATAACACAACAATATTGGTCAATTTATTGATGTAAATGCATTGTTAGCGAGAGACGAGATATTTGCGGAGTCCATCGGCTCTGGATTAAACAAGAAAACTTGGTAACTTTCGTATTTATTCTGAAATGTTTTCTTGATAACTGATAAGGCAATGCATGACACGTTTGTTTGCAACAATTTCATTCTGCAAAAAAGACACGGGGGGGGAGGGGCGGAGTCTGTGGGGAGAGCGGCCTGCTGATGGTAAGTTATCAGGTCATCCCTAACTTGTATTGTCATGGACAGTTATGGTTTGGGTGGCTCCCTGTGGAGTGAAGGGGATCAGGGTTAGCAGAGACTCTGCAAAGGTGCGACCTGCCTCTGGCGTGAAGCACGGGCCACAGATTTGCCACACGAAATACACATTAACCCAATATTCTTCCGCCAGTTTTCCACTGATGCTTGCTCCATGCTGTCACAACATTTTTAAGAGGATAACGTTTCCAGCCGTTTCTCGCTACAACGTCTATGTGCTAAAATTAGGTTTTGAGCTGCCCAAAAATGGAGCTTCTGAGGCCTTCTCACTAATAAAGCATCTACCCAAACTGCTAGAGCCATATGTCTCCGGATTAATTCATAGCTAATTAACAAGGCAGTTTGGCAATTAATTGAATAATTATGGACATGTGAAAATGGTGAGAATTCACACTGTTTTATTGAGTGTAATGGTTTGTATCCCCCCACTGTTGATCATTTTGACCAGCGCTGTATTGAAAAAAAATAAATCTTGGTGTCAACAGATGAAGCAACAATGGTAAAATATAATAATAACAATAATAACAATAATAATAATAATTATTATTATTATTATTGTTATTATTGTCCTGAATTAGTTGTTTTTATTTTTTATATGGATAGGAAATATTTCTTCAAAAGGGAGAATTACTTTGACTTTCTGAATTTACTGTGCGCTTAAAGCCTGTCAAGTGACTGATTCGTAAGTGACGCTCATAGCGCAGGTGACCGCTGTGAAAATGTGCCGCAGGAATCTCGAAAATTTGGAAGAACTTTTATGTGGGGAGGGTGCGAACCAAGCCTTTGGATGACCTTCATCATCAGGAGAAGCCGGTGTGTCATTTTAACGCAGCTTTCTCGATATGTGACATCTTCTTCAAGATACAGAATTAACAATAATATTATTAGGCTACATATCAAAAAAAATGTACGCCCTGTAAATTATTTGCTAATCCAATAGATCGTCGATATCATCTGTTTTATTTATTTTTGACATTTATTCTGTAAGTATGATTATTAAGGATGCTTGTCAGATAATATTTTAGGTATTCCTATACCGTGTCTTAGATTTAACTGAGCAATACCGAAGCTAAAACAAAAATCGATAACAGCTAACAAAAGATGCAATAATATACACTCTCTTATCTTCTTAGAGTCAGAACAATTTATACATGGTTAAACGGGGCTTGAAAATGCAATTATATAATGAATATAATTATTGTCAAATTTCTTTGTTAAAAAGAATTCTACTACTTTTGGAGTATCATTTAGATTAGGTTATTTACACCCGAACTGAAGTAATCAAAATACACATTTAAGAAATCTATCGTTTTTTTAAATAGCGGTTTTTTTACGAGACAAGTCACACATATCAGACCGTAAAACCAAAATGTTTCTGTGAGAATTTGAACCGCAAACCTTCGAACCCAACTAATTAACCGCGACCATGACGTCATGCAAATGCTACACAGAAAGCGAAAATGGTCGTAAGTCCGCAAAGTTCTGCTAAATGATTGTCCGAAAAGGATTTAAGTCGCGCGATGGGGGCTCATAACTTCATTTACAGGCAAGTGATGGGGATCATAATTTAGATTAAAAAACAAACAGATTTATTAGGACAAATTAATAGTCAAACTCGTTTGTTCCGATAAAAATGATCAAACTACTTAAGCTGAGTTTGAGCACTTTCCTCAGTCCTGATGCTAAATATGTCTAACCACACACACGTTCAAAACAAGACTTCACTTTTAACCCCGTTGTTATGGGACTTTTTTTTAACCCGTACTCTGACGTTGGGAATATGTCAAACAAGTAAGATATTCTCGCAACAGGGAATCTGTCAGATGATTTTGGAGAAAAATATTCTGTGGTTTTAGAAATTGCTTTATGAAATCATGCCAGACGTCATTACGTATGGACAATACAGGGGCTCGGTGGCTGTACACCTCCAGGCATCATGGCTAGTGCCTTAAATGTCACCCCACACTCTATGTGTATCTAATATTACATCTTCTCCCTGTGTGGTATGGGCTTTCTCACGCACCCCAAACACATGCAATGAGGCTAACTATAGTCTCTAAATTTCCTGCAGAACGTGGGTATCCTGCGTACAGCGTGCACCCCAGCCTTGGGCTGTCTGGAATAGGCGCAGGGCCCCTCGCGACTCAGAACTTCATCAATTTAGAAAACCTGCAGATAGAAAAAGTCTCAGTACAAACGCAGAATTGTAGGCCTACAATGCACAATTAACGTCTGTCTTAGCCATTTCACAGAGTAAAACTACATTTAACAAACAAAAAACTTTCAATCCATAAGTAGAAAACGCACAAACTGAAAGTCAGACTTATAGGTCGCTGACTCCGCCTGGCGGACGTAGGTGAAATTACGACTTCTTTGGTACTGCACAACTTTCTTTCCTATCACTAATGTGAGATTCACTTGTAGCTTTGGATTATCGAGCCGTCCAAACACGGCAACAATTTGCTGTCTGTCGTTCAATGGACCATCTTCTTCTAAATGATCTTATTCAAGGATGACACAGTGGCGATGTGGTTCGCATGGTTGCCTCACACTCCTGACAATTCCAGTGTCCGCCCTGGCTGTATGTCTCTGGATTTTGCATTGTTCTTCCCGTGTCGTGGTGGTGTTTCCTTCGGGTTCCCCCACAGTCCCAAAGCATGCTAAAGTGAACTGGAGTTCCCAAATTGTCCATAGGTGTGAATGGTATGTCTGCGCCTTGTGCTGAGTCTATTGCCTGTTTCTGGAGTTTCATTTAGACTAGGGGTCTCCAACTCTGGTCCTGAAGAGCTACAATCCAGTAGGTTTTCTATCCTACCCGGCTTCTGATGAGCCACACTTGTTCTCAGGTAAATAGCAGGAGCAGGTGTGGCTCATCAGAAGCCAAGTGGGACAGAAAACCTACTGGATAGTAGCTCTCCAGGACCGGAGTTGGAGACCCCTGATTTAGACCCATTGCCACAGGTGTCTAAAATCAAGCGTTTAGCCATGAAAGAATGAGTCGTTCTGAAGAGCTCAAGGAATTTAAGCATGGTACTGTCACAGGATGCCACCTTTGCAACAAATTAGTTTGTTAAATTTCCTTCCTGCTAGATATTCCACAGTCAACTGTATGGGGTATTATTTCAAAGTGGACGCATTTAGCAACAGCAGAAACTCAGCCATGAAGTGGCAGATCACGTAAAATAACAGAGCAGGGTCACCAGGTGCGGAGGTGCGTAAATGTCGCCAATGCTCAGTTGACTCAATAACTGCAGAATTCCAAATTTCCTCTGACATTAACTCCAGTACAAAAGCTGTGCACTGGGAGCTTCATGGAATGGGCTTCCATGGCCGAGCAGCTGCATGCAAGCCTCACATCACCAAGCACAATGCCAAGCATCGGATGGAGTGGTGTAAAGCACACTGCCACTGGACTCTGGAGCAGTGTGAACATGTTCTGTGGAGTGATGAATCATGCTTCTCTATCTGGCAGTCTGATGGATGAGTCTGGGTTTGGCGGATGCCAGGAGAATGTTACCTGCCTGACTGCACTGTGCCAACTGTACAGTTTGGTGGAGGAGGGATAATGGTATGGGGCTGTTTTTCAGGGGTTGGGTTAGGCTCCTTAGTCTCAACAAAGGGAACTCTTAATTTTGAACAATTATATGCTTCCAACTTTGTGGGAAAAGTCTGGGGAAGGCCCTTTTCTGTTCCCACATGCCTTTGCATTGTTGGGTGAGATTGGTGACTGCACAGAGCCCTGACCTCAACCCCATGAAACACCTTTGGTATGAACTAGAACAGAGATTGTAAGCAAGGCATTCACATCCAACATCAGTGCCTGACCTCACAGATACTCTTCTGAATGATTGGGGAAAAAGGGGTGACCATAACCATATTGATGCCGATGGATTTAGAATGGGATGTCATAAATGTTCCTGTAGGTGTAATTGCCAGGCGTCGCAATACCTTTGTACGCATAGTGTATGTGTGTCTGTGAGTGTATATTTATATCTTGTTAAAATGTATGTTGATTACGCCCAAAATGATTTGCGCACGATTCGTTTTCTTTTCTCGCGGTTATATTCCCGTACATTAGGGGGCAGTATGAGCATTTTGTGCGCATGGCCGCGTAATAAAAACACAGAGGAAGAAGGGAATAAACATGGCTGCCTCCATTGCAATGTCACGTTCTTAAGACTTCTTGTGCTGCTGAAGTTTAATTTCGAAGAAACCTGGGAGCTAATATTTTTGAATTAACACTGGAGGTATCCAGACGGTAGTACACTGCAGGTTATTTTTTCCTAAATGTTTCTGATTTATACGATGTATTTAGTGGCGAAGCAAATGCGCAATTCTAAAGTGGATTGAAATCAAATTATGTTATTTGTTTTCAGGTTTCGTGCAACATTAATCCACCATGGTGCATCTCTGTAAGTTTTTTAATAACTATAAACATGTATAGGTTAGTCTTCTGTTATTCTTATTAATAGATCGTAGTATTGCTCACGCATAGCGAATGGTTTCGAGCTTTATTTTAGGTGTTCGTGGTCAAGTTTAAATTAGCTATTTTCACAGATCATGCCACACATGCCTTTTCCGCTGGCTTAATTTTGGTACGATTACACTTACATTAAGATCACACAGAATTATTCTGGTCTAAATGTTTAACGGCAATTCCCCCTCTGCTTCATACTTGTCCGAAAATATTGTTGCATATAGGGGGCATATGTAGTTGGCCACTGCATGGTGACTGTATTCTGTCATAGTGGTTTACGCAGCTGGGTACTTCAGTGAAGAGGGTCAGCTTGGTGCATCTTATCTTGCCTCCCTTCCGTTTCCTCCCCGATGCATGAGATAACCACCTGTCTCTTCGTATGATTTGGCTTAGTCGCCAACCAGGGTCGTTTTCCTTTTGTGTCTTTTTTTCATTCAGCATCTGCTCTTCTGAGGCGGTACCACGGGGGGCTTGTCATCATTAGGCTGGCGCTGGGTGGCTGCACAAACCGACCATTTTACCGCATCGTGGCAGCTTTTAACAAACGGGCGCGGGACAGCAAATACATCGAGCAACTGGGAACATACGACCCCCTTCCCAACATATACAACGAAAAGCTTGTCAGCTTCAACTATGACAGGATCAAATACTGGATCGGCTGTGGCGCCCACACAACAAAACCCGTAGCCAAACTCCTAGGTAGGTGCTACTACACGATATCGCTATGTTGGCACGAGCGCCCCTCAAGTACTGCGTTATCTGTGACTCAGTACCGTAAAGAATCCAAATTCGTTTGACATCAAGTTACGATTATGCCGATAAATACCAAAGTAAATATAACAGGTTATGCTGATTACACACCAGGTGCAAGGATTTCTGTTGATTGTAGGACATTTTGTATTAAGAGTTTGCAAACAGAATTGCAACACAGTTCCTAGTTGGTGAATATGGCATTTCCTACAGGTCTGGCTGGGTTCTTTCCTCTCCATCCCATGACTGTGACCGCAGCTGAGCGTCTGAGGAAGCTGGCCGCACAGAAGGAACAGGAGGCTTCTGGGAGTGGAACAGAGGAGGGACAGGGCAAAGAAGAGCAGCGGCAAGAAGCATAATCCACCACCACCAAGTCTGGGCATGTGTCCACGAAAATGTCTGAACTCTTCTGTATATGTTGACATCCTCATTTTGATTTTTGAATTTTTTTTGCAGCCATTTCCTCATCCCTTCCAAAATGCTTTGAAGGACGCTTTGGCCTTTGCATGTTAAAATATGAAATGCATTGTGAGATTTATAATGTATGCAGTAAAATTCTGTTTTAAATGAACTCTAGTAGTGTATTTTAATACTACCTCAGAAAACATATTATAGAGTATAACGTCAACTCTAAGTATGCAAAATTAATCTAATGAAAAGAGTTAATAATTATAATGAACATCCATCAGCATTAAATTTCACTCTAAGGATAACTTTCATTATAAAAGACTTTTTCCCACATTTTACTCCTATTGTTAATTCTTTAAATTTACATTTACGCGAGTACAGTCACCTCTCCAGATCTGCAAATTTGCCATTCGAGGTTATAAATTGGCAATGAACAGTTAAATAAGAATTTTTTTGGAGCTTGCCGAAAGATCACAGGAATTTGCAGATTACGTGTAAACCAAAAATGTTAAGCGATATTGAAAATGAAGGCTAAGGGCCGGTTCATGTGTCTGTTGTGACGTAATTATCGTCGTAGGGGTGAGCACAGAGGCTGCGTTTTGGGGCTGCACGCAAGGATGCATGATACTCGAAACAACATGGAAAGTCCATATTGTGACTGTAATGCGCCTTGATTGTTCATTGGTCAGGCGAAAAGTAGCAGGAAATCGGGAGATCTGGCCAGAGATGGTATTTAAACAGCTTTACTACCCTCCCTTAATCAGACCGAAAACAAATGGCTGGCGGATTTGATTCCTCCTAATTTCATCATAAAATACTCCCAGATGGTTGCATACGAAAATAAAATACATGTTTGTAATTGCAATGCCATATACCTGTCAATATCCTTGCCTACTGTAAGTACAAAATGCATGATTAGTTCTAGTAAAATACTTATTTTTAATATAACATCCATACCCTATAGCATCTAAAGATGGTGGTGCAGGAGGTAGTGCTATCGTTCAGCAACCAGAGGGTTGCAGGTTCGAGCCCCGGGTCCTCCTGACCCCATCGAAGTGTCCTTGAGCAAGACACTGAACCCCAAATTGCTCCCGGTGAGCTGGTTGGCGCCTTGCATGGCAGCCTTCGCCACTGGTGTGTGAATGTGTGTGTGGATGGGTGAATGTGAGGCATAAATTGTAAAGCGCTTTGAGTACTCGTAGGAGTAGAAAAGTGCTATATAAATGCAGTCCATTTACCA
This sequence comes from Paramormyrops kingsleyae, assembly GCF_048594095.1. Taxonomy (NCBI): domain Eukaryota; kingdom Metazoa; phylum Chordata; class Actinopteri; order Osteoglossiformes; family Mormyridae; genus Paramormyrops; species Paramormyrops kingsleyae. The sequence goes on from NC_132804.1 coordinate 10,288,610, forward strand.
TAAATGCTACTTAATGTAACAACAATACATTGTTCTACAGTGCCACCCCAGCCCTGGCGTGGAATGTGGACGACCCTGGCACCATGATGTTCACACTGTGGCACGTCTGCAATAAGTGTAAACCAGCCCTTCCCTTGAGTCAGCTGAAATTCCTTTTATAGCCATTTTTTGGAATATGGATAGCTTATGCAAGGGAAGAAAGAGACGTTGCCCTTCACATGCGTTTTTCTCAGATGTGGGAGGTGATGTACTTAATACGTTTGAATTAACCCAAAAGCCATGTTGGAAAGGTCTCCATTGATGAGCCACATCTGCACAACCTCCCCTGTCAATGGCTGCAGGCTTGTCAATGATTCCATCCCACCTGCTGGAGTCTGACAGTATGTACTAGGTAGCAGCACCTTCTGCATGATGGAAATGGTGGACCTCGTACAAATTATGCCATCAATGTAGCAGGAGAAGCAGGAGTTCCAGAGCTGACCTAACCAACCCATGGTGTAACTGGGCAACTTAGGATGGGGGTGGCTTTGGTTAGTATTGTTCCGCCCACCGCATCTCTCCCCTGGAGGTTCTTGGCACTATCACACTGTACGTCACCCTCTCTCTTCACACCTCCAGCAGGTCAGGTTTTCCATTGTGGTGGCTCTGCTGTTGAATACTGACACTGCATCTGCTCACCACTCAGCCTCCTCCTTGTCCTCCCTCTCTGAAGTTGTGGCTTGGCTGTCATATACCCTGGTGCCTGTTTGGTACAGGATGACTCCCACCTATTTGCCTTCAGTCAGGGCCAGTTCCAAGGTATTTGGGGCCATCAGGATGACATGCCGAGTTTTCTCAATAAAAACATATTAAATAAAGGTAAATAAATAAACCCACAGCCTTCCAGACAGACGGATCTTTGACTTACTGATTCACACCATTAACTTACAAGTTCAAACAAAATAGGACATGCAGCTGTCACAACCTGTCTGGTCTGTCTCCTGGTATGTAACGCTGCTGGTCCTCCAAATCCCTCCTCAGTTGTGTCCTGCTTGTTATCCACAACCCTGCTGCACTCACCGTCCACACCTGCATCATGTCAGACCCTCGTTATCCAAGTGTTTCCCGGTCCTGTGTTCCCCAGTTTGGTCATGAATGTTAGTCCTCCTGTTACCTGCCCTTCCCAGTCCTAGTCTTACCCTTTTGATCCCTTGTAGTCCTATTTGTTTCCCTGCTGCTGTTTGTTTTGTTTTATAAAGCTCCTTTTTGTTCTCCTTATGCCTGCCCGTGAGTCCTTACTTTCTTATGTGATGACAGAATGACCAGACTCTACAAACTGCGATTCCAGGGAGCCCCTTGAACTCCGCATCTCTGCCTGCACTCTTCCCCTGCACCCAGCCTCCTGGTATCTGGGCCTCTCATCCCTACTCCACGGTGCTTCTTGGACAACCTGCTCATAGACCTGCTGTCCCTTTACCTGTCTGCCCTCTTCTGCAGTGTGTCATGTTTATCCCTTCGATTGTCCCTTTGGTCCCTAGCCTTGCCTTTGTTTCTCACTCCTAGTCATGCCAAGTGTCTTGTCTCATGTCCCTGATCCTCTAAAACATCTGGTCTTCCCTGAGCCTGTGTGTCTCCTTGGTGTGGGGATTTGTTGTCCTGGCCCTAGTCTGTATTATCTTTGGTCCCATCTGTCCAGTCCTGGTTGTGGTGGTGGTGTCTCCCGTGCATGGTGTGCATGATTTTTTCTTTTTTTGGGGGGGGGGGGCACACTCTTTTGCAACCTGTCCTGTCCTTCCCTAGTATGACTAGCAATGGTCACTGCTGGTTCTCCGGATCCCCCCTAGTTCTCCCCGGTTGTGTCTTGCTTGTTATCCCAAATCCTACTGTGCTAGCCATCCACGCCTGCATTGTGTCAGCTCCTCGTTAGTCATGTGTGTACGTGCTTCCCAGTTCTGTGTTCTCCAGTCCAGTCATTAATGTCAGTCCTTCTGCTACCTGTGCACTTCCCAGTGCTATTCTTTCCGTGTTGACCCCCTTCTGGTCCTGTTTGTTTCCCTGCTCCTGTTTTGGTTTAATAAAACCCCTTTTTGTTCTCCTTACACCTGCCTTTGAGTCATTTTCTAGTGTCGTAGGGCCACATTTTTTTTGAACATTTAACAACAATTAATGGATTACTTATCATTTTCAACAGTTGGTTCTTGTATGTCAATATTAGTCATTAAAACAAACTTTCTGTTTAAAATCTAGTATGATATACCTTTTGTCTATTTGGATCTGTTCACTGAAACAATCCTAGCACCAATAGGTAATCCAAGTTTAAAAAAAAAATAACTCCATGTAATTCCCAAACAATAGCATTTGCAATGCTTCTGGTACGACATAAGGAAGTTTGAACATCCTGCAGCAGGAATTGCTCTGATTTTCAAACAGCCAGTTAAACCTGAGTGGTTTTATACCCCAGGCATGATTAATGTCTAAACAACATTTCAGTGACCTGCTTTCAATACCGGAATCACTTTCTGATCCAGAAAGCACAATGTTTATTTCAGATTTACTCACACATTAGGCAGGTGCTATTTGCATCAGCAATCATGCATGTAAAACAGTGTTTACATTTTTTCTGGAGCCAGGGGGTGGGAGTGAGGAGGCGTAAATAGCAGAATAGATGCCATGTGACTTTTCATCCAGGTGCAAATAGACACCCAAAACATACCAAGTTGCCCCTGTGCATGCTGGGTGTCTCTCACGCCAGTATTAATAAAACTGCCACTAGTCATGACCTCATAGGTGTCAAGTTTATCTGTGAGACTCACATTTTTAGTCCATGTTGCCAACTGGGCTAAACTGGTCCTGCAGCCAAACCAAACAAAGATAAAATGCCAACATGCTGCAGACTGGACCTGATAGAATTAATCAGACCAGCATGCTTTACCCCCCTCCCCCACCCCCTTTTCCCCAGTTATTGGAGTCAAACCAGTACCTCTTTTTTCATGACTCACCTAATTGCACAGTTTTTAATTAACCCATCTCGTTGTTTTCAATCTGGCTAGGCTGACATGTATGCAAGGTTCCTCTTGCACTTACACGTCCTGCTGAGCCCAAAGCCTCCCGCCGAAAACATTGCTAACATCAGGTCATGCTTGTGGATTTTTGTGTTATATGTCTCTTAGATACGTAACTTGACTTAAGCTAATCATTACCAACGGCATAAAAACGCAGTTCTGATATTTAATTTTGCAGGGGATTTAAATACATAGTCATCAATCAAACTCGTGTTTGGTCTATAGGTTTGCTGCTGACATTAAAAGACAATTAGTCTCTTTTTAAAAAAAAAACTAACAATCCCATTTCCACAGAACAGACTGCATATTAGGTTCAAACATTGAGTCAGAATGTGACTCAATTTCCTTCTTATTCCAGGATCTGTTGTCAGATCTCTGGCTGTTTTGCTCTGGATATAATCAGGTGTTTCTAGGTCAACTGGGACACACCTCAGTAAAAGTATGAGCAGCGGAAAATCTGCCCAGGACAGGAAAGCTGTCCAGCAGGTGAGTCCTTCGCAGGAGCAGCCTTCTCCCTACTACAGGACATTTATCACACCAGAGTCATCAGGAGGGCACAGCATATCATCAGGGACGATACACACCCCCAGCACAGCCTGTTCACGCTTCTACCCTCAGGGAAGGGCTGCAGAAGTGTGACGTCCCAGACAACAAGACTGTTAAACAGTTACTACCAACAAGCAATCAGGCTTGTGAATGACTTTGCACTATAAACAACACGAACCACTTCTACCTCTGAAAACCCACAGAGACACCTTGCCTGCTGCCTGCAGACTTTGTTGCATATTTATGTTAATTTATATTCTTATTCTATTTTCTTTGCTTAAAGGAGGATGTGCAAAGTCAGAATTTCATTGTACAGCGAAACTGCTTGTTTTCTGTGCATATGACAATAAAACTCTATAATTTTATGTGCTATGTGGAATCCGATGGCATTAAGCTGGTAGTGTACACATCAAAGACACTTCATTTTGTTGTAATGCACAGGAGTGCTGCCCTTTAACCACAAGGGGAATGACTATTAAGGTAATCGAAAAATGTCATATTGGGTATAACGCTAAATCTGAATCGTAATTTATCAAAACACCCAGTTCAAATACACATATGTTCACAAACAAGAATAAAAGCCTTTACCCATCTGTTGTCCAGTGTAGAAAATATTTTTGTCTGAATTGTCCAATTTGTCCCTAAAACACAGCACATTTTAAAAATGCTGTTTCATGCCAATATTATAGTGACACCTATGTGTCTCGTACAGGTAGAGATACTGTGTCATTATGTACATGCATTTGGAAAGCTAGAATTCTTGGAGATGGGATGCAAGTTTTGTGGAAGTCAAGTGCAGGGCAGGGTTGGTGAGTGTCTGAGGGCGGTGGGCAGGTGGGATGGGCAGCCTTTGTGCCTGTCATCAGAAGGCTTCCAGATCAAGCCCCAGCCTCGGCAGAATACTCACGTCTGAGGCCAAACAAAGCCACTATACCTGGACACCGTCTCACTGTCATGTCCCCAGACCACCATCGGCCACTCGAGTGCCCACCTCAACAGATGCAAGATAGCATCAGCGACCCGGGACCGGTCCAGCGTGGGGGCTGATGGACAATATCGAGGTCAAGTTGGAGAAGGAAGCACCTGCATGCTTTGGCACACCCATCATAGCATTCAGGCAGGGTGACGGATGGAGTTTGGATGGATGGATGGAGTGGGGGCTGGGCTTGGCACTGCCACAGGAATATCTGATGGTGTGGGTTGGATGGGGCTAAATGTCCCTCATACTTTGATAACTACTTTCCATTAACTTTGTTAATGGAATTGCTAACGTTCAGTGTCTCTTAGTGTTGAGCCAAGATCAACTCCTGCTGGTGAACCAGCTCAGTTCCTGCAGTTCCTGGCTGCCAGTCAAAACCTCATCTCTGAGGGAAACGGTTAGTGCATCCACAAGTTAATGCTCTAGCATTCTATCGTGGCATTCACAGGATCAGTGAGGAGGAATTTTAATCAAGTAATTAAACAGAACCAAACCACTTGGCACTGCCCTGAACAAGAACATAAGACAGACATATAGTAACCAATGGATAAGCCTGTGGAGCGGAGAGGGCTAGGACAAGAGTAAAGACATACCGGGATTTACCAAAGGAAACCCAGTGCTCGACACAAACAAAGGGAAGACTACATCTTAAATAGGGACTCCAACTTAAATAAGGAGCTACACAGGTGGAACATATGAGGACTGATTAGGAGTGACATAAAGGAACTGGAAGAGAGTGAAAACCCAGCAAAAACTCCTGTAAGCAGGGCCACTAGAGCGATTGTGCGGCGTGACAGGCTGTCCATCGCTTACACCTCTTCCTGTTTATGAGCTTGAACTCTTTTTCTATTCTCTTTCTCAAAGCATTTATCGTACACGAAACCTGTATACTTCTGTTACTGAGCACTTGCAGATGAAACAGAGATAAGGTGGCCAGTCTAACACAAGTTTTGCTCATCGTACCACAAGCACTTGACATTTGGTATTCGCATTGGTCTTAAAGAATTCTTAACATCAATGAGCTATAGAAAGTTATTCTTTTCACATTTATGACTTTCATGTTGCAGTCAGACAAATGATAACTGTTCCAAAACTTCAAAATGCTTTTTATTTGTTTGCGCTGACTGACAAAGATAAGTTAATGTAATCCGCTAATTGGTACTGTATCGAGCTGTTATCGAGTGCTGAATGTATCTTATCAATCCCTGTACATTTCTTCCCTTTTCCACCGAATGTACACACAATTAACCAAAATGTAACAATGGCAATCTGGAGTAATCGAGCAAATGTACTAGAAGTGTTTACACAGGAGTTTATGGCGGCCCCCAATGTATGCTGCCAGTTTTGAAATGATCCCACCTTTCAACACGAAAGTTATTTTAAACACTGGGCATTCTAGATTTTGATACTGCTTATGATTCCTTTTGTTCCTTAATATTCATATCATACAGTTAAAATATAATCAACAATCAATACTTTTCACTGAGGTAGGCATTTCTTTCACCACTTTTTGTATTTGGATCTCACTCATAGTCAATATTCAATTACATATTTTCTTTGGCGGTGATATAATGCTCCATTTACTTTGGAGGTCGGAAGTCAGCGCTGAGAATGACGTCACATCCGAGTTAACCTCATTCCAGTAAGTCGGAAAGTCATTTAGCAATACTAGGGACCTGCTTCAAAAAGCAGGATTTCTTGCTTAGCTGGACAACTTATTTAATGTAAGGTACCCCATTTCAAATGGTCTTTATTTTCGTTCACTTGCATTTAGCCCAGGCTACCTTAAATCTAACAAGTTATCTGGCTAAGCAAGAAATCCTATTTCTGAAACAGATCCCAACTCTAGCCATGTTCATTATTTGTTAGCCATTGTTAGCAATATCAGTTGATAACAACACATTACACGGTATTTTCAACACAAATGCCAAAGCAACATGTCCACAGATAGCAGTCGGACAGCACCGTGTGTACGACCAATTTAATGAAACACAAATAAGACACGTGCTAATAAACAGTATATAACTACAGCTTTCACTTCTGTTGCTAAAGGGTGCAGCCATCTTGAATTCTGAGGTTGGGGTTGCAGTGAACCGTCCAAATTTACGAGTCGGAATTCTGACTTCAGGGGGCATTCCAGTTGAAATTTCCAACTAGGAACTTAGATACTTTACACGTTTACAAGGTCCATTTGTTACAGCTAAGAAGCACTTTGCAGCCAACTCATGAAACGTGAGCAACTAACTGGTTAAGCAAGTCCTGTAACATGAAACAAATACATCAAGGGTGCTACAACAATGCTGGTGAGAAGGCCAAGGCACTAGGGTGCTTGGTGAGAATTTCACGATTGTTATTGATTTCAGTTTTTTCTTGTATTCACCGTGATGATTTTATTTCCTGTTTAGTAACATTAGTTCCTGTTTTGTGGTTATATTTTGAGATAAGTTTCTGAAGGACCTGCATTCTCTTCCTAGCTATTGTATTTATTTGAACAAATTAGCAAGTATAGCTGGCAATGATCTATAGCAGGGGTGTCAAACTGCAGTCCTGGGGGGGCGGAGCCCTGCACAGTTTTGGTTTCCCCTCATTTAACACACCTGATTCAACTCCTTGTGCTAATTACAGCACAGCTCTTGAGCTGAATCATTTGTGCTGGAACAGGGAAAGAACTAAGCTACACAGGACTCCGGCCCCCCAGGACTGCAGTTTGACACCCCTGATCTATAGGGAGAAGCACATCTCATTCTCCCTTTAGCAGCGTCCTTCTCATTGGCTCTCCTGAGAATGCTACTACTAGCATAGCCACATACAAGTTCTTAACCTACTTCTGGCACCCATATAACAGCTGTACCCTGGAGGACTCATGGTTTGAGTCCCAGATATGCAAATATGAGGGCACCAACCCTAATGGCTTCCATTAAACTAGAGGAGCTTGAATGAGATGGTGAACTGGATGTGATGACATGCTCAGAGCAGCACAGAACATTCAGTGCACCTTCATAATGCATTTAAAAATAAATCAATCAATCAGACTTTATTTAAATAGTACTTTTCCTATAAACACCATGCAACACAAATTGCTATAGATAATAATAATAATAAAAAAATTATAATGCATTCATAGAACATTCATAAGCAGCATGTAAGTATACCATATCATTGTAACATACCTTAACAGTTTTAATATACATTAATAACAAGCATTACATGATAATAACAAACATTATAACTGTATTATTATATAATGTTTGTTATAAATGTATATTAAAGCTGTTAAGGTCTGTTAGAATTAGTGTCTTGGTCCAATCAGTAGAAGTGACAACCAGTTGCAAATGAATCACATACCAGGAGGCTGAATCATGGCACCTGACTCCAGCGTCACCAGCCAAGTGGAGCCAATTGTCCCCTACAAGTGAAATTTCTTGCCACCTACTATGACACGTCTTAAGCCGGGGAGTGGGTTCATTGGGATTAACAGAGAGTGGCTGACGGACTGGCCAGTTTGAATAGCTGCCTCAGATGGAAAAAATACGTCAGATGATGTAAGAGGAAGTTGGTCAGAAAAGCAGGGGCAATTGGTGGGGAGAGGGAGCATAGTAGATTTTATTTGTTGTTTGTTCAGTTTACTGTGTTGGTTTTAATTCCTGTTTAGCACCTTTAGTTCCTATTTTATTTCTCAGCCTAAATTTCCAAAGTCCAGGTCCCTCTTTCGGGTTTCAGTTAGTGCGTCCAACTATTGTGTGACCCTCTGTCAACTTCTGCCTTGACCAGCAAGGGGAAACAGAGAGAGAAATGACATAAAAACAACATGCATGCGCAATGCCTTTATCAACATCTACAGAATCCTTATGCTTCAACCAAACCATAAATGGTGTAAGGCAAAAACGTCCTGTACTGTTACACTGTGGTCATGTGGCTGAAGTCAAAGCTTAATTTCGCAATCGAAGATCTTAAGATTATTCACAGATATTTTTTTCAGGGATTAAAAAAAAAAAAACACACAAAAGCAAAGATCAAGTTACCAAAAGAGCCATGCATGTAAGCGGAAAAGCAGACTTAGGAAGAGGGCAACCTGATGCTGATCATCAAGTTTACAAAAGGTGTGCCCTTTTGCGCTCCCTCCCTCATGTCGCTAGAAGCAGACAGAGCGAGCTTCCCCCGGCCATACGTGCCCTCTGAGCCCTGCAGGAAAGAGGCGTCACTCCGACTTCATAGAATTTTGGAGATATCAAAAATTTTGGGGTTTTCATTGGTTTTACTTTGCTTTGTGTTTATTGTGCGCAGCTTTTATAAACTATAATTAGGCTGCTGGATTCTGAGATGCTATGGAAGCCCAGGTGGGACACAGGGAGTCCATTAATCTGTGGTTCCTAGAGACCCGTCCACTGTTCGTCTTATTAACTGTCACCATATGTGTGCTGTGTGAGCCTGGTAAGTACCCATTCTGTGTATGATTTGAAGTCAAGCAACAAGTTGTTTATGACACAATCTGCTGATTATGCTCTACAGTCACTTATTTCTGTATATAAAATGTGTGATATTCTCAGCTGCCACAAACATGAAAAGATACAACCTGTATATGTTATATAAATTATATTTGTCTGGAAATAATCTCATACTAAATACATAGGAGATAGAGCTTTTTCTTGTAGTTGCAGCTGAATTATATCAGAATTTTTACTATTTATAACAAATGATTGAAAATGTTTTATTCAATTCCCACCCCTGCTGGTCTTTGTGTGCACTTTGCATGTATGTCCAATGGGTTACTTATGCACAAAATCATGCAGTTGGGCAAATTGGGACGTCTGTACTGCCTTTAGTGTGGCAGTGTGCCCTGCAGTGGGCTGAGTCTACCTCATCAAAAGTACCTCCATGACAACCTTATCTCTTTCACTGAAATATGTCACTTGTCTAGTTAATAATAATTTTATAAGTGACACTTTAGCTCTGAGGTCATTACATTGTCAAGTTTTCAGTAAACATGTTTGATGTCTGAATCATAAATAGCACAAACTGATAACACTTGCTTTGGTCCGAACTGTGAATGCATCCACAGAGACAGGAGGACAGATTAGGGACTTCATTGGGGTATTGTGCTTAATAAACCAATGGGAGAGACACAGGTGAATGAAGGGACCTGTCACCAGGAATCGTCAACCTGTATGCACATGGACAAACGTGCCCATGGCAAAACATTTTGATTAAGAAAAGAAACTAGATAGGCTATATTTGTAGATATCACATCTGTGGTAAAATTAATTCTACCTGAATTCATCGTGGTGTTGACACCATTACTACTTTTTAATTTCTATGATACAAGCCAGGAGAGGAGGAGGGGGCTGTCACCTCACACTTCTGGGATCTGGGTTCGAGTCTCCAGTAGGGTGCCATGTTTGTGGAGTCTGTATGTTTTCTGCATGTCATCATGGGGATTCCCACAGGTAATCCAGTTTCCCCCCACAGTCCAAAAACATGCTGGGGTTAATTGGAGTTACCAAATTGCGCATAGGTGTGCATATGCGAGTGTACTCTGTGATAGGTTGGTGCCCCATCCTGGGTTGTTCTCTGCCCTGTGATAGGTTGGTGCCCCATCCTGGGTTGTTCTCTGCCCTGTGATAGGTTGGTGCCCCATCCTGGGTTGTTCTCTGCCCTGTGATAGGTTGGTGCCCCATCCTGGGTTGTTCTCTGCCCTGTGATAGGTTGGTGCCCCATCCTGGGTTGTTCTCTGCCCTGTGATAGGTTGGTGCCCCATCCTGGGATGTTCCCTGCCTTGCACCCGTAGCCTCTGGGATAGGGTCAAGATTCCCTGTAACCTTGTATAGGACAAGTGGTTAGTCTCTCAAATGTGTGCCAAGTCTCCACTGAGAATGGATGTTGAGAGGGTGGATGCTTGTTTAAATGGAGGGCAAAATTTAATTCAAAACTTGTTGTGATTTCTGATAATTTTTCATATATTGATCCTGAGACACAGCATAAAAATTAAGAGGAAAGAATATATGCATTTAATGATGTCCAAAGTAAATAAGAATTGATTGGTTAATTTACATATATTACAAATGTTGGTCTACCTGACTTAGTTAATATCAATTTATTCTTCGAAAATCTGAAAAAAAAAAATGCAGAGGCATGTCAGTTGCAATACAAGGGATTAATGAGGAGACCATCCATCCATCACCACGTAATCCCAACTGAGGTCACATGGAGCCTATCCCAGGAACAAGGTGCACAGGCAGGAACCAACACACACAACCAATTTAGACTCACCAATCAACCTGCCCTGCATGCTTTTGGACTGTGGGAAGAACCTAGAGCTCTTGGCAAAAAAAGGAGAGCATGCAAACTCCACACAGAAAGAACCTGGGAGGCAACAGCACTAACCACTGTGCTACCGTGTCACCCTTTTCTGGTATGGATTTATCTGAAGTTGTTTTTAAGTTTTATCTGTCAGTGTAACAAAGATTAAACTGCTTTTGAAAGAGCTTAAGGTGTGACTAAGAGCATTGCCAGGAATATGGTTCAACTACACAAAAGTGGCCAGAAAAGGAAGAAGCAGGAAGAAACCAGCAAAATTACTTCATATGCTAAATGAACTGACAATTGTACCAGGGGGATTTCGCCCCGCCTTGGTAGGGGGAAACCGGCTGTTATTCTGTCCAGGGAGACTAAGCAGTGAGAGGATCTCAGTCCCCAAACCACAAGTTCCCAGTATTTGCGTGTGCAAATATGTTTCACCTGACCTGCTGTGGTAGGGTGTTGGAAGGCAGGTTCAGGGAACAAAATGGACACGGTGGCCCCCTTAAGTTTATACGCTTTCGGCCAGGTATCGATATAACCTGCCGACAGCCCAGCACTCACAAGACCCAGCACGTCAAGTGGGACGCTCCTACCCCCAGATAGTTACACAACGTTCTAACGCATAAATCACCCGAAACACAAAATAAACACATAAATGAGCAATTTATTGTAAACGGAAAGGTCGCTTGTCTTTCCGTTGTCCTCCAACCTTAAACAGTAGGCTATAAAATGCACGGCATAAAAGAAAATACTTCAGAACGCAAGGCTGAATTAGGCCACAATAACTCAAAAGAAATTAAATAACTCAAACATACCCTTTTTGCAATTCACCACAATTTGTCCCATCACCAACAATAACAGAAAAACCAGGTTTAACTCAAGAAGAAAAGCATCTCAGGGTTACAATACCTCAGCAAAACATAGCACAATACCGATCGTCGTTTACTTATTGAAAATCCAGTACATAAATGACATTAAACAAACACTTTAAATTACCGTTTGACTGCACGTAACAACTACATTCAACACACACTTTATCCATACAATTGTCCAAACCTGCAATCTTGCGGAGTCCTTTACCCGGGCGAAAGGGTAAGCAGGAGGCGGCCTCTGTATGGCAGGGTCACTCACTCTCGCAGCGAACTCGCCCGAGTATCTGTCTGTGTAAAACAGCTCCGGGGCCCAGGCTCTCAAAAATGGCGCACGCAGCCTCCACTTCAGCACCGCTAATTTGAATTAGTGATGGGAAAAATGATACTTATGAACCATTTTCTGTATTTTTTTACTCCACTAGATGGTGCTGTCTGTTCAAAAAAAGGGCTCAAAACATGCCCCAAAGCAAGCCAAGAGCACCATCTAGTGAGGTCAAAAAATACAGAAAGCTTCATTTGCCCATCACTAATTCGAATGCCCTCCTGAACGATATTCCTCGGCTCCTCCACTTCCACTCGATGCCAAAATATGACTCGAACTCCCGAAAATACCACTCGTCACACCCGCTGTCACCGACCACACCCAAACAGCTCCACTGCGTTGCTGTCCTCCGCTGCAGATCAAAATGGCACCCAGCACACGTAAACCGGACTGCTCACCACACTCTCCGCCTGAGACGGCTTAGCCTCGATAACTCTTAACTCAAAAAAATGCAGACTTTTGTCCTTACAAAAACAAACCTGGGTCGCTCGGTTTCGAAGTATAACAACCGTGATTCCTTTTGGAAACTTCGCACGACTCTGTTCCCACTGCACCCGTCCACCGTTACTCAACCGTCTTCTCCAAAAAAAAAACCCGTGCTCTCAATCGCCTCAAGCCTCACTGCGCGAGACCCGCCCACCAACGCTACTCATTGGATAAGCATGACCGCATGATCCACTGGGGCCAGAGACTAATAGAAAAACTTTAAAATAAAAGACTACGGATCTTTATATCTGCTACACAGTGCTGCTAAAATATGGGCATCCATCTATTTATAGTTGCTTATCCTGATCAGGCACATGGATGGGACAAAAGGATTAAGTACACCCTGGGTAGGATGCCTGTGGATTTGCAGCACACATAAACACCAACACTCACATGTATAATTGTATAACCAATGGACAATGAGACTTTGATAAGGTTAAGTGCATGTGTTTGGCTGGTGGAAGAAGATTCACAAAATGCAGGAAAACTGTATAAGCCATTATAGTCAGGAAATAAAAAGATATTAAGCAAAAAAAGTACTAAACAATTCACATTATGCATTAACTACACCTTCAAAAAGTCTTTATCATGCATTCATTTGACATTTCTAAGCTGCATTTAAGTATACCTTAGCAAAACGCTACAACAGACATTATAACTGAATAATCGTACAGTGTTTGATACACAAACAGACTATACTATGTGTGCACCAAACAGTACAGAAAAAATACAACATTGTCTTAGTGGGTATTTTGACTGCTTTCCTGCTATCAATGTCATACTTCGTGATTAGGTAACAATCACACAAATCACTAAATCACCTTGGACACAAATCTGATTACAATGAATAACGAATAAACATTTTTCTGCAGAAACAACACAGAAGACTAAAGAAAGTGAAACACACGGAATTGTATTTTCTACAACAAAAATACAAAACGTGGCATTGTTCCCAAACTCAACAATAGCAGCGAACAAAGAGTCAATTTATTCATCTTACGCTATGAGTACATTAGAAGGATCAAGTGTAATATCCCAAGAAACTTCTACAGATTCTGACCCAGAAAGAAGTCAAACTACAGCAATATCAATGTCAAATGCTGCATTTCGCATAGAATCAAACATATCATCTATGAGTAATGGAATGATTTTGTCTGAAATGGCCAAAGAACATGTCTCAATAGAAACGACAGAGATTACGTCAAAAGGTGAAATGCAAGAGCTTATGCTCTCTACAAAAGATGTAGACAACATGACATCACTCCAAAACTCAAACACAGAATCGGATTTTACAATTGACATGATGAGTACAACAGAAGGACCAACAGAAAGTCCACAAGAACCAATGACATCTTCTCCCCAAGCAATCAGTGATTCCACAGTATTTTCAATGCCAAATTCTGCGATTACTAGAGAGTCACTGACGTTACCTTTCCGCTTGGAAACAAGTACACCTGAAATTACCATGACTAACGAAAAGGTTTCAAGAGAAATAACAGAGACGACCACAGAAGGTGAAACGGAAGAACCTGTGGTCTCTACATCGGAAACACCAAACATGACATCACTACCAAATTCAAACATAGGTTCAATCACAGAATCAACTTTGACAAATAATGCTATGAGTACATCAGAAGGATCATCAGAAAGTCCACAAGAACCAACTACATCTTCTCCGCAAGCAATCAGTGATTCCACACTATTTTCAATGCCAAATTCTGCGATTACTAGAGAGTCACTGACGTCACCTTTCCGCTTGGAAACAAGTGCACCTGAAATTACCATGACTAACGAACAGGTTTCAAGAGAAAGAACAGAGACGACCACAGAAGGTGAAACGGAAGAACCTGTGGTCTCTACATCGGAAACACCAAACATGACATCACTACCAAATTCAAACATAGGTTCAATCACAGAATCAACTTTGACAAATAATGCTATGAGTACATCAGAAGGATCATCAGAAAGTCCACAAGAACCAACTACATCTTCTCCGCAAGCAATCAGTGATTCCACACTATTTTCAATGCCAAATTCTGCGATTACTAGAGAGTCACTGACGTCACCTTTCCGCTTGGAAACAAGTGCACCTGAAATTACCATGACTAACGAACAGGTTTCAAGAGAAAGAACAGAGACGACCACAGAAGGTGAAACGGAAGAACCTGTGGTCTCTACATCGGAAACACCAAACGTGACATCACTACCAAAATCAACTATAAGTGCAAACACAGATTCAACTTTGACAAATAATGCTATGAGTACACCAGAAGGATCATCAGAAAGTCCACAAGAACCAACTACATCTTCTCCCCAAGCAATCAGTGATTCCACACCATTTTCGATGCCAAATTCTGCGATTACTAGAGAGTCACTGACGTCACCTTTCCGCTTGGAAACAAGTGCACCTGAAATTACCATGACTAACGAACAGGTTTCAAGAGAAAGAACAGAGACGACCACAGAAGGTGAAACGGAAGAACCTGTGATCTCTACATCGGAAACACCAAACGTGACATCACTACCAAAATCAACTATCGGTGCAAACACAGAATCAACTTTGACAAATAATGCTATGAGTACACCAGAAGGATCATCAGAAAGTCCACAAGAACCAACTACATCTTCTCCCCAAGCAATCAGTGATTCCACAGTTTTTTCAATGCCAAATTCTGCGATTACTAGAGAGTCACTGACGTCACCTTTCCGCTTGGAAACAAGTGCACCTGAAATTACCATGACTAACGAACAGGTTTCAAGAGAAAGAACAGAGACGACCACAGAAGGTGAAACGGAAGAACCTGTGATCTCTACATCGGAAACACCAAACGTGACATCACTACCAAAATCAACTATCGGTGCAAACACAGAATCAACTTTGACAAATAATGCTATGAGTACACCAGAAGGATCATCAGAAAGTCCACAAGAACCAACTACATCTTCTCCCCAAGCAATCAGTGATTCCACACCATTTTCGATGCCAAATTCTGCGATTACTAGAGAGTCACTGACGTCACCTTTCCGCTTGGAAACAAGTGCACCTGAAATTACCATGACTAACGAACAGGTTTCAAGAGAAAGAACAGAGACGACCACAGAAGGTGAAACGGAAGAACCTGTGATCTCTACATCGGAAACACCAAACATGACATCACTACCAAATTCAAACATAGGTTCAATCACAGAATCAACTTTGACAAATAATGCTATGAGTACATCAGAAGGATCATCAGAAAGTCCACAAGAACCAACTACATCTTCTCCGCAAGCAATCAGTGATTCCACACTATTTTCAATGCCAAATTCTGCGATTACTAGAGAGTCACTGACGTCACCTTTCCGCTTGGAAACAAGTGCACCTGAAATTACCATGACTAACGAACAGGTTTCAAGAGAAAGAACAGAGACGACCACAGAAGGTGAAACGGAAGAACCTGTGGTCTCTACATCGGAAACACCAAACGTGACATCACTACCAAAATCAACTATAAGTGCAAACACAGATTCAACTTTGACAAATAATGCTATGAGTACACCAGAAGGATCATCAGAAAGTCCACAAGAACCAACTACATCTTCTCCCCAAGCAATCAGTGATTCCACACCATTTTCGATGCCAAATTCTGCGATTACTAGAGAGTCACTGACGTCACCTTTCCGCTTGGAAACAAGTGCACCTGAAATTACCATGACTAACGAACAGGTTTCAAGAGAAAGAACAGAGACGACCACAGAAGGTGAAACGGAAGAACCTGTGATCTCTACATCGGAAACACCAAACGTGACATCACTACCAAAATCAACTATCGGTGCAAACACAGAATCAACTTTGACAAATAATGCTATGAGTACACCAGAAGGATCATCAGAAAGTCCACAAGAACCAACTACATCTTCTCCCCAAGCAATCAGTGATTCCACAGTTTTTTCAATGCCAAATTCTGCGATTACTAGAGAGTCACTGACGTCACCTTTCCGCTTGGAAACAAGTGCACCTGAAATTACCATGACTAACGAACAGGTTTCAAGAGAAAGAACAGAGACGACCACAGAAGGTGAAACGGAAGAACCTGTGATCTCTACATCGGAAACACCAAACGTGACATCACTACCAAAATCAACTATCGGTGCAAACACAGAATCAACTTTGACAAATAATGCTATGAGTACACCAGAAGGATCATCAGAAAGTCCACAAGAACCAACTACATCTTCTCCCCAAGCAATCAGTGATTCCACAGTTTTTTCAATGCCAAATTCTGCGATTACTAGAGAGTCACTGACGTCACCTTTCCGCTTGGAAACAAGTGCACCTGAAATTATCATGACTAACGAACAGGTTTCAAGAGAAAGAACAGAGACGACCACAGAAGGTGAAACGGAAGAACCTGTGATCTCTACATCGGAAACACCAAACGTGACATCACTACCAAAATCAACTATCGGTGCAAACCCAGAATCAACTTTGACAAATAATGCTATGAGTACACCAGAAGGATCATCAGAAAGACCACAAGAACCAACTACATCTTCTCCCCAAGCAATCAGTGATTCCACAGTATTTTCAATGCCAAATTCTGCGATTACTAGAGAGTCACTGACGTCACCTTTCCGTTTGGAAACAAGTGCACCTGAAATTACCATGACTAACGAACAGATTTCAACAGAAAGAACAGAGACGACCACAGAAGGTGAAACGGAAGAACCTGTGGTCTCTACATCGGAAACACCAAACGTGACATCGCTACCAAAATCAACTATAGGTGCAAACACAGAATCAACTTTGACAAATAATGCTATGAGTACACCAGAAGGATCATCAGAAAGTCCACAAGAACCAACTACATCTTCTCCCCAAGCAATCAGTGATTCCACACTATTTTCAATGCCAAATTCTGCGATTACTAGAGAGTCACTGACGTCACCTTTCCGTTTGGAAACAAGTGCACCTGAAATTACCATGACTAACGAACAGGTTTCAAGAGAAAGAACAGAGACGACCACAGAAGGTGAAACGGAAGAACCTGTGATCTCTACATCGGAAACACCAAACGTGACATCACTACCAAAATCAACTATCGGTGCAAACACAGAATCAACTTTGACAAATAATGCTATGAGTACACCAGAAGGATCATCAGAAAGTCCACAAGAACCAACTACATCTTCTCCCCAAGCAATCAGTGATTCCACAGTTTTTTCAATGCCAAATTCTGCGATTACTAGAGAGTCACTGACGTCACCTTTCCGCTTGGAAACAAGTGCACCTGAAATTACCATGACTAACGAACAGGTTTCAAGAGAAAGAACAGAGACGACCACAGAAGGTGAAACGGAAGAACCTGTGATCTCTACATCGGAAACACCAAACGTGACATCACTACCAAAATCAACTATCGGTGCAAACACAGAATCAACTTTGACAAATAATGCTATGAGTACACCAGAAGGATCATCAGAAAGTCCACAAGAACCAACTACATCTTCTCCCCAAGCAATCAGTGATTCCACACCATTTTCGATGCCAAATTCTGCGATTACTAGAGAGTCACTGACGTCACCTTTCCGCTTGGAAACAAGTGCACCTGAAATTACCATGACTAACGAACAGGTTTCAAGAGAAAGAACAGAGACGACCACAGAAGGTGAAACGGAAGAACCTGTGATCTCTACATCGGAAACACCAAACATGACATCACTACCAAATTCAAACATAGGTTCAATCACAGAATCAACTTTGACAAATAATGCTATGAGTACATCAGAAGGATCATCAGAAAGTCCACAAGAACCAACTACATCTTCTCCGCAAGCAATCAGTGATTCCACACTATTTTCAATGCCAAATTCTGCGATTACTAGAGAGTCACTGACGTCACCTTTCCGCTTGGAAACAAGTGCACCTGAAATTACCATGACTAACGAACAGGTTTCAAGAGAAAGAACAGAGACGACCACAGAAGGTGAAACGGAAGAACCTGTGGTCTCTACATCGGAAACACCAAACGTGACATCACTACCAAAATCAACTATAAGTGCAAACACAGATTCAACTTTGACAAATAATGCTATGAGTACACCAGAAGGATCATCAGAAAGTCCACAAGAACCAACTACATCTTCTCCCCAAGCAATCAGTGATTCCACACCATTTTCGATGCCAAATTCTGCGATTACTAGAGAGTCACTGACGTCACCTTTCCGCTTGGAAACAAGTGCACCTGAAATTACCATGACTAACGAACAGGTTTCAAGAGAAAGAACAGAGACGACCACAGAAGGTGAAACGGAAGAACCTGTGATCTCTACATCGGAAACACCAAACGTGACATCACTACCAAAATCAACTATCGGTGCAAACACAGAATCAACTTTGACAAATAATGCTATGAGTACACCAGAAGGATCATCAGAAAGTCCACAAGAACCAACTACATCTTCTCCCCAAGCAATCAGTGATTCCACAGTTTTTTCAATGCCAAATTCTGCGATTACTAGAGAGTCACTGACGTCACCTTTCCGCTTGGAAACAAGTGCACCTGAAATTACCATGACTAACGAACAGGTTTCAAGAGAAAGAACAGAGACGACCACAGAAGGTGAAACGGAAGAACCTGTGATCTCTACATCGGAAACACCAAACGTGACATCACTACCAAAATCAACTATCGGTGCAAACACAGAATCAACTTTGACAAATAATGCTATGAGTACACCAGAAGGATCATCAGAAAGTCCACAAGAACCAACTACATCTTCTCCCCAAGCAATCAGTGATTCCACAGTTTTTTCAATGCCAAATTCTGCGATTACTAGAGAGTCACTGACGTCACCTTTCCGCTTGGAAACAAGTGCACCTGAAATTATCATGACTAACGAACAGGTTTCAAGAGAAAGAACAGAGACGACCACAGAAGGTGAAACGGAAGAACCTGTGATCTCTACATCGGAAACACCAAACGTGACATCACTACCAAAATCAACTATCGGTGCAAACCCAGAATCAACTTTGACAAATAATGCTATGAGTACACCAGAAGGATCATCAGAAAGACCACAAGAACCAACTACATCTTCTCCCCAAGCAATCAGTGATTCCACAGTATTTTCAATGCCAAATTCTGCGATTACTAGAGAGTCACTGACGTCACCTTTCCGTTTGGAAACAAGTGCACCTGAAATTACCATGACTAACGAACAGATTTCAACAGAAAGAACAGAGACGACCACAGAAGGTGAAACGGAAGAACCTGTGGTCTCTACATCGGAAACACCAAACGTGACATCGCTACCAAAATCAACTATAGGTGCAAACACAGAATCAACTTTGACAAATAATGCTATGAGTACACCAGAAGGATCATCAGAAAGTCCACAAGAACCAACTACATCTTCTCCCCAAGCAATCAGTGATTCCACACTATTTTCAATGCCAAATTCTGCGATTACTAGAGAGTCACTGACGTCACCTTTCCGTTTGGAAACAAGTGCACCTGAAATTACCATGACTAACGAACAGGTTTCAACAGAAAGAACAGAGACGACCACAGAAGGTGAAACAGAAGAACCTGTGGTCTCTACATCGGAAACACCAAACGTGACATCACTACCAAAATCAACTATCGGTGCAAACACAGAATCAACTTTGACAAATAATGCTATGAGTACACCAGAAGGATCATCAGAAAGTCCACAAGAACCAACTACATCTTCTCCCCAAGCAATCAGTGATTCCACAGTTTTTTCAATGCCAAATTCTGCGATTACTAGAGAGTCACTGACGTCACCTTTCCGTTTGGAAACAAGTGCACCTGAAATTACCATGACTAACGAACAGGTTTCAAGAGAAAGAACAGAGACGACCACAGAAGGTGAAACGGAAGAACCTGTGGTCTCTACATCGGAAACACCAAACGTGACATCACTACCAAAATCAACTATCGGTGCAAACACAGAATCAACTTTGACAAATAATGCTATGAGTACACCAGAAGGATCATCAGAAAGTCCACAAGAACCAACTACATCTTCTCCCCAAGCAATCAGTGATTCCACACCATTTTCGATGCCAAATTCTGCGATTACTAGAGAGTCACTGACGTCACCTTTCCGCTTGGAAACAAGTGCACCTGAAATTACCATGACTAACGAACAGGTTTCAAGAGAAAGAACAGAGACGACCACAGAAGGTGAAACGGAAGAACCTGTGATCTCTACATCGGAAACACCAAACGTGACATCACTACCAAAATCAACTATCGGTGCAAACCCAGAATCAACTTTGACAAATAATGCTATGAGTACACCAGAAGGATCATCAGAAAGTCCACAAGAACCAACTACATCTTCTCCCCAAGCAATCAGTGATTCCACAGTATTTTCAATGCCAAATTCTGCGATTACTAGAGAGTCACTGACGTCACCTTTCCGTTTGGAAACAAGTGCACCTGAAATTACCATGACTAACGAACAGGTTTCAACAGAAAGAACAGAGACGACCACAGAAGGTGAAACGGAAGAACCTGTGGTCTCTACATCGGAAACACCAAACGTGACATCACTACCAAAATCAACTATAGGCGCAAACACAGAATCAACTTTGACAAATAATGCTATGAGTACACCAGAAGGATCATCAGAAAGTCCACAAGAACCAACTACATCTTCTCCCCAAGCAATCAGTGATTCCACAGTATTTTCAATGCCAAATTCTGCGATTACTAGAGAGTCACTGACGTTACCTTTCCGCTTGGAAACAAGTACACCTGAAATTACCATGACTAACGAAAAGGTTTCAAGAGAAATAACAGAGACGACCACAGAAGGTGAAACGGAAGAACCTGTGGTCTCTACATCGGAAACACCAAACATGACATCACTACCAAATTCAAACATAGGTTCAATCACAGAATCAACTTTGACAAATAATGCTATGAGTACATCAGAAGGATCATCAGAAAGTCCACAAGAACCAACTACATCTTCTCCGCAAGCAATCAGTGATTCCACACTATTTTCAATGCCAAATTCTGCGATTACTAGAGAGTCACTGACGTCACCTTTCCGCTTGGAAACAAGTGCACCTGAAATTACCATGACTAACGAACAGGTTTCAAGAGAAAGAACAGAGACAACCACAGAAGGTGAAACGGAAGAACCTGTGGTCTCTACATCGGAAACACCAAACGTGACATCACTACCAAAATCAACTATAAGTGCAAACACAGATTCAACTTTGACAAATAATGCTATGAGTACACCAGAAGGATCATCAGAAAGTCCACAAGAACCAACTACATCTTCTCCCCAAGCAATCAGTGATTCCACACCATTTTCGATGCCAAATTCTGCGATTACTAGAGAGTCACTGACGTCACCTTTCCGCTTGGAAACAAGTGCACCTGAAATTACCATGACTAACGAACAGGTTTCAACAGAAAGAACAGAGACGACCACAGAAGGTGAAACGGAAGAACCTGTGATCTCTACATCGGAAACACCAAACGTGACATCACTACCAAAATCAACTATCGGTGCAAACACAGAATCAACTTTGACAAATAATGCTATGAGTACACCAGAAGGATCATCAGAAAGTCCACAAGAACCAACTAAATCTTCTCCCCAAGCAATCAGTGATTCCACAGTATTTTCAATGCCAAATTCTGCGATTACTAGAGAGTCACTGACGTCACCTTTCCGCTTGGAAACAAGTGCACCTGAAATTACCATGACTAACGAACAGGTTTCAAGAGAAAGAACAGAGACGACCACAGAAGGTGAAACGGAAGAACCTGTGATCTCTACATCGGAAACACCAAACGTGACATCACTACCAAAATCAACTATCGGTGCAAACACAGAATCAACTTTGACAAATAATGCTATGAGTACACCAGAAGGATCATCAGAAAGTCCACAAGAACCAACTACACCTTCTCCCCAAGCAATCAGTGATTCCACACCATTTTCGATGCCAAATTCTGCGATTACTAGAGAGTCACTGACGTCACCTTTCCGTTTGGAAACAAGTGCACCTGAAATTACCATGACTAACGAACAGGTTTCAACAGAAAGAACAGAGACGACCACAGAAGGTGAAACGGAAGAACCTGTGGTCTCTACATCGGAAACACCAAACGTGACATCACTACCAAAATCAACTATAGGCGCAAACACAGAATCAACTTTGACAAATAATGCTATGAGTACACCAGAAGGATCATCAGAAAGTCCACAAGAACCAACTACATCTTCTCCCCAAGCAATCAGTGATTCCACACTATTTTCAATGCCAAATTCTGCGATTACTAGAGAGTCACTGACGTCACCTTTCCGCTTGGAAACAAGTGCCCCTGAAATTACCATGACTAATGAACAGGTTTCAAGAGAAATAACAAAGACGACCACAGAAGGTGAAACGGAAGAACCTGTGGTCTCTACATCGGAAACACCAAACGTGACATCACTACCAAAATCAACTATAGGTGCAAACACAGAATCAACTTTGACAAATAATGTTATGAGTACACCAGAAGGATCATCAGAAAGTCCACAAGAACCAAGTACATCTTCTCCCCAAGCAATCAGTGATTCCACACCATTTTCGATGCCAAATTCTGCGATTACTAGAGAGTCACTGACGTCACCTTTCCGCTTGGAAACAAGTGCACCTGAAATTACCATGACTAACGAACAGGTTTCAAGAGAAAGAACAGAGACGACCACAGAAGGTGAAACGGAAGAACCTGTGATCTCTACATCGGAAACACCAAACGTGACATCACTACCAAAATCAACTATCGGTGCAAACACAGAATCAACTTTGACAAATAATGCTATGAGTACACCAGAAGGATCATCAGAAAGTACACAAGAACCAACTACATCTTCTCCCCAAGCAATCAGTGATTCCACACTATTTTCAATGCCAAATTCTGCGATTACTAGAGAGTCACTGACGTCACCTTTCCGCTTGGAAACAAGTGCCCCTGAAATTACCATGACTAATGAACAGGTTTCAAGAGAAATAACAGAGACGACCACAGAAGGTGAAACGGAAGAACCTGTGGTCTCTACATCGGAAACACCAAACGTGACATCACTACCAAAATCAACTATAGGTGCAAACACAGAATCAACTTTGACAAATAATGTTATGAGTACACCAGAAGGATCATCAGAAAGTCCACAAGAACCAACTACATCTTCTCCCCAAGCAATCAGTGATTCCACACCATTTTCGATGCCAAATTCTGCGATTACTAGAGAGTCACTGACGTCACCTTTCCGCTTGGAAACAAGTGCACCTGAAATTACCATGACTAACGAACAGGTTTCAAGAGAAAGAACAGAGACGACCACAGAAGGTGAAACGGAAGAACCTGTGATCTCTACATCGGAAACACCAAACGTGACATCACTACCAAAATCAACTATCGGTGCAAACACAGAATCAACTTTGACAAATAATGCTATGAGTACACCAGAAGGATCATCAGATAGTCCACAAGAACCAACTACATCTTCTCCCCAAGCAATCAGTGATTCCACAGTATTTTCAATGCCAAATTCTGCGATTACTAGAGAGTCACTGACGTCACCTTTCCGTTTGGAAACAAGTGCACCTGAAATTACCATGACTATCGAACAGATTTCAACAGAAAGAACAGAGACGACCACAGAAGGTGAAACGGAAGAACCTGTGGTCTCTACATCGGAAACACCAAACGTGACATCACTACCAAAATCAACTATAGGTGCAAACACAGAATCAACTTTGACAAATAATGCTATGAGTACACCAGAAGGATCATCAGAAAGTCCACAAGAACCAACTACGTCTTCTCCCCAAGCAATCAGTGATTCCACACCATTTTCGATGCCAAATTCTGCGATTACTAGAGAGTCACTGACGTCACCTTTCCGTTTGGAAACAAGTGCACCTGAAATTACCATGACTAACGAACAGGTTTCAACAGAAAGAACAGAGACGACCACAGGAGGTGAAACGGAAGAACCTGTGGTCTCTACATCGGAAACACCAAACGTGACATCACTACCAAAATCAACTATAGGTGCAAACACAGAATCAACTTTGACAAATAATGCTATGAGTACACCAGAAGGATCAACAGATTTACCCTCAAATATAACTACAGTAACAGACAAAATGTATACCTCAATGCAAAGCACAGCAGCTTCTATATCAAGTGTAACGAAAGATTT
This sequence comes from Paramormyrops kingsleyae, assembly GCF_048594095.1. Taxonomy (NCBI): domain Eukaryota; kingdom Metazoa; phylum Chordata; class Actinopteri; order Osteoglossiformes; family Mormyridae; genus Paramormyrops; species Paramormyrops kingsleyae. The sequence goes on from NC_132804.1 coordinate 10,313,384, forward strand.
ATCTTCCATGTCACAGATTCCCACATCAACATCATTCAGAAATTTAACTTCATCATCATCTGGTGTTACCATTTCTTCAAATGCAATCCTATCCACCAAAATGTATACTACAGAAGTGCACCATTTAACATTATCCAGCCAAACTACAGCAGCTCATGTTTTAACGACAAACCAGAAAGGTGTGTCCCCCATCAGCCATTCATCAACAATTTCTACACATTTTTCCTCAACTCAGAGTACTACAGTAAATTGCACTGCAGAGGACTGTAGGTGTAACGGGGCTCCCTGTTTTTTCAATGTCACTTCAAATGACTGCAAGTGTCAATGCAACAATTCCACTTTTGGAAATAGCTGTGAGTTTGGGGGAAACAATATTCCAGTCATCATTGGTAAGAGCTTCCTTTTCATTAGTCCTTTTTCAAATTAATTTCAAATTGATTTTTCAGAATACCGCTGTGATAGCTTGATATCTGAAAGATCTCCAGTTAGTTCAATGACTACGGAATGTTGCCTAGATGACAATTATTGTCTTATGGAAGATGTTAAATTTTTTATAAACGTTGCCATGATATTTTAAATGCATTGGTTCAGCATTTTTTCTGTTAATAATTACAGATGTAACACCCACTAGAAAACTCAACATCTCTTTGAGAATTATGAAGAATTTCGATCTATCTTTTAAAAGCCTGACGTCCACCGAATCACAGAAGTTTATCAACATAATAATTCATGAGGTATGAAATATTAATTGGATTGTTTGAAAATGTGACTAATACAAATCTAAAAAGCTTTCCGTCACTGTGAAATATGTCAACAACTGAAAAATAGCAATTCACCCATTTAGTTAAGAATCTTTGTAACAATTTACATGAAGTGCACCTGCATAATGCATTTACGTTGCATTCATAGAACATTAATAAGCACTATGTAAGTATACCTTTATGAAATATTTACATGCAGCTTATTAACATTCCATGAATGCATTACAAATGCATTATGAAGGTGCAATTAATGTTCTATAAACGCATGTTAAATGCATTATGCAGGTGTACTTCATGTAAAGTGTGACTAAATCTTTTCTAACCATACATAATTTGTTTTGGCAGCTGGAATTTCTCTGTAAAGGGGCCAGCCCTGAAAATTTCATGGATGTGAAAATCATTGACTTGAGGTTAGTTTCATTGATACAACCTGTTAACCAAGGATATGTGTTTTTCTTTGTATTTACAATTAATATAATTTCCTTCACAGGAATGGAAGTATCATTGCAGAAACTGTTGCCCAATATAGCTACCCCAACAATCAGTCACAAATTAACTTCCTGAACAATGACCTAGTGTCCACACTCGAGGCTATTTTTAACAACACAGACAGCTTTAAAAATCTGAGTCAAGCCCTCGGGGGAGTTCCTGCTAACGTGATCAACATCTACCCTCAACCTCCAGTGATACTGAGTACGTTGTCAGTGGTCTGTATATAATTTTAATTCCCACAAAGAAATACCTTAATTTTGTATTAGAAAGACTTTCTGGAAGAACAGATGACCATAAATGTTGAATGACATGAGACCACTGCTTAACAAGAATAGTGTGTCTGTTACTTCAAGCTAATGTTAAAGATGACCTGGTTGGCTTTTTTTCCTATTTAGGTATAAAGGACTTAAAGCCCTTCGTTAGCTGTGATGTGGGATTTGCCAATTACACACCAGAGATCATTGACGGAAGCTGGCAATGTGTTAGCCCTTGTGTCAACAGCCCTGATTACTGCCACCACCAGGGGGAGTGCTCCAACGCCAAGACCGGGCCAATTTGCAAGTAAGGACACCTTGTTTTCTATAGCTGATTAGAATGCTTTTTTTCACTAAACTAATCATATAATTGAAATAACTGTTCATCAGATTCATTTTGTTTATACGTTCTTAATGCATTAATTTGTAAAACTAATATTTAAGTACACCATGAATGAAGCATCACGAGAACATTAAATTTTCAAAAGTTTAAAAAAAAATTCGGCATAAAAACATGCTACATTTATGCAACATGAGGCCAGATCATATGTATTAGTGATGCACTTAAAAGGGTGCGGAAGTCCTCAATAAGCATGTGCACAATGTCTCTTCTGCCCTGATTCAAAAGTTGCATGTCAAAATAATTCCGTGATAAAATCCACTCCCATGTTTCCTGCCATAGGTGCTTTGAACCACAGCTGGGTCAATACTATGGGGCGCAATGCCAGTTTTACCAGCGGACTGCACAGTTTTACGGCGTGCTCTTCGGGGTACTTGCATCCGGATTGTTTTTACTACTCGTTATTGGCATGGTCATTGGGATTTATTGGAACAGGAAGAGAAAGACAAGATTCTGGTGGGTCCAGCAGAGCGTAGAGAACAGTAATGCAATGGGAAGATAGTTGTTTAATCGCACTAAATATTTGTTATTGCATTTAGGGATACCAGCAAATTTGGTGTAAGAAGACAGTCATCAGTGAAAGAGGAGTCTTTCCGGTTCCACCAAGACTATACCTGATTCCTCGATGCCTGAGTATGATTTTAATGTGACTTGGGGGAAAATCAGGCAGAGTACACGCATATTAATTTCTATAGTATTTACAATGTAACGTTTCCATGATTCAGTACTCAGTAAGTGGTTTAAAAGATATATGTAGGCCTATGTATAAGATCTTAATTAAAAACGCAAGTAATGAACTGTTTTCTACACGCGGAAATGTTATTATGCATGAAGTTTATAAAACGTGCATTTTTTTTATACATTTGCAAGTGTTTTAACTTGTGTTACATAAATTGATGTTTAAAGACGTTACTGTCTTTCGTCTTCATTTCCCACAACCAGACTTTTCATCGGATGCTCAGCCGCATTATACTGCACAAAGAGATTTAAATGCGAGAACATATTCTTTAAAATGGTGAAACATGCATTTTATGAATTTGAATGTATTTTGCAGTGTATTTAATAAGGTATATTGAAACGCACAGTTCTGCAAGCTTTTGAAAACGTTTATAAGAACAGCGCAAATGAATTACACGAGTACGCATGGTGTAGTTTTGAGCTTCTGCCGCCTGATGGCGCCCACTACTTGCATGTCGAAACGATCGGAAATTATGTTTTCATTCAAAACGGTAAAGAGGACACTCAAATCCATGGCTCTTTTACGGAACTTTCTATGAAAATAGAAATAAATCTCCATTTGCTTGTTCCTTGTTATGAATTCTAATCAGTCTGTTGCAATCAGCAGGCAATAATAATAATAATAATAATCATCATACATATATGCATATATGCATACATACCATGTCACTTAGAAGGTACACATGTATTTTAGCTTGGACATAGATTGTTGTGATATATGTATTATCTGATGTTTTTATCTGTCCCATAAAATGTGGACCGTCTGGCAGGGAGCTTGGCGGGAACAAAAAATTGGGGTCCCTGAGAAATGGTTTGGGAAACACTGTGCTACAGCAATCCTGTTTAACAATATTTCTCAAGCTTGCAGCAGCAGAAGGCACATTCCCCTGAGACGTGAAACAGCAGCCTTAAAATGTTTGTCTTCCCTTTCACCTTTGATCTACACAGCCCATTCCACTTTTTGAGTAATAATAGTTATTTCAGCCATAGAACTCTGTCTGGCGCAGTCTGACACAGTTTTCATTGATTTCTTGGCAACTTCAATGACCATTGAGTTTCTTGCTCGGTCATTCAGTTTTGGGATTATGGAAATACTTCAGCAGGTTCTGGGTGGTACCTTATATTTTCCACTGCATAAGGGTCCACTTGACTGTGCTCCGATGGAAGCCTCAGAAATCTTTTTATACCATGACGACCTCTGAGCCTTTTGCTGTAAATGCTTGACCCAACAATAAGGTCTTACAAAGCAGGTGAACTGACAGACTGGGTCAGTTTCAGGGAAACCAGCGGCACCTGAGAGAATAATTTTGGGGCTTTTGGGGGAGTATTTACAGTATTGTGCAAATGACTCAAAAACCGTGTGACACAAAGTCAGGACAATGCTGGGGAATCCAGTCCTAAGAGGCCGGAAGGATCTCTTTGGGTTTCCATGGTGTACCAGCTGATTAACTAAAGTGATTATTTGGTTGAGAAAAAACATCACCTGGTTACTCCAAGCAAAGGAAGATGGTCAAAACTGGGACCTGGGGAAATGCATTACACTGTTCCTCCTTTCAAAAATCGAGTGATATTTTGTAAAATTATACGTAGACCAGAAATTACGTGAAAAGATAAACTGTCTGCTACCTTCTCATGCACAACAGAATCTCAAAACAGCACTCCAGGCTACATCAGCCTTATTTGTTTTTATTTCCTTTTTTTGGATCAGTCCCCTAAGAGACGTGAGTAGCAGGACGGCCCCTTGTCACCGTTGTCATGGCCACAGCCCACGCACTCTTCCTGGGTTGTCACGCTCAGTCGTTCACCTGAGAGAGGCCGGGGCCAGTTTGGCCATGGTTAATGTGGAGCAAGGAGATTGCCTGGGGGTTGTTCTCAGGAAAAGGCAAGAGAAGAATCAATGCTTTTTAAAACTGAGTCAGCACCGTAGCGAGTTACATCAAGCGCTATGTCCTTCCTGTAGATAAAATGACCACTTTAATTTCTCACGTGCTTTGGGGTGTTTATTATTAATCATTGCATGCAAATAGTTCTTTTTTCATTTCTACGTGTCACCACACCCTATTACATGGTTCATGGGCTACTGTGTGACCTACATGTCTATATTACATCTATATGACCTATATGTCTACGAAACTCAAAAAGCGGTTATAGGTTAGAATCCCTGGTTTGTACAGTAGGTGGAATTCCATTTCGGACACATCTCGCTGTAGATTTAAGTGAGGCGCTTCACTTTAGCTACTTTAAAGTGATTCTCGGCAAAGTGTAAGACATGTGTTGCATGAGCACTTAATGTGCCGTGTGATTATTCACATTTGGATTAGGGTCACTGGCTTGGCAGCTGAGAAATGTCTGAGACTGTGTAGCAATCACAGACATTGGGGACAATTTGTGGTTTTTAACAATACCCAACATCTGGAATATACTATGTAAACACTGACTGTACAAGATGGAGTACAGGCATAGGAGACAAAGTTAAATCCAAATATAGCTTATTCAGTAAATTCCTTGGGTCAGTAACACTGGCTGTTGCCTCATTTAAGCAAACAACCAGCCCTCAGAGGCGTTTTATTGTTTAGGAGCAAACATGTCCGAGGTGAAATTCTTTTTCTCCAATCAGGTTAGTGTCACCCCACCTCTGAGTAATGCCCAGAAACAGAAATGTAAGCAAGGATGGTCTATGTTTGCAATACAAGGGCAATAGGTATCTAAAAGTTACACAAATTTAGTTTGAGAGTTTGACTCTAAAGTGTGGGTTTTTTAAAAGTGATATTAGGCTCAGTTGTGATGAGTTAAATACTTAGAGAGACTTCCTAGTCCTGATTTTAGGTTACTCGTGCTTTGTCTAGGATTTGGTGCCAGTATTATCATACCAGTTCTCTTCTAAATTTGAAAGCAAGACATTAAACGTTATCTGTTTTTTATTGATTTATTTTACTCATGGGTGATCCACCTGGCAGTGGATTTAATCACAGAATTATTTTGACGTGGCAGCGATGCATAGTATTAAAGCAACAGATGTCCATGTGCAGAGGTGAATAGTTCAGGTCCAGAAAGTAAAATCCAACTGGTTGGTTTTATGTGGCAGATAAAAATAATAATGTTTGTGATTTATGTTCGCAAACACTGCCAAACAAGTCGGTGGACTAATGAGGGCACAATTTCAAAGTGGAACAGCAGTGTCAGTTTGGGAGTGTAAATGAGTCACCACAGATTAACTCAATCTTGAGTAATGACAAAACGAGGCACACGCCATGTGTCTGCCTCCGCTTTCCAAGGGTCCGTCACCTCACAGTAGACCAAGCACAGCCACCTGCTTGAAGTCCTGATTGCCCCAGCTCGTCATCGTTGGCGGGCAGAAAGCAGGAAGTGACTCTTTTCAGTACACCGTTTGCCAGTCTCTACCAATCTCTTTTTTTGGAAAAAAACCCAGGTGTAATGATGTAATACTTGGGCAGGGCTGGAACGGAAATATTCACAATATATATCATGTTGGAACAATAAACTTTACTGTCACAGGTAGAACACACCAAATATGAGTGTTCTTGGTATACTCAGAAAAACTGCCAGACTCACTCATAAATAAGTCATTTTATTATTTCTTTCTCAAGATTATAGACAGAATATTAAGTACAACATTCTTCAATACAACATGACTTCTGTAAAATACTGTACACATTACATACTGTAATATCAGTGCATTTTCTACCACAACAAAGAATGTCAAATTATTAAACGTGCCTTCATTTAGTTATTCAATAAGACATAGAGACAGTTCAAAATGAAATCATTCACAATGTCATATATATAGATATATATTAGTTTTCTAATGTAAACAGTTTTCTGATATTCTGACAAAAAAAAATAAGACATGGTATTTGCACAGTGAGTGATCTTTTTATGATATGGTGCATGTCAGGATGTTTTTAAAAAATACATTCTAAATTTACACCCCACTGGTGTGTTCAAGACCTCCATAACACAAAACTTAAAAACCAATGTAACATCTTTCAAATCCAGGTTATACTATCTACGGCGTCGTTCAGCAGAAAGGTATGATTAAGCATGGTAAGCTGTCCTGCAGTGTCACAACAGACCTTTTGGTTTCTAGAATATTCCAATACGAGAGAAGCTGCAAGGACCAAACAGAGCCATATAGCCAGGGATGTGTCTCAAAGCTGCCCTCCCAATAGAACGATCTTCAACCAAGCAAGAAGAACTTTGGCAGACCAGAACCAAGTACTATGTGAAGTCTTCTTTGAAAGATCTGTGAAAACAGATACCCTGAAAGTGAGTTGAAGGCTCCTCAAAGCCATGATATGGACCAGAGAAGCATGCTGCAATTCTTCAGTCATAAGCTGGTCTAGCTTTAGCTCTCTGCATGGGGTTCCTGCATAAGATACCAGTGTCACCACACTTAGCAACCCAAAAACCAACAAAAGACGTATTTGCAAGTTTGTGTAAGCAGCCTTGGGGGTAAAGTAGGGTAGATTTTGGTGTGTTTATCTTTGGCCTGTAACTGACCCAATCATTGGACCAAGGTTGTTGATCCCTTCACTTCAGGACAACATGAACAAATACCAGAGATACAGATTAGGTGTGGGATGGAAGGTGTTTGTTCGCTGTCTGCGCTGTGGGGTAAAACTGGTTGGGCCTGGTCTGAGCAATCTGCTCAGGGACTGTCTGAAAATTCACCTCCCGAGGTTTTAGTTAATACAAGACCATGAAAAAGAATAAAACAGCATTTTGAATAAATAGCAATTAAGGGATTCTGAAGATCTATTTGGGACAAAACTAGAGTCCCGTTTCTGACAGCTAGACCAAAACATACAACAGCTTTCTGAAGCAAAACTGGTATGTTTCACATTTATAAAAAGGTAGTTTTCACTGATCAGAAGCCAGATGAACTGGGGAAATCCTCCTTCATTTTTAAAATGTTGGGGTGTGCTATTGTGCTTTCTAACACCAGAGGGGTGCACACACAAAACACCAGTGACTACACTTACGCACTTCAAACAGCACGTAGACAGACACCCCGTGACTCCTGCCCAGGACAAGCACCGAGACACACAAACTCACTGTCCTTCCGTGCCTCACACCAATACACTGCAACATTCTCACGATACCTTGCACGCACTCGCACGCATGCACGCACGCCTGCATGCGTACACTCTTCTGTAAAGAGGAGATGACGCATGGCTAAACAGCTCTGGGGGGAAACTACAATGAAGTCGTTTTAAAATCACAAGAAGATCAGCTCTCCAAAAGGACTTCCAAATGGGATGCTACGTTTCCAAGGACATGTGCAACCAACAGGGAAAAATGCCGAAAAATCCTTCATAATCCTTTTCAGAAATCTTTGTCTCTGCACAGTCTGTACAACCACATCATTTATTTATTTATTTATTTATTTAAATTGATGCTCTATCCCATCTTGGGTCACATCTGAAGATAACAGCAACATGCACCTATAGCCTGTAGCTTTCTGCATCATGTTGAGAGAAAAAAAAACAAAAAAAAACCAACACTGAATTACAGGAGGTACAAGACCAGCTCATACCAAGACACTATCATGTCCTATATATTAATAAAATAGTAATAACAATAATAATAATAATAATAATAATAATAATAATAGTGAAAAGTTACAGTAATATTATCAAAAATAATTCTTAGTCAATATCCCACAAAAGACAGTGTTGAGTAGATGTACTAAAGAGAGTGGATGAAAACGAGCCAGTTTCGATACGAACAAAGAAATCCGCAGCAGCCAGGCCAGTCTGCCGCTCACATTTTGAACCCCGGGACGAGAGCGGCGAGCGAGCAGCACGTCAAATGAACCCAGGGGGCGCTGCTGCATCACTGGTAGACGTTCACCCCCCATCGCACTCTGATCGGATTGACAACACATTCACACAAAGTCCAAGGGCAGCTTAGTTTTGGCCAGACAGTCACCTTGCAGGCCAGAGGCCTCATCATGGACGGCATCGCTGTCCGTCTCCCTGAGGAACTTCTCCAGCTTATCCAGGTAGGCAGGCCGCTGGGGCAGGAGGAAGTAGTGTGTGGTGCTGGCCTTGCGGCCGTTTTCCATGATGGGCAGGATACAGGGGGATCCCTCGCTGTGCTGTCTCTGCAGGGCCCGGCTCACGTATTTGGGGTCCGGGGCAAAGCTCTGGGTGGGAGGCATCACGCCGTTGAGGTACATGGGGAGGCTCTTGGGGCTGGGGGTGCGAGATCCACCACTGGACAAGGGTTCACGGGGAGGCACCTTGGGGGGGCGGTCATCGTCGCTGTAGCCACCAGAAGACACTTCTGCCGACCAACGGCGACAGGAGTCGGAGGACTTGAACGGGCGTGGAGGCAGAGGCATGCGGGGTGGCACCTCCGGCTTGCCCTGGGCGTGGGCAGCACGCGGGTGGCCGGACAGCCGTGAGGCCGACTTGTTGAAGGACCCCGCCGGGCCCGAGTGGGAACGATGGAGGCGTCGCTGGGGCTTTGGTCCACCCAGCACGGCCGGCTGCTCCGGTTCTGGAGCGGGTTCCAGTTCGGGCTCCAGGACGGAAGACCCCCCAGGGCCATCAAAGTACGCATAGTTGATCTGGCCACATCCCCTGTAGCTGCGACGGCCCGGTGCGCCGTACCGAAAGGCCGAGGACTTGGGGGCTGCCTCTGGTACGAGGCAGCGGCTGTCATCGGCACTGGTGAAGAACTCTACTTCACTGTCCACAACCTGGTCCAGACCCGCAGACCCTGGGAGCGGCGGGAGGGGCCGGGTGCTGCGCGCTGGCGTGTGAGGGGGGGTACGCTCGTACACCGACAGGCGCTGGAAGGAGGGCACCACCTGGTCGCCATCACTGGGGCTGGATGTTTCCGCTCCGCCTGGCAGAATTATCTTCAGGGGGTGTGACTTCCTGGACAGCAGGCGCTGAGCCCCAGAGCTGTGTTGTTTGTGAGGGAGGGGGCGCTGTCCTGTGCAGAAGCAGAAAGGACTCATAAGTCAGACTATATGAGACAACCCAGCGCAACAGGTGACACAGAACATTGAGCTTAGTCTCAGTTTGAACACCTCTGAGACCTAAAGGACAGATCGACCGTCTGGCTGGCTGACGTCACACTGGAGTGATAGCGACTGTGAGGGGCCACACATGGGAGGGGGCGCAGATACACCTCAGCAGGTTAGAGGAACTGCCCTTAGGCCGCCGGAGGGGGGGGAGGGGGGGGGATTCTTCAGGGGCTAAAATTAGAGCAGGGCAGGACTCACAAGGGCCTGGCAGTGGCACAGATAACACAGCGTCACTTCTGTTGACTCGCAGACACACACCCAGGAGGGGTGCACACTGTAGGGAATGTGGGACGAGGGACAGGGGGGTGTGCGTGTGCGCACGTGCGTGTGTGTGCGTACTCACTCTCTGGTCCTCTAGCAGCAGGGCTCAGCTGATGCACCCGGAGGCTGTACTCCATCGCCGTGGCGTCCAGGCTGAAGTACAAACTGCGAGAGCAGATAACGGCCGAGTTAGCGAACCCCAGCGGCGCGCTACGCAGTGCGGCCGAGGGACCGGGGCGAGGCACAGTTAAAAAGCGCCCTGAGGCGCAGTTAAAAAGCGCCCTGAGGCGCAGTTAAAAAGCGCCCTGAGGTGCTCACTTGTCCAAGTCGTGGTGCTGACTCCAGGACGCTTTGGCCCCGGCCATGTCCCGCAGATGGAGGCTCCCTGGGGGCAGGTGGATCTCCTGTGCAGCAAGGCCCGCGGTGGACATGGTCCAGCCGCGCTCAGGTCACGTTCAAACCACGGGACGCTGCGCTCCTATCGGGCACCCAGCAGCATGCCTAGAGGGCAGAAGGGATGCAGGGTTCAGAGAAAGGCCGGAGCGACACGCAGGGCTCCATGACATGAACCTGCTTGGGATACAGCACAGTGAACGGTGCAGGTTTGCTGGAAACATCTCAGGTTAAACCAGACAGAAGCGACCGGAATTCGCCATCAAATGTCATCTGTTGCAAATTCTGCCAAATTTGAAATGTGACCTTGAAGCCGCAGCCCAGCTGTGAAGCGGTGTCACCATTACATAACTTTATGGCCATTTTAAGATTAAAACCGGCGTCATTAAGAAGATCCAGTTGATACGAGCAGCACTGACATCCCACACAGCTTGAAGGAGCCTGAGGATTCCCATCATGTATGACAGCTACCCCACAGTTTCTCCGGAGAGTTCAGAAACGGTGACACTGCCAAGCTCTGCCAGTGACCTACACCTGTCACTTATTAAAGTTGGACTATTGGTGAGAAGAAAAGCGGCAGGTGTCTGCATCAGGCATGAAGGTATGCTGTCATTTATCCATCAGCATCTCCTTTAAAAAGTAAATGGACTCGATTTGCTGGGTGAAGACCAGGACAGCTATGTTACTGCTGATGCAAATGTTAGTGAACCTATACAGGGTGAGTTTAATAGCTCATCCAGCTGTTTATCTGGCAGTTTCCAAAGCCAAGCAATATCAGAATGAGCAGCATTTGAAACTTTATACTTATGCAAGTATGATTTGTTCACACATTTATTCCATTTATAAAACATATCGGTATCTTTAGCACACATTAACTACGACATGACAAAAACCACACACACACACACACAGCAAATTATGTTCATGTTCATGTTCATTACTGTGACCACTCCAGAAAAGAGACTTATGTGCACTTGTTTAGGGACAACACAGTCCGCAGGGATATAGATCCATTTTCCCGTCACACTGAGGATCGCGATCGTACACTGGCACGCACACAGACACACAGACACACACAGACACGCATCTTTTCGGTGCTTAAGAAAGATTCCACGAGCCAGGAACGAAATGTTCCCTGACGTGTCACTGCAATCAATGGCAGACTGTTTGGTGGCCTCTGGTAAAAGAGCGGGAGAGAGAGAAAAGGCAGAGAACTGTAACTTCGATTGCAACACTTAAAAAAATGACTCAATATCCCTCTGCAGCAAAGATAACGATAAAATCTGCGACTTTATTACAATTCTAGAAGACCTTCTTCAAATGTAAGAAACCAATCATTAATTCCAGCAGCGCATGAATAAGGGGATACGCATAAATGGGGCCGCTTTTATTCATGAATGGCTCTTTGTGCATAAAAACTCTCGCATTCCCCAATTCTGGGAGACCCAGGCGGCTGTCTCCCCAGGGGCCAGAGCTGGAAGACCCAATATTGAACGAAATCGTCCGCATGGGGTGAACTTGAATGCATCGGCCAGAGAAACGCCACATTGCGGCGATTAGCGCACAGTAAATCCCCACGGAGTCAGCCGTCTGTTCAACTCAGACCATGTCCACGTCGGCCAGAGCCGGGCAAGGAACCGTCTTTGCCTTCGCAACAGGTGCAAAAACAGATCTGAGCCCGGGAACCACAGTTCTCCAGCCGGGAGACCAGATTTACGGACAGCCGACATATGCATCTTAATAGCAAATGCTTTAAACCTGCCTTTAATCTCGACGCATTTCGTTAAGCCTGTAGTGTGTGAAAGCGTTCATTTGAAGTGCTTCGCATGTACAAATTTAATATGCATTACAAAAGGGCCTGCCAGTAAGATACCCATAACTGAATGAAAAGGGTTACTATTTATCATAAATCGTATTTGCGTCTAAATATAGCCTTAAAATGACAGTTTTGGACAGGCACACGTGGCTGCTAGTAAATCTGAATGAAAACTCTACATATAGGCTATTTAATCAAAGTATTACAGAGACGAGAGCACAATATATTTATACACAAATGTGTATAATCTCTGAACCACATTCTTTAATCCGTGTATGTAAATGGTACACGCATGGAGCAGGTAATAAAATAAACGTACCATTTCAGATTTGCACATCTGATTAAGAAAAGAAGCAAAACACACCCCGGCTCTTTCGCCCCTACAGCGGTTTCCGAGCAGCCAGACCCGCTGTACCTGCGCCGCGGGGCGCGAACCGGCAACCAGCTGTTCCCGACTCACCGACCGAGGAGGTTTTACCGGACCTATGCAGGGTATGTCCCCTAAAAACGGATACAATTACCCCCTCCAATGCTGCTGCCTTGACAAGTGACCTGAAATTAGGCCACAGCATAAAAGAACAGAATAACCGACGTGGACTCATTATTGTCCATTTACAGCACATCAACATCTCTGTACGATCACATTTAAGCCATAAATGACCATATGTTTATAATATCAATACATATTTCTGCCATCAATCTCGTACTCACGCGAACAGCCTCGGTTACAGAAAAAAATAACTAATAGGGCAAATCCATAATTTTTACTATAAAACCATGCATTCGGCTTATGCTTTAAGTCTTGAAACGGATACTTATAATTCGATGAAAATACAGTTGGTTGATATAAAAAAAAGAACAAAACGTGGGATATCCGAACGATCCGTGTAAGCTATAACACGTTTTAGCTTCGCGCAACGTTTGTAGTCACAATCGTCCGTACACAATTACATGGCAAGAAAATACTTAAAGCAATCAGATGCCTATATAACGAAAGTATACTGGGCTGTCGTCATCAAATCACACATATACACAGAAAGCAGACTTTACATTCGCGTTTTATCAATGCTCACCTAAAACAAGCGGACGGTATTTAATGCGCACTCACTATTCCCACGGCCTCCCCCATGTTGCCGTAGACTCTTCCTTGGCTTTCGCGATGTTTAGCCGACGGTGTCTCCTGTCAGTTCTGTCAAGCCCCGGTAATACGTGCAATTAAAGGCGCGCTGAGTTTTACTGCTGTACTCCAAACTCCGTGTTGCGCAAAACTCATTCACTTTGGGATACAGTTTTGCGATGCTCTTTATAGAGGGATCACAGTGAAAAGGCAAAACTCCGCCCTTAACGCATCTTAAAGACACAGTGCAGTCTGGAGGCTGCTGGGACCAGCGATTCTGCTTACGAACAGCTGTTACCTCATTGATGGGTCATGAATTTCAAGTTGGTAAATTGTACGCATGACAAGCGAAATTTTGTGAATGATATTCTTTATCATCCATCTACTTCTTCCTGACTGATTTACACCTGCTGCTGATGTTGTTTTTGTGATATATTACACACGTCATTGGGGAATTAATCTGGGTCTTCGTCTAGACGTTTAAAAATATGGCGAAGCATGATTTATTTTAACTGTTGAGTTAAATTCTAGTTTGAGATTAACCCCTTTATATATCCTTAATATTCGGAGAACAAATATCTGTATTTCAATTTCCACTCGCATAACAAGACATAGATATGGGTAGGCATACCTTACATACAAGAGTGACATTTTATGCACTTGGGGTCTCATTGAGGGAAATACAAAATAAAGGTAAGAATACGATACACTTGATGTGTTTTAAGATGTAACTTAATTACATATGATGGTGTGATCTCTAGGACTTTTGCGAAAACCTTCCTTAAACTGAAACCCTATTACTGAAAAACTTGCAAAACACAAGGCTCTGTTTGCATGTGCAAGGCAGCTTTTGTTTCTGCAAATATTGGTCATATCCATCCATATCCACTGTTTTGCAGCAGTAATGTCAATATATGACTTCATACGTAAAACCTCAGATGTCTGCTCAACAGCTGTATGTTTGTAATGTGCCGTGTGTCTCATTTGCACATCACTTTGGACAAAAGTGTCTACTAAATAAAATAAATGTAAAAGTAACACGGTGTTCTCAGTAATACGACAAGGCCAAAAACATCCTCGGTTTATTTGAAAAACCCAGTCCTTCGAGGCTCAGTGTCACCTGCTCCCACCCTGAACGGCAAATACAGCCATCTTTCAGGGACACCCTTTCTCCATAATGGTGACAACTCTAGATTTCTCATCTCTGTGCTCGGATGCTAACTCAACTGCTTGACATCCTTTTACTAAATATGGTCCCCCTACAGTTACTGCATGCACAACTAAACCAGAATTGTTAGCACCAAATGTTTATTTGAGTCTTGCCTGGAGTCAAATAAACACTCTCTGTGTTAGATTAGCACTGCCGATATCCTCCGTTAGTACAGCAACAAAGATTACAGCTTTCGGCCAAGTTGCTTTATGTTTGTCCAGCGCATTAAGAAAACACAATTCAATCTAATTCCTTTAGAAATACATGTGTTTCAAAAATAAAACAAAGGTTTGAATAAAAAAACAACAAACCACTTACTGTGAAATAATCTTCTCATTCAGAATTGTTACTGGTAATATTACTTAATCATGTCAAGTCTGTACATTCTTAATATGACTATGGTTCTGCCACTCCTAAATAAAAACATTTCACTGACACTTGTTTTTGTAACAGTCCATTTTCTGAAATCTGGCCAGATAATTTAACTTCCCTCACGTAAGAATACTTAAGGTTACATCAGGTTGGATATTACCAATGCTTTTATTTATCTGTGAGATCACAACAGCACGTTTCCAATTCCTGTCGGGAAATGAGTAAAGATGGAACACACGACTGCAAAAGGAGCATTTGTGTAGCCGCAAATTCCTGCAGACAGCTTTGCCTGGGTACGCGGCGTGCTTTCCCTATTCCCCGCTCATAATTTATAGCTCATCTCTTCTATTCTTCGGGGCCAGATGGAGCAGGCAGCACAACATGCTCTTTCGCGCGCTGCTCCACGGGTGGCACCGCCACGCGGGGCACAACGTTAGACTCGCGCAGAACTCTTCCGATCTCTTGCAGACTGGCATTAATAGGCACGCGATGCGAGAGAAGAAAGACGGAAAAAACCGGGGCTGTTCCGGTCCAAAATCGCCCTGCGATTAAAGTAACTCAGCCATGAACTTTTCTCCTCTGCACGCGTCACAACCTCCGCCCCCGGCTGTTCCGCTGTAGCGCGGCTTCACCGGTTAACGTGATGATGTCAGTGACCACAGGAAGCTCCTTAAAAAGACAGACAGAAATGAGCTTGGAATTGGGGGGGGGGGGGGGGGGGGGTTGGGAAAGGGGGCGGGAGGGCGGGGCAGCTGACCAGGGGCTGGTCCCAACAGGGAGGGGACTTACCCCATCCACACCACAACTTTCATCCGAGAGACTGGACTTATAAATTTTAAGCTGAATGAGCAAAAAAGAAAGAAAACCATTCAAATACGGCATCATATTAAAAACAACAACAGAAAAACTCATTCCTTTATGATGGGACATCTCTTCCAATGAGATATTGAAAAGACAAAATTTATCAAGAACTTCTAGAGAAGTCAGCACTGGGAGTGTCCTCTTCTAAGCTATGCTCCGTGTCGGAAATGATCCCAGCTCTTAGTAAGGATTCCAGGTAGTGAGGTGGGGAAAAAAAGCAGCGAACGGAAAGGGAGGCATCGGCGCTGCGGGGATAGGTTGGTGGCTATCAGACAGCCCTCACCCGCTGACGCAATTACGTTACGCACATTTTTTTTTAGACCCAAGATCAAAGTTTGCCCAGAGAGATACATGTCAATAAAAACGACTCACACTCCCAGCCTGTAAGATACACGGCACGACAGAAAGCAGTTTGTTCTTGATGGGACATGTATACTTAATGCACTGGGTTTATCTCAATTCTCTGCTGAGTGATTCTAACTTTATGAATGGGAGGCAGCAGGAATCTGTGCTGTAGCGCTTTGCAGGGTTTGGTAGTGCCCACACAAACAGCTGCCAGTGCCTCTAGAGCTTCATCGCCATGCTTTTTGTTCAATTCCAGTTGGAGGTAGTGGCAACAGAACAGAGCAGATGCGCGGCACGGCCTGACGCGTAACGCATGGGGGAGGGCGCCACAATGAATTTAACATGAGGGATTCATCTGGGGCTGGACGCCCCCTTCAGGCCAACGTGTCAGACATCTGGATCATGTCCGTCAGTCTGTCTGCCTGGAGGTCTGAGGGTGGTGGTTGGAGGTCAGATCACTTCCCGTTCCTGAGTTTCTGTCAAAGGCAGCTGCTGACCCTACCTTCCCATGTCAGGGGAATTGCTTTTGCTTTTCCCCCATTCTGACAAAGGCATTTCCCTAAGTTTTGCTGACTAAAGAACTCAAAATTGTCCACTGAAGTATGTTGGTTTAAAGGTCGCTGCTCATCTCACCTCGGGGAAGGTATTTGTCTGCTTCGGTGAATCAGTCTTGAGCTGATCTGGTATAATGCAGCTGTAATACATCACATGATCAGCTACACATAAAAGAAAACAATGTTTAGGTAGAAGTTGTATTTTCAGTTGAGACATATAATGGCCATTTAATTCATATAGTAGCAGTTAATCAGGTCTGTGTCTGTGCTCCCCTGCCTTGGAAACACAGAACTGTTTCCACTGTAGCAGGAAGCCATTTTTTGCATGGAAGAAAATATAATCATAGATCATACGCTGAGGATCCAGGCTCCCCAAATTTCTGAGTATTAATCAATTCCTCTAGGTTCAGAAGCTGTGATATTGCAAATTTCCCAAACAAACAAACAAAAAAAGATTTAGATGTATTGCTTCACTTTCTTAAGCAGTCTGACATTACAGGGGAATGCCCAGCCTGCGGTCGGCTCTGACAGGGCAGAGGGGAATCTCCTGGATGCAGGGTGTGTGCCTACCAACACTTCAGGGTTCATGCCAAGCCGCAAGTCACTGGAAATCAGTTCCCGGTTAGCACTCTGTGCTGCATGAGCGGCACGTCGCACGAGTAGCGAGTGCGTGTCCGTCGCTGAGGGCACACGGCCCAGCATGTGATACAGATTAATGAGCAGCTACGGGAAGCAGGCAGGGGAATACTGTCTGTGTGCACAGTGTGGGCCACAACAAAATATTGTCATAGCGTTTGGAATGCCGTGTCGAGAAAACACTGCTCTGCCCCAAGGGCTGATTTTGTTTAGCTTCAAAGCCCTTTCTCAGGATGTGGGGAGGGACTGAGACCCCCCCCCCCCCACCCGACTTTGTGGATACTGCTAATGGGTCAAACAAAAAATCAAGAGTGGGGGGGGGGCATAGTCTGTTTCTAGGTTTACCCTAAAAAAATTATCCCCAAATGCTGCTTGCTCATTTTTTTTGGCGGGGAGGGGGCTGCAATAGTGCCCCTCAGCAGGAATTATTCTAGTAAAATGTCTGAATAAATGCCAAAAGTATGAGGAGTATGAGGAGTATGAGGTGATGGTCTGGTTAAGTGGTGTGATGTGCAATCCCTGCCCGACGTGATGCCCGGTGTGATGTGCAATCCCTGCCCGGCGTGATGTGCAATCCTTGAAATTGCCTGGAAATGAGGCTGGCAATACACTGACATTGTTTAGCATACATCATCTTTGTCATTGCCGTGACGTATGGCGCGAGGTGTGTTG
This sequence comes from Paramormyrops kingsleyae, assembly GCF_048594095.1. Taxonomy (NCBI): domain Eukaryota; kingdom Metazoa; phylum Chordata; class Actinopteri; order Osteoglossiformes; family Mormyridae; genus Paramormyrops; species Paramormyrops kingsleyae. Next base: position 10,331,326 of record NC_132804.1, read on the forward strand.
CCTGTGAGCCAGGTGGCGAAATTCGAGAATACCCAACCCATCATGGTGTTGCTATGCGGGGACACCGTGGAAAGCATCCGCACACCCTCTGCATTGGTGCTGCGTCTGCTTACTGCAAAGGCAAACTGCTGTGCGTTGTTTGTTCTACTGAGAAGGTAACTGACTTCACTCTGCCTGCTAATGAACATCCACACCACCGCAAGACAAGGAGACAAGCAACTATCGGACTCTAATCCAGAAAAATAATAACAATAAACAAAATATGTACTGTACTGTAAATTTGCATGGCACTCCCTTCCACTGCACTTTCAAACAATCTTACTGCCTAATGCTGCTGTGGCTCTTGTGTGCCTGATTACCCTGCATGCACCATGCCTTTACTGCAGTGATTGTTACTGTGTATACACTGGTTCTTCATACGCAGCACCAAATAAACTAGAATACCACTGAAGAGATGAAGGAACAGCTGGTTTACAGTGAAGATGTCTCACTCCTCTGCTTCCGTGGTGACGCCTCTTCCTTCAACATCGACATCCGTGGTCCCCACCGAGCCCACGATTCCGGCACGGAACTGATGAGATTCCCAGGCTTCCTGGTGCTTCTTTGGGAGTCTCTGGGAAGCTGCAAGATGTTCATTCCTGTGAACAGGATGAAGTATGATGGGTGGCAGACTAGAGATGGTGAGCCGTGGTCCCTGTATTCCCCTATTCCCTCATCATCTACTCCAGCCATCTTGAAAAAGGAAAAAGGATTTGTGTGGGTATTGAGTAAGTCCTCAAACATGTCAAAAGCACCTTCTCATGATGTGTCGTTAGTTCAGGTTACCCCAGAAGGTCTGCAAATGTGTACCCCTCTCACATGGATGGTTTGGCCTCTTACACATGCAGCGATGACTTGCAAAGGTTTCAGGTTTGTTTAAGGTCTGCTCACCATGGTCAGACAATCCTAAAATAAACTTAAACTTTGCTGTATTTAAACACACTGTTTGTTTATTTTTGACCACGGTCGAGCCTGTGGATACCTCCACAGCACTCAAACTGAAATGAAAACAAGGCTTTCCTCATGCTTCATGTTGTAATATGTATCCTGTTTAAACAGTGCAGGGACATACACAATTACACAAAGTTCCAGGTCATGTTTCGACCATCTCTCATTTTGATATTCTGATTCTTAAGGAACTGTACCAGTGATACTGAGGTTCCTAATGGGTGGTCTTTGGAATTCCATTTTATTATGCCCCCTTATCTATTTCTTCTCCTGCCCCCGCCATGAGTTTCACCTATTTTTTAATTTTACCAGAGAGGACCTTTTCAACCACGCATCAGCTCTCCTCGTTATTTTATGCCAACAGAAGACTGAGCTAAACTGACCCCAGCAACAGTGCTGCGCGTGATCAGCAGATCTGCACTCACTAGATCTCCACGGCTGCTGCCATTCCGTTGCCGCCCCTGCCTTAGCATTTAACTGTCCTCCTGATGCGACAAGCCAGCTGCGGAGGATGTCACAAGGCCCAGGACAGATCCCGCAACGCGCCGCAGGAAGTACAGTCCTAAAGGCGAGAACGGCTGAATCACGGGTGTACATCACTGGGGGGGAGGGGGGGGCACCACTTTAATCTTCCTCTCTGGAGAAGTCTGTGCTGAACAGTCATCGGCATGCATAAGGGCAATTACATTAATTCCCGACAGCATTGTTGGTGCCAGTCAGCGTGGGGAAGCGTGTTTAATGATCGGTGCCGCAGGTCCTGATATGCCTGAGCACGCACCGAAACAGGCCTGGAAACTTGCTGAGCTTTTTTCCACTTAGAAAAAAATCAGCCAGGCGTTCAGGCGAAAGGACCTACAGCGGGTGCAGTGCTCATCGCACAGGTGACTGCCGGTGTCGAGCCCTCGGAAAGGGTCGCAAGTTTACTTTGGGTCTGTTAAAAACAGTGGGCCTTATCTCAAGAATAACACTACATCTCTTTTAAAATCAAGTGGTCAGAATGTTTTTAGAATGTTGTTGAATCATTGCTCATTTAACCAAAAAAAGAATTAGCATAGCGTCGAGGTCATGTTGAAGGCCACGCTCTGGCCCTCCGGATCTGACTGTAGCGTTAGTGCAATTGCAGACAAACCTGCAAACACCTGCACGATCCCCTTGGCCCTGCTGTCTCTGCAAAGCAGGAGAAGTGGTTAAATGATAAGCCAATTCCACCTTAACATGGCAGGAAACCCATGATGAGACAGCTACTGAAAAACAGGTCCTTCTGCTTTGTGTGAAGACCACGTATCTACAGAATGTAAACATGTCACTGCGTCGCTGGCTGGAACATAAAGGAGTCATTGCAAAGTATGTTCTGGCCGCAGCTGACTCCTGTCGGGGTGGCGGGGGGAGGGAGGGGGGCATCTGTAAAATAAACATACATAGGAACCGTTTATTTGGATTCTCTTTCCGGGCCTCCTGCAGAGGAAGGAGACATTAACTACCCAGCAGCCCAGCACTAGAGCTCTGACAGGATGTAAATCAGCCTGCTGTCACTCCCACCCAGCTGGAACGCCAGGCCCACGCTGTGTGGAGGCGGCGTCTGCGTGGGCGGAGTCAACTTCTCATTGGCTACAGCCCATTGCCTCCCATCTCCATCACCTGTGGCACCTCCAACCTCTGAGAATACAGTAACACACACACACACACATTGGTTTGTAATTAGGTCTTTGCAGGGACTCTCCATTCATTCCTATGGGAAAACTCTAATCCCAACATGATGACCTTAACCCCCACCCAGCCCTAACCTTAACCATAAGTAACCAAACAAAGTGCACGACATTTGGCATTTTTAGTTTTTTGATTGCATTCACAGATCTTTGTGGGGACCTGAAAAATGGTCCCCGTAACGTCAACAGGTTTTAGTATAAACATAATCCACACACACACACACACACACAAAAAACACAAGGTTAAACAATATTCCTCTACACATACAAGAATAAAAGTGCACATGTGGACCCAGTATGGCCCCAGATATGCTATACAAACAAAAGGTTCCTGCTTATGGACACACATACAGATACTCACACCAGTTCACACATTCATATACATCCATCCTAATCGAGTAAAAGCCTGAAAAGTTATAAAGATACAAGTATCTGTGAACTGATGGGAAACTGGGCGGTTTTTTTTCTGGAATTCATTCTTAATGCATTAAGATTCCCAGTTAAAATATCACAATAATCTCTGAGCTCTGGCCCACACAACCAGACCCCATTATCTGAATGGTTCTTCTATGGAGCAGCACTTACAGGCCATCCCAAATGCACCTCCCTGGGTGGGCGGTATGAAAGAATTTGCCCCGGGGGCCTCAATGACCCCCCCCCCCCCTCCTGTTGCTGTGACCCCGTCCCCCCCTCACTCCTTCCTAACGTGGTAAATCATGCGGCCAGGCAGGTTAACGAGGTTACAGCCTGGGCTCGGAGATCTGTTAAAGGGCTTGCAGAGAGGCCTCACCTCAGCTCTGTGTGGATGAGGCACCGGCTGCTCCCTGCCCACCTCCCCCTCCTCCTTCCGCACATCAGCCCGTCTGGAACAGATACGGTTGACCGAGGATGTAATTATTCAGCCCGAGTTTGTTAGGCGAAGCTGTTTATGCATGGGTTTTTAACCAACCCCCCCCCCCCCCCACCCACATCTCTCTGCCAGGTCAAGAGGTGTGAAACTGCACCAAACAGAACTGGTTTTCCATATGCAGGGCTGGACATTGGATCGCAGGGTTACAGAGGTGGGACAGGATGTGACACATCTCCATCAGCAAAGGCTGTAGCTGCAATATCATGCACAGACACCCTGCAGTGAGATGTTCCAGATGGTCACACGCTGAAATGTTCTCCTGTACATATTTATTGTGGTAATACCTCATATAATGTATAATACCTCGCAATATGAACTTCTGGACTCAAACATGCAGGCATTTGACTCACTGGCAGTATCCTTCTGAGAAATATAATTCCTTCAGCGTGCTTGATGTCATAACCGTTTTACATATTTCAAACCATAAAATCTTTCAAACCTCTCATGTTTAGATACACTCCTGGCCATGTTGTTCTTAATTCATAAACGTGCCCTGCATTCACCTCAACTCTGAAGAAAGCTTTCCCCAACTTTCCGCTTTTCTCTTTTTGATGTTCTTCCCTCTCTGATCTGCTGTTGTTTCCCCCCCCAGAAATCAAACTGCAGAGATTGCCACATAAGGCTCCCCCAGGCCTGCTGGAGCTCCAGGGTGCCGTCTTATAAGCTAATTAAAACCTCAGTCCAATTATTCCAGCGGCTTCCGGACCCAAACGAGCTCTTACTCCTCACAAACCGAATCCCTCTCCCAGAACCAGTGGAACACAGCATTTTCCACATAAAGACCCATTACATAATTGTCCATGCATATTCATTTGAATACCAGAATTATAACAGAGTCTAGGAAGTTCTTTTATGTGTCAATGTGAATCTAAACTGTTTTGTGAAAGAGTTTTTAAAAATTTGAGGATAATTCAAGACATTTTTGTTCAATGCTCCCCCAAATCCATGTCTTGCTTTGGCTGTACACTGAGCTGTCTACCTTGCCTTCCAAGTGTTTTAATGTCGTAACATCCCCCCAGTATGTCCTAGTATTCCCCTGCAGCAAAACATGCGAAAATGTTCACAAAACACAAAAAGATGTTTCTGGAACCTCCCCAACCAGGCTGGAATAAAATGTGTTTGTGTATTTTCTGTCTGAACACTTGGAATCCTGGGAAGGCCTGTTGGCTATGGGCTGTGGATCGGCTCCATGCCACACAAAGACAGCGTATTACATTTACCATAACTAAGTGACCCCTCTCCCCGGTTGCTCATACCTTCTCAAAGAGCAGAGGTTGACCAGGAGACAGAGGCAAAGGAGTATGAGGGACATGCTGTGTCGAAACCCATTTTGTCCGATAAACGTCCCATTTTATAGTTTGCCAAATATTCCGGGGGCTGTTGGTCACATTAGGTTAAAATACTCTGACAGAGACTCTGCCCTGTTTTGCTTGTGTATGTGTTCTGCAGAACAAACACACAACACATGTGCTTGATGTCAAGAGTCCAGCGCAAGTCGGGCGACTTTCACCACACTAACTTAAATGAGCAGGAGCCAGATATGTCTGCTAGGCTAACCACAGGAACGGCTCCGGGAGAACATTGGGTTTTGTTTGTGATTTTACTCACATGTGATTTTACTCGGCAGTGGTTACTGAGGAGTTCCGTTCTAGCACCGGGCCACAGTGGGACTTCCAGGGCATCTGAATAGGAAAGTCCATTTTGTCATGGGCACATTTAAAAATCTTGGTGAGTGAAAATGTGCCAGAAACACAAGCATGCACCACCGCCGTTTCAACTCCACCCCCACCCCCTGCCTCTACCCTGAAAATGGATAAAATCACCTGGAAAAGCAGCAAGTTGTGGCCAGATAAAACAGATAAAAAGGCGACCATCAAGTTGGCACAGGGTGATATTTTCCTTCATGCAGTCTGATTAGGTATTCTGACTATTAACATGAAAAACTTTACCTAACTGCAGATTTTCTGCCGTTGTTCCCATTAGGGATAAGTAGCATTTCCAGTGACACATGAGTTGTTTTAGTTCCAAACAAAGGCCAATAGTGTTATGTGAGGAAGTGTGTGAAAAGCAAGAGACAGCGTCTTTGCAATAGCCTGGGGAAATGAAAACACAACAGCATCTGTTTCCCCAGAGCGAAGCTTGTGCCAGCTATGAAGACAGAGTGCGTCTGTGTGCCTTACTGACGTCCCCGTGCTAGACGGAAGAGGACGAAACGAGAGACGGATCGGAAGCGGAGACATTTTTTCTGGATTAATTGCACGGACCACAGACACAAACAGGTACTCAAACATACACTCGCAGAGCCGAACCAGCAAATCTTCCCACTCTCACATGGAGAGACACATGAGACAATAATTCAGTGTGCAGAGAGACACCGTTACCTCCTGTCTCTCCCTAACCTTCCCCTTCATCCTCACAAGGGTTTAAATAAATCACCTGTTAAGTTCCCCTGTCCAACTATACTGGTCTTGGCATACAGAGAGGAACAAGTGACCAGGCTACCCAAGGTGATCATTAAAATCTTTATCATTGCACTACATTGCACATCCTTTTTTCTTTGGTAGTGTGTGGAGAAATTTTGGTAATACCTTACTCATCTATAATGCACTATAGATACCTTCATAATGCATTATAATGGCCATATAAGAATTAATAAAGCATTACAGCATATTCTACGGACAGTCATAAGGCATTATAGTGTTGATTATAATACTTCATGAGCTCCAATGAAGTTCACATCTATAAAGCAGTATAGATACTTTCATAATGCATTATAATGGTCAGTATAAGAATGCAGGATGCTTTGTACTGAGTTATGAAGGTATCTATAGTGCATTATAAATGAGTTTCATAAAGCATTCATAATGCATAATAAACCTTGCTATAATGCCTTTCAATAAATACTTATACCCAAGTTTATAATGCTTATTGAATACATCATAATGTGTTAGGAATGTGTTCTTAGACTTTTATAGTCATAGCTTTCATAGAAAGTGTTACTGAAAATTCTATAACAAATGTACTTCTACAGCGATGAAACCAGTCAGATGAGAGAGGAGCTCGCTGCTGTGTCATGAATGAACTCACTAGGAGGATGCGGGGTGGGGGGTGATGACCAACAGAGACAATCTCTAGGTGAACAATGCAATCCTCTTCAGAAGCCTCCCCCTTGGCAGTTAGGAAATATCCTTCAAATGGAGTGGGGAGGGGGGAGCCACATCACTTGTAAACGACTTCCCGGTAACAGAGTCACCAAAACATGCAGGAAAAGGCGGCTCCCCATGTCTGTGTACTTGATAGCCTTACACCCACCCCCCCACCCCAGCGGGGCAGCAAATTCCCAAAAACTCTGACTGATGATGTCATGCTAGTTAAAAAAAAAAACAAGAACTAACTTGAATTCCTTTCTGTAAGCTCACATTCCGGGTCACACACATGCTGCTCAGCCGTCAGCATGTTCCTACGTTCCTTTCAGATTAATCTTATTTTATTTATTTTCTGTATTACTGATAGACTGATCGCTATACACCCTTCACAGATCTACCCTTAGTCTTACTGCTACTATTGTTGTTTGGACATCGCTGATGTGTTTGTCCAAAGCACATGGATTATTTTTTGGGGCTGCTCAGGTTATGTACCTCAAATAATGGGACTCGAACCTGCAACCTTCAGGCTCCTAATCACTTTGCACATATCCCCTTCTACCCTGGCCTTGCTCTATTTTATGAGCTGTATATGCTGAGGTCAGACTTCTCTGATTAGGGCAGATCTTGCACATCCATATACTGTCATTACCAATACAGTAATATGGCTACATGTGTTACTGCTGTTCTGTACGGCGCAGTATTTTTCTCTCATTGTCCGAGTCCTGACAACCTATAGCTGCAGAGGTGGAGTTCGCCTGCTGCCGAACATCCCCACCCCTGCCCCACCTGTCACACAGGCGAGTTACGTAAGTGTACCGTTCCCTGCTGTTCCCTCTGGTGTCGGACATGATGCAATGGGACACCCGGGAACAGCACCTATTAGAACAAAGTGTTGACAGTTATACATCCGTGGAGGAACGCCCACACACATAGAAAAAAACAACATGTGCACAATTCCTACCTTTTGCTTTTTAGAAAAATATGACAATAACCTAAAAATAATGACAGGACATGTTTTCATGGCATTTCAATAAATATGTCTCATGCATTCGTCAGGTCTATTATATTTAAGATAATGGTTATGATGTGTATTATAGTGTATATTATGTCCAAAAGTAACAAACATGATTAGCTGAAAACATCTTTAGAAGATCTATTGCAACAATTAGCTTGGATGAGGAGTCTTCCTGACTCATATTAAACTTCATAGCTAAAAAATGTCCATCTGCCCTGAAGAGAGGGAGAGCTCGGGAAGAAAGAGGATGCAGCTTCCACAAAATGGACTGGATTTCTTTCTGGACTATGAGTAAGTCCATGCATTATCCCTTCATCTGCTTAATAACGCCCTGGAAATAATTACGCCAGTGTCTTCTCTGTAATCTACCGTAGATTTCAGACCTTAATGTCTAGTGGGCAAATTTAATGAATGTATCAGTCGATAACATTAATATTACCAAAGGACAAAAAGTAGAAAAACAAACAGAAAGACAAAGAACGTGACCAAGGATAAAACAGGATATGTGATGCTTATTATTCATAAAATAGTACATAAATACGTCGATAGCTAGGAGTGCAGCACTGTTTTCCCAAACAAGTCATATTCACCCTGGATTGTTTACATCGTAATTCCTGCTTCCCTGAACAGTCTGTGACTTCCTAGCCATTAATGTAAACAGCCCCTCCCTGGGAGAGAGAGACAGAGCGATAAGGCCGATCAATTATTTTCTAGAGGTTTTTACCTAGACTCAAAATTGTAAGCAAAGAAGGATGAGGGCAAAAACAAAGCCCTGCTCTCAGGTGTAAAAGAACAGGGGGCACTCGGTCAGAAGGGGGGGTGGGGGGGCAGACACCAGAAATGCTGAAAAGGTCAAGGAACACCACTGGGATTTAGTTACTCAGTAGCCAGAGAGGGTTTGCCACCCAGAGCTTGCTTACGGAAGAAACAGACCCTGGAAGCAGGTACATGGGCCAGCTGCTGAGTGGGACCTGTACACGCCTCACTGCCCTGCTGCTCCCCGAGTCATGGAAGGGAGGCCGAGAAGGAGAGTCAGATCAATGCAAGGCAAGGCTCCCTGTTCAGAGAAACAGACTTTCAGAGAACGTTCAGTTACAACAGAGCAAGGTCACTTTTGTTAAGCAGGGCTCATAAATGCAGGAGGCCTGAAGGTAAAAATGAAGAAAACGCTGTAGAAAATGGCATTTCCTAGGGGTCCCTAACCCCAATCCTAACCCTATACCTAACCCTAAACCTAACCCTTACGAGGGCTGATGCCTCAGTATGATTTCACACCCTTGTCATGCCCTCCTCAAGTTCTGTCCATCCATCTTTCACATGATGTCTGTATTCTACCTGCTTTCCAGTGAAGAAGTCCACCTCACAATTAGAAGCACAAGCAAAGGTCCTCAGCCCACTCCACAGGTCCCCCTCAGCTAGTCCACATTTACATTCTGTTCCACTGCCCCCATGCTTCAGTCAGGTATTCAAGGACCTCACAATCAGTTGATTAAAAAGATCATGAAACATGCCCTGGTTGTTTTTTTTTTTTTGTGTGGGGGCACTGAGAACTGAATTAAGAGAGATTACTGCATGTAAATATGTGAGAACCTGTTTCTGTTTGTTAATTATACCCAAAAGTACAGATAAATACAAGCAAAGATGGCTGACATAGAGCCAAGTGCTTTATGGTTCAGTTTGCTTAGATTTTTTTTTTTTTTTTTACTGCTGTTCAGTATTTAGTGAATGACAAGCTTTTTCAAAATACAATTACCGCTACTCTCTTTATGGTGATGAAGGGAATGATTAACTCTTCAGGGAAGTCTGTTCCATTTGCCCACTTTGGCCTTTCTTATGTTGGTTTTACAGACCCACCAGAAAACAAAAGCAGTTACGAGTAACACTTCAACAAAATGGCTCAGTGAAAGGCTGCGCAGCCATAGTATGGCTGGGAACGACAGTGACTGAAATTCGCTTGGAGTAGCCTAAGGCATGGAGGATGCAGAGGATGCAGAGCCCTGAACCAATCCACTGACTGGAATAGGGTAGCAAGGCCACAAACACATTTATGAGACGGCGTATGGAGAAATGAACAGTGTTGACACAGCATCACATTTCAGTAAATATTGAAATGGACTTTAATTTGTTATCCAGTTCCAACTCATTTTCCAGCCATGTTATCTTTTCTTGTTTACACACTGAGGTTTTGCCCCATTTCATAAGGCCTGTGAGCTGCTTCACTGACTTCAGGCACCTTCCCCAAGATGCCGCTGGGCGCCCTGCTTGGCGGTCTGGGCTTTCACCCACGCACAATCCCTCGTTGTTTGTTTTACATGTTGCCATGGGGACAGCATCATCGCTCAGTGGCTGGCAGAGGGGGGGGGGGGGGGGGTAAAAAGACAAGGCCTGATCCTTCCACTTCGTCAGCCCCGCTGTCGTTAAGCAGTGTTACTAATAGGATGGTAAGTCAGACACTCTTTACCGTAAGTGCACTCACTACTGCTGAAATTACTCATCCAGTATTATGGTACGTGCAGGCTACATACAGCACTGCACCTCTGTATACACACTACATACATCATTAGAGTCTGTACACATTACATACAGAACTACACTTCTGTATACACACTACAAACAGCATTAGAGTGTGTACACACTACATACAGCACAGCAACTCTGTATACACACTGAATACAGTAATAGAGTGGGTACACACACCATCACTACATCACTGTACCTTTGTGTTCACACTACACACAGCACTGAACCTCCGTATACACACTACACACAGCATTAGAGCGTGTACACACTAAATACAAAACTACATTTCTCTATACACATAGCATACAGAATTGGAGTGTGTGTACACTACATACTTCACTGCATCTCTGTGTACACACTACAACCAGCACTGCATTATTGTATGCACACTACATACAGCTCTACACCTCTTTATACACACTACATAAAGTACTGCACCTCTGTATATACACTACATACATTACCACACCACTGTGTACATGATACATACATCACTGCACCTCTGTATACACATTACATACATCACTGCACCTCCGTATACACATTACATACATCACTGCACCCCTGCATACACACTACATACAGCATTACAGTGTTGTGGCAAGATGAAAGGCTGGTCTGCTAGGGGGGGGTTAAGCTCAGATGCAAGGCACTTTACTCACAACAAAGAAAATAGAAGGCAGTGCTCAGGATGAGGCAGGACAAGGTGCTTGGTTCCCTTGACAGCTCAGGTCACAATTTTTTCCTTCCTCTTACATAATTTTTCTGAGGGCAGCCAGACTCAAAGGAGCTGAGGCTGGGTAGCTTGATTAGCTGCTAGCTGTGTGTCATCGCAGTTGTCATGTGGCAGTGACCTGCATGGATGTTAACTGTCGGCACAGCACTTACCCACTTGTGACCCTGCCATTATGTATGTTTTACATGCAGCACAGCACCACTGTGTACCTGCTACTGACAGTATTACAGTGAGTACGCACCCCGCAACCACACTGCACTACTGTTTACACACCACATACAGCTCTGTACCTCACTGGTTAGCTGAGGTGCACTGGAAAATGGCATAGCAAAGCCCACTTGAGAAGGGCAGGGCACTTCCTTATCCCTCATTTTATGGCCTGCTGGCACCAGCCTGTCTATGCCAAAGTGTTAGTTTGCACAAGGACGCAGGTTGCACAAACCACGTGGGTTTCTGGAAGGCGTTTCTCAGCAGAACCAACAGCAACAAGCCTCTGAACTTTGTCCGTGGCTGCCTCCAGCCGGCGTGGCCACAGACAGACAGACAGACGCGTCCCTGTCAATTTTGGAGAAAATGGTGGTGGCGCGTGTGTGTGTGAGGGGGGTGGTTTGTTGGGGGGGGGCAGCCCCAAATCAGCTCCACATCTTTGACCGTTTTTTTTTTTTTTGATGCATTCACCCATTTGTGCATTAAGGTCCCAGTCAGAGACCAAGCCTCCTATTGTTCACATATGTGCAAGGCACCGCCGATTCAGTGGAAACATTAGGCTCATATCTGAGCTGAGGACTCCAGGCGATCCTCGGGGCCTGTCCCCTGTAACCAGCCCAACTGGACCTGCCAGTCATGGCTGTCACCTCTCCTGTCACCTCTCCTGTCACGCAGGGCGAGGCTCATTTATGTCTCCTATTGTGTCTGCAGGAGCTGTGTCTTCCCTTACAGGCCTGATACCCATAATGCCTGATCAGTATGCAGACTAGTGGCGCATTGGAGGTCAAAAGTTAGCCGCTGCTTTCTTCCCCTAACAAATTACAAACATCACAGGTTTTGTATTTTTCTGTCACTTAGCTTATCAGTTTATGCAAAGGAACTTACTCCTTCATATTCAGGTTAACCCCCTACTGCTACTCATTGTTAGGAGATTATTAATGCTTAGACTAGAACCCAAACGATCCTTGAATGTTGTGGAATTCTGGGATTCTGGAATGTTCTGGAATGTATTGATCCGGTCTGATTCCTGTGCAGCAGCATTATTATCAGCCCTTAAATATGGTCACGGGGACACGTGCAAGATATTTAATCTGATACCATATTTAATAGTTAAAGCCAAATAGAAAAAACACACAACGGAGAAGACAATCCACAGAGCTGCTGCCAATGTTTCCCTGCTGTTGTATGGGTGCATCTTCCCCCACAGGGCTCTCACCTCCCCATCAAACTCGTTCTTAAATCCCAAACTCCTGGGAGGCCACCGAACGATCTTGGCTGCCACCTTGTTACCTTAGGCACAGTGAGCGCCGTTAAACTTTGGCAAAGCCCATGCAGATACTTTGTCATAAACCAGCACTGTTCTAAAACACACTCTATAGTCTGCATGTGAAAGGAGGTACCTGTGACACTCTTATCTTTCTGTCCAACCAAACAGGCTTGTGGTTTTGCAGGTACAGTCAAAATTAGAGGTAAACAAATCAGACATAACCTCATTCTGCCCTTCTTGCGTGTTTGTGCTTACAAAACAAGAAAGTCAGGACTGGCTGAAAAAAATGTGCGTACTGCAAGATTAACTAAGTGAAAGTATGAAGATTAAACTAATAAATAAAGTCGAAGTCCTCGTTTAATCCTCAATGTTTGCTGGTCCTCTTTATGCAGCTGATCTGTTTGTGTCTGTTCTCCATGCCGTGCGTGTGCATACGCAGAACCTACTCTGTGTGCATGGCGCGCGAGCGTCTCAAGGCCAGATCGTCTTGCATTACCGTGAGCGTCTATTTCTGACTCTGCATTTCCGCCTGCCAGCATCCCAGCTGAAGGGGAACTCTAAGGAAAGGTCAAGAGGTGGAATTCCGGAACCTCTCTGCATTCCTCTGATGGGCAGACACACACACACACAGATTAGATATCTGTATCTTTGTGGGGACTCTCCATTCATTTCTATGGGCATAACCGTAATCAAAACAATAACAACGTTATCCCCTACCCTGCCCTAACCTTAACCATAAGTAACCAAACAAAATACAACTCTTTTGGCATTTGTAGTTTTTTTGGTTGCAGTCACAGAATTTTATAAACCTGAATTTCCCCTTGTGGGGACCAAAATAATAGTCCCCATAACGTCAAAACAGGTTTTTATCACATTGTGGGGACAACACACACACACACACATACACAAACACACAGGAAGCTCACTGCCAGTCACTCCCTCAAACAAAAAATGTACAATCTGCAAAGGATCACAAAAGACCAAAGTATATACATTTTATGTCCTTTTTAAAATTAGTACATACGGACATCGCAAAGTCCAAGAATATAACTAACAAAATATCACCAAAACACGTCTTACACACAAACACGCACGCCTATATTTTGCTATCTATAGCATGGATTCTTTGTTGTCCAAGGAAAATGAACAAGCGAACAATTAAAAAGCTGATTTAAAGTAGCCGATAATACTAACAGCTTTCACAGATGGTGAGACCGACCACATAAGGACATCATTTAGATGGATTAACACGAATAGATTCAAGACTCGAGTTCTTTATTGTCATCATTTCCACATACAGGTACACAGTGTATATGATCCCTGTGGTGCTACACATGAATGCAGACAGAACTGAGCTCCAACTACTTTAAAAGGACCATGATAGTAACCAGGGTAATTCAGTTCAGAGTTTCACTACATATCCTGCCGGGGGGTTGTGGTGTGTTCACTCCGTCCTGAAATAGTCGCTAGTTGGAGCCCATCCAGAGTTTATACACAGGCATGTTTCCACTGACTGTGACTCATGGAGAAACAGACATAATCTAAACAACGTCCAAACAAAAAATGTCTGCTCCAAATAAGACTAATTTACTACTTTCTCTTGCAGACTGTTCTGGTGGTGAGGCGTCTAAGAAACTTCTGAAAGCCAGCCGGTGATGCACAGGGGAAGAAGGACCAGCACGAATCTCCCAGGATGCTCCGGAACAAGGTCGAATGCAGATGACCTTCATCAGATCAGCCTGCATCAAAAACAGTCAACAAAGTCAAGACCCAACATGAAGGGTGCCTTCTGTACCTAATTGCACCTCCTCCTCCTCCTTATAAAATAGGAATCCATCGCTTTCAGTGGCGTGGGAGTCCAGTGGTTAGTGCTGTTGCCGCTCACCTCACACTGGGGCTCAAGCCTCCACCATGTCTTCAGGTGTGTGGAGTTTGTTTGTCTTCCCTGAGTTGTCATGGGATTTTCTCTGGGTACTCCAGGTTCACAGTCCAAAAGATATGCTGAAGTTAATTGGTATCACCAAATGGTATTGCTAATTGCCTGTAGGTCTGTGTGCCTTGTCAGAGTTTGGTGCCCTGCCTTGTACCCATAGGCTCTAGACCCCCATGACCCTGAACCTGAACAGGACAAGTGGTTACAAAAAATGAAAGGATGGCTTGCTGTGGTTTGACTATACATTATGTTTTGCCGTAACAAGAACACCACAATCACTGTTCTCAAGGCCTTTTGCAACCCTAATATAGGTCTGCTAGAGAGATCTGTCTAGAAACTAAGAATAGGTCTCTTCTATAGGTCTGTCATTATAGCTTCAGAGTTAGTCTACAGTAGAGGTCTGTCAAGGGTTTTAAGACGTCTGCTGTACAGGTCTTTCAGTTCCCTAGGAAAAGGTTCACTTTACAAGTTTGCGAAAACAATTAGAGAAAGTGAATTGAACATATCTGTCAAAAACTTTAGAGAAGGTCTCATGTTGAGGTCTGTCAAATCGATAAGAGAAGGCATAACTATCGAGTGCTTATAGAGTATCTCCTGTACAGGCCGCCTACCCACAAAGACAACTTACTATATGAGAATGTTAAACCATCTAAAACAAATCTGCTTTAGAGGACTGATAATCCCCTAGAGAAAGTTATCTCCTTGGAGAACAAATTCTACAAACACCCCACTTTACCAGTCAGGGGACCTCCCATTTCAAAATAATAAATGAAAATGTCAGCACAATGCTTTCCGTGGGCTGGTTTTTACATGTCAAAGTGAGGGTAACGATTCTTCATTCAAGAGGATATGTCTATGTCAACATCTCAGTTTAGCTTTTGGCCCGACCTGAAGCAGAGTGGCTGTTCTATCTATATACCCGCTGTAACATCCAGAAAAGAAGAAGGTCACTCATCCTGAGTAAGAATAAAAGTCTAAATAAATATATATCTGCACCTTCCGGTTCTTGCAAATGCTCTATAACAGGATCCCAATGCAAAGTCACTCCAAATGGAAACAGAACTAATATGACCTGGGCCTTCTGATTTTTCTGGGGTGTTTTCTGCTTGGTGAACAGTTGCTCACAGGAGACACCGTTGTCATTTCATTATTATGACCAGTAACCAGACTGATTTGTCCTCAATAACCTGAACTGCTTTTCATTGTTGCTGGCAATTCCATGTTATATTTTTGCGACGTGAAATGTCTGGCGGCTTTGGGTGGGGGGAGGTCTGACTGAGACACGGGACAGCAAGGATTAACCAAATAAAAGGACTTATTTAAATAGTAAACACACACTGAGAATGATACCTTACATTATACCTTACTGTCATCACAACTGATGTGTACGCTCACCTAGGGAGGCCGTCAGCTGGGTGAGCTGATTGGTATAGTGCAGGACCATGCAATTGCTCAGGCATACATACGCATTAAAACATCCTGTATGTAACCCTGGGTGAGACTACAAAACGTACAATCAGTGAAAATGACAATGTTAAAATAACAGGTGAAACCTTAGGTAAGGAACAAGTAAACTGCTTCTCAAGTGTCTCGCATGTTTAACATCATGAAACAAATGAGTCCTGATATTTTTCTCTAGAACACAGGAGTCTTTTGCTGTAGCCTAAAATCAGCCACATTTGAAATGAACATCTAAGTACAGCCATACACTCTTCAGCGTTCATCATGACTAAAGACCAGGCTGTTTCCTCGATCCTGCTGAAGGAGGGACGCCCACAGAGTCACTTTGTTCTCACTGTGGACATTCCGGAACTCCGCAGTTTTTTTATTCTCATTTAGCTGTTTTTCATTTCATGCACAATATCCAGGACATTCCCTAGGTGTGCATCACCAGGACTCCACCTTGCTTGTAGACCGCAAAATGCAGGCACATGTGGGATGGACTGGGGAGATACTCTGTATTTCAAACTCCTCAGCTGTCCTACCAGCATAGGAAAAATCCGTTCCACTCCTGCACAACTCCTAGTTAAAAGTGACAAGTTTTGAGAGAATCAAGGTACGGTCTGTTCACTTCAGTAGTGCTCTAAGAGACAGGACCAGACACCCCTCTGCGGAAATACACCTCCTGCAGGCAGCGTTGGAAATGTGTGACAGTGGAAAATCTCAAGCTGGAGGACGAGGTCAGATATCAGGTAGGAGGTGACAATGCACAAAAAAAACCCTCATTACAAGAGATAAAGGCCACCGTTCAGTTTGAGGGAGTCGGGAAAGGCAAGCAATGCATTTTTAACATGAGTGTCAAAAAGGCACAGCTGAAGGACACAAAAATGAAATGTCTGACAGATGGTGAAAAGATGGAGATGAAGTTTTATGCCTGAAGTTTTTTCCGGACATCTGACACCACACATCAGGTCCCCCAATCCTGCTTCGAATAAACCTGAGTGAGGATCAGACAGACTGATTCAGCAGCTGCTTACTCTAAGAGTCTCCATCTAACTTTGCCTCTGTCCCACAGTCCTCCATCCTCACTGAGGATCAAACTGAAACCTTTTTCACACACGCTTTCATCAAATTTATACCCTTCCTTCATGTCCCCACACACATTACCCCCCTACAAGTGTGATGCACTGGAAACTTGCCCCCCCCCCTGCCCAAAACTGTATATGAAGCACATTCAAAAACTATATCGCATAGACAGATCAGAAAACACAAAGTCAGCTACAAACGATCTGCTTATAAGAATCCCCCCCCACCCTTCTGTCTGTCATTTATAATCCTTTTTAGCCAGTCGATCCTGCGCACCTGGACATCTTCCCGCATTCAGTTGTCGTCACCAGGTGAGTGTGTCTGTGTATCTCTAACTGTAGATATGGGTTGGAACCCAACCCCATTACAGCTGGAGACACAGGTAAATGACATTCATGCTGGAATCATCTGTGGCCTGTTTTCTGGGAGAGCACCCTGTTTGTTCCCACACTCGTTTTGCTTTCATCTGAGATTGCTAACCCAGACTTTTGCCATCCGCCTCAAAGTGATGGTCTTTCTGGACGGCGTTGCGACAGTAGGACACCTGGTGCCCCGCACGAAAATCACATGAGACTAGGGTGACCATCTAATCCATGTCAGAGGGGACACTATGAACTAGGACGGGTCTTTTATACTACCATTTCAATTACGAAGACCTGGGTTTCATTTAAGCACTGAGGTCTTGCTGTGTGCTGATTGGTCGGTCTCTTCGAATCATGCACGTGTCACTAATGTTAATGTGAAACGGCTTGATGAGTCTTTCAATCAAGGAAACAATCCAGTCAAAGCACAAGGAGGACTGAACTAATTAGCCAAGCACAGGAGCCTTTCAGTTTTTAAGTAGTTTGTAGAACCTGAAGTAGCTTCCTAACATGGAGTAGGTGCCCCCCCCCCTACATGAGACTCTGACCAGCTACAGCAGAGAAGCAGTTAGGGGGGCTCTTAAACCAGCAGACAAAAGATAATCCGTGTTTCATTCTGTGATGGACCAGCCATTCTCTTTCAGTTACCCATTAATTAAGCCTCTTAAGTTGAGCCTGTTTGGTACTCAGTTCACCATCCTTCAAGTGTCTGAAGTGCAGCCCCATGTGTGGCATCCCATAATCTCCAGATGCCTATGTGCTGCTTTGCAAAGGTGCTGTTTACGATGTTTATGGGATGCGTTTGACCTGCTATCTTGTGCTCCTGTCTCTACATGCCAGCTCCATCTCCCTCCATTGGTGCCAAGAGTAATATTTCACCTCATCTGAATCAGATTACATTTTATTACCAACGTTTATGTCTCATCTCATTTTGATGAGTTAATCACATATCATTATCTTTACTGTTTGGAACTTAGAACAAAGCAAAAGCACTCAAATGGAGTAACGCACATTAAGTGATGTGCTGGTTTGTTTGTGACAGCACACAGAGCAAGGTAAAAATGCACGTGGGGAGTGTCCGCGAGATGTTTTTGACAGTTCGACCTTTCTTCCACATGTAGTGGAAGAGGGAGACCAAACCAGGGATTTTCTTCTTTCTTCTCATGACACCTTAGTTTTATTGTTCTATTATGGCACCAGGATCTGGGCGGGTGCGATGAGTCAGAGGTTAAATGCACTCATTCTCTTCCACGGTGTACAATTGCACTTTGCTGCTATCCTATATTTTGAAAAACTGCCCATTTCAGTTTAGACCTACCATTCATAATTCTGGCAGTAGGTGGAGCAGGAATAGAGCATGTAGGCGGCTTTGCTGAAATCCTGAAAGCTCTGAGTAGGAAGAAGAGGCTTCTAAGATGGAGATTATGAGGGAGCAGGTGGAGAGATAAAAACTAAATCAAACAGCAGATGATTGGTGGCGGTATGCACGCACGCAGCTGTCTACAGACGGTGATTAGGCAGTGGGAACATCAATGATTTCCCGTAAGAGGCTGAAGTAATGATTTTTTTTCCGTTGATCAGGTGCTCTGGACCATGGAGATCTATGTATGAGTGTGCCACTTTGTAGAAGACTGGAATTCATTGGGGGACAATTGGAATTCATTGGGGGGCAATTGGAATTCATTGGGGGAGGGTAGATAGCTGACTCTATCCAGTCAGCCTCAGCATGGTCATGATGACTGCTTCCTGAGTTTCATGTGTTTTGCAAGTACATGAGGACTCACCAGAATGTAGGCATCCAACAGGGCTGTCTTTACTTCACCGGCCCTGTCACGAGTCATCAGATAGTGAAGGAGAGGGTGCTGGTAATATCCAGCATGGACCCTGGAATGCATCCTTTCCTGTATTGTGGCTGTAATGGATGGAGATGCCAAGGTGTGAAAAGGACCTGATTGACTCTGCTGCTCTCATCCCTATGCTTATAACTACTTGGTGTTTAATCAGCACAGCCTCTGATCTCTGGGATGGACTGGCGGGATCCAGCTGCCAAACAGATCTCTCTCAAGCTGCCCAAGGCAAATGTTTACATCCCAATGGATCTACTCAGAGTGAATAGGTGAATCAGAGGGAAAGGAATTCTCCTCCTTCATAATGACTGTCACTTACAGCTCTGTAACGTGTGACACAGCGGTGACTCAAGGCCAGCTCAGAGAAGCATAGACAGAGAGGTGGGAAGAGGTGGAGCCAGATATCTCGACTTGTGACGAGTGGTTCTGAAATCCGCAAACACCCCCCCTGCTTTGCTCAATAGCCTGCGAACCTGGCCTTACTTGTGGGGGAGGGGCAAACCATGGTTCTACCTATCTGCCTTGGTGGAGGAGCAGGGAAGACTAATAACAAACTAAGAGTTGGCCAGAACAGATACCCATATCTGTGCAAACGACGTAAGAGCGTATTCATCATTCCATTATTACTTCAAAAAATGTATAAAATGTTAAGGTCCCTCACATGTATGTTGACCTCTATGACCCCATGTCCAGCTACGCTTTTTGAGGGTAACCATTTACCCAGAATCAGTCAATCACTGGCATGTATATGAGCCTGAGTAGTGTACCTATTCATTTTCAATAGTCTATGTAAGTTGAGGAACGCTATATTCTCAGCTGTTGTTACAGTCCTAACCAACCAGCTGCCAAAGCCTCTGTGCCAATAGTACCATAGCTAAAGCTAATTCATTGGCCTTCTTTGCATCATGCACATACACACAGCCTTAAAAATTGCTATGCTTTAGCTTGCAGTGGTTACCTTACACCTCTGGGACCTGGGTTTGAGTCTCCGCCGTGGCTTCAAGCATGTGGAGTTTGCATGTTCTCCCTGTGTCATTATGGGGTTTCCTGCAGGTACTGCAGTTTCCCCACACAGTGCAAAAACATGCTGAGGTTAACTGGAGTTGCCAAACTGCCCATATGTGTGCATGTGTGAGTGTATGGTGTGTGAGTGTGCCCTGCGATGGGTTGGCACCCCATCCTGAGTTGTTCCATGTCTTGTGCCCATAGTCTCCAGGATAGGCTCTGGACCCCCCCACGACCCTGAATAGGACAATCAGTTACAGAAGATGGATGGAAGTTACACGCTATGGCATCATGTCGCTTTAGCCCCCTGGGCAGGAATTGAAAAACCCTTATCCGAAGTTCTCCATTTTTCTCCACAAAGCCTCCTGTAATCACCTTCAATTTCTGCTGCGCAGGCAGTTTTGAGACGCCGCCGTCAGATGCGCAGACATGAGCGCAGTTATGAGTGCACAGCGCTAGCAGAGAAATTCAGGTCTGACCTGTTCTGCTCCCCCATTTTACTCGTGATTACTAACCCCCACCCCCCCAATCACGCCGCCACTGCCATCCCGTCGACTGTGATGCTTTCTGCATCCTGCTAACCAGGTTCATGTAGGAACCCATGAGGAGGGGCCAGCTTTATCGGACATTAACACTAACACGGGGGGGGGGGGGGGGATATGCTGACTTTGCAGCCACACTTCATCAAGGGCCTGGCTTTCTTTTCGGTAATGAAATGTGCCCCCATGCCACCAACTGATTTAACACAGGCCTGGCTGAAAGCCTGTTTGATTCCTAACATCGCTAACGCACCTATTTTGACTTGTATATAGTTATCATGCATCTGTGTGTGTGTGTGTGTGTGTGTGTGTGTGTGTGTGTGTGCGATTCAGCAGCCAGTTGGCCTTCAAACCCCAATGGTTTCAAGAGTTTTTTTTCTCCTTTGAAACAGGAGAAAGAAAGAAGCTTTCCTGTGCCACCTTGCTGCTTTTAGCTGCTGTTATGTTTGTCTGCAATGCTATTCTTAATTTATTATGTCATTGCTAAATTTTCTCTAAGTGCTTCAGGGCAGTATTGCAGGGAAGAATTTAAATAAACCGAACCGAATCTAAATTAAGAATTTAAAATTTACAGTAGGTAATGGGAGGATTGGGATTTGCGGGGGTTTGTCTTGCAATAACTTGTGAAACAGCATGCTGCCGTCTCTGGATATATTTATGTTTTATTGTACTCTTGGGTCCTTTCTATCAGTCTCTGCTGGAGATATTTCATTTAGGGCTGCTCATTGTTCTGTTTTACACAACCATATGGTATGTGCAGACAACCAACAGCATGTGACACAAGATGATTGAAGCTTCAGTCAGAGAAAGAGACAGATTTAGTGATTTAATTATTGTTTTTGTAAGAGTTCATTAGTGGTTGGTCCAAAAAGAACCTTGTTTCATGTTCTTACAGCTTAGGTGAGAAAGATACCAGGTGCCTAAATGGCTGCTCCTCCAATCAGAGCCAGGTCTGCACAGTGCTCTTCCACTCAGAGCCAGGGCAACACACCACTCCTCCAATCAGAGCCAGGGCAACACACTGCTTCTCCAGTCAGAGCCAGGGCAACACACCGCCCCTCCAATCAGAGCCAGGGCAACACGCCACTCCTCCAATCAGAGCCAGGGCAACACACAACTCCTCCAATCAGAGCCAGGTCAACACACCACCCCTCCAATCAGAGCCAGGTCAACACACTGCTTCTCCAATCAGAGCCAGGTCTGCACAGTGCTTTTCCACAGAAAGCCAGGTCAACCCACTGCTCTTCCACACAGATCCAGGTCAACGCCCTGCTCATCCAACCAGAGCCACTGTCTGAATCTCGGGGCTCACAATGGTTAGTGGACTGTTGGCAGAGCTGATTACAAAAATTGTGTAAAACTCAGGAGCATGAAAAAAGATACAGAGAATACAGGGGGGAGACCTCTTCTACAATGTATCTGTTTCTCCAATTGCTACTCACACAAACGTGAAGCCTTGCAGTCTCCGGGGCAGAACTCTGAGACTGCCAACAGACAGACAACGTGCTCTCTTGCTCTCTGCCGCCCTCACACTCCTCCTCTCACAGATGCCATTCATCCCTCATCTGCTCACTCATGCGCTCGCAGTGCGATCACAAGCTGTGGGGAGGTGGTGAAGCCTGACCTCACCATGACCTCCAGCTTTATTACCTCAAATGCAAAAAAACTCACAATGTTATCAACATTCATCTTTTCATTGGTTAATTTCCATGCTGAATCTTTACTAATGGAACTGTGCAATTCTGAATGTATACATGCATAGATACACAGAGACACGCAAAACCTTACTCACAGGGCATAAACACACACACACACACACACACACACAGTGTAAAATGCTTTCAGCTGTTCTCTAAACGCAAATGGGGGTAGATGTTCACACACAGTAAAATGAACTTGGCTGTTTCCTGGTACAGGTGCTCACACACACACAGCAGGATGTTTTTGCCTTTTCTTTCAATGTACATGAGGAAAGGTGGTCACACACACACACACGCACACACAGGTTTGTAATTATATCTTTGTGGGGACTCTCCATTCATTTCTATGAGGAAAGCTCTAATCCCAACAAGACAACCTTAACCCCTACCCAGCCCTTAACCATAAGTAACCAAACAAAAAACGAGATGTTTTAGATTGCATTAACAGATCTTTGTGGGGACCTGAGGTTCCCACAATGTGATATAAACATAATCCACACACACACACACACACACACACACAAAGTAAAATGCTCTTGGCTATTCCCCTAATGCAAACAGAGATAGACACTCACGCATCCAGTCGAAGTTAAAACAGGTTTGACAGCTGAAGAGGAAGCAGGAAATGACACGGCTGAATGCGTTTAACCCTGATGCTCTGAGATGCGGGATGAAACGTTAAAAAAAAAAACCCCTGACGATTGCGTCTATGCCAACTGGAGCCTTTAACAGGTAAAATCAATGCTGTCTGTTCTTATCCAGTGCTATGTTTAAACCTTATCTGCCCCCCGCCCTCCCAAAACCAGGAGGCCCACCCTCCACGGCAGGCCAAATTGCGGCTGGTCAGAGACCTCTCAGCCATCCATGGGTTCAATGTTCCTGGGACACCACCAAGATAAGTATATATGGAGCTGATTAAGGCAAATCCCTGGACAGGGTGATGTTTAGCAAGAGCTGGAGAGGTTGCTGCTGTTGACACACGCTGACACACAGTCAAACATGTGGATTGATTCCCTCTTCCCTGCACACACATGATTATTACCCCCGATTATTACCAGGTTTAAATA
Organism: Paramormyrops kingsleyae; assembly: GCF_048594095.1. Classification (NCBI taxonomy): domain Eukaryota; kingdom Metazoa; phylum Chordata; class Actinopteri; order Osteoglossiformes; family Mormyridae; genus Paramormyrops; species Paramormyrops kingsleyae. The sequence goes on from NC_132804.1 coordinate 10,354,799, forward strand.
TAACCAGCTTGTCCTTTCCTTGGTAGAAAGCGTATTTCAGATGCACATCTCCTGAACGACCTTAACCTCACCTTAGTTTTCCACGTATAACATATTTATTTCTTTATTTTATTTCATGCTATTAATTAAGAGAGCGAAAAGGCATCATTTGTGATCTTAACTTGAAGCTTACGCTGCAGACAGGCGTTCACTCCTGACATCTAGTGGTAATTGCTAGATTGTTTTTAAGAATTCAGTCAAACGAGCAAAAACCATACATTTGAATCAACATCTGCGGTAGTTTGGCGAAAATCAATTGTGAAACGTCTGGTATACTCACTTTGACCAGCGGTGGAAATGTACTTACAACCGACGGGCATGAACAGAAATGTTTTAACGGGATAATTTCCTTACCGAGGGGACTCAGGTTTCCTTTCCCGTGCTTCTCAAATGTGGCTCTTGAAAGGAAATTGTCTGTAGCTCATTGTGAACGACATTAATCATACTGTCATTGTTAAAACCAGCCGAAGTGCAACATTTTTTCTCCATAATGGTACATATCTCTTATACAACAATTGTGAAGTTTACATGTGTATTGAACCATTCCGTATTATACGCAAGGTTGCCAACTTTGGTTTTTATTACCTTGTAAATGGTATCTATGGTGTGCAAACTACCCCACCGCCTTTGCTAATGTTAGGTTTAAAATTGAATAATACGTATTTGCCGTAAGAGCGTGAGTGTCACGCCAGATGCGTGAGAGCTGAAACCTCTCAGACATGTAAAAGCCGATCGACGTTATTAACCTTAATAATAACTCACGCACCTTACGGGCTACAGTAAAGTGCGGCGGACTGAATTATAAATAATGATAATTACTAAAACAGAGAGACCGAATTTCATATTACAACAACTAGCTAAATCAAAAAATTCAGGAAGAAAAAAAACGAATAATGATCAATTTATTGGTCTAATACAACTATTAAAAATTCATCAGGACAAAGAAAACACATATGTATAGTATAAATGAGCTATTCCACAATATTTAAATCAATACTAGCTCCCGCACAGAGGACAAGACTGCTTCACGTCTCTCGTTAGGCAACCAAATTTAAAATACCAGCATTATTTAACAAGAAAAAAATATTTCTGCTGGACAATGAAAAACAGATACGAACATATGCAAAGGCGAATGCAAAGCAGCGGATGCAAACCTTGACACAACATTTTAAATAATACGTAGTTAAACACATATATGCAAAGTTGTAACTAGCCAAGAAACACAACTGGGTCCGATCCACACGCCTTCGAAACTGCAATTTCTACACTGTATACATGAGTAGGGGGCATCCAGCTTTAAAGAACGTTACGATTTAAGGTATGGGAACGTTCAAAGTATCCAGTTTCCCTGATGTTCCTAGAACGTTAGCCCACTACAACTATATTACTACAACCAAGGCTATTAATATAAAAATGAACTAAAGGCATACTAAAGCAGCGGGTAACATTGGCCCATCCCAAAGTCCCCCCTAAGCCCTGAACCCTCAGAGACGTCACCTGCAAAGGGATCGAGTGTGAGAGGCTGCAAGGGCTCAAAATGGTATAAACAGGAATTGGACGGTACATTGCGACATTACCTTGACACAAAACATGTTCTTTACTGTTGTGGGTTTGGGACTTTTAATTTTAAGATTTGCACTTAAGGGACCGTCGGCCTAATTTGAATTTGTTCCAGGCCCTTATATTCTCAGAACAGAGGGTAACAGTTGGTGCCTTTGCTTGTCACTGGGGCTGTTCCGTCAAGCTTCTGCCAATTGCACCCTATAACTGTAAGAAATTGTACATTTTAAGGTGAAGAAATAGTCTCTGAGGAACATTCCTGAACCATCTATGGTATATTAATGCTGTTTGTACCTTTGGGATGTTCCTCAGAGTACATTTCTGTACCTTAAAAGGTACAATTACAAGGATAAAAAATAAAATGTGATTGAAAAAATAAAATATGAATCAGATCTAAAGACCCTTAAGCTGATTGACAAGCAATGCAAAAAACAGATGTACCCAAAGCATTCCAAAGCATTCGATTATTCTCTCAATGGATTTTGTTTTCCACAAACAAAGGTCAGTTTTGTAGTATCTGTTTCACTGGGTACAGATATTCAAAATCAGTGAAAAGCCTGATTATATATTATTATAACCCTGAAAAAAATCTGAAAGTGACAGAAAAATGCCAATATAAAAATTTTAAAAATAAGTAAAAAAAATCCCCACAGTTTTGACCAGGAATTTTAAATTTGGTTGTCATGAAGAGGGTCTTCAGGATCAGTCTGGATGACCAATGGAGCCAGTTCCCCACACCAATGCTATGGAGCCCCAATTATTTTTCACCAGGAGCAGCGGTCACGCCTGAAGGGGGACAGGCATGGAAAAATCATTATCACTCATCGTGATGCCTTTTTATTGCCCAAGGTATTTGAATGTCACTTTAAAGCAGGTTGTCACTCACAAACACAGACCAGCGGCAAAGCACATGCAAATGCAGGAAGGGGAAACAGGAGGAGATTAATATCCTTATGGTGCTACCCCAAGGGTTCCCGCTATGTGTAACTCATCTCTGGATAGAATAGTATGCAGTAATGCATTTAATGGTTATACAGTACAAAAAGAAATTCACCATTTACGACCTGGTTTTCATTTTACCTTTTAACTGCTGACCTAACCAGCTTCCCTTGATTCCATTTTTTCCCCACTCTCTGTCTTTAATATTGGCCGCATAAATGTAGTGCAGGGAATAATCCAATAGAACAATGATATTCGGCAACAGTATCACCACAACACTTGGCATTTAAATGTAAATTCTACTAGGACTGAGAGTTAATCATTCATATCATGCATATACAGCTGGTTTAACTACTAATACAACAAATTTCTCATTGGATCTTGGAGTGATTGGTGATTGGGTGATTTCCAGGTTGCGTTGCCTGCTCACCGCTGATTTGACTTGGTGTTCTGCGCATCGCATGCAGTGACTATCACCTGGAGAAAGACTCACACCTGGTTGGAACAGCTGTCCCAGGGCATTCGGCTAAGGAACAAGGAGAAGCAGGATTCTGGCTCTCAGCTTTTGTCCTTTGACACAACTCAACAAGAGATCTTGGAGGAATTCAAGCCAAAGGTGAGTCCCATCACCACATTACTGTCTCTGTTGGACATCAACCCTGTAGTTCCTGTCCCTTTCCCATTTAGATTCCCCTTCTTCTGTCATCATCTTGTGTCCTTCAGTTTTCCCCACACTCACACTCTGTATCATTGAATCCCCTTCAGAATCCAGAATGGGGCTGCTGGTGAAACTGGTGGTTCTGTACTGGGTGCTCAGACTCGACCTTTGTGAAAATGAACCTGCGTGGTTCCAAAACATCTCCACATCCATATTTAACTCATCTGGAGACTTTCTCTTTGGGGGACTATTTCCCATTAATGACCTCACAAGCAACTTGAGCCAAAACGAAAACCCAAGCGATGTACAGTGTGACAGGTAACAACAGCTGAACTGAGCCTCTTAATATCTGTCGGAGACAAACATTCCAGATTGTTTTACACCCATCAAACATTCTATAATGCTAAAAGCAGGAGAGGCAACTATAAAACGGCAAAATTCCATTAGATCTAAACAGCTAAATTCTATGAAACAGTAAAACTATCATAAACTTAAGGTTTAATGTTCAAAAATACCTGTTTTTGCAGTCAACTTTTGGATACCATGTTCCTTTGAGAATCTTAAGGAATTGCTCTAGTAGTAGTGTCCCCAAAGAACTCTTAACACCAGCTGTGTATGTTTTGTGAGGTTTCTTAGATGTTTTATTGTGGGTACAGTGACAATGTTCTTCTTGGCACAACAGTGTAGATGTAATTGGACTGGGTCTTTCACTGGTGATGAAGTATACAGTGGATGAGATCAATGCCACACCAGACTTGCTCCCCAACATCAAGCTGGGCTTTGAAACCTTCGACACCTGCAGCCAGTCATTTATCATTGTGAAGCCCAGCATGCTTTTCCTGAGTGAGGGAAACTCGGGGCAGGTCAGAGTGATGTGTAACTACACAGACTACAGCACACGTGTGCTGGCTGTCATTGGACCCCAAACATCTGAGATGGTTAATATCGTCGGAAAGCTCTTCGGTTTCTTCATGATGCCACAGGTGAGCGCATTCACAAGATCAAAGGTGGTTTTTTTTAAAAAAATGAATGCTATTAATTTAGTATAAATTGATCTAAAACAGTTTAATGGAGATTTTGACAATCTAATCTCCTAAGAGATCACTGAAGGATCTAGAACTGGACATTTTCATTACATACAGATCAGCTACGGTGCCACCTGTGACACCTTCAGCGACAAGCAGCAGTATCCATCATTCTTGCGTACAGTTCCCAGTAACCAGTGGCAGGCCCAGGCCATTGTGGACCTGCTGAGGAGGTTCAGCTGGAACTGGGTAGCTGTGCTGGGTAGCGGAGATGATTATGGCAAGGAGGGGCAGCTTGCAGTCTCCATGTTGGCAGCACAGTACTCCATCTGCATTGCCTACGAGGCCATCATCCCTGGGTACGGCAAAACAGAACCCACGATCTCAGAGATTCTAGATAACATCAAGACGGCCGCGGTGGGTGTGGTGGTCCTCTTTACCCTTCCCAGTTCTGCCCGGGCATTCTTCTCTGAGGTGAGTTGTGTTCACATTTTTACAGCATGACGCGTCAACGGAATCAGCATCCCACTACCCACATACATAAACTTTCACAAAGTTTTGGATGATGATAAACACAATTTTTTAACAAAACTCTCATCGCTGCCTTCTTGTGTTTCTTGACAAGGTTCAGTGTAGGAGTCTTATTAAGACTGTGCTTAGATTTTTCAGCACAGTCATCTGTAAAGACATTCCTGCAATAAAAGGTTGGGTAACAGGTTACTTAAAGCCACGTTTTTTGTCATTTATAAACATATTCATAACAAATAATAATGCATTCGTAATAAAGCATCATAAACATGGATATAAATCATTATAAAAAGGCATAACACATTTTAGCCATGTTTATTATGCATTTTGAATGTTTTATGAAGCTCTCAATTATAATTCAGTATGGATACCTTTATAATGCCTTATAATGGTCAGTATAAGCATTAAGGATGCTTTATGCTACATTATAAAGGTATCTATGGTGCATTATAAATCATATCATAATACAGTCATAATGCATAATAAACATGGCTATAATGTGTTATTGTCATCAGCAGGCAGGACACCAGAGTCGGGACCCAGAATGCGGGAGACACCAAGTTTACTGCGGTACCGATAAACAACAAATCCAAAGTGTGGCACTGGGGACGTAGTTGGGGACGGAGCAGAAGGGTCGTAAGCCAAAGGGATCAGTCCTACACGATCACACAGGACACTCGGCAGGGCAGGACAGGAGGCAGGAACAGGCAGGAGGCAGGATGACAGGAGGTCCGGGACGGGCAGGTGGGCCAGGCGAGGAGGACAGGGCAGGCAGGCGGGGCAGGCGAGGAGGACAGGGCAGGCAGGCGGGGCAGGCGAGGAGGACAGGGCAGGCAGGATACGCGGGGCAGGCGAGGAGGACAGGGCAGGCAGGACACGCGGGGCAGGAGAGAGAGACAATAGACGATCAAACGCTCAGCAAGGCACATCTAAACAATGCAAACAATACTTCGCAAAGTCTGCTGGGCCAGGACCGTCCTTTTAACTAAAAGGGGCGGTTCCCTTCCGGGTTGCGTCCGCTGTGGGGCGTGGTCCAGGTCCCGATGTGACAGTTATGCCTTTTGATAATTATTTATAGCCATGTTTATAATGCTTTATGAATCCATTATAATGCATTATGAATGTGTTTATAAATTACTACAAACATGGCCTTAGGTAAAGTGTTACCAAAGGGGTACCATCACTGCTAACACTACTTGACCTGGCAGACTTTTTTGGACTAATATTGGTTTATGTTAGCAAAGAAATTATGTAAAAGCACTGCTAAGAATACTTAGCAAAATGATCATGTATGTTACCACTGTAGCCAAACTGAGCCACTCTGTCCCCCGAACAGGTGATAAAGAGGAACATGGTAGCTGTCTGGGTAGCTAGTTCAGCCTGGTCTCTCGATAACTTAGTGTACGAGCTCCCAAATATCAACCGCATAGGCACGGTGCTAGGCTTCACTGAGAGCACCCAGATGTTGCCCTCACTGACCAGCTACGCCAGGGTGCTCCTCACACGGCTGGGAGAAGAGAGGGGCAATGAGCTAAGGATGGAGAGCAATGAGTCAGGATACTCCCACCTGGAGAACCCCTGTCCTGACTGCTGGAACCTGTCCCAGGACAATATCAGCATAGTGACGCAGCCAGTAGTGCAGAGAAAAGCCTTCAGCGTGTACCTCGCTGTCTATAGTGCAGCCCATGCACTCCATCAAGTGCTTGGCTGCAATACCACCAGCTGCCAGAAGGGGGCAGACAGCAAGGTCTATCCCTGGCAGGTAGGAAAACACCAAATACAACCATCTGTAGTCATGAGAAGCCTCTGCAATTTTTGAAGAAAATCAAGAATAGAAATGCAGACAAGTCTTCTGCCTCTTTCTGCACAGCTCCTGCAGGTGCTGAGAAATATGTCCTTCGAAATAAATGGCCAGCAGTTTCAGTTTGACAGCAATGGAAACCCTAACATTGGCTATGATGCTCTGACATGGATCTGGTCAGAAGGCAACGTAACCTTTAAAGACATTGGAACCTACTACAGTAGCTTGAAGATCAACGCAACCCTCATCACATGGCACACCAACAGCACTAAGGTAAGAGCATCTCAAACCATGACACATGAGCTCACCCATTTTCATTCACTGTTTACAACACTGACTATTGACCATAGACATACAATGAAATGCTACTTTTCACAATACTGCGTGATATTGCCAATATTTTTTAATGAGACCAAAACAAGTCTCTGTGATTTAAATTATGCAATGATCATTAGAGTATTGAGATATCCCCAAGCCTTCTTCGATTTACCTCACGGAACAGGTACCAAAGTCCACTTGTTCTGCAAATTGTGAGGCTGGTCAGATTCGCCGTGTCAAAGGCTCCTATTCTTGCTGCTATGATTGCATCGACTGCAGGGAAGGCACCTTTCAGAATAATACCGGTAGGTTAATCACACATTCATGAGTCACAGCACGACCAGCTTCTAGAAGCCCATACCTGTGGATAATTCTTCAAACTGACATCCAGGCACATTTGCAGATACATTTGGAAACGTTGGCTTATGTGCACAGCTGCACTTGAAGGCAACAAACACACCCCTGACCAACCTCATCAGTTTCTGGTGAATTTGCAGAGCTGCCTGACACTTCTTTCTGCCTGACAGTGGACCTCCAATGCACTGACTGTCCTAAAGGCCAGTGGTCTTTACCGCGCAGCACCCACTGCACATCGGCCACATACTACTTCCTGTCCTGGAACAGCTACCAGACCCTGGGACTGGTGCTGCTGGCCGTCTTGATGCTGACTTGCCACGGGGTCACAGGCTTGCTCTTCTTGTACCACCATGGTAGCCCGCTGGTGCGTGCCGCGGGGGGACCCATGAGTGCCCTGACCCTGATCGGCTCGATAGGAAGTTGCGCCAGCATAATACTGTTTCTAGGCCAGCCGGGAGACTTGACGTGCCGCTTGCAGCAGCCTGTCCATGTCGTCTTCTCCACGGTGACCCTGTCCACCATCCTGGCCATCACACTTCAGGTGACTATGACTGTAAAATGTATATGAATAGTCCAGAAGTTTATGAAAACATTCTTGAGTTCAGTGCTGTCACAGCGTTCCTCTTCCAGATTGTCTGCGTGATGGAGTTTCCAGAGGAAGCTCCATCCTACCTGGAGATACTACGTGGTGTTGGCAGTGGTATGGTGGTCTTGGCATGCTGTGGAGTCCAAGCCGGCCTGTGTGGGTATTTCATCCAGGCGAGTCAGACCTTGTCCAGATACCTTTATAACATAGATGTGCATTTCCTGACGAGTTTCCTGCGTTGTCCAATGGAGCCCATGCTGGGTCCAGGCCTGATGGTTGGGTTCAACTGCCTGCTGGCCTTGGTATGCTTCATGAGCACCTTCATGGCCAAGAAGCCTCCCAACCAATACAACTTGGCCCGTGACATCACCTTCTCTACTCTGTTTTACTGTGTGGTGTGGGTGGTCTTCATCCCAATCTACACCGGCCTGGATGACAAGTCCAAGTCTCTCGCAGAGATGATCGCCATCCTCTTCAGCAATGTGGGCATAGGGGTCGCCTACTTTATGCCCAAGTGTCACCTGCTGCTAATCAAGCCAGACCTCAACACAGAAGACTACTTCCGTACCTATCTAGAAGCTTCTCCATTTCCCCCTGAAAAAGACCAAGATAAACAACAGTAGCAGATGCTACAGCAATTTCCATATAAAGCCAGCTAGAAAATCCTAAATATAATGAGGAAAAAATAAAATCTAATTGTTAATTGAAATATTTACTCTTCTTCACATTTGAACAATACATAAAGTGGAATTATATTAACAAAAGTATTATACATAGCTAAAAAGTCTTCATGAATATCTAATGCATCTTGATAACATTGTTTGATTTTACAAACTGTAACAAAATGACATGTTCATTGGCATAGCTTGCGATGTTTAAGAGTTTCTGTTACAAAAATACTGACATTTTAAACACATGGCAAATTGTTTAAGATCTATTCAAGTTTTAATCAGAATTAATGAAAAAAAATCTAATAATCATGATTAATAATAAATCCTTCTTCTAGTAAGACAATATATCACTGAATATATCATTGTTAGGCATGGGTCATTGTTTTTGAGGATTAGATTTAGCATCTAATGTCCATTTAATGTTTGGTTGATAGAGAAAAAATGTAAATCTTCCTTTCATTGCTGAGTATGTTATTACGCACATGCAAAACAGAACCTTTTGTTACACAGCCAAGGTTGGTGGTAATTTTTGTTGGCACAGCTCACTACTGTAAGGGACGTGACAATAGTCAATTAACATTTATAGACAGAATAAATGCAAGACACAAACAACACAAGAGAGAGGAGTAAATGCAAGGTATAGAATAAATATGATACAATACTGACAAAAAGTGGCATGAATCTATTTACCCCACCCATATTTGCTCTGTTTTTGCTTATCCATAAGAATTGTGTCTGATATCCAAGCCAATTTTGCATAATACAAAGTACAACTTGTCTAAACACACAGTTTTTGAATTAGCACTTGATTTATTGAAGGAAAATAATTCATACTTGGTTGTACGACCTTTAGCAGCAACTACAATCAAACTCTTGTGGTAAGTGGAGCTCAGTCATTAGCATTACAGCGGAGAAATTTTGCCCCACTCTTCCACAGAATTGTATTAATTCAGCCACATTGGTGTCACGTTACGTACTGGGGAAGCAGTACAGCAGCCGTGAGGTCAGGAAAACGGGGATTTATTCAGAGGATATAACCAAAAACACAGAACAACACACAAGACTGGTGACAATGACCGGACAGGGATAAGACTAACTTGGAAGCACTTCAATAAATAGACTCAATTAAACAAGACTAGAAACAGCTGGTATCACAGGGATTCCTTGCATGGTTAACGAGGGGGCGTGGCAAAGAGGAGCAGCACGATCGGGACGTAACAATTGGATTGCTTTTTTCAGCCATGCAGAGGGGGACTTGCTCTTGTGCGTCAGATCGTTGTCTTGCTTATAACTCCATTGTGGTGGACAGATCATGGGCTGATGACCAGACATTTTGCTTCAGTACTTTCTAGCAGACAACTGAATTTATGCGTTCCACAATTATGACAAGTCGCCCAGACCCTGACGCAGCAAAGCATGCCCACACCGTCACACTACCTCCAGCACATCTGACTGTGGGCATGATGTTCTTTCTGTGGAATAGCATGTTGGCTTTACATCAGATGTAGTAGAATCCATGTCTTCTAAGTAATCCCACTTTTTACTCATGAGTCCTCAGAATGTTCTCTCAAATGTCTTAGGGGTAATCAAGGTGTTTGTGGCAAATGTTAGATGAGCCTTTACGTTCCTCTTGTTTATCAGAGGTTTTTGCCTTGGAACTCTCCCACAGACACAATTTTTGCCAGGGGTATAATCATGGAATCATGAATACAAGCATTAACTAACCTGAGAGAGGCCTGCAGTTTCTTAGATGTTCATCTGGGCTCTGCTGTGACTTCCTTGATGAGTTTTCCATGTGCTGTTGGAGTACTTCTGCTAGGCCAACCTCTCCTGGACAAAGCTGCTACTATTTCGAGTCTTTTTTTCCCTCATTTGGAGATGATGGCTGTCAGGCTGGTTTACTGGAATGCAAGACTTTTATAGAGGACTTTGTACCCCTTTCCCAACCAATATACTTCAATAATTTTCATTCTCGGATCTGTAGGAAGTTCTTTTGATTAAAACAGGGTGTAGTGCCCCTTGAGTCCCTTTATCCAGCTCCACATTGCTGGAATGGTTCTATATAAGTGACATGTAGATGCAACAGGGATGGCGTCAGTCAAGCTTGGGTGTGTCTCATTTAATTTAACTCATTACTGTTTAGATTTCATGCATTAGTTGACTGAGTGACTAAGGGAGGTAATTGCTTTGAATCACATGGTCATTTAGAAGCAGTGGGCTTTTTCCAAACTAGCTCTTATAGCTGTTCTCTACTCACATGGAGGGTCCACCACATCGGCTGCCATTCCAAACCGATTAAGTATGAAAGGCAGACTACTGAGGCCCTCCAACACAGAGCTGACACTGATGCTGACTTACTGACCACGTGCATTACCTTTTACGTTCGTTGTGGAAGACGTTCCATACAAAGAAGTTCTGTGCGATTATGTAACAAACATTTACTCATCAACAACTTAAACTAAACTAAGATTAGACATTTAATATTGTTACACAGACATTAACAGCTTAAAGTTTGTATTGTATTTCAAATCAAATATACCTTTTCCTAGTTTAGAAAACAAAAGTTGTGTTTGGATGATTGTAACATTATATTGCTTGTGGGAGTTTCACTTACATAAAAATGTTCTGAGGGCAGAATGGAAAATGATTGGTTCATAGGGACAGCCAAACAGATTGGTTATCTCTCTGAACCAATCATTTTTCGTTCTATTCTCAGAACATTTTTGTGTAAGTAAAACTCCCACGAGCTGTTATATTTACAGGAACTGTGGGAAAAACCAAACAGCTCATAAACATCAGAATGAAGAGTGACCTCAGGTTTACCAAAAAAGGAAATGGCACCAAAGAAGCTTGAGTGTAAAGTTTATTTTTGTAGGCCTACTGTGGCGGGAATCGTATCGATTTGCTGCCTCACTGCCCACATTATGCAGCCCATTAGTGCTCTCTATAAAAGATGAAGTTTCTGATTCTGACCAATCCATTTGCTTATGTGATTTTCTTCTGACGTATTGCTTAACGGGTTAATTATTAAGAAATTAGACCTTGAGGGTGTTGTGTCACCCAAACAAGGGTCAAAGAAATGGGAGAATCTCAAAAAGAAATACTAGGTAAATTTGTTGTCACAGAACGAACATACTACTGTCTCAAATACTGCAGTGAGGTTTCTAATATGCCACTGTTTGCACTAGGAGCTAAGAAGGTCTCCCACTGGGTCTGAAACAGAGCAGGGACAGGAAACACCCTCCACCTGGACATTTTATCTTGCCATGCATGGGACAATGAGGCGTAAGCCATCCGTGTCTCCTCCTGTCCTCTTTGCCTCATGTATGTCAAACCCCACCAACCTCACAGGTCCCTCTAATGATTCCAGCACCATCCCAGCCCCACCCCAACCCATCCCAGCCCCATCCCATCCTAGCACCATCCCAGCCCCATTTCATGCTAGCACCCTTCCCAGGCCCATCCCATCCCAACCCATCCCAGCCCCATCCCATCCTAGCACCATCCCAGCCCCATTTCATGCTAGCACCCTTCCCAGGCCCATCCCATCCCAACCCTTCCCAGGCCCATCCCATCCTAGCACCATCCCAGCCCCATCCCAACCCTTCCCAGGCCCATCCTATCCAGCACCATCCCAACCTGCACCATCCCAGCCCCATCCAGCACCATAACAACCTGCAACATCCCATCCAGTACCATCCCATCCAGTACCATCCCAGCCCCATCCCATCCAGTACCATCCCAGTCCCATCCCATCCAGCACCATCAAATCCAGTAGCATCCCAGCCCCATCCTATCCAGCTCCAGCCCCATCTGATCGTGGTTCCCTCCCCAGCACATCCACAGCATCCTCACCTGAACCACAACCTGCCAAAAAACCCAAATCACCACAGAAGGGTTTGCCTTTGATTGTTTGCAAAAAGAATCCGAATGGAAGCATGACACCAGTGAATAACAAAACGGAAAAATTTATAAGTTTATTTGAAAAAAATGGTGGACAAAATGTGATTGTTTTTTAGTTTGACTGATTTTTTTATTTGGTCCTGTTTGTTTGGGTGGAAGTCTATAATATGATTAAATGTAGTGATATTATTTATGTTGACTATTCATAACTTGTGTTTCTTCTGTGATGGAGGGGTGGGTTCAGGAAGTGGATTAATTCATTCTGTATGGAGAAATAATAGCTGAAATGAACTATGATAATCCCTTTGTATATTATTGAATCTCCAGAAATGGGGAGGTTCATAACCTCATGTTATATCTCAATTAGTGGCATCTTTTCCAAATCACTGCATAACAAGTGGTCTTTAACAAGTGGTCTGAAAATGGGTAATTTTCACCTGTACAAAAGGATCACTATGCAAGGAGTCTACTGATGTGCTCTATACCCAAAAAAATAATCTGTTGCAATTCTAAAAGGAACTATTTTTCAACATGTGAGAGGTCTATGAAGGGCAACAACTGCAACCAGCATTTCAAATAAATTATTGTGTATCAAATGTAATAAATGCAGTGTACAACAACAATCAGGCCTGTCAATTGCATTTGTATTTGTTTTGTTTGTATTTGTTTTGTTTTGTTTCTAGTAACACAGGAGTGGTGTCAGTTGACCATGAGGTTATGATGTTTGATTTTGTTTATGGAGCTAAGTTCAAAGGCCCCACTTGGCATGCATGTTTGGCAGGATGATTTGACACAGTTTGAGGATACCCTTGTTGTAGGACGAACAATTTAGCAGTGGTAAAGACAAAAATACAGGTTTATTTGGCCAGCTTGTGCAGTTTTAGTTGGCTGTTGTGGAAATAAACAAAATCACGACTGCTTCATTTTTGGACGAAATATGAACTGCACAGCACTCAGTTACAAACAAAACACATGTGGACAAAATTCGCAAATGATCATGTTCATTCATCTGATCTGGCAAAAACACTGGTGTAGACAGGCAGGCAGCAATCCTGTCCCTAATGTGGTTTCCAGGACATTCATGGCCACCTGCACCAATGGGTGACTCATTCTGGGAGGTCTGCATTTGCTCACATGAAAAAAGTTTGTAGTTCCTATGGTCTACATGGTGTTGGTTTTCTAGAGCTGTTGTCCGGATGTAGCATCCATCAATAGTACCAGCAGCAGAAGGAAAAGCATGACTCCGTGCAAGCTGATGAAGCCTTAGCCAATGGTTAGCTCATCTGGCGATGTCATCTACACAATTTAATTATTAATCTACAAGAAATTAATAGAATGTACGAAAGAAGAATACTGCGTGATGGGTGTTAAATAAAAAATACATGATTTACAGGACCCAGGATCAGTGGCCCGCGTCTTCCTGGAAACGGTTGCTAACAACAGATACCGCAGCTAGGAGGCTGGCGAGTTTAACTCATGCTAAACTTCTTAATTGCATAGACAACTAACACCAAGAGATTCGCAAGGAAGGAAAAAAGGAACGTGTTTGATTCTCACCGGTAATGCTGTTAAACTTGCTACTACGTTACATTAGGTTAATATACATTTCTGTAGTTAACCGTATCTGCGGGTTTTCTATCGCCGAAGTTCGTCAGGATGACAGCTAGTTTAGCTAGGAAAGATACATAATGAGGTTATTAAATAGTGTCATGATTCTCTTTTCGGCTGATGCATAGCTGGCGACAATGCTAGGCTGCTTGTGCGGTGAGCGCGTCTGTATTGCGGGAGAAACGCCGCACGGTTTGTCCGACCCCGAAGTGCACCGTTCGCCTCATGTCTAATACAGGAGGAAATCCTCTGGTGCTGATAACAGACACCACAATGGAGAACAGAGGGACAACAGCCATGGTAGTTATAATTTAATAATACGAATCGAAAAAAGGTTGCTTTCTTTTAAAGTACATACTTGCATTTATTTAAACTTGTATAACATTAACAAATTTGAAATTATCTCTGCTTTTCCACACTTCTCTCAACTCGAAGACGTTAATACTTTTGCCTGTTAATTCTGGAGCAATGTATCGTCCTTCAGTGAAGGTATAGTAAAGTACAATACGCCCTGGGACTTGATCTGGTAACCTTGTTATGCGATACTGATCGTAACCATCTTGCTGTTTGCTGCCTGTATTCAAGTAGGGCAGGAAAAAAGTACAGACAACATCCTACAGTAGGTGTTTATGCTGTTGTGCTAATGTCCATGTCGCCTCTCAGTAATAATTTCAGCGCCATGCCACGTGGAAGGTCAGCAGTGAGCATCCACTCCGACAGCAGCGATGTGGACATCGATGCCGTTGGTATGTCTCGCCCTTTCACACTTCCCCTATTCCGCGTGGCGTGCCGGTGGTGGGCACTGACAGCGTCCGTATGTCGTGCGGCACAGCGGACTCGGAGATGGCCAAACTCCTCAGGCAGTTCCGGATCATGGAGGGAGATCGACAGGCGTATGGTGTTCAGGCGCAGGAGCTGATTCGGCGGCAGCGGTGAGTGTCACCTGGGCCCCGGCACAGCAGTCATGGGTGACTCAACCAGCTCCTACTAACTATTTATTACTCGCTGCCCATCTGTGTGTCTTGACTCATCTCTGACTGTCTCTGTGTGTGAGATGCAGGCTGGAGATCGAGAAGCTGCAGAAAGAGCAGCAGGACCTACAGCACAGCCTGCGTGCGTCGGAGAGCCTGTCCCAGCGGCAGCGAGATACCGCTGCTGCGCAGGCCATGCGCGGCCTGCTGGAACGCTGCGATGGGGTGGATGCACAGCTGGAGCAGGAGAGGCAGAGGCTGGCACAGATGGAGCAAGAGGTGCCCATATACAGAGCACAGGGAAAGGCAGAACAGTCTGGGCACGCTGGCACAGAGTGCAGTGAAAGGCAGAACAGACAGGCACACTGACACAGGGCACAGAGAAAGACAGAACAGATGGGCATGCAAGCACAGAGAAAGACAGGACAGACAGGCATGCTGGTACAGAACACAGAGGAAGGCAGAACAGAGGCACACTGGCACAGGGCACAGAGCACAGATACAGATAGAATAGATAGGCACACTGGCACAGAGCACAGAGAAAGACAGAACAGACAGGCATGCTGGTACAGAACACAGAGGAAGGCAGAACAGAGGCACACTGGCACAGAGCACAGAGAAAGACAGAACAGACAGGCATGCTGGTACAGGGCACAGAGAACACACAGATGAACACAGAGAACAGATAATTTTAAAAGCATACATCTGTACACACAGGCATACCATACATCATACCACACACATGCATTTAAATATCACCTTTACGTAATAATGTACGAGTGTCAGTATAACCATTTTCCAGCAGTCCAAGTTAACTGCCACATTGGGTGTCTGGTGTTCTACCACGTTTTGACCATGCTTTCCTCTCATTCGTTTATTAGTCATATGTTTTCATACAGTTTAGTATCAATATTTAAACCTGGTGCATTTCCTCATGGTGAAGCAGATGTCAGTATGTTATGAAGAATGAGTCACATGGTCCTTTTGATGCTGTTTTGTTGGGTGGGGGGGGGGGGCATTGGGTAGGTTGTCAGTACTGAGAGGCAGCTAGCAGCCGTGAGGAGATCAGGGAACTCTGCAGATCCTCAGCTGAGATCAAAGGCATACCAGAAAGAGAAGGTCACACGGACCCTGGAGAACAAGCTGGACCGAGTGAGTCCCGCAAGAAGCACAATAGTGGAGTGGTTGACAGAGGTCACCTGTGGCCAAAGGTCATGCCCCTGTGCACCTCACCCCCCATACAGGCCCTCGTCCGGTTCAATGAGCAGCTGGCCAAAAATACACAGCTGAGAGCAGAGCTGGAGACCCTACATGTGGAGCGAATCCGATTCCAGCAGCTGCAGCGCAAGCTGGACAAGGTCAGAGGTCACGCAGACACCTGCACGCGGCGGGATGGAGATGCATGTGGGGGCTCCAGGGGAGGTCTGAGCTCACACAGGCTGTTTTGCCTGTTTCAGGAGCTGCGGGACATCCACAGGGACATAGGGGAGGTGATCAACCAGTCCACCAATGCCTATGATTCCAGGTAAGGTGCCACCAGCTGTCTGGGTGTGGCTGGTTCTCGCACACAAGGAAGAGCAAAGACCGCATTCACACACAGGCCTGCTTCCACTGCCCGTCCACTCCAGGGTGGAGGCGCAGTCCAAGATGGTCATTCTGAAGGAGAAGGCGGTAAGGGATCTGACCCAGTACAGCGCAGAGATGAAGGAACTGGAGAGGAACATGGCCCACGAGCAGGACTTGAAGGTCTTCATGAGCACAAAGAGCAATGAGAGGAACATGCAGGAAGGAGGTCTGAGGCCTGGCCGTCGTAAAGGTAACCGGGCACAGATCTGTAAATGTGCAGCTGCTTTTTGGCCGTCAATCATTCATACTAAGTTACCCTGCAGAGTTACTTCATCATCAGACCGCCTCCATTATGTAAGGAAAGGCAGCTCAAATACAAATTAAGGACAGTTCTTCACCCCCTTTATACCCCAAAAGACCCTCCCCACCAAGGTGCTGTGTGTAGGTGTTGTGAGTGAATTTACATATAAAGAGTGACCCCCTGGACTGTGAGGAGCCTGGGGCAGGGATGGGGCAGGACAGGAGGGAGACTTTCTGATCATTGTAATTCATTTGTCTTCCTTATCACCCTAGTGGTCCCAGACTTCCCCCATGATCATAACTTGCTAACATTGTCTGTATTCAAATGACCAACCAAGACCATTGAGGCATCTTTACTAATTTTTCTTACAATTAGCTTGCAGAAACTGTATTTTGACAAGTGCAGGAGTTGAGTACAGTGGAGGATGATGGGTCAGGTGCAGATGAAAGTGGAAACTGTGCATCCCCCCCCCCCAAACCCATAGGGTCAGAACCGCAGGAGCAAAGGCGGGCGGATTCAAGGGAGCTGACCATGGACTCTTTGGAGGAGATGTTCCACAAGATCCACAGTGTGACAGGAGAGGAGGATCTGGAGCTACTGGTCACCAAGTTTATCCAGGGTGAATATTGAACACACACACACACACACACACACAGACACAGATTTGCAAACTAATACGCAGAGATACTACTACTTTAACTAAAGATTATAAGGGGACATCCATAGATTCCTTATCTTTTTGAATGTTTAAGTTTTTCATCAGTTATGGAAGCAGATTCTCGGTTAATTAATGAAGTACTATTGTTTTGCCCTGTCGTCTGTGGCATGTTTATCGTAAGACAGCAATCTAAGATTTACGTTAAACCTGATCACAGCTGAAGGGCTTGTAGCTAATACTGAAATGGCCGAGGTCCACTGTGAGATAGTAACATGCATGTCTTCCGTACGGATGCTCAGTCGAGGACCGCAACTTTGCCCTCTTCAATTACATCAACGAGCAAAACAATGAGGTGGAAGCTCTGCGGGACCAGATCGGCCAGGTCAGTCAGCCATCTCATCGTTATTTGCTTGCTCAGCCAGTAGGTGGCATGGCGGTTAGGGGTGCGAGTCCCAGAAGGGGCACACCACTCATGCATTGCAGGGCTACTAACCCAGCAGAGTAAATGGGTAAAACCTCAAAGTTACGTGCTGTAAATGCTGTGTCAGGTTCAGCGGGAGATGGAAGAGTTACAGGCAGAGGGGCGGATGCAGGAAGCGAAACGCCACAGTCACATGAGGGCCTTCGAGACAAAGCTGCGTGAAGCAGAATCACAAGCACAGGCCTTTGAGAGCCAGGCCACAGCAGCCAGCAAGGTTCTGGACCAGCTCAAGACAGGTACACACAGCTGAGACAGCATAAAAGCAGACGTATTAACCCTGTTTAAAAGCTTACATAAACTGCACACACCCACAGTCACATCTAATTGGATAATTATCCTGTCAATCATTAATGTCAGAGTGTGTGTCATGTGCTGTAGGGGTGTGCCATCTCTTCCATGAGCTTAACTGCGACCGTTCAGTGATCGATGACATGCTGGGCTCCTCTGCCGGGATCACGGACAACAACATCATGACGTACCTGACTATGGTGGAACAGAAGACCAATGAGCTCCTCACCATTCAAGCCTTCCTCAGCTCCAAGGTAGTCTGGCATCATTCTCCCGAGTGATCAGCCGCCGCCCCCCCCCCCCCCCCCCCCCACATTTGTCTGTTATCTCTTGCCATGTGGGTGTCTCACACAGGACATCGATAACGAATTTGATGCAAAAGATGTGGCTCTGATCCTGCTGGGTCAGGGTCCAGACATGCCATCCCAGAATGTGCTGGTCCAACCCCCTAATTCTGGGTAGGTCTAATTTCCATTCCAGCCTGTCTGCTAAGTGGTGCCTGACATGCCCACTAATGTCCCTAAAGACAAATAATCTTTCACATTCTACTCACCTGTCCAGCATGGAACCCCTTCCAGGATGTCTGTAAGAGTGTCTTTTCTATTTGGGGTTGCCAGGGATGGTTATGACACAGAAGAATCTCTCTTGACTGATGAAGATGAACGACCTCTGACCCGCCAAGAGCTCCGCCAGCGAATCATGAAGGCAGTGAGTGCCTGACATTTGTACACATGCACAATCCAAGCATATATTACACTCACCACCTTTTCTGCAGCTGCCTGACAGAAAATTTCACAGCAAAAAACAAATCTTTGGGTCATGTTTCACATACAGTGTCTTAGGCAGTCAAAGGAAACGCTTAAAGCTGCTTAGTAAGGGTATGTGCTCAGAACAAAAAACACAATGTAACATTAGAACATATGAATATTAACAGTAACAGGACAAAAACTAACAAGAATTTCTTCCGTTCTCCAAAAATTTACTGGTAACTTGCTGGACGGCCAGATGAACCTCGCTTCAGTTCCCAAACCTCTCCTAAGGGGAACCCCAGCCATTCCATGAATTTGTTACATTTCACATCATCTCAATTAATGAATCAATTTAATTAGTTAAAGAAAGTCAATGAGGTATTTATTAGCTATATGAGGTCAAAAAATACATGGGTGTATTGGATTGTTGTTGCAAATACTGGGGTAATTTTAGGAGAGATTTTGAAATGCAGACATAACATCATAGTTTTTCACCAAAATGAAGATCATTTGAGCATCATTTTCTTAGACTGCCTAAGACTTTTGCACAGTACTGTGTATCATAGTGGCTTTATTACGCAGCTCATCTTTGTTTTCCTGCTCAGTAGGGGTGTGTATCTCTCCCTCTCAGGCAATATACTATACATCAGAGTCAAAGTCAAAGTAAACTTTATTGTCATTCGGACCACACAGTTTGAGAGAGCATGGTAGAACGAAATTGCGTTTCTCCTGGCTCAATGTGCAAAACATACAAAAATACTACAGGCTACACAAAATACACACAATACAATACAGAACTACACGGAGACTACTATTCAGCACAGAGGTAAATCTCGTGCAAAGTAAATAGTGCTCAAAGTTAAAATTTGCACCCAGTCAAAATATTGCACAGAGTCAAATATTGTGATATGATATGATATGATATGATATGACACATGGGCTGCAATACAAAAAAGTTATGTAAAGATTGAAATATATGATTTGATTCAGCTCTAAATACAATATAGATCAGGGGTCTCCAACTCCGGTCCTGGAGAGCTACCATCCAGTAGGTTTTCTATCCTACTTGGCTCCTGATGAGTCACACCTGGTAGGATTGAAAACCAACTGGATAGTAGCTCTCCAGGACCGGAGTTGGAGACCCCTGATATAGATCAACTCGGCAAGTAGTGAAGTGTGCTTCCTTTGAAGTAAAAACATGTATCTATATGCAGTAATAGTGCCGCGATGGGTGTATTGGTTTGTGACTGCTTTATTGGTTATCGGCTAAGCTCTTTCTAAGTTTGAACCACATTTCTTAATCCATTCAGTACCAATTCAGTTACTTCAATTGGCAAAGTATATGTTGCAAGTTCAGTTCTTCTAAGTAGCATGTTTTACCACATCAAAGTCTCCACCATCCAGCATGAGATGTTCTGCCCACAGGTCCTGCGGAAGGACAGGGGCATCCGTTTGGCCGTAGGGAAGGAATCCAGATCCTCGAGGACCGACTTGGTGTCCAGCAGTCATCTGCGGTTTCAAGAGGCTGATGTCACCATCTCGCCCCCTCCTTGCTGAGACCAGGGTTTCCCCTCCCCACGAACCCACTGCAGAGTGCACCCAGGCCCCCCAGAGTCGTACCATCCCAGAGCAGGTCCAGGAGACCAGAAGGCTTCATTGCCATCTGTCCATTGATCATTAATCTATTACTTTTGGCAACTGTCACATGACTTGATTTGATTCATCAGACATTTACTGAAATGAGAAAAAGACAGAGGTTCCATTAGCTCATCAACATTTGTTTAGCAATCCAAGGTCAAAACAGACAAATAATACAACTAAGCCTTGGGCCAATCAGAATTCAGTGTGGTAATTATGTGTCCAAATGTGATATATTTCAACACTGCTGTTGTCATGGTGAGGGCACAGTTACTACCGTGTCTCAGTGATGCGAGGCACACACTTCCCATGTGTCCTTTATAAAATAAATAGACATGGCTGCACATGTGGTGCAGTACTACTTCACAACACTAGGGGGAAATATAATCCTTGCGTGAACAAAACCTGTAGCGTTACTGAATGTTCAATAGATAGATAGATAGATAGATAGATGACATTTTACTACTCCAAAAGGAAATTGTCAGATTACAGGTGGACAACACATTTACATTTGTACATTAATAGTGACAAAACATAATAACAGTAAAGCAACAATTAAAGTGTCGAATACAAATGGTGCGTTTCTTGTTATTTCAGCTTCTCTTTATGACAGATTCTTAATGCATATCTGAATAAACATATATTCTTGTCCTGCAAGTAAAAAAGAAGCAAATGAGAGGAAAGTCACACTAACACTGTAGCACTTTTGCCTCATACCTCTAGATTTTTTTCCCAGTTCCTACAGCTTCCTCTTGCCGTTAGACCAAACCTGCCTGTAGTATGTGAGCATGTGTGTTTACATGCGCTGCGACGGGCTGCCCTGCGACGGGCTTCCCTGCGACGGGCTGCGATGCGACGGGCTGCGATGCGACGGGCTGTGCTGCGACGGGCTGGCACCCCATCTGGGGTGACTCTATGCTGGGGGCTTTGGGCCCTGTGCTGCCTGGGAGAGGCTCCAGGGCCCCCAGCAGCCATGTCATAATAAATGTAATTAGCACAGGAAGTACAGGCCAGTTAGATTTGTTACAGGATAATAGGACAATGACCTTTCCAGTGTGTCACTGTTCAGGTGTGCTGTCACATGCTAGTCCAATTCCACTATACTTATACCACCCTTTGCATGCTGCTGTATTTATTGTTTACATAGAAATTGCACGTATACAGACCATTATGCATAGCTCCCTGTTTTAGGCTCTCCTATGTTCTATCTCCCTCTATCACTTACTCTTTATTGCTACTCTTTGTATGTTGCACTGTGGTCCTGGGGGAATGTTACTCTGTGCTACTGAACACCGGTATACGGATGGGATTACAATAAGCCCAATTGACTCGAGGTCCCAGGAGTGCGAGCAAATGGCACGGATCCCTGCAGAAATGCCATTTATGTACCTACCCGTTTCCTGCACTCCAAGCCTAGATGAAGGGTTACGCCCAACCTGCCCAGATCTGAGGTGTCACTCTCTTCCTCGTTCTGTAAGAACACATCACCATCTACGCCTCGCAGAGCTCACTTCAAATACCTGCCAGTTCCGGTTTGCCATAGCCCTGTAGGGTAACCTTAACAGGGTTCCACAATTTGATCAACCACACTGGGAAAAAACTACCAGATCACAAAGCATCAGCTGCTATTTTAAATGTCAGTTTTCTCGTGTGATTAAATCAGATTTCATTAGTAGGTAAGTAGCATACAAACTCATGCCTGAAAACGGGACTCGATGCATCCACACCTGCAAACCATTAAGAAGCCACAGTATGACACTACAGACATTGCAGGATGTTCTTCCACTTCTGCTCTACAGAGGCCCATTTCCTTCCTGTCCTGAACGGACTGGCTTCCGGAACATTCCAGTTCCACTCGTCAGTCACCTCTCGAGCAGTTCCGGGGCGGACAGTGGTCTTCAGAGGCAGCCAAGTGCATAAGACTCAAGGTGACCCAAAGCATCCTGCAGATCCTCTCATTCCAATCCCCCTATCAAATTAACAACCATCGGTCCAGCAGCATCTGCATCTCATGCTGCAGGGTGAGCCTCAGAACTTAATTTTGGTCCAAATGAAGACCATGATTCTAAATCAGGATGTTTGTGTGTATTTTTCCAATTATAGCAGACAAGAACAAAGTAACCAGAGGAAGAAGCCCATACGAAACCAATCAGTGCTGAATAGTGGATGGTGTCTGTTTCACTGTGAAATACTCTATTAAAATAAAGACTACTGGAAAAGGACAGATAGCCCATACACTACATCTACTTACAACTTACAAAGAATTGTGTACATAGATGAAATATCTTTTATAGCTATTAAACAGAACAAAAAATGATAGAAATCTTTCGCATATGTAGGGTCTGTATGTTACAAGAAAAAACATTAAACGTGGTACAAGAAGATTTAAATTTAAGTTAAATCTCTTGATACAGACTAACAGAACTAACGTGAAAAATCAGGTAGGTATATGAATATATGTCTACGGCGCACTCTGGGTGAGTGTGGCGCATCCTGGTGTTTCTAAGTATGTATGACTGTATATTCTTTTGAAAACACCCTCATTCAAAGTACGCACATGCAGACACATAAACAATAGGGAGCGTAGCTCCTCACTTCATGCTTTCCCGAACCGGCCTTTCTCTGTGATTATAAACATGGTCTAAGACAGAAAAAGAGGGGGGAGGCAGCCGCTGAGAGAGAAACGGAGTGGGCTGGGGGGGGTGGATGCCTTTGAAATTCGACCCTTATTCCACGACCCACCCCCCCACGCTCTGCCCGATCCTCTCTGCGCATGGCCCTGCTCCGTTGCCATGGAGACCCTCCCCTTAATCACAGCAGAATCTCATTTCCTCAGCTTGACGACGGCACCATGTCGCCCACGGAGGCTGTCTGAGCCATTCAGCTCACAGCCAGGCGGGTGCAGAGCTGCCCATTCGTCCTGGACCCCCCCACCGCCGGCCCGCCCCCTCCCGCTAACCTTTTACCCCCTGTTGTTGTCGTCCTCTGCCTCACTGTCCATTTTGTCCCCTGTCCAACACCACCCGATGTTCTCCCCACTTCTCCCTCTCCCTGTCTCTCTCTCTCCACCCACTGCACTCCACATTACCCGTCTCACTGCCGTTTCTGTGTTGGCTGCACACGTCTCTCTCTACACATCTACAAAATGATTAATGGAGGAAATCACTCTGGACCAGCCTCCTTTCCTTCTCTTATCTCACTCGGACAGCGTCACTCCTGTCCTCTGGCCATTTTTGCTCCCAGTCTGCTCTCCTCTCGCTCCAACCCTCAACAGCCTTTGTCTAATCATGATACTTTCAGCCGTATTTTGCACCCCCCCCCCCACACACACACACACACACACACACACTCGCTTTAACCGTGAAGGAAACCTTTACCCAGCTAATGAGGCAGCTGTTAAGCACAGCGAAGTGTGAGGCACAGTTGCAACGGCACCGAAAATCTGCAACCTGCGTATTTCCCTCAGGGTATTTTTTCTCTCTTTTGCAGGGGACGTGGTTTGGTCATGAAGGACAGCATTACATAGTACAATGTAAAGATTTAAAATTCAAAGGAAAATTACGGACAGTACATTTAATGCCATGACGGTTTGTGAATGAGGTTATAACACCTTTCAGATTAGTATTGCCTCTTTAAACGCTTTCCACCAGGATGAGATCTTTGTTGAAAATATAAGATGTGAAGAAATGGATTTTAATAGCAATCATTAAGACTTCAGTTAACTGTACATGTGTTTGGTGTTTTTCTCTGTCTCTCTCTCTCCAGCAGTCTCTGTGTTTGTACAGGCACTGTGCCTGGTATTTTCCAGCCGCGGCTGTGGTTCCAGACTGCAGCCTCCTCCTTACAGCCACACACACACACACAGACACACACATACACACATGCTGGTGGCCTGTTGCTAGGAAACCTCACTCATGGGCAGGCAGGTTGAGTCTGGCCAATCAGGGCAATCTGTTTACTTTCAAACAGGTAAGAGGAAAGGAGGAGTCAAGCTTCCCATTCACTTAAAGTAAGAGCTAGTTAAGCCCACCCCAAAATTTTTCAAATGATCCTCTACCGAGCCCTCCTTGTTATGCTAGGCAACATGCAGTTTCCCTTTTGCAAAAGGACAAAAATACACCCATAAAATACAGCCAATTCTACAAGATTGAAAAACACCTCAGTGACCAAAGAAATAAGAAGTATATTCCAACATCCAATAACATCGATGGTCAGCTTTATATATATAGCAATACACCACTGGACCACTAGATGGCACTAATAGCAACACGGCTGTAGTTTGAGGCACGAGAAGCGGGAGTCTCTGTTGCTAGGCAATATACTGCAGCAATCAATTTACATTCCTCTCCTGCTGCCTTCCTCTGGCTTTCATGTATGTTCTTGTTGGTACTAGAGTTTCGCATTCAATGATGGTTTTGCTCTCGGCGGAGTTGTGGTGGTGGAGGGGGGGGGGGTTTGGATGGTGGTGGGAACAGGGTCTTCAGTGTCGATCAGATCGTGCGTGTTTGATGGGCACGGAGGAGGATCAGAGCGAGGTGATTGCCATTATCGTACCTTGGTGTCCAGGTGAGCCCAGTGACACAGGACCCAAATACAGAAAACTCATCCTCTACAAACATGGCTGCCCTGCATCTCTTTGCACATATAATGAAGCCCGTGATCCTATACTCAGTTACATGGCTGTCAATAAGGCTGAGGGAGGCTAAAGGGAAAATATACGTGTTAAGGAAAAAATATACACGGTAAGAAAAGAAGAGGTATTCACTCTGTAACTCTAGCACTATCACTGCATCCTTTACTCAGTAAATTGTTTATCTATCTATCTATCTATCTATCTATCTATCTATCTATCTATCTTTCTATCTATCTATCTATCTATCTATCTCTCTACTCTTTGCACATGCCTTAACCTGACACTGCTCTTCAGCCACCTCAGTCAGATTGCCAAGGTCATTTCCTGTTTTCCTCGATCTTTCCCTTTTCACTCTGTTCCCATCTTTTTCCGGAATG
The DNA here is from genome assembly GCF_048594095.1 of Paramormyrops kingsleyae. Lineage (NCBI taxonomy): Eukaryota > Metazoa > Chordata > Actinopteri > Osteoglossiformes > Mormyridae > Paramormyrops > Paramormyrops kingsleyae. Next base: position 10,380,454 of record NC_132804.1, read on the forward strand.
TCGGCCTGTTTTGGGTTTAGTCCTCTCTCTGAGGCGCGTCCCTGCCGTGCCCCCATCTCGCTGGCCCATTTCTGCAGTTCGTTAATAGAAACGGTTATAAAAAAAAAAACCAAAAAGGCAGTGGATTGCTTGAGATGATTAAGATTATTGATGTGTGAACATTTCCCCGAGCTTCCTGGATTTGGACTATTCAGGGCTGCCCTGGGGCGGTGGGTCGGAGAATGTCGGAGAATGTTGGGGTTCCATTCCGAATGAATTCGTCAGTGAAAAACAAAAAGACAAGAAGAAACTCCATGGGGTTAAACTGTCACCCGGTTACTGTGTGGAGCTCCAGAAACAGGTGAGGCTGGGAGATGTTTGGGAGAACCTGGGATTGTTGGGAGGCGAGCTTGCAGACTCCAGCCCTCCTTCTCTCCTTCTGCTGATCCCTTTCGTTGCCCCCCCCCCACCCCAGATGCTCCCTCCCTCCCTCCCCCACCCTGGAGCCTCTCCACCACATGGGTTACTATGCAGATGGCTCTTTGTTGACTCATGACAATAGGGCCTGGGGTCACTGTGACCTCCCTTTGACAATCTCCTTCACCTTGTGCCTCCTTCTCTCTGAGCGCTCCTCTGCACCCTCCACCTCCTGCCACCTGGTCCTCCCCTTGCGAGGAAGACCACGTCATGTGGTGGCGTGCCTCCCTAACAGTCACGCAAAGACTTGCCCGGCACGTGTTCACGTCTACACTCTGCTGTGTATCAGTGACGCCATGTGACTTACAAATGCTTGTGGGGGATGGGGAATTTTAAATGAAGTGAGGAACGTTAAAGTGACAATAATTCATCCGTTTCAGTGCAGTAGTCTGGAAGTTTAAATACAGTAACACAGTGACTAATGTGAGTACTCTATTCAGCTGTATTTTTTGCTTAGAATCCTTCTGATTTCCATTACGCCTGATCCAGTGCAGCGCTTTCTTGGGCCTGAGGCTATATCAAGACGCACAGGGCATGAGGTATGGTACCCTGGTCCATCACAGGCCACCACAAACATACATTAATGCACACCTAACTCATTAGAGACAATCAGCTTAGACCACATGTCTTTACACTGAAAGAGAAAAACAGACTACCTGGGAACACACAAAAACATGCAAAATGCAAAATCGACATATAGTATGTAGCCACAATTTTTGTGCTGCCCCCCTTTTTTAAGACATATACTTTATTTAATGGTTATAACTAGACATGTGTATGTCCAGACTGTTGTGTATGACTTAAATATGATCAAAGCTTCAGAACTTTGATCTTTTTCTGCTGTATTCTTCTATTCATTCGAAAGCCAGCGCAGCTAAGCTGTGTAAAGTATCTCAAAATTCCCACTTTGTGGAGCTGAAACAACAGCCAATCACAGCCAGCCTACAAGTAAAGGGAGGCCACTGACATATGAGCCGCTGCTTCAATGAGGTCATCCGGACTTGTAGCCAATGGGAGGGCTTTGTCACAAGTACAGGTAGGTGGAAGCTTTTTGTGGGTGGGCAGTGTGGAGAAGAGGCTGTAGACTGATGGGCATTACTGGAAATTTCCACAGAGGAGGTTTTGTGGGGTGGGGTGGGGTAGGGAGGGGAGATTGTTAGCAGGCTGGGGAAGGAGGGCTGATGAAGTCTTTTTTCATAGCACCACCTTCTCTCTTTCTGTGAATCTCAAGGAAGGGGCCACAGACGGGTGGGGGCAATTGCATATTCAGGAAATAACACCAATAGCATGCCGGAGACGTGTCAGGTTACCAGAATGGGCCGCCTCCCTCTGCTCGGCCATGGCCGGTCTCCTCTTCTGCGTGGCCCTGCTGCTTGCTCCTCATGGAGTTACTGCTCTCTGTGTCATACGCGCCACACTGACACTGATCTTATCACTCGCTACAGTCGGGAGCAAAACATGTAGCCTCACAAACCATTTTCTGTGGGTGCTGTTGAATCAAAGAAACTCGTAGACCTGAGCTACACTTCGGATTGACGGAGAGGGCGATCGCACCTCCTCCTGTGGCTCTCCTTTTAGGATCTCCGCAGGGGTTGTAAATAGAGTACAACAGTGCAGTGACTCAACACACTGGGGAATGTCGTTACAAGCTGAGGGCATCGGAGACCAAAGGGGAAACAGCACTAGACCTTTTACATCCACACTCTTTCTTTCAGAGGGATTCCTACTAATTTCTGGATAACTTTTTTATTTAAAGGGGCAAGTGACGCTTTAAAGGTCACCCACTTATATAACCAGGTATTCATAGCATTATGTGATTTTTAAAAAATATTACCATACAGGCAGTGATTTTTTTTTTAACTTGCATACAGCAGATGAGTCAAACGAAAAGGGAAGCTATCGAAAAGTCACCATTGTTCCTTGCACTCCTTTACCATACACTTGCAGTAGGTGAGGCCTGATTGGACTTTTCCGGCCCCTGATTTTCTGTACTGTGTTTGCAGGGCATTTGGGGAATGCCTCAGGGGGCATGTGGCACTCAACCATCTGGAACGAAAGTGCCTAGTCAAACTAGACTGCCCAATTTTTTTCGATAACTGTGACCCTTCACCTTCTAATCCTGACCTCTGACCTCTGACCCTCGTCACCCACTCCAGCTCTTACATTCCGCAGGTCAGGTTGCGTGATTTTCGAGGTTAAACTCCAGGTTGTTCGTTCACTGGTGGTCCCCTCGATTACAGTTTAGCAGTTTGTCAGTCAGTATTTGCAAGCATATCATTTAATTTCGATGGGAATGACCACTGAATATATACAATGACTTTGAACATTAGTGCAAATAGAGTATTATTTTTTCAAGCCTCTATACTTCTTGCTGCAAAACTTCCATTCAATCTCAGTTCATAGAAGGGCAAGTGCCATGTAATGTAATCCAATAGTGGTAGCGTTCAATTAGCCACCTTTATGAATGAAACTGTATAATACGCAGCCGATATTTAAGGATAACAAGAAGCCTGTCTCATCATATTCTGCTGCGCTGATGGCAGTTCTGGCTGCCAGAGTCTCCCGTGGGAACCGCTCCCTACAGGCTCCTTCAGCTGTTTGTGCTTTTTTTGGTTTACGGCTGGATCATCTCCGCGGGCCTCATGGTGTTTTTCCACCACCAAGCCATCCATGCAGAGCTGGTCCCCATCTACCACAACATGGGAGAGCACGACTCGGAGAGCAGGGCCGCGAAAGGGTCCGTGTGTGGCAGCCCGTACGTGGAAAGCACTCTTACCCCATTCGCAGTAAAAGCACACGGAGGCCTTTGTAACTAAAGCCTTCTTATGGCATTTTTTTGGTATTTCAGACCTGCCAGAAAAAGTGTTTTTTTTTTCCAGTTCATTTACAGTAACTTCACTGGAAAAAAATATACAATCACCATAAAAGTATTCAGATTTTATGAATGCAATATATTGTGCAAGTAGTTTGGAAACGACTGAAACCTCAGAAAATGTCGCCCAAATCACATGCGGGAGTGGTGCTGCTTTTTTTTCGCCCGTTCACTTTGGCAGACGTACTCAAGTTGATTAAACGCTGGACAGAAAACGTTTTGGTCTATGCACTTTTTCCAGAAATTCTCAACAGGATGCAGAGAACCGTTTCCTTATTTAGTACTTAAGCCACTCCATATATTTGCTATCCCTTTCAGTTTATTGTCATACTGAACAGTGAATTGTCATCCCAGTTTTGTAAATGTTCAGCAAACGCAATCAGGTTTTCCTGTAGCGTCTTCCTCTTCTTCACTCTGTCCATCGTTCCTTTACTCCCCATACTCCCAGCTCCCGCTACAGGGGAGCAGACCTTATACCCGATACGGCCTCCACCACGCTGGCTGTAGGGATGTGTCAGCTAGCTGATGTGCTGCTTTGGGTCTCTGCCAGCAGTAATATTTCTTATTTATGTCCAGGGGTGTTGGAGGGGCATGGAGACCCTGGCAGATTCAGGGAGCCCAGCACTTCATAGGAGATCCTGAATAATAATAATGGAAACGCCATCCCTGGAGGTGGCCCAAGGTGACATTTTGTCAGGGAGCTAAAAAGTTTTAGGTATTCCCGTGTTTAGGCCATGAACTTCTACTCTATAGTGTCATCTAAGCCGGAACATGGCTTTCCACATTTTTCCTGAATTGCGGTGTTGCACCTCTGATCTTTTTTTTCAGTGTAGGTTTCCTTTCTGTATTTATTACATATTTATCATACTGTCTATTATAGCAGAATTCACTGCCTTACAATTCACTGCAAGTTATAGTCTGACTGTAAACGTTACATGTGGCAAATAAAACTCTTCAACGCTAGCTGTTACGTTATTGCAAACTCCATGCAGGCTTGTAGAGCATTTATTATTATTATTTTTATTACAAATGGACTACTTCTTCACAACCCCTACTTCACTTCTTATAGACAGATTAGTTCTGTGAAGTGTTGCAGATATTGCTGACATGGTAGGTTTTCTCTCATTTTGGCTGCAGCCTTTTCATGACGTCTCTCAATGTGGAGAGACAGCCTGGTGTGGCAACATGGCAAAAACAACAGAGTGACTAAAGAACGGGAGTCAGTATATGTGTGGGATTCTGAAACTATGCACAATGAAGTACCGGAGAAAAGGGTTGAATACTTAAGACACTGTGTTTATCCACAGTTACATTTACAGTGAAGACAGCGTTACAGTGTCTCTGCTCCCTCCCACTCTCTCCCTACTCAACCCCCACCACCTCCTATTAAAGAAGCCACCAGCAGGCAGTTCTTGGAAGGGTTCCAGTAACCATGGAAACCAGTAAAGGTAGACGGCTCTCCAGAAGAAGGGGGGAAAGACAGGAAATGACTTCACAAAGGCACCCTCATCTTTGCTATGCTCTCACTTTTCAGCTAAAGCGAGAGAGTAATGCTTGCCAGTGTTTTTTATCTGACCACCAGACATCTGGCAGAGCAGACGCACTGCAAACTCTAGATTACAGCTGCTGGTTCCTGTCCTGTTCACATGGACCTCATTGGCAAAGAGAAAGGCCATTGTACTCACATATCAGAATATGGTTCCTTCACAGGCCTTTGCTCAAGTAGACTTAAATGTGGCAGACAAATTTAAAGGGTACATTTTTTTCAGATAAACTTGAAATAAAGTACAAAATGCCTCACTGTAGTCATCAAATGCTATATGCCAACAGAGAGGGCATGTCTAGCCTTATAAAGAGGACACAGATATGTCTGAAATTCTATTTAATTCAATTTCATTTGTAGGATTTTCACTACATTGTCTCAAAGTCCTGTACAATATCCCTGCCCAAATGCCCACGCACTGGCAAGGAATAATAACTTCCTAGAAGGAAGAAACCTTGGGAGGAACCAGTCCATCCATCCATTTGTCCTATTTAGGGTTGGGGGGAGGGTCTGGAGTCTATTCTAGAGGCTACAGACACACAAGGCAGGGAACAACCCAGGATGGGGTGCCAACCCATCCATCAGAGGGCATACTCACATACACATACACACCTATGGGCAATGTGGTAACTCCAATTAACCTCAGAATGTTTTTGGATTGTGGGGGAAACCAGTGCACCCAGAGGAAACCCCACAATGACGCAGGGAGAACATTCAAACTCCACACACATGGAATCCCGGTGGAGACTCAAACCCAGGTCCCAGAGGTGTGAGAGAGCAGCAGTAAGTACTGCACCACCATGCCGTCCCAGCAAAAGAAGGTAAATGAACATAACGACAAAATCCTAATTTGTACAGTCCAAATTCCCAGTCTAAATGAGGAGGCCAGGCAGGTGATAGCAGGCAGGTGTTGGGGCTGCTTCTGATGGCAGGATGAGAGGTGGTACAGCAGCAGGGCAGGCAGGAGAGACCATAATCCCAGTTCATCCATATGATACACTTGACTTAATTGCTTCTCAGTCCTGACTCTGCCACATTATATGGTAGACATAGAAAGATCATACTGTCATCCTACCCTCTGCATTCATGGTTGCTGTGTGACCCGGCAACTGAGGACAGACTCTCTGCTCAGCACAAATGTCATACACGTGGTGGATTTTTAAGAAGCAAATTTAGAGATACTCTATTCTCAACACTACTGCACCTCACAATTATACACATTATATGTGACGTTTCTGAGCACAGGATTTCACTAAGCCCAGGACAGCCACACCTGGGCAGTGGGCACGCACAGCTTTTTGTAACTCAAAACACTTCAGACTTAGTTAATGGGACAAATGGCTGCTAAAAGACACACAACAGAATGATGAGTAGAAACAAAACTTAAGTGAACAAAACAAAAACTAAACACATTTCACTTCTAGCCACTAAAAGAAACCAAAAGGCTAAAACTGATTTTAAACAAAGTTTCTGTCTGTGGCTTTCCCTCCCTCTCAGTCCAGCTGGTTCATTTATAACACTGCAAACCCACTTAGTTCGACGAGAGGCAGATGGTCATTAACATTTGAGAGCACACTGCATGGTTTTGAAAGCAATTAGACAACGTCATCAGAGACAATCCTGCCCGTGCCTCTGGTCTGACCAACCTATACTTACAATTATTCTTGTTTAAACAAAAATTCCTACATGAAATATTAATGTCTAGAAATATATATAGAGAGTAGCAATGTAAAGGATCAATAACTATATTACACTGACAAACATAAATAACATTTTTAAATCTAGTTATTCTTGTAGTTTATTAATTAGCACAAAGTGTACCTAATTCATAGGGTCATTTGTTTTAAATGGGTTTACATTCATATTCTGCACAGATCCAGTTCATATAAAAATGAAAACTAAAACTGTTTATTCCTACAAATTTGATAAATGTAGGCCAACTGTTCTGCCAACAAGGCAACTGATTGATTCAGGATTGCTGGGAAACAGTTTCTCCCATCCCAGATGTAAATGGTCATTCTATTATAGTGGACTCAAGGACTTCAGCAAAATAAAACCAGTATAATTTTGTAAACATGTAAAAATGTAAGTTGCCTTACAAAAGGATCCATTCTTCTTGAGTAATTTTATGATAATGAACAAGACTGAAAGGCCATCTAATAAGACTACTGTTTCTGAGTGCCATTCCTGGCTTTCAATACTCTCTCAAAACAAACCCACAATGGGGAAATACAAATAACCGCAACAAGAACGTTTACCGGAAATGAAAGACAGGGGAAACCCTTCTGCCATGACACTACACTGAACATCAGGCTGGTCCAGTCCACAGAACTGAGATCCACTCCTGGTTTTACAGCTAAGTTGGCTGGAACAATGTTTTGGGTTTGGCAATGAGCAGGACAGGAGCCCACACCATCTGTGATTACTAAGAAGGCCATTGTTGCTAAATTTGGTGCATGAGGGTAGATCTGTTCCAAAGAGAGAGAGACCATAAAGCAAACCTGGATTTGACTACTGAAAATCACTGCCCCCTACTGGAAGCCCACATGAAGTACATCAGCGTGGAGACAAAAAAGTGTCCCATGGCTTTACATGAAAGTTTGCTTTTGATTTTAAGCTACTTTTTAAGAAGAATCCATAGTCAGCAACTCATGTGTTTAATACAGAGATGTGGGTGGAGGCAGTTCTCACCATATATGGTTCAGAGTAAATGAAGTCTAGCAGGAGGAACTGAGATAAGTTACAGCTCTGACAGAGGACTTCCTGAATGTGTATGGTAACTTTCCAAGTTCATGCACAGGTAGACCACAAGTAAAACAAATTAGCCAACCCATAACATGGTTTAACATTTTAATTTTGAGAAAGAAACAAAAGGATAAAAAACAAAAACTAAAGTTGAGGAAGATAATCCAGCATTTTTAGTTGTGCCCAAGGGGGGTGGGGGATGAAGAGATTAGGCCTTGCAGAGGGTCGGTCTGCATTGTGCTGAATGGAGCAGCTGCATACTCAGACCCATCTGCAACACAATAGCCTGTAAAGAACATGCAAAAGAAACAGTGGCTATAAACAAAGAGGCTGGAGCGAGCTTGCTGTGTGCATCAACTTGGCGGCAGCTTGCTGGCCATGCACACGTGTGCGCATGTGCACACCCGCACGCGCGCACACACACACGGGCAGATAAACGGTCAACGTAAGAACCGTACGTGCGGCGTCCGCCGATGTGCTGCTAAGAACCCGGCTTAAAACTATTTAATACTCTTTCATTCAAAAGTTCAGAATTCCAGTCAATTATTTACAGAAAAAAGTACCGAGAATATTGCAGGCTTCGTTTTATGTTGGCCTTTAAGTAGCTTAACTATACTTCGTTTCTCATTATAAGCAAACATATTGACAGTATAACTTAATATTTTTTAAAAGTTGCAACAATGAAACTGAGTGAACGCTGTACTTCCAATTCAGCACAGGCAAGCAGGTTTTTGCCAAATAATGCTCAGTGCTGGCCACATCAAGAAGTGGTGTTTTAAAGATTTAGCCCTTAGGTCATAACTAGTGACTTGGTACACTACTATAAAACCCAGTTCAATCTACTTTACATTTACATTAATGTATTCTATAAAACTGATTAACCATGCACACAGCTGTTTTTGTCATATGCATTCTTGACATGAAAGGTTCTTAAAAATGAATAAAAATAAATTGCATTTGCACCTCATTATCTTGAGGTGCACATGGTATACTTAACTGCACCAGAAAGTCCTTGTGATTGTCAGGTAGCATACAGGTTAAAATGTGGCTAAGAACAGTGAACCTGGTAAAATATAAAGTTCTATAAAAGTGCATTCAGTATCAACACACCAACTGATTCACAATATACTATTTATAATAAAAATAAGGTCGTGTTTCAAAACTGAGAAGCTCTACCTTCCGCATGGCATACTTCTGTTATGTGGCACTCCCCAAAACTACACAATCTGCATTATTAACGCGAGCATAAACTGCAAATCATTTATGCATCATAGTTCTTTTGAATTCAAGCATACATCCATTTTTCTGGCACATGAAGCTCCGCTTCCCATATAATAGATTTAAATGGAGAAAGGTATTTAAAAAGCCAAAGCCACTTCAACAGTAGAGCATAAAAAGTTGCTCTTGAAGTTTATTCTTTTTTTTGCAATTGACTTAAGGTCGGTCAAAGTTCGCTAGCCGCCCTGATATGACATTCATTTAATGTGATGGGTGAAGAACAGAAATACATTTAACTGGTCACATCATTTCCCGTCCCCGGCTAAACCTAAGGGAGGAGGGCGTTCCAGGTTATCTTAAAGGGCGTGGCTTAATAAATAGTTCCGAAGGACTGTAACTCGACCCCAAGGTGTAATTCGACACCACCTACTCTAGTTAGCGTGGCGCAAGAAACAAAGGATAAGAAAACGGTCATTTTAATTTACATTTTGAAAATGTGCGTAGAAGCAAAAATCCCCAACATCGCAGGTTCTGAGACTCGTAGAGCCTAGGAGTTCCGTTATGCAGATTTATCGGTAGTTTGCCCCTCGTTTATTATTGTAGAAAGACATTTTATACGACTTTTCATACCTTTCACACCTTTTCAGGACAAAAATGGTATACATCGTGTAAGACATACATTCACCTGCAAAATTTTATCAGTCACAGTACACCTTTATACGGTGCGCTGGTCATTGTAAAACGTTACGTTTACGATGCTAAAGCTGGTACTCCGAAGCCGATGGATCAGAGAAATAAACATCTCTATTTCATTCATTTGACAATATTTAAATCTCTTCAAAATGCATATGGGGTTATAATATATTGTATTTGATTTTTTAATTTTTTACTTCGACTGAAAGACGTGGTTAGCACATCCAGCCAATAGAAACGAGAGTTCTCGTCCGAGGGTGGAGTCTGCGTGTAGGCGGGCGTAATTTGAGAAAATCGACAGCAGCTTCCACCAATAGAAGAGCCAGAAAAGTGTTTAGCTTCGTCTCCTGGACCAATCGCGCGCAATCTCGACCTGCTCTCTTTGAAGCGGCTGCTGTTCAACTCCCAGGTTGAGGCTGATTTGCCCTCACTCCTCTTCTTGCCTCCAAATCAGCTACTCTTCGTACAGCTAAGCGGCGGCTGCAGCTGCAGTAACGGAAATAGCTAACCGTAATTTTATTTTTTCTGTCTCGGACGCTTTTCCCATCGGAACCAAGGATGTCGGACACCGTAGTTGATACGACCACTGCTGCCGAGGTCTCACCTAAGGTAAAACCAATTAGTCTTAATATCCACTCGGCAGTACCGGTGGTACGTTTTTTCTATATTTGTTTTTTGATCTGGGAAATGTGCAACTATCCACCTTAATAACTATTCTGGTTCAGTGGTCAATAAATTAACTGGACACGTTAATTGGGTAAATGAGGGTTTTTGCGACGATTCTGCAATCCCTGCCTAATAATCTAATAAGGTCGTGTTGATACACCTAGCAGTATGCTGTTAGTCTGTTTTGCGCCATGCGGACTGAATCGGAGGGGGGAAAGTACCGGTGTGTCATTCGACAGCGTCACCGTTAGGTAGCGCTGCTAAGGACGGGCGATCGGTAGGAGGTCGTTAGGCATCACCGCGTATAAACTGCCGCATTCTGTCCGTTTCCTCCTTCGTACGATAGAAACGGCGGCGATCTTGTTAGTGGCTTGCGGTCCGGTATGTGACTGTCAGCCGTTTGGGGGATGGAGAGAAAACGGCGGGAAACCCGCTGTCTCGTAGTCTCCGGCACGCGCCGCCTTGCCGCTGCTTCCGTTTTTTTCCTCTCTCTCTGGCGCGCGCGCCTCACGGCCACGTTTTCTTTTGTCTCCCGTCGAGCGCGCGCCGCGAGTTGGCGGATGGCAAATGCGAATATATACGGCGGATTCCCACGCTTTTGACAAATTCTTATGTTAAATATAATATAATATACTTTAACCACCACTTTGCACATTCCGTGAGACCTGTTTCGGTGGCGTGCGGTCGGTTTCATTTGCCGACCAGGTGATTTTTTTTAAGTGTGTGACTGTATTTTCTACCGGTGAAGAGGAAATGAAAATTTCTGCTCCTTCCTCGAATAAATAACACCGCGGATAGTGCGGCCCTAATTTAGTGGAGGGGGTCCCGAGCATGGCATTAAAAATCTGTATTTGCGTATTGTAATGGGTAAAGCTGGGTTTTTTTCATAAAAAAAAAACTCTCCGCCCACTATTCGTTGAATGGCTGTTTTGTTGCAGTCCGCATGTTCGGAAAGAGGTGATCGTGGAAACATTGGCTCCTCAATATTTCCAAACAAGCTTTGGTTGCCGTAGCCCGCTTAACTGGCCTTTTACGTAATCCAAGCTAAAGCCAACTTGCCCCCCCTTCCTCTGCCTGTGCTCAGGAGCTGAAGGAGAAGAAAGAAGTTGCCGAGGAGGTGGAGGAAGCGGAGAAGGAGAACGGCAGCGAAGAAACACCTGCCAATGGAGCAGTATGTATGGCCGCGTCCCCCTTGTAGGCCTCAGGGTCTTTGTCTGCGGAGCTCTCATAGCGCAGGTGTTTGGTCAACCCCTCCCCCTGCTCCTCCTTCCAGCTCTTTGTTTGGTTTGTGAGATGCCACAGATGTGAGTCGAAGAGAGCACTAAGCTGGCCCTGTATTTATTCCATCTGGTTAATTGAACAAGGATGACGTGACCTTACCAGCAGACCCCGGCCAGTAGTGTTTGTCCCCCACCCCCCAGACAACTCATTTGCGTGCACACAGAGCATAACAAGAAAACTAAATGGATGTTTTTCTAAAAAAAATTTAGAAGACAAATGGTGCTGACCATGATGAGGAAGTCCCTGAGGAGGAGGATGAAGAGGAGGAAGGCAAGTGTTTTTAGTGTTCTAATTACAAGGTTTGATTGTGTTTTTCCTTCTGTTAGTGTCTTACTGTTGAAACATCTATTTTGTTCTTAGGAGAGGGAGAGGAGGGTGAGGATGCGGAGGAAGGGCCAGAGGGAGAGGCAGAAGAACATCCTGTAAAGCGCCCAGCCGACGAGGAGGTGGGTGAACCCAAATACCTGTATTTCTGCTTTGCTTCACGCCTAAGTGTGGTTATACTGGGTGGAGGCATTACAAGAATTTTGCTATTAACTTGTGCTTTTTTTTTCTTCAACCCAGGAAAAAGTTGAAACGAAAAAGCAGAAGACAGAAAATGGCAGCTCCACAGAAGCCGAAGTGAAAGCTTAATGTCTCAGTTCACCTTCTCCAGTAGCTCTGTCTGCATGGTCATCTTGACCCAGTAGAGTTTGTGCTTTCATATACAAATAATTTTCCTCCCCAGATATCATATTTGCACTGGAGTCCTGAAACATCACAGCCCTTTTTGTTAAATGTTATTTATTGGTCACTGATGGCCAGTTTTAATTACTGCTGCAAAATGGGGGGGCACTCACGAAAAAGGTGCTTTTTCTTTCTACTTATGATACAGTTGTGAAGCACATTTTCTACTTTGTTACGTGACCAGCCGATGCTCCTCAAAGCAGCTGTGCCCTTCACACGGTTTCTGACGTTTATGGTGACCTCTCAAAATTCACCTAAGACCAAAGATAAGTTTTAAGAAGGGGGTAATGGACAGTTGTTACCTTTTGTGTGGTTAAATAGTATGTGCTGCTAGTAGTTAAATCTGTCTGGCTGGTCTGTAGTACAACAGCAGATGGCACGAAAGATTCAGGGGTCCTTACTGTATGTGATGAGGTCGTTAGGCCCACTGAGATAACAAACTCTTGCAGTGTTTATTAACCCCTCTTAAATCTTAAGGATTTGGTCCCTGTTCTGTTTTAAGATTTGCTTTGTACTCTGTACAGATTTTTTTTTCTTCGTCTTTTTGTTTTAACCTGGATAACCTGGTTCCTGGGTTCACAAGAGTTCATCCACCGCTGTGCTGGGTTTCCTTGCTTATCCTCTGAATCAATTTTTTTTACTCTTTTTGGTTGCTTTGACCACTGCTTTGTATATTCTGGTTCTGGATTATAAATAAATCAGTCTTTTTATTTGTGTGTCAAATTTATTACCTATACCTTTTCTTTGGTCATGTCATGAGATCTCAGTACAACTCTCTCCTTTCAGGTTTCCATTGAGGAGTTGCTTAAAGAAAAGTTTGATCTAGTGCAGAAGTACAAGCAGTCTATTTTCAGGAACAGGCCAGAATGAGGATTATAGTGACTGGCAGTTTCTTCTCTCATCCCAAAACAATGAAACATGTTGCGCTTTATAGGGCAATGTTATACTTTGATTCACTCAGATAATTTTGGAGTCCTCTGTTAAGACTGATACTCAGGTTTAGCCGCTACCAATAATGGCGATCTGCTAATACTGCCCTCTAATGGCAAGTTATAAAACTACTCCCTTTTTTCATATAGCTCTGACCGTACTGAATGGCTACAGAGTATTTTCCTTATTAGGCAATTAAACGTTCTTGACAACGACCCAAAATCATATCATCTAAGACTGCTGTAGTGCCAGAACTTTCCTATTGTCTACTGCAGTCACTATATAATGTTATCTAAATATCTTCTGGAACTCTCATAAAATAGCCTTAGTGGTGGGAATTTTTTTGTCTTAGATTATCTCAGCTACTGGATTCCGTCTGTGAATGTATCCACTGGGTTTTTTTTATCTTTGTCTGAAAAAGTGCATGAGAAATACAAAAATTTTGGAATTGCAGAAAATGAGCATGCTGGTAAAGAAGGAAAACCTCTTTAATGTTATTTTAAGGAAATGATATTTAATGAGATGATTACACTTAAACTCCAGAGCCCCAAGGTATAACTCAAGAGTTTTTATCTGTATTTTGGACAACAAATCCAAACATCCATTAACCAAAGTAACTCTGACCACCATTTACAAGGGAATTCTTTCTGTTAATAAACATTCCTGAAGTTGTGCGTGCAGAGGTGTGGCAGCACCTGAAGCTCCCGCGTATTGGTGCAGTGAGTCGGCATGTGTTGTAGTGATCAATCTTGTGGAAATACTTTTGCAGTCTAATTCAAGGCCCATAAGAACTCTGCACTCCTGCTAATGACATTTTCCATGTTGGAGTTGACTAGGTTGGAGTTCCTAGCTGGGGGAAACAGTCCAGCGTAATGCCGTAACCAGTTAGAGGGTCGTAAAATCATCAGAGCTCAGAACATCCAATGACCCAAGCAATCCAGAGGTCAAAAACTTTTGTGATCCGATAATTTGTAAAGCTCTTGTCATTTCTGGAAAACTGTTCCAGTCAGCTGTCCCCATTGGTGCAACACATTTTATTTCAAGTGTCACCCACATGCATGCTGTTGTGGATGGTATGACATCCACAAGTTAAAGATTTGCTCAAAGGCATGAAAAGGGGCCAAGGACAGCATCAGCCCGGTCCCAAGCTTCAAGAATGGCTGCATGCAGACACTAGAACATACACTATATGGACAATAGTATTGGGATACACCTCTTATTCATTGAATTATGGTGTTTCATTCACACCAGTCTGTAAAATCAAGCACCTAGCCATGTAGTCAGGTTTACAAACATTTGCGAAAGAATGGGTCATTCTGAAGAGCTCAGGGAATTGAAGTGTGGTACAGTACATAAGATGCCATCTTTGCAATAAGTCAGTTCGTGAAATTTCTTCCTAGCAAGATATTCCATGGTCAATTGTAAGTGGTATTATTGCAAAGTGGAACCATTTAGGAACAACAGAAACTCGGCCACGAAGTGGCAGACCACATAAGGGTCACCGAGTGCTACGGCGCATTGCATGTAAAAGTCACCCACGCTCTGTTGATTCAATAACTGAGTTACAAACTTCCTCTGGCATTAACCCCAGCACAAAATCTGTGTTGCAGGAGCCTCATGGAATGGGCTTCCATGGCCAAGCAGCTGCATGCAAGCCTCACATCACCAAGCGCAATACCAAGCATCAGACGGAGTGGTGTAAAGCACACTGCCACTGGACTCTGGAACAGTTAAAATGTGTTCTGTAGAGTAAAGAATCACACTTTGCTATCTGGCAGTCTGATGGATGAGTCTGGGTTTGGCGGATGTCAGGAGAACATTACCTGCCTGATTGCATTGTGTCAACTGTAAAGTTTGGTGGAGGAGGGATAATGGTATGGGGCTGTTTTTCACGAGTTGGGCTGGGCCCCTTAGTTCCAGTGATGGAAACTCTTAATGCTTCAGCATACCAAGACAGTTGGACAAGTCTGTGCTTCCAACTTTATGGGAACAGTTTGGGGAAGGCCCTTTTCTGTTCCAGCACGATTGTGCCTCATTGCACAAAACAAGGACCATAAAGACATGGTTGGATGAGCTTGGTGTGAAAGAACTTGACTGACCTGCACTGAGCTCTGACCTCAACCCCATCGAACACCTTTGCGATGAACTAGAAAGGAGATTGCGAGCCAGGCCTTCACATCCAACATCAGTGACTGACCTCACAAATGCTCTTCTGAATGAATAGGCAAAAATTCCCACAGACACACTATGAAATCTTTTGGAAAGCCTTCCCAGAAGAGTGGCAGCTGCAAAGGGGGAACTCCACATTGATGGCTATGGATTTAGAATGGGATGTCATAAACGTTCCTAGTGTCCCAGTAATTTTATCTCTATTGCGTACCTCTGGGAAGGAAGACACTCTGTGGATGTCTTCCCATTAAGAGTACAAATTTCTGAGAGCAAAATAATTCTTGTTAACATACATATATATATATATATATATATATATATACACACTCAGCAAAAAAAGAAACGTCCCTTTTTCAGGACTGTGTATTTCAACAATAATGTTGTAAAAATCCAAATAACTTTACAGATCTTCATTGTAAAGAGTTTAAACAATGTTTTCCATGCATGTTCAATTAACCATAATCAATTAATTAACATGCACATCCGAATATCACACCTACGTGACAGGGACAGGATGGCCACAACAACTGCCCGAGTCACACCAGGAACACACAAGCCCTCAGTCCAGCCTCTCTCAGCCTATTGAGGACAGTCTGAGCACTGATGGAGGGATTGTGTGTTCCTGGTGTGACTCGGGCAGTTGTTGTGGCCATCCTGTACCTGTCACGCAGGTGTGATATTCGGATGTACCGATCCTGTGCAGGTGTTGTTACACGTGGTCTTCCACTGCGAGGATGATCAGCTGTCCTTCCTGTCTCCCTGTAGCGCTGTCTTAGGCGTCTCACAGTGCAGACATGGCAATTTATTGCCCAAGCCACATCAGCAGCCCTCATGCCTCCCTGCAACATGCCTAATGCACGTTCATGCAGATGAGCAGGGACCCTGGGCATCTTTCTTTGGGTGTTTTTCACAGTCGGTAGACAAGTCTCTTTAGTGTCCTGCGTTTTTAGAACTGGGACCTTAAATGCCTACTTTCTGTAAGCTGTTAAGGTCTTAACGACCATTCCACAGGTGCATGTTAATTAATTGATTATGGTTAATTGAACATGCATGGAAAACATTGTTTAAACCCTTTACAATGAAGATCTGTAAAGTTATTTGGATTTTTACAACATTATTGTTGAAATACACAGTCCTGAAAAAGGGACGTTTCTTTTTTTGCTGAGTATATATATATATATATATATATATATATATATACACACACATATATATATATATATATATATATATATATACACACACATATATATATATATATATATATATATACACACACATATATATATATATATATATATATATACACACACATATATATATATATATATATACATATGTATATATCAACGAGTAAATTGCATTCTGTAATTACAAGAAAGATTTTTAATACTAATAATATTAATATTGCTTTTACACCGTGGACCTGGGGATGGACGGACATGCCGCCCGCATATTCAGCTTACCCTCTCACAGGCGAATCACAGTGACAACAAACATCAGACTCTGGAGACAAAGATCTGAATATGAGAGCAGATGCAGATGTTTGATGCTCATAAGGCATGCATACTCATCAAAAATATGTATGCATACAGTGTGTAGTCACAGTTTCACGCACGCTTTTTGCAGACATACAGAATACATGCAAACGCACGCACACACACACACATACATACAAACAGAAATAGATGTTTGCCTGCTGGTCCTCTCTTTCCAAAAGAGGATATGTACAATTAGTGGATAGTCGTTCAGAGATATTTTTAAACCATTAACAAATCCTTAAAGGCATTTCAATAAATCTCACCATGACTTAGAGACATTGCCTTTTTTCCCCAAAATATCTATGTACGACACTTTAAAGAATGTCTACAACTGAGTGAAAGATACCTAAAACAAACCTTTGTCCATTTAAAGGCACCTTGAGATGGACAGGAAGTCATGTCCAGATCTCTTTAAATAGACAGGAAGTGATTTCAAGACATGTTCTTATCATTTTGAGTGAACATATCTCCAATTACCTTTCCAGTTTCTCTAAATACGTGCAGGGCATCCTTAAAATCAGTGTAGATATTTCACAGGAGATTTTGAAACTAAATGATTTTAACAGTATCTCTAAAATGGTGATCTGGTATCCCTTGGTGACCCTTCTGGTCATATTCTGCTCATCACAGACATGACATATGCGCTGAGTTTGAAGGAGGCATCCTTAGATGTTCACGAGCAGAGGCTGCACCTCGCTCTGAGGGGCCTCGCTGTCAGAGGGGGGTAGCTGGTATACGACGCAGAGAGAGGAGTAGGCGCAGCCCACAAATGCCATCACGCTTGCAAAGTACATCGCGCCCTGGGCCCCGCCCACCAGTGACGTCAGGGGCCCTATTGCCACAGAAACCAAGATCTGGGCCAAGAAGTACTGACAGCTGAGGAGGGAGATGTCCACGCCCATTCCACGCCTAGTTCCATCCTCAGATGAGCCACAGAACTGAAAATGAAAGCAAAACTATCAGGCAGCTGCAGAAACCACCTGCTGTCTGCAGTGAGTGCTGTACTCTTCATGGAAATGAAGGAATGTTAACATTTATAATTTTATCATCATATAACTACAGAACATATGCTAAATCATCTTGTCCTCGCCCAGGTACAAATACATGCTTGTTATGTATAGATATATTTTTGGGGACCTCGTTTTGACTCTCATTTCTATGTCATTGTAAAATATCCCTAACTTCAGAAACATTCAAAATCACAGTTAAGAAAGAGCACCTGTTTTCTTAAGAGTTCTTGTATTGTTGGGACACTTGTGCACATAGTGGTATTCTCTCTCTCTCTCTCTCTCTCTCTGTCAGTCTCTCTCTCTGTCTCTCTCTCTCTGTCTGTCTCTCTCTCACACACACACACGTTTGACAGTTGTGTCATACCTGTGGGCTCTGATAATATTCACACAGGAGCGAGTAGGGCAGCGTGCAGAGGGACGAGAAAAGGACACCGTAGGTGACGCACAGGGACAGCACCACGTAGAGGTTGGTAGACAGTGTGGCCAAGCCTGTGCCGAGCCCGAACGCCAGGTAGGCAAAGAAATAGAGTGATCTCAGCGAGAACCTCTCCTCCAGCTTCTCCAGAATGGCTGCAGCGGGAACACATGGAAACACAGCTCAGAGGAATTCCGGTCTGCAAGCCACAGACGGACACGACCTGCTGCTGGAGAACCTGGGATGGTGCTACTGAAATCCACACTGAGATGGTACTTCTGATGCTACTGTCTTCACTGATAAATATTTGTATATTTCAAACCATCCATATTTCTTGACTGGGAGGAGGGAGGTGTCCCAATACTTGGGTACAATCATGTATATCAAGTGGGTACAGTGTTCACAGAAAGTCTTGGGATACTTGCGTAATTCAGCAAAAATAGTAATATATCAATTTATTGGTTTCATAACAAGAATTATTACTTCAATCATTTATTTACAAAGATGTATATCACATTCAAAATAGCTGAAAGTTTTAAAGTAAAAGATTCGCTTCAAGTACTAAAAAATTTAAACCCAAATTATAGTTGTAAAAAAGTTGTTCTGAGTTAAAAAGTTAATTGACAAGAATCATTGGGTGCTTTTTAATCAGTGACACCTTTGCAAAAATAAAAAAAACAAATATTTGTCTTTATTATCCCTTTGGGAGGCAGTGAATACAATTGCAATTAATAGCAAGAACGGACATGAGTGATTCAGTCAAAAAAATTATGACAATAAAAAGAAAACGTCTCTGCAGAACATACAGCTCTGGAAAAAATGAAGAGACCACAGCACGATTTTTTGTGTCACTTATTTCTCTACTTATGGGTGCACGTCTGTGAATAATATATATATATATATATATATATATATATATATATATACACACACACGCAAACTGCAGCCTGGTTCTTCCCTGTTTCTCATTAATGAAGGGCTTCTTCCTTGCTTTATGGGACTTTGTGGGCCAGTCCAGTTTCCAGGGGCCAGATACAAACTGCTCTAGCAGTGCACTTCACACCTGCACTTAATGTTTCCCATTCCCTTTGAAGGTCTCTTGGTTCATCGTCCGATTTATGAGAAACTGTCGAATAAGTTAACGGTCATCTCTGGCATTAGAAAGTCACTTCTGCCCTCTATCTGGCTGGTTTTTGGTCATTGCTAGTGTGTCCTGCTTCACCTGGTTCTTCTGTTCTGCTGTCTTAGAAACACTGAGCCTGGACGCAACCTGCTGCTCAGCGTAGCCTCCTGCCAGCAGAACCGGGATTAAAGCAGGATTTAAAAATGCAGATTCTTATTAAATATAGAGTGGTATCTCATTTTTTTTCCTGGAGCTGTATGTGCAGATATGTTAAACACTGCTTGTCAACAGACGTTTGTTATGAAGCCAAAAAATTTGCAACATTATTACAGAATTAGCAAGCGAGCCAAGACTTTCTGTGAGCGTTGTGTGTGTGTGGAGCTTACCTGAATAGAAAGCAGCACTGAATGCATAGATGCACATCCCCCAGCAGCCCATGGTGACCCCAGTGTTGTACAGCCTGTAGGCCTCAGAACCTTGGGGGGCTTTGGGGTCCCCCCCAAACACGGCCTCCCCCATGAAGTCCGTGTAGAACAGCAGCATTCCCTCGAAGGAAAGCCAGCCTGCAGGCATGCAGACAAACACACACTCAGATTCCCTTCCACAAGAATCTTCAGATACACTACGCATTCACACGATTTCATTTTCCATGCTAACCCAAAAAGTGGTTGGTGCAGAGACTGCGCAGCGATGGGGGCATCCTGTAGATGGCGACACAGAGCAGCTTCATGGAGAGTTGAGTGTCGGTGGTGTCCGTAGCCTCACTCAGGTCACTGTCATATCGCATCCCATCCAGGAGTATGTTTGCCACCTGTGTGGGTGGGGGGACCAGAGTGAGACAAAACCATGCTACATGCTCTCCAGAAGTGATGGCCAAATGAAGCTTCATGCACCGTTTTCTGTATTTTTTACCCCACTATATGGCGGTCTTAGTTTGCTTTGGGGCATGAATTGAGTCCTTTTTTGAACAGAGAGCACCATCTAGTGGTGTCAGAAAATACAGCAATTGGTTCACGAAGTTACATTTGCCCAAGTCAGGTTATGTTTTTAGTGATGCAATGATCCAGCTGACAATGTGCATTTAATTACAGAAAGATGTTTATGATAAAATAGTTGATGTTAGCTGCTCTGCAGACCTCCATGAAAGGTACAACATCAAAGCTGTAATGGGATTTTAACCCTCAACCTTTAGCTACACTTAACCCTTACCGCCCCTTTCTGTTGCTAATGGTGGGATACCCAAGGAAATTTTTTTTCCTGGTCCATAGCTCCTGAAGCCTGCGTCCATGAATCACCCGCCTCCGCACAAACCTGCTGGCTGAAGGTGACAGTTCGTCGGCATCCATTCTCTGTGGCCGCGCTGGGGGCCACAGAGCTGTCTGCCTGGATTGCCAGGCTCTGGGGTCGCTTCAAGATGCCCGGGGCCATGGCCCGAGGTGGGCCATGCAGGGGTTGGGTATCACTGGGGGGCAGCGCCCGCACGGCATCACCCAAGTCCGGAACCTGTGGGGTCTGCTGGCCCGTGTAGCAATCGATGAGGACGCTGTCGATGTAGGACGTCCCTAGAGAGGATGCAAACTCGTTGATGCCCGTCAGAGAACTGTCACGGCTGATGAAGCTGCCGTACTTCGGAGTGAGGGGGCTTGGTGGGGAAATGGGACTGGTGAGACTGGCACAAAGGTGTAACCCAACCAAGGGGTCCGGCTGGCCCAGGATGTAGCTTTGGAATCTGTCTCCTTGCCTGTCCCCTTCCTCCTCTTCGTCTTCCTCCCTGCCTGCCCCAGGGGCAGCGGGAGGTGATGGAGGGAGGGGCAGGTTGGGACTTTTTAGGGTATTCCTGGCATTCTTTGAGGGCTGCGTCTGTGCCAGGGGTCGCTCTGTGATACTGGTCAGGGTCATCGCCGTGGCGACAACAAGGGTCACACTAGTGAAAAGGTAGATGACCCTCAGTTGACCTCCCAGCGACCTCCCGAACCCCGTATGGTCCCAGTTAATTCCGCCAACAATGTAGCCAAAACCACCACCTAGTCCTGTGAAAATGAGGAAGCACAGGGCACAGTATACTTACAACAACCGTCGAAACAATGACCAAGCCAGCACCAGTTTCAAGGAGGTATATGGTCATTTTTGAAATGCCTCACGTTACCTGCCAGGAGAGCATGTATGTTGAGTCCACGGTCCTGATCCTCAGGACTGCACACATCCATCATGTAGGCGTGGCTGGGATTGTCAGCAGAGTCAGCGCTGAAGTCCATCAGGACCACCCCACACACGGTCAGCACGATGCCCCACTTGTGATTGTCTGCTGTGTCGGCCCATGCGGATCCAATGTCCTGCCCATTCAGCACCAAGGTTAAACCAATCAGGGCCCCTGAAGGTGAGCAACAGAGATGTTCAACTGCTACAATAACACAGTTATTGTAACACAGGATGGATTGATGGATTAAAAAGAACACATACAGGATATTTAAACAAATACTCTGTAATAGCTTAGGTTAAAATATCCTTGTCTGCATCCAGAAGGTTGTAGCTTCAAATCCCATGGCCAGCGGAGTAACCATCTGACACCATACTTTCCTCACTTCTATGTTGCTTTGGACAAAAGTGCCTGCTTAATAAATAAATTGATGTCAAATGTAATAATTAGTAAAAATCTTCATTCCTAAAGCTGACCAAGCTAATGAAGGTCTGCTCCTCAGTGTTGAACGGTCCTCACCTATTGCCAAAACCAGAATGAATGGCCGTCGACGGCCAAAGCGAGATGTGCAGCGGTCACTCCAGGCCCCAAGGACAGGCTGGACCAGAAACCCTACAAGAGATCAGACTATTTAGAGGCAGTGGTGTATCGAGAGGATAACTGGGAGCCTCTGAGTCCAGTTTACCTAATATGGGGCTGATGAACCAGACCAGGCTGTAAAACTGGTCAGGGAGGCCCATCTGCAAGAGGACTGGGGTAACGTATGCCGTCTCCATGGCATAGCTGAACTCGATGCCAAAGAGGATGCAGCCGTTGCAGAGAAGCTCCAGGAAGGTACGGCGTGGAGGCAACTCGTTGAGGTCCAAGTGCTCGAGGGGGCATGGCGTGTTCGGGGGGGGTGGCGGTGATGGCCGGATGAGCTTCCGCCGCTTAGGGTGTCTCTGGAAGTTGTTGGCGCGGTGGCTAAGGTGGCGAGTGGTGGATGACTGGAAGCTGGAGGTCTTGGGCACAGATCCCCTCCAGGCTCCATCGGACGCTGGGTCCAGTCCCCCCCCTGGACTGGCCAGGAGGGGGTCACTAGGGGTGACCAACCCTGAGGATGACATCATTCTCTGTCCACTGAAAAAGGTTGTTATTAATGTCACTCAAAAATGTTCATTCCATTACACACTTAGAACTAGTGCTTGAAGTGGGCCAGTACTCACCGGCACACAGTACCGGCACCTCTTTGTTATTCTTTTCAGAGTACCAACACCTCTCAGTATCTGCTGGTACTGAATAACAGTGGGAGTACCATCACCTGGTACTGAATAACAAGGTGAGTACTGGCACGCAGTACTGAGTAAAAAGGCGAATACTGGCACCTGGTACTGAGTACCAAGGTGAGTACCTGCACCTGGTACTGAGTAACAAGGTGAGTACCAGTGCCTGTTTATCCCCACCTCAAGGAACTGTTTAGAACAATACTCAAGCCCGGCATTAAACGGAATCATAAATACAGAACCAAACTGATCATGTGAGTTTTTGTAAATTTTTAAGGTTTGGCCACATGGTAGAAGATAATTTTTGCAAATATATAAGTTTTAACGCCAACTCTACCAAGAAGATACTAAGATGTTATAAATTGTACGCCAATCGACTGTATAACAAAGACGGCCGGCCACACCCGAATACAGTAACGTTAACGGTGATATATATGATGGTAAAAGCATGCAGCGGCCCAGACTGTCATAAGGTAAACCCCACGCTCTTCCAGGCAGCAGAATGCTAAGAAACATTCATGTGTTTTACTGGTATTGTACTTATTTGTTCACCACTGCGTGTCTTCAGTTCTCAGCTGAATGTTTCCTTCAATACTCTAATGAAAAATTCAGCATAGATCACGAACTATAAATAATTTTCTATATATTAATCTTTATTTCCTTGAAGATGATTCAGTTTCACTCATGAACGGTAAAAAAATGAATAATCGTTTTCATTTGCGTAATTATATGATGCCTCGTTACACAGGCCGGGAGAAACACCGTGACTTGACGCTTTTTCATTATTGCGTGGTGAAGACTGAACGATCGAATGAAACACTCTGTTCTTAAACTGGACAAGACGTGCAAATGAAACATGAACGGAAAGAAAATTACCTTTTGAGGGGATCTGGTCATTTATTACAGCATATTCTTTTTCTCTAAATAACTATAATATTGTTTTGTTTTTATCAATATTGCCGGTTGCATTTTAAGAATTTTTCTCGCCGGGTCTTTGCGGATGCGGTCATTTCTCAGCTTTCATCCTGCGTCCCCGAACCTTCCACCGTTCTTCTGCACCCCTCCCTCCGCCGTCCTCTGTGCACGTGACACCGGCAGGCCCCGCCCTCCCCGCATGTGGACTGAAACCCGCAGTATCAGGACCATCCACTTGCCTCGCGCTCTCACCTCCGAGTCTGGGCGGTCCTTTCCATTCGGTATCCATGACAACCCCAGCAAGCGTGCAGTGGTATTTTTATATCTTTATTTGAAACACACTCATCCTGATCTTGAATGGTGTGAGTGTGCGCTGCCATGGGCTGGCGCCTCATCCTTGGCTCCGGACCCTCCGCCACCCTGAACAGCATAAGCGGTTTCAGAAAATGGATGGATAGACATCTTAATCCTGTTAATCCCATGAAGCAAAAGAAGAAATTTATTTTGTGAACCACACTGCTCCAGCACGTTATTAAACTTATCAGTTAAACGGATTTGAACGGATTTACCAAACGTAGGTAAACTAATCTTTAAAAAGACTATGAAAATTATGATCTTGAAAATATTATGAGATATTTACATTTATTTCATAAACATTGAATTCTACATATCGTCTGTTAAGATATTACATAAATACAGAGATCCGTCCCCTAAGCCTGTCTTTAAGGCGAATTTGTAGGTAAGTCGGAAAAATAATAATACAGTATATAATTATACAGTAATAATTATATTAACTACATTCGGTACTGTACCTGGAGCCGACGAACCGCTGTTTTCATGAACGTCACAAAGTTGTGTTCGCGTCCATTATTACAAATCAGTGTATTTAAACGGACTCTTTAATGTAATAGGCTTTATGACAGTCCGTTCGTAAGTACGTAAGGGCCTGCAATAATTTCATAGCTAGTTTCTGATTTTGAATACCATGATCCAGTTCAAAGTTCAAGTGTATGCAGGCTACAGTTCATCCGCCGCATCCGCGTTAAGCGTCCGCACGAAAACGTGCTTGCTTTTGTGTTTCGCCCCTTCCCAGCCCACAAAATTTTAGCCGACACATATAAAATGTAAATAATAATATTGGGGGGGTGCATGCATGTTGTCACGGGGGCACTGTATAGCGGAGTCGCTGCAGTTGGTGAAAAATAAAGTTAAGGAAGGTCAGAAAGAAATAATGAAGCTTATGGAAACAAAACAGTCTACACAAGAAATCAGAGTGAGTTACATATTTGTAAAAACTGTAAAATGTTAACGTTTTCAAAATTAAGTTACGGTTTTCAGAATTGTCTTTTGCTTCTTAATGCTGGCAATCTAGTGTAAGTAATACTAGGGAGACAATAAGGTCAAATGCCCCTTCCCCCCTCCACAACAGAACAACTAGCCCCAGTCTAGCTGCCCCAATTGAAATGGTCTAGAACAAGGGTGGGCAATCTTATGCACAAAGGTCCGGTGTGTATGCAGGTTTTTGGGATAACCTTTAGCTCAGGTGTTCCAACCCAGGTGTGAGGGCTCTTCATCCAGTCAGTCCTCTAATTAGTAATCTAATTAGGGAGTTGCAGCGAAAACCCACAAACACAATGGCCCTATCTGGATAAGATTCCCCACCCCTGGTCTAGAACCTCCACTGGTCCCGACCAAAGAAACAGTTTACATGCACTTGAATTTTGATATTTGATCGTACATTGGTAGTGTTCTGCATCGTTCTTCTGCACTAGCATTATAGGCAATTGGGCTGTAGTGTTTGTACACTGATATATTCTGAAAGTGTGCTTCTTTGCCTTAAAACCATGACTTCTCTGGATATGAGACTTGTGGGCGTTTATATAGAACAAAACATCTTCAGGAGAGATAAGCCATATATATAAAAGTTTATATATCACTGGGTTTGTGATATCACACATACAGCCAAGTATAGTGAAGCTAATAATAAATAAATACGACCGGAGACAAGCATGCATGATATATTGGGCCAAGTTAAAATGGCTTGAAAATGAAATCGCTTGAACAGTGGAATGGAGTAAAATGAAATCCCTCCCACGTAATTGGGTGCTGTCTCACAGCTGCGTTCCCCCCTCGTCACGGAGCATGCAACTACAGGCACTCTGGTGTGAACAGCCAACAGCTCCGTTCCTCCTCCGCTGCTCCGCCTGCCAGGCGTGCCGCCAGATGGCCTTCCTGGTCAGTAAAGCCGAGGGACATCTCACATCTGACATTTGGGGGATCCACCAGAGCCTGGTATCTCCCAGTTAATGCAGCACAAACCCAGGCTAATTAATAGCAGTCATTTGTGCATATTGTGCACAGTATGGGTTGGATTCACTCTATAAAGGAGCTGAGGAGTTAAATGCTAAGAATAATATGGTTATGTAACTATGGTCATGTCCCTTTGGTGCTAACATGGAGGTCTTCACCTGGGATGGTGGTACCTTGATGCTGAGTAAACACATCTTGTGGACACCATCGTGATAATGCCGACTCTGTAGGTCCCTGCTGGGGCATTAAGAGATGTTTGTAGGACAAGCAGACATACTCAGACAACACAATGGAATGAGACATTCTTCATTCCCCTTTTTTTCTGAGATCTTTACATTGTCTGGGAATCAAAAGGTGACTTGTTTCTTTTTCCTGTACTGTTTCAAAATGCACTAGAGCCGGCATGTGTGGGGGTGCCAGTGGGGGGGGCAGGTGCCCAAGCTATTTAAAGTGCCTCTTTTTAAAGGTACCAAGTGCCCCTTTTTAACTTTTCAGCAGCGGTACATTCTGGGAAGGCAGTGCCGTGACGCTCGCCTAGGGGTCCACATGGGTTTTGTGTAACTTTTGGATTTGTGCCCTTTTCGATCTAGACTGAGCTGAGTCTTTCACCAGCTATTTCCGTTAAAAAATGCTGAGGCACATATAGGGCAGTGTCGCCTGTTTGTTTACCATAAATAACAGCACACTGATACACAGCTGAGGATCATGTGCGTCAGTCCTTAAGGAAAGAACAAGTCTTACAGCGACAGAATATTTGTTTGTCTCCACGGGCCAAACCTTCAGTTAATGTTCGCATAAAACATCAGAATGAGGAAAAAAATTACCTTAGTGATTTTGACTGTGGCATGATTGTTGGTGTCAGATGGGCTGGTTTGATTATTTCTGTAACTCCTGGAATTTTCACGCACAACAGAGTTTACTCAGAATGGTGCAAAAAAACAAGAAATATCCTGTTAGTGGCAACTCTGTGGACAGAAACAACTTGTTGATGACAGAGATCACAGGAGAATGGCCAGACTTACTGACAGAGAGGCTACGGTAACTCAAATAACCACTTTGTACAACTGTGGTGAGCAGAAAAGCTTCTCAGAACTTACAACATCCTGAGCCTTGAGGCGGATGGGCTACAAAAGCAGGAGACCGTGACAGGAGCAAGAACTGTTAGCCAAAGCTGGACAGCTGAGGCTGCAGCAGGCACAGGCTCACCAAAGCTGGACAGCTGAGGCTGCAGCAGGCATAGGCTCACCAAAGCTGGACAGCTGAGGCTGCAGCAGGCACAGGCTCACCAAAGCTGGACAGCTGAGGCTGCAGCAGGCACAGGCTCACCAAAGCTGGACAGCTGAGGCTGCAGCAGGCACAGGCTCACCAAAGCTGGACAGCTGAGGCTGCAGCAGGCACAGGCTCACCAAAGCTGGACAGCTGGAGACTGGAAAAATGCAGCCCGGTCTGATGAATCTCGATTTCTGCTGAGGCACACAGATGGGAGGGTCAGAATTTGGCGTTAACAGCCTGAATCCATGGATTCAACCTGCCTTGTGTCAATAGTCGGGGCTGATGGCGTTGGGAATGTTTTCTTGGCACAATTTGGGCCCGTTAATGCTAATCGATCATCGCTTGAATGCTATAGCCTATCTGAGCATTATTGTTGACCATGTGCATCCCTAAATGGCCACAATTTACCCATCTTCTAATGGCTACTTCCCGCTTGATAATGCACAATGCCACAAAGCAAAAGCTCTCAAGCTGGTTTCATGAACATGAAAATGAGCTCGGTGTTCTTCAGTGGCTTTTCCAGTCACTAGCTCTGAATCCAGAAGAAGGCCTTTGGGATGTGGTTGAATGGGAGATTCGCAGCATAGATGTGCAGCTGACACATCTACATCAGCATGGACCAGAATGTCAAAAGAATGTTTTAAACATCTTGTGAAGCTCAGTGGGAGTATGTAAGATAATCATCATAATTACATTACAGAAGTGATGCTCCAATAAAGAATTGTTTAATGAGTCTGAATCTATCACATTTTTGTGTAATATATAGAGTATAATCTTCTTTAGTCCTGTAGAACCTTTAAACTGACTGAAATCAGACATTAATTTAAAATATCGGTGGGGAACCTTTTCCATGGAGGGCCAGTGTGGGTGCGGAGTTTTGGCATGACCTCTCAATCACTTCCATGAATCAGGTTCCTCACCCCTGATTTAAGATCACAGAACAATCTCTTTCAATGAGTTGAGAATAAGTATGTTTGTATGAAATGTTGGATAATTGTAGCATTTTTGACAAGAATTGGTGTTTTACTGTGTTTGCTGACCATTTACTGTTAATACTTCAACTTCTTCAACCCCACCACCAGGGGGCAGTATAGTATCACCTGAATGATTTTGCATTGCCTTAGAGTGCCGAGTTTTGAAGAAAACAAGTATTTGTACTGCAAACTACAAATAATCAAGTAATAAATGAACAGTAATAGAACATTAAATGGAAATCTAAGGTCATTTAATTATTTGTATAAACATGTGATGTAATCAGTCTGTTTTCCCATCCACACTGTGCCCATCTGTCTGGGTGTCACCCCAAGTTTTCTCTTTATTTTGTCTGCTGGTCAGGTGGCGATTAGGTCCTCTTGTGGGACATTGTTGGGACTTTAGACATCTCTGCAAATGTACAAGCAGGCAAGAGGCCACAAGTGACATGGACCATAGATGAAACAGACAGTAGATTAAGGAGATTGACCACAGGTGTGATCTACCACAAGAGAGATGGAGAGTAGCTGAAGGAGACCCACCACAAGTGACATGGACCATACATGAAACAGACAGTAGATTAAGGAGATTCACCATAGGTGTGATCTACCACAAGAGAGATGGAGAGTAGCTGAAGGAGACCCACCACAAGTGACATGGACCATACATGAAACAGACAGTAGATTAAGGAGATTCACCATAGGTGTGATCTACCACAAGAGAGATGGAGAGTAGCTGAAGGAGACCCACCACAAGTGACATGGACCATACATGAAACAGACAGTAGATTAAGGAGATTCACCACAGGTATGATCTACCACAAGAGAGATGGAGATTAGCTGAAGGAGACCCACCACAAGTGACATGGACCATACATGAAACAGACAGTAGATTAAGGAGATTCACCACAGGTGTGATCTACCACAAGAGAGATGGAGAGTAGCTGAAGGAGACCCACCATAAGTGAGATAGTAGGTTATGGAAACTCACAGAGATCCAGAGTTTACAGTAAGCAAGATAACCAAGGAATACAGGAATAAGCAAAGAGAATGAAACAAGAGTGACTGACTGAACAATATCAGGATCCCAAAAGACAAATTTAATATTTTTAACTACGAGATAGTATAGCAAGCACCACATCAATGATAAATCCATTAGCTATTTTGAAATGCTATGTATTTAGGTAGCTCTCAAGGGACAGGTATTCCAGGTATTGGTGCTCTTTTGTGGTCAAAGCGTTCAGGTTTAACTGCAGACTAGTTAGTGCTGTTACCAGATCAGAGGCATGATTGTCGTTGCTGGGTCCTTTTTCTCCCAGTCGAGCACTGGTAATGAGAAGCCATGGATGATGAGCTTCACCGCACCCAGATTTGGTTTTATTTCCTCTATGTGGCGCATCATTGGCGAGTAAGAGGTCTCAGGCCTGCTCAGTGAAACTCCCTCAAAAGATCCCGTTTACTGCAAATGTCATGCTGCTCTGTATCAGTCCGACGCTGTAAATGAACCACATTCCACTGGATCTCTGAAGTTTGGGTGTAGCTTTCTCCCAGGTCGTCTCTGCTCGCCATCACACCCTAGCCAGTGACGGCCATGTGTCCACCGGCCTGCCGATTATCTCTTTGTGAAAATCTGTGAATCCCGAATGAGTTACTGTCGGTCACTAGGAAAGGAAGCATTTCTGTTGCCAATAATGCTACCAACTCTTAAGATAAATAAAGAATAGTTGGGTAAAAATGAAAGATATTGTGATCATGATATACTTGGACGTCATATTGTGAATCACAAGGCAGGGAGGTAAAATCATGGAAGGGCAGGGAGGCCCGGAAAAAACACACCTTCCTTTTCCTATTCCTCATGCTTGGGGGGGCTTGAGATTGTTATCGGCCTGGGGATTGCTGGACGGTTGTGTTTCAGGCGTCACTCCAATGCTTCCACGCTTGACCTTCGGCACTCTCTCCAGACTGTAGCGCTCTCTATGGGTCACACCACTTCCTGCGTCTGTGTAAAAAAACCTCCAGCCTTATGTAATGTCCTTCCCTATAGGGTCAACCTCAGAGGTGGAGAGGTCAGGTCCAGAGAGTAAAAATCCAGACCGAGATTTTGTTTCAACCAACCAGTTGATTACTCTGTGACTGTAACACTTTGTGCTCGATGGGTTGGTTGAAACAAAACCTTGGTCTGGATTTTTACTTTCTGGACCTGATGTATCCACCTCTTGTCACCGTCATTGGCTTGAAAAACATTTAGAATCGGCTTAATAAATGAATTTAAACTGAAAACAATGAAGAAACAGAAATTAATTTGACATGTTATAAGCCAGGGGGATAAAACATGAGAAAATATTGGAGAATAGGAAGAAAAGGTGTAAACGGGAGGTAAAAGAGCCCAGAATTCAATGCCATCTGGCCAGGGCTGCCCCCGATGTTCCAGGGTCCCTAAGCAGTGCTTTACTTAAGAGACCCCCCAACTAAAAAGACTGATGATCATTTCACTTCCTAGAACTGGCCATGCATCTGGCTCCCCCCTCCAGTCCCCAAATATAATTGCTTTATTCACTCTAGTGTCTGTATATAAATCTACAGGGATATCAGCTGCATGGTTGGGAAATTCTCAAAAAGATTTATTCTCAAAAAGATTTCTCAGATTTATTAAAAGAAAAAAATGATACACAGGAATGTCAAACAGACTAAAAGGCAATTAGTGACCCTGAATACATCCAGGTCTCTCCTTAGTCACACAAACCCACAACTCTTTAAGTCATTAGTCCTGGTACCTTTCACCTAAATGCACAAATAATGGAACATTTGACAAAATGACCATTTAATTGGCACACCGTCAAAGCAGCAAATGTGCCGATTAATAACCGAATATATTTACATATGAGATGAAAGTTTCATGATCCTTAATAATATTCTGGAATGGAGACCTTGATGTACAAGTCCAGAGGAAATACTCCCCACTGTTACTGCAGTGCTTGCTACCAGCCCAGCCTGCTTTCCCAGGGCGGGCCCCTCTCTGTGGCCCCAGGTCTCTTTCTCAGGGCCCCCTTAGGGAATTGCCCAGCGCGGTCATCTATTAGTGTTTCAGTTGTTTGCTTTTTCCTCAGACATGTTACGTCAGCAGGTACAAGGCGTCTTCTGCAAAGGTCAAAAATTCGCTAGAAAAGCAAAACAAAGCACCACACACACATGGTCAAGGGTCTGTTTCGGAGCCATAGGCATTATTTCACAATGACACATCCTTTTTTTAAAAAAAAAACTTTACCCAAGACAAATAAACCTGAGCTGTATCTTGGAGCTTCCTGAGCCTGTTGTTTGCGAGACCTGGAGATGTAACGATACAGGGTGGATACCGGAGAGGGACCAGGTTATGGCAACCCATTGCAGCTTTAATCCATTTCTAGAGGATATCACAAATTCAGTTCTAACTAGTTAGAATGTGATTTCTTGATATCAGAAATTCTGTTGTAACTAGTATAAATTTTCAATATCAGAAATTTGACCTTTGTTACAATGCAAATTCTTGATATCAGAAATTCAATTTCAGCTAGTAAAAATGCCAGTTCTCGTTATCAGAAATTGTATTTTTGCTAGTTAGATTCAAAATGTTTTTCTCATTCATTTCAAAGGGAGTTGGAATTTGACCTAGCTGAAATGCCAGTTTCTGATATCAGGAATTCAAATTTAGTTAGTTGAAATTACCAGTTGTTGTTAACAGAAATAAAATTTTAACAAACTGAAAATCCAGTTTACGATATCAGAACTTCAGTTGTAACTAGTTATAATTCAATTTTAATTATAACTACTTGCAATTAAATTATTGGTATCGATTGATACAATTGAATTCCTGATATCAAAAATGGGCATTTTAACTAGTTCAAATTTCAACTACCATTGAAATGAATGAGAAAAACGTTTTGAATCTCACTAGTTAAAATTGATTTTCTGATATAAAGAATTGGCATTTTGACTAGTTAGAACTGAATTTGTGATATCCTCTAGAAATGGATTAAAGGTAAAACAGCTTGCCACACAGAGTTAGCTTCCGCGTCGAGGCTCTAGGCTGTTGTACGCTGTATCGCATCAGCTGGCCACGCTGTCCATATATCTCCTGTGTTAAGCTGTTTCATTTGCGCACACTGAATTCGCTCTTCGGCGGACAAATGTGCTTGACAGGGATTTTCCCTCCCTGCAGCTGTGAAAAGTGCCTCAGGGTTATTTACCGCCGCCTGGCCTGCATCCGTGTGGGTGGACCGTGGGCTTCGACAAGCTGGTCAAACGCAAATGTCCGCGGAGGGCAGTTAACGCCTCCCCTCGTCTCTGTCTCGCCGGAGGGACAAAGCTAAAACAGGCAAGCATGGAATTGAGGAATGTGTCTAGACGTTTATTTGACAGCTCCGTCACCCGAAGGGGAAGCTGTGTTTTGACCCCCCCCAAAAGCCCCAGGAAGCCGAGGACAGACGTGGGCTTTGTTTGCCAATAAACACAGTGTCAATCAGGGACACTATCTGAGTGCAGGATCAGGGTCGGGGATCGTGAACTTGCAGGGTGTTATGGATCACTCCCGTGTGGGCAGGAAAAAGCGACCTCACAGGGTGCACTGGCCACGGGGCCCCCACTCACCCCAGACCCCCAGCCAATAGCACTGGAAAACTCTTGGTCTCACACACATACTTACAGCTGAATCACTCGATGTGTCTTTCATTGCCATTCAGTTAATTTTGTCTCCCTGGATTTTTGCAATAACCAGTTGGAGTTTCACATATAAAAACAGGTAACTACCTGCTTTACTCATTACCCCCATCTAATACCAATTGGTCCACTGGACACAGTTTAATGTGAAGAATCGCCGATTACCAGCAGTGACTTTGGACCCCGAGTGACATGGCTGTCAGTGTCACTATTATCACAACATGACATTATGCTTTTATTTTTTCTTTAACATTTATCATTGGGGAAATCTCACAGCAGAATAAATTCCCAGTAGACTAAATACCTATTATTTCTTAAGATAAAAGTAGTTATACTTCAATGTCATTTACTGCAGTGTAGCTGTTGTGCAATTGAGCTGCAAAAGTAAAAACGGGTCAATTAAATCCAATTTACACACAAGCTAAACTAGTAATTAGTTGATCACACTTGGTGAAGACTGCTGTCTGTTAGTGGCATTTCATGGGTAATCATGTTAAATATCTTCCCATTAATTTTTACTTGGATATGATTGTGTCTGCTGATGTTAAACACTGATATGCAGGATATGATGTGTATACATCTGATACATATTACGTATTTGCACAGCAAACTAATAAACAAAGAAAACTCAACTATAATGGTTGAATCTAGTTTGCACCTTTAATCACAAAACACAGCAAACACTCGTCGAACAGTTAGATTTCGTACAGAAGTATTCAGCTTGCCAGTCATAAACCATAAGACTGCCATTCGTAATACAACTTGGGAAACAATCAAAATCATACATTGTTTTGTGGGTAAAACAACTTGGACAGCTTTGAAAGATAGAAAATTCCCTTACACCAGCTCCCAGGAAGGGAATCAGGTGATAGATTTACTATTAATCAGTCTAACAACACATTTTAAGTACATATACGTCATTATGTCATGCAATGCTGTGAACAGGCAGCTAAAATTTGGCAAAAATGCTTTGCTAGGCAACTGTAATTCTTCATATGTTGTACTTTTATTAGCTCAATATCACATTTAGCAATAGACAGGTATTAATATCAGACCGTTACAAATCAGGCTGTACTTTGTGTTGCCTCTATTTTTACACCCCCCCCCCCACCCCGAAAGACCTGCAGTCTGGCTCAGTTCGGTTCACAACCTGATAAAAATGTAATTTGCTGTTGCAGGAGAAGTGAAACGGAGAGACCTGTGCCAAAAGCAGATAAAACCTTCGCCGTAATACAGTTTCCGCAAAGCATGCTGGCAGGTTCGGCCTCGTAATAA
The DNA here is from genome assembly GCF_048594095.1 of Paramormyrops kingsleyae. Lineage (NCBI taxonomy): Eukaryota > Metazoa > Chordata > Actinopteri > Osteoglossiformes > Mormyridae > Paramormyrops > Paramormyrops kingsleyae. The sequence continues at coordinate 10,414,736 of NC_132804.1, forward strand.
AGGCGTGTAGAAAGCTTCACCCTTTTTTCTATGCCATGCTTTCCAGAATTTCTTTCTCCTGGTACTGCTGAAATAAAGAAACCGGATTCTCCCCTGTAGCATAACCTGCACCCCATCAAACCTCTTCCAGATACATCGTCTCTGAGAGCCGCTTTCTGTTTGCTGACACCCTCCAACCCCTTGAAACGCTAATTTTCTGCTTTTGTGGCAGCAGACAGAGATGAAAAGTATTTGAACCCTGGTAGAGACGGTACATATGCTTGGTCTCCATAATGAGCGCTAACAGTCATTCTCAGAAACAGAAGGCATCTTAAATATGTCTATGTGCACCAAGCTTCATAAAAATCTATTTTGTTCTTTTCATTCTCCTGCAGCTGTGCAATCCAGCCTCTTCTTTGTACCAATCTTATTCATCAGGAGTGTCTGCGCTTTTCTTTTAGCACTGATTTCCTGTCTCCCCCTGCCCCCTCCTTCCTCTGTGTTCTGTCTCTCTAATGTCATTATTTCTAATCAAGGTATTTTTCTACAGAAGAACACTGGACCAGTGTGCTAATCAGACACCATGTCCGTCTGTCTGAACAAGTCAACACTGCATGGGCGAAGAATAGCCTGCTTTGTTTGCACTCATCCCTCTTTCTGTTTGTCTCTGCTTTTCTGTCTTATCTGCATGAATAGCTTAAGCTTGAGTCTCACTCTTTAAGTCAATTATTATAACTAGGGGATCTTAATTCTGCCTTTGTGGTAGAAGACAGATGAAAAGCATTTGAATATTTGGATAATCTTAATTCTCTTGTTAAAATTTGCACTCAAGAACAAATAAATAAATCTGGACAAAACTGAACACAGGAACGAGAGTAATTCCAAACAGTGAATGCAAACAACCATGTTTCCTGTAAAAAAAGGATTTTAAAGGCTTGTTTACCTTAAGTAAGGCATTTGACATTAAAGAGACTTGCCCCAAAGAACTATACTCGTAAGTTCAATGTAAGACAAATGGGTAGCACTTTACTTAAGGAGGCACAAGTAACTTAGTAACTCAATCATGTGCAAATCATGAACAAATATAGTAACTGAATGAAATACATGAACCATTATGACTGATTTATGATGAACCAATATGGGATCAGTATGTAACTAACACATAGTTAATGTATTAATAAACCAGGAACTAAGAGTGTACTGCTACATTATTTGTGTCTCAAGTAAAGTGGTACCGAAAAACCAAAGCAAAACTATGTGTCCAGTACTAAATTGTGTGGTCAATTCCGTTACAAGGTGATGCCAATTTACTGAGACAAGTCAGAGAAGGATTGCAGGTCCCCCAACTGGGGCGATGGTTTTTTCCATGAAATGTGGCTATTTCCAGATCGGGTTTCCTTCCTGTGCTGCGCTGTACTGTTTGTGGAATCAGTAGCATGCTCCTGTCTGGGGTGGAGGGCGGGGGCTGAGCCGGTGTGACCTTCCTTACTGCTCACTATCGCATTAAAATGCAAGCAGCAAGGAGCATTTTTTTAACTGTCTGGTGCCAATGGCTAAAATGCTCCCTCTCACAAAAAGCCACAAGCTGCTTTAAAAGAATTTCAAGAAGCTGGAACCAGAACCTCGGCCCAGGAAGGCTGGTGCTGTGCAGAGGAGGCAGATATGGCTCAGGATGTGCGACATTAAGAGTCTCGACTCCACACGGAATCATCTGGCCACGATGTAACTTCACTCCCGTCAGCCGTATCTTGCTGGTACCATGGTAACCATCCCTCAGCATGTAATGGGACCAGTGGACGAAAATGCACAAAGATACACACACCTGAGACCGAACCCTTAGGGTACCCAGCTGCAAAACGAGCTGATGTCCTTTCCTGACATCATATGAAGCCAGGGCGCTACACCAACAAACAGGTTTCAGATGGTGCACTCAAAAAACCTCGATGAATGCTTTGTTAATAACAACATCTCTCCTACACATAATTAAGGTATATTGATTATACACAGAGGTCACAGTTCTGCACAACTCATACACATAACAAATGTCAGACAATACAAGGATGAAGACAACAATAGATTTTTCTTTTAGTCATTATACAATAGTTTCTCTGTTTTATATAATTCTACTTAGAAGACAGCAGTTCAGCGAAATCAGAATTAAAGGCCACGTTTTTTTTTTTCCCGACAAAGCCATGAATAACAATACAAGGAGAGTATCTAAACCACAGTCAAAAATAGTATTTCATCTATCAAACAAAACGAGTAAAATACCATACATTATAGAATAGCCTTAAATATTTATTTGATACTTGTAACAGTGCTGTGGTGTTTTTTTGTAGGTTTCTTGGCACAGTTCAGAAAAGGCAGTTTATTAAAACAGCATTTCAAAGCTGTTCTTCATCTTAGTTAAAAACATACAGAAACATTTAGGCTTAAAGCTTGTAATTAACAGTCTTAGAGTCACTCAGCTTTTGTTTCCCTCCCTACCGCTGCAGCACCAACGCATCCGCAAGAGTCCTTACCGACGCCTTGCCACTGTTTCGCAGGATTTATTACCAATGTGCAGCCTCACTGTTTCACTTGACTTCCTTATCAATGCATCCTTACTGCTTCACAGGCGTCATTACTGATGCCTCTTCACTGTTTTGCACGATTTTTTAATCAACACATTCTAAGCCAGTGTTTCCCAACCCGGTCCTCAGACGCCCACAGACGGTCCACGTTTTTGCTCCCTCTCTGTCATTGAGCTGGGAGGGAGCAAAAACGTGGACCGTCTGTGGGCGTCTGAGGACCGGGTTGGGAAACACTATTTTAAGCTAACTTGAGTCAGTCGGTTTTGTTTTTTTCTCCATTTTTTTGTTCAAAAAGTCATCTATTACCAAATGTTTTAATCAGCAAAAGTCTGGTAAGGCTTCTTAAGGTTGAAGGAGGGCTTATTTAGAGGATGGAGCACGGATACTATTTACGTATGTGCACTATTGATGCATTCCGCCTACACTAAGAACTCTTCTGAGAAAGGGGGAGGGGGATGTTGCTAATTGGGGTACACATCTCAGCAGCCGCCAGCAGGACTGGTTATGCTAACAACCAGTTAGGCGTTTTCTGTCCCTTCAGCCTCAGCTGCAGATATGCAGGGTGCTGCCAGCCCCGGTCTTAAGAATTTAAACAGACAGTAAACATCCACATTTGCATTGTTTACCAGTGCTGTGTGATGGTGTCAGGCCATGTGCGGGTGCACCATCAAACAGATAAACCCCCCCCACCTACACCACCAACACCACCCTTCCCTGGCTACCACACCCGGCACTTTACCGGAGGGTTCATGGGGCTGCCTTGCTTGCAGTGAAATGCCTCTGAAAAAGCATCAAAGTTTTGCAGGGAACCCATGACTCTGAAGAGAGACAGAGTGAGAGAAAGCAGAACATTTGACAGTGGTGCTACATCGCAGTTGTACCTATTTAAACTTTTTTTTTTTTCCCATTCTGGTGTAGTACCTTACCTGTACTCTAGGGGGCTATGTGAATCCGTCTTGATAGATTGGCTGGCATATTCAGGGCGATAGGAGCCGCACCACACCTGAAAGACAAGTCAAATGAGCTTCACTGCACCGAAATCCATTTAGGGTTTACATTGGTCAAGGTGGCTTTTTAAGCCATGTTGCTGGGCAACTGCTAACCAGGTCAGACAAAGGGCAATCTGGATCTGGATGATTGTGAAATGTTGCACACCACACATTAAAGTTTTTCAAATGGAAATTCGTTGCCCAATGTTAGGCTGCTGTTGTGCTTGTCACTGGAAGGTCACCAGTTCAAATCCCATGATTTGCACTGTTGAGCAAGGACCTTAACATCAAATGCTCCAAGGACTGTCTCACCCTATTTTCTTTGTCTAAAAGCATCTGCTCAACAAATAAAACATAATCCTAATAGTGGCAGTCAACTGCACAGGTCCCCTCTGCCAGAATGTTGTTAATTCCAGTTTCCAGCTTATTACACAAGGAAAAATAAGTGTTTTAGCTACAGCAGAACTCATACAAATTCTGTAGTGTCTGGATTCCCTCATGAGATGTTCTTGGGAAAGCACCATGATTAGCCTACTGAACTGTAAAATATTTAGCCCCGCCTTTTCCCCCAGTTATTTACATTATTTTTGGCCATCTGTGTCTGTGCACAATGATTTATTGGACTAAATTTATCTTTCATGTTTATCTGTTATTTCCATCTCTTTCCTCTGGGTCAGTACTTACAAATTTTTTCATGATGTCCATATTTTTCTTTCTTTCACAGTTCACAGTTTTCACAAAATTGTCTTGTTCCTGATTAACACAGAATATGCTCTACTGTTATTGTTTTTCTGGTCAATTATTATGTGTGTGAGTTAATTTGAGTTTCAAACTTTTATGAACTCATTTCTGACATCATCAACTCATAGCATTGGAAAACAATAAAGCAAGTATGGGCTTATCCCAGCAAAAACAGGTTTGGGCAGATTATCGCAAAATGGATCACAAAACATGTCCAGAAGTATTTAAAAGAGTGCAATACTAAACCATTTAATCATTAAGCAGTTTGGTATGACAGTGAGATCATGGAGCCTTGCTGTATTTGGAAAAAACACTAGAATGAGAAGAAAACTGTCACGAGATGGATAGCTAATGGAGAAGTCGATCTTTCAAGTTTGGCTAAATTGGGAACAGACAAGGAATTATTGAAGTTGAAAAGTGGATGTTCTGACTTGACTGCTGATGCCACAGTTTGTTTGCATTACCAGAAGTACTTTTTGGTGACATACAGTATATCTGTCCTCAAAAACAACGTTCTGACTCCCTCAACATGCATTCCAACAGCAGGGTGAGTAACTGAGGACCATAAATACAGAGACACCAAGTCTATTGTTATTGGAGCAAAAACTGATGAAGATGCACAGATGACTGAATACGAAGAGCTACACACCAATATCTGCAGGCCGAGAAGAAACGCAAGCTATGACATCAGTAAATGATGTGGAAAAGAACAGAATGAACGTAAACCTTACAAGTGCAGGATTTTCTCCCCAGAAGCCCAGTGCTATCAGCCAAACCAGCTATGGGGAACCTGAACGTTTTTAATTCTAGCAAGCCATTACACATGAAATTGCTCAATGTCTTGCAATGGATGTGAGAAATGTGAAGACTTAGACAGGATCAATGACTTACTGAAAGAAGGATTTATGAAAAATCAGTATTTTTACATGTCAGAAGCAAGTCGAGATGCTAACTTCAGCACCATCAAGCTGGTCAATTGCCAAGACCGCACAAGAATTCAGTTAGTGAGCACTTGGTTAAACTTGCCAGAAAGTTGATGGAAGAAAAGCGTGTCTTGGGGGAATTACTGACGGTATTTTTGCATACAGTGCGAATATGTTGTTAACTTGAAACTTTTTATGCTGAGACTGACAAAGTGTTTCTTAGCTTCAATAAAAGTTCCATTTTTAATATTTAATATTTCATGTTTCTGTGGCTATCTCCACAGTTACAAATGTAAGAAATGCTCGTTTACAGAAAATTATTAAATGATGAAGGAATAATATAACATCTCTATATTTTTATATATCTGCAATGAATATTAACACTTTCCCATAAAAAAAGTTTCAAGGAAATTAGAAAGAAAATATAGTCAAATTGTGTTAAAAAGTGTTTTTTAAAGCTCTGAAGCTATATTTAGCAAGATCTGTGCCACTCAATTTTTTTATGCGGCACCAAAAAACTTCTAAATGTCATAGAACTGTATTAATACACAGAATCAAAATTTGGTTGCAGGAAAATGAAAACTACTGGAGATTTTTGAAAATGAAAGATTCTTCATTCAGGCAATGTGTATTTGTTTGATTACTGTAAAACATTAAGCATCAACTATTTACATTTATACATGTTTCAAATTGTCCTTATTCTTAGTTCAGTACAAAATTCAGTCCAATCCAGTGAAAACTAAGCAATTGATGAGACTTTGAACACACATACAAAGAACTGCGAAAAGCCTCAAATGCCAAACTTAAAAAATCCATAGCTAAAAAAGTATTTGGAGTAGAGCTGTAGAATTTTGCATGGTCCCATGATTTTAATGGAAGTTTTCACATGAATTGTTTCAAGAAAGTCCATAACATGAACTGGAGGTCTTGGTGACTTGGTATGGAATGACCTGCATCTATGTCACTTCCAGTACATATTAACGGTGTAGACAGTGGTTGCCAATCAGCCGATGGTGATCTACTAGTCGATCCTTCAGACATTCCTAGTCAATCAGGACAATCAGACCATCGCCTTCACGCTGCTGCATCAATTAGCACGCTTCATTCTGCACCATCAGCTCACTAGCCATCTGTATCGCATGCTGAGATTGCTTTGGTATTTTTCTCTTGGTCTGCATTCAACACCGAAATACAATGCAGACATCCCACCTCTGCCAGAAGTTCCCTGACATCCACAAATAATGTGCAATGTTGCATAAATCTGTGGTTTTGCTGTCCCCTCCCCCAACTCACACACATAATAACTGAGCCAAAAAACAATAACAGTAGATCATGTTTTGTGTGAGGTTGCATATAATGACCCGTACCTGTATTCCATGGAACCTCCTGGTTTCTCTCTGAATTTACCACAAACTACTAACCAAGAATGTAACCCAGACTGTGCTAATGCTCATCTCTATCTGTGCACCACACCTGGGCAAAGTTGAGGAAGAAGAGCTGCTTGTGGTCCAGCTCTAAGCCTGGAAGTAGTGGCTCCTCCCCCTCTCTCTCCGCCCACTTCATGTATGCCTGACAGATAGACGCACATGTTAAAAAAGCCATACTCATCCCCACACACACTCAATGTTAATACAATGTTAATATGTACATACAAAGACTAACATAATGGAACACTCATACATCACATACTTACAAATATGATCACATACTTCTGTAAAAAAAAATTAAGAGACTTCACATTTTTAAACAAATGTGCATTTTTAAATCCTGGTTTAATCCTGGTTCTGCTGTCAGAAGGCTACACTGAGCAGCAGGTTGCTTCCAGATTCAGAATTTCTAAGACAGCGGTACACATGAACAAGGTGAAGCAGGAGACACTAAAGGGCGGAAGTGACATTCTAATGCCGAAGATGACCGTTAACTTATCCGACAGTTTCTCATGAATCGTAGGATGACATCAAGTGACATTCAAAAAGGAATGGGAATCATTAAGTGCAGGTGTGAAGTGCACTGCTAGGACAGTTCGTATCAGGCTCCTAGAAGCAGGACCGACATCCCATAAAGCAAGGAAGAAGCCCTTCATTAATGAGAAACAGGGAAGAACCAGGCTGCAGTTATATTATTCAAAGACACACACCCATAAGTAGAGAAATAAGTGAAGCAAAAAATCACGTTGTGGTCTCTTATTTTTTTTCCATGGCTGTTTGTAAACAAGCACATATCTCAAATACACAAAACAAATGACTTCCGCATCCAGCATTCGGACTCTCTATCTGACTGTCTGCCAGTGCCTGTACCTTGTATGCTTGCCGGATGCCCCCATTGTCTGCTATGTTTTCCCCCAATGTGCTGATGCCACTGACCTGAAAGAGAGTCGAGTCACATGACCGTCAGCACATGCACCTCGGAATTTCACCACCTCAAACACTCTTCTTGTACCGACCTGCTCAGCCCATTGGGGTGCATTCTATGCCTTACCAGCTAACTATCTTGCATGTTACTTACTTCTATATGTTACATTTATATAAACAATTCTTCTCGCCTTTACACAAAAGTCTACATGCAGACTGAAAACTGTACTGCAGCTTTAACAGTGAAGACTCACATTCTGACCCCCTGCAAGCTTCCAGCAGAAGTTCCCATACTGCTGAACCATGCACTGTGATTGCTCCTTGAAATGCTCTGCTGAATAGTTACTCCACCAGTTGTTCATGTTGCCGTCTTTGTCGAAGTTCCGCCCTGCGTTGGTAATAGGAGACTATCAACCTTGCTGCCTGAAGGAAGCTGGACTTATATTGGGTTTATAATATTTTTCAGCAAAGTCGCGAATCCAGGCTGTGACCCCACCGTTATCATCAAAGCCGTGGGTGATCTCATGTCCAATAACCATTCCTATCCCACCAAAGTTGAGGGCCTGGAGCTGGTGTTTACTGAAAAACGGGGGCTGTAGGATCCCTGCAGGGAAAACTGTTGGACAGATAGACCAACTGAGAAGAAAGGTCTGGGGCAGAGGGATGAGATCTTCCTGACTATATGGACACTCAGAAGACTCCCTAAGGAGATTCCTCAGAATATTGACGGCATCTTTAAAATAGCATGAAGATCTTTAGCACTTCCTGGTGAGGGTCATCTTACCTATCTGGTTTCTGTTAGGAGAGTAGAAAGCATTGACAACTGCAGCTCCAATGATCCATCTGGAAATGTGGAGATTTATGGTGACAGGTTAAAGATTTTTTTCCAGATACACAGTATAAATCCTGCATAAATTCTCTGATTGTGGAAGTTTGCTGAAAATTATGGTAAAAGCGATTTTTATCCCCACAAGTCAGGATCCACTGGTTCTCTCAGCTTCCTCAGACTCTTCTGTGCCCCGGCGCGCAGGTTCTCCAGAATGTTCTCAAAGTAGTTTTCCTCACTGAAGTTCAGCTTCATCATTAAAAGGACAAGAGAAAGTATGTCAATTTCACACACACACACACACACACACACACGTTTGTAATTATATCTTTGTGGGGACTCTCCATTCATTTATATAGGAAAAACCCAAATCCCAACATGATGACCTTAACCCCTACCCAGCCCTAACCTTAACCATAAGTAACCAAACAAAATACAAGACTTTTGACTTTTTTAGTTTATTGATTGCAGTCAAAGATTTGTATAAAATTGAGTTTCCCCTTGTGGGGACTGGAAAAATTCCCCCACAACGTGAAAATAATACATTTTTATCACACTCTGGGGACATTTGGTCCTCGCAATGTATTATATACATAAACCACACACATACAGCTGGGTCAGACCCCACAAAACTGAAGCTATGGGCCATCAGTGCTACCTCCTGATGTATAATACCACCTAAAACCATGCATCCATCAGATAAAATATGCCTGTTTTTACGTAGGTCGAACCAGTCGTGGCTCCTCCAGCCCTTACATGAGCATACTCCTGGTCCAACTTCTGATTTCCTTCCTCCAGGATGTGGTCAGGGTATCCTATCTGTTCCTTGATAGAGAGAGCCTGTATCACAGTAGGACAAGCAATGTGTCATTCACAGTACATCAGCTACTACGTGCAAGGTCACCACTCACTAGTGATGCTGTACTCAGCACTGACCATCACAAAACACCAGAGACACCATTAATTATCTGTGACCCTCTGTCTAAGGGTAAATGAACATGGTGACATATTGCTCAGGGCCAGTAGTGCAGAGCAGAGTGCATCTAGTCCTGCTCTTGGCTGTCAGTGTGTTCCACCTCTTTCAGCTGTCTTCAAATGAAGAAGTTGGTGTAAGAAGCTAAGTAATTCAGCTGAAACTGCTGCAAGTACACAATTAATGACTTAATCCAGTGTTTCCCAAGCCTGTCCTCAGGGACCCACAGACAGTCCATGTTTTTGCTCCCTCACAGCTCTCTGCCAGACAGGCCACATTTTTGCTCCCTACCAGGAGCTGAGAGGGAGCAAAAATGTGGGCTGTCTGTGAGTCCTGGAGGACTGGTTGGGGAAACACTGACTTAATCAGCCAAGTAGGAAATAGAAGAAAGTTGGCCTCCATAAACGAGACAGTAGACCCCTCTTGTAAGTATCTTGCTGTGGAGGTACTCCTCACCTTCTCTCTGGCCTTCTCCTTTGATTGTGCATCCATCCAGGTCAGCTCTTCAAGTGTCTCCACATAGGCTTCCTGAACCTTGCTGATCAGGTCCTTTACCTATATCAGAGTGACCTGGGCTTTAAATAATCGACATGGCACTCACATACCACCAGAAGCATGTCAATACAATCACAGGCGCCCTCATCCGGTAGCTCAAAAGGACACGATGGAAGTTCTTTGTGCACGAGAGTCTCACCATGCGTTTGCTCTCCCCAGCGAAGGTCTCGCGGACATAGAGGGCCCCCACCGCATTCTCCATGCTGCTCTGCACGTAGCGCACACAGTCTCGCCAGCGTGCCTCCTCAACCGTCGTGCCATACAGTACCTGAATAACAAAGCATATTTCATGTCAAGCAACGTAAGAAATGTACCTTTGAGACGCGAACCCTTAAACCAAATACCTTGTAACTTTTTCTCCTACTGCCTCTGCCTTACCTTCCTGTAGTGCGCTCGCGCCTCCTTGAAACGCCGACTCAGGCTGCTAACCCGTTCGATAATGAGCTGCCAAGTGAGGTAGTTCTGGAGAGTTCTGTTAGAAGAAGCATAGAGCAACTTATTTCATAAATGAAACAGGCAACCTCTCATCACTGTACAATTACCTATCAAAGATGACAATTAATGTAAAAGCAGGTCAACAGAACATGTGCCATTTCTGTAGGGTGCAGTTTTATATTAGATTTCTGCATGCAGCCCAGCCTTCACCCATCTCCTCTCTTAGATGTTACCTTGTGTCATGCTTCACAAGGACATTGCTCAGCTTCTGCAGGTAGGGGAAGCCATACACCACCAGCTCCTCCTCCGGTTGCACGTCGATGCCCACACTGGAAAGCACACTCCGCACAAACCGAGTCCAGTTGAAGCCCTGCATTGCCACACACAATCAAGAGCCACACTGTTTTTAGGGCGCACCTCTCCAACCTGTGCTGCGGCATGAAGCACAGAGCATGCTGGGAGTTGACATACATTCAGGTTGAAGGTCTCCTGCACCTCACTAAGAGTCATCTTGTTGTAGAGCAACGTGACATCCTGTCGCTCTTCAGAGGGGGACGTGGCCTGCATGAACATAAGGGAGCAGCCCGCTGACATCACCCCATCTCCATATCAGTTTCAGCATGTTAAAATACAGTCTCTATGGTAGTACTGATGTAGGAACAACCTTCCAATACAAGTGATCACAGTGTTTGAGAAGCTGTCAGTGAATGCTCACATTAGCAATGTCTGTCTCCAGCTCCATCACCAGTGTCATCTCCTCCCAGACATGTTCATCATCCTGCGTCAGGTTCCTGTCCTCCCTGGCAATCTTCGCCATGGACACCATAAACTTAAAGTAGGCCTCTCGTACCTGTCACAGAAGCATGCAACCAAGCACTTACTGACCTCATTTCATTGCAGCAATCCCACTTCATAATGTTCAAGCTAGACTGAAGAAGAAGCCCTACCTTTTTGTAGTTTCCATCATTGAAGTAATAATCCCTTGACGGCATCCCTAGCCCAGGTTGATCGATCTGTGGGTACAATACGCTCATTGGAACGTTACTTACACAAAAATGTTCTGAGGGCAGAAGGAGAAATGATTGGTTCAGAGAGATAACCAATCAGTTGTCTTGGTCCCTCCTCCTCTAGTTACTTGGCCCGACCTCCTCTACAATCAGATTGGCTATCTCTCTGAACCAATCATTTTTCGCTCTGCCCTCAAAACATTTTGTGTTAGTAAAACTCCCTCAAGCAAGCAATACAAGCATATAGTACAAATGAGTTCCTCTCATGATGCCTCCCCAAAACGATTTTATTCTAGATTATTGCTGATGAATTTTAATTAATGAGATGGGATACAGGATTATTTCTCAAATCAATAAACAACCGGCTTGTGATGAAAGTGCTTCAAGAAGGACAAGACCCTGAAAGGTCGACAAAAGTACAGAGGCGTCATTACATAGATGATGTGTCGGCTGGAATCACGATCGTCCGTCCACACAAACAGGTCCACCAGAACCTTCTTGTGGAAGCGAGCATTGAGGATGGCTAAGGTGTCTTCCAGACTCCACGGCTCACCTAGAAGAAGACCCAGGTGCACTATGTGACAGGGCAGAAGCCCAGGGAGCTCTGTTATCTTTGTCAGAACTGTCACATCTGAGGGAAGACAACTACTCTCCCCCCCAACCCAGTGCTCTGCTGCTCTACTGATCCGCAAAGACCCAAACCTGGGAGCTCCACCGTGAGTGATTCTGCATGGAATTTTTGCAATCGATCCACAGGAATTTATAAGCACGTCCTGGGTTCCCACCTCCTGTGCTGTTCCAGTCCTCTGAGGCCACAGGCCAGTCCCCAATGGAGTCAATAAGCTTCAGCAGAGGCTGGGAATCACGCTGCTCAATTAGGCCTGCAGGTCATTGTTAGGGGGATAATGAGCCAATCAGAAAAAAGACAATGGTGTTGAGTCCATAACACAACACTCTGGAACATCACTGTCCAATCAGGAAGATCTTTTATGAATGAGTTTAACTCTGGTTTATGCTATTTGTGGTTGCATTGTGGATTAGACTCACTCTCGTTCATGCAGGAAATGTACAGGGTCTTCGCTTTTTTGAAGGCCTCTCGGTCCAGGTCACTCTGGGTTTCCAGAACCCCTGTCAGAAATTGGAAAGTAGTACAGACCCTTATGATTCATGTGACATACAGGATTGATAATCTTTAACACCAATATCCTACATAAATGGCAGGAGGGCCTTGTTGGTGCACCATCTTCTTCAAGGGTCAAATGAAATCAAAAGAGCAATTCCTAGTTACTAGATATGCTGCTAAACTACTAACCTGAAGTTCCTTCTGACAGTGTCATTTTTGTGGATAATTAATGAGAACAGTACTGCATAAGACTAAACAAATTAATTTATTAAACAATAACTTAGTGGGCATGTCACCAACCCGCCAAATAACATTTCATCTTACAAGGACAATTCAAGCATATATTGTTAACTTGCTCTCCATCTTCAAGGTAAATAGCTACAATACACACAATTTGTATAGTTTCTGTCATTTGTTCAGTTGGCCCAGTGTAGATCACGTTGACAATTGCGTGTTGTTGGATCTTTGGCTTGCGTAGATGATGCGTAGAGAGCCCTACCCTTCAGCACAATCTCCAACTCGTCCCTCAGGATGTCAAAGATGCTATGCCGGGAGCTGGTCTCTGGGATCACGTGTCTGTCCAACCAGCCCCCGCAGGCATACTGGTAGAAGTTTTGGCAAGGCTCCACCTTGGGATTCATGTTCTGAAGGAGTCGAGCAGCTGGGCAGCACGAAGGTGAGCAAGAGGGAATACAGGATCTTGGCATATTTGTTTTGACTATGCTGGCAGCAGTATGAAGAAAATTACAAAAATGCTTAAATTAGTCAGGACTCAATATATTGCCTGAACTTTCACTGGAAGTTGACAGGGGAACAACACTGGGCTCTGGACACTCACCTGAAGTGACACAGTCTGCGGTAGTACACACATTGTTAATGCTGGGACGATACAGCGCACCTAGAATGGCAAATCAGTAGAGAAAGAGCTCAGACCTAATCGTTCATTTAGGGCGCTTTTCCACCGCACAAAGTACGGTACTTTCGGTACGGTACTTTCGCTTTGCCATTGACTTCCGGTCGAGTACCAGTACCGAAAGTTCCAGTACCGAATGTGCCAAACCAGCTGGGGTACTTTTTTGGTACTTCGGTACTTTGGGGTGGGACTTGCAAAAGTATTTGCTATCGATTGGTTATGCAAATAGCCTGCCGCTGAAACACAAAATACAACCGCCATCTTTTGAAACACACAGCAAACAGCGAGAAACAAAATAAAAAGCAGTAGAAACAAAAATATAAAAAAGTAAAAATGGAAGGATGGACAAACGAGGAAACAGACTTCAATCGCCATATGGTCGGATGAACAGATCCAGCGGGATTTGGATGGCACGACTCGAAATAAAAAAGTTTTTGCCGTTCCGGGAAATTCAGTTTCCGTGTTTCCCCTGTCGCGCGCTGATTTGTACATGGTTTCGCTGTTGTTTTAATGTCTTTTACGAAGTTCTTGAGTTCTTAAACTAGGGTGACCAGATAATCCATGTCAGGGAGGACACTTTGAGCTACTTCGGGTTTTACAAACTACTTTCTAATTGAAAGGCTCCTGTGCTCGGCTAAATAGTTCAGCTCTTCTTGTGCTTTGACTGGTTTGTTTCCTTGACTGAAAGACTCATCCAGCTGTTTCACATTAGCATTAGTGACACATGCATGATTATGGGAGGCTGACCAATCAGCACACAGCAAGAGCTCATTGCTCAAGTGAAATTCGGGTCCTTTTAATTGAAATGGTAATTTACAATTCCTGTCCTAGCTCAGAGTGTCCTCCCTGACATGGATTATCTGGTCACCCTAGGTAAACAAGCCATACATTTTAAAACATCACATGCCTTTTCGATGGTTTTGTTTTTGCAGATAATAAATGAAATTATTTAATTCGCTGGATAGAGATATTTCTTGATGAAAACTGTAAAGTATTGCTTATAAGACTATATTATGCGTGACGATCTACTGTATTCACATGTAATAATGTACCTGAGTGATTTTCAGACATTTGACATACCTCTTTGCTTTAATATTAGGGGAAACATTATTTCCTGATAGACAGGAGAAACATATAGGGAAACTGAATTGCCCAGAACACCGTAATACCAAGCCGCTTAGAAGAAATGGGGCAAACGCGAAACACCGAACAATGCCGCTTGAAAATCAAAAAACATAATGAAATAATTTGTTTGCTTTCAAAAGACTGAATTAGCAGTAAGATAATTCTTATTGCTTTGATCGGCTTAGCCAAAGTAAGTGTACCTACGTAAACGTAAATGATGGCAGCATTCATGCAATTTGTATATTACTGAATCTTATACTGTGATAGAAGCTGACATAACATGACATAACAATAAACCGCATTTTCTAGCCTAAACTGTTAGTTTTAATTTTGGGCTGTTTTTTTTTTAATTATGATTTAAGCTTCGCTTAGTGACGATGTCAGTCAGGGGCGGTCACTGATGATGTCATTTGGCGCCGGTGTTCTGTCATAAAATACCATAGATATGATAAAATACTACCTATCGAGACGTGCTATCGAGCCTTTCTGCGCATGTGCAGTTCCACCGTCTTGGGATTAGGGTTAAGGTAAGGGGTTTTGGGGGGTTAGGGTAAGAGTTAGGGTTAGGGCTATCAATTAGCACTACGGTAGCATTTTTCGACAAGGCAGCATACACTCACCTAAAGGATTATTAGGAACACCTGTTCAATTTCTCATTAATGCAATTATCTAATCAACCAATCACATGGCAGTTGCTTCAATGCATTTAGGGGTGTGGTCCTGGTCAAGACAATCTCCTGAACTCCAAACTGAATGTCAGAATGGGAAAGAAAGGTGATTTAAGCAATTTTGAGCGTGGCATGGTTGTTGGTGCCAGACGGGCCGGTCTGAGTATTTCACAATCTGCTCAGTTACTGGGATTTTCACGCACAACCATTTCTAGGGTTTACAAAGAATGGTGTGCAAAGGGAAAAACATCCAGTATGCGGCAGTCCTGTGGGCAAAAATGCCTTGTTGATGCTAGACGTCAGAGGAGAATGGGCCGACTGATTCAAGCTGATAGAAGAGCAACTTTGACTGAAATAACCACTCGTTACAACCGAGGTATGCAGCAAAGCATTTGTGAAGCCACAACACGCACAACCTTGAGGCGGATGGGCTACAACAGCAGAAGACCCCACCGGGTACCACTCATCTCCACTACAAATAGGAAAAAGAGGCTACAATTTGCACGAGCTCACCAAAATTGGACAGTTGAAGACTGGAAAAATGTTGCCTGGTCTGATGAGTCTCGATTTCTGTTGAGACATTCAAATGGTAGAGTCAGAATTTGGCGTAAACAGAATGAGAACATGGATCCATCATGCCTTGTTACCACTGTGCAGGCTGGTGGTGGTGGTGTAATGGTGTGGGGGATGTTTTCTTGGCACACTTTAGGCCCCTTAGTGCCAATTGGGCATTGTTTAAATGCCACGGCCTACCTGAGCATTGTTTCTGACCATGTCCATCCCTTTATGACCACCATGTACCCATCCTCTGATGGCTACTTCCAGCAGGATAATGCACCATGTCACAAAGCTCGAATCATTTCAAATTGGTTTCTTGAACATGACAATGAGTTCACTGTACTACAATGGCCCCCACAGTCACCAGATCTCAACCCAATAGAGCATGTTTGGGATGTGGTGGAACGGGAGCTTCGTGCCCTGGATGTGCATCCCACAAATCTCCATCAACTGCAAGATGCTATCCTTCTTATCAATATGGGCCAACATTTCTAAAGAATGCTTTCAGCACCTTGTTGAATCAATGCCACGTAGAATTAAGGCAGTTCTGAAGGCGAAAGGGGGTCAAACACCGTATTAGTATGGTGTTCCTAATAATCCTTTAGGTGAGTGTATATCGACAGAACACTGGTACCATTTTTTACGTCAGTGGAAAACCGACACGAAAGAAGTACCATACTTTCGGCACTTTATGGAAGCGCCGAAAGTACGGTACCTGGTGCGGTGGAAAAAACGCCCTTGGTTATTGAATATGCTGTTTTATCCAAATTCAACTTATTTTTTTGTTTATAATATAGTACTATTAAATGATTTATTCCTTAGTAATACTGACTGATTTAGGATTTGGATTGTTTGTCTAATTTATAAATGAATAAATAGCATTATACTCTATTTTGTTTATGTTTGGGTTCTACATGGTTCAGCACTGGGATCACTTTTATTTAGTGTATATATAGTAGGTTTGGGGCCATTCTGGAATGCATTTATCAATTCCAATCCAAATCAGCAAATGGAACTGGAGTTGGAATTTAAATTTCCCTGACATTCAAATTCAATTCCAATTCTGTTCCCCATAGTTTTCTTCCAATCCCAACTCCAGTTTTATTTTCTGATTTGGACTGGAACTGATGAATGCATTCTGGAATGGCCCCAACCCTGATAGACAGTATAACCTTGGAACTTAAGTGCCTCTTAACTCAAGCAACTCGCACATCGAATGGGTCTGTTTAATTTTTTTCAACTTGCACCTCGGCCAAAATCTTGGAAACCGACTATTCCTACTAAAACTTGTATGTGTCGAGACGCGTTCAACCGAAAATTTGGAACACAGCAAAATAAAACAGTCCTGCTAGAATTTGTACCAATCAAGACGCGTCTATGATGGGCTGTCATATAGGCAAACTGACCTACTGGGAAGCTGATGCCTATGTATTGCTCTCAGTCTTGCGGTACTTCTCAACTGAGTTTGACATGCGAAAGCTGTGTTCCTGTGTTTGGTGTGATTATTTTTTTTTTGGTGCTTTATCTGCAGTACATTTAGTGATGCAGTAATCATGGCCCCTAAGAAAAATGAAATGAAAAATTAAAGTAAGTGAAACTATAGAACTAAAAAAGAAAATTATAGTGAGACTTGAGGGTGGTGCATGTGTGTCTGCTCTCGCTTCGGAGTGTGGGATTGTCATTTATTTTATGTTTATTGCTCTTGTATGTGTGCTTTTTCATGTATCTATTAGTTTTATATCGATTGTTAATGCTATTTTAAATAAGTATATTCTTATAGGGGAAATTCGACTTGGAACTCGACCAAATCACAACTCGACCAGTCTCCTGGAATGAATTAAGTTTGTATTCAAAGGTACCACTGTATAATTAATAAAGAGAAGAATCACATGCTGATTCAACAACCTTTTTTAAATTCCACTGCACACCAATCTCTTTCTATCAATAAGACACTATGCTTATATGTGTAAATGGACTGATCAAAAACAGATCTAAAAGCAATCAAAGATATATAACAGGTAAAAAAAATTCCAGATTCTGAGGTTTAAAATTTAACTTGGCTGAAAGCATTAGGGTTTTCTTAATTTGGCTCTCCTTATATATTTTGAATAATTCTTTCTGAGGTATGAATTTAAGGCAGTTTCTTTCTGCTCAAGATACAGAAAATATACTTGCCTTTGTGTACAGCAGAGCGGAATATTGCAATGTCCTATTTTATGATGGGTCAGAATAGTCCCTTTTCTGTACTACAGGGAATTTAAAATACTGCGGCAAAGACTGCAATTAGAAGTAGAATATAATTACATTACACCAGTTTTCATCAGCCTCTATTACTTTCCTTGAAATTTGGAAAGGAGTAGAGAATAAAGAAAAGGGCCGCCATAGAGTGCAAGAGGAAGCCAATCGACCATAAGCTGAAGAACCTCTGCAGAGAAGCCCTCATGCCAGATGTGCCCTGGCGCAGCATTTAAGAGCAGAATGATCACCCCACCAGTGCAGCTATCCTGGCATCTGTACCCCGCATTCCGCCTTGGCACCTCAAAGCTCAGTTTGAAGCTCATCAAAATCAGCAGAGAAGCTCCACTAACCCACTATGACCCCACTGTCTGATTAACACATATGTTTCCTAACCTATGAATTCGACTGGACACACCACGTGTTTCTTTTCACCTTTTTTAACATCTCCTTTGACTGTTTAGTAGCATACTAACTTAACTTTACACAATTTAATTGCTGTATTAGGTTTATAATATCATGACAGCACTTCTTGAAGCCAGTTCTGGATATGGGTACATGATTACTGCAGTATCTTTAAGCTGGCTATGCATCCATACTGTAATTAGTGGCAGCACCTGGCTCACATTGTCAGGCATTACTGATGAAGCAACAGATGGCGGTCGGTGAGGGTGACGTGTACGCGGTTGCGGGTCAGTCTGTATCCACATTGGCCACCGTTTTCCACTTATTCGAAAGTGATAGGTAAGTGAACCCAGTTTCCCTTCCATTCACGACTTACCGTCAATTAGCGAGTTCCTGGGAAGGCCTCCTCTGTTCGATCGCTCTGTGGTGAAATTTCAAACAGAAACTGAAGCAGTCGGTTCAATCGAATATGTATAGCACAAAATTAACGACACATCAGATGTCATTAGCATAAACAGAATTATTATATAATATCCTAATTATTAACACAGCTGCGTTTTCTTAACTTTTGATGTTAACGAGAAATATTATGTCTACCACGGATATGACTGTGGACCTAAAATTGATTAAATGTTCTGTAGCACCATCCAACCTAGCATCCGCTAACTCAAAGCGACCTTACTGAAAAAAACAACATTTCTTCTGGATAATCTACAACGCTTTGAGAACAGTTGCATTTACATAATACTCTGGGTTGCTGCAGGTTAAGTGAGCCTATATTTACAAGATTTTTTAGTTATTTCCTCGATATTCATTAAATAGAAGTTGATATATGATTCGGTGAATCTTGGCTCATACAAAACATTTTCATCACACACTGCAAACAAAATGATATAGAATAGTTACGTTTAAATCTATTTGTAGTCAACTTTATTGCCGCAACTTTAAATTGGTTAAAGCTTCACACGCATTTTACATCTAAATTTTACATCTAAATAACTTCTAAGTTGTACAGCATGGACGTTTAATTTCAATATATAAATTTGACGTGAATAGATTTGCAATACCTTTCCCTTGGAAACAATACTCTTTTATTGCGTGGTGGAAACGTTAAAATATGATATATACATTTGTTTGATGAATAAGCAAATAGGCGCAGTTGCGCTTCCCGTGAAAGTACGTTTTTGATTAATAGTGCGGCAGTTCTCTGTATATGTACATGTTTAATTACCGCATTCTAGCCTCTGCAAAGCGATTTCCGAGGAACGGGGGATTCTGCAAATGTGTTGCAGCGTGAGTTTCTGCATATAATGATACTAAAACTAGCATGTTTGTCATGTATACATATTTTACTGTGTAGAAACAGAATTAAACATGCTTACGGTTTTAACCGTCGTCTTTAGTACTTATATCACATTGACTACATTCTACTGGATTCGTCATGGGATGTAATTCTGAAAAACAACATAAAACCAATATAGCCTAAGTGGGGGTGTTTTGGCTCCGGTATTAGGTAGAATTGTTGATTTGGTCGTGGATTCCGAGAACAATACATTAATAGCACAACTACTGCAAATCCTACGAGAATTTTCCCCTGGTTCTGTGTGTCATTGACCGTTTGGTGCCTGATCGGTCTGCAGACGTACGCGTCGATAGGTGCAGCGCGGTCTTACCTCTGACCGCGGACGCGTAGAGCACCACCAGTCCAGCCAGCGCGCAGCTGACCAGCAGCAGCAGCACGGACAGTCCCACCTCGGCCGCGCTCCACCGCCGCTTGCCCGGTTTACTTGATTTCTCCACTATATCCATTTGGCTTTCCGATTTACCCATTCTTGGCACGCTGAAAAAGTACCGGTATTTAGGCAGTGGGGGAGATTAAAAGAGCCAGTGATGGAATACACTTATGCGCAAAGAGCCGTACGCGTGTGACGGAGCAGTCAGCGGAGTTCATTAGCAATAATCTGTACAATTACCTGAAATTTATTTTCGAGGCGTGCCGTTTAATAATGACCCTAAACATCCGATTATTATGGATATCTGTCCTGTTTGATCACCGTTTTGCCTGCCGGCTTAAGTAGGCTAACTGGTGAATCAGGTACCAACCCATTAACAAGACTGGTTTTGGCGTGGGAGGTATCGGAAGGGATGACAGAAGCCGGTGAACCTTCTCAGTTGTCTCTAATGGACATGTATGAACTGCTCTTCACACTGGCCTGTTACGGGAAATTACCAACTAGTTCACCTTTACAAAAATCGAACCATGGTAAAAGCTTTTGGACTGGATGCTTCTGTCTTGTAGTAGACTACTTGTTAAAGTTATATTTAAATAGATATAAATCCCACATGTGTAAAAGAAAACAATGATATTATTATTAATAGTTACAATTATATATTTTTTATTAATAATACTAATAATAGAAGTGATATTGTAATATTATGTAGGCCTATACTCGCCGAAGCAATGAAACCAGAGCAGAAAATAACTAGTCGCTTTAATAAGAAACGTGGGCAGCAGGTTATTTCTGCCGGATGCGTCTACGGTAATAAAAGTGACAGCAGTTTTAGCTTTTAAAGGGAAAAACATAATTGTACAGTTTCGGCCAACCAATAATGTTATTACACAAATATTAACAGCAGAGGGCTGGAGATATCAAGGACGGGAGATGAAGCGGCGGACACTTTCTACCTGTCGGTTTTGAAATGGTGTTTGAAATGGTTTCAACTTCAATAGAAGGCAGACACTCCAGTTACCTGCCATTTACGAAAAATAGGCCTACATTTATTTATTTACTGCGGTCGGCTTGCAATCTACGTAATTTTTGGATATCCTCTGCAAAACGAGAGGATGCTGCCGTATCCTACTAAATCACTGTACGATAATCGAATCGACAGGTTACCTGATTTTATACCTATGACTTTAATCCTAATTTAAGAATTCTGAATTTTGGATTCGTGTTTTTCCCAGTAATAATTATAAGTGTGTTTATAATAATAGTTTAAAATAATCGTTTCTATATCGTTATTAAGGCAGAGTAGGGACGCGTAATGAATATAATTATAGGATAGCAGGTGTCTGTCGACCGTGCCTCTACCGGCCTGTTGCGCTCCTGTCACCGCGGAGACGAACGGCACTGCGGATAATAAACAGCGGCTGCTCCTTCATTAGCCGCCCCTCATGAATACTCATGGGCACAAATCTGGCAGCGGAGTGATGGATGCGTTTGGGGGGGGGGGTTGCACTCTGGCTACCTGATTTTATACCTGTAACACCTGCTTCTTGCTTTGCTCCTTCCTGACACAAGCTGAAATCAAATATAGAATCCATGAAGCACACATACACTTTGATATACGCATTCATCCCCAGGGATAGTATGTACTAGGTGACTCTGTACTTATATGCAGAAGGTCTCTGCTTAGCTCTTCCCTCGGCTGAAAATCACAGTTGAGCCATATCTGTGGGCCGCACTGTTGAGCACAGCGTTACCCGTTTGCTCAGTGCCCCGCATGCCAGCGAAAACGTGGTGAAAGGCACAGAAAAGGCCATATTAGTGCAGTGCAAATTACAATATTTTTGTAAAACATTTCATAAGTTTCCCCTTTAAAAATGTTGAAAATTTCCTGTACCACAGATCGGGGGGGGTCACAATACATCTCGACTCCAGGGGAGAAGATGTATCTCTGAGGAGCATAAATCTCAACATTCTGGCGAATGAACCTGATCAGGATTCCAATTTCACATTGGCAACGTGCAAGGTGTTGATTAAGGTTCCTGCTTCCCTACCTGCCCGCTGAGAACAGAAGTCCCTTCTTCCGGGCCCAGTGTCCAGGGTGGTTCCGTGTCGTAAGTTGTTCCTTCCTTGGCCTCCCCCCTTTTTTTTCCAGATTTTCAGATCCTCAGCCCCCGAGCAAGTGGCCCCCACAGCGCCATCGCCCACCCAAAGACGCCGAGCTGGGGTGATGGGCCAGCGCACCTGTGCTGGTGTGATTCTGATAAAGTGAGCGAGAGAGGAGCAGGGATGGTGCGGGGGGGCGGAAGGGTCGGACAGAGAGGCTGTGCAGCTCGTGCCATGGTGAGGGAGGGAGAGGGAGAGAGGGATAGAGGCAGTGAGCGAGAGAGAGCAGCTATGATAATAAGTAATCAGGAGGGGCATGGTGGTACAGCGTGGAGGAACGAGGGAGTGATGGAGGGACAGGAGAAGGGAAAAAGAGGGGAAAAGAGAAAAGAGGGGATGCTGAGGCAAGAGAAACTGCTGCTTCTTCTCCCACTTCCTACCAGTCTCGCCCTGCGTCTCCCCCCCCCCCCCCCAAACACACACACACAAATACACAGTGCTTCTCCTTGAGGATTCTCAGCTGTTCCGTGAAAGAGAAGGAAAAAAAATGACATGCACGGGGGAGGGGCTGTTGTGAGTGCAGGCGGGATGGGAGATGGGAGGAAGAAGTCGGCATGATGAAAGGATGATGGAACAGAAAGAGGACAAGGCGCCTCGCAGGAGCCTGGTACCATCAAAACCCTGTGTTCCAAATGAGCCTCTGAGGGACGATAGTGGGTCAGGTCCGGGTTCAGCTTCAGGTCTATTCTTCAACTCTCGCCTCCCACCCACAGGGAAACGAATCGCAAAGCGATCCAATCCAATCCGGCCCAGGTGCCAGACCAAGATGGCACAGTTCCCAGCGCAAGCTGCTGCTGCGGTTTCCCAGCTGATTAAGGGCTTGATTAAACATTGTAATTAGCACCCGCTCTACCAAGCAAAGCCAGCCAGCGCCAGATATTCACTGATGGTTCTCCTGTCTGTCCTGAAGGGGACTGAGCCCTTCACGCACCCCCAGTAACTGAGAGCTGAGCTGGGCCCTTCAAAGCTGCAGAGAAAGATCCCTTAGATCAGTGTTTCTCAAACCAGTCGTCAGGGACACCAGTCGGTCTACATTTTTGCTCCCTCCCAATTCCATGAGAGTCAGGGGGGGTCCCTGAGGACTGCTTTGAGAAACACTGCCTTAGTTCCATCATAGAAGTTCTGAATTGCAGTATTGATTCCTGACTCAAAAGGAGGCTTGAAACCCACAGTGGACAAGATTTACAAGCCCCATCAATCACTGATTAGTTTAACTCAACGGAAGCCAACAAGTGGTTAAACTGGTTTGCGCCTGATAGCTGGATAACTCCACCCATCATGTTTCAAGCCCCCACTTTGAACAGTAATCAGGCTGTTTGTGTCGTCCATTTAAATGGCATGTCCACCTTAGAGTCCCTTCCCATTCTGGGGTTCTACATACCACATCGATATGGTGTTGCTGCGTGGGATGAACCAGGGATGTTTATCTCAGAGCCAAAATAATTTATTTGAACCATACTGTGCATCCTTCATCTATGCATCACCCATAACAATTTTTCAAGGTTGGGGTTGCAATGTGCTTGGAGTCTTTCTCAAGTAGCACGAGGAAAAATGTAGGTAGGGAATGCCAGTCCATTGCTGAGCAGAAGACAGGAAACATAGTCACAAATTATGGGCAATTTAGAAACACCGGTTTGCCTACCTGCATATTTTTGGGTTCTAGGAGGAAACTGCAGTACCTGGACCAATGCTGGGTAAGGGTGAGAGGCTACAGTGCTAGCTACAGTGCTAACATGCTGCTCTATAGCATAAACAATCATCCATCTTCCAATCAATTATCCAGTAGAGGGTGGTACTATTATAATTAAAAGCATGGAGTCAGCAGTTAATCCTCAGTGCTTCAGAATCTCATAATTATGCGGAAAACATTTTCAGCAACATGTCAGAATGAGAGTCGTACGCAGTCTATAATCTTACTGAATGTGGGTATTGTTCCAAAGACTTTATTCCACTATGTTGCCTCTCTTCTGTATCGGCGTGAGTACAGTCAGTCTTTAGCCTCTTTGTCTTATTCATTTGTTTGTTTTTTATCCTTGGAGAGTGAACAAATATGCACTGTAGATGCAAACAACAATGAACAAATCTTTTGCCGTGTAACTGAAAAGCTGGCAGTACCATACATTCGTCTGTGATGTCATTTCTGGTTCGAGACTGCAGACTATGTTTTGTGAGTAAATGTATGGTGGCCTAGTGGTTTCCGCCTGCTCCTTTTCAGTCTAGCCCGTTCACCACTGACTTAATCACTGACTTTATCTGTTAATCACACATACTACATATGCGCAAGACCTAAAGAATTCCAATGTATCTCAACTCGTACTTTCTCAAATGGCAAATAAAGCATAATTTCCTTTCATTCTCTGTTAGCATTCAAGTACATTTCTGTTTCTCTTAGGAGCCATGAGGAATTGCAATTATCAGATGTGCTTCTGATTAAAAAATATCAGAATTAATATGTTAATTAGGTAGAAGAGTTAATGAATGACACCAACCATCCATCCATCTGTCCCTACTGTCCATACCCAAAACTATGCCCTTGACTCTATGTAGGTGTCGTTTTAATGATTCATTTTACCTTTCAGTGCCTGTGTTACAGTGAAATATTTTTTGTATTGCACTGACTTTCATTTCCTTTTTAATTAAAATTTATGTGGCACTCCAGGTGAAAATAGGCTCACACAGCTCTCCTCTGTGAATGGTGGGCAGTTTGTGCTTTATTTAAAAAGTAAATAAAAACAGTTGTTGAATTTCAACATTTCAAAGATGTATACATTTTTCATTTGTCTCTTCTGTTAAGTCAGTGAAAACAAGCAAGTTAAATAGCAGTTTATGGGCATATTTTACCGACTAACTCAAAATTTATTTGGTATGAATCCGCGGAGGATCTCGTCCCGGTAACGTATTGCCAATTCGCTCTCCTGCTTGGTCTGGAGGGCTTAATGTATTTGCTGAAATGGGATCCTTTTGATGGGGCATGTTTGTCATTCCGTCTCGCTAATGCCTGGACTTATCTTTCCAGGCAGCCCACGACCAGTCATTCGTTCCGCAACAGTGTCTCTTAATTGTTTACTGGCACAGGAGAACAAATTTGGTCATTAAGGGATCTATTAGTAGCACAACCTACATGCCTTGAATGTTTGTGCCAGCCGGGGCTGAAAGTAAATAAGCTCAGCGTCTCGATGATTACGTGCTTTGAAAAACAAGGCCTGAAAGCTTTTTCATTATGCTCCTCTGGGACCGTTAGTGTCTTTGAGAAACACGTTGACAGGAACGTTGGCAGAAAAGTCTGAGCCACCTTTCGTGTTCCGTCATAGCACGCAAAAAATGTCGAAAACGTACCCTTCAGGGGAATGACACTACGGTCATGCCAGTAATGCAACATCTAGACAGAAGGACAAATACAAGCACATTACTTTTCACCAGACGTGGATGGTAATAGTAGACTCGTCTCAAAACATGATTCAGCCTTAAGTAGTATGTTTAAAGTGGTTAACAAAATGAAAAACACATATATCATAAAATGTAGATTTAGATCAACTTTCTGCTGTTAAGCATGTGTGAGGATTTAGGTAAGGGGGGGGGGTGATTTGTGACGAGGGGCAGATGTGTTGAGGCAGTTACATGAGCAGCAGGTCATATGTAAGTCACTGGTGAAGCTGGTAATC
This sequence comes from Paramormyrops kingsleyae, assembly GCF_048594095.1. Classification (NCBI taxonomy): domain Eukaryota; kingdom Metazoa; phylum Chordata; class Actinopteri; order Osteoglossiformes; family Mormyridae; genus Paramormyrops; species Paramormyrops kingsleyae. Next base: position 10,440,670 of record NC_132804.1, read on the forward strand.
AGTGATTGCTTCAGAGGTGGTTTATGTTTAGCCCTGTGACCCTAACCCCCCACCCCCCCCACCCAATTATGTAAGGGGCTTTTTAACAGTGGTGGGGTATCTGTACCCTTATTATACATCTCGTACGTGTTCTGCAATGATGACAAAAATTGTCAATGTTTTTAATATAAATATATAATGTAAATAGATTTTAACTTGGTCAAACAATGTAGTTTCTTTTTTGAACATGACTTAAACAAGGTTTCGCTCTACCAACTGTCTTCCCCCCCCCCCAACCCCCCAACACACACTTTATGACATTGTTCTCAGAACAAAAGTAAAATGTTTATGACAAAAAGATAAAATCTAAATCTAAAACCTATTTGGCAAGTGGCTGTGAGGATGGACCCCAACCCTGTCACACCCCCACAACCATCCACCTGAATACTAACAGCTGTGTTTTCAGTTTCTGATAATCGCAGGTCCTACTTAATCGGCGTAGTTTGTTTTCCTCTACACAAGGACTTGCTGACTTACGTCTAACATCGGAGCGGTCAGTACTCAGTCAGTACTGACTTGTGCATTTCCTCGGTCATTGGCACCACTCCTATTATTTCATACACATCGCCGTTCATCACCTGGTCGAAACAGGTCACCCAGTAGGCCTAACGAAACCCCAACAGAGCTCAACAAACTGAAAGCTGCTCCACAGTTGAAGGCTGAACTTTCAACGACACCGTATGTGAGATGCCTGTGTTTGGCTAAAGCGAGGGTAGCACCATGTCTGATCAGAAAACTTTATCCAGCTACGTTCACAAGACTTTTAACTTATTATTATTTTTTAAATTGCTACTTTAGAATATGTATTCACCACTACAGACTTACGGACAGTTTAAAAAGTGGTATATACACTCACCTAAAGGATTATTAGGAACACCTGTTCAATTTCTCATTAGTGCAATTATCTAATCAACCAATCACATGGCAGTTGCTTCAATGCATTTAGGGGTGTGGTCCTGGTCAAGACAATTTCCTGAACTCCAAACTGAATGTCAGAATGGGAAAGAAAGGTGATTTAAGCAATTTTGAGCGTGGCATGGTTGTTGGTGCCAGACGGGCCGGTCAGAGTATTTCACAATCTGCTCAGTTACTGGGATTTTCACGCACAACCATTTCTAGGGTTTACAAAGAATGGTGTGCAAAGGGAAAAACATCCAGTATGCGGCAGTCCTGTGGGCGAAAATGCCTTGTTGATGCTAGAGGTCAGAGGAGAATGGGCCGACTGATTCAAGCTGATAGAAGAGCAACTTTGACTGAAATAACCACTCGTTACAACCGAGGTATGCCGCAAAGCATTTGTGAAGCCACAACACGCACAACCTTCAGGCGGATGGGCTACAACAGCAGAAGACCCCACCGGGTACCACTCATCTCCACTACAAATAGGAAAAAGAGGCTACAATTTGCACAAGCTCACCAAAATTGGACAGTTGAAGACGGGAAAAATGTTGCCTGGTCTGATGAGTCTCGATTTCTGTTGAGACATTCAAATGGTAGAGTCAGAATTTGGCGTAAACAGAATGAGAACATGGATCCATCATGCCTTGTTACCACTGTGCAGGCTGGTGGTGGTGATGTAATGGTGTGGGGGATGTTTTCTTGGCACACTTTAGGCCCCTTAGTGCCAATTGGGCATCGTTTAAATGCCACGGCCTACCTGAGCATTGTTTCTGACCATGTCCATCCCTTTATGACCACCATGTACCCATCCTCTGATGGCTACTTCCAGCAGGATAATGCACCATGTCACAAAGCTCGAATCATTTCAAATTGGTTTCTTGAACATGACAATGAGTTCACTGTACTAAAATGGTCCAAAGAGTCACCAGATCTCAACCCAATAGAGCATCTTTGGGATGTGGTGGAACGGGAGCTTCGTGCCCTGGATGTGCATCCCACAAATCTCCATCAACTGCAAGATGCTATCCTATCAATATGGGCCAACATTTCTAAAGAATGCTTTCAGCACCTTGTTGAATCAATGCCACGTAGAATTAAGGCAGTTCTGAAGGCGAAAGGGGGTCAAACAGCGTATTAGTATGGTGTTCCTAATAATCCTTTAGGTGAGTGTATATGCAGGCGACAGCGGCTCTCCAATCATGCAAAGATTTAGGGGTCAATCCAGTGTGGTGTCATAGCCAGAAAACTTTTGTGTACTATATATTTTATGTATATATTTGGCATTGTTGTAATAAAACTTTTGCTTATTTGCTATAATTCTTGTCTCATTGGCATGTCGTCCCCGCTTGGGGGAGACCGAGTGGCCCCCTACTCGAGAGGCTTCCTGGGGATCCCCCTGCCCCATAGTAGGAGGTGGTGCAGTCTTTAGTAAATTATGTACAATAAGTTTTAAGTGGTCTGTCATTGTTAGATTAGGTCCAAAAATCAGTGGTGATAAGTTTTAAACTGTTCAGTCTTTTATCTTGACTGGTTGGTAAAAACTTGCCTGTCATGTGACATTTATGTGGAATTTAGGTGTCATTTGCCTTTTAAACCCCATTCTGTCTCTGTGTGGAAGTCCATACCCTCAAAGAAATGTACCATAAGCTATTGCATCCTGGGCATCTTGGGCTGATGTTGCTACGTTCCATTTAGATACTTACTATTCAGACTAATGATTATTTGTACTATTCCATCCCACTCTCACTGGGGCACTTTAAGTGTAAAATACCAGTTCAACTGAATGGCATGACTGGGAGGAAACTAGAGAGACCAGGAGCCTTGCAGGTGTCAGATAACCCACTGATCCACTGTAATATCCCAGACCAGAATTATATCCTAACCAGTTACAAATAGCTATACCTGCTATGAGAACTTTTCTCAATTATAAATAGCATTTTTCATCAGAAGGTCGAGTAAAACTAAACAAATGTATGGCGATTGTGTGAATTGCCTTTTAAATTGTGTAGTATAATCGTTTGTGCTAATCAGTTGCTGTGCTGTAACATTTGTCCATATTATTGTCATTATGGGGAATAAGTGGAGAAAAGGACATAGAAGGACACAATTAATGTCCTCTGCATGTCATTTACTATAGAACCAGCCGTGCTGTCCTCAGAGTGACCACTGGATGGCGTCCAACTGGAATGGTTTAAGTGAACACCTGACTTCAAAATCAGTCTCTCAGGCAACATGCCCAGATATTCAGACGTTCCCTTCTGGCTCTCCCCATTACACCTCCCGTGATGAATCTACCCTTGAGCTCCTCATTTATCTGTTTGTTAGCACCTCCTTCTTTACTACTGCTAGCTTTGACGTGACCTAACTTGACTCCCTGATTACCAGGGACCTAATTTATTAAACTGTGTTAATTTCATCGTGGTGGGAAAAAAAAATAAAAAAACATACTCACGAAAATAAAGATGCGTCGGCACAGAAAAATTCGGATTCATAAAACTGCCGTACACACATTTCCCCTCAGAAATGCTCAACCACTCTCGTAAAGGTCCATACCTGCGTGAGGCTGAGGTCCGGCCCAGTTGCAGCCCACAAATAACTATATATGGTCGACGCAAATGAGACGCACACCTATATGCATCTCCAGCAGGTGACATAGTGGGTGAACCTGTTGTTGTATCCTATGAAACAGTGCTTCTTTATCTGGATGGTACTAGTTGAGTATCCAGCTATATAAATGGATTAACATTATAAATTATGTTGCACATAAACAGTGTGGATTAATTACCTCTAGGTGGTTTTCGGAATATCATTAGCCAATGTCATGGACACACATGTAATGGGATTTACATATTTCCACCTTAAATATTCTTTGTATTATTACTCTTCTCACATTCTGTATCTGTTTTTTGGATCATCTTGATATACTTGACAATATAAAAAGCACAGAAAATATTTATTAGATTTAAGGATGGAAGAAGAGTATGCTGACCATGAACAGTCTCCAACTATAAAGAAGCTGCATATATACTTTTCTGATTCCATTGTACCATGGAAATTCAGCCAGTCAGCAAAGCAAACAGGTACCATTTTTCTGCTTGTTACTAGTTTTTATTCGTCCAGAGAATAAGCCCACTAAGGAGAAGCACCGTCATATTTTTGAGAAGGTCCTCAAAGAGCACCACTTACGAGACGACGATGCATGGAAGGTAAAGGGAAGACGAGGAGGTGCCATTGTCATAGTGGCTGATTGTTACAGTGTCACGGCCGTCTTTACAATACAATGAACACATACACAAGCACACCTGTAAAAACATACAGTCTTGGGAGACTAAATTTAGTACAGAATAGGTGCGTTCTGCTAAATACGCCAGGACACACCAATGACCTGTCCCCTGAAATACCCCATACTCACCTCTGTCTCTCTCCTTCTTTGCTATTGTACCATCTGACTGCCACTCCATCTGTACTGCTACCAATTGGTCGATTAGTGAGACCTTAGTCTACACCCCCCATCCCCCAGCCTACCCTAATCTCTGCCTTATCTTAATCACCCCCCGTGCTATCGAGCCAACAGCGGGGCTCCATCGACCCTCCGCGCCACCTTTTATCGCCCCAGCTGCTGACTGCTTTGCCACTCGATACCGGTGCCACCCCAGCGCCCAGCCATTTCCTGCTGGTCCCAGCATCCCACCCCATGTCAAATGCTTCCCGGAGGTGTGACATCTCTTGTAGCATCGTTTTTGAAGATGGAGTCTATCTGTAGTTTAGTTTCCACTGTAGGAAACAAAGCTTGCACATGCTCAGTGCGTTCCTTGAGGATGTCAGCAAATACAGTAAAATATGGTTGTTTTGTGTTGACCATTTACAGAAAATGATACAATTATCACATTCCTTTGTCAACCTATTATCATACCAAACAGCATTGCAAGTTCTTATCTCAAGTGCAAATTTTGCAATACATGTATAATACATTAATCATTTGAGTTGAATAAATTCACAATTTCGTGTTAGGAAGGTCCCCAAGTATGTCATGCCTAAAACTAATCTTTGGTGTTTGTTGATTAATAAAGACAACTTCTTGATACATTAGGCCTAATCTGTTCAAGTGACTCCAACTCCCTGCCAATTCAGGGAAATAGTCTATAAGAAATTCAGATCATTTACTGAACTGACATGTCCGAGACAGTAAAGTATAATATCCACTTTCCAGCATCCAGCATTTTCCACTTTCAGGGAGTGCAACTTTTTGGAAATTGTAAACAAGGCCTGTTTCTTGGGAAAAATTTTCAACATATCAAGAAAGTTCTGCAAAGGGATCTGGCAGGAGATTCAGGAATCTGATGTGTTTAAATTAGTTTGAGTCTTTGGAATAATTAACATAAAAAAATAAATAAATAGGTTGCTCATCAAATTTGTATAGCTATAGATCTTATGGTGACCAGTTCCTAAAATGTTCTTAATACACATTTTGATTTACCTACAGCAGTTTGCATGTTCTCCTCGTGTTCTGGGGGTTCTGTCCAGGTACTCCAGTTTCCAGTTTCCACCTATAGCCCACCTATTGCTTGTATGTAGTTAGGTGATTGGGCATCTGTATATCCACTAATATGCATTAGTAGCATTTAAGGCCAGATTTTCAAAATGTAATTAACATTATATAGAATCAAAAATATCTCCTACAATACAGCTTTTGACAAGATGTTTGTCAAGAAAGGTTTATGAAAACACCATGATGGGCAATTAAAGACCAGCAAAAGCATATATGTATTTACACGTGGTATTTTATGAGAAATTATGAAACATAGTTTCATAAACAGCCTCTTCTACTTGCTGTTGTTACAAATCACATGACCACTCCTTATATAAGAGTAGAACGAATAAGATTGATTTTCGCCTCCCCCAGGAATGCATTTTGTATACATTCAGTATACTTCAGTTGGGGAGGGCAGTATTTGACTTAGCATACTTCAGTCCTGTCCTCAGCAGAATATGTCACATCCCTGCTGGGCCCTTGAGCAAAGTCCTTAACCACCCCCCCCCCCCCCCCCCCCCCCCCAAAAAAAAAAGCTCCAGGTGCACCAGATAATTGGCCTGATTTCTGCACTCAGACACCAAGCTCTGCTCTCAAGTGTGTTTGAAAGTGTGTTTATATCACAAAAGAGAGTAAAGATGGCCTTATGTAAAAAGGAGCATTCCAATGTACTTGTGCAAATGGCAAATAAAACATTTCAGTTATGTTTTTCACATTTGCCTAGTCCTTAGTTGACCCACACTTTGTCTTATTCAAACTAATACTAATTCTGTAGCATAATTTGCAAGATAATGCATATGAAAATATAAAAGCACTTTATTAATCGTTGTGTGAATGTTTTTTTTTCTTCCTAATTTACTTCTTTTAGTGCATTTAAAACAAAGCCTGCCTGAAATGTTGTAGTTACGATAAGCCTTGAGAACAGCAGTGCAGATGTCGCCATCTTGTGTATGTGAAACTCAATACAATAAGAAACTTCAAATTTATTTAATCGCATCTTGACAGCCTTGGGTAGCGCCATGTCTTCATACAAGCAAAAATCGGGTCTTATCCTATCATTACTGGCTTAATGTACGGTTTTTTCATGTTGGCCCTATGTTCATGTAGATTTGATTGCGTAGTCCAAATGACTGAGGTGTATGTAAAAGGAGCTGTCTAATTATGCACACATTTGCGTATACTATAATTCAATGTTCTGTACAGGATGTTCCCTGCCTTGCGTACCCTGGTTCCTGATATATGTTTCATGTTCAGTGTGGCCGTCTTTTGAACAAGTAGGTATGGAAAACGCGTGGATGGATCATGACAGCTGGTATATTTACTATTAACATATGGATCGATCCCAAGATTAAAATGGAACT